>NC_136063.1:1366981557-1368444057 GCF_964261635.1 Lissotriton helveticus | reverse complement strand
ATATTGTCATATCATAGGGCCTGATTTTTTTTTATATTGGCAGATGGGCTACTCAGTCACAAATGTGACGGATATCCTGTCTGCCTTATTACACACACATTATATCCAAGACACTTGTAATAAGGCGGATGAGCTATCTGTCACACCTGTGACGGGTAACTTATCCACCACACTCGAAATCAGGCCCATTGTCTGCAGAAGTGCTTGTGTATGGGTGTTAGGCCTCCATAGTCAAAGGTATGAGATGGAGAGGAATGGGCAAATGGTGTAGGAACTTTGATTGAGAATTGGTCGGTCATTCTGAAATGCCCACTTTCAAGCAAGGAATTTTTCAATTTCACCTCTTACCATTCAGAGTCATTAGTTATCTCAAAAACACTATATTGAACGACAAGCTTGCCCTGATATCCGCTGTACCATACCCATAAACTTTGTTCATATGGGTATGGAATCCAGAAGGTACAGTCATTCTTAGATATATGCGCCCTCCAATCTGATAGGTCATCGTCTACCTTACAGTGTGTACACAGTGTACAGTGTAGTGAGTATGGACAATGACTCATTATTTTATTAGATTTCTTACAATTGTTTTGATGATATTCCAAATTTATGCATTTATAGGTTTGGCCTTGTTCAGCTGGTGGTGCAATAGTTAATTTTTTGTACTGTAACACTCTGTAATAAAAATAAAAAGAGAACAAGCTGCTGTGTAAATGTGGCCGCCATATGCTTGCAGTAAAAATTGAAACTTACGAAGCATTAACTGATGTGGCAATTTTACTAGTGATGATTTTGAAATAACAAGCCTTTCAGTTGAGCCATGCATTTTATTATTATTCGTTGTGAAGGAGGCGAGAATAAAATAAACACCTAATCATGCACTCAAATCGTAGGCTGCTAAAATGTTACAAAGTTTCTTACACGTATAACAGCAACTTTAAAGAAGAGGCAGAAAATATAACATCTAATTGAGCACTCAGAGTGCAGGCAAAATAAATAGAAGTTATTTAAAGATACAACATAAATAAAAAGGGCTTTTTTGAAGAGCTATGTACCTGAAGAAAAAGGAACTATTTTTAAGCGGATGTGAACTATGTGCACAGGGTTTGTGCAGTCAGTCAATATTAAGGGAGCTAATGGGGTCTGACTCATTGCCCCATGCTCTAGACTGTGGTGGGCTGAGACTAAATGTGATCGACAGTTTACCAGACCAATAGATGAAGCCTGCTAACCAGAAGCCCTCTGTGTATGTATATTATGTATCAATTTTTGGGGAAAAAAATATTCTGACGAGTTCAAAATGTAAATGTAAATGTGCTGGACTTGTAAAGCGCACAGCTGCCCGTAAGCGTCCCGGCGCTTGCTTAGGGAACCCGTCCTGGTATTCCCCTGTGAGAAACCCCGGCAGGGTGTCCACAAGGTGAAAGCCAGGCATCCCGCCGCGAGGGGTCGTAGTGGAGATTAAGCAAGCTATTGCCCAGAGTCACAGAGTGTGACCCCGTGAGTTGAGTAGGCACCAGAGCGAGAATTGTCGAGTCCGTGGAATTTTTGAGCCCGAGACCCACCGAGGTGGGGAATCGAACCCTGGTCCATGGTCGATCTCAGCTTCCGGGTCTGCCGCCTCTAACCACTGAGCCACGCTTCTCCACTTGGCAAAGGCCAAACCTGGAAATATTTTATGTAAAATGAATCACCTGTCCAAATTGTTTAGAACATTTCATTGGGGAGAATTCCTGGTGGGTGGAAAGGACTCGCTTGCTCAGGGCAAAGCGGCAGATGGCTTTAGAAAGGCTTCCAGGAATGAATCTTAGCTCCTAGTCCAGGTTTGCTGCTACCACAGTTGGTCTGTGAAGCTGTGCGGGCTATTTGTATGCACAGTGCATATTTTTTGTTCCATTACCAACCGGAATAGGGTTTCTTAGAATACTTAACTCAGTAAAATGATGTGCTTCGGAGCAGTGCAGCAATTGGCTGGGACCCATAAATTGCGTTGCAGTATTACGTAACTCCACTTAGGCTGCTAGCTGCTGGCAGTGTTTCAGCATAGCATTTGCTCTCAGTGTCCACTCACTATTCACACAGGCACTCACAGAAAGCAGCCCAACACCCTCTGCACCTCCCGAATGTGCCTCCTGAAGCCAGGGCTGGAGTGGGAGCCAAAACCGAACCTGGCAAAGTGCGCGGCCGGCCCCCCTGTAGGGGGTTGGGCGTGGCGCCGAGCTCTTTGCCAGGGCCAGTTTTCAGCTGATTTTGTTACACGGCCGATTTTGCAACTATAACAAAAAAGCCCCCCAGGGGCCCAAAACCGTCCCCCTACCCGTACGGCCCACCGGGGGATTGCCCAGTTCCCGCTACGGCCAATCCGGCCATGAGTGAAGCTTTGTGACTGTGCTTGGCAATGTTCAAGATTCATACAAGTGGAGAAGTGTGGCTCACTGGTTAGAGCAGGCAGACCCTGAAGCAGAGGTCAGACCTGGGACCAGGGTTCAATTCCCGACGCGGCAGGGTCTTGAGCTCAAATGTCCATGGACTCGATAATTCTTGCTTCGGTGCCTGACCTAATCATGGGTTCACACTCTGCAACTCTGGGCATTAAGCTTGCTTAATCTCCACAACGGCCCCCCTGCGACGGGATGCCTGGCTTTCACCTTGGGGATGCCCTGTAGGGGCTATCTCACAGGGGAAAGCCAGGACGGGTTCCCAAGGCAAGCGCGGAGATACCCCTTCGGGGGTCGATTCAGGCGCTATATAAGAAACATAATATAATAATACACAGTGCAGACATTCATCCACTGCGCGCAGTATGTGCACCCTCACGAGCAAGCCGCGCAGCTCCTTGTAGGAGCAGCCCATTACTTTACCCATATCAAACCTGGTTCCGATCCGAAGGAATGATGGATCTGGTCAGTGCCGTCTTAATGCATGGGCATGCAGGGCACTTGCCTGAGGGCACCACAAGCCTAGGGGCCCCAACAGACCAGAATTTAACACTACATTTCTGGTAAACTTTGTTATTCCTGTGAGTGGTTGTGTGGGCAGGGCCCAGTGCAATGCTTTTCCTGGGGTCCTATAATGCTACTAAGATGGCCCTGGATCTGGTCCTTGATGCTGAACTATGTTTCTTTCATTTTTCTTTCTCTAAAACAGGTATAATGCATTTTAATTACCGATTTACTAGCAACCAGTTGTCTGTTTATTTAATTCAGTATTTTTACTTGTGTTAATGGGTATCATAGGGCTGTAAACTGTGCAGAGCGTTTACATTTTTTGTAAATTAATATGTTTTTGAAGAAACTCAACGTTGCCAGTTCCCTCTTTTCCATTGTGTGAAAATGGGTCGTTTTTAGGGCTCGGACTCCTCCCCACTGTAAGTGGGGGAGGAGTTTCGAGATCCTAATGTTAGAAGAAAAAAAAGAAGTATCTCCTAGGGCCTTGGCGAGAGGAATTCCACACATTCCTTAGCGTTTTCTGTCATCTGGCCAGTGATTCGTCTTCCTTGTGTTTTCGTTTTAATAAGCTTGAAGTGATAGGGTAAATGTAGTTTTGTTCCGCCATTTTGGGCATATTTCGTTCGTGCTCGCGCAAAGAAGTACATAAATTATAATTAGGAGCTGTCAGGGTGCCTCCGTTAGTGAATCCAGATGGCCGGGCGCGTTCACAATTCTGCAGCGCTCAGCGCGCAGCTTCCTTGTTCTTGTTTGTAGTTCGCGATCACTTGGTTGCCGCTGAAGGCCCGGCAAGCACTCTCAGCCCCCTACCAATTTTTCTACCATCCTCTCCTCCAGGGCACACAAGTAAAGTATCTGGAAGATTGTTCCGGGCGGCCAGGGAGTGCACCGCCCCTCACAGCCACCGTGAGCGGGGCACGCACGGAGGGTGGCTTTGTAGAGGACATGATGGGGCATTCACTAGCAGTTACTAAAGTGAATCCTGTTGTCTGCCTTGCCTCTGCCAGTCTCTGATGGGACGTGCAGGGGAGGGGGGCTCGTGTTACAGTGGAGGAGGGAGGGGTGCTGCACACTCGTAGGAGCAACCGCGGAGAGCAGGAAAAAGCATGGGTGTTTTTTTTTTAAAGCGCTGAGATGAAATCCAAAGCACGGAAACCCGCCACAGCACCCGTGCAGCCTCACTCGACAGGCACCCATGGGCATGGCATGGCAGCAGCGAGGGGCGGGGCAAGACTAAAGGCACATATAGTTTGTTGTTGCAGGAAAGTGTCCCTGTGGCTGACTTTGTGCTGTGGGGCAGATGTGTGATGCAGGTGTTTCGGGAGCCTACTTTCCTGTATACACTCTGTAAACTTTTGTCACCATCGGAAAGTATCCTCACCCCGTGTCTTGCAGTTGCGCAGATCAGCTGGGGGTTTGTGCAATGCACACTTACACTCCTGCACACTTGGTGTCAATGGCCCCAACATCACTGCCTTTGTATATTTTCCTGAAAATAAGGACACAGCACACAGATGCCAGTGCCTCAGAGTAAGGCTGACACTCTGACACTTGGTATACTTAACACGGCTGGGAGGAGGGAGGGTCGCCCCAGAGGCGCGTGAGATTTGATCAGGTGATCTTAATGGCGGATGACAGTGCGTGTGTAATGCTCGTGAGCGTTCGAAGTTTGTGAGTGACTACTTAGTACTTAAGAACTTGGGGATGTATGTGTTTGAGCTAGGGAGTGAGGTTGATATACTGTATAACTATGTTTATGCAGTCCCCTGTGTCTGGAGAATCCTCGCTGGGAACTGGGTCAATTAAACCATACATTTATTGGCTCCTGTGCACACAAGTCATCGAGCCTTTTCCACCAGATCATCCCCGTTCTACGCGCCTTTTCTGATCCCTCACATTGTTGGGGGTGGGTGGGTAAGGGTTGTGCCAGTGACAGCAGAGTGGCGGTGCAGAGTGGCGGTGCAGTGGTGCAGAGTGGCAGTGCAGAGTGGCAGAGTGGCGGTGCAGAGTGGCGGTGCAGAGTGGCGGTGCAGAGTGGCGGTGCAGAGTGGCGGTGCAGAGTGGCGGTGCAGAGTGGCGGTGCGGTGGTGCAGAGTGGCGGTGCGGTGGTGCAGAGTGGCGGTGCAGAGTGGCGGTGCAGAGTGCAGAGTGGTGGTGCAGAGTGGTGGTGCAGAGTGGTGGTGCAGAGTGGTGGTGCAGAGTGGTGGTGCGGTGGTGGTGCAGAGTGGCGGTGCAGAGTGGCGGTGCAGAGTGGCGGTGCAGAGTGGCGGTGCAGAGTGCAGAGTGGCGGTGCAGAGTGGCGGTGCAGAGTGGCGGTGCAGAGTGCAGAGTGGCGGTGCAGAGTGCAGAGTGGCGGTGCAGAGTGGCGGTGCAGAGTGGCGGTGCAGAGTGGCGGTGCAGAGTGGCGGTGCAGAGTGGCGGTGCAGAGTGCAGAGTGGCGGTGCAGAGTGGCAGTTCAGAGTGCAGAGTGGCGGTGCAGAGTGGCGGTGCAGAGTGGCGGTGCAGAGTGGCGGTGCAGAGTGGCGGTGCGGAGTGGCGGTGCGGAGTGGCGGTGCGGAGTGGCGGTGCAGAGTGGCGGTGCAGAGTGGCGGTGCAGAGTGGCGGTGCAGAGTGGAAGAGCGGCGGTGCAGAGTGGCGGTGCAGGGTGGCGGTGCAGAGTGGCGGTGCAGAGTGGCGGTGCAGAGTGGCGGTGCAGAGTGGTGGTGCAGAGTGGCGGTGCAGAGTGGCGGTGCAGAGTGGCGGTGCAGAGTGGCGGTGCAGAGTGGCGGTGCGGCGGTGCAGAGTGGCGGTGCAGAGTGCAGAGTGGCGGTGCAGAGTGGCGGTGCAGTGGTGCAGAGTGGCGGTGCAGAGTGGCGGTGCAGTGGTTCAGAGTGGCGGTGCAGAGTGGCGGTGCAGAGTGGCGGTGCAGAGTGGCGGTGCAGAGTGGCGGTGCAGAGTGGCAGTGCGGCGGTGCAGAGTGGCGGTGCAGAGTGGCGGTGCAGAGTGGCGGTGCAGAGTGGCGGTGCAGAGTAGCGGTGCAGAGTGCAGAGTGGCGGTGCAGAGTGCAGAGTGGCGGTGCAGAGTGGCAGTTCAGAGGGCAGAGTGGCGGTGCAGAGTGGCGGTGCAGAGTGGCGGTGCAGAGTGGCAGTGCGGTGGTGCAAAGTGGCGGTGCAGAGTGGCGGTGCAGAGTGGCAGTGAGTGCAGAATGGCGGTGCAGAGTGGCGGTGCAGAGTGGCGGTGCAGAGTGCAGAGTGGCGGTGCAGAGTGCAGAGTGGCGGTGCAGAGTGGCAGAGTGGCGGTGCAGAGTGGCGGTGCAGAGTGGCAGTTCAGAGTGCAGAGTGGCGGTGCAGAGTGGCGGTGCAGTGGTGCAGAGTGGCGGTGCAGAGTGGTGGTGCAGTGGTTCAGAGTGGCGGTGCAGAGTGGCGGTGCAGAGTGGCGGTGCAGAGTGGCAGTGCGGCGGTGCAGTGCGGCGGTGCAGAGTGGCGGTGCAGAGTGGCGGTGCAGAGTGGCGGTGCAGAGTGGCGGTGCAGAGTGCAGAGTGGCGGTGCAGAGTGCAGAGTGGCGGTGCAGAGTGCAGAGTGGCGGTGCAGAGTGGCAGTTCAGAGTGCAGAGTGGCGGTGCAGAGTGGCGGTGCAGAGTGGCGGTGCAGAGTGGCGGTGCGGTGGTGCAGAGTGGCAGTGCAGAGTGGCAGAGTGGCGGTGCAGAGTGGCGGTGCAGAGTGGCGGTGCGGTGGTGCAGAGTGGCGGTGCAGAGTGGCGGTGCAGAGTGGCGGTGCAGAGTGGCGGTGCAGAGTGGCGGTGCAGAGTGGCGGTGCAGAGTGGTGGTGCAGAGTGGCGGTGCAGAGTGGCGGTGCAGAGTGGCAGTGCAGAGTGGCAGTGCAGAGTGGAAGAGCGGCGGTGCAGAGTGGCGGTGCAGAGTGGCGGTGCAGAGTGGCGGTGCGGTGGTGCAAAGTGGCGGTGCAGAGTGGCGGTGCAGAGTGGCGGTGCAGAGTGGCGGTGCAGAGTGGCGGTGCAGAGTGGCGGTGCATAAGAAGGACATCACAGGCAAGTGGTGCAATATTCGCACATTCACAAGGAGATCACTAGCAGTACAGTACACACCACATGAACACACTCCATAACACATAGCAACAATACATTGGCATTTACAATGCCATTAGCTCAAACTCAAATAAATCCGAGCCCGATTGCATTTCTAATGCTTGTTATTGTATGCATACATGCTTTTCTCTGGAGGCATCACTATATTGCGGTTAATGCATTTGTTTTGTAAGCCGACACAAAATGTATGGAAAAAGAAAAATATAATAAACATAATAATAACAAGTATTGGTAAAGCCAAAATGTTTGGTCTTGATCAGCTGGTGGTGTAACTGTTAATATGTTTACAGTAACATTCTGTAACAAAAATAAAAAGAGAACATGCTGACATGCAAATGTGGTCACCACATGCTTGCAAATAAAATTTGAAACTCATAAAACATTCACTGATGTGGCAATTTTACTAGTGATGATTTTGAAATAACAAACCTTTCCGTTGTGCCATGCATTTTATTATTATCAGTTGTGAAGGAGGCGAGAATAAAATGAACACCTAATCATGCACTCAAATCGCAGGCAGCTAAAATGTTACAAAGTTACTTACACAATTTATAACAGCAACTTTAACCCGTTGGCTGCTTCTGCGTTTTTGCGGCAGTGTGGCCGTTTTAAAAACCGGCGCGGTCGCGTCGGCCATTGGCCGACGGCAGCACCAGCGAGGTAGTGCTGCCGCCGGCCAATGGCCAACGGCAGCAGCCAACGGGTTAAAGAAGAGACAGAAAATATTACGTCATCTACTTGAGCACTCAGAGTGCAGACAAAATAATAGTAGTTATTTAAAGATACAAAATAAATTTTAAAAAAAGGGCTTTTTGAACGAGCCATGAAGTTGAAGAAACAGGAACTATTTTTAGGCGGATGTGAACAATGTGCACAGGGTTTGTACAATCACTCAAAGTGAAGGGAGTGAATGGAGTCTGACTCGTTGCCCCATGCTGTTGACTGTGGGGGGCTGAAGCAAAATGTGATCAACAGTTTACCAGACCAATAGATGAAGCCTGCTAACCAAAAGCCCCTCGGTGTATGTATATTATGTATGATTTTTTTTAAACAATATTCTGACGAGTTCATTTCAAAGGCCGAACCTGAAAATGAACAGCCTGTCAAATCTATTGCTTGTTAGCCAGTGTTTATATAGAAATATTTTATGTAAAATGAATCACATGGCCACATTTTTTAGAACATTTCCTTGGGGAGAATTCCTAGTGGGTGGGAAAGGACTCACTTGCTCAGGGCAAAGTGAGAGATGGCTTTAGAAAGGCTTCCAGGTATAGATCTTAGCTCCTAGTCCAGGTTTGCTGCTACCACAGTTGGTCTGTGAAGCTGTGCGGGCTATTTGTATGCACAGTGCATATTTTTTGTTCTACTACTAACTGGAATAGAGTTTCTTGGAATACTTAACTCAGTGAAATGATGTGCTTCGGAGCAGTGCAGCTATTGGCTCGGACCCATATCTTGCGTTGCAGTATTACGTAACTCCACTTAGGCTTCTAGCTGCTGGCAGTCTTTCAGCATAGGATTTGCTCTCAGTGTGCACTGATTATTCACACAGGCACTCACAGAAAGCAGCCCAACACCCTCTGCACTTCCCGAATGTGCCTAGTGAAGCTTCGCGACTGTGCTTGGCAATGTTTAAGATTCATACACAGTGCAGACATTCATCCACCGCGCTCAGTATGTGCACCCTCACGTGCTAGCCGCACAGTTCCTTGTAGGAGCAGCCCATTACTTTACCCATATCGAACCTGGGGCCAGATGTATGAAGCTCAAAATTTCGGCGTTTGCAAACTCATTTTCGCAAAATGGTATGTATGTAGTAAATTTCAGTGCAAAATAAGGAATCGCAAATTTGCGATTCCTTATTTTGCGAATGCATTTAAGGAATTGCAAATTATGCGATTCCTTAAATGCAATGTATGAAGCACCCAAGTTGTGCGATTTCTCATTAAGAAATCGCAAATTACCACCAACTTCAAGTTGTTGTTAATTTGCGATTTCTTTCACAAAAGCACTTTTTTGCATTTGTGAAGGTGCCATGTGACGCACATACATGCCCTTAGGGCATGTATGTGCGCCATATGCGCACACATGTGAATTTCAGGGGTGCATCAGGGTGTCCTTATGACACCCTTGCACCCTTGAAATTAATCAACCTGCAACCTGCCAGGAGGTCTGAGATTGAGATTTCTAGATCAACTATCAATCAATCCAGATTAGTAGAGCTCGGCCGCATCACCCGTGAGGGTCTTACTGCTCTGCAAGGGCAAGCTGCCTGTTCTGCTATTGGTTGAACATCCAGGTTTTGAAGTCCTTCCAGAACTGCTGGAGTGATGGTGAGTCTCTGAGGTGTGGGGGGAGGTTGTTCCAGGTCTTAGCTGCCAAATGGAAGAAGAAGTGGCCTCCACTGTTCGTCCAGCGGATGCGTCTGGTAGCTGTTAGGGAGAGAGATTCAGCGTGGAGTTTCCTGGTAGGTTAGTGGAAGTTCCATCAATTTTTGAGGTACATCTGTCCTTTGTTGTGTAGTTCTTTGTAAGCGTGGGTGAGCAACTTGGACTGGCATCTCTTCGCGACTGGTAGCCAGTGGACTTTCCTGAAGTGTGGGGTGATGTTAGTCCATCTTGGGAAGTCGAGGATGAGTCTGGCTGCTGTGTTCTGGATAGTCTGGGGTTTTATCATGAGTTGGGCGGCTATTTCTTCGTGGAGGGAACTCTTGTAGTCTAGTTTGCTGGTTACGAGAGCTTGCATGACTGTTTACCTGGTGTTGGGTGGGAGCCATCTGAAGACCTTCCTGAGCACTCAGATTGTGATGAAGCAAGCAGAGGAGATGGTGCTGACCTGCATCTTCATGGTTAGCTGGCTGCCGAGGATGATACCGAAGTTGTGGGTGTGTTCGGTGTGTTTGGGGGTTGGGCCCAACTCAGGTGGCCACCATGCATTGATCCAGAGGGTGTCCTTTCATTTCCCGAAGACGAGTACTTCTGTCTTGTCAGTGTTGAGTTTGTGACAGTTTTTTTTCGTCCAGGTGGCCAAGTCTTTCATGCATCTTTGGAACTTTCCATGGTGGTCGATGTGTCTTTAGTCAAGGAAAGGTTGAGTTGGGCATCGTTGGCGTAGTGGATGATATTGAGTCTGTGGCTGTTGACTATGTTTTACAGGGGTGTCTTGTACAATTTGAAGAGGGATGGGCTGAGTGATGAGCCTGGGGGTACCCCGCAAGTGATGTTCTTCGGGAGCGAGGCGTAGGGCAGGAGGATGACCTTGTGTGCTCTTCCTGTGAGGTAGCTAGTACACGTAGATTTACTAGGTTGCCTAAATTCAGTCATGGACGTAGCTAAAAGAACTAAATATTCTGCATCGAATGTGTTGGCCTTTCACCGCTTGGTAAACACACATACAATATAATGCACAAACATGAAATGAAAAATAAATGCAAGTTAAAGTAATCAGTGGGAAACACACTCTTTTATGTTATGAAGGCTCAGCTGGTTAATGCTATCACTGCAGATATATGTGTGTAATCAGACAGCGAAAGAACTGTCTGACACAGTGTGGAATAAAGACATGCATTTATAGTACTGGGAGATCTAAGCCTGTGACTGAAAGCACTGTGAATATGTAAGGGATTAATTAGACATTCTATGGCACACAGTATAAGGCTGCTGCAAAATGTGCAAACAAACTGTGAGGCCTATTGGCAAAGGCAAACTTATGTGTGAGCAAATCTACATGGGTACGTTTACTCTTACACTTTGTAGTAACTGTAGTATTTTTGGCTGTTCACTATTTAGAAGTGTAAATTTACTAAAATAAAGTAGACTTATATTTGGAGCGTAATTTTACAAGTGTAAACTTACTACTAGCAGCATTTCATTTGTAGACGGAGACCTCTGCCACCTAGGCGGATATATCCCTATGATACAGTATAGGGAACATTTTAAAAGTTTATTAAAAAATTAGAAAACATATTTTAAAGTTAAATATTAATGGTAATTACTTTTCTATACATATTTGAATTGTAAAACAATATAAAAAAGTTACAGGTCTAATAACTTAATTTAAAATGTTAAATGTAATTTGTTTGAATATTTTAAATTAAAATATAACTATTTAATGGAAGTATACATTTTAAAAATCCCTCATAAAGTAAAATAACTATTATTTAATACATATTACAATGATTAAATAATGCATATAATTAAGTAAACCAAAGTTAACTGTTTTGAATAAATATTTATATTTACTTCATTTTAAAACTTCAAAAAGATACAAAATACTTTAAAATTAAATGAGAATTGTGTTTATTTCGAGACGTTTTACAAATGAAATGAAATGCATTTATATTCTTGAATAAGAACTTATTTACATTATTTTAAGTTCCTACCTCCAATGATTTCTGAGGGAAGGTGTTGTAGTACAAGTGCTTGGACGTGTGTGGTGAAGGGCTTACTCCGGCTCTGAGCTGGAGTATATTTGCAGCTGTTTTGGGTCATTTTTTGCTGTAATAGCTATAGAAGGATAGTTTGTGGATTGTATTGGAGTTACTATTATGTGGTTTGGAGCATGTTCTCTCCTTAAACCCTTCACAAGCCCTCCCTAAATCCCTCCTTGCTCCTCCTCTTATCCCTCCCCTTTAGTCGTGATTGTTCTTCATTTTCCACCCACTCCCCTCTGTTCCTCCCACATTTGCTAATAAAACATATCTGTATGTGTGCAGAGATCTCCACAGTTCGGGCGAAGACCTCTGCACAGAAAAGACAGGAGGGGTGGGGACATAGACCTCTGCACGTAGGTAAATGAAAAGCTCAGTTCAGTTCATTTAAACTTTATTTCGGTCAGAATGACCTAAAAAGTACAGTGCACAGTGATCACACGAGTTAAAAAAAAAATACATCGAAAGTTCATCAGTAATTAAGAATCACATTAATGGTTAAACACATGTTTTACATTCTGAGTATCCGAATGAATGGTGTGTTTGAGCTAAACCAAGAACATAAAGTTAATTCAGGAAAGTGCGTAGTACATTAATAAATATATAATTTATCTAAAACAAGCATATATTAAAAAAGATTTATTTTTTTTTAAAAAGGAGTTCTGTAATCCTCCGATTTTAAAAAAAAATGTAAGAAAGTGCTACATGTGATTAAACCAACTTGCTATAATGACACTATTGGTTCATTGTGGCAGGAACGATGCAGCATTTTCAGACTTTCAAAAAAGCCCTTCTGGTGCACCACATAGAGAACAAAAAGCCTGCAACTGAGTAAACTATTGGGATACTCGAGTCAGATTTCAGTATTCTAAATACTTCAAGGCATCACCTATCACCAGGATTTCTACAGATCTGAACCAACCTGCGTTTCCTTGCCTTCTGGTAACCTGGACAGGTAAAGAACCAAAAAACAATCGAGGAAGTGTAGAGGCAATGGTTATAGAATCACCCCCCTAAATTGAATACATAACCAATGAGATTCTATCAATGTGAAGGTAAAGAAAACATAGAGCTCGGATTCCTCTGGGTGGGCACACGCCGGGCACTGTGACATTTGCTGCTCACTCCACTTGGATGTGAAACAGCGAAGAGGTAGCACCCCGTATCTATACTGGAGGTAGAGCTTCCTGGCCGCTCGGGGATTAATTAGATCTATTACTGACTCAAAGTAAGGAATATCTTTTATTTCTAAAAAGACTCTGGTAAGTTTCCCAATACTGGAGGAGTTATGGAGTTGGGCCAATCTGAGCTCGTTGCAAAGTGCCTTCACTTTATTCTTGGATATTAAAAGACACGCTGACTCTGGTTCTGACCAACAATTCCCAAGGCCCATCCCGTTTAGCAAGGATTTAATATGGTTGAACCAAGGAAACTTTACTGAACCCCTGGCCCTCATAACCTCTATCAGTTCCTCCCTATAAGATGTAAGTTCGTGGGTGGTCCACAGGCGGCGCCAATACATTTTGGGTTTAAGACTCGCACATCAGCAATTGATGAAATTCCCATGTCTAAACGTAGTGGGACCAACGGGGTGCTGCGTGGCAATATAAATAACTGTCTTAGAAATTGATTCTCCACCTGAGTTAAATTGTCAAGCTTTAAGTGACCCCATAACTCTGCACCATATAATGCCCCACCTCTAGCCTGAGCCCTGTAGATTTCTATCACTGGGCTGACTAGTCTTTTGCTAGACTTTTTAAGAACCTTCATGATGCCACCTGAAGTTTGGGCCAGTTTTAGTGTAGATTTCGTAATGTGAGGCCGACAACCCATAGTTTCGGAAATTGTAATACCCAAGTACACAAAGGAGGACACTCTCTCAAGAGGGATGCCATTTAAGGATGGGTTTGGCCTTGTACTTTTTGGGCAATTGAATACCATGAATTTTGTTTTCTGTAGATTTATTTCTAGGCCTGTTTCCCTACAGAACGACTCAAATGTATCCAAAACCCGTTGTAAGCCGGTTGGTGATTTGGCTATCAATAGACTGTCATCCGCGAACATCATCGCCGAAATTCTACGGGAGGCCAATTTAGGGGCATCTAGATCCTTTTCTGCGTGCAGGGTATCAATCAGACCATTGATATAGAGGCTAAAGAGGGTTGGCGCGAGCACACAACCCTGGCGTACTCCGCGATTAATGGCTATTGGTGCTGTGAGGGTACCATCCTTGCCGTATCTAATGCGTGCATAGTTAAACTCATGTAGACGCTTAAAAAGGTAAATTAAATATACAGGGACCCCCATTTCATTCAAGACCGACCACAGTTTCTCCCTGGGTACTAGATCAAATGCAGCCCGCAAGTCTACAAAGATGAGGTAGACACTGCCCCCCTGCAGGCTAACGGTCTTCCATTACAACAGTTGTAGTCTCAGTACTTGGTCCAGGGTCGACAACTTTTCCCTGAACCCGGCCTGCAGGGCGGACAGAACCCCCTTCTCTTCCATCCAGGATTGCAGCCTAAGGAGTAGGACATGTGCAAATACTTTCTGTGGTATATCTATTAAACTGATTGTCTCAGTACTTGGTCCAGGGTCGACAACTTTTCCCTGAACCCGGCCTGCAGGGCGGACAGAACCCCCTTCTCTTCCATCCAGGATTGCAAGGAGTAGGACATGTGCAAATACTTTCTGTGGTATATCTATTAAACTGATTGGTCTGTAATTAATAGGGAGAGGTGGGGAGCCCTTTTTAAAAATCGGGATTATTTCTGCACCCATCCAGCTCGGGGGGATCTTCATACCCTTCATAATTGCATTAAAAAGCATCCAAAAATATGGCGCCCAAATGGATGGTTCAGTCTTAAAAAGGTCTTCAGGGATCTTATCTAGGCCTGGGGCCTTTCCCTGGGCTATCCTTCCCAAAGTGCCCTTTATGTCATTTAAGCTTATGCTAGGACCCACCACACAATCATACGGGGAGGTTAAATCCCCTATGTCTGTGGGGTAAGGCACTAATGTATCACAGCTATTGGCTAGAGCAGCTCCGGGCAGTTGCTCCTTGGCATCTAGGGAATACAAAATGCTCCCGCCAGACTTCCTCATCCAAATTTGGTTCAATCGCAGTACTGGGGACAGACAATCCTGTATTTACCACTCCCCAAAAAGTCCTCATATCAGTGCATTTTTCAGGGTGGTCCAGTTTTCATCTTCCCACCTCTTCTTAGCTTCTAGTATGACCGCTTTATAATTTGCTCTAGCTGACCTTATTGAAAAGCGGTCATTGGCTTTAATGGATACTACTAGAGCTTTTTTTGTTGTGCGACAAGACGCGTTATACCAGGGGTGAGAGGGCAGCTTATCCTGCTTCGTGCGTTTATTTGGATAAAAGAAATCAAGTGTGACTTCCCCAAATTTAACATTAATCATTTCTGCCTGCAGTAAGTCAATACCATCCTCACTAGGGCAGCATAAAGTAGACGCCTCCTTGAGAACAGGTAGCAGGGCTTCATATAGACGGCTCATATTGTCCTCAGAATGACTGAAGTTGGACCATCTTACTCTTTTCCTGCTGTTAGAGACTACCACCCTTGAGTCGGGAGGGTTATCTAGAGGAGACGAACCTCCCGTGGTGAAGGCTTTAAGTTCTACTACTAGCGCATGGTGATCGCTTTCTAGCCGTGGGATAATTTTAAAATCCAACATCCTATCCCAGGAATAAGAGTTGATAAAAATATAATCTAGTATAAACCCACGATTTTTACTGTAGAACGTGTACCCATTCGATGATTCAGATAGGGCTCTCCCATTGCAAGCTCGTAAAAGAATGCCTTAGTGTGAGGCAACTCATCTGGATCACCAGTGGGGACCATTTATTAACTATTGGGCATTTAGACTCATGGATTTTCAGGAAGTGGTCCTCGTCATCTAAACTATCAGATGATAATCCTTCTAGTGGCTCAAACTGACAGTTAAAATCCCCTCCTACAATAATCAAGTGACTATCATCAATGGACCCCAGAAAGTTAGATAGCTCTTCCACCGTATTGGATTCGTTGCCTTTGACAGTAGATCTCGAATATACATTTATTAGAACTACGGGAGGCTTGGAAAAAAACCGTAGCAAAACAGATAAAATGTCAATTGACCCAGTATCCATTTGTTCTGCAGAGCAGCCCAAGTGAGACCCCACCCAGGTAGCGAGAACCCCTGATGGTCTCCCGGTTCCCCTTGATGTCGCTGGGATATTAAAGGTAGCATAACCCTGTTTGGTGGCCTCTCTTCTTGCCCAAGTTTCCTGGAACATGCAGATTTCAAATTGATCTATGAACGCTTCCCATTCCCGATCATCTAATTTGCTGTTAAGACCTGCAATGTTCCAGGAAAGCACCCTGGTTACCTTGGGGTTCAGAGGATTCTTTTCTGGGGGCTCTATAGTTAATAATGTCGAGGGCTCTTTAATAGATCCAATGACATCCACGGGTCTTTGAATTGAGTCCAATGTATGTTCAACAATCTCATAGTGAAAGGACCCATACTTGAGGCGGTTAACACATCGGGAGCCAAATGAATAGCATTTTGAGGAAGGTTAGCAGTAATATTGTAGTAATACTAATGTACTACAAAATGCTGTTTGGATAGGCCCCTTAGTGTTTAAGATAAAATAAGTGCTTTCAAAGTACAAATGTTTACTAATATGCTATCAGATTGCACCCAGTACAAGCCTTTTGTATAAGTGTTTTTTAGAACACACTCCAGAATCCAGCTAGCAATACTCTTATATTGCCTCTCCAAACAGAATATTCTTAGTCACTACGAAACTTTCTGTGACTCCATCAGTTAAAGCCTATGTTGACTCTCGGGCAGCCTTTACATTTTCTGATTAACCAATTGCTTGCATTTACATTTCTTTTGGCGAGCAGACACCCTAGAGCGAAGATATTTTTTTTCTTGTTCCCATCTGCCTCGGATAGAGCCTATCTCTGCAGTATTAAGTCAGGGCAGGAAGCTGTAACCCGGATCCTGCACACTTCTACAAAACTCATGCTGATAAGGTGCACAGGTTCCAGGGTTCATCTTCCAGCCTGCAGTCTCTTACACCACCTTTCATGTCTAGTCACAGGATTAGGTGGGGTCATTGATTTTTGCTGGCCACGCCCTACCTTGTGGAGAGTTGTAAAGGGTTGGGATGTTGTTACTCCAGGCCCTGATGGATGTGTAGCCCTGGTGCTATGTGGCTTCGGCCTGAAACTCCCAGACTAACTTTACAGATATGGCACCAGGGGGTAGAGGTAAGCGCCAACCGCCATGACTTTGTCGAGGTGATGGCCTCACAGACCGTAGGGATATGATATTGTCAAAACAGGAAATGCTGATTGAAGGTAGTCTGCTTGGGCATATTTGTGCATGAGCAAATAAAGACTGGAAAAGGAAAGCAAGTGAGTGAATTTGTGCTTTTCCAGGTTTCTGTGATCATTCACATGTGCATATATACAGGCATTTTTTAATCGCTTCGTAATGTAGTGAGTACGGGCGGAAAAGCCTTGGTGGCATTATTGAGCAGTCACCGCTGCAAGATGATATAGTGATAGTCGATATTGTGGATGTCATCATTTTGTACCTCGATATTGCAACCACAATATAGTTACCTACAATGGCTCCCAATTGTTGATCCAAACAGCCACACATCCCTTACACGCCTGTAGAGCTTAACCATTGCGGAGTCCTGTTGGGCGGTCGGATAAAGACAGGAGCAGGTCTTAAGAAAATGGGAAGTGAAGTTGTTAGTCTAAATGTGTCCATGTGTTTCTCAAACTGGTCTGCCTGAAACAGAGGTGCAACTAGAGTCAAATTTCGGGGGGGGGGGGGGGTGTTTAAGAAAATAATTTGGGGGGGGAGGGGCAGATTCTTAAAGCAAAAGGTAGAGGGGAGCTGAAGGGGCTCTAACAAGGGGTGTAAAACATCAAAGCCTCATTAACAAGCAAAAGTTATTTTAAAGACCTGTGAAGTACTCGGGTGCGCCTGTGTCTGTGCCCGGGAAGCTGTCTCATCCCGGGCTACCACACTCGAAAGGAGGGGGGGCTGAAGCCCTTTGAGTCCAAAGGGCGCTGCGCGCCTGGCCTGAAACGTGGTAGAATCAGCAAGAATCAGTGATGGGGTGGTCGGCTGGGTCTATATTCACCAATTTTAAGTTGAAACTGAGTAAGTGATGTTGAAAATTGGAGTGGGGTTGGCACAAAACTTTTGATCCTGGGTCACTAGTTGAAAATTAACCAAATCAATCAAAAGTTTTAGGAAACGTACAATGTGCCTCATTACAAGGGACTCAGAAATCCTGACAGGAGTTACTGGCAGGGCCGGACTGGCTACCGGGCAGTTGTGTGTGCTGACGAGCAGGGGGATGCTTTCGTTGATGGGGACCTGTGTGTGCAAAACGAAATTCGTTTTGCTTTTTTTTTTCAAAGCGCACGCAGGTCCCCATCAACGAAATACGCCCATACCAGGGAGAAATCATCCCCCTGCTCGGCAGCACACACAACTGCCCGGTAGCCAGTCCGGCCCTGGTTACTGGCCCCCATCAGGATCAGAAGACCCGTTTGGAGGGCCGGACTGGGAACCCAAAGCAGCCCTGGCAATTTTCTCGGTCCATCCCCTAAGGAAACACTGCCTGGCCCTTTGAGGCTGGAAACGCTTGCTTGCTGCTTTTGTTACTGGGAGACGATATTGCAGCACAGCTGCAGAACTGGCCCCCACGGTGGCAAAATCGCCCGCATTCGAGCGACCTGTGGAAACGCCTAATGCCCAGTACGGCCAGCATGGCCCTGCCCACAGGAACACTTTATCAGGAGTGTTTCATCCTGACATTTTGGCTGCTGTAAGCAGGCAAATGTCCAAGTGAAATATTGAGGGAAATTACAAATGGCTGTATTAATCAGGTACTGTTATCCCAATTCCCTTGATAATGTCTCATCCAGTCCCCTCTCTGCCGTAAGTTACCAATGACCACAGTGTCAGGAATTCCAGGGAAAGGGAGGTATCCTAGAAACTTTTTGGGCTCACTGATCATGGCTCCTTAAGGGCATCTTGAATACACAGTTTACTAGTGTTAGCATCTGGCTACAGTCAGCTCTGCCTGGCTCTCCTTTGCCAAACACTGATGTCACAGATAATCCATACGGGGCGCTGACGTTCCGTGGTTGGTTAAAAGTTTATACAGTGTGTCACTGAATGCACATTATGGCTTTACCAAGACACAAAGCAGTGTCAAAAAATGGACATGCATGGAAAAATGACTATGTGGCACAACACGCGTATCACAGGCATTCAATAAGAAGGCAAGTTGTATTTGCTAATGCTTATTTTTAATTGTTTCATGAGATAATCACAGAACATAACAGTGAAGACAAAAGTAAGAAAAACCTATCTTGAATGTTAGAGATGTCATAATCAATAAGTACAGAAGTATAATCTCAAATTAGCATATGTTTTAAAAAATGAATTGAGAGAAAAAATCCGAAAAAGAACCACGCAAATTCGTACATCATCATTCTCAGCTCCCTCTGCACATAATATTCCCTTGAAACCAGTGCTTAATTTGAGCCAGTGGTGTCTGGTGCTCGGCCCCAGCACTTAATTCTCAACACCAGCGCTTCAGACAGTTTGCCACAAGGTGGCGCTGTCTGCTAATTTAGAGAGGACCACAACAACAGTTAATTATTAATTAGGTAAACATTCAAAATGACTATTACCTGCTGCTGCCCAAGTCAGTCTTATAGCTTTGTGGGCGTGAAATTGTCTGAATTGTCACACTTTTAGGAGTGTGATGGTTAGTAGTTGTGTTGTTACTATCATCAGCAGCATGGCAGGGGCAATGTGTAGTGCAAGCTGCAGTGGCCCGACGAGAGCCCTGGCATTTATGTTTTTTACAAATTAAGCACTGCATGAAACAACCACTGGACAGAAAGCAGCCGAGTTAACAATGGGGTTGTGTATTATAAAATGTCCATAAGTTTTATCCAGAGTGTTATGACACACGTTGTTCTTTCTCCTCGCTTTGATTAGGCCCACTTCAGTTGTTCCAAGCTTTCACACTCCACAAATCCAATCCTCTATTTGTAAGTTTTTAAGCGCTGAAAGTACAGGCTGAAGCATTCCCATTGTGTATGGGAGTGTGGAGGGGGGGGGGCGTTTAATACATGGAACAATCACATTTACCGTTTGCCCAAAGCACCAATTTGACTTTGCTTTTGTATTGCCACTTTTCATAAAAATCCATTTTTCAGGGCATTAACCATGCAATCCTTTTTGGGTTATTTTGCAATTACATTTTAGTTACGAATGAATTATTTTGCTAATTTGCGATCAGCCGGATGGGCCCGACGTGCATACTTTTTCGTTTTCTTAAGCCCAAATGAAGCAGTGCTCCGCTTGTCTCTGTGCAATTAGGCCGCGCGCCATTTGCTGCGCGGCGACGTGTCCGTGATGGCAACATTTCATCATTGTTGCGTAGGGTACCACGAGGAGGGCGGAAGTTCGTGCGATTCGATGACCGAAGTGACGTGAAGACGCAGACGAATTCTTGAAGGTGGATAGTCCGACTACCTTGGCTGTTTCACATGTGCACTAAACTTAAAGCAGATTTTAATGGCACCATAAACATTTGGGAAGAGTCTGAATATTCGTGAAGCTAAAATGTATACAGCTAACCTTCGTGCACTAAAATGTATGCTGTCATCCTTCATGCACTAAATGTATACTTCTAGTCTTCATGCACTAAAATGTATTATGCTATCCTTCGTGCACTAAAATGTACGATGCTATCCTTCGTGCACTAAAATGTACGATGCTATCCTTCATGCACTAAATGTATACTACTAGTCTTCATGCACTAAAATGTATGCTGCTGTCCTTCATGCACTAGAATGTATGCTGCTGTCCTTCATGCACTAGAATGTATACTGCTAACCTTCATGCACTAATGTATACTGCTATACTTCATGCACTAAAATGTATGCTGCAATCCTTCATGCACTAACATGTATGCTGCTGTTCTTCATGCACTAAAATATATACTGCTATCCTTCATGCACTAAAATGTATACTGCTATCCTTCATGCACTAAAATGTATGCTGCTATCCTTCATGCACTAAAATGTATACCGGTAACCTTCATGCACTAAAATGTATGCTGCTATTCTTCATGCACTAAAATGTATGCTGCTATCCTTCATGCACTAAAATGTATACTGCTATCCTTCATGCACTAAAATGTACACTGCTAACCTTCATGCACTAAAATGTATACTGCTAACCTTCATGCACTAAAATGTATACTGCTATCCTTCATGCACTAACATGTATGCTGCTGTTCTTCATGCACTAAAATGTATACTGCTATCCTTCATGCACTAAAATGTATGCTGCTATCCTTCATGCATTAAAATGTATACTGCTATCCTTCATGCACTAAAATGTGTGCTGCTATCCTTCATGCACTAAAATGTATACTGCTAACCTTCATGCACTAAAATGTATACTGCTATCCTTCAGGCCCTAAAATGTATACTGCTATCCTTCATGCACTAAAATGTATGCTGCAATCCTTCATGCACTAACATGTATGCTGCTGTTCTTCATGCACTAAAATGTATACTGCTATCCTTCATGCACTAAAATGTATGCTGCTATCCTTCATGCACTAAAATGTATGCTGCTATCCTTCATGCACTAAAATGTATGCTGCTATCCTTCATGCACTAAAATGTATACTGCTAACCTTCATGCACTAAAATGTATACTGCTAACCTTCATGCACTAAAATGTATACTGCTATCCTTCATGCACTAAAATGTATGCTGCTGTTCTTCATGCACTAAAATGTATGCTGCTATCCTTCATGCACTAAAATGTATGCTGCTATCCTTCATGCACTAAAATGTATACTGCTAACCTTCATGCACTAAAATGCATACTGCTAACCTTCATGCACTAAAATGTATACTGCTATCCTTCATGCACTAAAATGTATGCTGCTGTTCTTCATGCACTAAAATGTATACTGCTATCCTTCATGCACTAAAATGTATGCTGCAATCCTTCATGCACTAACATGTATGCTGCTGTCCTTCATGCACTAAAATGTATACTGCTAACCTTCATGCACTAAAATGTATACTGCTAACCTTCATGCACTAATGTATACTGCTATACTTCATGCACTAAAATGTATGCTGCAATCCTTCATGCACTAACATGTATGCTGCTGTTCTTCATGCACTAAAATATATACTGCTATCCTTCATGCACTAAAATGTATACTGCTATCCTTCATGCACTAAAATGTATGCTGCTATCCTTCATGCACTAAAATGTATACCGGTAACCTTCATGCACTAAAATGTATGCTGCTATCCTTCATGCACTAAAATGTATGCTGCTATCCTTCATGCACTAAAATGTATACTGCTAACCTTCATGCACTAAAATGCATACTGCTAACCTTCATGCACTAAAATGTATACTGCTATCCTTCATGCACTAAAATGTATGCTGCTGTTCTTCATGCACTAAAATGTATACTGCTATCCTTCATGCACTAAAATGTATGCTGCAATCCTTCATGCACTAACATGTATGCTGCTGTCCTTCATGCACTAAAATGTATACTGCTAACCTTCATGCACTAAAATGTATACTGCTAACCTTCATGCACTAATGTATACTGCTATACTTCATGCACTAAAATGTATGCTGCAATCCTTCATGCACTAACATGTATGCTGCTGTTCTTCATGCACTAAAATATATACTGCTATCCTTCATGCACTAAAATGTATACTGCTATCCTTCATGCACTAAAATGTACACTGCTAACCTTCATGCACTAAAATGTATACCGGTAACCTTCATGCACTAAAATGTATGCTGCTATCCTTCATGCACTAAAATGTATGCTGCTATCCTTCATGCACTAAAATGTATACTGCTATCCTTCATGCACTAAAATGTACACTGCTAACCTTCATGCACTAAAATGTATACTGCTAACCTTCGTGCACTAAAATGTATGCTGTCATCCTTCATGCACTAAATGTATACTTCTAGTCTTCATGCACTAAAATGTATTATGCTATCCTTCGTGCACTAAAATGTACGATGCTATCCTTCGTGCACTAAAATGTACGATGCTATCCTTCATGCACTAAATGTATACTACTAGTCTTCATGCACTAAAATGTATGCTGCTGTCCTTCATGCACTAGAATGTATGCTGCTGTCCTTCATGCACTAGAATGTATACTGCTAACCTTCATGCACTAATGTATACTGCTATACTTCATGCACTAAAATGTATGCTGCAATCCTTCATGCACTAACATGTATGCTGCTGTTCTTCATGCACTAAAATATATACTGCTATCCTTCATGCACTAAAATGTATACTGCTATCCTTCATGCACTAAAATGTATGCTGCTATCCTTCATGCACTAAAATGTATACCGGTAACCTTCATGCACTAAAATGTATGCTGCTATCCTTCATGCACTAAAATGTATGCTGCTATCCTTCATGCACTAAAATGTATACTGCTATCCTTCATGCACTAAAATGTACACTGCTAACCTTCATGCACTAAAATGTATACTGCTAACCTTCATGCACTAAAATGTATACTGCTATCCTTCATGCACTAACATGTATGCTGCTGTTCTTCATGCACTAAAATGTATACTGCTATCCTTCATGCACTAAAATGTATGCTGCTATCCTTCATGCATTAAAATGTATACTGCTATCCTTCATGCACTAAAATGTGTGCTGCTATCCTTCATGCACTAAAATGTATACTGCTAACCTTCATGCACTAAAATGTATACTGCTATCCTTCAGGCCCTAAAATGTATACTGCTATCCTTCATGCACTAAAATGTATGCTGCAATCCTTCATGCACTAACATGTATGCTGCTGTTCTTCATGCACTAAAATGTATACTGCTATCCTTCATGCACTAAAATGTATGCTGCTATCCTTCATGCACTAAAATGTATGCTGCTATCCTTCATGCACTAAAATGTATGCTGCTATCCTTCATGCACTAAAATGTATACTGCTAACCTTCATGCACTAAAATGTATACTGCTAACCTTCATGCACTAAAATGTATACTGCTATCCTTCATGCACTAAAATGTATGCTGCTGTTCTTCATGCACTAAAATGTATGCTGCTATCCTTCATGCACTAAAATGTATGCTGCTATCCTTCATGCACTAAAATGTATACTGCTAACCTTCATGCACTAAAATGCATACTGCTAACCTTCATGCACTAAAATGTATACTGCTATCCTTCATGCACTAAAATGTATGCTGCTGTTCTTCATGCACTAAAATGTATACTGCTATCCTTCATGCACTAAAATGTATGCTGCAATCCTTCATGCACTAACATGTATGCTGCTGTCCTTCATGCACTAAAATGTATACTGCTAACCTTCATGCACTAAAATGTATACTGCTAACCTTCATGCACTAAAATGTATACTGCTATCCTTCATGCACTAAAATGTATGCTGCTGTTCTTCATGCACTAAAATGTATGCAGCTATCCTTCATGCACTAAAATGTATGCTGCTATCCTTCATGCACTAAAATGTATACTGCTAACCTTCATGCACTAAAATGCATACTGCTAACCTTCATGCACTAAAATGTATACTGCTATCCTTCATGCACTAAAATGTATGCTGCTGTTCTTCATGCACTAAAATGTATACTGCTATCCTTCATGCGCTAAAATGTATGCTGCAATCCTTCATGCACTAACATGTATGCTGCTGTTCTTCATGCACTAAAATGTATACTGCTATCCTTCATGCACTAAAATGTATGCTGCTATCCTTCATGCACTAAAATGTATACTGCTATCCTTCATGCACTAAAATGTATGCTGCTATCCTTCATGCACTAAAATGTATACTGCTAACCTTCATGCACTAAAATGTATACTGCTATCCTTCAGGCCCTAAAATGTATACTGCTATCCTTCATGCACTAAAATGTATGCTGCAATCCTTCATGCACTAACATGTATGCTGCTGTTCTTCATGCACTAAAATGTATACTGCTATCCTTCATGCACTAAGATGTATGCTGCTATCCTTCATGCATTAAAATGTTTACTGCTAGTCTTCAGGCCCTAAAATGTATACTGCTATCCTTCATGCACTAACATGTATGCTGCTGTTCTTCATGCACTAAATGTATACTGCTATCCTTCATGCACTAAAATGTATGCTGCTATCTTTCATGCATTAAAATGTTTACTGCTAGTCTTCAGACTCTAAAATGTATACTGCTATCCTTCATGCACTAAACTGTATGCTGCTAGTCTTCATGCACTAAAATTAATACTGCTAGTCTTCATGCAGTAAAATGTATATTGCTATCCTGTATGCACTAAAATGTATGCCGCTGTCCGTTGTGCACTAAATGTAAGCTGCTGTCCTTCATGCACTAAATGTATACTGCTATCCTTCATGCGCCAGCCAATGAGAAGCAGTGGGATCACTCAAATTCCACTGTAAGCATTGGTAAAGTACACAATAGGTCTTCAATAACAATTGAAACCTAACAAGTGTCACATTTCCCCTGCTATAAAGGAACTCAATGTAACCACCCCAGAATAATGAAAGACTGAGTTTGCCTTATCCACATTTGAACTTTCGACTTCCAGTTGAGCGTTCAGCTCGCTGTGCCAAAAGATAACCTTTATTCTACCACAGTATTTGCACAGCAGGTCCAGTCTCTGTTAATATGCCATTATGTTCTTGTCGATTGTCTTGTAGTTTATCCAAACAATGATTTTTGTTGACGCCCATCAAACGCCCAATATTGTTGCACTTCTTCCATAGTTTCGTGGTTATTCATTCAAAGTGTATAATTTTTTTGTTTTTTAATGCTGTGCCAAATGACTACATGTTGGTGGGTGTAGCATCCTGCTACAAATGAATACAGACAATTGGGCTAATGTCTCAGGAGCTTTATTTGGTACTTCTGCTACCTTCCCTGTCCCTACTCTATCTGCCCTCATCCTGTCCCTGCTCCTCCTCTTCCTTTCCCTGACCACCTAACTCCTCCCACCCATCTACTAGACTGCTAACATAACATCTCCCCCTTTCTTAACAAAATAAACAATGTATGCAATTAAATCTCTTCTATGAGTCTCTTTGGCCGCTGAACAGTGCGGCGGGGCCTTGCGTCCATCTCACCAGAGTTCTCCTCCATCGGAGGTACATTCAGCGGGCCCAGATCATCCAAAGCGTCCCGTTCAGAGTAAGTGGGGTTTAGTGCTTCCGAGTGATCAGTTACTAGTCCGGGGGTATCTCGTGAATACTTCTTAAAGTGAGACACATTCCTCGTGACTTTGCGGGAGTCTGATTCCGCTGTCAGCATGGTGCCTTTCTGTCGGGTGACCAGTAATGGTTCATCGCGGAACCGACAGTCTGTTTTCTTCTGCTGGTCTTGCTTCACTAGTACGTAGTCTCCTTCATGTACCGAGGGAGACCTCGCTCTTCGCTTGGTGTCTGCATATACTTTTATCTTGTCTTTGTGACGTTTGTCCATGTCCGCCATCTCTAGATGAATGTGGGCGGGTGATATCGCCCGTAAGGCTCCATCCCAGGTTGGGAGCCGGTTTCTCATGGGGCGGCCTAACATTAGGGTGGCAGGACACTTGCCAGTGGTCGAATGAGGAGTTGTCCTGTAAGCTCGGAGGACCTCATTCAGGGCAACTTGTAGGTCCTTTTTTTCCGCACACGCTTGTTGAAATGTTTTCTTGACTGTGGCCATGAAGCGTTCCACAGTGCCATTTGCTTGTGGCCAGAGGGGTGTGATTTTTCTGTGATGGAAGTCTAAGTGTTGGGCATATTCGTCAAACTCATGGCCATTGAAAGGTGGACCATTGTCTGTCTTTACCACTCTAGGAACACCCCAGGTCGCAAATAGTTCATCCAGTACCTTGAGGGTGCTGGCAGCACCAGTGGAGGGCACAAACTGAGCAAATGGGAAGCGAGAATACTCATCGACAATGACGATCACATATTTGCCAGAAGATAAGGGTCCGTAGAAGTCCACGGCAATTTCTTGCCACACTCCGGCCGGTAAGGGAGTCATCTGCAATGGGGCTGGTGGATCACCTTTGCTTGTCAATTGGCACGGGTGGCAGTCCTTCAGGGTGGACTCTACCATTTGGTCGAGCAAAGGAAACCACACACGTTCCCTGAGTGCTCATTTAGTGGACACAACTCCCCGGTGACCTTCATGGGCAAGGTCAATGACACCTTGCTGTAGACTGCCGGGGATCACGATTCGCTGTCCTCGCAATATAAGTCCGTCCGATGTTACTGACAGTTCATCATGGACATGTCGTGATGCTTGGAGTTCCTGCTTGATGTTCTGCTCACTGTCGTCGTCCGAAGGGTCATGTCTCCACCTGTTGGTTCTGATCTTGTGGAGAATCTTCTGGAGGACGGCATCCTGCATGGTGGCGTCACGGATTGCATTCATGGGAATGGCGGGAGGCAGCGCTTGTCCGACTACAAAGTGGATATATTCCTCCGCAATGGAAGGGCGAGAATCAGTTGATGCTGGTGGATGTCGAGACATGTAGTCTGCCGGGTTCTCAGACTTTCCTGGCTTGTGGACGATCGTGAAGGTATATTCCTGGAGCCTTAAGCCCCACCTCTCAATCCTGGGGGGCATCTTTGACCGTGGGTTGCCATAGATGGTGACCAGCGCCTGGTGATCTGTGATTAGGGTAAAGTGCTTGTCGTAGAGAAAGACATGAAAGTGTTCACATGCCCAGACCACAGCAAGGCTTTCCTTCTCAGGCTGAGAGTACGCTTTTTCAGGATCGGACAGACTTCGGCTGGCATAGGCAACTATCCTCCTCTGGTCCGAGTCACGATCATATTGTGCCAGAATGGCCCCCAACCCTACGGGGCTGGCATCAACGGTGACTTCAGTCATGCGTCTTGGGTTGAAATAGGAAAGGTTGTCGGCCGACTCCACGGCCCGCTTAATTTCATTGAATGCTTGCTCACACTGAGGTGTCCATTCAAAGGGTTGTCCTTGCTTGGTCAAGGTGCGGAGCGGGTGGCTGATCGTCGCATAATCCCGAATGTACCGAGCACAATAGCTGGCCATTCCCAGAAATGAGCGCAGGTCGCTGACGTCCTGAGGACATTTGGCATTGTTCAGGGATGCTACTTTTTCCGGGTCAGGCTTCATTCCCGCTCCTGAAAAGATGTGACCAAAGAACTTTAACGTTGACTGATGAAATTCGCATTTGTCCTTGTTCAGGGTCAGGTTTGCATCAAGTAGGGCGTGACAGACACGGTTGAGTGCAATGTCATGCTCACGGGTGTCAGAACCGTATACAAGGATGTCATCGCTATAATTGAGCGTATTGGGGATGTGGTGGATGGTCTGTTGGATAGCCTCCTGGAAGATTTCGGCAGCCGAGGACACACCAAAGCTCAATCGCTTGTACCGGAAGAGTCCCAGGTGTGTAGCGAAAGTCGTGATGGGGCGTGATTGGGCATCCAGCTCTAGTTGGTGATAGCCCTTGTTGAGGTCTAATTTTGAGAAGACTGTGGCTCCGTTGAGTGCCGAGATCATGTCACATAGAAGTGGCCCTGGATGGCGTTCACGTTCTATTGCGGTGTTGGGTACTCGCATGTCAACACATAGTCTTACTTTACCGGCAGTGCCCTTTTTGGGTACGACTACCACCGGTGAGACCCATGGGGTTGGGCCATCTGTGCGTTCAATGATGTCGGCAGCCAGGAGGTCATTGATTTCCTCTTCAACAGCCTTTTGGAGGTGGAACGGAACCCGCCGGGGGTGTTGAGCAACGGGCTTGATCTGTTTGTTGACATGCAGATGTATCTGACGGTCTTTCAATTTCCCCAGGCCGAGGAAAAGGCGAGGAAAACGGTCGACAATGTTCTGGTAGTCACAGACTTTGAAAAGGATCTCTACAAGACGGAGACGCTCTGCAGTCGGCAGGCTCAGCAGACAGTCAGCTTCAGGGCCCTTGATGACGTGAATGACTGCGTCAATGGTAACATTGTCATGTGCAAGAGTCGTCGGGAATTTGCCAAGACACTGCAGAGGCTTCCTCGACATCCAGGTGAAAACCCGTACAGGTGCATGAGTGAGGGTTGGCTTGGGGCGCATCCTTTCATACTCGGTAACTGGGATGTAGTTCAGCGAAGCTCCGCTGTCCATGACAAATTTAGTGTCGTGATTGCCCACTTTGATATGTAGCCGAGGGTATTTTTTTAGCTGATCTGGGTCTGCAATCATATAAGCGCGGTGGGTCGTGTATTCAGAGTCTGGAGATGAGGACCTGGAGCCTCGGGACGGAGATCTGCGCTCCCAGCGCGATTTGTGTGACTCTCTGCTCGAGTGGGTCGAGCTGGAAGATCCTGTGTCTTTGTCGATGACGGCCCTGATGTGGTGTTTCCTGGTGCTCGATCGAGGTGACCTGCCAGCGCCGCTTCGCCTCTCTTTGTTGTACTCGCCACACATCGCTTCGAAATGGTTAGTCCGACCACATTTCCGGCACCGCTGGCCCATGGCAGGGCAGACGTCCACATGAGGGTAGTCATACCCACATCTGTAGCACCTCCTCGCTCTCTCTGGTCTCTTCTCTCTCCGGCCGGTGTCTCGCCGTCTGTGATCTGTTCGCCTCGAGCGAGAGGACGGTCGCGATGTCCAGCGTGTGTCTCTCGAGGATTTTCACCTGCTACCACGGTCGTGAACACGGTGTGCGCGCTCATCGCTCACTTTGCGCCCGGATTCAATTGTGGCAGCGTGTTCCTCCGCTTGGTCGTAGACGCGGGTGAGCTCCTCAATGTCGTCCAGTTTCTGCGGCTTCCTCAGCAGCCGTCGTCTGAGGGATTCAGAATGGCACCCCTCTATGATCTGTGATTTAATGGCGGCGTCGGTGGAAAAATTGACGAAGTCGCAGTGCCTTGACAGTCGCCGCAGTCGAGTGATGAATGTGCACATGGTCTCATCTTTCCCTTGGCGTGCCTGATGGAAAGCATGGCGCTCGTAGTCCACATTCCTCTTGTGGAGGAATCTTTTGTTCAGTGCGTCACGCACTTTGTCGTACGTCCCAGTATCTGCAGCCGGGAGATCCTTGATGAGCTTACTTATTTCACGCCCTGCCAGATTCCGGAGGGCGATTAGCTTGTCCTTGTCGGTGGTCACCTTGGACCCTTCAAGGTAGTCTTCGAAGTCCTCGAGCCACTCTTGCCACTTGGGGCCCATACTCCCACCTGTGGTTAGGATGACTGGCTCCGGGGCCCTCAAGTGCGACCCTCCTGCGAAGAGAGGCTTGACCTCATTTCGTTGCGGTGAAGTTGACATCGTGGGGTCGCAGAGTGTTGTTGTGGGCGCGAGTCAGTGCTTGATTGGTGTCTTTTAACACTGCGTGTTTGCGTGCACTTGTCGAAGTTTGTATGTTTCCTCTCGACAATGCTTGTTTGGTGTTGCTCGCCAAGGCTTGTTTGGGTCTGCGCGCCAATGCTTGTTTGCTTGGTCCTGACAATGCTTGTTTCTTTTCTGGTGGCCAATGTTTGTTTGTTTGCAGCAGTCAGTGCTTGTTTGCTTGTTTCTTGGCAATGATTGTTTCTTTGCTAGGTGCCTGACTTCAAAATGGCCGCTCTGCAATGACCAAAGGTCCAGTCCTGAAGCTCGCCTGACTTCAAGATGGCCGCCGTCACTGCAACACACGAGGCTTGCTCTCCAGGCTCATTCACTCCAGGCCACTCAGGACTCACCGGCGGTTGGCTCCATGGGTAGGTCACGCCAGAATTTGCTTCTCTTCGGCCACTGTGGTCATCAGGTGAGGTTGGGGTGGGCTCCCAACTCACTTTCGCAGTTCCCGCTCTCCGGCGCCGACGGAATGCCAAACCTCACGCATCGGGCGTAAGGTTTTCCGATCTTTAACGGCGCCCGGGCTGGAATCGTGGTGCGCTCGGCGGCACTCGAGGGCAGCACGTCGCGGACGATGTCCGCTGCTCTGGGGCACTTCTTCCTCGTTTTCTGGGCGTACTACAGGGTCGGGGTGGGCTCCCGATCCCTGTATGCAGGCAGCTTACCCAGGGCACACGCTTCCGGCGTGAGACGCGTTTTAACGCGATTGGCTTCTGGGTGCTCGAGCGATTCAGCGCTCGTTTCTGTGGCCCTTCTCAGCTCCCTCACGGACTCTGGAGGGGCGATTTCAGCAGCTGCTGGCCTCGTCCTTCAGGCGGCAGCGTGGCCCCACTCGGCAGAGTTTTCCTCGGCGCTGCTTGGGGACATGGACAGGGTGTTGCAGGCAGTGGGTTTATGATCCCATCCTCGTCGCCAGTTGTAGCATCCTGCTACAAATGAATACAGACAATTGGGCTAATGTCTCAGGAGCTTTATTTGGTACTTCTGCTACCTTCCCTGTCCCTACTCTATCTGCCCTCATCCTGTCCCTGCTCCTCCTCTTCCTTTCCCTGACCACCTAACTCCTCCCACCCATCTACTAGACTGCTAACATAACATCGGGTTTCCAAATGGGTTGTGTTCTGCACAAGTGCTAATGTAATATTTGTAGAATAAGTGAATTAAGGAACAATAATTTGTTTGGATGTCGTTTTCTTTCGGTGTAGTATATCAACCCAAGGACGATAAGGGTAGAAATAGAGAGTAATCTTTCCTCAACAGTTTCCTTCCCACCCCAGTTGTTTTCTTGGCAGACTTTCTCCAAGCCTCTATCCCTCCTCACAATACCTGGATTATAGATGGGGACTTGTGCTTCTCCTCCCTGGCACAAAAATACTCCTCTTGCACCCCAAACGCAAGAGCAGCTGTGCTCAGAAATCAGGATGCATATCTTAATCTCTGTGGCTGCCAAAACCATTTAATAATTTGTCATGAACTTTTGGAAGGAAAGCTGTGAATGCTGAACTCCAGGAGGCAGATTACTAGTATGTCATGCAACACAGCACAGCAACAAAAGTTGCTGTGCTGCTTTATGTGAGAGGGAGACATCAGAACAGGGCCAAATCCACTAAGTTATGGCACTGCTGTTCTCTTCTGAAGCGTGCTTTCGGGCTATCTTATGCCATGCACACACCTTTACAATATAGTACAAAGATGTTTACTTGATGTGTACTATAGGATTTTTTACTCTAAGGGTATTATATGCTCAGATATACTGTGCAATGTTTCCCACTTTCTGTCTGGGCTGTACCAGTGCAGCACACATGCAAAGTTTGAAAGGTTTGAAGAAAAAAACCTTTGCTCCTACATCTGCTTCAAAGAGGCATACTTGTTGGCACAGAGTCCTTTTTCCCATTGTTAGTACAATTGGGTTTCTTATAAAACCATATGTGGTAGCATGTGAACACTCATGTATCACCCACTGGCTGCCTCCCATGGGGCATACTGGAAAGTAAATTACAAAACAAGACTTTGCGTGGGTTCGCATCACTTTCCACAACTTAGCACTGGCGCAAAGTGTTGATAAATATGGCCCCAGATATTTAGATTTCTTGATCTGAAGCAGCATCCCCCCTTGACTTGCCTAACACCCTTCTTTTCTTTTACCGGTTGGACTGTTGTCTGTCATTTTGGTCAAGGAGAAACCACAAGTACATCTGCTTACCATTTATCTGCAGAAATACTCTGAAGTAGAGTACAAAAGGATGTATGACGTTACAACGCATACTTTTACAACGCATACCTTTACAACGCATTTTTTACAGCGCAACATCCATTACAACGCATTCCATTACAACGCATGCCATTACAAAGAATTTTTAAAAACTACCTTTACAACGCATTCCATTACAACGCATACTACCTTTACAATGCATACCATTACAACGCATAACATTACATTGCATGTATGGTAAGTATTGGATAGTGTAGGGGTAAAAATTACTATTCTAACTCCAGGGGGTGCAACAGTAGGGTACGTGTTGGATAGTGTAAGGGTACTATGCGTTGTAATGTTATGCGTTGTAATGGTATGCATTGTAATGACATGTGTTGTAGTGGTATGCGTTGTAGTGTCATGTGTTGTAATGGTTGCGTTGTAATGGCATGCGATTTAATGGATGTTGCGTTGTTAAAGTTTCGTTGTAATGGTAGTGCGTTGTAAAAGTTGCGTTGTAAAGGTTGTTTCCCGCTACAAAGCAAAAGAAGATGTAGAGTCGGAGACAAACCAGTCGAAACATGGACCAAGGACTTTAAGTTCTTTATTCAATTTAGGCTCTAGTTACTGTTTAATCTCCATTTGCTCCTGTATGGCCTCCATCCACCTTAAAGAAACTTCCTGGTTAAGCCTTGCACACACATCAACATTCCATTACAGCACTGCCTTCTATGGCTCCTCCCTCCCCCTCCGATTCTCAGCGACCTGGTAACTCCTTATATAGCTCCCAGATCCCTGCGGTCCGAGAATGAACATCTAGCCAACATCCCCAAATTTAAAAATACACGCACTGGAGGCCGACGCTTCTCTGTGAAAGCTCCCATCGGATGGAACTCACTCCCCCGTACCCTCAGACTGGAACCCAGCTATCTTATTTTTAGAAAAAAATTCAAAACACTTCGATTTCCGAAATAACGCCCCCCCCTTTTCTTTTTTTCTCCTCCACCTCATCTGGATATCAAAATCATTACAGCGCGGGGATGCCTTCGGGTCACCAGGCGCTCTACAAGTCGTTAAAATAAATAAAATAAATAAATGTGAAGAACGCCCCTCCAGATTCACTACTCCTCACTATGCTATAGCAAGTACCTGAGACCAGCCTCGTTGTGAAGCCACATTGAGAATGATGCTCATTTTCCTCTGCATCTACTGTGGTTACTTGTAGCAGTTACATCATCCTGGAGCAGGACGTCCATCTTGTTCCTACCAACCACCTATTGACGTCCCTTCATCGAGCTCTCTGTATTAACCCCTTGCATGCAGGGGTAATTCCCCCCGCTGTGCTGGGGGGTGAGGGGGTGCGTACAGCGCCCCCATGCTCATGACGAGCTCAGCGCGTCATGAGGCACAGTGCTCAGGTTCTCATGACGAGCTGAGCTCGTCATGGCCACACCCGTTCCCATGAAACGTTCAGCACAGCAGGGGAATTATCCCCGCGTGTGAGCGTTTCTCAGGCCATGATGAGCTCAGCTCGTCATGAGCACCTGAGCACTGTGCCTCATGACGAGCTCAGCTCGTCATGAGCACAGAACGGGTTAAACTAAATGGCCGCTGGCAGTCTCGATCTTCATACCATGCCCACAAAGAACTATAAAATAATGTCAGACACAGGTAGAACAGAAGACCTACACACGTGCAGGCTTGTAAGAGTTGCATGGGCCTGCAAACAGACCATTTCTTTACTTTACTCTTCTTGGTAGTAAAATCAGCAGATGCCTACCAACCCAATTTCAGAATCTGTTATTCTTTCCTAAAAGGGTCCATCCAGTAAATTATCCACTTCCTTAAAGAGTCCATTCAGTGAATGAAGTCACAATACATGTCAAAACCCGAGCAAACACCATCAAATAAGCCTTCTAGAATGTCTGTTGTTGATGATTGTTGGAGATGCAGGACTAGATAAAGAAACTGTTTTTTTTCTTTGCTTAACTGGACGGCTCCTTTGAGGATCTACCATCTTGTTATCAACCTCGTTTTATCTTACTAAAGAACAGTTGGAATGTTGAGACAGTTGACTTTTCTTCCCAGTTGAGGAGAGCTGGTAGGCGTGAATAAAGCGTTCCACTTACTTCTAATCTTATTAGCCTATTATTCTTACTTATTACACAAATGATTGCCCTGGCCCTAAAGTGCTTAGAGTCTACCATGAGGGAGCTTGTTGCATTTCTTTTTAACTTTGTTTTATTTTTTTTCGTTTAGCAATTTAGTCAAACATGAAACGTCACAACATGCATAAAATTGACGTATGGACAGAAGAACAGCATGACATAGGGATAGAAGGGCAAAAAAAGCACAATGTCATAGTAATTACATCGGAGCATGGAAGATTTATCTGTGGAAACATATACACGGGCAACGATCCTATGAATGAATGAATGAGTATATTTGTAAAGCGCAGCGTTCACTCCAAGGAATATCTTTACGCTAGCGGATGGACCTAGGGAGATCTGTGGTAGGGGACGGATGAGGTTAACACTTGGAATGAGTGTCAGATGAGAGATAGCACAGTGTTGTTCACACCAGAACATGGACTTCTATTGGAATTCTCAAAGGCATATTATCAAGCCCATTATCGCCGCTAAACAAAACGATAATTTTTAACGCCGTTCTTGATAATATGCCCCCATGTTTTTAGCAGTTTTTTAACATAGGTTCAGGTTGTGCATGTCTCAGCTGGGAGGGTAAGGTATTCCAGGCTTTTGTTCCCAGTACAGCCATAGCCTTCCCCCCTCTCGATTTCAGACGAAAGGTAGGGGATGCTAAAACGTTTCCAGGAGATGACCGCAATAGGCGTTGAGTGGTATAGGGACTGATTCAGGACCTTAGATATATTAGTCCCGTTGCCCTCGTGGCCTTTTAAATGATTATTAGCATTTTGAACAGAATCCTTTTATGAATTGGCAGCCAGTGCAGGATTTTATACAAACGATATAGCAGGAGTACATTACTTGCCAGCGCCCCAGGAGCAGCCGTCACTAGTTTGTTGCATGCTACAACACCCGAAGAAATTGAAATAAATCCGCGCCTTTTTTCGCTCAGTCTAGAAGTTGGAGGAATGTAGCAGCCTTTGCCTCGTTTGTTGCACGTCTGAACTGCGAGAGCCTGGACTGTGGTTTTACGCTGGGGAAAACCCTAAACGCTGAACCTACACTGACATTTTAGGAGCAAGGCCTGTACCCACGTACGCAGCTCATGTGTATGCGTGCCCACGCACAGCGTGATTATTCAGAACAGGAAGGCTCAGGCTTATTTATGTTCTGTCTCTGGTTATGATTCCAGTCACTCCAATAGCACGCAGAGGACGTTGATGTGGTGTGCCCAGAGTTCAACTGTGTCAGGAGAACAGCGGCGAACAGTAAAATACTTATCTGCATGAGGGCCACCGACGTTTGGTTTATAGTGAAACTAGCTGACGAGCAGTGGTTGACCTACTCTATCATTGAGAGAGTTTTAGAGCCTTTATTCACCATCGTTAGCAAGGACACAGTGGTATTTGGCCGATGTTTAAATCAAACAGTGCAGATAGAGAAAGCATATCTTTCTTTCCTGTTCTTGTTTGCTTTGCTGTGTGTGTGTGTGGGTGGTGTTCCTCTGGTTAGATCTTCCTCTTGACCTTTATTTCATGTCTGTCTGGATTTAAGGTCAATGCTAGACTCAGGAGACAAGAAAGAAGAAATAATTTGGGGTTGTGCTCCCCTGAATCATACCGTCCCAACTGGACCCTACTTACAAGTTAAAAACATCACACAGATTTCCTGACCGGTGGCTGTGAGATGGGTCTGTAAGCTCTCCCCTTTGGCCACCACCAGTGCTTAATTCGTAAACAAATAAGTGCCAGGGCTCTCGGCAGCTTGCACCACACATTGACCCTGCCATGCCGCCAATGATAGAAACAACAAAACTACTAACCATCACACCCCTACAAGTGTGACAATTCGGATTATTTCAGGCCCCCAAAGTTATTAGAATGGCGTGGGCGGCAGGTAATATTCATATTTAATGTATAGTGAATTAATTATTAACTTTTGTTGTGATCATCTCTAAATTAGGTAAACAACACCACCTTGTGGCAGACTGCCATCAGCGCTGGTGTTGACGATGAATTGCCAGTGCTCAAATTGCCGGTGCCAAGCACCGGTAACCACTAGCTCAAATTAAGCACTGGCCACCACTCCATTGGACCCTCCTGCACTCCCCCTCCTTACAGATCCTGCTGGTCTGACTGGTCCAGCCAAAAGCCCTGAAATCTGTGCAGGTGCGGAGAAAGTGCTGTAGAAGGTGTCTGTTCTCTACGTCTTTCCTTGTCCCTTTTTAAGGGGGACACAAGTCTTGCCTTCCACCCTCAACTGACCAATGCACAGAAACATGGGCACGATGTAAGAACATCTGATTCTGCTATCATCATTCGGTCAGACTACACCCTCCTCTTTCTCCTTTCTTACAACCTGATAGTTCTCTGAAGTAACCTAAAAGCTACATGTAGTGCCTTATACCATTCCATAATAAATTAACTAGTTATTTTAAGTCTCCTCCCCTGATGTACTCAAGGGCGTTGTGCTCTTTAAAAGTAGAATTTACTATCTCTGACCTCATAAGCTGCAGCAATTCTTGTATATATATATATATATATATATTATATTTATTTATTTATATAGATAGATAGATAGATAGATAGATAGATAGATAGATAGATAGATAGATAGATAGATAGATAGATAGATAGAGTCAATGAGTCTGCACCACCCCAGGACCAGGGGGCCACGGAGCTCCAAGAATGCGGGGCTTACGTAATGGAACGTGGGCCAAATGGATATAGAACTACTTTGTTTTCTGGGGCTCGTCACGAGTTTTGAATTCGGCAGACCAGTAAAAGAGAGCATCCATCTGGGAAATGAAAACGGACTACATCTCCCATAAACCTTACGTACTGACTCCTATAGAGCATCAGAATGAAGGCGTATAATATGGTAGATAAGGAAGATGCAGAACGCTACGCTCTTGTTGACCGCTACAGCCTCTGAAGAAGAGAAGTAGTTGAAATGCGTAACGCTGCGGTTATATGCCTTTAATCACTGGACAACGAAGCTGTTCATACCAATAAATGCTTTTTGAGAAAAAGCGGCTCCGCGTCTGAGTGCGGCTCGATTCGTTGGACATCCCACTGAGCTTTGATATTTATTTATTTATATAGATAGATTGATAGATAGATAGATAGACAGACAGATCAATCCACACACAGAACCCATCTTTCAGTTGACTCTCTTTATCCATTTGTCTGTTCACATTTTGCTCCTGCCAACCGCATCATACATCATGGGGCAATGGGACGGCCCACTTCATCCAGTTTTTCCCACCAACTACAACTGAGCAATAGTCATAAAAAGAAATATTTCTATAGGTGAACTTAAAACATTCAGGAACACCCCATTCTGATGATATATCGCATGGGCAAACCAAGACACAGCTTGTCACGTGCACTGTACATATGGGCATTGTCGTTTTTTGCGTGTGCACATAATGGATCTAATAACTTCACTATACTCGAAATTGTCTGGTTAAAAAAATTAAAACACAATGACGTAAAGTTCTTTAGGATTACACACTTAGGTCAAGTGGGCGAAACCAGGATCTGAGCTTAATTTAGTTTTTCTAGTCATTCCCAGCGCCCTTCAGCCACTGGATAGATACCCCTTTCTCTTTCCCCTTTATAAAAGAAGGACAATGCTTTGTAATTATATGGACCAACACATCAGTCTCCAGTGACTTCATCCTACCACCGCACCCCCTAGACTGACCTTGCTCTCACTTTCAACTAGCATTGATAAATCCAATAGCTATGGCCATGGCAAGTTGGTGCAATGGCAAATTTTTTAATTAAAAAAGATGGCATCAGTTAAATATGGCTGGCTTATCCTTGCAATTAATTTTTTTAACATAACAATATTCAACAATGTGGCTCTGGCTGTTTTGCTGGTGAATCTGTTTTAAAAAGCCTTTCAGTTATGCTAAATGTTTGGCGGTGGGTGACATTTGAAAGTGGTGGGGCGCAAAGTAATTAGCATCCAGCACGGTAGCGAGCGAGCGCAGCGAGCGAGCCCGAACCCCAAAAGGGGGGTTAGGGGGGATAACCCCCCCCTAGAAAATTTTGAAAAAAAAGAAGACAAATCGTGCATTTTCAAGCAAATTTGAGAAAGCAGGAAGGTTAATAAAGCAATTGTGAAAGTGCAGTTATTACATTAATAGATGGCATAACATAGGTAGCTGCTTATTCAGTATAACCACAGAGCTTCATACATTCCGTCCTATTACGCTCAGGTGCTGAATTCAGACTATAAGACTTTCATGAAAATCTCAGCTCTAAGAGAAGAAGAAGTTGCTCAGCAGTTGGGAAACAGCCTTCACAAGCATTGGGAAAATGAGAGGCAATTACTTGAAAGCAAACTGAAAGCAATGCATCAAGTAGTAACTTAAAGCAATGCATCCAGCAAAACTGTGCATGCAGTCAACCATACAAAAGTAAACTAAAGCAAGTGTGAACCTGTGAACCTTCACTTTGAAAGCAGGGTGCTAGTCAACAGGCCAGCACATACATTTAAACTGAAGAAGAGTACACCTCAGCATGCAGGCACCAACATAAAAGCACCAAGCAAGTCAAACAGTTTAATGAAAGAAAAATTAAAGCAATACATCCAGCAAACTAGACAGTGACTCAAAAAATAAACTGAAGCAAGTGCACACTGAAAGGAATGCGCAGTCATTAGTCAGACATTCACATAAAAGCAACTTACCAAGACACCTAATCAATTACATGGGAAAAAACTTGAGCCAATGCATCCAGAAAACCAGACCAGCACACCAAAGCATCCCACCACTGATAGGATGGCAGCTGTGCTCTTAGGGTCACCCCTCAGTTTTTTGGCAGGGTTGAGCAACCCCCACTTTTATGCCCTGTGTGTCTGAAGGGGAGACAGGTTAAAGGGGTCATAATGGGACATCTGGCACAGCCACTTTGTAATTGAGGTCACCCACCCAGCTCAAGATTGAGTTACAGGCTGATCCTAAATCTTTAAACAACCACAAGGGTCTCCAGCTAGTTGGTTCTTGAGCCAAAAGAGTCCTCAGCTCACTGGGAGTCTTTACATCGCGCCTGAGATGACATGACAATGTCCCTTAATCCGGAGCAACTGTGGGGACTGGTCTGGGTCTGGATCTGGATCTGACTTGGTACGCGCAGGATACAAAAAGTAACGGGTAGGTGGTAACCCACTTCAAGTGAAGGAGCTGTAAGGAACCTAAGCGCACTGGTGTTGATACCACTAACAGGGCAGCTCTGGCTTTCTCAGGGTGGGTGTCAGCTGTGTGATGAAACCAGCATGTGAAGCAGTTACCTCAAACAAACTAAAACCAATGCACTCATCAAGACAAGGATTTACATGAAATCAAATAGAAAACCACCATCAAGCCAGGTAGTCACCTAAAGGCAAATTGAAGTGACTGCACACTATGGGAAGTGCACTTCACCAGCCAGCCTATTACACTAAAGGAAAATAAAAGCAATGCTCCCAGTAAACAAGACAACATAAATTGAAAATGTTTCCCCGCAGGACCAACAGTCACAAAAAGTAAAGAAACAGAACGAAGTCAGAGGCACTCCAGGAATCCAGGTAGTCACACAAAATCATAACTGATTGAGCAAACTGTGTACTGAAAACTATTGCAAATAAGACAATTATATCAGAACAAACTAGTCACAGGAAAACAAATGCATGCACCCATCAAGCCGTGCATCACAAGTCAGCAAACTGAATCCAATTAAACCAGCAATACTTGGTGTCACCCAAAAGCAAAGTATAAAGTGCACTTCAGCACCCGAGATGCAATATGTACACACAAGGTAGTGGCACTCTTACCTGCAATAGGCGTACTTTTTGCCCTTCTTGCCCTGGACGGTTTTCGGGGAGTCGTTGGAAGCGGGGGAATGCCGCAGGAAGTAGTTCATGCGGGCTTTCCAATCTTTCAAACTAAAAAGGAAGAATAAAAAGGCACGTTAAAAACATGTCCCTCTTGGCAAAAGCGAAACAAGTGTGACAACGAACTACAGTAAGCATGCACAAAGAATGACAGGGGTCACAGTGGGGGATGGGCATGCACAAGATCACATGGAGCGGCCGCAGCGCTGGAAGCAGCGTGCATCTAATTTTCACACACCCACTCACTCGCGCTCTCAGACACCCCGGACTTTTCTAGTCGATTCCAGAGCCAAGTATGCAGCACAAGCTCGAAAGAACCACCACAATCCCGGAAGTGACCTTTACACCAAGGTGCGGTGAAGGCGTCTCAAAGTAAAGCTGATAATCGCTTTCCTGCATTCTACATATCATCGCGTATTTACAGACGTTTATGTTAACCCTTTGTTCGGCTCATTTATCGGGCACTGATGGGATTTTGGGAAGGAAGGCAATGTACCCAGATGTGGGTATCGGTCGCAAAAGATATACTCGCCCCCCTTAGTAAAAAAAGGAAATCTTCCTAAGTACAGAAGAACAAACCTCTTACTCAGCCCTTTGGGGCGCTTCAAATCGATCTGCACTTGCATATTTCTGCAGCAGATGTATTAACCCGCTGAGCTAAATAAAAGGGGATTTCACACCAATTTAAGTGCACTGGCGAGAAAAAAAACACCTTTCTGTTACAATGTTCTTTAGGACGACTTTGGAAATCATACAAATTCTGCTTTTCGCAGTCAACGACTAATCGATTCCATTATCATTTTAATTACATAAAAATAACTAGTTATACAGCCGCCATCGAATGCCGGGGTAGCCTAACCAACAAGGATGCTACATTGAGGACGGTAGTCGGAACAACTGGATACTCGCAGTAAAGCACGCCAACGAATGGCCAGGGGTAGTAGGCGCTATATAAATGCAATTCCCAGTTTCCCTCATAATACAATAGGTACTATCCTGGGATTCGGCAGAACTCCCTTCCCATCCAAAACTGTTTAATATACATTTGCAACAGAGGTCAACTGACAGCAAACATGACGTACATATAAACACTGCGCAGACAGGGCTTACAGACAACTCTCGCCAGCAGTTCTGCAAACAAGAACACACCAAGCCCAGACTACTGCATGTGATCACTTTCAGATGCTGGTAACATTCCTACTCCCATGGGTCCCGCTGCCCCTGTTCCTTTAACCCTACTGCAAGACCCACCTCCTGCCTCACAACACATGGATGTGATCAACCTCATCGCTGGTACACACATCTGCAAATTTATTTTTGCACTGCCATGTTGAAAGGCCCTGAAACGCTCTACCATAAAAATGTTGGGTATGGGATGCGGTAGCTACAACAGCATGATGTGTGCTGAGAAGGTTCAATGGAAGAGACGCAGTAACATGTACTTGGCATATAACTCGGCACGTAACTCAAAGCACATCAACATATACATTTACAGTTCTGTGCACATTGACATAGATATGCCCCAAATCACATAATGTCAAAATGGAATCTGGACCCATGTCTTGCTCAAACCAGCAGCTTTGTAGTCGCATCAAGTTGGGGCAATGGCATGACCTGGAAGTCGGTGCCCTCGCACCCGGTATTAGCGTTGCCAATATTCTGCAACTCTTTGATAACTCTAAGCCACCAGCTAGCAGCACATTTGTTAAGGTCAGCTGTTTTCATTTGGCCGCTTTAATAGGGTTTGAGTAAACGTTGACCTGTAGCAGCGGACACGAGGACTCGCGCAAACGGCTATTGAGGGGAGCATGTGGTTTTCACCTTTAAGGAGGTGAAGCACAAGCATGCCTACAGAATGGTGGCTTAATCACCTGCTGTAAGAGGAAAGTGCTTTGAGGCATTCGGATCAAAGCCATTTTTGTAAACGTATCATCTGTGTACGTTCAAAATGCCAGCTTTTATCTATGAGCAGACATAATCACTTATTCTTTAAAGTCAAATTAATATTTTTTCACTCCCCTGAGATGTTGGTCATATTATAAACATGGACATACCACAGTGTAGAAGAAACCTATTTTTTCAGTGTAATAACCATAATTTCCTTTTAATAAAGCGCTTCATACCGCCCTTGTGCTGTTTCTAAGCCGCTGTAAATACCAGCTGTTGCCATTACCCAGTTTAGTAATACTGTATTACTCACGTAATTTTTGTGCAACTAAAAGCAAACTGTATGTTGTCAAACAACCTTATGTACTAAAATTTGCTCACATGCCCTATGGTAATTGTTGGGATTGGTAGAAAGAAATGATTTTTAAACCACGCTGTTAAAATCTGGCAGAAGTCTGCCAAGAGTCTCTGTACTATATATGAGATATACTATATAATATATATTCATTATTATCTAGAGGGAACATGTACTAAAACCCCTCAAGAAAGAAACCTGTGTTGTTATTTCTGCTGTCATTTCAATCATCATGTATCAGACATAAAATGCAGTGACCGAGGAAGCGGATTGATTTTACAGTGTGCTTTCCTCCACCCGTCCTAACATGTCGGTAATGGAAGATCCTCACGTGGGCTCCAGATAATCATGTTTTATCGCTGCAGAGAGCAGGCATCCGAGTGATGGCTGCCTGAACCCCAGCCGGATCAATAGCCAGCAGACAGGTCATCGAACGGGTGGAAGGCTGAGTCAGCCTTCCAGGTTTGAAATCATGCCATCCAAATCATCTCATCTCAGCAGCAGTCTTTTATTCACCAAGCAGTCCTGACAGCCCAGCCCGTGTACAACAGGCGCTACATAGGGTAGAAAGTTCTTGTCCATGGAACTGCCTCGCAACAACGGACATCAGGAATATCTGTAAATGTTGGCAATGAAGGTGACTGTGGACAGTACGAACAAAACAGGCTCCAGACAAACTGACCACCAATCCCAACAAGCAGACACACGAGCTACGAAGCGTCTTGTAACACACTGTTTGCTACCTCGCACATTTTGTTTGCTTTAGATACTTGCACCCGGCCACCATTGCCTACGTAACGTTTGTTCTTGTGCTGGAGTGTCTGCCTTTTATTGCAGTATTATACTTCTACTTGTATTTTGTACGTTTTTGTAACCTGCACACATCACTTTTATTTCTCCTGTAATGCACCGATTGCTACCTCATGTATTTTGGTCGCTCACTAGTGACACTTTTGATCCATGTAACTTGTTTGCTTTCGTATTTTGTTCCTCGTGTATCATTATTGGCCCTTTTGTGAAGCGCTCTGACACCTTCGGGTAAAGTCTGCGCTATATAAAATTGCATAAATAAATAAATTTAAAAAGCCGGGTCAGCACCAAAGCAATGGTGCATGCAGGGAGCAGTTCTTCATCATCCGCCGGACACTTACATGGAACCTAGTCATTATTACCGTCTAGCCTTTGCGAGCATCAATACCTGTAACTTGCAAGACTGTGGTTAAAACCGCATTGAGATTGACTCCGTCTTTCGCTCCCGTATGTTGATAAAATGTGTATCATATAAAAACACCTTCAGATCTATTAGTGGGTTAACACTACATAACTTCTAAGACTCTCAGAGCCCTGCGAAAATACAGCGAATGTTAACATCTAGACTCGAAGCACAGGCACCTGGCAAAGGGTTTGAAATCATAAAAAGGCTCTCAGAGAGAAAATATTCAGGGCTCATGCTTATGAACACACACATCTTAGAACAGGGGGAGGCAGGAACCGTAACACCGACCCCACAGAGGTGGGGGCTCAACACTGTTCTGACCCCCAACTTATTATAACTAATTTATTTATTTATTTGTATTTATTCATGCGTTTTTCTCTCACACGGACTTTCCCCGAAGGCGTCAGAGGCTTCACCAGAAGAGCAGGAGGCTGGGAGGGAGGTGAGTGAGTGCCAGAGTCCTTCTGTCCCTGCGCGCGCTGCTTGTGACCCTCGGCAGATGATGCGCCGTGTGACCAGGGATCCACACTACACCCGGGGCGGGGGGCTCTCTGAACCTCCTGGTGACCATAAGATAATATGGCTCTGATACGAACCCCTTCAAAGAGCTGCTCTGGAAACCCTCAATAAAGGGGCCGTTTGAAGACACAAAGACAAACCATGCCTGTCTGTACAGCAGATCAGAACGAAGAGGAACGGCTGTGATTGTGAACTATCAGCGCTCCCTGTCCACACACGCAGGTACAATGGACGACGGGCTCGAGCGGCTGACACAACAGGCTATGTACACAACATTACAAATGGTAAATGCATTACGTTTTGGAAATACAACTTTTTTTACACGTCGTCCTGAAAAAAAAAACAATAACGGGAGAAAGGTTCCCAAAGTTTTCTTACCGCGGCGCCGACATCCTAGCAGTGCGTGCGTCAGACAGTGTGTGTGCCACCCCCAAGCGCGGCATCCAATGGGATGCTGCACCGGTGGACAGCAGCGCAAGGATTGGCTAGCGTGGCATATTTGCTGCTCGCCCTTTCTCCCTCTGTAAACCCGGGCTGTGGCAGGCGAACAGCACCCCTGGGTCCCGCTGGGGACCTTACAGTGCGCATGCTTGGGAAAGTTTTCAACTTTCCCAAGCATGCGCACTATAAGTTCCCCAGCGGGACTGCCCACTACGGTCTGCTGCAGCCTGAGTGTCTGTCACTCAAGCTGCAGCAGGCCACACCCCCCCCTGCACATTCCCGGCGGCTGATTTGTCTTTTATTTAGATAGGCCGGCGGTCGCGATGCGTCCATGGTGGCTGGTGGGGCTCCGCCCTTACGCCCCAATGGACGCACCGCTACCGTTGTTAACATTTTGAAAGAGACACCTAACCAAGCACCCACATAGGAGTCACAGAGGAGTCAGCTCAATTTTACAGTGTTGCTTGAACAACTCATACTAGCAACTTTAAAAGGGAATTCATGCAAAATAAATATGTAAAGGTAGTTTAAAAAAGAAATACAATTGAAAACTCGCTTTGAACCAGCTTTGTCATGGAGGAGAAAGGAACTACTTTCGTGAGGATGGGAACAATGTGTGCAGGCTTTGTGCAGTCACTCGAAGTGAAGGGAGCCAGTGACTGAAACTTGCTGACCTATTGCCCCATGTTGTATGCTGAGGTGGGCGCAAGCAAAGTGTGAATGACAATGTAACAGACCAGTGGACGAAGATTATTGACCAAAAGCCCCTTATTGGTTTATATCCGGTATGATTGTTTTTATTGACAAATACTATAGTCTGGTGAGGCAGCTGAACCTGTCCCAAATGCCAGATCTAAAAAAAAAAAGTAATTACAGCAATTATTTAGATAAGCTATACAAAAAAAGTCAGGTGATACCACAGAGTTCCTGCTTACAGGTCCTCATCAGGGACACGTGTTGGGCAGCATTCTACCGACATTCATTTACATGTTCTTTTGTACTCACACAAGAAGAAAGTGATGGATAAATGCTTGAATTAATCTCAGCTATGGGCTGCTTCCCCGTCCATCTTTTTTCACCCACTATGCCACTTTATTCAGAGACCTTTCATATACCAATAAGTCTTGAATCACCTCCAAAATGTGCAGTCCATCCCAAACTACCAGGCTAGATCCCCTCCAGACGGGAGCATGAGCAACCTCAGATTAGTTTCAACCTACATAGGTTTCGTCAGTGAGGTACAGCTTGAGTATGTGTCCCAGTGAGCACGGACCCACATCTGGACCGAGTGATCACCAGTAGTTGAGATTAATTCCAACACCCCATCAATCACCGTGCTGTTTGTGCAGATGAGATCCCTAAGCACAACGGCTATTCCTAGGCGTGGACCCCTTGCTCACTATGCCTTAGAACTCAAGCACCCCACTGATGATGCCCAGATAAGCTGAAACGGGTCTTGGGTTGCCAGTGTTCCCTTCTCGAGGGGGCCTTGTCTGGCGGTTCAGGATGGACCGCTCCCATGAGATCAGGGTCATTAATGATTTGCATAAGGGGACCTCTGTCTGGAATGGTATGGAGAAGGGAAAAAAATGTGGCCTGAGCGATCGCCCCGGCTGAGATTACTTTAATCATTCCATTTATCACCTTGTTGTTTGGTGCTTCTTTTGAACCCAAACAGAACAGCAACAATTTACATTTTAGAAACTCCACAGTTTAGCAGTTTTTGGGCTTCAACACCTGCAGTAGAAAGAGAAAGGGGTCAGTGCCTGGAATGCCAGCTAGATTGTATTTTGGCACACCAGTCCCCGTGGAACAAGGGTCAAATCAGAACCATACACATAGCGTGAGCCATACCCAAGCCTTGATTAGCTAGTCTGCCTCTACCTGTCCCTCTTTTAACAGCATTTTGTCAAACCCCTTAGTTTTGATGTAGAATAAATTATGGCATTGGTTTTATAGGAGAGGTGCAGTGTACTTCACAGTTTCTGTTTCAGTGAAACTGAACTAACACCACTGTCCATGGCATGGTTGAAATTGATGTAAGCCTGCTTCAATAATCCATTTTCAAACCATCGATACTGGGCATACAGGTTTGCCGCAGAACAGTGGTTTAAGTAGGGATATATTAGGGCCAGGGTTGGGATTGTGCCTGCCCTTCTACTTAAACCCTACATCTACCCCACCACCGTACATTACACCCAAACCATATATACCCTCACACCATCACCTGTGCCTTACAATCACGCTCTACGCCCACACAACTGCCTACACCCCACCGGTGCACATCAACTTACATGTACACACCAAAATCACCCTTCACCCACACCACATATACTCTAAACCCTTTTTCATCATCAAATCCCTCCTCCATTACTCACATTCTACACCACCATCTAGAACCTCCAGCACATCTTACACCCAAAGCTGCACCCTACAGTCCCAGTGTCAACCCTGCCTTGACCCTTTTCCACAACCACCACCTACACAAACCCCATCCTATACATCCCAACCCACTACCTATACCTTCCACCTTTTCCCACACTCCTTGCAGTACACTCTACGCACATGCCACCACCTACACTGTGCACCACAATTTTCACAACACCCACTTACATCCTACCCTGCCTGCGCCCTACATGTCCTATTCAATTTCCTCAACCTTACTCTACCAGTTGCACCCATCTTTCTCACCTACACCCCCTCCTACATCATACACTTTCCACACCACCATCAACACCTCCAGTGTATGTTGCTTTTAACTAGTCATACACTGTGGGAGCCGGAGCAGACAGAAGTGCTTTAGTGCTCCTCTTACTGAACTTCACAGGCTGGTTTGTACTTTATTCCCCAAAGGCTACACCTAAAAAACATCACACATGACATAAGCACCCAGCCTCCCAAAATCTCATGACCAATCACAACGCTGCCTTAAGCAGCATTGTGATTGGTCTGAGTGTTGTGGTTCGATGCTCAGACAGGGGCTTGGAGGCTGGGCATGTTCTCCACTAAGGTTGTAGATACAGCCTGTGGAGGACATGCACAGTGTGCATGACGGTTTGGCCAGCCCGAGTCGGCCGGCCAAACCTTCATGGGCACTTTAAGTGCAGCCACCACTCCTCCTCCGGCCTCGACGTCAGGGGAGGCCGGCCCCACTCTATCAGCGGGGATGCACTGCAGTGCAAATTCTATAGTAAAAATAACATGATAAATGCGGACGGCCATTATTATCATTTTATTTATACTTTGAACGGCTTTAAATGTAAAGCAGTGGGGCTACGCTCCTCTGCCTTAGTGGAGGAGCCGCCCCTGCCAAACAGTCATGCGCTACAACGACACCACCTCTACAGCCACACTATCTCCTTCAACCAAACCCCCTAAAAATGATACTTTACTTGATAATTTATGTTCTACGCCACCTGTACCCCAATTTAATTATGCCCATGATCTACACAGTTCAGTACCAACAGCCTGTGCTACATAATATATCCTATACTACCTCCACCTAAACTCAACACTACTAGCTCCACCATCAAATAACACCTAAATCCCCACTACACCCCAGAACTTCATTTAATACTACCCTCACCATACGCCACCATACACTGCCTCCTACAAGGTACACCACAGCCTTACAGCCTAAAGATCACACTACCTCATTCTCCACATATACCGCAAAGCACCAAGGCTGAGCTGCTTATGCAGAATACTCTGAAATCACTGCTAAGCTTGATAACAGCAAGCTGCTTTCATGTCTGGCTCTCCATGAATGCAGCCCTGAGGGAGCAGTGTACAATTTTTTTCAAGGCAAGCGTGATTGCAGGGAACTAATGCCTTTGGGTGATGTGCCAGGCCTGGAAGTACTGAAATATTTCATGAGTTTTACTAGAAATGCCTGTAAAGCCGCTAGCTTTTTTGCTAATATGTTAAGGAAACTGTGTTGCGAAATAAATAGTTTGGCTTCCTTTGAATAGAAAATTGTCGAATTTGCGTATTTCTCTGAAATCTGTTTTATATTTAACTGCTCCCTCTGTTTGCTTGGTACAGTATATAGCTGGTATTAAAATCTTTCCCAGGGCTGCTTTCAGATCCCATTACCGTCCTTCTTTATGCCAACTGCATCATACCCCTCTAATGACATGCTAAATGTCCATTCACACCACCAGCAACCCCCTACCTCATCCACCTACACCCACAAATATGCTAAACCTTGCTTTATCTGCAAAACGACCTACACCCAGCAATCCTTTCACTGCCAACAGCAGCACTTGCTTTCTACTTCACCAATCCTACACCCTACACCCACTGGGGCTCATTGTCCCTCAAGTCCCAGGCCACTTGTGCTCCCCCATGAAGGTTGCTTCTTCCCCATACTTCCAAAGCCGGCGTCTCCTCCCAATATCTACACCGCTGCCTCCACCAACTGCACCTGGTACACCCAGTCTGTTGCCTCCACCCTCCACCACCACAGTTACCTATTTCTACAAGCTACACCACAAAGGGCACCTCACACGCCCACCTTCACCTTACTCATATCCCTATCATGCACCACTGGTTATACTCTACGCAATCATCAGCCTCACTAACTACGCCCTACACTACTGGCATGCCGCACCTATGTCACCCATTCCCTACTCCTTTACAGCCTATACAGCCTGTATACGACCACCAACACTATAGATCAACTTCACCTTGCAGCATTTACAACCACTCTACTGGACGCCACCTACTGACACCATAGACCACCTGCACGCTATTTTTTGCAGATTTTTTTTTTTGCGTTTTTTTTTTTGTACAGTCATTAGCATCACTTTTACTGCCGCTGGGCGTTCTTCATAATATACAGGTGAATGGTACAAGAGTGCAGTGATTTATGCAACCTGCTTCACCCGCACACTAATACCTTACACTATGAATAGCGCCGCCTACTACCTAATCAAACTTCACCCATACCACATACCAAATACCTCACCCACTCCACTTCCCAACCTGTACAGTCTGTCTGTACAACCTGCACTCTATTGATTTAATCGTATTTAGGTTTAATTGTGAAGTACTTCAAGTCTCATTTACTTTTTCAGAATGACCGGGGTGATTTTTACATGTTGGTTGTAGAAGTGTGTAGTGATTTGTGGTTGTGGGAGGACATCATTTGGTGTTTTTCAGTGCAAGAGTGCAGCTGTGACTTTTCTCTGGTTTAATTTCCATGGGTTGAACTGATTTAAAAGCCTTGCTGGTGTAAATGATATAGAATGCTTTGTCTGTCCCTCTTATGCCACAACCTACATTATCAAGTACATCATACACTACCAACTCCCTACCACTATCATACTTTAAAGCACCACTTACTAAACAGATGACACTCGCATACCATGTACCTTCCACACTACCAAATGCATTATAATATACCACTTCGTAAACTTCATTAACATATGTATTACCACATTCACTTAATCTGTTCAAATGTGTATTTAAAGTAACAGTTCACGTATGTGTTTTCTAATTACCTACATTAAATTGCATTTTAATAGAAAATTTGGTTTACGTGAACTTCTTCCTGCATTGCAACGATGCAGTGGTTGTTTCCTAATGGCAGATCACAACTGGTGAGGCGAGGGTTAATGGGCTGTAGCTCCCATTCAAGTCCTTCTTCTATTTCAAAGACGCTGAATTGATGTGTCCTGGATTCTTAATAGAAGGATGTGCTTCAGGCATCATCTGGCACGACACATCTGATGTGCTATAATGAATCTAGGAGGGGACAGCGAGCGGGAACAGTGAGAAAGATCCGATTCCTGAGCTGGTGAAATATGTTGCAGAATTAAGAGTACATGGAATGGCCTGTGACCAAGATGAGCGGGTCCTTTTACCTACTTTTTGCTTCCAGCTGCAGATTTCTTATAGTGAATAGATAAATATGATCTTGCTAATTCACTGTCATTGAAACAATACCCCGTGAAACCACAGGAAGCCATCCATTCGAGGTCCCAGCGCGCAACCACCCTTTTTTCTATTTCTTTAATTTATTTCTAGTTTCTCCCTATTTTCCCCTCACAATGGAGGTTAATTCGTCTTGTCTTTTTTAATTCAACCCTTCAGTGCCCGGTGCTGAGCGAGAATCCTGCAGGGCTGATGCTTGCTTGTGCTGCGCCTATTCTGTGTGTGAGCCAGATGTGCATTGCTGCTTCTAATCTGTGTGTCGGGGAAGCTTGCACAAGTGCTATATCTGTTCTGTGTGTCAGGGTACTTGTGCTGCTGCAGATAGTGTTGTTACTGATCTGTGTCTGCACTGTAACTGGTCAGTGTGCGAGGTAAGAATGTACTCCAGTTACCAGTGCTGTGTCTGTTCGTTGTATGAGGGTACTTGTACCATTGTGGCCAGCGTGGTAAACTATCTTTGCGCGAGGAAAGCTTGCACTCCTGTCACCAGTACTGTGTCTGTTCTTTGCGTTAGGGTATACTTGTACCAGTGTGGTAAAATATCTATGTGCGAGGGAAGCTTGCACTTTGCCACCAATGCTGTGTCTGTTCTTTGTGTGAGGGTAACTGATTTGTGTGTGAAAGAAGCTTGGACTTTTCTTACCAGTGCTGTGTCTGTTCTTTGTGTGAGGGTACTTGTACCAGAGGGGACATTGTTGTATACTATCTCTGTGTGAGGAAAACATGCAATCCTGCACCAGTGCTGTGTGTTAATTGTGTGATGGTATACTTGTACCAGTGTGTTCAGTATGGTAAAATATCTGTGTGTGAGGGAAGCTTGCACTTTGCCACCAATGCTGTGTCTGTTCTTTGTGCGAAGGTATACTTGCACCCGTGTGGTCAGTATGGTATAATATCTATGTGCGAGGGAAGCTTGCACTTTGCCATCAGTGCTGTGTCTGTTCTTTGTGTGAGGGTATACGTGCACCAGTTTGGTCAGTGTGGTAAAACATCTATGTGTGAGAGAAGCTTGCACTTTTCCACCAGTGCTGTGTCTGTTTTTTGTGGAGGGTATATTTGCACCAGTGTTGTCAGTGTGGTAAAACATCTATGTGCGAGGGAAGCTTGCACTTTGCCACCAGTGCTGTGTCTGTTCTTTGTGTGAGGGTAACTGATTTGTGTGTGAAGGAAGCTTGGACTTTTCCTACCAGTGCTGTATCTGTTCTTTGAGTGAGAGTACTTGTACCAGAGGGGACATTGTTGTATACTATCTCTGTGTGAGGAAAACATGCACTCCTGCACCAGTGCTGTGTGTTAATTGTGTGAGGGTATACTTGTACCAGTGTGGTTAGTATGGTCAAATATCTATGTGTGAAGGAAGCTTGCACTTTGCCACCAGTGCTGTGTCTGTTCTTCGTGTGAGGGTATACTTGCACCAGTGTGGTCAGTGTGGTAAAACATCTATGTGCGAGGGAAGCTTGCACTTTGCGACCAATGCTGTGTCTGTTCTTTGTATGAGGGTATACTTGCACCAGCGTGGTCAGTGTGGTAAAACATCTATGTGCGAGGGAAGCCTGTACTTTGCACCAGTGCTGTGTCTGTTCTGTGTGTGAGGGTATACTTGCACCAGTGTGGTCAGTGTGGTAAAACATCTATGTGCGAGGGAAGCTTGCACTTTGCCACCAATGGTGTGTCTGTTCTTTGTGTGAGGGTATACTTGCACCAGCGTGGTCATTGTGGTAAAACATCTATGTGCGAGGGAAGCTTGCACTTTGCCACCAGTGTTGTGTCTGTTTTTTGTGTGAGGGTATACTGGTACCAGCGTGGTCAGTGTGGTAAAACATTTACGTGCGAGGGAAGCTTGCACTTTGCCACCAGTGCTGTGTCTGTTCTTTGTGTGAGGGTATACTTGCACCAGCGTGGTCAAAGTGGTAAAACATCTATGTGCGAGGGAAGCTTGCACTTTGCCACCAATGCTGTGTCTGTTCTTTGTGTGAGGGTATACTTGCACCAGCATGGTCAGTGTGGTAAAACATCTATGTGCGAGGGAAGCTTGCACTTTGCCACCAATGCTGTGTCTGTTCTTTGTGTGAGGGTATACTTGCACCAGCGTGGTCAAAGTGGTAACACATCTATGTGCGAGGGAAGCTTACACTTTGCCACCAGTGCTGTGTCTGTTCTTTGTGCGAGGGTATACTTGCACCACCGTGGTCAGTGTGGTAAAACATTTACGTGCGAGGGAAGCTTGCACTTTGCCACCAGTGCTGTGTCTGTTCTTTTTGTGAGGGTATACTTGCACCAGCGTGTTTAGTGTGGTAAAACATCTATGTGCGAGGGAAGCTTGCACTTTGCCACCAGTGCTGTCTGTTCTTTGTGTGAGGGTATACTTGCACCAGCGTGGTCAGTGTGGTAAAACATCTATGTGCGAGGGAAGCTTGCACTTTGCCACCAGTGCTGTGTCTATTCTTTGTGTGAGGGTATACTTGCACCAGCGTGGTCAGTGTGGTAAAACATCTATGTGCGAGGGAAGCTTGCACTTTCCCACTTGTGCTGTGTCTGTTCTTTGTGTTAGGGTATACTTGCACCAGCGTGGTCAGTGTGATAAAACATTTACGTGGGATGGAAGCTTGCACTTTGCCACCAGTGCTGTGTCTGTTCTTTGTGTGAGGGTATACTTGCACCAGCGTGGTCAGTGTGGTAAAACATCTATGTGCGAGGGAAGCTTGCACTTTGCACCAGTGCTGTGTCTGTTCTTTGTGTGAGGGTATACTTGCACCAGTGTGGTCAGTGTGGTAAAACATCTATGTGCGAGGGAAGCTTGCACTTTGCCACCAATGCTGTGTCTGTTCTTTGTGTGAGGGTATACTTGCACCAGCGTGGTCAGTGTGGTAAAACATCTACGTGCGAGGGAAGCTTGCACTTTGCCACCAATGCTGTGTCTGTTCTTTGTGTGAGGTATACTTGCACCAGCGTGGTCATTGTGGTAAAACATCTATGTGCGAGGGAAGCTTACACTTTGCCACCAGTGCTGTGTCTGTTCTTTGTGTGAAGGTATACTTGCACCCGTGTGGTCAGTATGGTATAATATCTATGTGCGAGGGAAGCTTGCACTTTGCCATCAGTGCTGTGTCTGTTCTTTGTGTGGGGGGTATACTTGCACCAGTGTGGTCAGTGTGGTAAAACATCTATGTGTGAGGGAAGCTTGCACTTTTCCACCAGTGCTGTGTCTGTTCTTTGTGGAGGGTATATTTGCACCAGTGTTGTCAGTGTGGTAAAAAATCTATGTGCGAGGTGCGAGAGAAGCTTGCACTTTGCCACCAGTGCTGTGTCTGTTCTTTGTGTGAGGGTAACTAATTTGTGTGTGAAGGAAGCTTGGACTTTCCCTACCAGTGCTGTATCCGTTCTTTGAGTGAGGGTACTTGTACCAGAGGGGACATTGTTGTATACTATCTCTGTGTGAGGAAAACATGCACTCCTGCACCAGTGCTGTGTGTTAATTGTGTGACGGTATACTTGTACCAGTGTGGTCAGTATGGTCAAATATCTATGGGTGAAGGAAGCTTGCACTTTGCCACCAGTGCTGTGTTTGTTCTTCGTGTGAGGGTATACTTGCACCAGCGTGGTCAGTGTGGTAAAACATCTATGTGTGAGGGAAGCTTGCCGTTTCCCACTTGTGCTGTGTCTGTTCTTTGTGTTAGGGTATACTTGCACCAGCGTGGTCAGTGTGATAAAACATTTACGTGGGATGGAAGCTTGCACTTTGCCACCAGTGCTGTGTCTGTTCTTTGTGTGAGGGTATACTTGCACCAGCGTGGTCAGTGTGGTAAAACATTTACGTGGGATGGAAGCTTGCACTTTGCCACCAGTGCTGCGTCTGTTCTTTGTGTGAGGGTATACTTGCACCAGCGTGGTCAGTGTTTCTTGCACCAGTGTGGTAAAATAGCTATGTGCCAGAGAAGTTTGCCCTTTGCCACCAATGCTGTTTCTGTTCTTTGTGTTACTTGAAACACTGTTGTCTTTTTTGTTAATATTTGCTGTGCTATGGAAGTCTGCACTCCTTCCAGTTCTCTGTCTGTTTTGTGTGAGAATGTGTGTGCCGCTGCTGTCAGCACTGTAACTGATTTGCGTGTGAAGGAAGCTTGCACTTTCCTTACCAGTGCTGTGTCTGTTCTTTGAGTGAGGAAAACATGCGGGGTGACCCTACGAAAGTTTTACCTCAGTCGATAGTGCTGTCAGTATTGTAACTGATCTGTGAGGGATGTTTGTAATTGCTTTTGCACACGCTGTCTTAGCGAAGTTTTAAAAAACTTGCATTTACTTTTAAAACGCTAAAACTATTGGCTCTGTCGGCGTGTGCGTTGCATACAATAGCCTTTAAATTGCTTTAATGGCGTTGCCCTAATTGCCTGGGTGCGAAGTGCAGAAACTCAGGAATTATAGAAGTGCGTCATACATGACACGGAGCCTCCAGGGACATATGCAGATATCGGATATGGTTCTAACATTGGATGCGGGTTCTGTTTAGTACTTGTATAAATGTTGACCCGGTTCAGCTCTTCACTCCACGTTACAGAACTGGAACACAGAAAGAGCCGAGTTACTGAATTTAAAAATAAAGAAACTGGTTGAGAGTTAAGCCCAGGCCGTGGCACTATGTTTTCAAGCCCTGTTGCCGGGACAAGCCCAGGCGTATCCGTCTAGTGACGTCTTCAGCGCGGGAATCCCCTAGCGGGTAAGAATGAATGACAGAGAGAATGCCCGAGGTGATCCAAAACAAATAGCGGACAAAAAAATAGCATTTTCCGGTTTGAAAGCCCCTGTGGTTCTTTCTATTCAAGTTGCAGACATACTGCCGGTGTTTATGCAGAGAAGTGTGCACCATGAGGTGTGGCTAAAGGAAAAGGTGCCCACTTGCCCTCTGTAATAGACTGTCATGCCAACCTCCCACCGTGTTGTGGGACCTACATTTCTGGGTGTGGCATAAAGTTACATTTCGTGTTTTTGCCTGCTTCATGCCATTTAAAAGTGTGTGTGTATGTGTGTGTGTGTGTGTGTGTATATATATATCCGTCCGTTTTTTGATGCACGCTAAAACTTTGCACATGGTGTGTGAATAAAGTAAAAGCTTTTACAACTTACCTGTTGCTGTGCCGTGACTTCAGCCGATGTACATGGGGTGAGAAGAAACGTAGCAATATATATATATACATATGTATATATATATATATATATATATATATATATATATATATATATATATATATATATATATATATATATATATACATATGTATATATATATATTGCTACGTTTCTTATATATATATACACACACACACACACAATCAATGAGGGGCTGTGAGATAGCCCTCTTAATCCATTGATCTGTTGAACAGTTATTCACATTTTGGTTGCTCCCAGCACAGTATACGTCATGATGCTGCAACGGGTCACCCCTCTTCAGTCATTGACTCACTTGTATACTTTGTGACTGCATGCCCCCTGATCATGAGTCACATGTGCAAACGTGTCTAAATAAAAGTGAACTTCTATACCTTATTGGTGGTCTATTCTTTATTAATGTTTTTTCTTTCTGGACTTTATACTTTTCCATTTTTTATCATCCTCGTTGTTGCACCAATATGAATCATATTCTCCTGTGATGTGTTTAAAAACAAACAAGAGTTTCTGTACCTATTCTAAGTACGCCTTCCTTTTGGGAAGCACCCTTAGTATTCTATTATATTTTTTTCATTTTTTATTTCAAATTTGTATTGAAGCCATTGGCTGCCACGTTTAGGCGGAGGAATGGTTTTTTTCTACTTTTTATTTTTGCAGTATATGCTTGAAATATGAAGTTGAACCAGACTTCCCATGTAGCCAAAACTCCACCCTATTCATCTTTATAATGCTGGAATGTATACATTTTTAGGTCTCGCAAGAAAACAAACAAACCACAAATGCAAAAAATATTTATAAATATAGGCATTGGGGTTACCCTTCTTTATCCATTGGTGTACTCTAATGTCATTGACATGTTTCTCCCGCACACTAGAGCACACACCATGGGGCAGGGGATAAGCCCGCTTCCGCCATTGACTGTCCTGCACTGTGAATCATGGTATTTTGCCTGATAATAAGTTTAAAAAGAAGTGCACTTCAATGCCAGGGCTGGCGGACCAAAACTTTACTTTGCTAATGCTTTCATCATTCCATTATGTATCCTTTTTATTTGTTAGTTAACCTCATGCATTCATACTATACTATTCATACTAACCCTGAAGCTACAGTAATTAAAAAACAATTGTACCTTTTCTTTGTGCCACTAACAGTCATATTTTCCTATGATTTGTATCAAAACCTAACTGGGTTTCCATACCCTTTCAACGTATACCTATCTGCTAGAAAGCATTCGTGCTGTCTTACTGAAACTATCTAAAGTGTTTTGTTGTTTTTAAATAACATTTTTATTGCAACCATATGGCTTCCATATTTAGGCTGTGCATGTTTTATTTTATTTCCTTATATTTCTGAGGCATAGACTTACTATAAAAATGTTTTATCATACCAGCCTGTGAAGGCCGGACTTTGCCAATGCTTATTTTATATTAATTTTGGCTAGCGCTGTCTGATGTATAAACGATCCCGAGGGATTCATCTATATGTAGAACTGCACACAAATAACAAAGGCACATAAGCACATTGCAACAAGGGAGGCCATTTTTAATTGCTCAGGTGGTCCTGTCCCTTTTATGGTCCAGGCTGATGCTCCTGTGGGGCCTTGCTGTCACTACAGCTTTTATTGATGGCATGTGTCTGTAAAACCTGAAGATCGCAGGTAAAAAGCACATTTCAATTCATATATTAAAACTGAACATTTTGATGAACGCATTTGAGAATTTTGTATACCGAGCCCACCTTGACATGAGCTCCTGTGACTCCCGCCTGTGTATTTCATGTCCTGGATCACGAGCTAGTGTGTGTGCTCTCTGAAACAGACACGTGAGAGTGCTGTATAGAAATGAGTGCTTCCGCCTCCGAGTTTGCTTCTTCCACACAGCAACACGAGCCACTGTGTCCTGCCCAGCAACGAGCAGCCTGCTCATTGAGTCACAGCACTCTAGCCAATCACAGGAGAGGAGAGAGTAACCAGTCACAGAGGCCGGGGAACAAAGCACAACATATCAATACATCACAATATAATTCTATTTACATGTCTAGCGTTGTGTCTGTCTAGCCACTTCGCTCCATATCCATCCATCTGAACGTCTGCTCCTCGTCTTTAGATACTCAGTAAAGCACTGTGCTTGCCTCAAAAGACCGAGATGCCCTATTACGCAAGGGTGGGAGCACCCACCACGAAAGGTGCACTTCCACAGGAAGACTCATTAGAGGCAGTCATATAAGGGAAGATGATGTGGTGAGAAAAACAACTTATGGTACTGGGATTACTCGGAGAAGAATGTATGTGGGCGTAGCATTGATACCACCTTCAATAATTTGCATGGTTACTACTCAGCCCAGCACCCACCCCACTAGTAGAGTGGCACTGCTCTTCCAGATGTTCTTCACATGAGCTCCTTTGGTACCCACAGGCCCTGAACATGTTTGGGGCACTGCCAATTGCATCCATATTCTGGCGTTCCATGGGTGGTTATACGGGGAGCCGGCGTGGCTGGCTGGCTTACTCGCGGGGTCCCTCAACCACAGCCCAGCATATTCCCCTCTGTCCGCGTTCGAGAGATATATGCAGTAATAGGGCCAACAATCTCAAATATCAGGATTTTCCAAATTAAGGGAAGGGCACAGCCCTGACCTTCCAGCCATGTGAATATAGGAAACTTAGAATAGGACAGTGAGTACAATTTGCAAGCCTGGTACTTTACCTGGCCCCGCCAGACCCTCCTCGCGTCGCACAGCTTCTCTTGGTATGAACTGCGCTCCTCCAGGTATGTTTTCATGGTCTGAGATTGTGAGACCACTAGGAGTTTTATTTTTCCTCCTTGAAATCATATCCTAATGTGTCTCCCTCCTCACCTTTGTTGCTGTCCAGCATACTTCCTGGAGTCCATACTGGCGATGGACTACTGTGACAGGCCCTCCCGAGAGAGAATATTAACAAAGAAGACAGGATGGGTACATGTTAGGGCGGTAGTATTGAGACGGCCTCATGCCCGAGGTAAAGGGTGGTGGAGACACACACTCCCTATTGTGCTGACAATACTGGATGAACAGAAAAGGTTACTGTGACAGGAAGGCTCAGAAGCATTGCATGTATGGGGTGGATGGCTGTATGGGGTAGAGTAGTGAGAGAAATGCTTGAGACCCCTACTTGTGTTTTTTTTTCACAAGTGAGACTCTCTCCAAGTGAGGCGGGCATGTCCAGGCGCGGGTCCATGCTCACTGAACCTCAGGGCTCAACCTTCACTTCACCAATGAGGCCCAAGTAGACAGAACCTGGTCCGGGGTTGCAGGTTGCCATCTAGAGAGACCTTGGGCTTACAATTCAGTCTGGTCTATTCCTATTGGATCAGGACTAAGTCTGATTTGCATAAGGCTGGTCTCTGTCTGGAGCGACACAGTGGGCAAAAAACAATAGGCCAGTCATTACCTGTGGCTGAGTATAATTCAACCGAACCAGCTTTTTTTCCCCCGCGAGTGAGCCTGTTTAACACTTGGCGATAGTGATTAGCATTTGGAAGGTTAAAAAAAAGATGAAAGCAAATACAACTATTAAATGAAGGGTCTGTGTATTTGTGAATGCAGCCCGCCATCTTGCCTTACGCTCGAGCAGGCTGCGCAGCTCGCGCCTGTTCTCTGCACGCCCCGCCAGCACACACTGACCCATTTTGCCGCCGCACGTGTTCTCTACTCCTGCAGCCGTACAACTGGGACGTCTCGGGATCCACGCTGTACTGCATTTGGACGCGAGCCACGCATACTTGATCGGATTGTGCTGCGCGCTGTCATTAACGACCTGACTGGGGATGTACTGTGGTGTAAAGTTCTGCCAATGCAGTTCTTTCAGGCGGCAGCGCGCGCAGGATGGCGGATGACATAATCCTGAATTCTAAATATAAACTCTGCAGCATTAGAAAATTACATAGTAAAAAAAAAAAAGCTCCCATTAGGCAAGGTGAAAGGCTGGCGGGGGAGGACGGCGCAGTCCCTTCCCTGGCTTTCAATGCACGCCACATCTAAGAGCCTGCACACAAATCGCATTCGAGCGCCTCATCCCCTTCCTGCGTCTGCCATGTTCCCTTTTGTAGAATATCCTCCCCAGACACGGCGACGCAGCCGGTTAGTTAACATTAAAAGTGCATAGATGCAAAGCTACTATGTACCATGGGGCTGAAGCGTGGTGAACAACCTAGCTGGTTCATTGCTTAATGCGAGCGCAAAACCTGCGAGGAAAATACGAGTCCTTTCCATTGAATAACGATCAATGCAATTATTTGCAGCGCATAGAAGTGACAGTGTGCTATTTAGTGCTATGTAACGTACATTATTATCAGCTGTAGGATAGGATTATCGAATCCAAACTATCCATGGGTCACAATTTTGAGACCACAATATTGTGGGACACAATATCAAAAGATATGTGTGTATGCATTGGCTATACCTAACTCCACATATACATATTTTGGTGATATATATGTTTTCAACGTATGTAGATGTGGGGTTGAGAATGTTTGATGTCTTTTTTTGTAGTTGCTTTTAATACTGCGGGCACAATGTTGTGACCTATTGTTGTTTTGGATACGATATTCCCTACTACAGTCTTGATATTAAAAACATGCTTGTAGAGGTAAAAGTAAAGGTCGGAGAGCGTCAGATTACTTGCTTGTTAAGTTTTATATTTCACCATTATGTTTGCATTTCCTCAATTTTTGGGGAATGCCTAACATCTCCTGTGTTAAATGGGCTACATTTTTGGTTCCAAATATTCTAAAGTGTATCCCTCCCTCCTTGACCTTTCAGGTCTTCCTCCACACGGTGTTCATGAGCTTGAAAGAAGGTGACCCCCTCAGGCTTTGTGAAACAGCCTGCAGGCCACCTGCATTACACATGAAATCGTTTATTCTGTATCACATGATTTGTTTGGGTCGATACTAATGGACTACAACTCAGAATTTTCTAGAGTGTTGAAGCAAAATGTATCATAGCCCGATTTCTGAATAAGAGAGTTCAAAATGCCACTTCTTGTAGTGACGTTAGGGGAGAGGATGTGGTAACGGCCAAACTTTGGAACTGAAGAACCGGGTTCGAGTTTCGGCGTCTGCTCAGCATCCTGTAATTCTGGGCAATGTGCCTGCAAAAAATATTAATGCGTCCTTGCGTAACGTAACTGGAGCCCGTGTAAAGCGCTCCAATACCTTCCGATCGAGTTCGCGCTATATAAAACTAAAAAACAAGTACACGTGATATGAATTCAAACTACGCTTTTGACTTTGGCAAACGGAATGCTACAGTTTGCAACTTTAATAGTAACTATGTGGACCAATAAACTTCGTTAGGGTTGGATTGTGCTGGGGACATTTAAACAGTAATTTGATGACAGTCTGCCCACTTTAATGTCTAAAAGCAAGAAATCAGAAGAAGTGAAAACATCTGCTTGTCATCACCCAGAAGTGCTTTTGCAATCAGCCCTCTACATTTTTCTTTTTTGTTAAATGCCTCTTCTTTTCTACGTTATATGATGGTTCCTTTAGCTACAAGCTGCCTATTCTGGAGAACGAGCATTACAATTCTCACAATCAATCAATAAATCTCGAGTTTCTCTACTCTCACCTACCATGGGCAATCATTGCTGCTGTTCCGTTTTTTTTGGTTTTATACTTTTTCACCACAATAAAAACCGCAGGCTGTGGTGTTGTGATCCACACCAATAATGACCAGGACCCAGCGTGTTATTGTACAGGTAGATTTATTATGTTATAATAATCTCAGTGCAGAAAGAGCGCCGAGCGTGCAGCAGCGTAGCCGCTCTGGTCACTCTGAGGCGCGAATCGCCACTCGCGCATGCGCAGTAATAACCGCTTCCCGTCGGGACGTGTTGCGTCACTCGTACCCCGACGGAAAGCTAGAGCGCACACTACATATCTCCCTTTTTTCACATACACAATAACAAGTCTTAAAGTTCAATAATCTTCCAATACATAGTCTCTAAAGCGTGTGGGTCTGACCACTCTTCTTCCTGTGCGTGTGCACCTTACCGGGGAGGTGGCATCACAGGCTCCTTCAGGTGCTTGACTCTCCACTGCACTTTTCTGCATACCTGGTTCGTTTCTCTGGGGTGTGACACCCTTTTCGGCAATTGTCTCTCTTTCACCCTGTGTTTCTGGCTCTTCTCTCTCTACTTGCTCTCTTCCGTTTTCTTGACTGTCGTTACCTGCAGCTGCACCTTCCAACCTGTTCTCTTGTGTCAGGGCGGAGTGATTGCTTCCTTCTCCTGTTGGCCATCTTACGATCTTGTTTATCTTCGCCATGCGGTCTTGGGACCACACTTTCCCATCACTGAGTAACGCAGCTCGATTATACACTTCTTCCACTTGGAGGGGTGGGCTGTACTTACTTTCTCCTTTCCTTTTCAACACTGCCAACTTTACTCTCACCCATTCCCCTTTTTCCAGATCCTCTTCTCTCACGTTCCTTCTCCGGTTGTAGTGCTCAGTGTACACCCTTTGCGCCTTCTCCAGGTTGTGCTGGACTACCACTGGGGACCATTTGCTGGTGACAGTCTTTTCTCTCCAAATCACATTGTCCTTGGTAAAGGGGTGCCTACCCCTTAGGATTTGGAAGGGGCTGTAGCCGGTCGAGGTGGGAGTGATCCTGTACGCCCACATCATGCTCTGGATTTCTGCCTCCCAGTCTTTTCCCTTCATTATGGCCGCTTGAATGGAACCCATGAGGACCCGGCTGAACCTTTCTACCTGTCCATTGCTCGCAGGGTGGTACACGGAGGTATGCTTGGATTTGATTCCATTTCTCTCGGTGTATCTGATCCATTTCTCTGATGTGAACTGTGGGCCATTGTCTGTCAGAATGGTTCTCGGAATCCCTTCACGTAGGAACACAGAGGTGAGGAATTTTATACCGGTGTCTGACTCCATGTCCTCTTGCACATGAACTTCCGGCCATTTTGAATATTTGTCCACCATGACACACAAGTACTTCGCCGTGCCCTGGTTATCCAACACTGGACCCAAAATGTCGACTGACACATCCTCCCATGGATTACATGGACGTTCAAATCTACCCAGTGCTGGCCGTAACGGTTTCAATGTCTTGTCAGCGCTTTGGCACTGGGCGCAATCTCTCACATGTCTCTCAACCTGAATATCCATTCCTGGCCACCAGTACATTTGTTTGACTCTCCCTTTGGTTTTGACGATGCCCAAATGACCTTCATGGAGCTGGCACAGGAGGATTGCGACCAAAGATTTTGGTGGAACCACCTTGTCTCCTCGATACAGAAAGATGCCGGAATCACTCACTGACAATTCTTCTCGCACTTCATAGAATTTTCTGATCATTTCACTCAGTCTCTTCTTTTCTGGCCACCCTTTAATGAGACAGTCTTTGACTACTTGCAAGTCTTCATCACCCTCATAAGCTTGTGCCCACTCCTGTCTGCTGATAGCCTTTTCCGTGTCCTCCATCACTGCCACCATCTCTTCATTCTCCAGTTCAGAAGTGGGCGCTTCTTCTATGGCTGCGGCCCTGCTGAGATAATCCGCCACTTTATTGCGTGTGCCAGGAATGTACACCACGTCATACCTGTAGTCTAAGAGCTTTAGGGTCATCTTGGCTATGCGCGGCGTGGCCGTGTAATGTCCACTCAAAGTCAGCACCTTGACCAGAGGCTTGTGGTCAGTCTGCAAGCGGAATCTCGTCCCCCACAGGAACTGTCGGAACTTCCCCATGGCCCATGTTGCAGCTAGCATTTCTCTTTCGATTACACTGTACTTTTGCTCCGTGGCAGACAGGGATCTGGACGCAAAACTCAGAGTTTCCACCGTGTGATCTTCTCTCTCCTGCGCCAGTACCACTCCTAGTCCCTTCTCGCTGGCATCCGTGGTCAAGATCGTTTGCCTTGCGGGGTCGTGTCCGTGTAGTGGAACTGCCAGGCTGATGTTCATTTTCAACTCCTCAAATTCCTTTTGTGCTTCCTCGTCCCACTGGAACGCCGTCTTCTCTCTGACCAGTTGCCTCAGTTTGTGGGTTTTTGTGGCAAAGGGTTGGACGAACCTGCTATAGTACTCCGCCATGCCGAGGAACGACTTCACCTCCTCTTTGTTGATGGGAGCTCTAGCATCGCATATGGCCTTTACATTTCCTTTCTTGGGGATGATCCCTTGACCACCTATTTCGTGTCCTAGGTATGTGACAGTTGTCATGCTCAGTTTACACTTTTCCCATTCTGTCGTCAAGCCTTTCCCCTGCAGCACACCCAGTACTTTGTATAGTTTCTTGTCGTGGTCCCCTTGGTCCATCCCCATGACTAGGATGTCATCTTGGAAGTACTGGATGCCATCGACATCCTTTAACAGTCGGTGCATCAGTTTCTGGAACACCGCTGCGGCGGATGCTAGCCCAAAGGGCATCCTGCGGAACCTATAGCATCCATAGGGCGTGATGAATGACGTGAGCTTCCGGCTAGATGGGTGCAAGTCTATTTGATGATAGGCGGACGTGAGGTCCACCGTGGAGAATCATTTGACTCCTCGTGTTTTGGCTAACATTTCTTCGATCCTTGGCAAGGGAAATTTTTCTACCACGAGGCACTTGTTCAGTTCGCGCAGGTCCACACACAAACGCACCTTGCCGTTGGGTTTCCTGGCTACCACCAGTGGCGCCAACCACTCAGAACTGTCGATAGGTTCGATGATCCCTTGTTCCTCAAGTCTGTGTAGTTCGAGACGTACCGCCTCTTTTACCGCAATGGGTCTGTTTCGAACCTTGTGGGACACCGGCTGGGAGTTCTCCTTTAGCACTATCTTGTGCATGAACTTCTCCAATTTTCCTACTTTTCCCCCGAACACTTTGGGAACGTCTCTCCTCACTTTCTCCACATCCGGCCATGTACTGCGGTCTGTCAGCAACACTTGTTCCGCCCCTCCCGGATCCAGTTTGATTCCAAGATCTCCCTAATCTCGCCATCCAAGTACCGAAGGGCCTTTCTCAGCTATGTACAGTTTGCACACTGCAGATCTCCCCCTGAATTCAAATTTCAGGCTCTGGTAGGCTACCATGGGGATGTGGTTCTCCGTGTACGAGATCGGACGTATGTCCGGTGGTTCCAGTTTGGGACCCAGAATGGGCATAAACTCTTCTTCCCATACCGACCTCTGGACTATGGTCCATGGAGACCCTGAGTCTATTGCTATCCTTATCTTCACTCCTCCGATCAGCATGTCGGCCCGCGGTTTGTCAGAGCGCTTGTTGTCAATTCCCATGACTTGTTCTGCAATGCATAGTACTCGATCGTCTTCATCCGATACTTCCTCCGTTTCCTCCTCCTGGCGAGGTTGTGCAATGAAGTTCACTCTCGACTTCATCCCTTTCTGCCGACACACCTTTTCGTAATGGCCCACCAGGCCACAGAACATGCATTTGGCGCGGAAAGCCGGGCAGCGCTTGTCTTGGGCCGCGTGGTTTGTACTGCCGCACCTGTAGCATGCAGTCTTACTGCCTCCCACTTGTTTCCCTGCTTGCCCCGGTCTTCCTGCCCATTTGCTGGTTCCTCTGCTCTCCCCCGGCGCCATTTTGTTTCTTCCTGGCGCTTCGGCGTCATCCACCTTGTTGACCATCACTCTCTGCACATTCTCACCTTTCGCCGCTTCGGCGCAACGTTTTGAAAGCTCCGCTTTCTTCACCATCGCGATAACCTCCTTGAGGGTAGCTTCGCCGTGCGCCCACAACTTGTCCGGTACGGCTTTGTTGGTAGTGTGCATCACGATTTGATCCTTTATAAAGTCATCTTGGAGTGTTCCATACTTGCATGTTACAGCTAGCCGCCTTAGGGCTGCGACGTAGTCCTCGATGGGCTCTCCTTCGGCTTGTTTTCTCTGTTGAAAGTTGAAACGATCGACGGAGACACAAACTGCCGGGCGAAAGTGCGTGTCCAGGTCTTCTAGGGCATGTTTGAACACATCGTCGTCAGGCGCTGTCTCTATGTTCTTGAACACTCTGATACCTTCAGGGCCCAGGTTATGTAGCAGTATACATTTTCTCCTAGGACTGGTGAACTCTTCACCGCTTTCATCTTCTAATGCCTCAAGGTAGTTTTTAAAGTACTCCTTCCAATCCTCCCACTTCATCTGGGGTTCACCTGGTCTGGGGAGAAATGGGATCAGTGCTGTGAGCGAGGTCGCCTGAGTGCTCATTTTTTCCTGTCGCTCTGGTTCTTCTCTTTGATTTCTAGGGCTGCCTGGCGCGCTGACGACTTCTGCCCTGTTCCTGGGACTGCCTGGCGCGCTGGTGCTCTCTTCTTGTTCAGTGTTGGGACGGGGTGCAGTTCCTCCCCTTAGTCCACTGTCTCCCCCTTCCGCCAGGGTCTTATCGGGTTGGTGGTGTCTTCCTACCGTGCCTTATGTGCCCTTTTCTCCTGCCGTCTGGCTCTGGGGCACTGGTTGGGTGTGGCCCTCTCTTGCACGCTTCTGCCACGCTCTTTCTGCTCCTCCAGCCTTGGGTTTGCCTGGGACAAGGTGCAGTTCGTGTCCTTGGTGTCCCCTGGTCTTCTTCCCTCTCTCCTCAACTTTTTTTTTTTTGTTGAGGGGGGTGCCTGTGGGAGATCCCACTCCTCGTCGCCACTGTGGTGTTGTGATCCACACCAATAATGACCCGGACCCAGGGTGTTATTGTACAGGTAGGTTTATTATGTTATAATAATCTCAGTGCAGAAAGAGCGCCGAGCGTGCAGCAGCGTAGCCGCTCCGGTCACTCTGAGGCGCGAATCGCCACTCGCGCATGCGCAGTAATAACCGCTTCCCGTCGGGACGTGTTGCGTCACACGTACCCCGACGGAAAGCTAGAGCGCACACTACACAGGCCAGTATATAACAGAAGTGGATTCCAGGATTCTAAGTCTCTGATTAGCCGCGCCAATCTCAGCAGTCTATATACTTTGTTAGTAATGACTGCCAACTTCTCTGTATTTCATTTCTTGTTGAGAGACACTGAAGACAGCAGGGGGCGCCGGAGAGGGGCAGGAGACATGACGCAATAAAGGAGGCATGTGTAATTCCATTATTAGCTTTATTTGTATTATTGTAGTCCTAGGGCAGGAGTGAAGACAACCACAGGTTCAGTTCCAGCCAACTTCCGCATTCACGCACGCCGCGTACATTTCAGTTAATGCACTCTTGCATGCATCGCGTGCCTCTAGAGCGTGGCGTGCAGATCTGGGTCACGCGGGCTGCACTCGCGCTGCTGGTGCGTCTGAGTTTATGGGAGGGAAGCAGGCGCGGTTCGTCCATTGGGGCGTGGGGGCGTAGCCCCCCCTGCCCGACGCCGCCCGCAGCTCCCTCATGACAATCATGTCAATGAATCAACATGACGTCAGACCGCCGGGCGGGCGTCATGTTGATTCATTGACATGATTGTACAGACGGCAACACAAGTACGCATGCGTGGGGACAGAGGGTGAATTTTTACCCGTGCCCACGCATGCGCACTTGTGTTTTGGCGGCGTTGCGCATGCCCATCAGGAGCCCTAATGGGCGTGCTGCGGGCGAGAGGGTACCTGTGCGCCTGGCGCCAGGATTGGCCAGGGGCGCTGTGAGCCTGTGACGTGTGCGGGACCGGCAGCAAGGTAAGAGTGTGTGTTTTTCGGTGTTCCAGTAAACTAGCTTGCACAAATGACTTGAGATAGTTCAGTGTGTTAAAGCATCTGCTGCAGAAATGTGTGCGTCTATTCCAGGTCACCCGTTTATTTCACGACATGGGGTTTTGGAAATGTAAAAATTCTCAGAATTTCCATTTTGATAGTTGCAACAACAGCCTTCAACAGATTTCATTTTATAAACATTTTCCAGAAAATGAGTTAACAACTTTGTCACCACAAATATAATGTACTCTTTGAACTAAGGTTATAAAATTGCAAAATGTTAACAAACGGTAGAGGCGGAATAGCATGATATATGCATTTATTATTGCATGCATGTTGGTGTATGTTTGTATGTGAATTTGTATAGTACATACCTAGGGCTTACAGGATGGCAAATACATGGGCAGTAGAAGGTTTCCAGCATAAAAAGGTAGGGGTGATGTAATATGTAAACTGGCACATCCTTCAACATCGATCCTAAAGGCTTGTTAGAGTCCATAATTTATTTTTATATGGTCATAAAAATACATGAATGATGGATGGATGCAGGGTGGGTGCATTAATGATTGTTCGTGGATGGGTGGGTGGATGGGTGCATGGATGGATGCATGCATGATGGGTGGATGGATGCATGAATGATGGATGCAGGATGGATGGGTGGGTGGATGGGTGGATGCATGAATGAATGATGTATGGATGCAGGATGGGTGGATGGATGGGTGGATGCATGAATGATGAATGGATGGATGCATGGATGCATGCATGATGGGTGGATGCATGATGGATGGATGGGTGGATGGATGGATGCATGCATGATGGGTGGATGCATGATGGATGGATGGATGGATGGATGGGTGGGTGCATGAATGAATGATGTATGGATGCAGGATGGGTGGGTGGATGGATGGGTGGATGCATGAATGATGTATGGATGGATGCATGCATGATGGGTGGATGCATGATGGATGGATGGGTGGATGCATGAATGAATGATGTATGGATGCAGGGTGGGTGGGTGGATGGATGGGTGGATGCATGAATGATGTATGGATGCATGGATGCATGGATGCATGCATGATGGGTGGATGCATGATGGATGGATGGGTGGATGGATGGATGGGTGGATGCATGAATGATGTATGGATGCATGGATGCATGGATGCATGCATGATGGGTGGATGCATGATGGATGGGTGGATGGATGGATGGGTGGGTGCATGAATGAATGATGTATGGATGCAGGATGGGTGGGTGGATGTATGGGTGGATGTATGAATGATGTATGGATGCAGGGTGGGTGGGTGGATAGATGGGTGGATGCATGAATGATGTATGGATGGATGCAAGGTGGTTCAGGCTCGCTCGCTGCGCTCGATCGCTGCGGTGCAATATGCAAATTAGTTTACGCCACACCACTTTCAAATTTCACCAGCCGCCCCTGGAGGGAAGTCCACGTGAAAGGCGAGTAGGCGGAACTAGACATATATTATATTATATGGTAATCAGATTTATGTAGCGGTCATTGCCCCCTAGAAGGCATCGAAGTGCTTTGCCTTTAGTGCACGCTCCTCCAGAATCCAAGATTAGTGATTAATCCAATGGTTATTGATTATTACATTATTAAATTGGCAGGTACTGTTCGCACTTTTTTTTTATTTTGAGAGGGAGAGTACCTGCACTTCTCAAGAGTGACGTAATACTTTTAATTTGAGAGGACCGGCACTTCTCAGAAACGAGCAGGTACTCTGGCACACGGTACCTGCACTTCTATTTTTCCATTCCAAACACTGATTATTATTGGCAATTGCGATTGGTTTTGGGGCAATAAGAAGGTTGGTCCCATGCTTCTGCCACAGTTTCTTTGTGGTGGATTAGATTAACATGCACACATTGCTGTGACGTTGAGGTCATAACCAGAGAAGTGCATTGAAGCTGGGGACAGAAGAAGGAAGCACTAGTCCTTGTTTATTAACACTTTTAAACATTCTCCGATTGTTATGCTTAGTAAAACTCGTTTAACGATATCATATGCCGCAGTTACAACAATTTGCTTACTACAAGCAAACTACCAACAAGGCGAGGAACCTCGCTTACACGTTTTTCGTGTTGAAGTATTACCCCCTCTGCCGGAGCACAGGCCGCAAGTACCGTGTTTAGTCACTGCCTGGTTTCATTTTCTCGTCCTGTGACAGAGAAGTGAAAGGGTGTTGGGTGGGTGCCCACGTTGTGATGACACCTCGAAAGACCTGTCGCATTGATTGATCACAGTATATTTCCTTTCTTTTTCTGCAGTGAGGCAACATTGGTAAGCGGGACACAGAACGGCACGCGCTCAGAATAGGCTGAAAGAAGAGTAACAGCAGAGGTGAGTAGAACTGGTACCATTTTACATTGGTTGTTACCATTTTGGAATGTTAGTGTGGCCATTTTCTCTTGTAAAGATGAAAAACGCGGTTACCTGTCAATGTTGGAAATGTTATCACAAGATGCTGGGTTACAAGAAGTAGTGGAGGCTCAGAAGTGCCCACACGGCGCAGTTCATCACGTCTTTTAGTGAGGTTGGTCCTGACGGGTCTGTAATTTAAAAACTGAGGGGCAGATTTGCCATTTAGTCTAGCAGTGCAGTCAGAGAAGCATGAAAATGTCGACACAGAACAATAATATATTTTGTATCTGTCCCTTTCTTTCTTTTATTCGGTTTGTCAACCATTACATATTTTTGAGAAGCACCAGTGAGGTGGAGATGTTTCCCTGTGCCCTGATGGAATTGCCACAAATTGTGTAAGGCAATGAAACATGTCGGGCCTTCCAAATAAAATGGTCTAAACATGCCGTTTCCTTTAATCTGAGTGTGGACACTGTCAAAAATAAAGAATGTATGGAATAGTGGTCCACAACTCATTTTAATTTAGAAATTTATCTTTCTTCTTTTGCACATTACGGGGTCTAGACGGTTGATGGATGACTGTATCATCTACACATTATTTTCACATGAACTTGAGATTTGGTTAAAACTTCCACTTCTTCTTCTTTCTTTTTCTGTCATGAAAGTTGCCAATGATGACAGACGATCAAACTGGTGAGTACCAACCAGTAGCTCCTCGGATGGTGCTTGCGTGAGGCACTTTCTGACTTTTATCATACTTTTACTTTGGTGGATGTGAGATCAATTGGGGATGGTTGACAAACAAAAATCTTTTAAGAGAACACTTTGAGGTGGGCATGGCCGGACAAATGAGCATAGCCCTACCTAGGAGTACATGATACCCGCTTGATACAAGCCACAAAGAGTCATAATGTTCTGTGTAACCAGGTCATTTGTGTATGGATTCTGTGAGTGGAGGGCGACCTGGTTATATTCCCTCTGTTGCTCCCACGTTTTGTTGGCCCACTTTGCCTATGTCTTAATACGTCTCTGAGGGGCATAAATGTGTTCAAACAACATGCACATTCAGTCCTTGGCCTCTCTGTGGAGTTCAAAGAGCGATAGCAAAATATCTGTGAATAATATGCCTGATTTGATGAGAAACTATGTTAAGTAGCTACTCAGCTATTGATTATATTGACAGTACCTAATGAAAAATAAATTCAGCGCCTAACGGTGATTGGGTGGGTTGTGTGTGTGTGTGGGCAAGAAGCAGGGTGAGACTGGCCTTTTATTTTATAGGACGTTTTCCACATGGGTTAGCTTTTGGAGGTTGGTTTTGGGAGCCCATGGCTGATGCTGATGCCTCTGTCACATTAACCAGCTCCCCGAGATTAACTGCAGCAGGGAAATGGGGCTTCAGGAGAGAGAAGAAGCAGGGAGGAGACGGATGGGGGGAAAGCAAGACATCAAAGGACAAGAGAGAGAGAGAGAGAGAAGAGGAGTGCTTAATTTGTAAGGAGACCACCTCAGTTTTCACAACACATTGCCACTGTACTTACACAGCTACTAACCATCAGAACTAAAGTGTGATCATTCCGACTGTTCTATTCTGCCAAAGCTTTAGGAATAACTTGGGTGGCAGATATTAGTTGTTGGTAATGTATACTGAATTAACAAACAACTGTTTTTCCGACTCATCTTTAAATTACAGAAAAACCGCCACCATGTGGCAGCTGTCATGGATGCAGGTTTAGATAGTTAAGTGTGGGCAATTAAGTGCCGGTGCCAAGCACTGGAAACCAGCGGCTCAAACTAAGCACTGAAGAAGAGGAGATGAATGGATGGAAAGAGACAGATTGCATGAGGAGACAAAGGGGGTGGGTCTGTTTGAAATTTTTGATCAGAGCTACTGTTGGTTTACCAGTCCGGCCCTGGAGGCGTTTGAGTGGAGGAGATGAAAGGAAGTACATGCAAAAGGAAACTGAAGAGGAAAGAGATGACCTATGAGAGATGCAGAGGGAAGATTTCAGAATGACATGGGGGGGAAAAGGGTGTACGTGTCTAACAGAATGAGAGCCTGCAGAGGATATTTGTTAGAAGGCGAGAATAAGGGTAGTAAAAGAGAGTTGTATGTTGTGTGCGGAGGGCCCCAGTACAGCAGCAGCAGCTGCACTGTTAGCTATGTCAATGAAAAAGACTGTACTCACTCTTTTGAGGTAAGGCCCACACAACTGCTGGTGATCCACTAAGAAAGCAAATCATGTCCCTACTGCTGTTTTCATCAGTCGTGTGTGTGTTGAATGTAGAACAAAGGGAACTATTCTGAAGATGCACTGTCAGCAACCCTGCCTGTCCTGAATATGGCCATTGCAAAATCTGTTTGCCTGTGGTAAATAAATAATTAATTACCGGTACTATTTTTCAATACAACCAATAAAACAGGTAGCTCAATAAATAAGAGTCAGGATTCGAGGTATCTTGAGTCGACAGGCTTTAATCAGGCATAAAGGACAGGAACAGGACAGCCTGTACGGGAATAGAATGAAGGCAGCTGCCGGGGAATGGAAAAGGACAAGGGAAGGAAGGACAACTTTTTGTAACAGTTCACAGTATATATATCAAAACAATTGCATTACATTCAATACAGTAGGTGTAGCAGTGGGCGTGACTCGCAGCAGTCGCGAAAGATAAGGGCAAAATGATGTAACAAGAAGGAGTGTACAGGGCGTATACATAGACATGTGATGTAAACGTAACAGGAGTGTCATAAATGGGGCGGAAACATGGAGGGGGCTACCTGAGCAGCTGGGACCTCTAACCTAGTGGTGCGCGCAAACGGGCAATGACGTGTTACCAGGGAGAACTGGGGGCTATGACTTCTGTGCTAGAAGAGGAGACTAAAGTCTGGAGTGTCAGAGCGACATGTACCCAAGGCATATCTGGTATCTGGTGTTTGGAGTACATATTGATAGAATCCAAAAGTTATCAGGGCAAAGACTAATAGACACTAAGACTGGTGCGTGCATAATTCTACATGTATTGCGTGTGCTAGGAATATTCTATGAATATTAATACAGTATTTCTCTTACATGGAGACATAAAGGCTAGACCATGACGGAAACTATTGATGCGATGCAGTAGCTTAGGAATGCAGAGAAGGAGGGCTGGACTGATAACTAGAAACATAACATACTCTTGGCAGACTGGGAGGCAGAGCCAGGCCGGGCCGGGCACTGCGAGGCATGAAGTAAGCGAAGGGTCAGGGATGCAGGTGGGGGCTGTATCGCTCCTCGGAGAGGGTTCAGGAGACAGGAGCTGAATCTGAGTCCGGGCCCTTTTGAGGCCTAGAAACGGGGACAATTCAATGAATTAACGTGCACACTGTAAAATGTGGCAACGTAAGTTTACATAGGCCTAATATTCGTTGTTTTCACGAGGACTGGAAACTGGCATACTAAAGATGGACACAACTGTAATTGCGTCTTTAATCGATCAGAGGGGAATACATGCATATCGATCATGCACATATAGCATAAGATGGGGAACACGTAGGCACATACAACATAGCAAAATTTACTTTTCCACATTCCCTCCTTGTGCCCTACGTTTCCATCAGGAAACATCAATATTCATGATACCATCTATCATTTCATATAGCATCATCTGCTCGTCTCGAATTGTCTTGGAACGAGATTTAGGACTAGGAATACAAGAGGTAGCACACATGCCGCAAATCGCAGGGCCACATTGTATACAGAGGCAGCAACTGAATATGATCATTACTGCAATACCTAGGAATGACAATACTTTCCATCCCCAGGCAGATATGATACTCCAGAGCCAACCGGACCATGTCCAGGTGCCTGGACTCTGGTGTAACTGATGGGCAATTTTATGAAGTCTGGTTATAGCTGAATAAACAGATGGCGCGTTATTAGGAATGAAAATGCAGCAGCTAGATCCGATGACTCTACATGCTCCTCCTCTATCGGCCAGTATGACGTCAAGAACGAGACGATTTTGGAGCACGACAAATCTCATAGCAGATTGCTCTTCAGTTAAGTTACCTAGAGCAGAAGTAGTCTCATTCACTACTGCTTCAAGGGTTCTGGTTAACCTACGTATTAACTTACTATTCTGGATAGGTCCTATAAAGAAGAAGAAACCTTTATTGAAGTCTTGATACTGTTCTAGAGTAGTTTCAGTTTGATCGACAATTGGGGACTCGATCTCCCTTCTAGGTCTGACGTGTACTAGATGTGTGTTTCTGTGATAATCAGATGGGGCTAGAAAAACTGGTGGCAGTAGGAAGGCAATATAACATGTTCCATCCCAATCGAGGGGCAGACGAACATATGCGGTCTGACCACAGACAAAATAAGAATGACGTGAGGCTTTGAAAATATATTTCCCACTGTCACTATACTCGACAGCAGTAATACAATCACTATGTCCTACATGTGCGGAACCATTCTTTCTGACACATAATTCGCCTTTGACTGGTAGTACTGAAATAGCAGGTAAATCTGGAGTAGTATCGGACTGAACATTCAAAACCATGAAATTCGAAGAATAATTACCTAAATCATATACTTCATTTTCTAGATCTAACCCTGTTCTATGGGAGAGACCCTGCTTGTCTGGAAAACATGTTCTATTCAGAAGGGACATATCATTGGAGGATGATGTTAACGTGGACCATGCTCCACATGAACCATTATGTGAGAACGGATAAGGAAAGAGTGGCAGAACTCCCTTCGGTGTCTGGAAAGGGGGGAGTCGACCACACACCCAACAATTAGTGGCATTGCTGGTCTGGTGTGAATAGTGTAACATTCGGATGAATGTATTATTTCGCATAGCGAGACGATAGGATAGTTCGTGAGGAGGCAGATCACTAAATGTGTGCTCTACTGTAGCATTAGAAAACATATGTACATGTGAAACTGGAAAACATAAATGTAAAGCATAACTTGTGCAGGTAACCATAAGACTCAATAATAATAGAAAACATAGAACAATAATACATCTTTTAGAGTTTTGACTAACTCTCTCACTCTGGGGGTCTATCTCATACATGTCAGGAACCTGTCTAACCGTTTCACCCGAGAGGGACTTAGACAATTAAACTGGCTGACTTATTTTACTAGACCGAAGCTTCTCTTTATACTCCTGTTGCGGAGTTTTCTCTAACAGGGGTACTTTGAATTCAGAGTCTGTTTTTAGGCAGTCTTTAGGAATAAGGCAGTCCTTAGCAAAAGTCTTTTCTCGTAATCCATGGAACTTCTTTATATGGCTCAGGTGGACCCACCCCTTCCTGCCTTCAAGTTTGACGGCGGTCCTTGTTGTTAGCAAGATCATGCGAGGCTCCTTCCAGCGGGGCTCCAGCGGACTTGAACGATCAAAATTTCGGACGAATACGAGGTCACCGGGAACGACTTCATGCGGTTTCACCTCGGTGTTGTCTGGAAATGCGGCGGCAACCTGTGAACGACAAGAGTGTAGGGCAGACATCAAGGAAGCTAGGTAATCTGTCAGCATATTACTGGAAACATCTGTAATACTGCGGGGTCTAGGTGTACCCCACATGTTTGGGGGGCGGCCAAATACGACCTCATACGGGGACAGACCTGATCTGGAATGTGCAACCATCCTCATATAAAATAAAGCAACTGGCAGGGCAACTAGCCAGTCTACACCTTTTTCTTTACATACTTTTGCAATGCGTATTTTCAACGTCTGATTATGTCTCTCTACGAGACCAGCTGCTTCAGGATGGCGCACACAATGGAACTTCCACTGGTACCCTAACAGAAGGGAAACATGTTTCATGAGCTCAGATGAGAATGGCTGGCCGTTATCTGAATACACAACCCTAGGGAGTCCATAGCGGGGAAAGAACTCACGAACCAACTGCCTGGCAGTGGTCGCGGCTGTGTAATCTGGAACTGGATATGCTTCTGTCCACCTGGACAAAGCGCATACAACTACGAGAACATACTTGAAACCTCGACATCGCTCCATCTGAATATAATCCATCTGGAGGACTTCAAAAGGGTGGTCAGGAGGTTGGAATCCACCTTGTTCCACCGGGACACTTTTACCTGGATTGAACTGACAACATATCATACAGGTACGGACTTTCTGCTTGGCTGCAGCTCGTAAGTGCTTGTTGAACCAAAGGTTCTGAATACTGTCTAACATAGCTTTTTCTCCTAGATGTGCTGGACTATGTGCGGTATTAATAATGACTTGAACCATAGAGTCGGGGAGAAACCATGTGGCTTTTCCCTTCGTCAACCATCCTTGATCTGTCTGGACCCCTCCTTGTTCGGACCATTTCTTTATTTCTTCAGGAGTAGCATGTAACTGTATGTCTATGACATCTTGTGTAGGGTTCTTAACTGTCATACAAGTAGTCTGATCTGGAGTGAGTGTCTGTGTCGTGTTAACTGGAATGTCTGGGGTCTGAGCTGTAAGTTTGGCTGTTCGATCTGCTAGATCGTTACCTTGGGAAATGATGTCAGTAACTTTCGTATGTGCCTTGCACTTCATGATAGCGATAGCTGTCTGTAAATGTATTGCATCTAACAGAGCTTGAATGAGGAGACCATGCTGAATCTTGGTTCCATGAGAAGTCATGAAACCTCTCTCCTGCCAGAGCACTCCAAAGTCGTGTACGACTCCGAATGCATAACGTGAATCTGTGTATATATTTACTTTCAGGTTCTTGGCTCGTATGCAGGCTTGGGTCAGAGCGACGAGCTCTGCTGCTTGAGCAGACAGGGTGTCAATACGATGTGTTTCTATAACTTCAGTTTCAGTGGTCACTGCATACGCGGCTACTAGTTCTCCTGTACTTGTTCTCATACACGAACCATCCACATAAAGTGTCAGGTCGGGATTAGGTAATGCAATATCTGTCAGGTCTTGTCTTGGCTTTGTCACAGTGTTGACAACTTCCACACAGTCATGTGTGGCAGAATTTGTAGTAACTGACGGTAACAGTGTAGCAGGATTTAGAATGTTGCAGCGTCTGATTTCTATGTGTGGCTGGAACAGTGTCAGTTCATAACCTGTTAAACGTGCAATTGTCAAGTGCTGAGTCTGTGTTCGGTTTAAAAGAACTTCCACGGAGTGTGGAACTTGTACTGTCAGGGAGTGTCCTAACACTATGGAATCACTTTGTCTGATAGCTAGAGCTGTGGCTGCAACTGACTTGAGGCACGCAGGCAGAGCCTGGGCTACTGGATCTAATGTGCTCGAAAAATAAGCACAGGGCTTGTACTGTCCTGCTTGATCTTGTGTGAGAACAGACAATGCAGTACCATCACGTTCTGTGACAAAAAGTGTAAAAGGCTTACTGTAGTTTGGTGTCGCTAGAACAGGTGCTTGACATAAGGCTTTCTTTAACTCATTAAAAACAAGTGTATGTTCCTGGGTCCAAGGGAGGACAGTCAATACGGCTGCCTCCTGTATCGTTAACTGTATCAGTGGCTTGGCTAGAAATGCATACTGAGGAATCCATTGTCTGCAATAAGAAGTAAGGCCAATAAAAGCTCGTACCTCCTTCTGTGTCTTGGGCTGTGGAAGACTCGCTATTAACTGGATACGGTCTGGTGTCAACTGCCTACCCCACTTGGACAGTAAGTGTCCTAAGTAGACCACTTGCTGGACACAGAATTGTAATTTAGAAGGGGACACCTTGTGCCCCTGCTCAGCCAGAAAATACAGAACCGTGAGTGACGCACGCTCGCAGTCACGTTCAGAACGGGCTGTGATCAGTAGATCATCGACATACTGGAGCAGGGCAGTGTCAGATGGCATGTGAATATTGTCTAGTTGTCTCTTAAGTGCTTGACTGTAAATACTAGGACTTTCTGTGAAACCTTGAGGAGCTCGTGTGAATTTATAGCTTCTTCCATTTAAACAAAAACCGAAAAGGTACTGGCTGTCTGGATGAATGGGGACACTGAAAAATGCGTTCTTGAGGTCGATAACTGTGAAGAACGTAGCTTCAGAATCAATGGCTGTCAATAGGGAAGAAATATCTGGGACTACTGGGTACTGGGGTATGATACATTTATTAAGCTCTCGAAGGTCAATCACTAATCGATATACTGGAGGTGCATTTGGATCAGTACGTTTCAGAACTGGAATGATAGGAGAATTACATACATTGGAGTCAGTTTCTACAACCACTCCTTGGGCAATAAGTTCGTCAATAATTTTGGATAAGGCTGCTACAGCCTCAGGTGGCAATCTGTACTGTCTGATTCGTGGCAAAACTATACCTTGCTTTAGAGTCACACGATGGGGTGTGATATGCATACAACCTACATCAGTTGGACCTTGCGCCCATAAATGCTGTGGTACAATCAATAATCTTGGATCAAAATCACGTAATACATAATGACCTTTAAAGTCTCTCAGGAACAATCGGACCCCTTCTGGGGAGCAGCAAATTACTGCACCTAATTCTTTTAGTGTCTTAATGCCTAACAAATTTTCTGGACATGATTTTGTGAGTAACAAATCAGTAGTTCGGGACAATGGACCAACTTCTAGAGTAACTGGTTTAGAAATTTCATTAACAATCGGCTTTCCTGAAAATCCAAGGGAAACATTTTTAGAGCCTGAGAGCGGAGCCCCTGGAACCTCGTCATGACTGATAGTAGTCCTACTTGCCCCTGTATCAATCAAAAACTTTCTGTCTTTCCCTAATATTTGACTGTGTACATAGGGACCCTCTTGATCTACAGGTATCTCGATGAGAGGCAAGCCTACCTCCCTCTCTAGGCTGTTTCATGAATACTGTTGATACTCTGGATACTCTGTCTGGGCATACTGGTACATCTGCTGTGTAACATGCTGTGTTGCAGCGATAGGCTGCGGTGCTGGAACTGTCTGTTGTGCATTCTGGGGTGGCTGAGAAGTCTGTGAAACTTGTTCTTGTCTAGGCGGACGTGGTCTTTCTTTAGTCTTACCAGTAGCTATGTTGTGTTTCAGAACTGCACATTCGTTTATAAAATGACCTGGCTGTTTACAGTAATTGCAAGTCCCTTTAACGGAAGCTGCAGGATGACTGGCTTGATTCGGACCCCTCTTCTGACTGTCTTGTGGAACAGATTGTGCAACTAATACTTTCATTTTCGTGTCTTTCATACGTCTCCTTTCGTGTTCTTGCTCTTCCCTGATTCTGTTCTGATGATACTGGAGCATTTGTAACATTTGTGACGGAGTATTAGCTTGCCAACTACTTTCGACTTTTAATACTCGATTTTTAACTTGTGGACTTGAATTCTCGACTAGTTTGGTAACAAAGAGATGAGGGTACGATTCACTACTTGTTTTCAGACCACTGTTAATAATAAAACATTTTTCAAATCTAGAATAAAAATCACTAGTGTCTTCATCCTGTTTCTGTTTACAAGCTGAGATTGCATCCCAATCTTCCTTTTTCGTGGCTAGTAACCTTGGCAAAACCTGGATCAATAACTCGGGCAATTCTTTAACTTTACCCCCAAGACCGGTACCTGGTACTCGTGAATTATCTTCAGCTTCTAGAGCTGTCCAATCTATCTTTTTCTCTCCCACCTCCCATTCTTTTTCCTTGAGTTTTTCATATACCCCTGCGGGCAACAGGACCTTTAACATTTTAATGATATCAGGATACGTGTATTCTCCCATACGGAGCATGTCTTTTAATTCTCGATGGAACCCTGCTGGATCTTTGTCGTGACAGGGAATTAACTTTTTCATCTCTAAGAGTTCCATCTTTGTGATAGGGGTGTAAACAAATACTCGTTCTAGATCACCACCCGCTGTCCTAACTGGGTGTACTTCTCGTAACGGATGCTGTCTATCTATGTAAAATGATTTACTTTCTGGAGGTGGGACACGAACAAAATGCGGATTCAGAAACGTTCGATATTTGTGGCGCTGTTCTAGAATGATACTAATTAAATCAGTACCTAGACCTCTCCATCTATACTGGAGTAACTCGTTCAAAACATCATGTAACGGACCTGGATCAGAATGCTGTCCCTCATACAGCGTAATGAGGTGCTGGATCATATACATACCCACCAGTCGCTGCTCGGCTGGGGGCAGTTTCAGAAACATTTGTGCCACTATTTCGTCTGGAAAAGTGGTAGAATCAGTAATCCATCGGACTGCTGATCGGGCTAGTTCTTGTTCATGCATGGTACTAAGTTCACTATAACCGATTCGTGATTTCAGAATGTGATCGGTAACTTGAAATACTTGCTCAAGAGAACCTTGTTCTGGTGCTGGAGGAGGGAAAACTTTCTTGTGTTCTAGGCGTGAATGTCGGTCGGGAAGTCTAGTTCTACCTACATACGCTATTCTGGAGGGATTCTCGTCGTCTACCTCTTCATTATCAGAGTTGTCTTCTTTCTCGGTTACTCGTGCTGCTTCTCGTTTCTCGTGTAACTTTATTATTTCCCTACGGATTTTCTTGTACATACTCTCTATACAGTTCTGTGTCTTGTGTCTTCCCTCGGCTATATGGTCACTTCACCTAGTCAGGACTTTCATTTCTTCCGGATCTTTATCCGGATAATCTTGTTCCCTTATTAGACAATTAATTAGAAACTTTAAAAGCATGAGCTGAATCTCGACTTTTCTTTGAACCATGGCGTCGCCAATACTTTCTGGATCTACTCCTGTACGGATTAAACGATATATTCTGTCTAGATAACCTTTCATATTCGGCAGGGTGTCCAAATATTCGGTCACCCGTCTTACACGTAATGAATACAGGACCATATCATCATCGCCTGGGACTGGATCATAACGGCATTCGGTAAGGGCTCGCTTGATATCTGCAACTGACTGAATTTTTGGCGAACGCTGTAACGCTCGTTCATGTAGCTCGAGTAACGTTATACGTCTGGGTTGAGGCGGGGTTCCAGGAGGACTACCCCCCGTGACCCCTAGACTAGAATCGTCAACGGGTATTGTACGTGCTGGAAGAGTGACTGATGTAGCGGGTACATGTACTGTAGGCTGGTCCGGGGGTGCTGTAACAGGTGCTGCAACGGGTGCCCCGGTGGCTGGAGGAACAGGAATTACATTATTTACAGGAGCAGGCGGGACAGGATTTGCATATTCTGAGACTGTGTCGTCCAAATAGGACGAGAGAAAAATATCAGCTGCGGTCGGTTTGTGACGTAGCTTAATCGGAACCAAGGGCGGCGGAAAATTACATGGTGCTTCCGGGGTTGCTTTCGGCAAGCCCTCGGCAAGAAGAGGATACATACCCTTAATAAGGGCATTTCTCTGTCTGTCTGACTGTTCGGCTTTAACTCGTTCACCTACTTCGATTAATTCCCTTTCTTGGGCTCTTTCTGAGGATTCCCTACTTAATTCTGTTTTTCTGATTTCTTTTTCCGTTCTTCTATGAGATTCTTTGCGCCATAACTCGATGGCATCTTTCTGGGACTGTCTGGCTTTCTTTTTCCATAATACTTCTTCTACTCGCATGATGCACTCGGCATCCCACGTACCTGATACGGGCCATCTATATTTCGGTTCTAATTCCTTGGTGTACTCCACCCATAAGTCTAGATATAATATGTCACTTAAGCCATGCTTATGATACATAAAATGACCTGGACTGTCCCTAGGCGGGACAGGAACTGCTTCCTCGAGCAATCCTTTTCTGGTTTTTAACTGACGTAACTTCGAGAATAGAGGCATAGTTTAGGCTGGAATCTGGACACAATACAATACACGATAAACACAATAATAACTGGAAAAACAAATCACTCATACCACGACATTGAAAACACATGGAATAACATTTAAAATAACAGTTCGGACAGAACACATGAATTTCTCGAGAACAGAACTTACTAGAATGACTAGATGCACTGCTAAACAGTACGAAACTTACCGGTCCCATAAAGAGACACGTCGGACCCGCATCCACCTAGGTGGACACTTCGTGTTGGATCTGTGTACCCAAACCCACGGACCAGAGACAACTTAATTGACCCTGTCTAGATACTACCCCAGCAACGGTACTCACCGGGCAGCAAGAACGGAAGGCCTCGGACTGGACTGGACTGCTACGACGACGGACTACGAACTTCGGACTTCAGTTACAGGTGGGCCTCCGGATACCTCGGACCTTGGACTCTCGGCTTGGGCTCTGGTCGGGACTCGCCGCGTTCCTCACCGCCTCGTCTGGATGCTGGACCGCAACCTCCGTCTACTCCGTGGGCCTGAGGGATACTTGAAGCAGAAATATCTGCATGTGCACGGTATGGTTCCGTCACGGCTGCAGAGGATCAGGGGGCCTGCGTGGCTTCTCCGGCGCGTGAGGAAAGGGCGAGTCCCTATTCGGGCGCCATTATGTGGTAAATAAATAATTAATTACCGGTACTATTTTTCAATACAACCAATAAAACAGGTAGCTCAATAAATAAGAGTCAGGATTCGAGGTATCTTGAGTCGACAGGCTTTAATCAGGCATAAAGGACAGGAACAGGACAGCCTGTACGGGAATAGAATGAAGGCAGCTGCCGGGGAATGGAAAAGGACAAGGGAAGGAAGGACAACTTTTTGTAACAGTTCACAGTATATATATCAAAACAATTGCATTACATTCAATACAGTAGGCGTAGCAGTGGGCGTGACTCGCAGCAGTCGCGAAAGATAAGGGCAAAATGATGTAACAAGAAGGCGTGTACAGGGCGTATACATAGACATGTGATGTAAACGTAACAGGAGTGTCATAAATGGGGCGGAAACATGGAGGGGGCTACCTGAGCAGCTGGGACCTCTAACCTAGTGGTGCGCGCAAACGGGCAATGACGTGTTACCAGGGAGAACTGGGGGCTATGACTTCTGTGCTAGAAGAGGAGACTAAAGTCTGGAGTGTCAGAGCGACATGTACCCAAGGCATATCTGGTATCTGGTGTTTGGAGTACATATTGATAGAATCCAAAAGTTATCAAGGCAAAGACTAATAGACACTAAGACTGGTGCGTGCATAATTCTACATGTATTGCGTGTGCTAGGAATATTCTATGAATATTAATACAGTATTTCTCTTACATGGAGACATAAAGGCTAGACCATGACGGAAACTATTGATGCGATGCAGTAGCTTAGGAATGCAGAGAAGGAGGGCTGGACTGATAACTAGAAACATAACATACTCTTGGCAGACTGGGAGGCAGAGCCAGGCCGGGCCGGGCACTGCGAGGCATGAAGTAAGCGAAGGGTCAGGGATGCAGGTGGGGGCTGTATCGCTCCTCGGAGAGGGTTCAGGAGACAGGAGCTGAATCTGAGTCCGGGCCCTTTTGAGGCCTAGAAACGGGGACAATTCAATGAATTAACGTGCACACTGTAAAATGTGGCAACGTAAGTTTACATAGGCCTAATATTCGTTGTTTTCACGAGGACTGGAAACTGGCATACTAAAGATGGACACAACTGTAATTGCGTCTTTAATCGATCAGAGGGGAATACATGCATATCGATCATGCACATATAGCATAAGATGGGGAACACGTAGGCACATACAACATAGCAAAATTTACTTTTCCACATGCCAGTGGTTAATTTGTGAACAACATAAGTGCCAGGGCTCTCGACAGGAGGCAGCTTGCACCAGCCGATTGCTGCTATTAGTGCTGCCCATAACAGAGCCAACTACTAACTATGAAACCCTACGGGTGGGGAGAGGATGTGGCGTAACAGCCAGAGCTGACAACTTTGGAGCTGGGGAACCAGGTTTTAGTCTCAGCATAGGCTCACCATCCACTGATTCTGGGCAAATCACTTAATCTCTCTGTGCCTACCAAAAATTAATGTATCCTTAACTGGTGCTCATGAAAAGCACTCCAATACCTTTGGGTTGAGTTGGCACTATAAGTGCCAATGTTGACGATTAAGTGCCGGTGCCAAGCACCGGAAACCACCCGCTCAAATAAAGCCCTGCTGTTTGCTATAGCTTTCCTATGTTCTCACTTTGTTACCCAGGAGGCCTGACTGCAGGATACATTTTGCATAATGTATAGGAAAAGAAATGGTCACGTTAACCTGCCAACAGCATTTACCTTAGGATGAAGGAACTTTTCTGAGCTGAAAAATATAGATCTTTTGAATATAGATGTGGTTGATCAGTGAGAAATATCGCTGCTCTCATGATATGGTAGCACAACCAAGACAAACTTAGCATATAAAAGTAGATACTTTGGTGTTTCTGAGAAAGTGTACAAAAGTGCATCAGCCAAAACCCTAACAAATCTATGGCACCATGTATTCAAACCATTTTACTCTGAACGGTTTACTCTGCTCACTAAACTAGATCCTGGCAGTGCTACCAGCGTGCATCATCTGAGTGTGGTGATCTGGGAAGGTGACATCAATCAATTTTGTCCATTAAGAAAAGCCTCATTTGAGCCAGTGGTTGCAGGTGGGGCACACCGGCACTCAATTTTGGGGACCATCACTCATTTTTGCGGTCCACACTTATTTTTCCTCATCAGACTTTGACCCAGAACAAAAGAGAGAAAAACACATAAGGGGGAAAAAAGAAGGAAGAGAAAGACGGAGATACACTGATGAGCAAAAGCAGGGAACAAAAACAACATACCAGAGTGAGGTGAAGGGACAAGGAATATCTAGTGGATAAATGGTGCATGAGGTTTGTTACAGAAGCCAGAAGCACTAGCCCCTCTCAAACACTCACTTCAATGGAGGTGAGACCAGTGCTTCATTTGTACTGGTGGTTGCTGACAGCAAGGCATTGCTACTCATTTTTGGTGGCCATGATTTATTTTTCATTATCAGGCTTTGACCGAAAGTAAGTGAGAGAAAGGCGGAAAGATGAAAGAGAAAGATATGAAAACAGTGACAAAGGGAGGAAGCAGGGATGACATAGAGCCTACAAAAATGAGAGAGACAAGAGGTGTAGTTTGGTGAAAGAAAGAGGCACAACTTGGAATCAAGACAAGTGCTTTTTGGTATTCAGTAACCCTAGTATTTGACAGTGCCTGCAATGGACTCTGAAGAAAAAGTAGTGCCCCTCCATCAATCAATCAATCAATCATTTGCTTGTAGAGTACGACTACTCACCAGTGAGGGTCTCAAGGCGCTGGGGAGGTGCAGGTTCCATTCCATCAAGGAGGATGTATGTCGAAGACATCCTACTTGATGGATGAAGATAGGCAGTGATGTAGTCTGTTGAGGTGGAGCAGTAGGGTGTTCCAGGCTTTGGCCACTAGGAAGGAGAAGGAGCGGCCTCCTGATCTCGACTTCCTGGTGCGGGGAACCATGGCATAGGAGAGCTGGGCTGATCGTAGGGTCCTTTAGGGTGCGTGGAATTTGAGTCGGCTGTTCAGGTATTCAGGTCCGGTGTTGTGGAGGGCTTTGTGTGCATGGGTGAGATTCTTGAAGGTGATTCTAGCCTCAATGGGGAGCCAGTGGAGTGTTCGCAGGTGCTGGGTAATGTGGCAGTGTCTTGGCAGGTTGAGGACCAGTCTTGTGGCGGCGTTCTGGATGTTTTGTTGCTTGCGGGTGAGGTTTTTGTTAATTCCGGTATAGAGTGTGTTGCCCTAGTCCAGTCTGCTGGTGACGAGGGCGTGACTGACGGTCTTTCTGTGTTCGAGGGGGATCCATTTGAAAGTCTTTCATAGGAGGCGGAGGGTGTGGAAGCAGGAGGATGCGATGGAGTTGATCTGGCTGTCCATTTTGAGTTCGGAGTCCAGGATGATTCCGAGGTTGCGTGCGTGGTCCGTGGGGGTGGGCGGATTTCCGAGGGCCCGGGGCCACCAGGTGTCGTTCCAGGCTTATGGGTGTGGGCCCATGATGACTACTTCTGTTTTGTCAGTGTTGAGTTGTAGGCAGCTACTTTTCATCCATTTGGCGACTGCTTCCATGCCTTCTTGAAAGTTGTGCCTGGCTGCGTTGGGTTTGCTGGATAGGGAGAGGATTAGTTGGGTGTTGTCTGCGTATGAGACAATGTTGTGTCTGTGTGTTCTGACGATGGGGCTGAGAGGAGCCATGTAGACAGTGAACAGCATAGGGCTGAGGGAGAGTCCCTGGTGAACTCCGTAGATGGTTGGTGTAGGGTCCGAGAGGAAAGGAGGGAGTCTGACCTGCTGCGTTCTGCCGGAGAGGAAGGAGTGGATCCGGTCGAGGGGCTTGCCCCGGATCCCTGCGTTGTGAAGCCTGCATGTTAGGTTGCGGTGAGAGACTATGTCGAAGGTTGATGAGAGGTCGAGGAGTATGAGGGCTACTGTCTCTCCTCTGTCCAGGAGGGGGCGGATGTCCTCTGTAGTGGCGAGGAGGGCGGTTTCTGTGCTGTGTTTTTTTCTGAAGCCCGATTGGGAGGGGTCAAGGATGTTGTGCTCTTTGATGAAGGTGTCGAGTTGGCTGTTGATGGCTTTCTCAATGACTTTCGCTGGAAACGGGAAAGAGGTGTTCGCGAGGGAGAGGTTGATGGTGTGGCAAAGCATAGGTGCGATGGTGTTGGCGGCTCTGTTGAAGATGTGGTGGGGCAGAGGTCCGTGGGGGCCCCGGAGTGGAATGACTTCGTAATCTTCAGCGTGTCTTCGGTTGTGAGGGCGTGAGGGTTCAGTGTGTTGGCTGTCTTCGTCGAAGTTGTCATAAATGTTCCTGATTTTGTGGTGGAAGAAGTTGCCGAGTTTGTCGCATAGGTCTTGAGAGGGAGGGATGTCTGTAAACTCGCTGGTGGGTTGGGCGAACTCCTTGATGATGCTGAAGAGTTCTTTGCTGTTGTGTGCATGTGTGGAGATTCTGTCTTTGATCACTGTTTTTCTCGTATTTCGGATGAGTTGGTGGTGGGCGTGGGTGGTGGCTCTGAAGTTGTTGTGGGCTTGTGTGGATTTGGAGTACCTTCAAGTATTTTTGAGGCGGCGGCATGTGCGTCTGGACTCTCGAAGTTCGATGGTAATCCCTCTGGCTTTCTTGGCATGTGTGTTGTTGTTCTTCTTGATGAGGGCTATGGTGTTGGCGCTGTCGGAGATCCATCTGTGCATAGTTCAGGCTGCGGTGTTGGGTTTGTCATCTTCCATGATGGTTGGGGTGGAGTTGCCAAATGAGGCAGTGAGCTGGTCATCAGTGATTTTGGTCCAGTTGCTTCGTGGTAGCAGGTTCTGGGGTCTCTGGATGGTGGATTGTGGGTGTTCTGAAGGAGAAGTGGACGCATCGATGGTCTGTCCATGGGAGTTTGGTGGTGTGGCTGAAAGTGACGAAGTTTCCTGGTGTGAAGAGGGGGGTCGAGGGTGTGTCCTGCTGATTGCGTTGGTTCGGTCACGATCTGGCGGAGTCCAATGTTGTGGAGGTTGTTTAGGAGGGATGTGGTGTTGGGGTCTAGTTGGTTGGTTGTCGGGGTGGAAGTTGGGGTCTCCCAAAAAGGTGCAGTGTGTGGATGCGATGGCTTGCAGCAAGATAATGTCTGTGATGGAGTTGGTCCGCAGGGTCGTAGATGAGGGTTCCTCGGAGGGTGATGGTGGGGCTGGCCTGTATCTTGAAGTGTAGGTGTTCCATCAGGTCTGTGGGCTTGTCGCGGAGTGTGCTCAGCCGGAGGGTGGACTTGTGGACGATGACGATTCCTCCTCCAGGGCGGCTGGGGAGGTCCTTATGGGAGATCTTGTACCCTTGGGGAATGGCGATGGCGATGGCGATGTCCGGTCACGAGGTGGTGTTGGTCCAGGTTTCGGTGAAGAATGTGACGTCCGGGGTGGTGCTGTCGAGGCGGTCCCAGATTTCGGTGTCATGTTTGTGGAGGTATTGTACGTTTTTGCATCTATTTTTTAAATGAACAAGGAGTAACTAAAGGGCCTGTGTGGGATGATCCCGACAAATTCTCAGACACTAGGAGGTGCTGGCAATCAAAGGCAGACTTTAAATGTGAGATGGGTAAAGACGAAGGCTATTGAAAAGGTAGGCAGAGAGCAGATTGTCAAAGGGAGAGTGAAACCAAGAAACATGGATAGTAACAGTGTAGATACATTCAGCCACCAAGCATCACCATGAATGGTGGAAGGGGCTTCTCACTGGCAACCTCACTCAGACCAAAGCCTTGCTTATCTATGAGGCGACTTCCTTCCTTCATAGTCAAGGGTCTCATCACTACATATTGCAGCATATTCCCTTCATTTTAAGTTATTCAACTTGGACAGAGACTGGAGTAGAAAGAAAGACATACAGATAAGGAAAGATATTGGGTTACAATGCACTTGGACAGGTGGACGCATACAGAGAATGAAGACAGACTAGATAAGCTGATAGAGAGTTCTATGTTAACAATCTCATATATATTTGATAAGGCTGAGGACAGAAACACTTTGAGAAAGGCAGTCTCTCCTCTCCCTGCCTGGCACAAGTTCTGAAAGCCCATCAGTTTGTGGGAACTGAAACCACTTCATCCTACAGAGCTCATAATCTATACTCTAAGAGGTAGTTCAATCCATTTTACAAAAATAATCTTAAAGATACAATGTTTAGGTCCTTTAGAATCTAGGAAATGCACTCATGTGAGTTGCATGGTTATAGCTAGAAAAAGCACTGTGCAAGTATGTTGCCTATAATAAACCATTTTTCTACTTGACGATGACCAGCATATCATTTAAAAAAAAAAAAAAATTCTGGCTAAAAATATGCATCTGAATTTGTGTAAACTGTGAAATCTATTGCCACAGGCTATGGTAACCTTGCTTCATTCCATTAGCCATTTAGCAGTTTGGAGCTATCCCTCAGTTTTCTGCTATACACGTTGAAATGTGAAAAACCCGATACAAAATACAGGTATATTTAGTGCAATACAGACCTGTTATCTCACACGGTGCCACTATGTGTCACACTATTTCGTCTCTGTTCACTCGATCACCCGGTGAGGAGCCAAAATCACACAGTGGCGGGAAAAACGAGCTGGAAACCATTGCACACAGTGGCATTCTATCTTGTCCTTGGAGGGAGTAAGCAACTGATGTCCATTATGGGGTAACCCCAGGACAACTGGTGACAGCCTCAGCAACCCATTGTTTGTTCATAGCGGGGAGGGGTGAAGGGGATGATGGGCTTGGTGGAAGGCAGAGTGCCCCACTCCCTCCTAACACAGTGACATTTGGTAGATCTGGCAATGGGTGAGAGGCTTGTAAGGCCAGACCGTCTAGTCGCAGTGACAAAAGGAAGACACTGGTAAGCCAACTTTTTCATCTAGCAGGGCTGAAAATAACCGGAAAGGATGGTCTCTAAAGCTGCTACAACATCAGAGGGAGACTACCAAGGCCAGGTCCTTTGGCTAGTGTATGGACAGTTGTATGTTAGACTCAGTAGGTTTGAAGTCTTCTGTTTTAAAGCAGAACATTCGTTCTGACACACTGTGGCCAGAACAGCACACTTAATTTGAGCCAGTGGTTTGCAGTGCTCGGCACCAGCACTTAATTAACAACACCGGCAATTATGACAGTCTGCCACATGGTGGCACTGTCTGTCTAGTTAACATAAGAGAACTACAACAGTTGTTTATTAATACAATATACATTAGAAATGACTAATGCCTAATTACAATAGCATTGGGTTTCTTTAATATTCTGAATTGTCACACCTCTAGGAATGTGATAGTTTGTAGTTGTGCTGGTACTGTTATTGGCAACGATGTGAGGGGCATTGGGTGGTTCAAACTGCAGCAAACTCCCGTCAGAGGCCCTGGCACTTACTTTTTTCTTTTTTCTTTTTACAAAATAATCACTGACCATAATGTGATTCTTCTCTGAGCTTTTGAATGGGAAAACCCATATGAACCCTTCTTTATGCCTCTGCCCCAACAATGCCTGCTTCACTTTTCTCTGATCCTTTGTTTACTCCACCCTGCTCCTTTTCTCAGTTCATATGTCCGTCTGCTTTTTCCCACCCAATTTTGTGATGTGGTAAGTTTAGCTGTGACTTGCATGGCTTCAGTGTTAGTGTGGGTATGGGGCTTCTTTGAGTGACCTGTGATTGTAGAATCGTTGGAATGTGGAGCGTGTCGGCGAATGTGTGGAATTTGAACATCGGAGTATGGATGGCTGTTACAGTGGGGGCGCTGGAACGAGTGGAGCATGGTGCCTTCTTGGTTGTCACTGCCTCGTGTTGCTCTGTGTGTGCTGTAAGACATTATTTGAGCAATAAAAGGTTGTTTAAACCTCTTACGGGCCCGACAGTAAGTCCTCATTCTACCTTTGCCGATAATATCCCTCTTGTATCTCCTCTTTGACCTTCACATTCCCTTTTACAAACAACCTGTCTCACTCTGTTCTTCTGCACACTTCCCCTTTACATTCCTAAATTTAATCTGGGCGACTGGAATTATGCTATTCTGTGGTGCAGCATTTACCTCATTATCATGGATTATCTACCTTTGCCCTATAATCCTGCATTTGCTGCATAATTTACAGATTTCACAAAAATAATAATTTCTAGCTCAACTGATCGAAAGTTACTAAACAAAAAGTGCTGAACCTAGTTCTTTCAGCAGCAAATCCTTTATAAATATCGCCTGGTCACCTTTCAGGTACCGATTAGCTGTATTCTAGTGGTAAACTTGTGTTTATTCATTTAACTTTGCCCAGTTATTAGTTGCTAAAATGACAAAATAAAACATAATACTGTTAGAGATTGGTTTGCGTTATGCCACATAATTTTCTTGCTGCATAATTTTGTCAACCCTGCCACCTAATTTAGGGCCTGATTACGATGACGGTGAGACTGCAATCGTGGTCTCACCACCATCGTTTGCATGTTTTCCACCCGCCATATTATAATGGCGGGCAGAAGGATCGCAGTCGGAAAGCCCAACCGCCATGCATCCGACGGGCTCCTTGAGCACGCCGGTGTGGTGGAGGGCCTCACATTCCCTAAACCGTAGGGATTATGATATGCCTTTCCGCCCGCTTGTTCATGGCGGTTCACCCGCCATGAAAAAGGCTGTCGGAAAGGAACATTGGGTGCCCATAGCGGGCACCCCTAATCCCTGGCTCTTGATTTCGGGTTTTGGGGGGCAACTATGGTGCCCCCTACATATCCCTGCACCATGTGGCAGGCACCTCGTGGTGCCTGCCACCTAGTGCAGGAATATGTACTGGGAGCATTTTTTGCATTGCGGTGGGTGCTGCAGCTGGCAGCTTCAACCGCCATGCAAGGAATACAGGGTGCAACCACTTTGCAGGTGATCGATCTGACGGGACCGCCGACGGTCCCGTTTATGATAGGGTGGCGGGTGGATGTAAATCCATCTGCCATCCTAATCGGGCTGTTAGTCTTTCATTTCTGCATAATTCCAGTGGCCCTGGGAATACTGTATAATGCCTGGAAAAACTGGTTGCATGAAATGCAAAAATTCTGGATTATTAGTTGCAGCCATGAAACCTGCCAGCGTGTGTGATCGATGGCATGATCCTGTATTTATTTATTTGGACTGCATTCTACACTTTACCAAAACTGAGTCATGAAGCTCAGATTGGCAAAGACAGAAAAAATATTATTTGTTTGATGCTCACTTTAACTTGGGGATTCTAACGCTGAAAACCCATCCATGTTTCATTAAATGCCAAATGTGCTTCAAAGAAAAGCACGTTTTTATTGCCATCACAGTCAACATTGCCTACAATCTAGGAATGAAGGATAGCATGTTTATGCATGTATGTATCTGGTATTTCTATAATGCAAACCTCCCCATATGTCAGAGTGTTCTTTATAGAGTGTGTTTATGACCTCTTTCCCAAATTGGAGCAGTGTTGGGGCAGTCCCGACGGATGAGCAGATCGTGTTCGAGATCCTGGGTGCATATATGAAAAAGGCCTGTTTCCTTGCTTTTGTTTTCTTTTTCACACTTCTTAGTCTGCAGTCTGATCATGCCCTGAATGCGGGTTTGCTGAGAACCACCAGAGATGGTGAGATTGTCTGCAAGATAAGCGGGGGTTGCTGCCCGCGATGGCTTTGTAAAGGAAGCAGCTGGTTTTGAAGATGGTGCGGGCCTGCAAGCAGAGCCAATGCAGCACCTTTAGGACTGGTGTGACATGAGCATATTTCTGCAAGCTCTGGTTGAAATGTTGTGTGCCATTTAGGATGCCCTGAAGGGGTGCCAAGGTGAAGCCTTGGAGACCACACAGCAGGGTATTACCACCATCCAGATGCAAGAGCACAAGGGCTTGAACAGTGTGCTGTAATGCCCTGTCCTAACAAGCATTTACAATGCAATGGTTTTGCCTTTGTTAAAGTTAGAGCTATTGGCATTGCTCTTGACATTATTTTTATTTATGTTTTTTTTAACATAAATAAATGGCATTGTCATTTACAATGCCACTAGCTTTATCTCTCACAAATGACACACACAAACACACACAGAGCCCCCCCACACATTATCGACCTCCGAAGGGTAACAGGTTGAGTTTCACATATGGCTGTAAATATATCGACCTCGTAAGGATTGCGGCCTATATCTGCCCAATCATGGCAGCCTGAGTTTAACGGTACTCTTTGCAGTAGGGTCTCAACACACTGAGCTGTCTTTTGCAGGGTTGCCCCTTGCCCATCACACAAGGGCACTGGGGGAGGTGCCAAGACTTGCAGGTTGGCCTCCTCAGCGCCTCATGAATAAGGCACGTCCTCCCAGCTTGGCAGAGTCTGGCGGCTCTTACATTGCATCAGACGCTTGTTAGCAAATAATAGAGCGCCCAAGGGGCCGGGAGGGGCCGCGGGGTGGTGGAAATGGCACTGTAATTGGATAGGGCGGATGCACTGTACTTAAAGGTAGGGGGAGGATCCGTGTCAAGCACCGGTCCTGTACCATAGCTGAGAGCTCCGCATGACTGCCTGCAGGGGGAGAAGGGTGCACCTGTGGCACTCCACACACTCACATCGCCCTCCCAGCTGGACCCGTGAACAGCGGCAGTTCCCCCAGGGGTGCCAGGGCACCGCGCCCACCCTTCAGAGGAGCCTTCGTTCGCCACCCGCTGCCGCTGCGGTGCACAGAGGAGGCAAGGGGCGCATAAGGAGAGGCGCAGGAGGGACCGACCCTGGGACCTCGCTTCTGCAGCTCTGCCAGCACCGAGGATATCCCTGGGTACGGGGGACCCCCACAGTGCTGCTTCAGTGCAGGAGGATGCAGCCTTCCAAGATAAGGCTTAATACTGGAGCTTAGACCGTTCTGGGGAATCCGCAGCTTTGTACCGCGAGTTAAAGTGGTTTGCGCAAGATCACACGGTCGGTACCAAGTGGAGAAACCAGGATTTAAACGTGTTATGGTTTGTGACTTGAGCTGGAAACATAAACATCGGAGCACACCTCACCACAAGCGCCAGGTTGCAGTGACTGTAAGACGTGTACCTCTGCCAGTGAGCTCACAGGCTTCTCCGCGTCCACTCCGAGGCACTACTCACTGCAGGCGGCGTGGTGGTGCTGCAGGGCTCTCCCGCCTCTGATGCCGCCGGGCTCCCTCAGCTCACGGGAGCCCGGCAGAGCGTCCGCCATGGTAGTGCTGGTGGGCGAGGCTGCTGCAGGGCCCCACTGCGGCGGGATGGACGGAGGCGGCGGGACGCAGGAAGAGGTGGCCTGAGCTGCAGCCTAGGACTCGTGGAAGGGGCGCCGAGTGCCGTCAATGCTAGAACAGATTCGGGGGCGTTCCCGAGAGCTTTCGGCTGACGTAGCGTGACGTAGCCAAAAGCCAAAAATGCTCGGGAACGCCCCCGAATCTGGTCCGAGATTGACAGACAGAGCCTTCTCCCAATGGCTAGCCTCCATTTATGGAGCTAGCCAATGAGAGAGTGGGGACGGTCCAGTCCCCACACACAGATATCATTAAGTTTTTCCTAGCGCATGCGTACTTCGTACGCATTGGCTAGGCAAAACCTAAAAATGGATATGTACAGCTCTGGTAGAGAGCCTCTTATCATTTAGTCGCAAAATTTACTGCTCTGACATAGCAACAGTTGATCACTAAACTTGTTACCCACTGTTGTGATGTCAGAGAGGCCTTTGAGGCCAGGTTGACAGGCCTCACTGGGAGCTGTCTACGCAGCTATGCATGTCTACTTTGACTGAAAGCAGAAAGCACAGCTGCACCAGGGGGAAGGAAGGCTGGGAACTTGGTGGGGGTTAGGAAAGGATGATAGGAGCTTTTTGTTTTCCTTTTGGACAGATACATAACAGAGGCCATGATATGTATGGCTCTCCCATGACACTGCATAGCAGTTGAAAGAAGGGGCAAATTATTTCGTGGCTGTACATACCATAACATTATAGATGGGTAAAAAGTGAATTTGACCTTGGGGTTCTAAGTGGCATCATAGACAACTCAAGTTTTGCTTTCTTTGTCTATTTGAAGTCACTCAAAACCCCTTTGTGAAAACATCCCTGTAATTCACTGTCGCCCATCTATATTTCTATATGTTGAGCACAGCTGTATGGGTAGCAGAAGTCAGAGATTCGGCGATTATCAGGATGGGAAATGGCAGCAGGTCTGTATGCATCGTATCTCATATAGAGGAGGGAAGAGAGAAATTGGGGGTTGAAATTACAGGTGTCCCATGATGGCATAACACAGATGATCCAATTTTCAATGATTTTATCTTCTTGTGTGTCACATCGTTAAATATATTATTGTGTGCTGGTGAGGAGCTGCAAAAGGATAATTTCTCCTCAGAGATCCAGAGTTTGCCTATCGGAAGAACATTGTCGACAGTTTCTAGTCTGAACTGTATGGGCCCAGATAAGATGGATTTATTTTGAACCTGTGTGTTCTCCTGTCACTTGAAGAGTCTACTTTTATGCTATGTGTGTCTGCTGCAAAAGCGTAGTGCCATCTTGCTTCTTCCATTGATTGCTCTTTGTTCCAATGAGTCACACAAAATGCAATTGAGAAATGAACTTACTAAAATGTTGCCTTAAGGAAAGATGTTAGGTAACAGCAATAGACTATTGTGAGATGGGTAACTTGGGTCCCGCCATATCTAACTGACTCTTAGCTAAGAAGCTGAGAATCAGTGGTAGCTGCTACCTGGATGCAGCAAGGGTAGGGGGGGTAGGGCAGGAGCAGGGTCGGATTGGGTTAAAAAAATATATAATCTCTTACCTCTTGGCTGGCCGGCTGCCGCTGCCTTTACTGCACCCTCTTCCTGGCTTCTTGGGGGAAACAGGAAGCACCAGGGATCCCACGCTTCCCGCAGCCAATCACAAAGCTGCAATGCAGCATTGTGATTGCTCTGAGCGCCGTGACACGTCGCTCAGCCAGGGGCTGGAGGGGTGGGCATGTTCTCCAAGCAGGCTGTAATGCAGCCTGCACGGAGAACATGCTATGTGCGCATGACTGTTTGGCCGGCCTGAGCTGGCCGGCAAATCACTCATGCTCACATAGGGAGGTCAAACCACTCCTCCTCCTGCTCTGAGAGCAGCCTGCCCCATAAAGATGCTGCAACGGGAAAAAATAAAATGATAATAACCTCAAGTTATTTTATTTCTCCTTTTTTTACACTGCATAAAACAGTGGGGTGATGTTCCTCCGTCTTAGCCGAGGAGCCTCCACTGCTAAGAATACCTTTGCGGCTCAATCAAAGCTTTGTGACTGACTTTTGCATATTCAGAAGATCCGATTTCAGAAACAATGTCCAGATCTAAACACGCATGACCAGGAGGGCATTTGGGCGCACTCGTCAAAATGACATAGAAGCAAGAGTTCTCACTGCGCCAGGGAGCCAATGAATGGCCTGAGCCAATTTACTGCTGCGTTTCACCACATGAGTCAGCGAGTGAGTGTCTGAGAGCAGCTACTATAACAGATGAATATAGTGTTAATGACAGGATGCGGAAGTTATTTATTTGTGGCCTTCAGTGTGTTCTATCCATTTCCTCCCGACACAGGTTTCCGGTCGACCTCCTGTGGACTGCGTCCTTCACACCTCATTAAAGGCGTAAGCTTCTTCAAGGGTTGTAATGATCTCTTGCACCTCCTGAAGAGCCACAATATACTGTCTCATGGAACTTGGACAGGGCCCAGGAGCAGTCACCCTTTGGGTGCAGTGAAAAGTGTAGCATTGTTACTCTCAAGGAAGGAAGTTGCAAGTGCATACCATGGGCCAGCCGCATGCAACTGTGGCGTAATTGTTTCATGCTAGCGTATCTTCTGTATTCCAGAGCAGGTTCCATGACTCTGTTAATGTTTGTAAGGTGTATTATATAATCGCCTTCTTCATTGGTCTGAAATTGAAAGCCACGCCTCACATGAATTCTAGTGAGGTAGGTATGGAACCTCACTGGCATTATATGGGGAAAAAACAAAAACATTAAGTAACAACAACAGATATCAATGCATTATTTGCACTGTGCATTTGCATATTGGCGTAAACACTGTTTCTCGTGTGTGTCTCCTCAAGGTCAGAAAGATATGTCATGTATGACCTCTGAGGTGTTCCTATATTTTGTAAGGAATGTTATGGAAGATTGTCCCTATGTATGCTTAGCCCCTTTTGTGATACATTTCAAACTTTTCTCTTTTATTGACCTTTTATAGGGCACGTGGCACAAAACGGTCCATGGAGGCCCGGAACCTGTTTTGACAGGTTGACCCAGCTTTCTTTGTGGGAGGCATTTTGCCATTTTTTGCCTTTGTAATGCTCAGTTTAGTTAACTGACTCAGAGGTGCTCTTGGTGTTGAAGCCAAAAGGGTCAAAAGCAAAAACTATAGTAAACATACCCAGAAGTAATGGGAACAGACTACTCTGAATCGGGTTAATGAAAAAATCCCAGACCTTAAAGAGCGTCCATATACTGACAGCACACCAGTACTATACAAATTGTGGAAAATGCACTCTATAAATGCACTTAACATAACATAAATCTGCCCAGCCACCTCTCGAACCTGTGCAGTCTACACACAGATCTGTGCGGCGGGTAATCCGTGCATTAACTTGTCCTGCAGTCGAAGAAGCGAAAGGTGAATTCACCTTTCTCCACACAGTTGTTGCATCTTTATTGCAGCTGTGTATAAGTAAAAATGTGTTTTTAGTGTGTAATATACAATCTCATTGGAATACTCCGGTCCTTCTGCCTAGTTTCTATATAGGCCTGGGTTCACGTAAGAAATCTCCTGCCTGAGTAAATGATGAAGCATTTGCTCTAAATTTAACAAACTCGCCACCCAAATGTGGACAATGATTCCCAACACAAACTAGAGTGGGTGTAGGTTGGAAAAGGGTAATCTGAACAGCTTCACTGGTCCCGCTGGTTTCTGGTTAATGCACTATAAGAGCTGGAGGTCCTGTGGCTTCTGATTCCACACTGATCAACTTAAAGCTATCCATTCATTAAATCCTATGTGATCATAGGCAAAGATGATTGGCGATGACTCAGAAGTCATGACTCTGTCGGTTACAAATGGGGGTGGAGAGCAGCGAGTGGTAGACACCGAAGAAGGCCGCGCAAAGCTCACAAAACAGAAAGTGCTTTAAGGAATGGAGAGCATCTAGTTGGGGCATGTGGCCTGGAGTGGAGGACTGAGGACAGATTAGTGCAGAAGCACACTGTTTGGGCTAAGGGGAACAGAACAGAAGAGCAAGAGGATAGAGTCTGGGCTCAGAGTATTGTGTTGTGTGTGGAGTGCATTGGGTAAGAGTGCAAAGAATGACGCATGACGCAGAATGATGGCCCACCCTACACAATTTGAGAGAGGACCCTGATTGTACCATATCTCACAGATACTTATTGACCCCTCGGCAGAGCAAACTGGATGCAAAAGGCTGTAGGGTTCCAGAGACCATATGAAGCACCACATTTCACTAGCGTGCTAGAGAGGAGATTTCAAAACGAAGAGGAGATATGACGAGCAAACGATTCACTCATTATCAAAATTTACAAGCAGGTAATAGCTGAAGAGATATGCCACATAAAGCTGGCACCTTGGAGAACTCGATTTTAGCTCATCCCTAAAGATACTGACCAGCTTATATATCAATAATCATGGTTAAGTGGGCCCTACAGGCACCTGCTGAACCAATGATTGATGCACCCCGTGTGGGAGTGAGGGAGTACTAAGTAGAGGCAGGGAGCACAGAATGGTGGCTGCATATCACAGGCTTTTAGAGAACATAGGAGTGGCAGTGAGATGCATAGAAAAGAGAGGGGGAGAGAGTGAGAGAGAACGAACGAAGAAGACAAAGTGAATGCAAACAATTATATTAATATTAGGAGTGGATGACTACTCACCTCAAGGGACAATCACAACCCTTGTCAGGGTGAACTCTTGTAAGGATGAACCATCAAAGTCACACAATTAACTTCAGCTCAACCCTCTTGTAGCTGCTACAATGAGCAGGCAGAATTATCTAAGGCAATGTGTAAAGTATTTATACAGTATTTATGCAGTGGAGAAGCGTGGCTCAGTGGTTAGAGGCGGCAGACCCGGAAGCTGAGATCGGCCGTGGACCAGGGTTCGATTCCCCGCCTTGGCGGGTCTCGGGCTCAAAAATTCCACGGACTCGATAATTCTCGTTCCGGTGCCTACTCGACTCACGGGGTCACACTCTGGGCAATAGCTCGCTTAATCTCCACTATGGCCCCTCGCGGCGGGATGCCTGGCTTTCACCTTGTGGACACCCTGCCGGTGTATCTCACAGGGGAATACCAGGACGGGTTCCCTAAGCAAGCTTTGGCGGAGGTTGCGAAGAGTTGGGGTCTCACTATGGTATCATACGCCGAAGATACCCAGTTGGCGGTGGCTCTCAATGGGGGCTCTGACCAACTGGCATCGAACTTTGCGGATGGTTTGAGGGCTGTTGCTAGTTGGCTTACGGCCAACTGTTTACAACTCAACGCCCTCAAAACTGAGGTGATGGTACTGGGGAAACATCCTGATCTGTGGGGTGCTAGTTGGTGGCCTAAAGAGCTGGGACCTCCCCCAAAACCTGTTTCAGAACTTAAAAATCTTGGCGTCTGGTTGGATTCCAAACTGACCTTCTCGTTCCATACCAAGAAGGTGGCATCCATGTGCTTTGGCATTCTGCGCGGTTTAAGGCCTATCCTCAAATTTTTTGATGCCCCCACCCGCCAGATGGTGATACAAGCTAGCGTATTATCGAGGCTCGATTACGCGAGCTCACTGTTTGTGGGCGCCAACCAGGCGGAAGTCCTGCGACTCCAACGGGTGCAGAATGCGGCAGCCAGGGCCCTAGTGGGCTTGCCGCGCTTCTGCTCAGCCCGTAGTACAATCTTCAAATTGCATTGGCTGCCTGTAATCAGACGCATAGAGTTTAAAACCCTTTGCTTTGCGTTTAAAATTCTTAAAACTGACACTCCCACCATCCTCCAGCACCTTCTGACTTCATACACCCCTTCGCGCAGCCTTCGTTCTGCCGGCCAAAATTTGGCACTTGTTCCTTGTTTCCAAAAATGTAGACTGGGTGGCCGATCGTTTACGGTTCTGGCCTCCAAACTGTGGAACGCACTCCCTCTCTACATTCGTTCTTTAGAAGACCTTTTTTCCTTCAGGAAAGCTGGTAAAACTTATTTTTTTCCTTTGTCTTATTAATTATCCCCACTTTTTCTGTGTTGTTAGTTATGTTACCTTTCTCAGATATAGCGCCGGGACGCCCCTTTGCTGGGGCAGCTGTGCGCTCAAAAATTTAATTAACATAACATACCATGTCGGTGATTTGCGCTATATAAATACATGTACATGCAGTACCAAAATAGTTGCCAAGTCGAAATGCAAAACATTGACAATTCCAAACCAAATTAAACAGATAGAGGAAAATGTAATACACAAATCGACACCAAAACAACAAAAATTCAATAAGAGGAACTGGCGAAATACACTTTTAAGTAGAAATAGTCTTAAAAAGTGCCAATGATAAACAATGGTCGTGGTGTACCTAGGTGCAGTTTGACGCTGACCGAGAAAGAGTGCTGGTCTGATACACCAACCAAGTTCGTCCTGGTCAATTATTTTTCCTCCTGACTTAGTCCTTTAAACCTCAATTCACCACAGGAATACACTTCTAAAGCCCCCAGGATCTCGGGGGAGGCACTTAGAGACTCATAGGTTGTCCGGCAGAGACCAACAACAGTATCCAGTCTAAGTCCAGTTGCCACTGGTCAGCTGGGTGCATTCAGGAAAAGGCCTCATACCTTATTGTGTCTGTGTAGCTGGAATAGGTCGGCCTTATGACCCTTGGCGTCCTCTTCTTTGTTTCTGGGTATGAGAGGGAGCAGGTCTAGTCCTCCAGAGCTCCTCCAAGTTCACAGACAGCAAGTAAAGTCCTCTTCTATTCTTCTGCAGGTCCAGGCAGTGTTATGACCTGGGTGCTTGGAGGTGCCACATTATGACAGGCACTAGCTAGGGGGTGAGAGCAACTCCCGGGCATACCAAAACCAATTGGAAACAAGTTCCTGGGGTCGAATCTATGCACTTTAGGCATTTTCAACTTTGTGAAAGTCTTTGGTCACACTAAACCTGAGCTCTGAGGGCTAGGGGTAGGTGTGGGGAGTGTATTATGGTAATCTTGGTGTCCTCACACATTTAACAATATAATCCACTTTAAGGCAGCCCCTGTACTGACAACAAACCCAGAGACAGAAGTCTGTAGGACAAACGCAGAATATTTCAGCAACCAGACAGTGGATCCACAAGATTTGTTTTGGCATCCTGTTCTTTTTCATTTCAAGTGAGCCTCAAGTGTTACATGTGCGCCCAGCAGGCCTGCCAAGTAGGATTGTACACTCAAGAAGGGTTTGGCGCTGTTGTGTCAAATACCATGCCCACAGCATATTGTGCAGACTTCAGAGTTGCCATCACAGCCCATTCAGGTGCGTGTATTTCACACCTATTCAAGGCTAATCACTGGTTGTGAGCTGGCAGAAGCCTATTTAAATTTGCCTTCCTTCTGACAATTCAGGCAGGTAAAAGCTAACTTTTTAAAGTTACTTAGCTTAGTATTTATTAAAAATCCGGTTTCACATTTAAATTGGACTTTTTATAACTATAAAAAAATAGTTGTTTAATTATTTTTCTAGCTAACCCCCTTCCTGAGATACAGTATTAGTATTTAATATTGATTCCCAGTGTTTCTCTTTGGGCCTGCCTACCTTTCTACGGATATAAATAGCTTGTGGGATGTAGGCACTGTAAGAACATGCTAACTTTAAATTTCTACATGTCCTACTGTAAAATACCATGCACCCTGCCTTGTGTTCTACAAGGGCTGCGTAGGTCTGATTTATTATTATTTAGAAGGATGGTGTTTAAGAGTCAAATGTGTTTACTTTGAGATGTTGCAGTGCATGTTTTAGTTTACGCTGTTACAGTCAAGCTACAGTGGTAGGCCTGAAGACATGTTTACACTGCCACTGCAGTGGATAGCACAATAGTGCTATCCACTGCAGTTCACTTGTGGTATTACTCTTCAAGGCCCTCTGTACACCTTGTACCATATGCTGGGGACTTATAGGTAAGTGAAATATACCAACAAGAATTATGCCAATCCAACCATGTTCAAAGGAGTAGCACACGCACTGTAATACTGGATAGGAGAGGGAAAGAGCACAGCGTTCTAAAGCCAGCTAAAATAGTCCAATAAAAGGTGAAAAAGCTAGGGTGACCGCACAGAAAAGTCAGATTTCCTACTGTGAATAAAATGAATATAATTTTAATATGTTATTCAATAATTTTGCGTCTTGAAATACAGCTTTTAAAAACTAGCATTGTGAGACCCACTGCATCCGTTCTTCTAGTGCAGTGGAATCAATGAAATAGCTCCCTGTGTTCAAAGTAGCAATAATGGCACCATTAGGGATATTTTGTATGGCAGCAAAAGAAATTGAGCTTATGCCTCCCAAAATAACAAATGAACTGCATATTTTAATATCCTGATGGAGCTGAGAACTCAACACGAAGTGCCTTTAAGGCTTATTCAGCCACCACGGCTAGTACAGCAGTAACCAGCTGGCAGCCCATGCCCATCGCCTGGACCCTCTGGCGGCGAGAGGCTATTGCACTCATATCTGCTGCTGGTTTATGAGGTAGGCATTTTCTTCCATAACCAGTGTCCCAAACATTGTAGTATTATAGTGCTGCCATAAATCTGATGTATACTGCCATAGGAAGCACCTGTTCACAATCATTTCCCCTTAGTAAATGCAGGCGCGGTGCGTCCATTGGGGCGTAGGGGCGTAGCCCCACTAAGCCACATGGACCCACCGTCGTCAAGCACACTACCCCCGGGAATCCGGGACACACCTGACGTAATCCGGAGTGCGCAGGGGGTGGGGCTGCGCTGGGCTGCTGCAGCTTGAGTGACAGTCCACACTCAGCTGCAGCAGCACTGCGCATGTGAAGTTTTGGGCTCCAACTAGCCCAAGCATGCGCGTACATTACCTCCACTGTAGTTCCCCTTAGAGAGAGAGGGTCCAAGGGGGTGCTGTTTCTTACAGCATCCCGGCCGCAGCCTCCGGGGTTGCATAGGGCGAGTAGTCGTGTGCCCCACTAGCCAATCCTGGCGCTGCATGCAGCGCCAGGATTGGCCGGTCCACCGCAGGCAATCCATTATTGGATGCCGCGCTCAGCTGCACTTTCTATGGCCAATCACTGTGACTTCATTTGAAGCCATGCAGTGATTGGCCATTTCGGGACGCGCACGCCGCTGCCTGTAGTGTGTTGTGACGTTCTCAATCTCTAGGGGCTAGTGCACAGGCAGCAGACAGACTCCCGCCTCACCGTCATGCTGTTGTGTACAATACATACAGTTACAGTACACTACGTGCGTCATCGTGTAGATCATCCGATCCATCCTGATTCCCGCTGTGAAAAAGTAAGCGTGAATAAGAGACATTGTCAAGTTATATTCGAAGGGGTCAGGGTTCAAGTACAGAGTGTCTAGTATAGTGGGAGAGAGTCTCGGCTCTAAGGGGTACTAGTGATTGTGGCACTCTAGTCTTGGTGACAAGAGAGTACAGTGTAAAACTGCAGGTGGGTAGAGATTGCCGGGCAATAGAGGAGGAGAGTGTCAGGCGGCATAGAATTTTAGATTGCGCAGCGAGAGACTTCAGTGTCAGGCTTAGGGGTGAGTGTAATTTTCTAGCTGGGATATGAGGCCTCTAGAATAGAGCGTTACTCCAAACGGCGAATGCATCAGGGAGTGACTCGTGAGGGAACTCTTTCCTGTAGCAGAGTGTTCCAGGCTTGGAGAGAAGGAATGTGGTGAAACTCAAAAGGAGTCGGAGTGGGGAGAACGAATGCTAATTGCTAAAAGAGAACCGGATGCGAGGGAGAGGGTGGGTTCTAGGAGTATGGAATGTCAGTCTCTGTAAGCACCTCGTGACAGACTATAAAGGCAGGGGTTGGAATGGTCATTTTCTAATGTGTACTCAGCGAGTGTGTTTTTTCTCTGCCAATTGAGAGTCTGTATGCAGACCTTGCACTTCTGTAGAAAACAGGCTTTTGTATAGTTCTCACAGAGACACACGCTAAAGCACCTTTACTTATCACAGTTTGGATTTCCTTTCAATCTTTCAATCATTTGACAGCTCCTAATTGCTAATAATAACAAACCCCTTATAAAATGGTTTATGTCGTTCCAAAAAAATATGTTCGAGCATGCTGCAGCTTTATTTTTTATTCTTCTACAGCACTTCCTGCACATTTCACAGCAGTCTAAATTCCTTAGTAGATTTGGGGAATTTGGGCCTTTAAGAATACTGATAATTGCAGCCGCTTTCTGCTCCTCGACTACTGCAATGGTTTTAAAAATGGGTACATCGGGTCTTTGAGCATCCAAATGTTGGTGGCAAATGTCCGTCTTTATGTGTTTTTTTATAACACCCTAGTTCAATTTGTTAAGTCTTTTATTACACACTCTGACTCCCTGGGGATCGCAGGAAAGATATTCTTAAATGATCTTAGGAAGTTAAAAAGGAAAACAGTTAGTTCAGAGCCAACTGTCCAGCATTAAATTTAATATTTGCCTTTGATGTGTTTAAAATTGTATTGGGTGTATAAAGAATTGTCAAATGGAAATATCTTTTAGGAAAAAGAGTTACAGATTTGTTTGGCGTATGTTTGCAAGAGAAACACAGTTTTTGGCTTCAATCTACCACTTCAGTATACTCCCTTCCCCAAACATGCCAGTGCAGCTGCATCATCCAGCTTTTGTTGTTGATTGTAGGCAGGAGGCAGTTGTTTATATAGAGCCTAATAGTGTGGTTAGGCCTGCTTCTAGGTGGTACAAGTTGGGCAAATGGTTAACTGAAGCACAGGGCAGTGGCGCAGCCAGCATTATAACTTGAGTCTGTCGGTACCACAGTGGAACACTGTTGCACTGAGCATGTTAACACCTCTAGTTAGCTGCCTCAATAGTGATGCACCTGTCATGGCTTCCATCTTGTAATGGCAGTGTTTTACAGTGGTGTGTGTGGGACACGTCTGTGTTTCGCCACCCATGGTGGGCTCAAACTGTATCCAACGCCCTGTCTGCATGTAGGGTCAGCGCCTCAAAGCACTGCAAAAAAACATATTTTTGATGTGTGAATAGTTTTGAGAGTCTTGAAGTGAGAAATTGCCACATTCCCTAAGCGCTAGTGTCCAAGAAAATTCATCACCCTGTCAATCATGGTATTGTACATGTTCGGTTGTGGTTATATCCAGTATGATTAAGATTAGTTGTGCTACTGCGGTACCAGGAAATTGTTGTTCATTTTAGTTCCATATTCACAGAGCATTCTCATTATGGGTCAAACGTCTATAAGGTTTCTTAACTCCCACAACTCTAAACAGTAGTATTAATTGAGCTGTTCTTCACACCTTCTGGTTTGCTTGAAAATGCACCATTTGCCCACTCTTTTTTCAAATATTTCTCGGGGTAGAACCCCCGAACTCCCGTAGGTGGTTCGAGCTCACACGATACGCGCGCTCGCCGCTGTGAAGTACGACAATTCTTTTACGCCCACCACTTTCAAATGTCACCAGCCGCTCCTGCCTCCTAGGAAATTTGAGAGAAGGGAGAATATTGTAGCAGTGAACTGAACGTTCTCCAGCATTCATGAACAAGAATTTTCAATACTTTTACGAACACAGGGGCAAGGTTAATGCATCCTTCTCTTGAATTTATTACACCAGCCAAACATGAATAACCAATTCAAAGAGTTAAAACAAAAGAACTACAATGACCAACTACAGCTCCTTAGATGAGAGACCATATACTAACAGCAGTCCAATAAATCAAATAAACACTAATGACAGTTGTAGTACCGCCTCTTCTTCCAGCAAAAATGTCATCCTTGGAAGTGTTAACCATCTACTCCTGCTTCTGATCTACAGCTACACAGAAGGAGTAATGATTCATCTTAGATCAAATTGTGCAGGTTCAGCAGTGCCTTCCTGCTGCTGCTGACCCTGGAAAAAAGGTTCTGCTTAAAAACCTTTTTTAAGGCAACTTAGACCTTGTCCAGCGAAGTAAACATGCTGGTGCATTTCACAAAGGTTCCACAAATAACAAGCCATCAGCCAACTGGCCCACCTCATTGGAGTTACATGTAGAAGGGGTCCCAGTCACAGACACAGGGGGGCAATAAGCGGCACTCACCACGGACAGGACGGATCCCTGCGACTCACTTCCTCGTCAGTCCTAGAGAAGTGAGCGCAGTCGTCCGACAAGTATTTGTAAAGCGGTGCTCGGCGCCTCACCGGCGCGTGTGTGGGCAGCAGCTAGATGCCTGTCTATTGCCGTACCGGTGTCAACCGGCCGGGAAAGATGGTAACTGTAAACAGACTAATTTCCTGGAGTGCTTTGCCACCCTCTCATCCAACTAAAAGAAATAGCTGTAGCATCGATTTTTGGGCACAGCTTTCGACTGTATTCTACTTACTACCTTGATTGAAGACTGGAATCTCCTTCTCTTATTATTTTTTTCAGCGCCAACGAAAACGAATTGTCGCCAAACCTGATTAAAACCATCTAGAGTGAAAATAGATGTGGTCTCCATAGAAGATTCCTTCGCTATCATCAAGTTTGATATAATAAAAATCTGTTGTCCTGTTGAGTCTATATGCGAATGACGGTCACCTGATGAAGGCAGAATGCCGAAACGCGCGTAGTCAAAACTCACCGCTTTTGCCTACCACAATAGAACATTGACCGATCCATTGTGACTTCTCGTAATATATGTTTATGTTTTATGTTATTTTTTGTACTCTTATAAATTGTTCACAATCGACTTTTGCACTGAAATTATCTGTATAAAAACTGAATATAATGGACAGAAAAAGAAACTAAGCAACTATCTATTTATAATAAAAAGTTTTTGTATATCATTACATATTGTGTTACTCTATATATATAAGGTCGTATGATTATTTGTAGCTGGATTCACATCTGTGGTTGAGAGATTTGGCACCTATTAATCTATTGTTTGCTATAAGTATTTTTTCAAAAGTGTTATTTCCCTACCTATGGCAAACTTATTAGTGTAGGGGTCCCCTGTTTTTCAAAATGTACTATCAATGTTAATGCCAGATGTGCAATATTTGAGAAACTAGCTAGAAACCATAGGTTGCGAAACAACAAGCTAAATGCAAGACGTGTCTTAGTGAATCACTAAGACACGTCTTGCATTTAGCTTGTTGTTTCGCAGCAGCTAGATGCCTGTCTATTTCCGTACCGGTGTCAACCGGCCGGGAAAGATGGTAACTGTAAACAGACTAAAATGTATACTATCAATGTTAATGCCAGACGTGCAATATTTGAGAAACTAGCTAGAAACCATAGGTTGCAAAACAACAAGCTAAATGCAAGACGTGTCTTAGTGAATCACTAAGAGACGTCTTGCATTTAGCTTGTTGTTTCGCAACCTATGGTTTCTAGCTAGTGATGAGTCAACCTTTCCCGCCCAAAGTATAGATTTTTCCGATTGCACCCGATGCTGTCCACATAGGTTTCGTTGTTCCTTTCAAAATTGTAATATTGGCACTCCAGTGATCATGTACATGTATTCAATTACGACACCTGAGGGGGTTTCCTCATCTCCAGCACATATTCTTTGCCCTTTGGAGACATGATGCCAACAGAACCTCGAGCGGCAAGTAGCAACTACTAATTTGCTACTTTTTGTGAGCCATTTTCTGCCACTACTGATTTGCACAGACCTTGCCCCAGACTATAATTGGAGGTGAGAGGCGTTCTGCTTCTTTCCTATGTTTTGAAACTTTGGGGACCATCACCCAGTGTCAAACGTGAGGCTGCATGTGCTCCCATCTGATCTGGGTGTTTGGTACTTGATAGAAACTTCGGGTTTACAAAACCTACTTGGCTCTCCGTGTAGATTAGTCGAGGCCCAGTTCATGGGAGGTGGTGTTAATGTTGTGTCAGATACCTTATTTAACGGTTAGTTATTACATACAATAAAGATAATGCCCAGTTACTACTTTTTCTTTGAAAAGGAATAATGGTTTAGGGAAACCTAAACACTTTCATGGTTAACAGTGCCGGTGAGTGAGTGCACGCTCTCTGTGTAATGTGAGTGCGTGGTCACACTATAATTGCATACTCTGAGAATGAAAACCTGGTTAGTGTGAGAGGAGCCTGCAGGAACACTGCAGGTGAGTGAGTGCGCGCTCACTGAAGGAATACGGAGCATGTTCCTTCAGGAGGTCAGTGCAGGGATATTCTGAGCAGGTGAGTCCACGCTGTTTGTGGGATGAGTGCACGATAGCACTGTGCGTGTGAGTGCAGCTCTCTGTGAGAGGTGAGATCGTGGCTATCACCTATGTTATCACAATCTCGCCAGCGCAGCGATGCGCACTAGCACTAGGGTATGATTTGTGGAGTTTCGCCAGATGTATATACCAGTCCTTCAGTAATTTAAAATGTGCTTCTTTGCCAGAAAAGTGTGGAGTGCCTCATTTGGTTCCACCTTAGGTGTGAATATTGTTGATCTGTAGGCGCCTCCCCAAACAATGTATTCAATCTATTTGTGTATGGGTATTAGTTTGATAGTGTCTCTACTAGTAGTAACTGGTATAGTTTGGAGATAATCCCTTTTGGTCTTTAGCAAGTCTGCAAGGTAAAGTTCTGTTTGCAATTATTACACATCTTGACATTTCCCATTACTATATACTATATAGTATATAGGTCACTCACCATAAGAGAATCGCCTTTCCTCCAGGCCTCAAAGGGCCCAGGACTAAATGCTGGTGTGAAGTACTGGCTGAAATGGATGGGTGTATAAGGGAAGGTATATGTGGTTTATGCTAGTTTCATGAAAGTCTTATAGTCTCAATCAGCACCTGAGCGTAATAGGACGGAATGTATGAAGCTCTGTGGCTATACTGAATAAGCAGCTACCTATGTAATGCTATCTATTAATGTAATAACTGCACTTTCACAATTGCTTTATTAACCTTCCTGCTTTCTCAAATTTGCTTGAAAATGCACGATTTTTCTTCAAAATTTTCTTGGGGGGTAATCCCCCCAAACCCCCCTTTTGGGGTTTGGGATCGCTTGCTGCGCTCGCTCACTACGGTGCAGTATGCTAATCACTTTGCGCCCCACCACTTTCAAATGTCACCCACCGCCCCTGAGTAAATGCAGCTTTATTCTGCCATCTCTTGTATCGGCATAAGCTACCAGCGTCAGGCTTTCAGTTCCATTGTGATATATAATAACAACAGCAATAATAAGTAATACTAATAAAGATGAATAATCAGCAATACAACCATTATTTATATATATATAAAATATATATATATATACATATATATTTCTTGAAAACAAGAAGAAGCAAAAACTGCCGTCCCGGGTCCCCAGGAAAACAGACAACTCCACGAATCCAATATCCAGGCAAGGTTTTTTATTAAGCAACGCTTAACAGAGAGAGAAAACTGACGCGTTTCGGGCGGGGTGCCCTTGATCACAGTCAATTAAAAACCCCTCACACCTGAACTTTTAAGCTGCATGTGCATACCATGTGACACCTATAGACACGGAAGACATACTATCATTACGTATATTTTGGCAAATGTTCGGGAAAAGGGGAAAAGACACATAATGTTAACGTGGCTTAAGCTTCCCTGACACAAAAAAGTTGATATCTGACTAAATTCAAAATATAATGGTGACACAAATTCTAACCGCATAAATGCTTAGTGTCACATATTTATAACAGTTTACAGGGGCAAGAATGGTAAAGATTCTATCATTTATGTATACCGACAGTAAAGGAGTAAATTAGATAAAATAAATACCATTATTTCATCACATGCTAACCAAACTTTAACTGAGTATGTTGACACAATTAATAATCATTATCTATACAAGAATATACATATAACTATAAAAATAAATGTCACTCATATATGTACAAGTTATTGTCGTCTATCTATTCTATATACAAACGACCATATCTCATATGTACATCTGTGTTGGAAATACTATGTTCAGTGGATATTATCTTAATACTCAATAAATACTGTAAAAATATATACAAATATACATAAAACTCAAACAATTCATGCCCTGTTTGTAAGTAGGTGGGGACATCGTTATATAGTGATGGCAACCCCACCTATATGTGCTTAATAAGGGGACATCAAACTAATGATGGCAGCCCCTGATTTCCCAAACAGGTCTCCTACGTCTAATAGTATATAAACCCCAACAACAATAATGGGATTGTGTACCCAACATCTAGTGAGTAACATAATACAAAAATAAACATAAATGAACAAAATTATTAAATATTGTTTCACTTTGAATATGGTAGTTGTGCATACATCATACACCAACATACAGTAATGGTAGATTTAATTCAAAGTTCAAACGTGAAATATATACATGGGGCGAAGTGAAGGAAAAGTAAGTCAACTTACTAAAGAACACAAAAAGGGGTGTATACAATGATTATTTTTATTTGGTGAGTCAGTATGGTGACCTAAGAGGGGAGGCGGACTACACTGATAAACTTATTAGGCAAAAAATTTTTTTTATATATATAATGCCTACTAAGATGTCATGTTAAGGCTAATGTATACAAAGTATAGTGACTTTATAGGAAATGATATAGGTCCTCAGTGGTGTTAAGCCCATTCGGGACCTTAGTATCTAGCTCTAATATCATTCTGGATTCCAGTTGGCGAAGTAGCTTGTCTCTGTCTCCTCCTCTACGAGGACGAGGCACAGAGGTAAGGACATAGTAGCTAAGACATTCCAAATTGTTATTATGGACACTTTTAAAATGTCTCGCCACCGGATAGGCATTATCGTTGTTAACAATTGCTCGGAGATGCTGCAAAATCCTGACGTGCACCGCAAGCCGAGTACTCCCAACGTACCTCAGGCCGCAAGTACACGTCAGGACATACACAGCAAACTCCGTTCTGCAATCGTATTTGCCTTTGATTTTGACAGGCATAGGGCTGAAAGGAGTCATGTAAGTACTGGTGTTTACACCAAACCTACATGCCCGACAACTAGAGCATTTAAAAAAGCCCTGATGTTGCGGGAACCAAGTTTTCTGTTTGAGGATTTCGGGAAACGCATTGGTGACATGATTACGGAGGGTCGGCCCTCTCCTGAAAGTAATTCTAGGGTTATCAGGGAGGTCAGATGCTATAACATTGTCTGTTTGTAAGATTGGCCAGCTTTTGGTAAGAATTGATCTAATTTTCCTGTTCTGGCAACTATACGGTGTAATGAATCTTAATTCAGACTGTTCAGAACTTGTTTCAGTGGTTGAATTGCCACTATTCTGCTGTAGAAGGCATTCCCTAGATTTTTTGTTGACCTTTTGAACTGCCCTCTTTAAAATGTCAGCATGATACCCTCTCCTTCTGAATCTGCTTAATGCTTCAGTAGTGCATCTCTCCAATTCATCCTCACTGCTACAAATTCTTTTAAGACGGAGCAGTTCTCCATAGGGGATGTTTTCTATTGTGTGCTGCGGATGAGAACTGCTGGCGTGCAGAGTTGCATTACCAGCAGTGGTCTTTCTATGAAGGGTAGTTGCAATTTTGCCAAATTTGTGATATACCCTTACATCTAGAAAATCAACTGATTGTTCACTGATATGGTGAGTGAATTTCAGATTATAATCATTGTCATTTAGTTGATCAATAAACGCAAGTGCACTGGAAACATCTCCCCTCCAAATTAAAAACACATCATCTATGAATCTTACCCACATCTGGACATGTTCTTTAAAAATCTCTTGATGCGTTCCCATGAGGACCTGCCTCTCCCAAAACCCCACGTGAAGACACGCGTAGCTCGGGGAGAAGCAGGCCCCCATCGCCACCCCTCTCTGCTGCAGGTATATGTCCTTGCCAAACATGAAGAAATTGTGGTTGAGACTCCATGTTGTCAATGAAATGAGCATTTTACTATGGTTGTAGCAATCAACCGGCCTTGTCCCTAAAAAGAACTCCATGGCCTTCAAACCTTTCTGATGTTCAATGCTCGTATACAGAGCCTCAATGTCTAGCGTAATTAGCAGAGAGTTGTCTGTCCAGGTGGTATTATGGATTTTGTTCAAAAAATGTCCCGTATCTTTGATGTATGTAGGTAATTTAACCACCAAAGGTTGCAGAAAATAGTCAATATACTGAGCAAGGTGTTCACCCATACTGTCTATAGCTGATATAATTGGCCTTCCCGGTACGGGTGTTACTTCCTTGTGGACTTTAGGTATTAGGTAAAAACGTGCCATGCAGGGTAATTCGACATGCAGGAATTTGAATTCTTGAATGGAGATTAAACCCTCCCTTTTGTACTGAAGGAGAAGTTTTCTCAATTTGTCCCTTGCTTTGTCGTACATTTTGACATCTGTTTTTGTATAACATGATGAATCTGATAGCTGTTTAGTGGCTTCAGCAATATATTGTTCCTGTGGCCATATAACAATATTTCCGCCCTTATCGGAGCTACACACTACATTGCGATAGTCGTTTTTCAGTCTAGATACAAAGTCCCAGTATTGTTTTTCCTTATCATGTTTAATCCTGCCACGGTGTTTGACCTGGTGGTGTAACTTCTTCAGATCTGATATTACCACATCATGAAATGAATCTATTGCATCCTTGGGCATGATGGGCATAAATGTAGATGATGGTTTGAATGGGCTTGATCCTGCTCCCGTCTGTGGGATTTCAGCAGATCTTAGTTCTTCCTGAGTCGATATATTGTCATCCATGTCATTCGTACCTTGATCCAACTGGCACAGAGTGAGTAAACCTCTTACGTCACTGGCTTGGAGATTAGAAGTGGTTGGTATGGCTGAGTCTGATTCCGTTGTGCATGTATTCTGCTTGATTTTAAAGAATTTAGACAGCTTGAGCTTTCGAATATAGCGGAATATGTCTATTCTTGTGGTTGAATAATTAAAGTCCGTAAGAGGACAATAAGTTAACCCAAGACTGAGTAATTGCTGTTCCGCTATCGTTAAGGTTTGGGATGAGAGATTAATTATTGTTTTTTCGTTTGATTTTTCTTCTTGTGCCAGAATTTTTTCTTTTTGTTGTTGTTTCTTGCATCTGTTTTTTCGGCGTCGCTCTTTCCTGCGCCGGTTGATTCTGGCCCTTTTTTCTGCTGCTTTTGTGGCTGCTTGCGTGGACGCAAGGTTTTGCAGTCGGGCGTTGACTAAAAAATCAATTTCTTCGCCCAAATCAAGCACCATTAAAGGCTCATCCCCATCTTCACCAGTTGTTGAATTATCACTGTCAATACTGCTCAAATTGGAGTTAGAGTCACTTGTACTGGGTAAGTGCTCTCTTGGTTGCTCTCTTATACCGGATTGGCTCGAGGACGCTCCCCCGTCAATTGGCGGCAGTACCTTATTTTGATTAATTTTCAGGCGCTTTGCATCCTCAAACTTGCGTGCAAACGTGTAGATTTTACCATGCTCGTAATCATCTTTATCACGTGCAAATTTCCACGCTTTACGGGTTTTGATTTTTTCCTCATGTCCATTTACTCTCTCCTGAATTTCCTTTCTTAATGAGCTAATTAAATCATTTGGTTCAAACTTGAGCAGTTCCTCATTGATTGTCACTAAATCTTTAAGCAAAATATCACGGTCTATCTCAGCATATTCTATTAAAATAAGAATTAGGTTTTTTGAGGCCTCCAAATTGCTTTTCCCCCATTTTTTCAACATTTCTGGGTGGGGTTTCTCATAATTAGGTGCCAATAATATGCGTAAGCCTCGTGGAACACGTTCTTCCGCTATATACATTGTCAATGAGATGTCATCAGTGATCAGTGATGTCATCAGTGAGGTCACTGACCATGTCATGAATGATGTAATATGTGACATCATCAGCAGTGGATTGCGGGTGCGCGAAATATAGTCAGTACAACTAATTATATAGGAGCAATTTCAATGGTTTTTTAAATGCTAATTCCTACCTATATAAGGCCTGAAACCTATGGTTTTTTTAAGTGAATATATATATATATATCCTGTTTAACAAATATTTGTGACAGAATGCACCTCAGGAAATTAAATAAAACCGGATATCTAATAATTTAAATGTTACGTGGTGCAGTTCATTTTACGAAAGATCTAGCCGTGGATCGGCACTCGCAACCTTTAAGCCGGTTGCAGGCATACCCCCTAAGTTCCACGTACTAATGCCGTGTATCGGCTTATGATTCTTACATTAATAAAAAGAAAAGAAAAAGAAATATAGCAATGTCCCATTCAATGAAATATACTATATCAACCAACATTTTCTATTGATTTCTAATTCCCCAGATGAACTGTCAATTCCTCCCCACTAATTAATCCATTCGGGGATTTAGTACCCAGGTCTATGATGTAACGTGACTCTAATTTACTCAGCCTCAACACTCTGTCCCCTCCACTAACTTGTGGGGGTACACAATCAATACTGAAATATTGTAACAGGTCCCTGTTACTATCATGTTTAATGGAAAAGTGGCGTGCTACTGGGTAGTTGAAATCCTTTTCAGTTATAGCACGCATATGCTCCAACACTCTGAGTTTCACCATGTGCATCGTGCTCCCCATGTATCTAGGTCCACAGGGGCACTTTAGACAATAACACTCCATGAGTTGTCTGGCATGTCATAAATTTGTTGATCTTCTTATCTGCTTTCAGGCCCTTGATTTGATATGTTGAAACTCTTTTGCTGAAGGCGCAAGTCTTGCACCTCCCGCAAGGATAAAAACCTTTCATGTCTTTGAAAGTACCCTGTCTTGGCTGAATACTCTCTAAGTGACTGTGTACCAGACTATTTTTTAAGGAGCGGGCCTTCCTATAGGTGATTAATGGCCCTGTTGGAATATCAGCCCCAATGATAGTGTCTGTTTTTAATATATGCCAATTTTTCTTCATGATGTTTTTGAGTGTATCTGCATCTTCTGAATAAGTTGTAATCATTCTGAACTTTCCATTGTCTTCTCTAGATTTCTTTTATTCCAGCAAGTTTTTTCTAGATAGTGTTTTTACTTTTCAGAGCATTAACCGATTCTTGGCTAGGGGCTATGATGCAGGACTCCTGGAAAGCACTCTCAGAAAAGTAATAGACTTTAGTTTTCAGTTAATCTTTTTTCAATGTACACAGTTACATCCAAGAATTGGATTTCTTTGTTACTGATGTTATATGTAAATTGTAAGCCAATCTCGTTATTATTCAGAATGTTCATATAGTCGCCAAATTCCCTCTGGCTGCCACTCCAGATGATGAATAAGTTGTCTATAAAACGCAACCAGATCTCCGTTTTAGATGTGTATTCTTCGTTTTCGTCTTTCCAAGCTACCAGTTTTTCCCACCAACCCATGGTGAGGTTGGCGTAGCTTGGAGAGAATGAAACTCCCATTGCGGTTCCGCACATCTGGGAGTAGATCTGGCCATTGAAGATGAATACATTATTGCGGAGGCAGAGTTCAACCATTTCCAGGAGCATCCTAGTGTGTTTCAATTGATGGATGTTGTGTTGTTTTAAGAAGTACCCCATGGCTGGTAGTCCCACCTCATGGCTGATCGAGGTGTATAAAGAAACTACATCGAGCGTAGCTAGAAAGAAGCCCTTCTACCAACCTGTATTGGAGAGTATTCTCCCGTATATTGTATATACGAGGTCAGGTTCGTGACTATTGGTGCCAGAAAGTAGTCTACATAATACAGTAAGTTCTCATAAAGAGAATTACAACTTGACATGATGGGTCTTGCAGGAGGATTAATCAGTGTCTTGTGCACCTTCGGTAGAAAGTACATCATGGGTATCATAGGGCTATCATTTTTCAAGAATGTTGTCTCTTCATCTGTGAGTAGCCATCCATTATACCAGATCTTAATTCTTCTTTCCAGGTCTATGGTAAGATCACTAATAGGATTTCTAGACAATTTCATATAGTTCTTCTGCTCATCTAATAGTCTCATAGCCTCTTTTATGTACTCCTTAAGAGACAAATTAGTGAATCGCCATTTGATGTCAATAAAAACAGAGAAAATGTACTGGCTCCAGAATCAGCAAACTGGATTTGTGCATTGCAATAAATGCAAAGCATGCAAGCATGGAATGCATATGAAGGAGGTGAATGATTTCATGGGAAGACCATTCAGAATCACGGAGAGAATCACCTGTGAGTCAGTGTATGTGGTTTATGTGATTGTATGCTACTGCTGGCTTTGGTACATAGGCAGTACTATTTGCCCTTTGAAAAAGAGAATATTGGAACATCTACGTGCGATACAGAATGAAGACACAAATTATGCCATCGTCAAACATCTGAAAACCCATGAGGGTGAAGACAGAAAAACATTAAATACTTTGGCTTGACAACAGTACCCAAGAAGGAGCGAGGAGGCAATAGAACTTTGAAATTGCGAAGATTAGAATCACGTATGATTATAAAAATCAGAAATATGAAAAGAACTGAATAATTGTGATTCCAGAATGGCCAAAAGAAGGGGCAATCATAAAATACGAGCATGGAGCTCTTACATAACCCAAGAATAAAGGATACATATAGTGCACTGAGCAGGGATATGTTGAAATAATGGAACTATTGAGACACTGGCATTTCAGAAGGTTGAAAAATGTCAATGGTTTCTGATTGCCAATAAAGTTAGGACATGAAATAAAAAAAGAAAAAAGTGAAATAATCTCAAAAAGGCCATGAAATTAAAAAGGAATCACTTTAGAATAAAGAACAATTGAAGAATAAAACAAAAAAAAACATTTACATAAAGATAACTGATGAAGTAATCAGCCGCTTGCCTCAAAATGGTAATTTTGTATATAGTCTACATATCCCATAATGCCTCTTAATGGCATGGATGGGAGAACTTATAAATAAGAAAGTAATGATGGACTCACATACCGTGAGCAAGACCTATTGCAGGTTGAAACGCGTTGGTGGTGGTCAGTGGTGAACAATCGAATGAATAAAATCCTTGAATAGCAGCTTTGTTGGAGTGCTGTGTTTTCCTTTTTCACGAAGGAACTTTGGTGATTGAATTAATGCGAGGACAGGCCCGTCCTCGGCACCGGCACCCGCGAGGACAGGACCGTACTCGGCACTGGCACTCGCTATGAAAAGTGCGCTCTTCTTGGGGCTGTTTGTTGGTGAATATATATATTTTTGACTGATTTCCATTGGTATTTATTCAAACAACGTGTGCATCAGGTAGCTGAGCAGAGTATCATCTTTTTGACAGCAAAATTTGTATTTTCTCACAAACAACACTTACCTGCACGTAATGATGCACTCTGGGAGATGCAGGCTATCATCAGTCACATGATCAGAGACATTACAAAAACACAAGCACAGAGGCACTTGGTGAAACAATCTGCCCGTGATCAAGGCTGTAGTGCCAAAACTAGTTGGACTGCAGAAAGCACTGTGCACGCAATCTTGAATTAAAAGCTCTGTCTCCTGAAATGGGCCTCTTGCGTGTCTTTCATGGAGTGTGAATTTGGCGGGCGTCTCCGTGCCCGTTTTGAAGAGGCCGCCCTGTAGGGTTGGTGGCTCCGTATTCGGAGGTTTGTGTGTGATATATAAATATATATATATATACTTGTTTTTTTTTCACTATTTTTAATTTCATAATCTATTTATTTTATTTATTTTGCAGTTTCATATGGATCAATTGTGACCCAGGGGTGTTGGAGAGGTTAAGAGCTAAAAGACATGTTTACAGGTGTGCAGCAATCAGACACATACCGTATGTATACACATGTATACTGCTAAACAAATTACAGAAACAAAAACTATTTACAAGAATTAGAGCGCTAATAATTAAAGACAAAGATATAGTACAGTAGTAGTTTATCAAAATGTATATAAAAGACCACTGTAGGTACAAACAAGTATTAACAGGTGTGCATACAAAATATATTTCCAAGAGTGTTGTGTGAAAAGGATACAAAGTAATACAAAAGCAAGTATGGGATCAGTGCAAAACATAAGAAGAGGGAATGCCGTTGAAATAGAGTCATAGGAAGATGGCAGTTATCTTAAATCGAATTAGAGTGATGCCATTTGGAAACTTTGTTGGAAAGGAGTTGTAAGGTATAGGAGAAATGGGGGTGCGAAGAGCAGAGGGAAGCGAGTTCTAAATTCTAGTCACAAAGCTTGAATACAGATGAGCCACTGCACGCTGTGCTTTGAAAGCCAGAGGTGCCATGGGAAGAAATTCAGCGCGGCGTAGGCAGGACTTAATTTGTAAAAGAATGCGTGCCGGTGCCCAGGGCTCTGTCCAGAAGCCGGTGCAATTAAAACTCGGCGAGCCCTGTACCAAGGCCACATAGTCTTGCATTCATCTCATGCTTCTTTAATCCACTAAAAGATACTCCCTGCCCCATATTCTTGCAGGTGTCCTCTTTCTTCCATTATTGTGTTGCATTGTATTGCAGCATTTACATAGTGCTTAGTTCCGCTATGTGGGACGCTGAAGCACTTGCCTACATGAGTAGCATGCTGCTCCATGTAAGGTGTGTGGTTTAAAGGATGTTGTTTTTGTTGTGATCCTATGTGGGAAGAGTGTCCATGTCGTGCATGATGACCACCGAGGTGTGGTTATCGTGTTGGTATGCAGCATGTTGGGTGATGAAGTGTAAGAAACAGATGTGCAGTTTTATGTTTTTCAGTAGGGTGTTAGCTTTGAACAGCTCTACGGGTCCCTTTATGGTATTTCATATGAAATAGAATGCTTAGCTGGGTACTGCACTGGGTTGTCCAACTCAGATTTTGTGTAACTCTGTGGTCCTGAGATGGCATGGGTGAAGGGAGAGAGAAGTGGTGGGATCTGTAGGGATAGGCATATTTATTATCAACCCATACCTAAATGTCTATGTGAGATGTAAAGAAGCAGCCAGATTCTATGGATATTTGGTCAGTGTCAATGTGGAATTAGAGATTCAGGGCCAGATTTATCAAGGTTTTGCATTGCTCTTGTACCATGCAAGGGCGATGGAAATCCTAAGTGAGGTTCAGCAAGCACTCAAGGCCACCTTGTGTGGCCCTGCATGGCTTGATAAATTTAGAGTATCAAAAGGCAGTGCAAATTGCTGCATTGCGTTACTCTGCGGCAGGGAGGAGTTCCATGGGTGGAGCGAGGGAAAATACATGAAGCATTTTGCCTCATGCTCTCCGAATTGTTTTACTTAAAGTTGAAGGCACTCCATGACACCATGCCTTAGTAATATTGGAGAGCCACTAACTGTAACCCATCACAGGCAAAAATCTCTATGTCTTAACTACCACTAAAGTAACAGATATAAGGAATATTTTGGTCCCTTATCATAAACACCCCCAGACACATTTAATAAACTGAGGGAAGCGTTGGAAACAGACTGAGTTCCACAGGAAGATGACTAATGGACATTCATATTGATGGCTCCCATAAAAGCCACGATATTTGAGAAATCACTTTATAAAATTTTAAGTATCTACACAGGAGTTACCTAAGCACACAGGACCCTTAACGGATCCATGACCCGACCTGCCTTAGCTGCAAGACTCTGAAGGGAGATTTCATCCACACGATTAGGACATGCATATTCCACATTTTGGAACGCCTTGAAAAACAAATTACAAACAGTAGGCACCTATTTGCTTAAACTCCAAAATGGCCTCACTGAATATCTTAGAAGACAAGGGATTTGCATGACATGAAGAGTTCCTGTTGAGGCTGCGGCTGTCCTTGGGAAAAGAGATGTAGCACAAAACTGGAGGAGTCCTGCTGCCTCCAGTATTACAAAATGAAAGACATATCTAGACACTTGTTGAACCCTAGATATGACAATATACAAAGCCAGTGGATCCCCAAAAACATCAGAAAATGTGGTGAAAATGTATAAGGACAGGGGAGAAGGGGAAGAGCATTAAAGAGGGGCTGATTAACAGATCCATGTGAGGCTAGATGTAATAACAAGTACTAAAATGCATAGATTGTCAATGAGAATGGAGGGAATTAAACATTGCAATACATGGGAATCTGCAATCCCTATGTGAAAGTCCATCTTTAATTACCATATTATACGCAAACTGGGAGATCTCTCGTTTCCTCTAATTAAGAAAAGACGTAGCTGCTCAACTGTAATAACTTATTGCAGAGGAGTTGTGAGGTCACATGGCCGGCTGCTAGAGCCAGCAGCCATGGTGAAAGGCAGGTCTTATAGCATATTTAAAGTCGCAGTTTAAACAAGAAAGCAGTTTAAACAAGGAAGATGGAACTAGCTTTTCCTTCTTCTGATATCTTGTGTTTAAAAGAAAATTGATCAGCGGGAAAGATATATTCATGGCCCCATGCTTATTTTTGTCTCCACAATATATTTTATTGCAGGAAAGATTAAATAGCTGCATGTTTCTCTACAATCTGAACAACAGCTTGTTTTTTTAACCTGCCTTACATGAAACTCATTGTAATATATATTTTAGTAAACATTACAAACTTTTTTGGTGTGTTTAATTTCACAGTACAGATTCTTCTTGAATTTTTCTTGTCAGTTATGATCATGAAAGAACAATACATCAAGGATTTGAGCGGTGTGTGGGAAGAATGACGATATGACTATGTATTATGAGGAATAAAGGGCCTGATTAAGACTTTGTCTGATGGGATACTCCATCACAGATGTGACGGATGGCCCATCTGCCGTATTACAAGTGCCATAGGATATGATGTACTTGTAATTGATCTGTTGGAATATCTGTCATGTTTGCGATGTAGTGTCTCATCTGCCAAAGTCTAAATCTTGACCATGGTGCTCCCTGCCATACATTATAAGGTTATTGTAGGTCACCTCGGAATTCCATGACCTTATAAAGGAACTGACCTATGGCCTCATTCCTCTATATGATCATATAACTTCTTTGTGACTTGCAATATCCATATAATGATTGCACTTTATACCATATATAAGTGCACATGCAGGTTATGTATTCCTGCTTCTTACTGTAACAATGGAAAATGCCAATAAAAAAAACTGATTAAATAATCTGTGCAATGAGAGCCTCAGATCACTTTTTGACTTATGCAGTACACGATTTATTAAGGGGTCCCAGCTTAAGGAAACCTGTCTCAATAGCACGCTCTGAAGACACATATTATGTTCTAAATATATGCATTCATTGGGTGTTCTTTGGAGATTTAGATATTGGGTTGCACAGGAGAGCAGAATAGGATTCCCTTTTGATACACCTCACCAAAAATAAATGGCAATGAAGTATGAAGAGTTAAAAAAAGAGTTGCTTTAAATAGGAAAAATGATGGGAAACTCATATAATGTTTACATAGTAGGGGCTAAACTAGAAATGAAGTTTGGGAAGTGTAGTTGACCAAACTAGCCAGAGAAACAATTATGACAATACGGGACGCTTGGCCATTGGCTCCTCTCCAGAGACATGCATGTTGCAGGCCATTTTATCACTTGATGGCTTTGGGTCATAAAGAAACGTTTCCTCTGGAAAAAGATTTAAGAACAAAAATTCAAAACAGAAAACTCAATTGCTGCTCCTCAACATTTTTTAAATAAAGAAGATTGGATAGGAATAGAGACAAAGGATATCAGAAGAGAAAAGTCAGCACATGAGCAGAATAGAAAGCAAGATGACTAAAGGTGACCTTGAAAAGCTGATACTATTAGCACAAGGCTGAAAAAGTAGGTAGCCCTATTTGTGACCACAGTCTTGATGTAAAATAAGATCCTCTACTTAGGAGTGTGGTTGACAGCCACAGAGTTAATCCTATATTGAAAGATATTTTGGTGTCTTTTGATCTGTTTAATCGAAGACCTCGTCTCCATCCGTTATGTATTTTTAAAGTGGCGACAAAGCCTTCTGATAGATCCGACCCTTGATGCTTTTCATGATTCTTATGGTTCTCTTTGGCAGATTCATAGAAGGTCTTCCATAATGTGACGGATAGTGGTAATCCATGTCACCGGCGCACATTAGCCTTGAAAAGGAAATGCAGGGGCTTATCTAGCCATACTGCATTTGTTTCTTAGACCGGCACTACTAATATGTACAGGGAAGTCTCTCAGATTAGACACAGACTGTTTTTAGGTCTGGCTTGAAAGTAGATGTGTCTGCACACTTATTGTTACTATTTCTTTAAATTAAACATGAAGTGGGACTTTGCTTCTTTCATTGAAGTATTTTCCCCTCACCAGTTGTTTTTTGTTGTTGATGTGCAATTCCAGCTCCTATTGAGTGCTGGCATTTCAATGTATGGGGGAATATTGTTCATCGCAAAAGTACACTGAAATGCCACACATTCAATTATTTACCTCAGAGATGCATTTCATACAGAAAGCAATATTTTTTGTTTTTGTTTTTCACAGCAGAAGTGTTTGTAATGCTTTATTATGTCAGGACCTAAAATGCACACTAGACCTATTGCCTTTGCCGGTGCTTTATAATTAATAGCAACCAGAGGATGGGGCTTTAACTGGCCTCTGGTTTCAGGTAAACAAATGAGTAGGTGAGATCGATAGACAGCTAACTGGAAACCATGGCTGGTCTAAAGATACAACAAACAGAAAGAGGAATGTATGAGTGCAGATTAAACACGAGATGTGGGTGGAGCCTGCGCCAACCGCTGTATAGGTCACAACGGGACTCCCCAAATAGTTGCTTAGAAAAAAATAATGAGGCTAACAGCAGCGGGAAACCAGGACAGAGCAGAAGATGGAATATTGACTGCAGGAATCCCTTTCAGTCCTTTAAAGTGAACTGATAAACAGCTTAACTGGGTCAAATATATTGTTTATTGATGCGCCAGATAAAAAGGAGATGTTTAGTATCGTTAGAACTATGTGAGTTATTCTGCAAGTGACTGCAGGATATCCATTGCTGGGGTTAGTAATTGCTCGTGTAGCCATTAGTGAAGCGGCATTTTGTTTGATGGTGCGTTGCCCGTCGTGGCAAAGCACAGACGGGCAGCGCACAGAGACAAGCCGCCACTGTGCATTGTGAGGACAGTGGAGTGCCTTAAGAACAGGGTGCAGCTGCAGTCCAGTGGTCCAGGGCCACCTTCTTGTAATTAGGTCTGAAATTTGTCCTTGATGCTCCTGCTCTGTCTTTCCCTGCTGGCAGGTTGACCCTGGATCACTTGCTCCTTTACACCCACTTCATTCTGTGTACTATCAGTGGCACAGCGAATCTTGAGGGGCCCCCTCTGCAAACTACATGGAGGGGCCCCCTCTGGCTTCACTCAGGAGCTCTCAGTCCAGGGTCAGGGCCGGCCTAAGGCATGTGCAAGCTGTGCACCTGCACAGGGCCGCCAAACCCCAGGGGCGGCCATGCCAATATATATCCTTACATATTTGCGTGGCGGCTCCTGGCAGGGATTTGGCGGCCTCGGGCCCCCTACCTACACTCCCTGCTCAGGGCCTCCGTGAGCCTAGACTGTGCTGGGTGGTCCCCTGGAGCTCAAGCCCCCACCCCCCTGGAACTGCGGGGGGCCTCAGTTACGCCACTGTATAGTATAGCATCTCATACTGAATTATTGTGCTTGACATGATTGGGGGCTTGAAATGTACAATAAGTGCGTAGTTTGTATGGCGTTGGAAGCTCAGGGAACTCCTTAGGTGAAAATGTGAGCGATTTGGGCTAGCCACAAAAAGGACTGAATTTAGAAAAATCCACAGTATACTCAGGCAAACCGTTAAACAGTGGTAAGGACGTATATTTAAAAAATTATTGTCCTTGTCCTTGTTTAATGGATACATCTCCTTCTTACAAAGAAAGAAGGAGGGTGAGAGGCAGGGTGTCTTGTCATTCCTTGTCGTTTTTAGATCTCACCTACAGACGGCTTTTAGCCATTTGTTCTTGATAATCGAAATTTGCCTAGCTAACGTAACGGTAAGTTTCAATTCTATTAAGGACACGGAGGCGAGGATTATGCTTTTCTTTCTCCGCTATTTATTATAATACCAAAACACAGCAGCCTCAGAAAAGCTTATAAAGGAAAAAATGCTTATATCACAACATAAAGCATTATCCCTAACAAAGTCCACAAAACAAAGTCTCTTGAACTACGACTCCCATCATTCCAACGAGGATGATATCCAATGAGTCCTTCCATTATGTCCATGACCAGTATATAAGGAGTCTCTTCTCAGTGTTCCTCCTCTTTCTTCGCGTGAATCACGCTTTCAGTTTATTGGTCTGTCTTGGAACCATCATTTCCTAGCAGGGAAAAACAACAGCGTAAGCGTTGTAACGGAGGACGCATCATCGTACAAACGCATTGACACAACAACATGGCCAAGACTCACAGTAAGGTTAAAACCATGAAAACCTAGTTACTTACTGACATACGGGCGGGAAGTCGCTCGCCGGCATCATGGGTGGGATAATCCTCGCCTCCGTGACCTTAATAGAATTGAAACTTACCGTTACGTTAGCTAGGCAAATTTCGATTCTATGGCAGGACCGGAGGCTCAGATTATGCTAGTTCAAAACTTACTTACGACCAAATGAGCAATATCCACCACAGGCTTAAAATAAAACCTCTTGAAGGTGGAATCCGAGGACCAGTCAACGGCCCGCATTAAATCCTCCAAACGAGCTCCTGCTGTGAAAGCCTTGGAGGCCATGGCCCCCCTGGCAGAGTGAGCTCCAAAACGCTTGGTATCAATACCTGCCTCCTGCATGACCCAGCGCACCCACCTGGCTATAGAGGGGGAAGAGACCGCATGGTGTGGTTTTCGTAAGGCAATCAACAATTGTCTTTCGCCCGGAGGGCGAATGTCCCAAGTCACCTCTTCGTAGGCTTTCAGACACTGAACAACACACAACTTCGGAACATCCACGAAAGACGGATAAGAAATAGTCTTTGAAGCCGACTTTGTGCGGCGACCAATCGTAAAGGTGACACCATCCGGTGAAAAAACACGTGCTGAGACGTCTAAGGCTCGCACATTGGACACTATTCGACAAGACACTAAGCACAAAAGCATCGCTAACTTAGCTGAGAGCTCTTTGAAAGACAGGTACCTGTTAGGCTGCCAAGAGAGGAAAAGGTTCAACACCACATTGACGTCCCAGAGGACGGAGTACCGCGGCTCCGGAGGCAACGACAACCGGATTTCCCGCAGAAGGCGACACACAAAAGGATGTACCCCAATTGGCGAGCCGTCAACTGGTTGGTGTGCCGCTGAAATGGCCGAACGCATAGCGTTAATCGTGCGGTATGCAAAACCCTTTGTGGCTAATTCCGCAAAAAAATTCAGGACGGGAACAACTCCCGCGACCAGGGGATCCAAACCCCGTCGAAGACACCAAGGTACCCACTTAGTCCAAGCGGACTTGTAGCGCTTCGACGTACTGACTGCCCAGGTTTGGACAAGAGTCCCTCAGCCGATCTCGAAAGGCCTGGGAGCGACCAACGTCCCCGGAAAGCCTCCATGCCATTAGACGGAAGGCTGAGAGAAGCGTCGACGGAGTCTATGACGAACCCCAAGAACTCCACTCTCTGGGAAGGCGTGAGGACCGACTTGACCCCATTGATGATAAAGCCGAGCTTCTGAAGTAAAGCCACTGTCTGGCGCAGTTGAGAGAGTAACTTGACTGGACACTGCGCCATCAGCAAAATATCGTCCAAATAGACAATCAGGCGTATACCCTGCCCCCGCAGGAACTCCACCACGGGGTGCAGCACTTTCGTGAAACACCACGGGGCGGAGGAGAGACCGAACGGGAGGGCGGTGAACTCGAACACCTGCTCCTTCCAGAGGAACTGAAGGAAACGCCGATGAGGCGGGTAGATCGGAACCACGAGGTAAGCGTCCTTGAGGTCCAACTGTACCATCCAATCTCGGTGGAGGAGGATGTCTCGAAGAAGATGAATCCCCTCCATCTTGAAATGACGGTAGATCAACCAACCGTTGAATTCCTTCAGGTTGATCACCGGTCAGCGCCCACCACCAGGCTTGTCGACCAAGAACAGATTGCTGAGGAAACCCGAAGGGTGCCGAGTTGAGCGACGAATGACCCCCTTGCGGAGGGGCTCCGAGACCTCTTCGTCTATCAACTGGGCATCGGCCATCGAAAAGGCTATAGGACGGGGGGTACCCACCTGAGAGGGTGGATCGTAGAATTCGATATGGAACCCTTGGACGGTTTGTAGCACCCACGCATCCGCTGTAGTTCCTCCCATGCCCCAAAAATGCCGCCAAACGGCCCCCAATTCGAACCTGCTCCGCAGGAATAACACTCACCTGTTGGGTTATTGGCGCCGGAATTCTTCCTGAAGCCCCGTCCTCCGAAGCGCTGACCTCTGGTAGGGTAGAAGGAGTTGAAGTTGGCAGAGGTGTTGAACTGCCCTCGCCCGGAGCCTTGCCCTCTATTGCCGGTGTGATGACCACCGCGGCCGGTCGTGCGGCCCCCACCGCGACTGCCCCCTTGGGAGAAACGCTGCTGGAAAACGCCCTTGGTACTCTTCTGGGCTATATCCAGCGAAGTGAAAGTCGAAACGAACTTGCCCAACTCCTTGATGAACGGCTCTCGGAAGAGACCGCCCTGGGCAACCGCCCCCGCTTCCGAGGAGGCCAGGTCTCCCAACTTCGGGTCTAATTTAATTAGAAACAACCTTCGGCGCTCGGTCGAGAGGGCACAGTTGGCGTTACCCAAAAAGATAACCACCCTCTGCGCCCAATTCGACAAGACGTCGGGGGAAATGGCAGTCCCAGAGACCTTTGCTTCCTCCGCCATGTCGAGTATTTTAGTAATAGGCCCCACTGCGTCAAGCAGCTTGTCCTGGCACGACCGCCAGGAACGGTCGATGCCCTTGCGCGGGTCCTTCATAAACTTGGCGAGGAACGTCGCCATCTTGGGATCCAGATCCGGCGTCATGGCCACCTTGCCTTCTAATGTGGGCCAGGACATTCCCCACGGAGGCACCCCCTGGCCTCTTTCCTCAGAGGCTTGCGCAGCCGGCTGGCCACGAACTTCGCCACCTTGTCACCCGGGGCCCAGGCCGCGGATCGTGGATGGATGATCTCATCCGGGTCCAGCATGCCAGAGCTATCCCGAGGCAACTCGGCCGCCGAGCCCGAAGGTCGCCAGGAGCGCACCGAGTCTCCCTCCTCGTCCGAGTCCGGGGAATCTCCCGGGGACGAAGGAGCAGTCTCCGAAGCCACCACTGAAGCAGGGACCGAAGGTTGCTCAGGCGCGGAAGCGGTCGCCTTCGCCAAGAAAGCGTCCCTCAGACGCTCGAAGGCTCCCTTATCCACGCCCTGAGCACCCTCCGGGAACCCCTCTCTGCAGGGTTTCTTAGGAGCAGGGGGGCCCTCACCTGATGGACCTGGGAGGGAAAATGGCTGTTGGCCTCCTTGCCCTTGGGCGAGCTTAGCACACTCCTCCACGATGCGCGCTGAGAGGCGTTCTTCCATAGGGGTCACCACCTCAGTCACGCAACGGTAAATGGAGCTATCCATTGCCTGGTAAAACTCCTCGTCCTGCAAATAGGATTGCGAGTCATCCTCGTAATACTCGCCCTGTTCCATGATGTGAACGCGGGAACCTCACACACCACCCAACGTGGGGCGTTTGAAAATATAGGCAGGCCGGAGGGCTGCAATTAGGTTTTTAGTGCCAGGGACTGGCCACAATAGGGTGCACTCGACCCCCACAGCGCGCCGACCCACCTCAAGGGACCAGGTCAGTCCACCTCACCGCGCGCTACCACACCAGCTAGAAGCGAGTGCAGGTCTTGCCAACCGGCGTCAAACGCGGCTCCAACCGCAATACAGACCCCACCGGGCGTTCAAAAGGGAAATAAAGGGGGCTACAGACCCGGGAACCGGGCGTTCAGTGAGGAGGCTTAAGGGCAAGACTCCGCATCCGTTGACCTCCAGCGTGGCTCCTCCGCGAGGGGGAGGTTCCGCGCCGGGGACCAACGAGACGCGACAATGCCCTCTAGCGGTCAACAGCGCACTGCACCACACGGGAACCAGAGGCACGTAAGAAGCGAAACGGCGCTTCCGTGACTCTCTTGTGGCTCTGTGAAAAGAAACATGCAGCAGAGACCCAGCAGCCCTACAAAAGGATCAGCAACAAACAACCCCAAAGTAGTATCAACAAAACTCTGGGAGAGAAGTAAAAACACTTAACTGGCTGCGGAGCAGCGAAGAAAGAGGAGGAACACTGAGAAGAGACTCCTTATATACTGGTCATGGACATAATGGAAGGACTCGTTGGATATCATCCTCGTTGGAATGATGGGAGTCGTAGTTCAAGAGACTTTGTTTTGTGGACTTTGTTAGGGATAATGCTTTATTATGTTGTGATATAAGCATTTTTTCCTTTATAAGCTTTTCTGAGGCTGCTGTGTTTTGGTATTATAATAAATAGCGGAGAAAGAAAAGCATAATCTGAGCCTCCGGTCCTGCCATAGAATCTATTGTTTACAATACCATTTTTTCTTTTGCGCATGCGTTTCTTTATCTAATCCCTGTGTGCAACTCCTCCCCCCCTCACATCCTGCATAGGCATCCTCAGTGTTGCTCCTCACCCTTCCCAGCTTGTGTGTAAAAGCTAAGGTGTATTTTTATCCAGGTTTGGCTAAAGAGCAGACCTTGAGGGTTTTTTTTTTTTAGTTCCTAAATTCCACGTATTTCACAAAATACCAGGCCTTGACACACAAGAGCAGCACTTAAGCCCTGGGAGGGGTTCGTGCTGCCGCACTCAAACAGCTGGTGGTTAAGGCAGAATGTGTACTGAAAAGGAGACACATAAATTTGCTCCCTGTGCTGCTGCAGGTCACCAAATGGCTGGAGCATTTTTTCAGCTCTGATCCCTGTTCACAGTCTACGAGTGAACAATATTTGAAAAAATAATTCATGACTTTTATTAAGACTGAAAACATTGAATTTGATGTAACGTTGAAATATCCTAAGCTATGTCTTTAATTTTCCTCTAAGTTTTTAAAATATGTTATTCTTTAATTTTTTTTGCAATGTTTCATAGTCAGGCATTGGCAAGCCAATAGCTTTGCTCTTGCATAGGAGAAGCCTATTTGTTTTGCCAATGCTTGTTGAGATTTGTAATCAAAGCACAATTATTGGGAAGGACTACTATGACTCCTTCCCAAAAATTAGATTTATACACTTATAAAGCATTACTTATTGCTTCGCCTTCCTGGATTCCAAGCTTGTTATGGCATGTGAGTCCCTTGCACCACAAAGTAAGGTCTCCATTAAATTTCCAGAGTTTTTTAAGGCTATACTTCTTTACAGAAGTTTGTGAAATACCCTCCTTATGACCGCTTGCCCCTTATCTTCTGTCTTTTAGGAAGAAACTAAAAACTCCTCTTTGTACTCTTGTTTATTCAGTATGAATTTGTTATTGTTGATTAAGTTTGTTGTAATGCACTTTTAGTTTAGTTAATACTGTTTTATTGGCGTGCTTTTAACGATGTTTATAGTACAGATCTCCTGCAACAATTTCTGGCAAGATTGACAGTTAATAAAACAATGACTTGAAAGAAATTTGTTATGGAGATGCTTTCATCCAACCTGCAAATTCTTTTGCAAAATACAAGTGACAATGCAGTTTCTAAAGCGTTTCGGCATAGTAGTTCCAGTGAAAATTGTAGGAACAATTCTTAAATATTTTGGTTGTTCTTTCTCCCCCCCCTGACAGTATTTGCAAAGAAAGGGAAAAGCACGTAGGGCACAGTGTCAAGAGAAGTTACATTTTAGAAGCGATCGGTATGGGGCATTAATGGTTCCCACAATATGTTAAACAAAAATCCTATATTGTAAAGGATTTTCAGATATTTAGTCTATAGGTTTAGGAAACATCTTGGTGGTAGGGATGTAGGGTTTTCATATAAATAGTTTATAAAAAAAATAGATGTATGCCTCTTGGAACTGTAAAATAGCAAAAGGAATCATGGATTCCCCCCCTCCCTTGACCCCGCCTTCCCCATAGCTCATTAAATATTTCTAGTTCAGCATACATCGACTCCTAAATAACCTATGCATTATCTTTCTTCCAAAAGACATATTGAAGCTAAAGAAGCCACAAACATGCCATGTCTACATCATGTACCATATTGACTCTATTAATGAAGAAAGGCGCTGGTGTCCTTTATCAATTGTATCTAATCAACACCAATGCAAAAGAATGCAAGAAGTTCCATAACTGGGCTGCCTGTACCCGTGCTACAGTGGCACCCAGTTTAGCAGACCAGTCACAAAGAGAATATGATCAGATATTTGTAGATTTATGCATGATAAACTTGTAATTGTGAAATGTATCTACAAAAAAGATTTGCACCCTGGGGCAGAATGTTTTGTGTGTCATGCTCAGCTCCCCCAAAATAAAGTTTTACACAAACCATGAGAATATATGCATTGGTAAAGCCTAAAATCCTGCAGTCAAAGCCAGACGTATTGTTGGCTTTACCAGTGCTTGTTCATTATTTACAGGTTGGTAGTAGACTTCCTAGGTACGTGCTTCTTTTGTAACTAGAGCTACTGATATGTAAAACATTCCCAGCCATAATATGATAAGGGAACAGTAGGTAAAGGGACATTTTTCTTAATACCTTTTGAAGGAAGGGGAAATTTGACTCCTCAAAATCTTTACCACTTGCACCTAACTTACACTGACATCTTCCTAAAATGTCAGCATCAGATGTCCCCAAAATGATCAGCAAATAACTCAAGAAATACTAGCAAGAGGGTAGTGAAGTTAATCGTTGAATGAGCCATAGCGACAGCAGTATCAATGTCAAATATGTGATAATGGTAATTCCAGTTTTCACCACTGGCCCCATGGGTTTGCCTTCCATACATGTCACAGTATGAGCATAGTTGGAGGCTAACAATTGTTCCCATCATCTTTACCACATTGTGTCCTAATCATAAGTGCCACAGAAGAGCCCATCTTTTGTGCCACACAGTATATATACCCTTTGTCTGTTACGTTAAGATAATGCAGGCTTAAAGAGCCTACTAATAGTAGAGGCTGTCCTGATCAGTTGCCTCACCACACTGGCACTGTAGCACATCTCTTGAATTCTTATTGAATATGAGGATCCCGCCTTAGAGAGCCAAGTCTTACCCTGCTCTGGTTGGAAGCCTGGAAGCAGGGTGATGCATGTAATTTCCTCTGCTACCCTGGCTGGACTAGCGCCGGCCTGATTGTGTGATCTCTACCAGCTCTTCAGAGATCTCTGTGCCTTCCGAAGAGCTGCATCCACTGCGGACTTTTCTGACGTCACTGATTGTTTGGTGAGCGGCCGCCATTTTACACACAACTGCTCTTCAAACTTTTGTTTTTCCAAATCCAAATTCCCAAAGGGGGAGTTTGTTTTTGAAAAACAAAAAGCTAATGACCCTAACACCCTTGGATTTTTCTCCTGTGGTAGGTAATCCTTTTTTTATTTTTTTCTGTTCAAGACTGCTAGGCTTTCCCTGGTTGTCCCAAACAAAAAAATATATCAGACCATTTACTCTAAATGAGGCAGTCGGTCTGATGTAGATGCACCACCACCGACAGCCCCAACTCACGCCATCAGTGTAAGGTTTCTGCCAGCAGGAGAACTGCTGTCGAAAACATTACGGTCTGCGCAACTCTCAATAGAGTTCGTTTGGCCGACAGGGTAATCCACCACGTTTGTGAAGGAAGGAGTACCCTGTCCACCAAACTCAAAATCACACCAATGTTCAGCAGCGTTATTAGTTGAATGAAATGAGATGAAGGACCAACTGATTGAAGACAAATAATCAGTGCCATAATTAGTAGGGTGGAGTGGTAAGCTCCAAAAATGTAGGCAACAGGCCCTACCGCCATTCACGTGAGTCCTTTACGTCCTTGAAAATAGAGCCCCCGTTTTGACCAAGTGCTGTTGGAATTTAGTTAACACTTCTCATATTTGCACCTTCTCTGAACATATGTACAGCTTTTGTACAGCTTTTAGCTAGAGAAGAACCATTGATGGTACTTTTGTTGCACACGCTGTTTACAAATGAGATTGCTGGAATATTCCTTGCTGGCAGGCTAAATTTAGATGCCTCCTTTTCAGCGTGGCAGCTAGACACTGAATGCGGATTGGTGATTTGTGGTGTCATTAATGCATGCTGAAAGCGTCTAGATGCAATTAGCCAGTGCAAAAACAGATATGCTGATACATTCTGCACAATAGCTCCTGCTCTTTTGTGATCTGTGAGGGGAGCAATCCGAATCTTACAGATGTTCACAATATTAATATGAAAGAGAAACATGCTGATGCGATGGTTATATTTGTTATGCCTTGTTGCCAATCATATGCCACAAAAATAAGAAAGGAAAGATGCAACTTCCCAAGCGAAGTACCCAGATGTATTCAACAAAAATGTAAAAGCAAAAAAAAATAACCCTTGCATATAATTTTGATTGAAAAATTACATGTGCTTCCTTATTAGGTAGCTGTATTTGGAGTACTTAGAACAAATAAAAAAACATTTTCAGTTTAAATGCATCACAAGACAATTAGATTCCTATATGTGGAAAAAGGTAGTATTGACTTGGAATTACTGTAACCAGATGACAGAGTTTAAACAGGCAACGATGACTAAAACTAACAAGCATTTACAATGCAATGGTTTCGCCTTTGGATAAGTTAGAGCTATTGGCATTGTAAATGACAAAATTTGTATTTATGTGTTGGTTTTGTCATTTACATTGCCATTAGCTTAATCTCTCGCTATGTAAGACCTATTGTACCCTACGGACGAGCTCAGCAGACAGCAATTACTACCACACACACACCTAGAGCCACACACACACACACACACACCTAGCCACACACACACCCATAGCCCCACACACACCCAGAGCCCCCCCAAACACACACAGAGCCCCACACACACACCCACCTAGAGCCCCACACACACCCACCCACCCAGAGCCCCACACACACACACACCCACCCAGAGCCCCACACACACACACACACACCCAGAGCCACACACACACACACACACACACACACACACACACACCCACCCAGAGCCCCACACACACCCACCCAGAGCCCCACACACACACACCCTCCCAGAGCCCCACACACACACACACACCCAGAGCCCCACACACACACACACACACACCCAGAGCCACACACACCCACCCAGAGCCACACACACACACACCCACCCAGAGCCACACACACACACCCACCCAGAGCCACACACACACACCCACCCAGAGCCACACACACACCCACCCAGAGCCACACACACACCCACCCAGAGCCACACACACACACACCCAGAGCCCCCCCCCCCCCACACACACACACCACGCCAGGCGAAACCTAAAAAGTATAACAAATGAAAATGCAGAAGTAATAGGCAATATACAGCTCTTCGCCATCCACCGGAGTGTGCTGGCATCGCAAGGCCTCTGCACTCCAAGCCTAGCACGCCCAACGCTGCCTCGTGTCACGTGACGCCATCAGCGTTTGTACTTCTGGGTTTTTGAGCTCACCTGTACAGTGTTAAAAGTGAAAGTACAATCCCCAGAAGCTACAACAAGCCATCGTTCGGTTGTCTAGAAGGCCATGACATTAACCTACTAGCTTACCTATTGTTCTCAGCTACCTACCCTCCTCCCGGCTTCTCTAGGCCCTTGCCAATCCAAACTCGAGCGAGGTACTTCAAAACTGGAAATGTCTCCCCTCGTTGTTAATGCCAACACTACCCCCAATCTCCCACGGAAATGATCGTAGGACTCCAGTAATCTACTGCAAATGGCAGCAAATGCCCTTCTTGTTAGGTTGACCACATCTTAAGAACCCAAAACCGGGTCATTTTGCAAAAATAGAAAAAAGGACTACAATTTCACATCATCGGGGTTGTGCAGAATGACAGCTCTAACCAACATAGGAACAGAGGACACAGAAGAGGCACTTTAAAAAAAAAGTCTTTTTTTTTTTTTTTTTTTCCCATAGGCAGGTTATATTTAATTTAGGCATTCTTTACATAAAAGCACCTGCAGCAACAATATGGAGCACAAAATGCCGGCACGGTGTTCAACTGGCACAGTCAATGAATAATGGACACTCTAAACTCAAAATACCCAACGGAAATTCAGTGTACGAATGATACATGGATCAGTGGTGAAATAATACATTACAAAGGACAAAAATGTACAGTTTTAAAAGTGCCTCTGCCGGACAGTCCACTCTAACAAAGAACCAGATCGCTTATGAGGTCGCCTGCTTCAGGTAAGCGATCAAATTACGCCTCTCCTTGTCATTCCTAATGCCAGCGAAGATCATCTTTGTTCCTGGGATGTACTTCTTGGGATTCTCCAAGTATTCCATCAGCGTATCTTCACCCCAGGTAATGCCTTTGTTTTTGTTGGCCTCTGTATACGAGAAGCCCGGAGCCTGCCCCGTCTTGCGCCCAAACAGGCCGTGGAGGTTGGGGCCAACCAACCTTGTGCTTCTCTCCCTTTTCAACGGTGTGGCACTGCGCACACTTCAGAACGAAGATCTTCTTTCCCTTTTCAGCATCTCCCATTTTGAAGCCTCCGGTCCCTCGGCTCCGCTCGCTGCAGCTGCTGCTCTCGCGCTCAAGGACACGCTCTGCTCTTCGTCGTTTTTGAAGCAAACATCCTAACTGTTAATTAAATAGCTTACTTATAACAGCTCCTAACTAGCACAGCTTTAGAACACCATGAAAATAAAGTGCCTCACTGTTTTCAGTCAACCCCCTTAAAAAGAGGGCATGAGTCAAATATCCCGAAATCTGCCGGAGCAGCTGGTGAAAACCGGGACTGTCCCTACAAATCCTGGTCACCCCGCCTCATGTTAAAAACGCACTCTTCCTATCTAGCGGTCAGAACACCAGTCAAAAATAGGTGCCCGCCAATTCCCACGCTTAAACTTCTCCAATAGCTCATTCTGCATTTTTCCCGACGCTAATCTGTCCTACATCCCGTATTTACAACTCACTCTCTTAAAGAGACCCCATCAAATTATTTCGCCCTCCTCTCCTACAGGATGAGAAACCCATGCGCCAGAGCGCTGAAGGTACCAAGCAAGCTACAACCCCTGCTCCCCTGAGCCCACCCCAGGGCCGCATACCTTGGGCATTAGTGAGTCCGACCTCGGTGTGAGGACCCTTCGGCCTGGGACCCCCCCGTGCCCTTCTCTGCTGCAGCCACACTGTCCTCAGCCAGAACCCAGAGCTCCAGGTCAACGGGACACCCGTTCCAGGCCTGGGCTTCTTTTTCACTCGTCATTGCCGTCAGGTGTGCCGCCGCGGTAGAAAGACCCGAGACTATAAATCCCAGAATGCACGCGTGTGCTGGGCAAAACCAGGTCTCCCTACACTGGTAAGTAGCCACGTGCTGCATCGTCAAAGACACCAACAGGAGGGGGTAGAACCCGTCTTGTCACTGGTGCTGGCACTAGTTTCAAAGAAGGGGTGGGTTACTGCACCCCGGAGTTCCATGCCCACGAGTCAGTAGCCAACACACTGGGCCCACCCAGGAGCACAGTGCCCGGCCTGGACACTGCCAATTAGTCCTTAGACAAATGGCGCCTACACACCCCAGAACAACTACCAGCATTCGCTCTGGAGCTATCCATGCCTCTTATCATACACAACTCTACTGACCCCCAAATCCCGCCCGCCCAGGTTCCATAGAGATGTCGCCTCTGGACTAGTGCCGGCCCGCCCGAATCCACTGTAATTTCTAAACAAGCACAGTTGGGAAAGAGGAGTGTAATGTGGCCGCGGAGAACAGTAGACATCACCGAAGAGGGGACATGAACCACACTGTGAGATGTGATGCGGAAGAGGGAGAAAGGGGTGAACCGCAGGATGGGGGGCGGCCAGTTCAGGTATGATATGGGCATGAGAGTTAGTAAAGTGGAGGGGAGGGCGTCGATAGAAGACCACTTAATAAGAAAGCCGTTTTGGGGTGGTGGGCACTTCGGAGAGTTGGAGTTCGAGGGATGCAAAATCTGAAGCAAAATAAAGTCTTGACCTTTAGCACCGCTGGAGTGCACGTGGAGGGCATGAGGGCAAAGCAGTCAGAAAGGAGATTTAAAATACAACTGAGGTTAGTGATTTTCCATAGAGAAAGTAACAACTCCCCCCAATCGAGCGGGCAGCAGAGGAGTGCCTGGCCAATCACCAAAGCGTCTGGCTTGTCGTGGACATACTGTGTGCTCGAGGTAACGGCAGAAGGGACGGCTTTGCGCACAGCATGAAGGTACTGACCTGGCACCAGGTCAGAGCCAAGGGCGGCCGCCGGACAACACTGAGCGCCAACCGCTGCATCACGCGACCTATACTTAACAGGCTCAGGAAGAAAACTGAACTCTGCATGTTGTGAACATCGAAGAGGGACGAGCACGGACGGAGCCGTGGAAAGAGTAGAAGGACCACTGTCTACTTCCCAATACACACAGGAGACACAAGTCAGAGCTCCGCATTTTATTTATTTATTTTAAGTTTATTTATTGCATTTTTATATAGCGCGGACTTTACCCAAATGTGCCAGGGCGCTTCACAATAGAACCAAGTACTTTACATGAGGAGAATAATTTTACATTTTTACACGTTACAGATGCAAACGAGAAAGAAGCAAAATTAAAATAAATCAATAGATGGCAGTCACAAAAAAAAACAAGTCAGGTCCCGGGCCGGCAGCCAATCACGGCGCGGCCGGGGAATGACGTCACGGGGGTGTCCCGGGCCGGCAGCCAATCACAGCGCGGCCCGGGAAATGACGTCACGGGGGTGTCCCGGGCCGGCAGCCAATCGCAGCGCGGCCCGGGACAAAGGGGCGGGGCTTAAAAAAAGCACCAGAAACGCCCCCGAATCGCGTTTTCAAGAGAAAGCGCGATTGACAGCCTCTGTCTCCCAATGGCTAGTCTCCATTTATGGAGCTAGCCAATTGGAAACAGAGGTGGTCCAAACATCCCTACTGAAAACAAAAGTTTTCGATCTGGGAGGGGCTGTGCCCCTCGCCAGGTCGAAACCTAAAAAAGGATAACGAATGGGAAAAAAAAACATTGACAAAAAATATACTGGCCCACTCGCTCCCGCAATGAAGAAAACCTTTTTTATGCTGATGTGGGCATATTTTGCCACTTACAGTGCAAGGGCACCAATGGCAGAAGAGAACTGATCCACTGCCCCATACCGTACGGTGTGGTGGACGGATGTAAAATATGAAAGGTAGTGGAACAGGTCAATGGATGAAGAGGGTGACCTAATGCCCCTCTATGTGCTTATCAATTACCCTCTATGTGCATATCAATCTATCTCTCTCTAACAAGGTGTGTGTATATATATATATATATATATATATATATTATTATTATTTTTTTTTTTTTCTCCAACGTGACCCTTTGCTCGTAGGGCGCTCCACAGCCGGTGCTCAGCATAGGGACCGGGTCCAGGTCCGATTATTTAATTATTTAGGACAAAGGATGCGGCACACCAAATGGTATTTGCTTATTTTATTAACAAGCTCTACCCCACCAACGCATTTCAGCCACCAAGGCTTTGCTCACGGTCAGTAAGTCCTTCTTCCATTTCTACTTACATACCCACTTGTGCCCTACAAACAGAAAGACAATTGCGCTTTTTTTTTTTTTTTGGTTAAAGACTTTTATTGCAATCTGCATTACTTACACAGCATTTACCTACAACCCGGAGGCCGGCTGCTATAGAGAGACATTTCGTTACACATTTCAGTCATTATTCGCTCTACAGCGTCCTTGGTCGTCATTTGCACATTTCCAATCAGCAGAAAATATACGATTACTTTCCCAAATAGTTTTGTAACAGTCTTATTTTTATATTTTATAACTATAACTAAACGTGTGACTCAGATAGTAGAACAGGTGTTTTGTCTTTTTTGACACTCATTACTTCTCAGTGCATTAATTGATGCAGATAGCAAACATTCACATCTCAAGATCCCCAGTTCTTAGCATTCCTTTTACGGGACGTGCGGCCAACCCATCAGCGCTATATCAACTCTATTTGTATGTGATAATTCAATCTATGTGCGTCTCATTCAACATCCCCCTCCTCCTCTGAGCTGTCTATATCTTCTTCTGATAGGGGCTCACATATATCCCCTCGATAAGTGTTCCATGGCATCCATATCTTGTTCCATTTCTTGGGGTTTGCTCTCATTTTATAGACCGCTCTTTCAATCACTAATAGTAAGTCCATATTTCTACACCATTGCGCCAGTGTCGGCGCCTCTACTGCCCCCCACTTTTGCGCTATATCCCGCTTGGCCACCATTATCCCTACGATTGCCCACTGCTGCCCCTGACGAGTCAAATCATTCTGTTTCCACACATTCAGTAGAAACACACGAGGGTCTGGTGTTAGGGATACTTCCAATGTTTGTTAGATGGTGCGCAGAACCTGTCGCCAGTAGGTGGTGATAATTGGGCACTCCCAGAGTGTGTGAAGTAGTGTGCCTGGTTCTCCGCATCCTCTAAGGCAGGTGGGATGGTCAGCTCTGTGCATTTTGTGTAGAGTAGTTCTCGTATAGTAGACTCTATGTAATATTTTAAGTTGCACCAGCCGATATCTTGATGAGATACCCGCTTCTTTGACAATTGCGCTTTTGATGAGTTAAATAACATTCAGTTTTTGGAGTATTCAGGGTTAGTACCCAGCATCATACTTCGATTTTATAGTTGTTATACTTCTTTAATGGTATAGTACCCATATTGACTCTGATAGGTTTCAGTTCGGGTCTGTTTAGAGAGCTACTATTCCAAATGGACATAGAGTTCCTCATCGTTATTGATGCCCCTGGCTGCTTAGTCCTGAATTTTATGATGAGTCGTGATTCAGCTTGACATATGCTCCAGACACGGTCACCTCCTCGGTTACCTTCTGGTATGATTTTGATCCCGTAGAAGCACATCGCTCTCCAATCGCCTTTTTGGCATGTAAGGATATGCTTAGCTGTTGCATATGCCATGTTCGCATTCTTGACTGCACGTATATGTTCGAGTATACGTTTTTTTAGCATGCATGTTGTGCTTCCAATATATTTCTTACCGCACTTGCATTCTGTCATGTAGATGACAAATTTTGATGTACAAGTTATGTTTTCTTCAATTACCATAGTTTTACCATTTGGTTCCTGAATATTTGCCATATTCTTGCCTATTTTGCAGGCCTTACACGATTTGCATGCTTTGAATCCCTTTTGTTGGTTCGTGAGCCAGTCTGTCTTTGGTTTAGTTTGAAAATGGCTTTTCACTAGCATGTCCTTTAAGGAAGTGTTCTTTCGGTAGGTTACAGTTGGTTTATTGCGAACAAGTTTTCCAATATCAGGATCCCCTGAAATGAGATGCCAATATTTCCTCATCTTGTTTACAATGCTTCCACTCTCTTTACTGTAGGTTGTTATAAATCGTGGAGGATTCTTCTCTGCCATGTCCTTTGGTTTTTCCATTAGGATCTCAGTTCTGGCACATAACTGAGGCACACACTACAAGACCCACAAACCAACGCAGACTCATTTGAGTCGCCCATTGGAGGGCTCATATTTTTAAGTGGGAGGTGTGGCCTCTATGCCAAAATGACTGTTGCGCCTCTGAAGAGTGCAATGAGCACGAAACGCGTCAGGCCTGATTCGACAGGTATGCTGTAAACAGGATCAGCCTGCTGATCGGCTTTTATCTCATGAAGGTTGCTGCAGTGGATGTCAGAGTGCGTCTCCAACTGGTGGGAACCTTGAAGCTTTGATCATGAGTCCATTCCAGACCTTACACGTAAGAGATCGCTTGGATTTTCAACTAAACACGACTTTTCTGCTAGTTTGTTTGGCTTACAGATATGCCTCATAGGGACCTATATGTAATCTATTCTATTTTATTCCTGGATTTGTAAAGGGCATGGCTGCCCTAACTAGGCTTCCCAGTGCTTGAATAAGCAGAACCGAGCGAAACAGGCCAGATTTAAATAGCCACACCTTTACCTACAGCGAAGTGCAGAATCAGCCTGAAGGCAGTGCATTCCTCAATTTGGGAAAACACTTGTGTACCTTGCTGGGATCTGGACTGAGCAAAATGTTGAACTCTTATGTATGCACAATACCTTTCTCTAAGAGTAACCCCCTTTGCACCATGTGGATGTGTCCATGCAGGCCTTCCATCCTTTGCCATCGCTGCCCACCCACATCCCAGTGCTTGTTACCGCTTGAATTGGTACATACACCCCCTTCGTCCTTTGTATGGATGACTTAAACAACACACTGAAGTAACTAACTATGAACAAGTTTCAGAAGTGAGTGAACGAGTTTGTTACCACTCCACCTAAACACAAGTTTTAAATGAGGATCCCTCAAGAAGTTATTTCTTCCATGAGGCTTGAAGGACTGGTTGCTGAAGAACGGTGGTATCAGTGGAGTGGACCTTATTTGCCGGGGACTCATCATTTCTGCCTATCTGGGCCTGCTTTCGGTGGTATAGTACCAGAATATCTTCACCAGACTTAGCTGACATCAGTATCATGTCCCAAATATCAGTCTAATATTTCCTCCTGGGATACATAGATTATACAAATATACACACAATGGATAGATAATTTAGCAAATGATATTGGACCCAATATTTATGAAAAACAATACTTCTGTGTATGATATTCTAACACTTTGGGAAGGTTTAGAGAATGGGCAGCCTTTGTAAAATGATCTGGGCAGTATTTGATTTGTGCAAGTAGTTGTGGATGGTGGGCACTGGCAGTGATTTTAGGAATGAGGACGTATTTTTCATTATCAGATGTACCACAGTGAGCGAAAAGGGTGAAAAGGGAGAAAGAAGACAGAGAATGGTATGTACACTGTGTCAGAGGTAGAAACAGTGAGAAGAGGAACCTGGAAGGATGAGGTAATGAGATGTGAAGTGCAGGGTGGTGAAAGAAAGAGGCATGAGGTGGATTCTAAGGGCAGGCGAGGTATTCAGCAATTCCGCCATTGGCAGCGCTGGCAGTGGGCTCCTATGAAACAAGGTGAGACCCTGCATGTATTATTTTTATATAATGAAACACTGGACCTGGGAGCCCAGGCAATAAAATGAAACATCTTCCATACCTGAATGAACTTTCCCTGCCTGCCTGCCTTGTTAACCAACAAAGAAAACTGGGCTAGGATTGGTCAGAGTGTGTTTTTGTTTCACTGCTGACAACATGTAGGTGTATATCAAGCGGTCAACGACTATGTTGATCTCAGGGTGGGTGATGTTCCCTGAGTTAGTAGCGGTATCTGAAAGGTACATTGAAGTGACCGCAGTGATCCAGTCAGCAGACTGATTCATCCATTTTTGTTCCACCCTGCGATGTGAATTGTAGCGAGGGATTATCATACTTCTATGTTAGCACTTTCTGCTTTCTGATTCTTGCTTTTGATGTTGTTGAAGGTGGGGTAGGGTAAAAAATAACATCCCTTCCCTAGAAACTGTGTCATCTAAGTGCCTTTCAAGGGAAGGAAAAGTCTGTGCAGTTCAGTCAAGGCAGGGAAACATCTTCAGCCATGTAAAAGCCCCATGCACCAACCGACCACCAAGTTTCACCACTTGCAGGCCGAACCTACCCTCTTTTCTACAAACACCCAACTAATCTGCCAGCTGAAGACTGCACTGGAACTGGACATATAAAAGCCCCCCATAAAAGTCCCATTCATCAACCAGTTTCCAGCAATAGTAGGCAAAACATATGCACACTTAAGCACCCTAACTTATCTGCCAGCTAGAGGCTGCTGGGAGGTGGGGCGAGGCGGGCCTGGGTAGGCATATAGTTCGGCCTGTAGTAGCATTTGTTCACAAAACCCTCATATGGCCTTGGCTACAGAGAGCTTTAGCTGTCTGTTTGCCAGAGCTGTTGTTTCTAATATATACAGGGAGGGCTTTGTTTCAGCCCCTTGCTCCTGATTGAGTATCTTTGCTATCTAGCTCACGCACCTGAGTCAATGTCTTCTTTTTAGGATGCAGCCTACCAGACAGCACACCTGTCTGGTTTTTGAAAGACATCTTGGGGACATTCAGAAAGAACTTAGAAATGCATTCCGCCCTTTGCGTACCATTGGCTTTGTGGTTTGTAACTCACATTTTCTAGCTTTGTATTTGCTGTCGTTGTGATTTAGGCTGTCCAGCTTGATTTTGTCTCTTCAGTTGCCCAAACCTTGTTTACTGTATTCATCCACAAACTCACTTTCTGTAAACAGTCCTTTAAATCTTGTTCTTGTCTTGTCACATTTGCTGTGCATTCAAAGACAGAGGTCAAATGTCAAGCTCTCCGAGCTTGGTGTTTACTTTTCTTTCTCTGACTTCAAAGTGAGAGAATTTATGGGACACTCCTGCTGAGCATCCATGTAAGAAAAGAGGGTGTGTGATTTTGTTTGTAGCACACAACAAAAAAATGAATTGTGCTGATGTTTCATAATATAGCAAAATTAGTACAACTGAAGCACATTTTTGTGTAATTCTGAAGTGTGGTTTAAGCAAGTATTTGAATACGATCAAAGCACATCAATACCAATATCAATGGTGATGACATTTGCACACATTGTTTGTGTGCAGTAAAACTGTATTGCGGTGCAAATGTGATGGTCATTTCAACTGAAAATGTGTTGTCTGTAATGGCAGTGGGCTACCCCCCATGCATACTCCACACTATGACACGACACTCAACTTTATGTCCTTCGACTCTATGCCACACCACTCCATTCTGCGACACTCCACTCTACGACATGCCAATTCACTCTCCTCCACTCCAAGACACTCTATGACATGCTGCTCGACTCCATGCCACTCCAATCTATGTCACTCACTCCACGAGACAACATGCCATTCCACGCTACACCCCTCGACTCGACTTCACCTACCGCACTCCAGTCTACCGTACTCCACTTCAATCTATCCCACTCCACTCCAATGTACCCCAGTCTACCCCACCCCACTCTACCCCAATCTACTCCACTCCAATCTACCACACTCCACTTCACCTAATCTACCCCAATACAATATATCCCATCTCAATTTACCCACCCCATTCTGCCCACTCCACTCCAATCTACCCAACTCCAATCCATACCACTTCTGTCTAACCCCACCTACACCACTCCAATCCAATCTACCCCATCCATTCCACTGCAATCCAATTTACCCTACTCAAATCTACTTCACTCCACTCCAGTCTACTTGACTCCACTCAACCCACTCCACTACAATCTACTCCACTCAATTCCATTCTACTCAACTCCATTCTACTCCACCCCACTCAATCTAACCCAATCAATCCTACCTCAATCCACCTCACTCCACATCGATCTACCACACTCGACTCAGGTCTATCCCGCTCTGCTCCAATATACCCCAGCCCACCCCTCTCCACTCCAATCCACTCCAATTTACCCCAATCCACCCCACTCCTATGTACTCCAATCCAATCCACTCCAATCAACCCGACTCCATTGTACTCCACTCCACCCAATCCAAGTTACCCCACTCCATTCCAATTTACCCCACTCCACTCTAAACTCCACTACAATCTATCCAATTCCTCTCCACTATAATCTACCCCCATTCCACTCCAGTCTGCCCCACTCCACCACAATCCATACCCCTCCAATCTACCCCACTCCAACCTATCACAATCTACCCCACTACAATCTACCACAAACTGCCCACTCCAATCTACCCCACTGCCCTCTAATCTATCCCACTCCCCTCTACCACACTCTACTCCACTCTACCCAAATCCACCTCACTCCACTTCACTCCAAAATTGCATTCACAAAATAGAGTGAAAGAAAGATAACTCAGCTAGATTTTATCTTTATTTTCGGAACTTTAAGTGCCTTTGACTCCTCCTATTATTTGGCTCTCATGATGATCCCCTACTCAATTGAGAGTGAAAGGCTGTCGACAATAGAGGCTTATGGCAAATTAAATGAACTATGGTTACCTGCATGTAATCACTATTTGATTTTATGTACCATCTTTCTACACATAAGTTTTCACTAAGTCACTTCACTGTGTAATCACCGAAGCACTGAACAATTATGACTCATACCCAATTTGAACCTTCGGTTTATGAACACCTTCCTAAGGAAGAACAAGTTTAAGATGCTCAGGCAGGCCAAGTCTTCTCTGATCCTCTATGTTAGATCCTGGGGGCTGGGTGGTGTCCTTGAACTTGCTGTATGCATACTTTCATGTAACCATCCTGCTGCCCCGCAGGTGTTTTCTCTGCTTCATTGGGTTAAAACATGTCCAGTTCACTGTCCTGCACTGCTACCTAATCTCAGAACCATGAGCATTTATGAAGGTGGGGGCTGTGGCCATGGCCGATCTTTGCAGGTCAGGGGCACGCGTATTCCTGAACCCAGAAGGCTGGCTGTTGAAGGCAGAGTCTTCCCTGTCAGTTATGGACAATCAATTTGCTATTTTCTTTTCCTGGATTCTCCTGTCAACTAGCCAAAATCAACAACGCCTTTCAAATCTTTTCTGCCCTTGCCGTGAGTCTCCTTCCGTAAATGGGCTTAGCCATGTGGCTGCTTCTCAGAGAACATCTGTAATTCAGACGAGGTAGCCCGGGATCTTCAATGGTGGATGAAGAATACCAGCTTGACTTGCGTCAGACCGTTCTCCCAATCCAATCCAGAGCTCATAGTGGTGACAGATGCATCAGCTCTGGGCTGGTGAAGCCACCTGGATGAGGTGGAGACTAGCGGCCTTGTCAACGCTGGAAATACGCACCACATAAATCTTGTGGAGCTGGATGCATCCGGCTAGCTCTCAAGGACTTTCTGCCCTCCATAAACGGCTACCAAGTGCAAGTTCTGATGGAAAACACTATTGCCATATGGTCATGTAACAAGCAGTATGGGGTCATGTGCTGTGCCAGGAGATGTTGAGGCTGTGGTACTGGCTGCACCTCCAGGTGATATCCTTGACTGTCAACCATCTGGTAGGGTCCCTGAACACTAAGGTAAATGAACTTAGCAGATGCCACTTAGCCGTCTACAAATTACATCTACACCCTGTGGTATTTCAAAGTGTATGTGCCCAGTTGGCTGTGCGTTTTGGGTAGATCTTTTCACTAATACCGAGACCACTGATTGTTGAGCCTTTTGGGCTCAAGAGTTTCTGCCCCAAAGGGTTCACTGTGAGGCGCATTCCACCTTCCATTTTACTCAGATCTCCTGTATGGGAAGAAGAAGGTCAAGAGGGACAGGGCTAAACTGATTCTGATAGCTCTGGACTGGGGTCAGATGATCTAGTACTTTGACCTTCTGAGTCTGAGTGTCTGCTTCTTCTTCTACCCCTTCGGGATGGCTTGCTGTCCCAACAACAAGGCAAGGTTTTACACGTGGACACCACCACAACTTACACCGCCATTTGTAGAGATTTAATGGAACCAGCTGATCAGATTTGATTTGTCTGAGGAAGTGGGGATTGTCATCCTCGCTGCTCGCCATCCATCCACAAAGTTGTTATACTCAGGAAAGTGGGCAAAGTTTGTGACATGGTATGAGGACCGTGGGATTGATCCCTGATGTACTTCTGTTTGTCTTGTCTTTGGATCCAGTAAGGGCTTGCCGTGGGCTCAGTTAAAAGTTATTTGCTAGCCCTGTTAGCCTTTCTACATTTGCCTGATCTCTTTTTAAGTCACCAGTTCTGAAGTGTTTTTTGAAAGGGCTTACATAAATGTTTTCTCCTGTGCATTTTGTATGCCACAGTGAGACTTTCATTTGGTTCTTACCTTCTTAATACGCACACCTTTTGAGCCTATGTGAAGATATTCTTTGCGGCCACTGACCCATAAGACTGTCTTCCTCATTGTGATTAATTCCACACTGTGCAAGTGAACTGCAGGTGATGTCAGTGCAAACCTCATTTACAGACAAGCGGATGCTTCGGACTCTGGTATCAGAGGCGGCGTCCTCTTTCCATGTGGCGCTGTTCATCATGCTCTCCACTTTCTTCTGTCTGCCGAATCCCTCTAAAGCGGAGGAGGCTTTACCAGTTGGACCATAACAGAGCCCTTAGCTTTTATATAAGTCAGACTAAGGAGCCTTGCATGGATGACCATCTTATTTGGGGTTATCTGATATTAAGAAGTGAAGGGCAGTTCAGGAAACTGACCTTGTCCAGATGGAGCATTCTTGTCCGGATAGATCATTCATTGCATTAAAACGATTCATACTAATCTCGGACAAACAGGAAGAAGGCCGTTACACGGGTTGGACAGGCCACTAGGTTATCCCCTGGGGGCCACCTAGATTTGGATGGTTTATACTTGAAATTTTCACTTGAGTGACACCTCTGGAGTTCATTATTATTTTTTTTGCTAAAAAACACAATTGTAATCTGGATTTTATTTCACAGTAGGCACTTCAGGATGCACCCGTCTTCGTGCAGACCCTGTGATCGGCCACTCTCAAGCCTTAATTATTTTACCGCACAGCGGAGTAATTGGTTCCTCACTGGATCTTGACTTAACCAGCAGTCAGCGCAGACCCCAACCGGGTTGGAATTATCACCGGTTTTGGGATTTATTGTTTCTCATCTATTAGGAATTGGCCTTGAAGAGTAAGAGTTGAATGTACTTTGATGAAACAAGTGTCGGCTGGCGTTTTTTGCAATTGAACATTAAATCAACAAGAATAAGATGTGTCAACTGTTTTTTCTTCCAATTCTGTTAACTGACATATCATATGTTCGATTTTTATGTGTGCACAGGTTCTTGGTTTCTAATGTAGATGTTTGGTCTGTCAAACATTAATTAAGGGGTTGTGAGGGTCACCCCTTAACTGTCAGCACCATATACATTCTAGTCTGGGCCATTTTACTTGCCAGTTACCTTGCTGAGCGCAACCACTCCCTCACACTAAGAACCCTTTGCTTTGGCTAATGCTGTTCATCATGCTCTCCACTTTCTTCTGTCTGCCGAATCCCTCTAAAGCGGAGGAGGCTTTACTAGTTGGACCATAAGAGAGCCATTAGCTTTTATATAAGTCAGACTAAGGAGCTTTGCATGGATGACCATCTTATTTGGGGTTATCTGATATTAAGAAGTGAAGGGCAGTTCAGGAAACTGACCTTGTCCAGATGGAGCATTCTTGTCCAGATAGATCATTCATTGCATTAAAACGTGTTATGCCTTGACCAACAAGGAACCGCCTGAGAACTTTGGGAATCATTATCACAATTCAAAGGCCACAACTACAGCCTTGGCAAGAGGTATCCTGTTGCTAGATATCTTCCAGGAGACTTCAAGGGCATCCTCTGACACCTTCACCAGGCTTTACTGATTTGCCTTTCAGGTCTGAAGGGAGGGCCATTTTACCTAGTCAGTCCTGCAGGATTTTTTGGTGTGATGCCCACTCTTTAGATCCTCCATATTTTGAGAAATACTGATTTTGTACTTATTCAAATGATAAGTAACCTGCAGCTAGAATTATTCATCAGAAAATGTTACTTAGCTTCTGTAATGCTCTTTCTGGTAGATACTTTACCTAAACTCAGATTCCTCGCTTCCCTCCCTCATTCCAGTTCGGTGGAGCCGAATTCCAGGTGTTAATACGGTTTCATGATAGATGTTGCACACTATCAGGATTTTAATCTGCACTGATGCTCCGTGTCTAAGGGCGATGAATACTTGTAAACTGATGTCAGCGCGCAGTGACTATATGCGGCTCTCCACCGTCTCTTCCAGAGGAGAGATAAAGTTGCCATGAAGTCTGATGCCATCACCTATTGGTACATGAGTGCAATTGCTTGAAAAGTTTCCAGACTCATTCTGGTGCCAGTGGATTTCAAAAGGTGAGAAATCTGCAGTTAGAGTGAAAGAGTTACTTTCTAAAAAAAATTCTTGTAGGGATAACCTTCAACTCCTATCCTTCCATATGGAGCATTAGGCTTACTCGCTTGTTCTCTACTTTGTGGGATTAGTGGCATTTTTTTTTCACTGTGGCTTTCCTTTCCTTCGGTCATCCTTGTTAGTGATACTTTTGAAGATGGTAGCCATAAATCTGGGTATGATTAGGACAGTGTGGTTTTAGGCTGATCTGTACGGGGCACATGTGATGCATGTGGGTTGCATATTTTGTTCACAACTGAGGGATTCTTTCATCATATCTGCAAGAACTCCTGTTCTATTGAAGAATATAACGTGTTCGATCCTGGATTTTTGAGAAAATGTGCCAACCCATTTTTCATGACTATGTAGACCAAAAGGCCCTAGCATGTAGAGACTGACTGTCCCAACGAATGTGCCCTATGCTAGTACCATACTTTGAAGAAGTCATGTATGCGTAGAGGGGACTGTTGTGCAACATGTCTTACATTTAGGGATGTTTGTCTCTCAGTATCAAGTGGTCGTATCTTTCTTACATGCTTCTGCCACTAGAATGAAAAGAATTAGGCATTATTGAAGATCAAATGTGAGGGCATCCATCTAACCAAGCAGGGGCCGCATTGAAAATAAAATGGAGCTGTTCTGCACCATCAGCTTGAAAGGAAAGCATGCATCATCATTCTTTTAGGACAATAAAGAGTCTAAATACCAGCACGTGCACACATTTTAAATGGCTTGTTGGGAATTAATTAGTGCGCCTGAAAGGTGTTGGAACGATCAGACACGCACTGGCTCAGCTGTAAAATATGAAAATCAACTTTATTTCATGTCTGGCAAGTATCTTGATTGGAGAAGATAGCAGGCCAGGTTTCACTCCCCACCATTCCTCACAGGCAAGCAGATTTTGTTTACCCACAAAGACCTAGACTTCTGTGGCCATGGGTATGCAGGCAAGTCGCAGATTTGGAGAAGAGATCGTTTCCATTATGCTAGGGACAACATTCAATTTAAAAAGAGTATTCGGGAGGTAGGGTTTCAAGAAGAAGATATTTTAGTTTGAATTGTGAGTAGGGAATGGGCAAGTGTGAGGATTTTTATAAACTTCCAGTTTACTTCCCCCTCCTGGTAAGTGAGCCACATTGAGTACTTGTACAGGCAGTATGCCACCCTCCTAAGGTCTGACTTGACAGTGCAGCTCTGTGCTGACCTATACTTGCCATGCTTTAAAATATACATGGATTGGGCTTTGGCTACCCCCAGTGAAGTATTGTCTCTCTCACCTCATGCTATTGGCTGTTTGCTGTATCATTCCTCCTTATCTGAAGTGGTTACATTACAGTGCACGAGGCACTATTTTACATCTCAGAAGTACACTGAATCAACACACATTACAGTTGTTATCTCACAAATGCATTGTATACAGAAAACAATAGTTTTTTGTTTTCACTGCAACAGGTTAAAAATAAATTGTCAGGGTTCAAAATGCAAGCCAGGCCTACTGGCAGTGCCAATGCTTGTTGATAGTGGCGTCAAAGGTGACTAGCCATTTAGCATTAAAAAGTGACCCCAACAGGAGAGGAGCCTTTGCTGATAAACAAAACAAACAACTAGTCAACAGTTTTGCCATATAGTGATCTGCCACCTGCCAAACACCTCCATATTTGCATTGTGCAACCACAGCTAGGATTTGCACCGTGCTGCTGGACAGCATCAAATACTCAAATACTCAAATACGAGGAGTTTATCCACTTGGGACAGTCCTGGAAGCATGAGAGGGATGCTTATTTCGACTATAGTAACCACAAAAAAATACATTCTCCCCTGTGTTTCCACTGGCCCATACAGATCACTGTAATCGCATTGAGCACAGTTAGCCGATATCCTGCTATGCATTGCTTCTAAGGCAAATGAGCTTCTTTAATAAACATATCACCTGCTATAACATTGTTTGGATGCAAAGAGTGATACACATATCATTAATTATAAAAGAGGTTCTTTGGAAGCACATAAATACGAGTTTCTTGTGAGGACACAACTCTTTTGGAAATGTATGTATCTACTAGACAAAACTAATTTGTTAAATGAATTTTGAAAGGAAGTGATGTCGAGTAACAAAAAACTGGGCATTCGCTTTAGAAGAATTGAACAGAAGGAGTTGGTTAACTGCGCCCAGTGACATCAAAATGGCTATTTTTAACCCTGCTGCATTTTCCAGTGCTGGATATATAAAGAAGCTTGCTAGTGGGATGGATGAGAAACAAGGACACAGAATTTCAGAAACCCTGGAATGAACAAAGTATAGAAGAGTGACAAGGGGAAGGGTAGTTAAGCTATGGACCAGGCAGAACCTGCAAATGTCATTGTAGCTCGGGATATTGGTAGACTTGGTTAACTTGGCGCACTTTTTCAGTCATCATTGTGTGCTTGTGTGTGTGCGTATCTGTGTGCATGTACACAGACTAAGTTGAGTGCCCACCAGGTAGGCAACTACCATGGGTAAGTGCGTATCTGCCACTTCACAACCACCATTCCTCTACCCCTACTTTAGTGATCCCTTCTGCTGACGGAATGCAAGCGAGTCTTGGTGTTAGCCTAAATGTTTTTGGGCGGAGTTGATCAGTCATAAATGTAAACAAATAACCTAATGGTTGTGTCGGCCATTGTTAAGTCAATGTCACACAATGGTATCTATGACATAATATGGGCTTGTTGCACAAGTGACACTGGAGGAAGTCATAGACTATATCCAGAAGCTCCCCCATTTGGTCCCAAAGAAATAATCAATTCACTCAGAGATTTTGAAGGCTGAGGGAGGTGATTGTTGCAAAAATGACTTGCGCCACAACATTTGAGGCTGCAGTCACTGTAGTGCTAGATGTGAATTTATAAAAGGGTCTTGCGAATCTCTGGGCCAGGGAAGAGGGACCACTCCTAATATTCCTAATTTGAAGGATTTCCCACCACACTATAATCCTCCGTGCCCCTAGCCCAGTTGAAAATTTCTATTACTTACAGTTACATCATGAAAATTGTTTCTAATGTCCTGAATGGTTTCTTCTCCGTTGGTTTTAATTGTGTTGTTCCATCAGCTGATCTGTTTAATTAACCTTTAGTTTTTAATGTACTTGATTTGTTTCGCGGCTTGGACCATTTTCAGTCCATTTGTACCAAGGTGTGTGAATAACTGCACCTCTCTAGATTCAGAAGAAATCATTTGATAACTAGTCAAGGACATTTCCACAACCAAGAGAAAAAAAGATGTCTACAACTTGATGAGAACAGCAGCTACAGCCACTAAGGCTGCTGTGTGAGTCTGTAAGCAGAAGATCAGAAGAAAAGAGCAGAGTGGAGAATGTGTCTTGTCAAGAAGGGCAAAGACTACTGATATGGTCATTAGAAGCAGGCCGTTTTAGTAAATCCATAGAAAAGCTAAATAAAATCTGTTTAAAGTAGATGTTATGCTGTTTAAAGAAGGAAGCTTTTTTGTTGTTTCAGAGCCCGGTAGGCGGAGAGGTGCAGCATCAGGTAGTCCTTAATATAAAGCATCTTTGACAAGAGTAAAGTGCAGTTGTTGGAAACAAAATGCTGGATTACCAGTAATATGTGGATGTGAAAATATCACACAGAGGCATAGTGCTGGAATAAGGAGTTGCTCCTGCTGAAAGTCCTAAGAAATTTCTGGTTCCTGATGTAAGTACCATGAATGGGCAATATTGGGTTAAGGTGCTGCTGCTCTATGTGGCACCAAGATGGAGTAAGGGACTGTAGCAAGGAGAGGTTAATGTGTATTCTCACTTAGACATCTGTCCAACCCGTAACTTACAAAGTGGGCTCCAGCTCCGCGCTGTGTTCTTCTTCAGGGGAATTGGATCTTTGCCACCATTTTAGAATGGAGCATACATTGAAAACATCGTAATAGACATCATCATTACAGTTGTTTAGTTCAGACAATGCTGAGATTTTAGGATCAGTCCAAAATATTTATTTCTTGTTATGAGATTAGTAGATTTTTTTCTCTCGTATTTATTCAATTAGTAAGTCAGATAAATCCAATTACAGAAATATCAAGAAAATCGCGGTTTGAGAAAAAACATTGCTCTGAATGCCAAGCATCTTCCATATAGGAATTAAGTCCTTATTCCATATAAATCAGTTCCGAATTTCGGCAGAAGCCATGAAGAGTTCTTGAAAAGAGTGAGATCAGTGGACCATTTTAAAAGTCTAACTCCCCATAAAGAGTAGTTCAAGACGACTCAGCTGAGACTCCGCATGTAAGCAACAGGTGCTATGGTAGCTACACCTGTAAAGGCATGAGAAAGGAAGTAAATCAGAAATAATCCCCATCAAAGTGGCAAGTAACAAAAAGCCATCAGCAGTCGCTTACAGCAAATCTCTCAGTAGAAAGACCAAGTCTAAAGGAAAGTCTCCATAAAAGCTCAAAAACATACTGCGTGCACTAACTAAGACACACGCACTAATGTAAAACACAAAAACACATGTATCTAATCCATTTGGTGTTCGATAAATCTTGAAACAATGAATAGAAATCATCCAATGATCTGCAGCTTGTTCCTTTTTTCCCATGGTAAACACACGATGTCGACAGGGTACTACTTGAAAGTGTCAGTTAGTTTCTACACATCCATGTACTTGTAATATTTGACTTGGGTACCCATGAGAAACTTCAGCAATGTCGATCAGATATTCAGTTTTCCACTGCATAACGGTGAACTGCTACATTTTATTTGCAATGTCCTGGTTAAATCATTAGAATCACGTCTTTTATGTACGCATTATTGTTTTAATATACTGTTCACTATTCAGCATTGTATGAAAATGTGAAGCTAAACTATCTAAATACAATGAGAAAATGTAGCTTGGGAAGTAGAAATACATTTTAGGAAGTCAATTTATTCTACAGCCACAACAAGTCGAAACAAGCCACATTTTGGTAATCTATTAAACACATTTATGCTTGGTTCAGAATGTATTAAAGTCATGTATTTCTTAAAGAGAGAGAAATAAGGAAAGATAGAAAGACGAATAAGGCCTAGTCTGGGCCTAGTAATGTAAATACGATAGAAATGAAAGCTTATTGCATTCTGCACTAATTCTCTATGTGTCATTTTTAAAACAAGCTGTATGTTAACGCTGCATCTAAGCTATTGTAGGTTTAATAAAGGCATATTTCCTACGTGTTACTCTACTGTGTGTTTTTACGTTAATGTTTAAGCCAATTTATCAGTTTTGTTAATTCATTTTCAAGCTAGATTTTCCTGCTCTATCAAGGGTAATCTGGAAATGACATGCCCTGGGGAGATACAGTTTGTTCTTGTTCAAATTAATCGTGATTCTCTCATTATTTGGGATAAGTTATGACACCGTATTAATTTTAGAATTGCAGGATGTATCATTGCGCCTCTGTTATGATTACAAAATAAACAGCTTGTTTGCGCCCAGGAAGCTGCCGATGGAGGGTTATGTTTCTGCTGATCTGGGTTGCATTCATCTGTGTTCGAGGTCAAGGGCATGGGCTGTGATTATTTTCATTGAGGGTTGAAGTGAGCTCTCTGGCTAAGGCTCGAGGCAAGGGGCACAATGGGAATCTTGTGAGGCCAGCTTCTCCTGCAGTTCTCTGCCCAAGCCTCATCCTATTGAAATAAAACATAATAAAGGTAGGTCTGGAGAGATGCCAGTTTTTATGGCACCCGTGGGTCAGGCTTGGTCTTATATGCCAATTATGATGAATAGAACGCTCAGCATTTTTTTGTCTAACTGAAGACATCAGACACTCTCAAGGAACACTGTGCAAAGCGAGCCCTCACTCTAGATTGAGGAACGTATTCGAGTCTCCTGACATTTCTTAGTATAATGGAGCAGTTGTCAAGTAACATCACTGGCGGAACCTATGAGTTGTTCGCCTTCTAAAACAGGAGATTTTCTTCACTTGAGATGTCTTTTTGCAAAGTTATTTTTCAATATATTTCATTTGGTTTGAGGAAAAATGGTTGTGGTAGGAAAATGTTACTCAAAGAAAAGTTTTGCAATTATGCTAGACTTCAAGGAGGGGAGCATCACCGGATGTGTCACCGGAAGCCGAGTTTTCTAGAGCTATTGTATTGCTCATTCATAGCATTCTTTTAATGTCAGGGTGTGGCACAGGAGCCCACCTATGTTCTGTGATATTAGGGATAGTTTCTTGATTTAGAGTGGGTGTCTCCTGTCTGCCCACGTACTGAGAGTTATTGTGGGTTTGTGCTTGGTGCAGTCTTACTTTTTTGTTCGTATTCTTTGATGTTCAGTGATGTGCTGGAATTATTGATATCTTTCACATGGATGTGGTGTGTTTATAGGAATGTTTTGTGTCTGTATGAGTGATGTAAATTAGAATGTTTTCGTTTTCACTTTGGTGTACTGAGATGTGCATGTGGAAGTTGATCACAATTGTGTGAGTCATTGTGTGAATATGAAGCAAGTTCTTAGTCAGTACGTGTATGTTGGTTCCATGTGAATTTCTGTAAAAGTGTGTCATGCTTTCTATCTATCTGTTGCGGTGTGTGATTTAAGAGGGAGACAGTGAGTCCCATGCTGAAAGAGACTTAAGGGCTGTGTACCATGGGCTGCTGCAGTGTTATCTATCCATAGCTATTTGTACTTTGTTTTGTATCTATGTAGTGTGCTTGAAAGTGTGCCAACATGAGGTAGTAGTACAAGCCTCCATGTCTCAGGTGGCTGCAAGACTTTCAGGTCTTGGGACATTGCAAAGGTTGTGACGCCCAACCATTTTATTGTGGTTTATGTTTTCTTTTGACATGAGGGTTGGGCAGCCTCATTGTCATTGAAAGGTTGAAGGGGTTTCCTCAACCTGTTGCAGAATCTACCATGACTGCTTTATTTTCCTTGTGGTCTGTGTGGTTGTGATTGAGATAGTGTAAGGTGAGTATTGGTGGTTTGTTTTGTGGTCATTTTTATATACCTGTAGCATGTTTATGTAATCCTGTGTTTTTGTGTGTATGAAATGGAGGCATATATTATCATGTGTATCCTGCTCTGACTAAGTGTTTTAGTGCTTAGGCTATTGTCTGTGTGTAGAATATTCAGGAGTGGCCCGTGCAGGTAAGAGCGGTGAGACGGGGTGGTTGGGGACTCTACAGGCGACGGCGAGAGGAAATGAAATAAATAAATTTCCCTTGTCATTGTTTATTGAATCCCCCCACACCGCCTCACTGCCCCACTGCTCTTACCCGCATGGGACACTCCTGAGATTGTTACTTTTCCCTCATTCTATTAGTGTTTGTAGGAAGGGCCAGAGAGCACCTCGAGGCCAAGCTGGAAACATCAATAGTTTTGGTGGGGTTTAGTGTTACCTAAGTGCTTGAACCATATATGTAACCTGTAACTTCTAATAAACTCGCTCCTCTGTATCTAAACATGAACAGAATGCTTCACTGTGCACTGCTAGTTACAACCTGGTTGTTGTCTTGTTTACATTTTTGTGTTTGAGATAAAGGGTGAGAGGTCTTTTCCCGACACATTGCAAAGTTACAGTAGCTAGCATTTGTTGTCATTGTGTATCTGCATGGATACTGGAGGGTTTAACAAGCTGGGTGAATGTGTAGCCTACAAATGCTAGAGATTGAGTGATTGTGAATGATTATCCCTGTGACTACAGCTACTACCTGACAGTGTACGGAAGGATCTAAAATGTTATTAAAGAATATACCCTCCTCTACCGGTCTGCCTCCTCACTCGTCTTTGAAGAACCTCCCTCAAGGCTTGCATGCACCCCAAGTTCACAGGTCTGTCCTTAGATGAGCCTCCCGCTAACACCCACATGCTTTCTTGACATGCACACAGTTGCTCACTGGACTTTCCCCTGGTCGCGAGCCCCGGATGTATCTGTACCAGGCATACAGTTGTTCACAAGGTGGTTCCCTGGTCGAGCTTCCACCCTGACTCCCACATGCACTCCTAGCATGCACACAGTTGTTTACGGGCATGTACCCCTGTCGAATGCCCTTCCTTGCACATTTCCTCCAGGGATACTGTTGTTTACGAGGTTGTCCTAGGGTTGAGGGTTCACCCTGATAAATTTACTTCAAGCAAATTCTAAATAGGTCTATTAAACTTGCTTAAAATAAGGGGAAACGTGCTGTTTGCTGGCTTACACACTCCAGAGTGCTAGCTCATCAAAACAATACAAATATGTTGAAATGTCACTGGGTGGCAAACTCATGTGTCATGGACTGGAGGGCACTTAAAAGACCTTTCACAGAAGCATGCCCTGACTGATGTCCATGATGAGTTGATGACAATATGTCCGCGAGGTGTACAGTCCCAGTCAGAGGGCCAGGAACTTCAGTAACGAGTGATCAATCTAGAAAGCCAAAACCAAAACAATGGCAATCTCTTGAATCAGGAGTTGGATTGTGGGGAGCTGCATGCGAAGTTGCAGTCGATCACAGCTCACAAAAATGGAGTGGAGACTGAAATGAGAGAAGCAAAGCAACAACATTATGTGTCTATATACAATAGAGGAGTTGATTGCTGTGCACCTGCAAGTTGCTAAGCGCACAGCCAGAGTGGCCGGGTGGTGGGAGAGGGCAGCTGAGATGGACTTTCAGAAATGAGTAGGGATTCAGAGAGAGCCTATTCTAATTCCTCCCAGTAAGTGTGAAACACGTGGAAAAAAAGCAGAAGGAAGAAATGGGTATCTGAAGAATGCTGTGCTACGTGCTTTCAAAAACAAATCTGGGATGGATAGGTACATTTCAATAAACATAGCGCAAAAGCACTTTCAAGAAAATAAATCGGTAAGCGGGTTGGAGAGGGCGGGAAGGTGAAGCAACACAGCAGGCAGGGGGTGAAGCAACATGAGGGAGAGAACACAGTTGAAAAAGAGGATCGTGGAGTGCGGCGGGCGAAGCAATGTGGAAAGGGAGAGAGAAAGCGTACAAGGAAGAAGCTGGAAAACACATGCAATCTCATGAAGTTCTTAAAAAGAAATGAGAAGTTACCTAAAAGCAGAGGGAGCATAGAAGCTGGCAAATCAAAGAGATGGTGAAGAGGCAATGCTTCACGAGAGGGACAAGCACAAAATGACTAGGCTGAATCAAGGGAAGCCATCCAATAGAAAGCAAGTAAACAAGAGTGACAATAAAGCCAACTAATGGTAAGCAAGCCCCTGTATGTTTTTGGTAAGCCCACAATATGTCTGCTAATAGGTAGGTGTGACCAAAAAAAAAAGAAAAGCATTTTTACTGCTGCTCAGGGTGAAAGTAGTAATGCCAAACAGTAATAGACATGGTTAATGGCCTTTCCACTAACAATCTCAATGAACAATGTACATAAGACAATCTCCATGGTGGTGTAAAAAAATAAAATAGAAACGTATTTAGAGTAAAAGAAAATGTGAAATGCTCTGGAAAATGGCACGGAGCACTGTCTCTCCCCCTATCTGTAAACCTACTACAGTCACTGCTTGCTACTGTCACTCTGAGCCACTGAAGAGGGGGCAGTGAGGAGGAAAAGTAAAATAGAGTGATTGGTCGACAGTTTTCATCATATGTAAACATTGCTGGAAACTGCCCGTCTTAGATAATAAGCAGCATTGTGGTACACATACTGTTGGAAGCACTTTTCTTGTTTTTAGACACATAAACGCATTTTAACCAGTTGACCGATGGTCAGCTGGACTAATACAGTCCAGTCTGCTTGTTGTGTTGTTCTTTAATTGACATTTGAGCATGTGCCTTCATTTAAACTTCAGGTCTGAGCATGTGCCCCACAGCAGGGTGGCCCGAGCGTCCTCACTTCAGCTGGACAGTTGCGTCAGTCATCCTTGGTCGTGCCACATCTCTGTGCGTCCAGTGTCATTGGAAGCTCTATGGAAAGCTCACACCTGGTCTGCCCGTCTACATAGTGTGCGGTATGACAGGCATCTCTATTGGCCACAAAGAGAGAAAAGAAAAGAGTAGTCTTCTGACGAGTCCTGTCTTCACGTTAATGAACAAAATGAATACATTGTGGCAGCTAATCCTTCTGTTTTCCAGATTAGATTGGGCGAATTCCTTCTGAGCACTGATTACTAAAGATGCTTCCCAGATTACCATAAACTAAGTTCCTTTGGGCCCTGCCTCGCCAGTATCCCAACAAGGGTCTTGTTTATTCCTACCTATTGGTTGATCTCATTCCATCTATCGTCCTTTGAAGGTGGCCTAGTCACTAAGGACTCAGGCTGCACCCCTTTTTGCACCTTTACCTCAAAAAAGATCCAATTTTCTGTTTGTCCTGTACCTACCCTGAAGCTAACATGGGTACTTTTCGTCTATTCTGCTTCAGCTTCCTGACTCTTGTATTTATCTCATTCAAGGCACCAACTGCCCTCTTGAGAACCGCTAAGACCGTGATCACTGCTCCTAGCCAGATCACCTGTATCCCCATCAATAACCAGATTTTCCACGCAGCCTGGTAAATTGCGGCATACACTTTCAGTATTTTTGGAAGGGTAGGCAATGGCAACTCTTTCTGGCCGGTGGATTCCCTTGCCATTTCTTCTGGTCTGAACAATGTGTAGCGTGTGTACTTCATGAGGTAACATGAGCTGAATACCTGAAACGGGTTACTGTACATATCGCAATCTTGTTGGCTGGTCCAAATATTAGTCCCTCCCCACACTTCACTCCTGTTTCCCTTGTTATTAACAAGTTCTGGTGAGGGAGATGCAGAAAGTAGACTTTTCTAAACTCTGCACTGCTTTGTGTTGGATTGCTTTGTTTCTATTTCTTTTTCCTCAGAGGACAAGTGAGTCCAGGTGATGACAGCTTAGAGGTTTGATGTCCTATAAACATATTCATTTTCCAACATCTACATACCTTCATGGCTTTCTCCCAAGGTAGTAACATGTATGCCTTGGGTGAATTTGGAAGCTACTTAACTTTCCCCAGAGTCATCTTTTCATCCGAGATCTTAACTTGTGAGGACTCCCTGGTTGCTAAACTGACAAACAAATTCCAATAACCTACTATTCAAGTAGGGTTTTTCCACTTCCAGTTGAAGAATATCAACAAGCACCACTTATGCACGGTACATTTCACCATCCAGCCACTCGCGCCCTCATTGGTGAGTTCAGTCCGCAGAAGCTGCCTTTGCTGATGAGTAGCTTTCTTGTCAAAATGCTACCCCCTCTATATTACTGCCATCATCCTTGGTGGCAACCACCCCAATGAGGCAACAGCTGACGCAATGTAGCAGAACTTGCCTAGGGCTGCACGTCCCTATGTGCCACTCCATTCTTGCTGCGGCTTTCATCACCTCTCCCGTGCTATAGACGTTCCTGTTACTGTAAGGGCACATGTCACTGGATGCACTTCAATATGTATTTCGCGTCTGAGAGAGCAGACACATCTCTGTAATTCTGTAGCTTGTTGCTACAGAGATTTCAGAATAATGCATTGCTTCTCCATGGCAACCAAAGCGCTGTGCTGCCATGGCCCAGAAAATCTGACAGAACCGAGAGTCGGGGACTTTTTTGCGCTGAGAGACAATCAGGTCTGAAGTATTTCGGGTCTTCTAGACATGCTATCGAAAATCTAAAACTTTCCATGACTGTAGACTAGAACAATGTCAGATAGCTCATTACTGGAGTTTGAAACATTGGGAGATACTTTAAAACCTTGCGGAAAGGAATTATTTAACAAGAAGACATTAACGCAGGTTTTGAAGGTCATGGTCCAAGTGATGGACCATACTCAATACCTACTGGCTAGTGTCCGCTAAGTGAATTCTTAGCGTGCATTCACAATTTTTAACAAAGACAATTTATAATAATAACAATGCCATATAGAGGTTTGTAGAGATTTAAATCCAGAACTGTATGAGTACAGTGATCCTCCCTTGGTGATCTTAGCTAGGCTTGGTCCCAGCTGTCCCCGGGAGAACCTAGGGTTTTCGGACAGCTGTGGTTTTGTCAGGCTGGGTGGTATCCAAAAATATTACATATAGATACGTATAACAGTATTAGCAAACAGTACTGGTTCTAGCATTCTAATGAACACATGAAAGTGTGCAAAGGCAGGCCTATGTAGCAATCAAGATGGCTGTCTTGCTAACTCTTGTTTGTGGGTTCTGCTTCTCATCCTGCTGAAGCATCTGTGTGTGTCTGCTCGAGGAGCGATGCAGAAAACATATAGGTGGACAGTTCAGGGTGAGCACTGCAGAGGCCCTGTCACCTCTGAAAAGAAGAGGTGCTTGCAGATGACTATGGAGCTTCTGAAGATACTGAACACTAGCTCATAGGTATGTTTTATATGTCATGTACAACCCTTCACCATCCATGGTTTAATCTAATTTTTTTACCACCCATCTGATAGGACGAGCCTGTTGTCTCAAAGCCTCAGTGTCAGCAAAGGTTAGTAGAGAGTCTAAAATGTATCTAGGGTTAGATGGCAGAACTGAGACTGGCCTGCTAAGTAGAGTTGCTGTTGAGGGAGAAATAGCTGGGCTGCAGAAGATGGGGAAGGGGAGATAGAAGACACACGCCTCTGCTCCCCAAAAGACAGCAAGAACTTCTCAAGGAGCTAAACCAGCAGCTATCCCTGCAAGAATGTTGAAGGAAGTGGCCTGTTTACAGTCACCCTGGTCACTTGCGACCACCTCTCAGCCTTCCATGCAAATGAAGAGTCGGTCAGACAGTAGAGAATACAAACCAAAGATATTTATTAATGGTACACTAAAGTGGAGTCCGGTCTGACCAGCCTCCTTAGATTGCGGCAGAGGGATTCACCTCCGCCAACATGGTAACACATAATGTACATCTTAAGAACCACTAAAGACACACCCAGACTGGAAATTTCCAGTTAGTAGCTGGTGAACAAAGCAGATACAGAAGGATGAGTTGCAATCCTGGGACTGGGTAAATGCTATCTCATCGTCAAGGTTACTTTGCCTGCGCCCTCCGCTCCAAGGGTGGGAACAGGCCTATCTAGTGAGAAAGGTATGTGATGACAAAAACTGTCTATTCATTAGCACAGCAAAGCTCAACCATGGAGAAATACAAGGAGAAAAAATGATAGAGCAGCTGCTTTTTGCTGAGGTAGACATAAAAGTGAGACAGCAGTTAGTTTCGATCATGGCTCAAAATGGCGGCTGAATATAAAATGGTGCAGCGAATGCTACTTTAAGACGTACAATGCATAGAGAATTCGGCTAAAAGCATTTCTATTCCAACGATGTGCCAAGCATCAGAGCAGTGGAGAACATTCACCAGTGACCAACGGAACCTAATGTGATGGCTCCTGTATCATGACAGACAGAAATCTCTTTGATGCATTGCACTTCAAGATATCTCAACTTTTTCAGTGGTATGCATAAAAAGATCCAAAAAGAAACAAAACGCATACGAAGTAGGTGAAGTAGAAATTGATGTATTCACCTCCCATCCACCTCTTCAGGTCGCACATTGGTGAGAAGCTTGAACTTTGTCATGCCCATTCCTCGTCTCTCGATGAGAAAACAGAAATTGATGTTACCGTTCTTAGGAAAAACTTCAATGACAGGAAGACCGCGATGCTGGTGCTAGAAAGTGATAGTCATGTGCCCTCTGCCCGGTTTGGTATTGCCGATATTTCATCTGTAGAAGCTATGATTGAGAAAGTGTTTACTTGATAGAAAGGTAAACATATTAAGAACTATCAACATTCAGCTAATGTAAGTGTTATGGGAATCCTGGCTGATGCAGATAATGAACTAGGACACACTGCAGAAGAGAAATGGGTTCTCTGATTACTAGGAAGAGTTTGAATGCATGCTGGTATGCCATCACAGTGGCACTGACTGATCTGGAGCTGAATAGCGTTTTTTGGCAAATAGAAAGGAGCCTTTCAGTGATCAGAATAGTGTTTTCCTACCTTGAGCCAGAACTCTTTGTGGTGGAGGAAAACGGTACGAATAAGCCTGAGAAGAGAGCAGCTTGCCATGGGGGTATCGGTGACAGTTTGACAGCAGGCCAAACAAAGAACAAACATGGAGTAGGCGCTACACATTCTCATAGATCCACGTGACCCAAGTATGTCTGGAGTCGGTCCAACATGATGATTCGGCTTGAAAGGGGGAGTAGTTCCTGCTATCATCTTTGGAATTTTGTAATTTTTAGGTAAATGATGAGACCGGACTTTGTCAATTGTTCATATCTGGCTTTGTTATCAAGGAGTTCTTGATATGAAGCAGTTGTTAACATTCAAGATGTCGAAGATATTGTACCAAAGTTTCTTTGCCTGTATACGTCTGATCCTTCCCCAGTTCCCACAAGAATTGTGAAAGGCTACAGGATTAATTCTAAAAAAGTGTACGGCAGTTACCTATTAAACCCTAACACTAGGTGTAGGTTTAGTGATGTGTTCCTCTAAGTTAGTGATACAAATAAAACATTTGAATTGAGGTTTGTTTCAGATCAGTTTAGCCTTTTTTGTATGATTTTATTCGTCTTATATAAAGAAGTGAGGGCCAGATCCACTAAATACTTGTCACAAAAAAAATTGTTGCAGTATTTTTGCGATCAGAATAGAATTTCACCAACACCTGTGTATTAATATACCAATAGGCCAGTTTGGAAATGACTGAATCAGAGTGGAGCTCTATCCACCTACCTCATGAATATTAATGAGGTAGATTGCTAATTGCGACTCACTCCAACTGGTGGCCATCACAAGGATGGCGACCTCCTAAGGTTAGTCCACCACCATGCCTGTGATTGTCATTTAACAAAGTCAACTTTTTTTTAAAGTTTGTTTGAGAGTTGGCAGTGTTCTCCTGGACCACTTGCTAATCCCCAAACCAACATTTTTAAACATGCACAGCTCCTGCTCTTTTGCTAATGGCATACCACCCTAGCTCGTGAGACAGTAATTTTTCAATGTTTTGCAAGTGTATTTTTGTTCTAAACATTAAAATACTGAAACGGTTTGAGGACACAATCCCATTTTAGGAGTCAGTAAAGGTTTACTGGCCAATAAAATGGAATTGGTACATTAAAATAATTTTTACAGTTGCAAACTATGAATTGGAATGTTTGTGACTCTGAAACTGCTTTGTATATCTGGCCTTTAATGTGACATGCCTTCGTCTTGAGTCAGTTTATTTTTGGAACGCAGCATGAGTTTGTGGGTTTCAGTTGAGATATACTGAGAAACACGGTTGTGTGCTTACTCTCCCGGTCTCAGAACATCAGACTAAAGTTTGTATGCCTGCTTTCTGCGTGTCTTTGCAACATTAAACTACAAAAACATGATTTTTGAATCTTGGATATTGACAGCAGAAATGCCACAATGTTACATTTCCCTTTGAGGGAGCGAGAAGTGTAATTTATTTGCGACTTGAATCACAATATTTGGAAGAGATGATTTTCAGGCTTTTGGCAACTTCACAAAGCATCGCAAGACTGCACTGAGTGGCAGTGTAGTAGGTGGGCTGATATCTATGGCTGGCTCTCCTGTGCCAACTTTTTACTCCAGTGGGTGTGTGGTAAATAAATAAATAATACCTCTCTTTTTTGGCTAGACGTATATCATAACAGATAGCTCAATAAATAAGAGTCAAGATTCGAGGTAGTAGGAGTTTCTGCAGGTTTAATACAGCATAAGGACAGGAACAGGACAACCTGCATGGGAATAGGATGACAGGGCCCAGCAGCTGCTGGGGCTGGATCTGGGATGAGCGCGCTGACTTTTAATAACAATACATGAGCATATATACATAACGCAAACACATAGCATTACATTGCAGTAGGCGTAGCAGTGGGTGGAGCAGAAGGCGTGACGCGTAGCAGTCGCGAAAGATAAGGGCAAAAGTAGGTGTAACTGGGCGTATACATAGACATGTGATGCAAACGTAACAGAATATGTCATGAATGGGGCGGAAACCATGGAGGGGGCTACCTGGGGAGCCGGGACCTCTAACCTAGTGGTGCGCGCAAACTGGCAATGACGTATCACTAGGAGAAGCTGGGGGCTATGAACTCTGTGCTAGGAGCAGAGACTGAAGTCTGGAGGGTCGGAGCGACATGTACCTAAACCCTATCTAGTATCTGATGTTTAGGGAACATGTTGATATAAACTATAAGTCAGGAGAGAAAAGGCTAACTTGATTCTAAGACTGGACCATGCATTATTCTACATGTAGTGCGTGATGAAGAATATTAAATGACCATTAAATACAGTATTTCTCTAACGTGGAGACGAGAAGGCTAGACAATGACGGAAACTATTGATGCGATTCAGTAGTTTTAGGAATGCAGGGAAGGAGGACTAAACTGATAGCTGGAATCATAACATAGTCTTGGCAGACTCAGAGGCAGAGCCAAGCTGCACCGGGCACTGCGAGGCAGGAAGTAAGTGAAAGGTCGAGGATACAGGTGGGGGCTGTATCCCTCCTCAGCGAGGCTTCAGGAGACAGGAGCTGAATCTGGTGTCCAGGCCCTTTTGAGGCCTAGAAACGGGGACTTTATAATGGAATAACGTGCACACTGAGAAACGTGGCAACGTAGCTTTACATAGGCCTGATATTCGTAGTATTCACGAGGACTAGAAACTGGCATACTAGAGGTGGACACAACTGTAATTGCGTCATTAATCGGACATGGGGAGTACATATGCATATTTAATCATGCACACATAACATATGACGGATGACACGTAGGGACACAGAACATGGCAAAATTTACTTTTCCACATTCCCTCCTTGTCACTACGTTTCCATCAGGAAACATCAATATTCATGATACCATCTATCATTTCATACAGTATCATTTGCTCGTCTCGAATTATCCTGGAACGGGATTTAGAACTGGGCTTGGGACTAGGAATACAAGAGGTAGCACAAATGCCGCAAATCGCAGGGCCACATTGTATACAGAGGCAGCAGCTGAATATGATCGCTACTGCAATACCTAGAAAGGACAGGACTTTCCATCCCCAGGCGGAAATTATATTCCAGAACCAACCGGACCATGTCCAGGTGCCTGGATCTTGGTGTAACAGATGGGCAATTTTATGAAGTCTGGTTATAGCTGAATAAACAGACGGCGCGTTATTTGGAATGAAAATGCAGCAACTAGATCCGATGACTCTACAGGCCCCGCCCCTATCGGCCAGTATGACGTCAAGGACGAGACGATTTTGCAAAACGACAAATCTCATAGCAGATTGCTCTTCAGTTAAGTTACCTAGAGCAGAGGCAGTCTCATTTACTACAGCTTCAAGAGTTCTGGTTAACCTACGGATTAGTTTACTATTCTGGATAGGTCCTATAAAGAAAAAGAAACCTTTATTGAAATCGGTATACTGTTCTAGAGCAGTTTCAGTATAATCGACAATTGGGGACTCCCTTCTATGTCTAATGTGTACTAGATGTGTGTTTCTATGATAATCAGGTGGGGCTAGGAAAACTGGTGGCAGTAGGAAGGCAATGTAACAGGTTCCCTCCCAATCGAGGGGCAGACGAATATATGCGGTTTGACCACAAATAAAATATGAATGACGTGAAGCTTTGAAAATAGATTTCCCACTGTCACTATACTTGACAACAGTAGTACAATCACTATGTCCTACATGTACGGAACCATTATTTCGGACACATAATTCGCCTTTGACTGGTAGTACTGAAATAGCAGGTAAGTCTGGAGTAGTAACAGACTGAACATTCAGGACCATAAAATTCGACGAATAATTACCTAAATTATACACTTCATTTTCTAGATCTAAACCTGTTCGGGGAGGGAGACCTTGCTTGTCTGGGAAACATGTACTGTTAAGAAAAGACATATCTGTTGAGGATGACGTCAACGTGGACCATGCTCCACACGAACCATTATGTGAAAATGGATAAGGAAAGAGTGGCAGAACTCCCTTTGACGTCTGGAAAGGGGGGAGTCGACCACACACCCAACAATTAGTGGCATTGCTGGTCTGGTGTGAATAATGTAACATGCGGATAAATGAGTTATTACGCATAGCGAGGCGGTAGGACAGTTCATGAGGGGGCAGATCACTAAACGTGTGCTCTACTGTAGCATTAGCAGACTTATTTACATGTGAAACTGGGAAACATAGGTAAAATGCATAACTGGTGCAGGAAATCATAAGGCTGGAAAACAATATGAAACATAGAAAAACGATACATCGGATTGAGTTTTGACTAACTCTCTCACTATGGGGGTCTATTTTATACATGTCAGAAACAGTCTAACCGTTTCACCTAGGGGAGGACTTAGACAATCAAACTGGCTGACTTATTTTACTAGACCGTAGCTTTTGCTTATACTCCTGCTGCGGAGTTTTCTCTAACAGGGGAGGGGTTGTAGCAATGTCTTTTGCGGGACAGTCCTTGAAAACAATATTTTGGCAATCCTTTGAATCCTGGGAAATGTTCTTGGAGACCGGCTTTAATCCGTAGAATTTCTTGACGTGCGAAAGGTGTACCCAGCCGCGGCGTCCTTCCAATTTCACGGCTGTACGGGTGGTGAGGAGGACCTGACGGGGCTCCTTCCAACGTGGCTCCAGCGGACTTGATCTGTCAAAGTTGCGGACCATCACCATGGATCCTGGAACGATTTCATGCGGTGCCACCTCGGTATTGTCTGGAAATGCGGCGGCAACCTGTGAACGACATGAGTTGAGGGCAGACATCAAGGAAGCTAGGTAATCTGTCAGCATATTACTTGAAACATCGGTAATACTTCGGGGTCTGGGAGTACCCCACATGTTTGGGGGGCGGCCGAATACGACCTCGTACGGGGACAGACCTGATCTGGAATGTGCGACCATGCGCATGTAAAATAGAGCAACTGGCAGAGCTACTAGCCAGTCCACACCTTTTTCTTGACAGACTTTGGCGATGCGGATTTTCAGGGTTTGATTATGTCTCTCAACGAGACCGGCTGCTTCAGGATGGCGTACACAATGGAACTTCCACTGGTACCCTAACAAAAGGGAAACGTGCTTCATTAACTCTGAGGAGAATGGCTGGCCGTTATCAGAATATACGACTCTAGGGAGTCCATAACGAGGGAAGAATTCACGAACCAACTGCTTGGCAGTGGTCGCGGCTGTGTAATCTGGGACTGGATATGCTTCTGTCCACCTGGACAAAGCGCATACAACTACAAGGACATACTTGAAACCTCGACATCGCTCCATCTGAATATAATCCATCTGGAGGACTTCAAAAGGGTGGTCAGGGGGCTGGAATCCACCTTGTTCCACCGGGACACTTTTACCTGGATTAAACTGACAACATATCATACAGGTACGGACTTTCTGCTTGGCTGCAGCTCGTAAATGCTTGTTGAACCAAATGTTCTGGATACTGTCTAACATAGCTTTTTCTCCTAAATGTGCTGGACTATGTGCGGTATTGATAATAACTTGAACCATAGAGTCGGGGAGAAACCATGTGGTTCTTCCCTTCGTCACCCATCCTTGATCTGTCTGGACCCCTCCTTGTTCGGACCATTTCTTGATTTCTTCGGGAGTAGCATGTAACTGGATATCTATGACATCTTGTGTAGGGTCCTTAACTGTCATACATGTGATCGGATCTGGAGTATGTGTCATGTTAACTGGAATGTCTAGAGTCTGTGCTGTAAGCTTGGCTGTGCGATCTGCTAGATCATTACCTTGGGAAATAATGTCAGTAACTTTCGTATGTGCTTTGCATTTCATAATAGCAATGGATGTCGGTAAATGTATTGCATCTAACAGAGCTTGGATAAGGAAACCATGCTGAATTTTGGTTCCATGAGAAGTCATGAAACCTCTCTCCTGCCAGAGCACTCCGAAGTCGTGTACAACTCCAAATGCGTAACGTGAATCTGTGTAGACATTAACTTTCAAGTTCTTGGCGTGTATGCAGGCTTGTGTCAGAGCAACTAGCTCTGCTGCTTGAGCGGACAGGGTATCAATACGGTGTGTTTCAATAACTTCGGTGTCAGTAGTCACTGCATACGCGGCGACTAGTTCTCCTGTACTAGTTCTCAGGCATGAACCATCCACATAAAGTGTCAGGTCAGGGTCTGGTAACGGAGTATCTGTCAGATCTTGTCTTGGCTTTGTCGTAATGTTAACTACTTCCACACAGTCATGTGGGTCAGGATTCGAAGTAACTGATGGTAACAGTGTAGCAGGATTTAAAATTTTGCAGCGTCTGATTTCTATGTGTGGCTGGAACAGTGTCAATTCATAACCAGTTAAACGTGCAATTGTCAAGTGCTGAGTTTGTGTTCGGTTTAAAAGAACTTCCACGGAGTGTGGGACTTGTACTGTCAAGGTATGTCCTAAAACTATGGAATCACTTTGTCTGATAGCTAGTGCTGTGGCTGCAACTGACTTGAGGCACGCAGGCAAAGCCTGGGCGACTGGATCTAATGTGCTTGAAAAATAAGCACAGGGCTTGTATTGTCCTGCTTGATCTTGTGTGAGAACAGATAATGTTGTACCTTCGCGTTCAGTAACGAAAAGTGTAAAAGGCTTACTGTAGTTCGGTGTCGCTAGAACTGGAGCTTGGCATAGGGCTTTCTTTAACTCATTGAAACTAAGTGTATGTTCAGATGTCCAAGGGAGGACAGTCGATGCGGCTGCCTCCTGTGTCGTTAACTGTATCAGTGGTTTGGCTAGAAATGCATACTGAGGAATCCATTGTCTACAATAAGAAGTAAGGCCGATAAAGGCACGTACCTCCTTCTGGGTCTTGGGCTGAGGAAGACTCGCTATTAACTGGATACGGTCTGGTGTCAACTGCCTACCCCTCTTGGACAGTAAGTGTCCTAAGTATACCACTTGCTGGACACAGAATTGAAGTTTAGAAGGGGACACCTTGTGCCCCATCTCGGCTAGGAAATACAAGACTGTAAGGGATGCCCGCTCGCAAGCACGTTCAGAACGGGCTGTGATCAGTAGATCATCGACATACTGGAGCAGGGCAGTGTCAGTTGGCATGTGAATGTTATCTAGTTGTCTCTTGAGTGCTTGACTGTAAATACTAGGACTTTCTGTGAAACCTTGAGGAGCTCGTGTAAACATATAGCTCCTTCCATTTAAACAGAATCCGAAAAGAAACTGGCTGTCTGGATGAATTGGAACACTAAAAAATGCATTCTTGAGGTCGATTACAGTGAAGAACGTGGCTTCGGAATCAATGGCTGTTAATAGGGAAGAGATGTCTGGGACAACTGGGTACTGCGGAATAATACATTTATTAAGCTCTCGTAGGTCGATCACTAATCGATATACTGGGGGTGCATTTGGATCAGTACGTTTCATGACTGGAATGATCGGAGAATTACATACGTTGGAGTCAGTTTCTACAACCACTCCTTGAGCGATGAGCTCGTCAATAATTTTGGATAAGGCTGCTACAGCCTCGGGTGGCAATCTGTACTGTCTGATTCGTGGTAACACTACACCTGGTTTGAGAGTCACACGATAGGGTGTGATTTGCATATAACCTACATCAGTTGGACCTTGCGCCCATAGATGCTGTGGAACATTAGACAGTCTTGGATCAAAATCTCGTAACACATAGTGACCCTTAAAGTCACGTAGGAACAATCGTATTCCCTCTGGGGAACAGCATATAACTGCACCTAACTCTTTCAGTGTTTTAATGCCTAATAGGTTTTCTGGACATGACTTAGTAAGTAACAGATCAGTAGTACGGGACAATGGACCTACTTCTAGAGTGACTGGCTTTGAAATCTCATTTACGATAGGTTTTCCTGAAAATCCAAGGGAAACATTTCTTGAGCCTGAGAGCGGAGCCCCTGGAACTTCGGCGTGACTAATTGTGGTCCTACTTGCCCCTGTATCAATCAAAAACTTTCTGTCTTTCCCTAATACTTGACTGTGAACATAGGGACCTTCTTGATCTACAGGTATCTCGATGAGAGGCAAGCCTACCTCCCTCTCTAGGCTGTTTCATGAATACTGCTGGTACTCTGGATACTCAGACTGTGCATACTGGTACATCTGCGATGTAACATGCTGTGTTGCAGCGATAGGCTGCGGTGCGGTAACTGTCTGTTGTGCATTCTGTGGCTGAGGAGTCTGTGAAACTTGCTCTTGTCTAGGCGGACGTGGTCTTTCTTTAGTCTTACCAGTAGCTATATTGTGTTTCAGAACTGCACACTCATTTATAAAATGACCTGGCTGTTTACAATAGTTGCAGTTCCCTTTAACGGGAGCTGCAGGATGACTAGCTTGATTCGGACCCCTCTTCTGACTGTCTTGAGGAACAGATTGTGCAACTAGTACTTTCATTTTCGTGTCTTTCATACGTTTTCTTTCGTGTTCTTGCTCTTCCCTGATTCTATTCTGGTGGTACTGGAGCATCTGGAGCATCTGAGACGGAGTATTAGCTTGCCAGGTGCTTTCAACTTTCAAAACTCGATTTTTAACTTGTGGGCTTGAATTCTCGACTAATTTAGTAACAAAAAGGTGAGGGTATGACTCACTACTTGTCTTGAGGCCACTGTTGATACTAAAACATTTTTCAAATCTAGAATAAAAATCACTAATATCCTCGTCTTGCTTCTGTTTACAGGCTGAGATTGCATCCCAGTCTTCTTTTCTAGTTGTCAATAATCTGGGTAAAACTTGTATTAATAATTCTGGTAATTCTTTACATTTCTCTCCTAGACCGGTACCTGGTACTCGTGCCTTATCTTCAGCTTCTAGAACTGCCCAATCGATCTTTTTCTCTCCCACCCCCCATTCTTTTTCCTTTAGCTTTTCATACACCCCTGCGGGCAACAGGACCTTTAACATTTTAATGATATCTGGGTAAGTGTATTCTCCCATACGGAGCATGTCTTTTAATTCTCTATGGAACCCTGCTGGATCTTTGTCATGACAGGGAATCAATTTCTTCATTTCGAGGAGTTCCATCTTTGTAATCGGGGTGTAAACAAACACTCGTTGCATTTCACCGTCCTCTGTCTTAACTGGATGCACTTCTCGTAACGGGTTCTGTCTTTCCATGTAAAATGGTTTACTTTCTGGGGGTGAGACATGAACAAAATGCGGATTCAGGAACGTTCGGTATTTGTGACGCTGTTCTAGAATGACACTAATTAGATCGGTACCTAGACCTCTCCATCTATACTGGAGTAACTCGTTCAGAATATCGTGTAACGGACCTGAATCAGAGTGCTGACCCTCATACAGAGTAATGAGGTACTGGATCATATACATACCCACCAGTCGCTGCTCGGCTGGGGGCAATTTCAGAAACATTTGTGCCACTATTTCGTCTGGAAAAGTGGTAGAATCAGTAATCCATCGGACTGCTGATCGGGCTAGTTCCTGTTCATGCATGGTACTTAATTCACTGTAACCGATTCGTGATTTCAGAATGTAATCGGTAGCTTGGAATACTTGTTCTAGGGAACCTTGTTCTGGTGCTGAATGATGGAAAATTGACTTGTGTTCTAGGCGTAAATGGCGATCCGGAAATCTAGATTTTCCTACATACGCTATTCTGGCGGTATTCTCGTCGTCTTCCTCTTCAGGATCAGAGTTACTTTCTTTCTCGCTTACTTGTGCTGCTTTACGTTGTTCGTGTATCTTTATTATTTCTCTACGGATTTTCTTGTACATACTCTCCATGGCACTAATGGTATTGTGCTTACCCTCGGCTATATTATCACTCCACTTTATCAGGGTTTTCATTTCGGCCGGATCTTTAGACGGGTAATCTTGTTCTCTTATTAGACAGTTAATTAAAAACTTTAATATCATACGCTGGATCTCAGCTTTCCTTTGAGACATGGCATCACTAATACTTTCTGGATCATCCCCTGTACGGATGAAACGATATATTCTGTCTAGATCTTCTTTCATATTGGGCAGGGTGACTAGATACTCGGTCACTCTCCTTACGCGTACGGAATATAAAACCATATTAAACTCGCCTGGAACTGGGTCATAGGCACATTCGCCAAGGGCTTGCCTGATTTCTGCAACAGACTTATTACTCTTGGGAGTACGCTGTGATGCTTGAGCATGTAATTCGAGTGCTGATAAACGCTTGCGTGGCGGTGGGGTTTGAGGAGGACCTCCTCCTGCGGCCCCTAGACTAGAATCGTCGACTGATATTCTTCGTGGCGGAGCGGGAAATTGAAATGCTGGCTGGACCGGGGGTACCGTAGCAGGTACTGCATGGGGTGCCCCGGTATCTGGAGAAGCAGGATGTGCCTGATTTACAGGGACTGGCGGAGCGCGAACAGGATTTGCATATTCAGGGACTGTGTCGTCCAGATAGGACGAAATAAAAATATCAGCTGCGGTCGGTTTGTGACGTAGCTTGGTCGGAACTAGTGGTGGCGGGAAATTACTGGATGCCTCCGGGGTCGCTTTTGGCAAACCCTCGGCAAGAAGAGGATACATACCCTTAATAAGGGCATGCCTCTGTCTGTCTGACTGTTCGGCTTTGACTTGTTCACCTATCTCGATTAATTCTTTTTCTTGGGCTCGCTCTAAGGATTCTCTACTTAATTCTGACTTTCTGATTTCTTTTTCAGTTCTTTTATGAGCTTCTTTACGCCATAACTCGATGGCATCTTTCTGTGACTGTCTGGCTTTCTTTTTCCATAATGCTTCTTCTACTCGCATGATGCACTCGGCTTCCCATGTACCCGATACGGGCCATCTATACTTTTCTTCTAACTGTTTGGTATACTCTACCCATAAATCTAGATACAATATGGCACTTATGCCATGTTTCTGATACATAAAGTGACCTGGACTGTCCCTCGGCGGGACGGGAACTGCTGCTTCCAGCAGACCCTTTCTAGTTTTTAACTGACGTAACTTGGAAAATATGGGCATGACTGAACTGTAATCTAGACACAATATAATACACAATGAACACGAAACTTATACCCCATTCATACCACGACATTAAAATACATGGAAAACATTTAAAAAATAACAGTTCGAACAGAATACTACCTGGAAATACTGAGAACAGAACACATAAATTTTCTCGAGAACAGAAACTGACTAGAACAGAAACTAGATGCACTGCTGAAACAGTACGAAACTTACCGGTCTCATAAAGAGACACGTCAGGACCCGCATCCACCGAAGTGGACACTTCGTTTGTGGGACTGTGTACCACCAACCCACAGACCAGAGTCAATTAAATTGACCCTGTCTAGATACCACCCCAGTAACGGTACTCACCGGGCAGCAAGAACGGAAGGCCTCAGACTGGACTGGACTGCTACGACGACGGACGACGAACTTCGGACTTCGGACTTCAGTTACGGGTGGACCTCCGGATACCTCGGACCTTGGACTCTTGGCTTGGGCTCTGGTCGGGACTCGCCGCGTTCCTCCACCGTCTCGTCTGGATGCTGGACCGCCTCCTCCGTCTCCTCCGTGGGCCTGAGGGATACTTGAGCAGAAATATCTGCCACTGCGCAGAAGAGTTCCGTCACGACTGCAGAGGGTCAGGGGGTCGGCGTGGCTTCACCGACGCGTGGGGAAAGGGCAAGTCCCTATTCGGGCGCCATTATGTGGTAAATAAATAAATAATACCTCTCTTTTTTGGCTAGACGTATATCATAACAGATAGCTCAATAAATAAGAGTCAAGATTCGAGGTAGTAGGAGTTTCTGCAGGTTTAATACAGCATAAGGACAGGAACAGGACAACCTGCATGGGAATAGGATGACAGGGCCCAGCAGCTGCTGGGGCTGGATCTGGGATGAGCGCGCTGACTTTTAATAACAATACATGAGCATATATACATAACGCAAACACATAGCATTACATTGCAGTAGGCGTAGCAGTGGGTGGAGCAGAAGGCGTGACGCGTAGCAGTCGCGAAAGATAAGGGCAAAAGTAGGTGTAACTGGGCGTATACATAGACATGTGATGCAAACGTAACAGAATATGTCATGAATGGGGCGGAAACCATGGAGGGGGCTACCTGGGGAGCCGGGACCTCTAACCTAGTGGTGCGCGCAAACTGGCAATGACGTATCACTAGGAGAAGCTGGGGGCTATGAACTCTGTGCTAGGAGCAGAGACTGAAGTCTGGAGGGTCGGAGCGACATGTACCTAAACCCTATCTAGTATCTGATGTTTAGGGAACATGTTGATATAAACTATAAGTCAGGAGAGAAAAGGCTAACTTGATTCTAAGACTGGACCATGCATTATTCTACATGTAGTGCGTGATGAAGAATATTAAATGACCATTAAATACAGTATTTCTCTAACGTGGAGACGAGAAGGCTAGACAATGACGGAAACTATTGATGCGATTCAGTAGTTTTAGGAATGCAGGGAAGGAGGACTAAACTGATAGCTGGAATCATAACATAGTCTTGGCAGACTCAGAGGCAGAGCCAAGCTGCACCGGGCACTGCGAGGCAGGAAGTAAGTGAAAGGTCGAGGATACAGGTGGGGGCTGTATCCCTCCTCAGCGAGGCTTCAGGAGACAGGAGCTGAATCTGGTGTCCAGGCCCTTTTGAGGCCTAGAAACGGGGACTTTATAATGGAATAACGTGCACACTGAGAAACGTGGCAACGTAGCTTTACATAGGCCTGATATTCGTAGTATTCACGAGGACTAGAAACTGGCATACTAGAGGTGGACACAACTGTAATTGCGTCATTAATCGGACATGGGGAGTACATATGCATATTTAATCATGCACACATAACATATGACGGATGACACGTAGGGACACAGAACATGGCAAAATTTACTTTTCCACAGGTGTCCTGTCGTCGATGCATGGTTTGGATGGCTCATTTCAAGTGGAGTGGTTTTGTAGTAATCAAGGGCCACATGTATCATGTATTTGACCGGTCGCAAATGGACTGATTTGCAGAATCGGGCCGTTTGTGACCGGTAAAATGTATTTTTGTATGTATGAATTCCTATTTGCCATTGAGTAATATGTTACCGAATCGCAATTTGGAATTGAGAATACATACCGATTCGGTATTAGGAAGGGGCGTGTTTAGGGCATCCCTTGCTAATACCGAATCGCAGCGGTATGTAGGAATGTTTTGCGACCGAAATACGGTTGCAAAACATTTGCATTTTACCACCTACTTCAAGTAGGTGGTAACCCATTTGCAAACGGGAAGCTGGTCCCCAGGGGACTCCTTCCCCTTTGTGAATGTTCATAGAAATGTTTTTAAGAGCAGGCAGTGGTCCCACAACCACTGCCTGCTCTTGAAAAATGAAAGTACAACTTTTCGTTTTTCTTTTTTGTACGCAATCAGGTTTTCTTTAAGCAAAACAGGCAGCATTTAAAAAATAAATGTTTGCTTTATTTAAAAGCAATGACAGACATGGTGGTCTGCTGACCCCAGCAGGCCGCCATCCCAGTGATTTTAGCTATTCGTAATGGGTTGCAAATTGCGACTTGTCTCGTTAATATTAATGAGGTAGGTCAATTTGCGACCCATTTGGAAACTCTAAATGAAACTCATCCAGTTTCATACATACAAATAGCAATTACCTAATTGTGATTCACAGAGAATCGCAATTCGGTAATCGCTATTTGAAATAATGATACAAGGGTCCCCAGGTGAAAAATAGTTTTAGGTGGGGGAAAGGTGGCATACCACTTTAAGAAACATGCAAAACGTGTGCTATTTTGGCTTGCATGCATGCACCTGTATACAAATCCGTTGATCAGCCTCATACCATGCAGGTCACAACACAGCATTTTTACATGGGTCAAAACTAGTTAAAAACGTCATCACAAGAACCATCAGACTGACGCCTGTTACAGAAATGATGTCATGGACTTTCACCCCAAATAACCTACAGTGCTACAAGGCCATACAAATGACAGACTGTACGCTATACAAATGCAGCAGCATAATACAAAATGTGCTCCTAGTGTGGGCTACAATGTTTGACTTGCTACGGATTCAACTAACTGTTCTCGAAACTGAAGGAAAATATTTGGTCTGGCAGTGGATAGTGGACACGCCCCACTGTATTCATCATGGTCTCCTGTTGTTAGGTGAGGTTTATTTCCATGGTGGGAGAGTGTTAAATAAAGCAGGTAAAGAAATTGCAGTTGGTCGCATGTAATGTAGCACCCCGAATCAGGTGCTCTACGCAAAACAGTAAAAGGAAACAGCAAAATGGTCAAGCCGTGGTGAATATTCAGCATAGCTGCCAAGTTTCCCAGGTCCATGTGTAGCTAGTTAGGCTAGCCCTCATTTTTTCCCTTAGAATTCTGGGACTTGTGGTCCTGCTTTTATACTGGGTTAAATATGACTACACTTCCCATAATTCTAGGAAAAAAACTGGATTGGGCTAACTAGTCACACATGGACCTGTGAAACTTGGTTGCCCAGTCATTAGCGTGGAAGGAAGAGCAGAGTCTGTTTTTTTATTATTAAAGTATTTCATAATCCATGGATGTCAGTTCACTAAAATAGCAAGTATAGTGGCTTTTCTCCTTTCTCCCCTCTTTGACTGAAACAGGCACTTGTCTCTGCAGAAGATGCAACACGTTGTTCCACAAAGGTGCTCCTATTGCTGCCATTTTGATAAAAGTCTATTCTTTGATAAAATACACAAATGACAAAGATGTAACTAGTTTCCAGAGATGAAATGGCCACAAATCTTGTCAGTGAAGTATAATGAAGTTGCTAACTCCAGCATCTACCTGGAGGAAAATACTTCCAAAAATAACACTAGAAACTGTAGGGAAGTGGGATAAAAATTTGCTGCATAATAACTCATTTGGGGTAAAATCTAACAGTAGTGATAACCATGGAAGGATCTCCAGATTTTGGGAGATAAACTTTCGGTGGTGGAAATGTAATTACCTCTAATATTTTGGGAGTAATGGGCAGGTTAAAGACACTTTTTTAAGGAACAAAATAGCATGCAAATACCAATTCTGGAGGAAATGCTTCAGCCTCAAAAAATGGATTTTACTGCACATTAACACATATCTAAATCAGCACCTCAGTGGCCTTACATTTACTCCTGAGGGGGTAGAAGAAGGGCAAGTAAACTACAAAAACAGATCAGTTCCTTAGATCATTGTGCCCTTTTTGTTCTCATTACTTCTGAGCCTAGTGCTATCAGTGGCAGTGCTTTGGGTAATTGACACCCATGGACACACCCTGTCACCATTTACTGACCTGCCCCTATATCATTGAACAAGCAATGTTAAAAGAACAGCATTCACATTAGCATAGATCGTTCAATTACTTCGAAACTTGTAAACAGTAACATCTGCAAAGCCCAATCCTTTGTGCTATCAGCTTTCTTAAATGTGAGGGCCACCCTCACTGTTCAGTGCACCTGTGTCCAAAGAAGTAAAGATGGGCGACAGAAAATATTAGAACATTGGAATGTTGAGCTCTCTATTGAAAACAATGGAGCGCTCCGGGCCAGTAGAAGCCCGGAGCATCAACATTCCAATGTTTAGCAAAGGCCATAAGAAGCCCAAGGGGATTTCAACCTCCTCGGGCTCCATGAGGCCTTTGTTTTACAAATTAGAACATTCAGCCCTTCTGTTCTAATAGCCTTAGAGCCCTCCGTAGTGGGCTCTACCAGCCTTTAAAGGCTCGCTAAAGCCCGATACGATGGGCTCTGAGGTTATTATAGAAGGGTTTTTTTCACCAGGGGATCCTGAGTGACATTGGATAGACAATGAGAGTGAAGCTTGATTTGTCTGTGATGTCACTGAGATCCCTAAGGTGAAAAAGATCCATTACTCAATTTTGACCTATCTATAATTTTATGTTATGTATGGCTCTCAAAGTCATCGGCTTCTGCTTTCAGCTGCTATGCAGAGTATGAAGAGTAATGGGGGAGCCATATATCACATGGCCTCTCCTTCCCGCCCCAAATGTAAACAAGCATTGGCAAAGCCAATAGGTCTCCCCTATGGTAGTTATTGGTTTTGCCAATGCTTTTAGTCTTGGTGCAAAGCATCTCTGATGCCAGGCAGCATGCTTGAAAAAGTAAAGTCGTTTTGTAGGTATGCGCACTAAGTTATTTTTTCTTTTTTTTACTGACCTGAGCTGGATCGGTAAACAAAAAAAAGTAGCGCTTGCCGATTGGGATAGAAACGCTGGGGGGGGGGGAAGCAAAACAGAGGCAGGTGTTGGAATCAAAGAGGGTGTTCAGGGTTTAAAAAGTGGATGCCCCTGTTACATGTGTGGAGACTTTTTTTCTCTTAGGTGACTTAATACCAGTAAATACCGAGGGACATTCACCAAATGCTGGTGAGTTCACAGATATGCTTAGTGTTTTTCATGTTGCAAGAGGTTATGTCTATTATCACATGATTGATGATAGAAAGTATGTCACAGGTGTACCTTGTTGAATTACTTCCAGTCCAGAATGCCTATAGCCACTGTGATTTTACCATTGATGTCAAGTGCGATGTCATCAGTGATGTCATCAAAGATATAATTTTACATGTTATGAGTGATGTTACATGAGTTCCGAAGCAGTACATAATTTATACTTATATAGTGGGTCGAAAAGTTGACAACTATTATCGGACGGTTTAATCAAATAATTGATATTTTATTACATGGATTACCATGGTCTTCCCAGCATTTATCAGATAGCAAATATGTTTTCTGTTGCATCTGTGCCATTTTGACCTACTCTTTACCACCCCACTCATGTGCATTCCACTGTATGCCTTGAATTATCATGTTTTGTTAATTTTAGTGATTTTACTTATTATTTGCATAAGTTATTTTTGCCTTGAATGCATATGTGACTGTGAGTCGTAATTTGACTAATACCATTTATGTATAGGAATATATTGTATGATTCCTCCAAGTGTATAGAAATAAATGCAAGCAATTCTGAAGGAATCACAGTTGTTTGTTTGCTTATTGACCCATGTTCCTTGGAATACAGGGTAATCCCGTATTACATGCAGTGCTTAATTCGAGCCGATGGTTCACGGTGCTCGGCACACACACTAGATTGTCAGCACCGGCATTTATGATTGTCTGCCACATAGTGGTACTGTTTGTCTTATTTAGAGATGAGCACAACAGTTGTTTATTAATTCAATATACATTAAAATGACTAATTCATGCCGCCCAAGCTTTTCTTATAGCCGTAGGGGCGTGGAATATCTGTATTGTCACACTGGTAGGGTCGGGATGGTTAGTAACTGTGTTGGTACTGTCATTGGCAGAGCTGGCAGGGGCAATGGGTGGTGCAAGCTTTAGTGGCCTCCTAATTATGGCAGTGGCACTTACTTTCCTTACAAATTCAGCATTGATTACTTGTCTTCTGTAACCCTTCCTACCAAATCCTGCTCTGCGTACCGTCACCCTGTAGCATACCATTCTTGAGAATGCTATACTCTGGGATTCTCAGATCTCTGAGGTAACCATTAGCTTTTATATTTACAGGAGTGCAGTCTCAGGAGGTAGTAATCAGGATACAGCAGGGGCATTCTTACCCCGCCCCTCTGAGTCAACACGATGGGATGGCCTTAGACCGACTCTCTTTTCACGCTGCCCTTTAGCATTGAGTTGACTGGTCAAACTTTAATATTTTTTTTAACTTAGATGATACACTATTTAGTGAGCAATAAACTAGCTCACTACCAGTTTTACCTTTAGTCAAGTATACATTTTATTTTTTGAAGAATAAACAGATATAGTTTTACCATGAAGACATCTTTCGCATCAGGCAGCATCACCAGCAAAGCTCCTTTAATGTTCAGGTATGTACATATTAACAGGGTGCTCAGGAAGAAGACGGGAGCCTAAAAACCTCCTGATCTTTACTTTGTTGGTTGTGAGTATTGTTACTTCCTACATTTTTTGTGCATGATTTTAAAGAGTAAACTGGGCTGGCTGTGGTCTTGCATGGCGCTCTGGTTTGAGTACAACAGAGCAAACACAAGGAGATGATGGACGGAGTGCTGAAACATTTCAGACACTCACCCCCAGTCACCGATCTGGGTTGAATCCATCATTGTTCTTTAGCTCACTTCGCCACCACAGTTCAGACCCAGATATATGCAAATCAGTCTTGACCCTGTGCCTCATGGTAACAGTCCAGCCCAAACTGCCAAGCCAAGTATTCCCTGAACCGTAATCAACCATCCTGTGACCGGTTTCGGGTTAACACCTCTCATCAGCCAGCCTAGCTTGAATCCAGTGGCAAAGTGAGCAAGTGACCCACATCTGGGCATACCCCGCCAACTTAGGGTGGACAAAGCTGATTGCATGAAAGTTTGATAAATCTGGCCCTGAGTCTTAACATTTTAACCTGTGAAAGTTGTTCGAGTTCTAAAATGGGCTGTGTATCACCGGTGTGGTTGTAGCAGATGTAAAGGAGTACATAGTGAAGAAGAAATAGTCAGACCCGGTGGCGTGCCAACTGAACTGATGTGTTGTGAAAAATTTAAAGGAATTAGCACTGCATTTTGGGGTCTGGCCAGATGAACGCTGTGCCCTGCATAAAGCCAGTGTCATATAGCCTTTGGGCTAGTAGTTGGTGGTCAACTATGTCAAAAGACTTAGACAGGTCAAATAGTAGTGGTGCCCTCTGTGGGCAAAACAAGCTTTGGGAAAGCCAATATGTTTTGTAGGCAACATCTTTTGGATTTGGGGCGGCTAAGTGAATTAATGTTTGTAAGACTTACAAAAACCATTATTTATAAAGCGTTCAGCTATTCCATGGGGTTTCCCGGTGTTACAAAATCAGGATAGGTTTATTCCAGTCACGCTACATTAGAACAGCCTTGTAGGAGCTGCTTACGAAAGATCATTTCCCAAGAACTCAGGGAGCTTGTTCCATCATTTTGGACCCTGAATGCAAAGGACTGACCTCCCATATGTGTGCGTTTGACTGAGGGAACAACACACAAGGAACATTCACTATAGCATAGCGTCCAGGAATGTTGATAAACTTTCACCAAATTTTGTAGGTAGCTTTGAACAAGCCCTGCTCTGGCCTTATGCACATAGCACAGGGTCTTGAACAGAATTCTTGTTTCTATTGCTAACCAGTGTAGTTCCCGTAGGAGACGAGATCTGAGTCTCATCTGCATATGAAAATAAAGTGAGACCACAACTTTCCACTGAGTCCGCTAATGGGCGCCCATATATATTAAATAATATGGAGTTGGGGATGATCACGGAGGAACTTCTGAAGTCAGGGAGTGTCGCTTGCAAGAGTTGTTGCTGAAAACACTTAAAATGACCGATCCCTTAAAAAAGATGTGATCCAGGAGAGTGCGGTTCCGTCCAATCCTAACTCAGTCAGTCTTTCAAGAAGCATTGTTTGAGACACAATATCGAAGCCTGCGCTGAAGTTGGGTAAGATTCAAAGATGGCTGCTGTGCATGTGTATTTATAAACCATTTTAAGATGGCTGCCCACTGACACAGTGGTTAGTTTTGGTGAGACACTTATAGGGCAAGTAAAAATTCAGGAGGGAAACTCGTTTTTTAAACCAAGCGTGAGTGGGAAGGAGTGTGTGAGCAAGAAGGGACAGAGAGAGAGAGAGGTGGTCAACACGTATTTGTTATGGTAGGGCTCAGACAGTACTGTCCTACTCCCTGTTGTGGCCTGACCAAGTGTTTTAAGTATTGAAGTTCTCCTATTTATCTTTGATTCCTGGAAGTAGCTGAACTTCTCCACTTCCTTGCAAAATCAAGACAAGGCATACAAATATGTAATTTTGTTCTAGGACATTGGAATAACTGTTCTAGCTCCAGCCCTCAAATATTAGGAGGAATTGCATTTCTGTGAGCTTTTCTGTACTCTTGTCAAGATGCAAGAGTGAAAATGATGTCAGTGTGCATGCTTGCAACGCGTTTCATATATGCACCGGAGGCTGTGGGACATTGACAGATGCAAAGCTTCAGCACACGGAACATGGGCATTACCATTTGTTTCCATTGGTGGTGCAACAGGGAGGAAGCAAGTTGAATTCAGCCCAGCAAGTTGCAACATGATAGTCATGTTGAACCTTCTGCTTTAAAACTTCTGAGTAGCAAGTTCAATGGCCAGCTGTTTAAATATTACTGTTCGAGGGTGAAGTGACAGGCCCAGAAATGTTTGAAACAGTGTGGTTGAACGCTATACTAAAATGCTAACATATTTGTGAGCATTGCACAGTTGGAAGTGAAGGTCTTCAAGTGATCTTTTGCTCCAGTGTCTGGGAGTATTATTTTATATCAGTGGAAAAAAAGCTGCAATTCCTGCCGCACCGCTCTTTTATAGTGTGGTAGACGACCTTTACTACGTGGGAATTTCACCGCGGTAGGTTTACAACGCGGACTTTACAACGCAAGTCGTTTCAACGACTTGTGCTGGAGGGCGCTGTAAGCTAAGGAATAGTACGATTTACTATTCCAGCACCTTCCCTACTGTACGTAGACTGGTATTGGAATAGTAAATCGTACTATCCCTAACATGATCGCGTAGTATCGTCATACATTCGTATAGTGTAGCATCATGACCCTATATGGCTAAAGAACAGCGGAGTGTGCTTTAAACCCTCCTTCCGAAGGAGCAAAGCCAGCCATATCCCCATCACAAGAGATCGAGCACTTGCTTGTAAGTTTTGAAGACAGCTTTTCTCACTTACTGTATCATCTGCGTAGGCAGTTGTCTGTGCGGTATCTAAATATATACACTGGAGTGGGTCTATTAGAAGCAAGGACATCGAATGACAAACATAGTTTATCTATTTATCCATCTTCCTTTCTCAAGAGTAATCTTGTAGACCCTTAAGAAGTTTAGAAATAGGAGGCTTAGTGCATGGTTTTAACTACTGTATTTTTTTTAATAAGATTGATTATGATTAGCAAATCATAGGGTGGCAACTAGATAAACACATTTTTCTATTTCATAGCTATTGTTCTTGATGACCTGCAAAATGTTTTACTGGCATGTTTTAGAGTGTGCTTTTTTATTGTTAATTGTATATTTAAAAGTTTTGTACCAGTTTAAGTACCTTTATGGGCGGATACCCGAATAAAGTATTTTAATGACGATGATGACAGATTTTCTCACTTACTGTATCATCTGCTGTGAGAGCGTATACAAAAGAACTATAGTACATTTTCCTATTTCGAAAACTCAGCTGTATTTGATCTACACCAATTCTGCTGTAGCTAGTGTTCCCACCTTTCCAAAAGTAAACGACTGGCTGATTGTTCTTGTTTAAAGAGTCTGCAAAGGCCCAGACATGATACTTAAATAGAACTTCATATAATATAATCTGTATTCATTTGTGAAACACCTTTTCTGCTTTTGTTTACGCTACTGATCAGTCAAGAATCATAAAGGCAGATGTAGAGCGCATTGTAAAGTACTTTCTCCTTATAGTTGTTGTTTGAAGTATTGAGTGATAATGGAGGAAAATTGCCGGCTTTAAGTGATTTTCATAATTTTAGTACCAGCCGGGTCATGCCAGTAGAACAACGGCCAGGTGGCAACTCTTCCCGCAACCCTTCCTGTTCTTTCCAAACGTCCTTCATATCTGCAGTGTTGAGTGTGTTTTGAGTCTTGCTAAAAGAGAAATCCTGCAAACAGGAGGACCTGACCCTGATCTTCTTCTTTTAAATGTCCCAGGAGACTGAGTCATCTACTATCCATTTCTCAAAAAGTAGAAAATCTTGAGATAATCTTCAATACTGATCTGTAATTTGCTCCACAAGATAACAGTGTAGGTAGTGGCATTACCCTACAGTTGTCCTTGCTCTGGAAAATCCTGCTAGTGATGCAAAGCAATCAGGGTCGGACTGGGACAGAAAATAAGCCTGGGCACTAAAATAATAGTGGTCTCCATTAGTGAATCAAAAAGTGGCCCGTGGTATCAAATCAGGGCTGTTTCGAACATGTAAAGACATTCTGTATGTGTTTTGCAACTTTTGTAAGTCAGCATGGATTTGAGCTTGCTGCAGCCAATGTTTGTTTTAATATCAGGGAAATCAACCGTAAAAACCACCCCCAGCATACCACAAAATAGTCCTGCAAACATCCAAAAACAACACACACACACACACACACACACTGCGTGACGTGTCAGACCAGCCCATCTGGCAGCCCCTGGCTGCCCCATAGCCCAGTTATTCTGGTTATTCAGAAACTTGGCTGACCCCAATGGTTGGATTTGCTAGAGGAGAGCTTTAATTTTGAAGCGAAATATTGCACAGGTTTGGATTCCGGACCAAAAGACAGACTTGAATTAATTTGGTAAATGAAAAAAGTCAGTGTGATTTGTCCGGCTGTCTCTCAGCAAATCTTCCGCCGCCGAATTAGAGTTCATTCATGGCGGCCCCTTATATTGGTTTGATTCTTTTTGAGCGCCCGGATGCCTTAAAAAAGACACAAACGGGCACCACAGGGGTCACACTGCAGAATATTGTTAAAAGAAAGCAGTTTCTTTGATGCAGGAGGTTTCGGCGCAGATTAAAGGGCAGATCTGAAAAGGAGAGAGCGGCCGGGCGCGGTGTGAAAAGAGATGAGAGACAAGCGTAAAAAGAAAGTGATTCAGAAGGAGCGAAAACGGAAGAACTAGCAAGAAAGCAAGCCGCACGTGGCGCGTGGAAGAAGTAAACACGAAGCCCCAAGCGGAGGGAGGTGGGAGAGTGGAAGTGGAGGACAGGCCCCAATGCAGCATGAGGTGAAGGTGCAAGAAGTGAAACCAAACTTGTAGTCTGAACCTAGGCTGGTGTAGAGCAGCTGTCTCCAGATGTGCTTGTCAAGCAGAGGGTACCACCATGTCTAATGCTTAATGAGAGCACAGTGTCAGTGGTATTTATAACATGTCAGTACAAGAGGAAGAAGTTTCAAACAACATCTGAAAATCTAGTTGTTTTGTCTTGTCTTTCTGCCCTGACTCTGTTAAGTACCAAGATACTGCCCTGGGAGAAAGTCGTTGCGCTGTACTATATGTCCTTACCATAACAAGAAGTCAGAAAAAGCGATATGACATATACTGCAGGTGGAAAAAAATACTTCAAAAGGGAATTATAAGAAATGTGCCTTTATTGTAGTCCACCCATGGAGTGAAATTGGGATTAAAAAATGTCAAGATTCGCTTTGTAAGTGTACCAGAAAAATGGGACAATGTATTGGACCGTGGGTACTCACAAACTTTTTCTCAGGGGCCAAAGGTATGGTACGTGATGCGACCGAGGACCACCTTGATGCCACCAGGGTGGGGGTATGGGGGGTGGAAGATGAGCACTGGGAAAGAGAAGCACGTACATAGTGTGCACAGTGGGTTATAGAGTTATTTTGAGGGTTTCATTCCATGCTTCCCTCTAAATTAACCTCTTCGGAGCTCATGACGAGCCCAGCTCGTCATGAGTCACAGTGAAGCTGTGCTCATGACGAGCTGGGCTCGTCATAACCGCTCCGCGATGACCACGAGCGATTGATTCCCTGCCTGTGCGGGCGAATTAATCAGTGGGCGGGGCCATGAGGAGACTAGCTCGTCATGAGCACAGCTCCACTGTGACTCATGACGAGCTGGTCTCGTCACGAGCACCGCGGCGCCGTGCCGCGCTCACCCCCCTCGCCCCCCTGCACCATGGGGGAATTACTCCCCCAGGGAAGGGGTTAAGCCGCTAGCTCTAGAAAAATCATAGATTTATCAATACTGTGTCTAAACCGCTATGCCTCTACCGCTCCCTGAGACGAGCCTTTTCTGCTTGCTATCACTGTATCATTGCCTATGGCAAATCAAGGTTACAAAGGAAGTAACTTCGTTATTGAATTGAAATGAAATAGAATGTTAGGCCTCATAATCTCCTTGGGACTCTAGTCTGTTATTTGTAAACATTAGAAGTGCTTAGGAGCAGGGATCAAACCTGGGATCAGTACTTGCTTCTCTGCTTGAGTAAATTGTGTGATCCTAGCCAATTGTTTTATTTCACTTTGCTTCTTCATTATCACATAGAAGGGCACTCTGATTTATGAGTTCAGGATGTGTGCTGTACAAAACCCTATGTGCTTGATTTAAGAAACTAGGGGCCAGATGTAGGAGCCCAAAATCGGTATATTTACCAATTCGGTAAAATTACCGATTCGGTAAATTACCGAATCGGAAAATATACCGATTCTGTAATTCTAGATGTAGCTAGCACTTCAAAGAGTGCCACAGGCCCTTTAGGAGTCGGTATTTACCACCCAATCCTATTGGGTGGTAAAATACCGAATTCCAGTGTACATGCACATCTGTTCATGTACACCTATGCCATGTGACACACAGACATGCCCTTAGGGCATGTCTGTGTGCCACATGGCACACAAGCCTGCAATTGGGGTGCTACAGGGTGTCAAAGTGACACCCCGTTCCCCCTGCCAGGATTCGGTATTTACCGATTCGGTAAATACCAAATCGGTATTTTCAATTGATTCCTATGGGCTTCAAAGCCCATAGGAATCAATGGGGAATACCGATTCGGTATTTACCGAATCGGTAAATACCGAATTTTACAGATTCGGTAATTGTGAATTTAAAATTACCTACATCTGCCTCCTTCCTATTTAGGGATTCATAAATACCGAATCGGTAAAATTCGGTATTTATGAGTCGGTAAATTAGATTTACCTACATCTGGGCCTATGTTACATACATATTATTAACCTAGACCACATCGAAGTTGCATGTGACAACTAACTTGCCTCTCGGCTCTCTTATGGCATTTTTGCCAAGAAGGGGAAGGCATGAATATTTCCAAGTTCATATTTGAAAACTATCACTTTAAAAAAATGCATTGAAATCCACTGATGCACACTCTTTTGAATTTTCAAGAGCCTTTATCATATTTTTACATGTTTGTTGCATAATGTCTTTAAAATGAGGGGTTTCTAAAGAAAAGTGGTGCAGGCCACCTTCTTTGCTTCTTTTCCTTTTACTTCATTGAATGTGTAAATAACTACTTACCAGTTTAAATCTATCTGAATGTCACTGCTAAGTCAAACAAACAGCAGCCCATGGGGCCAGAGGTGAGGAGGGCAGCAAGCGGCCCCCGGGCCATACTTTGAGTATCCCTGTATTGGACTTAATCAGAAAACCACTTGTGTTCAGGCAGTTTGCGTCTCCCTAGACCAAGAAATGAGGTCCATAGAGGTCTGGGCTAGCCATAGAATTTCTAATTGGATGTAAGCAGGCAATCAGAATGTTTCAGCGCTCTCACAAATGCTGTTTAGCACTACATAAAATCAGTATTATGCATTAGGGACCATTATGATTGGCTGCAGGCAGGCGGGCAGAACAGCCTACAGATGAACTTTGCAAATTGTCCCCGGGTTGTGCGTGGTGCATCAATTTCTCAGTAGTCTGAAATTACCACCTGCAGTTCATCTTCTTTAGCAGGGCTGTGAAAAAGGTGGATTTGTGTCAATGCTCGTTTCTGCGTACCGTGGCCACAAATATTCACCCATACCCAGTGCTTGAAATGGAAAAATAGAAGTGCAGCTACTCTGTACTAGAGTACCTGCTTGCTTCTGAGAAGTGCCGGTACTCTCCAATTAAAAATATAAAACTTCCCTTGAGAAGTGACAGTACTCTCCAATTAAAAGTATTACATTTCTCTTGAGAAGTGCAGTTACTCTCCCTCTCAAAATAAAAAAGTGCTGGTACTTAGTATCGGACAGTACCGGCCCATTTAAAGCACTGCCCATCCCTAATCACAGGGAAGTGCCAGCATTAACAAAAACAACAGTCTATACCTGCATATCTCATAGGCACATAGTTTCTCATGAAAGGGCACTTTGAACTTGGGGGATCTGGAACCCAAGCTAGTTTGGCAGTGGCTCCTGGTCGTTGTATATCAGAACTTCAGGGATCCTCGCATCCACGCGAGCAGTACATCCACGAGCACTACGTCAACATAGCCTATACCTCAAGCTGCCATGGCCTCATCTTGGACGATTTAGTATTGTAACCATAGTCCTAGTACTTCAGACACTAAACCAGTGCTTAGTTTGTAAATAAATAAGCGCAGGGACCCACAGTCTTTGTTAGGAGCCGCTGAATGCCAGGTTTGCCATACACCAAGGCCTCCTAGTTTTGATTCCTCCTCATATCTCTTTCAGCAATCTACATTTCTTTCCCCTTTATATTATGCATGTGGTTCCTCTTTTCATATCTTCGTTCTCCCTTTGTCACTGTTTTCCTATCTTTATCTCCCTTCTTCTCTCTCCCTTTTCTCCATTCCTCTCGCTTGCTGTAGGTCAAAGCCTGATGATGAAAATTATGTCTTAGTCCCCAAAAATGATTGTTGGTGCCCACCTGCAACCACCAACACAAATCAAGACCTGGTTAAAGCCATGAATCCATGACAGGTTAATGTTCTCATTGAGTTAATGAGTGTGTCTATTAATTAAGAAAACTTTATTCAGATAAGGGGCAAGAAAAGACAAATACAATTTGTCAGTAAAAGACAGTTAATAAATAAATACATGTTCCAAGATAAAAATTGGCATGATATAGATTCAGAAAGCATCAAAGACAAAGTGCCACAAAACCATCAAGCGCATGTGTTTCTATGGGAGACATATGTCCTATGCTTAATTACACGTATACAATTCATCACAGTCAGGCATGAACAAGATAAAGAAAACAAGTTTTAAAGGCATCAGAAAGCATAAAGTGTAAAGTTCAATTTGCCGTCAGTCAGACACATTTCTCTGAAGGCCATATTTCCTACCTTAATTGCACACTGTATATAATTCACAAATATCAAGCAAACACTCAGAGATGGAAGAGATTGTAAATAATGCATGGCTTGCTTGTGATGTCTGACATTTGAAAGCAGCAATAAAGTATATTTTCTCAAACCAGAACACAATTTACAAAATAACATCAGGTGCAAAGTGGATTGTGCAGAATAATCGTAACACTGGCACACGTCTAGGGTCATTGAGTACCGAACAGGTTCTGGAAAAGGGACTATAAAGTGCAAAGTGGTCAATCTCAACCTGGTCAGCAGGGCGCGCTGGTGATTGTTATTTACCCATATATGGTGCACCTCCATACATAGTCCGGAATTTTGAGGACTGTAGAGACAGACTGATCTTTTAATATCCTCTCTACTGTCTTGTCTATTTCTGTTCCATTTCCAAAAGCGAGCTTTCAAAGTTTGTTTAAAGGCTGGTAAAAGGGCCTCAGGGCTGGTGTAAAACTCAGGGAAACCTATTAGACAGGGAATTTTGGCAACTTCTAAATCCAACTTCATACAATCCCTAATCAATTTACCACCAGAATCGGCTTCTGGCTTTGTCCTGATAGAGAACTACAAAAGGAGCAGTCAGATTCTGAAAAGGTGATCGATGTAATCGAGACTGGGTTCATCATGACCTGTGTGGGTGGCTGTGCTCTGTGGGACCCCAGCAGTCTTTTCAAACACCCATTTTCAACTCTATGAATGGCCAACAAGTATTTGATCCCCAGACTGGGAAACCAAAGGTTGTGACTGCTAGGCATTTGGCTTTATATACCGCCACAAGCTCCTTCATACGCCTGGAACCTAGGTTGGCAATACACTTAAAAAGTCCCAGATATGGGAAAGTTGAAACAGGTGCAATTCTAGTGGAATTAATAAAAGGACTTTCTCCTGTTCAATTGCACTGTTTCTCAATGGAACTACAAATGAGATGCCTTGATAATGTACGTGTTTGTATATTTTTGTATGTATGCATGTTTATGGGTTTGTGCATGTGTGTAAGTATGGCATGTGTGCACTACAGCTTATGCATGTTTGAAATGTTTGTTTATATGCGTGGGGGTGTTTTTACATATGCATCTGTGTGTGTGAGTGTTTGTATTCCATGTGCATGATTTTGTACCTTTATGCATGCCTGTGTGTGCATGTTTATGGGTTTGTGCATGTGTGTAAGTATGGCATGTGTGCACTACAGCTTATGCATGTTTGAAATGTTTATTTATATGCGTGGGGGTGTTTTTACATATGCATCTGTGTGTGTGGGTGTTTGTATTCCCTGTGCATGATTTTGTGCCTTTTTGCATGCCTGTGGGTGCATGTTTATGGGTTTGTGCATGTGTGTAAGTATGGCATGTGTGCACGAAAGCTTAAGCATGTTTAAAATGTTTGTTTATATGCGTGGGGGTGTTTTTACATATGCATCTGTGTGTGTGTGGGTGTTTGTATTCCCTGTGCATGATTTTGTACCTTTATGCATGCTCTGTGTGTGCATGTTTATGGGTTTGTGCATATGTGTAAGTATGGCATGTGTGCACGAAAGCTTAAGCATGTTTGAAATGTTTGTTTGTATGCGTGCATGTGTTTTTACATAATTCAGAAAAGGGGGTGGTGATGAACAGAGTGTCTGAATTAAGCAGACCACTCTTTCCCAGTCCAAAGATCAGGTCTTGATCCATCACCGTTATTTAGCTCACTGCCCCATCCCAGCTCAGAACCTGGCTATATGCAAATTAGTCTGTCCCTGGCCCAGTGCATCATGGGACCATCCCAGTTCAGAACCTGGCTAGGGGCAGTGAGCTAAATAACGGTGATGGATCAAGCCCTGATCTTTGGACTGGGTAAGAGTGGTCTGCTTAATTCAGACACTCTGTTCATCACCACCCCCTTTTCTGAATCATTTTGTCCACCTTAAGCGTGGAAGGGTATACTCAGACATGAGTCCCTTGCTCACTGCTCCATCAGGATTCAAGCAAGCCGGGCCGACGACGCCTGGAATGGCAGAAACCGGTCCCCGGAAGCTTGTTTCCTTTCCAGTAAAGAATTGGCTTGGTAGTTTGGTCTGCCCTGTTCCCATGATGCACTGGGCCAGGGTCAGACTAATTTGCATGTAGCCAGGTTCTGAACTGGGATGGTGCAGTGAGCTCAAAAACGGTGATGGATCAAGCCCTGATCTTTTTACTGGGTAGGAGTGTTTTGCTTAATTCAGATACTCTGTCCATCACCACCCCCTTTTGAATCGTTTTGGCCACCACAAGTGTGGAAGGGTATGCTCAGATGTGTGTCCCTTGCTCACTGCACCATCAGGATTCAAGCAAGCCGGGCCGAAGACGGCTGTAATGCCAGAAACCGGTCCCCGGAAGCTTGTTTCCTTTCCAGTAAAGAATTGGCTTGGTAGTTTGGTCTGCCCTGTTCCCATGATGCACTGGGCCAGGGTCAGACTAATTTGCATGTAGCCAGGTTCTGAACTGGGATGGTGCAGTGAGCTAAAAAACGGTGATGGATCAAGCCCTGATCTTTTGACTGGGTAGGAGTGTTTTGCTTAATTCAGATACTCTGTCCATCACCACCCCCTTTTGAATCGTGTTTTTACATATGCATCTGTGTGTGTGAGTGTTTGTATTCCCTGTGCATGATTTTGTACCTTTATGCATGCCTGTGTGTGCGTGTTTATGGGTTTGTGCGTGTGTGTAAGTATGGCATGTGTGCACGAAAGCTTAAGCATGTTTGAAATGTTTGTTTATATGCGTGGGGGTGTTTTTACATATGCATCTGTGTGTGGGGGTGTTTGTATTCCCTGTGCATGATTTTGTACCTTTATGCATGCCTGTGTGTGCATGTTTATGGGTTTGTGCATGTGTGTAAGTATGGCATGTGTGCACTACAGCTTATGCATGTTTGAAATGTTTATTTATATGCGTGGGGGTGTTTTTACATATGCATCTGTGTGTGTGGGTGTTTGTATTCCCTGTGCATGATTTTGTACCTTTATGCATGCCTATGTGTGCATGTTTATGGGTTTGTGCATGTGCGTAAGTATGGCATGTGTGCACTACAGCTTATGCATGTTTGAAATGTTTATTTATATGCGTGGGGGTGTTTTTACATATGCATCTGTGTGTGTGGGTGTTTGTATTTCCTGTGCATGATTTTGTACCTTTATGCATGCCTGTGTGTGCATGTTTATGGGTTTGTGCATGTGTGTAAGTATGGCATGTGTGCACGGCAGCTTATGCATGTTTGAAATGTTTATTTATATGCGTGGGGGTGTTTTTACACATGCATCTGTGTGTGTGGGTGTTTGTATTCCCTGTGCATGATTTTGTACCTTTATGCATGCCTGTGTGTGCATGTTTATGGGTTTGTGCATGTGTGTAAGTATGGCATGTGTGCACTACAGCTTATGCATGTTTGAAATGTTTATTTATATGCGTGGGGGTGTTTTTACATATGCAGCTGTGTGTGTGGGTGTTTGTATTTCCTGTGCATGATGTTGTACCTTTATGCATGCCTGTGTGTGCATGTTTATGGGTTTGTGCATGTGTGTAAGTATGGCATGTGTGCACTACAGCTTAAGCATGTTTGAAATGTGTGTTTATATGCGTGGGGGTGTTTTTACTTATGCATCTGTGTGTGTGGGTGTTTGTATTCCCTGTGCATGATTTTGTGCCTTTTTGCATGCCTGTGTGTGCATGTTTATGGGTTTGTGCATGTGTGTAAGTATGGCATGTGTGCACGAAAGCTTAAGCATGTTTGAAATGTTTGTTTATATGCGTGGAGGTGTTTTTACATATGCATCTGTGTGTGTGGGTGTTTGTATTCCCTGTGCATGATTTTGTACATTTATGCATGCTCTGTGTGTGCATGTTTATGGGTTTGTGCATGTGTGTAAGCATGGCATGTGTGCACGAAATCTTAAGCATGTTTGAAATGTTTGTTTATATACGTGGAGGTGTTTTTACATATGCATCTGTGTGTGTGGGTGTTTGTATTCCCTGTGCATGATTTTGTACCTTTATGCATGCTCTGTGTGTGCATGTTTATGGGTTTGTGCATGTGTGTAAGCATGGCATGTGTGCACGAAAGCTTAAGCATGTTTGAAATGTTTGTTTATATGCGTGGAGGTGTTTTTACATATGCATCTGTGTGTGTGTGTGGGTGTTTGTATTCCTTTTGCATGATTTTGTACCTTTATGCATGTCTGTGTGTGCGTGTTTATGGGTCTGTGCATGTGTGTAAGTATGGCATGTGTGCACGAAAGCTTAAGCATGTTTAAAATGTTTGTTTATATGCGTGGGTGTGTTTTACTTTTGCATCTGTATGTGGGTGCTTGTATTCCCTGTGCATGATTTTGTGCCTTTATGCATGCCTGTGTGTGCGTGTTTATGGGTTTGTGCATGTGTGTAAGTATGGCATGTGTGCACGAAAGCTTAAGCATGTCTAAAATGTTTGTTTATATGCGTGGGGGTGTTTTTACATATGCATCTGTGTGTGTGGGTGTTTGTATTCCCTGTGCATGATTTTGTACATTTATGCATGCTCTGTGTGTGCATGTTTATGGGTTTGTGCATGTGTGTAAGCATGGCATGTGTGCACGAAAGCTTAAGCATGTTTGAAATGTTTGTTTATATGCGTGGAGGTGTTTTTACATATGCATCTGTGTGTGTGGGTGTTTGTATTCCTTGTGCATGATTTTGTACCTTTATGCATGCCTGTGTGTGCGTGTTTATGGGTCTGTGCATGTGTGTAAGTATGGCATGTGTGCACGAAAGCTTAAGCATGTTTAAAATGTTTGTTTATATGCGTGGGTGTGTTTTACTTTTGCATCTGTATGTGGGTGCTTGTATTCCCTGTGCATGATTTTGTGCCTTTATGCATGCCTGTGTGTGCGTGTTTATGGGTTTGTGCATGTGTGTAAGTATGGCATGTGTGCACGAAAGCTTAAGCATGTCTAAAATGTTTGTTTATATGCGTGGGGGTGTTTTTACATATGCATCTGTGTGTGTGGGTGTTTGTATTCCCTGTGCATGATTTTGTACCTTTATGCATGCCTGTGTGTGCGTGTTTATGGGTCTGTGCATGTGTGTAAGTATGGCATGTGTGCACGAAAGCTTAAGCATGTTTAAAATGTTTGTTTATATGCGTGGGTGTGTTTTACTTTTGCATCTGTATGTGGGTGCTTGTATTCCCTGTGCATGATTTTGTGCCTTTATGCATGCCTGTGTGTGCGTGTTTATGGGTTTGTGCATGTGTGTAAGCATGGCATGTGTGCACGAAATCTTAAGCATGTTTGAAATGTTTGTTTATATACGTGGAGGTGTTTTTACATATGCATCTGTGTGTGTGGGTGTTTGTATTCCCTGTGCATGATTTTGTGCCTTTATGCAGGCCTGTGTGCTCATATTTGTTAGTGAAAGTGTGTTTTTCCCCTGGGCGTTTTGTCTCTGCGCCTGCTTGCCTTGCCTATTTTTGATTTGTTTGCGCGCGCGCGCGCGCGTGTGTGCGTGTGTGTGATTGATGAGCCTGTGATTCAGCTTGATGTTACATAAATCACACGTGATGACATCATGTGCACAGGGTGAAACTGTATCCATGTGGATGCTCTCTTTAGAAAGGGAACTCCCGTGGCCTTGGGAGTTCAAACACAATCGCATCATTGTATATTGTGGAATACAGAGCACCCAATTGAATGTATCATCACCGAACGCACGGAGAATATGTGAACTTCACCTCTGCTCTTAGTTTACGGACCAATCTAAAAGTCGAGAAAAAATACAACAAGCATTGGCAAAGCCACGGAGTCGCCTTTGGGACCCATTTGTTTGCAAATTATTTTTAGCGATGCTGCACAGCAGGGCTACAGAATAAAAATAAAGCCTTTGACGTGGCCGCCCCCGAGTCATTTTGCCTTCCTTTGAACGTGTTATTTGTGTGTTGCCCCTTTGTGGCACCCACAGCTTTTAAGAATGTAACAATTTTAAGAAAGTAATTTCTAAAATGGACAGTGTGCTTCCTCTTTTTGACCCTCCTGCAGGATTAATTCATGGCCTGGCGAATGATGCCTTTTATCCAGTCATGTTATTAATAAGTATCACTAGAAATGTTTGCGTTTCGGCAGGGGCGGCTCTAGGCTCATGGCGGCCCTGTGCAGGAAGCGTAGGTAGGGGGCCCCGTAAGAGGGGGTCCGGGCGGGGCGGAGTGCGGAGGTCAGTGAAGAGGGGGGGTAGGGGGGGTCAGGGAGTTTGGAAGTGGAACAGAGCCGGAGGCCGCGAAATCCCTGCCAGGGGCCGCCACGCAAATATGTATCCATCCTCAGAGGATTATTATATTAAGGATATATATTGGCGTGGTGGCCCCTGGGGTTTGGTGGCCCTGTGCAGGTGCACAGCTTCCACATGCCTAAGGCCGCCCCCGGTTTCGGTGTATAATATCTAAATCTATTTCAACCACAGGTGGGTGAGCCAACAGATTAACAGGGAGAGCCAAGCCAGGGGTCTGGCTTGGGCCTGTACGCGAGCCATGCCTTGAAAATATTTGACATATGTAAATCATGCAACATGCATCATGCAAAAATCTGGTAAAGACGACGAGGCTGAAATGCCAGAAACCGGTCCCCGGAAGCTTGCATCCTTTCTGGTGGAGAATTGGCTTGGTAGTTTGGTCTGCCCTGTTCCCATGATGCACTGGGCCAGGGACAGACTAATTTGCATATAGCCAGGTTCTGAGCTGGGATGGGGCAGTGAGCTAAATAACGGTGATGGATCAAGCCCTGATCTTTGGACTGGGTAAGAGTGGTCTGCTTAATTCAGACACTCTGTTCATCACCACCCCCTTTTCTGAATCGTTTTTGGCCACTATAGGTGTGGCAGGGTATACTCAGACATGAGTCCCTTGCTCACTGCTCCATCAGGATTCAAGCAAGCCGGGCCGACGAGGCTGAAATGCCAGAAACCGGTCCCCGGAAGCTTGCATCCTTTCTGGTGGAGAATTGGCTTGGTAGTTTGGTCTGCCCTGTTCCCATGATGCACTGGGCCAGGGACAGACTAATTTGCATATAGCCAGGTTCTGAGCTGGGATGGGGCAGTGAGCTAAATAACGGTGATGGATCAAGCCCTGATCTTTGGACTGGGTAAGAGTGGTTTGCTTAATTCAGACACTCTGTTCATCACCACCCCCTTTTCTGAATTGAAAATATTTGACATATGTAAATCATGCAACATGCATCATGCAAAAATCTGGTAAAGTTTCTTCAAAATTCAGAAAAGTGTATTTATGGCAGATGTGTTCCACCTTATACATCAGAGTATATCAACGCTTTAAGAGGTGTTTATTAGAAGTGATAGTTTTTAAAAATGAGCTTAGAAATATCCTTGCACCTCCACCTCCAGCTCTTAAGACGATGGTATTAGTGAAGTAAGTGGTAAGTCAGTTGTCATGTTTACCCTAAATGTGGCCTTGATTCTTATTATAGATGGAGCAACAATGTAAGCTATTATGGCAAACACAGGCAGTTTTTGTACAGTGCACATCCAGAACTCATGTATTTGAAGGCGCTTTCATGTGTTCGTGAAGAAAAAAGAGGTTTGGTGACATAAAATATTTGCCTAGGATCGCTTAATTTGTAATCAGGGCAGCCGGGTTGGATCAATGTACTTCTTGTATCATATTGTGCAGTTCAGCTGCCCTGATAGGTATCTTGCTGTCCTTTTTTAGATCCTTATTGATGTTCAATTGATGGAGCGTGGATGGCAGGCAGGAGCCACATGAAGGTTCTGCTATTTTTGGGCTCGAGCTCAGTAGTTAATTTGTCAAAAAATAAGTGCTGGGGCTCTCGTCAGGAGGCAGCTTGCCTCCTGAGGTGTTAGCGCCATCTAAAACAGAAGCAACTACTAACCATTGGAGTGGGGAGAGGATGTGGTGTTATGGCCAGAGCTGCCGACTTTGGAGCTGAGGAACCCGGTTGTAGCCTCGGCGTCGGCTCAACATCCTGTGATTCTCTCTAAATCACTTAATCTCCCCGTAAATGAAGGTGTCCTTAACTGGTGCTCATAAAAAGTGCAGGTGTTGATGGTTAAGTGCTGGTGCTGTGCACCAGAAACCACTGGTTCAAATTAACTACTGACTGAGCTAGGTATATGCCGGATCCTGGTTCGAGCTTTCAGTGGCCAGCCCATCTCTAATTTCAACAGATTATTTTCATACACAAAGACTTTCTGTTGTGCTTTCGAGAGTGCATCAATTGGCAATAGTTGGACATTGAGTGCAGTGCAGCACTGCAAGGCACATATTAATGGTACTGTTACCCACATTTGAGTTTCTACTCTCGGTGTTGGACCATTCTGTCTTCAATTGGTTGGAGGCCTGAGCCAACCTATCCCGACCAAAGTGTAGCAGGTCGGACCAGTAGGCCTTGTCTATTCTGCAGTATGCGTGAGTGGGAGTGTGTGGCTGAAGTGTAGCCTAGATAGGAAGAGTATGGCAAAGTAGATTTCCCTGCATTTATGTGTTTATGAAATGCATGTGTTGTTTTCACCTGCAATTAGGTAGTATTTTGATTGTTTCAGAGCGATGAGCTACTAGAGACAAAGTAGAAGAGGGAGGGGTGGTGTAGCAAGTAAGACAAGTGCCTTAAGTAAGGATTTGTTTGTATGCTTGGTCCAAGAGAAATGACTTTATGACTTTCATGTACTTTCCAAATACATCCTTTAAGGTCAAGTTACTCAGGCATGAACCTTGAGAATGTAATCATCTCCCAGCAAAACGTTTGAATGTTCTTGTACTGAGCCAAGACAAGACCCTAAGTCCCCCTTGATTCAGGCAGTGATCTGATCTGATCTGATCTCTTGGTCTTTATGTTACTATTGTTGATTTTGTTATTAGTGTGTGCAGCTTGTAGGCCACTTAGAAGTCCTACGTGGGGAACAAGCGTAGGCAAAGACAGTGGGTGCCGTGGTATTGGCTTGTTTCCTTTGCTGTACTTTGTTATTAGATTACCATTCCAAGAAAGCAACACATCAGTGAACTTGGAATGATGAACTATTGATAAAGTATAACAAAAAATATTCTAAGATAGCTACCTCTGCATGCAAGTGGCAGTGGAATGGTTTTAGCAACAGTTTTCTTCATGTAAAAAAACAATATGGGCAGCCATCTTAGAATAGCTTTTGCTATTAAGTACATCACAGGCAGCCATCGTTGCGTATATATACTCATGTGCAAGCAACCATCATTGAATGGTTTTCAAATACTTTTTTGGTAACAAAGTATGGAAAATCCCATTAAAGATACCGCCAAAAGCTGTGCCTATACAGGAGGCAGTACTCTGGGAATGGCATCGAGAGAACCGAAAGCAGCGTTGAAGTTGGGAAAAACAATGTAAAATGTATGTTCAAAAGAAGCAAAACATTGCCTCATCAGCCCTTACACCTAGGAGGATTACTTTTTGGAGGTGGTACACATTGTCCAGAGGATGAATGCCGTCACTCACTGAGAGGGGAGTTAATGGATGAAGTGCCAGACACGCTGCCCTATTCTGTATGTGATCAAATGTGACGTTTGATTGGAAATTAGTTGACCAAAACCCCCTATATTTATATATGTATTTTATAATTTATATATATATTATATAATTTAAAAAACAGGAATTGTCTGGTTAAAAAGCTGAAGCTGCCTTAAAGGCCGGACCTCATAATGGGAGAATGGGGAAACCCTCATAATAAAATAGGGGGTCAGTTGAGTATATTCATAGCTACTGATGTTAGTCAGATCAGTTATTATTGTGGAAGCGTTGAGCTGTCCGGGTGGCCGCGTCAGGATTATTCTCTAACCTCCAAAGAAGTATGGAGAAACAGTAAGTAGCTAGGCTTTCTGGGTGTTTAATGCTTGCCTTGTGAGATATATTAGGATATAATGAGATACAAACACTACATTCCATTCCCTTTCACTACCACCGGTGATTTTCCCAGAACCTATTTGTCATGTGCCTGGTATCTCTGCGAGGAAAACATTACCTCGGATATTATCTGCAGAGTTTAGATGAAAGATGCCCTAAGATATGTATCCCTCCCTTCATATTACCTCCATCTCCCTGGCAGTAGCACCTCTATGCAGGAGGCGTGTGCGAGGCTAGCACAGAAACCTTCTTTTACGGCCAGGGTTGCCTTGGACAGAAAATAGGCCGGGCAGCAAAATAAAAGTGGCCCTCATTAGCGGATCAGGTAGCTCAAAACGTAGATTTGCACATTGGAGCAGTTTTGAACTTGAACAAGCTCACTGTATGGGTGCTTTGCGAGGTCTGGGAGATTGCATGCATTTCAGTCTGCTGCAGGCAACGTTTTGGTAATATCAAGGAAATCAACAGGAAAATACGGCCCACCAGACAATAAAGCAGGCCCACAAACAGCCAAAAAACGGCCCATGCAATGCATTGAGACCAGCCCCTTGGGCACTGTCCAGTTGCCCAGTGGGCCTGTCCGGTCTTTTATGCGGCATATAAGAAAGGGTTCTGAGGGCAGAGCCGGACTGGCAATAGGTGGCACCAGGTGTTTCCCCGGTGGGCCGGAAAGATGGGGTCCGGTTTTGTGGCCGTGGGAGCTGGTTTTGTCACTGGTACAGTGCTGCAATATCGACCCCCTGTAACAAAAGCAGGAGCAGTGCTTCTTACTAGCACACCCCCCACCCTCTCCAAGGGCTGGTCGAGCAGCAATCTGCCGGGGCTGATTGCTGTTTCCAGTCCGGCCCTGCCCTGAGGGGTCTTAATTGCGGGTTCTTTTTGTTGCCGCTATCTTTCATCATTCCATCATTCTCTCCTCACCCAGGCTTCACAATACCTGAAACCGGCTCTGAGGAATGGATAAGGGAAAAGGTCAATTTCATTGATATGTTTCAATAGGTGAGACATTTCTTTTGCACTACGTGGCACTTTGAGCAGAATCTATGTCCCCGAAGTGACTACCGGGGTCCTTTAAGAACACTGCAACTTGGGAAGTGGGAAATGAAATGAGCTGCCCATTTTAAGCCGGCAGACCCAAGCTTCAAATATGGCGATTATATTAATGTATCTGGTTATATACCTTTGCCTTGTCTTGGTTTTAAATGCAGTGGTGGCTGGTAGGTAGAACTTGGGGGGAGCCCGCACGGACGCATGCACACACACACACACACACACACACACACACACACATATGCAAGCTCAGTTACACCTATGCATTCACATGCAGACATGTGCGCAAACCCATTCACATCACTCACTCACAAATACACGTACATTCATACATACACACACGCACCAGTCAGTTAAATCACAATACTTACCTGCTGCAGCTTTCGGAGAGGGAAGTCTCGGAGGTGCCAGAAGAGTTGGGACTGCTGCCTCCCCTCATTGCCTGACCTTAGATCAGACAATGTGGGGAGCTGGCTGTCCCTACCTCGTGCCAGAGTAGGATGGGGTCGGAGAGACTGCTGACCCCCCACTCTGTGACGAGGTGACAGTGCCTGTGACATATCTATCTATCTATCTATCTATCTATCTATCTATCTATCTATCTATCTATCTATGTAAAGGGTTTTTCCTTGCGTCCTGTGTCACTTTGGTGGGCGCATCATAAAACAAAAAGATAAAAAGATTTTCATATTACAAATCACCAGGTGAGATTATTAAATTGACCATAACCATATAAACCCTCTGCTGAGGGAGAAGCAGAGTTTTTATATTGTTTTTGTCGATTTAATAATTTCCCCTGATAATATGCAATATTACCATAATTCATGTTATTTCCCTTTTCGTCTTTCTGCGTATATAAAACATTCAATCAGGTAGTTGTGTGGTCTACCATTTCTGTAAAAATAAGTAACAAAAATGGAAATTGAGGTGTAGTTAACATTTCCGCAAATGTTTTCATCATTAGACAGTTGCAAGACAAGTAGTGAGAGTCCTGTGAGTAAATGATTATTAGAGGTGCTACCATGGGGGACACAGTTTGCAAAATCCCCCCAACCAAAGTAATTTAGTGTGCCGTTGCTGACTCTAGCATTGGCACTAAACCCACCCTCTGCTGCTACCTTGATTCCATTCTCTATCCTCCCACTCTTCTTGGCGTGGAAAGCTCTTAACTTTTAGGTCTCACCCAGCCAGTGTGTCAGCTGGGACATCCAAAGCGAGAGACAACTGGATGATGAAGGCATTGAGAATATGCGTGTAAGTGATACCCCTACTATATATATCATTGAGCCTAGAGGTCCATCGGTTGGTAGTCGGGTCAATATATGTAATTGCATTTATATGGCGCTTACTACCCCAGATGGGGCGTCAAAGCTCTTTTCGACGAGTAGCACGCTACTCCAGAACCCAAAAAGGATTAGTGGTGAATTAGAATAAGGAGATATGAAATTAATTTGAGCTGTGGGCATGTGAGTTTGTTATTTGAATTGAAAAAGGATAGTGGCGGGTTAGAAGATGGAAGGCTTTGCATTTGTATAGCGCTTGCTGCCCCTGATGATGTGTTGAAGCACTAAAAAGTCTGACTCTATTCTAGGAAGTGGTTACTTGACGTCAGACACCAGACAGTGGTATTGTTACATCTATTAGTGGTGTAAGGAAAAGGTGAAGACTAGGACAAATCAATGACAGTTCATCTCATGTAACATTACAGATTTCTTATTACAGAGTGTTATTTACAGCCTCCTGAAGTCCTGTCCCAGGTGACCAAGAGTCTCTGGGTTGCTCTGTGGTTAGGTCATCAGTGCAGATCTTTTGAACTGAATTATAGTTTTATCGTGGACATTGGTTGGAACACATGGAGGGAGGGTTTGGTTCAAATTTGTCTAGGGGAAACCTCCGTTAGAAAGGAGCTCGGAAGTAGTTAAAAGGAAATGAACTTAGATGGGGTGCAGCAGGGCTTGGCAAAGTAATGGCTTTTAAGGTTAGAAGAATGCAGAATTCCTGTTGGTACATTTTGGGAAGGGACTGATAGGGGCTTGATGACATTTTTTGCCTTAGAGACAAGGATTAGGAGTATAAAGAGTGGAATTTGCTCAGCTGATGCTCAGTGGGTTTAATCTTTCTGGGGATAATTTGGTTTATGTGTGGGGTGATTGAAAAGCATTTACGTTGATGCTCTTGTTAAGAATTAAGAAAACAGACCTCATCAGGTCATATTACACTAAGTTCTCGGGGGTAAAACAAACGTTTTTTACCCTATTTTTGGGTACTTTGGTGACCATATCTATAATATACCCTGCATTGGCATTACATGTGTGTTAGCGCAATCTCAAGGGGGTGTCCTCTCACTTGCATAGGGTTATGGTCTCATGCAAATGAGGAAACACTTCACTTCTTTGCTTATTGCAGATGTGGGCGCAGAGGCAAAGGAGCTGTCAGAAGGCGCAATGACTATTGTCCACTTTGGTGTAGCACACAGTCAGTGCACCCAAATGGTGCCCCTTGTAAGGGGGAAACAGGGGGTCACATGGACCCCCCTAGAGATGGGCAGCAGTGGCTGTTGATGACATATTAAATAGGAGGGGTGTGAAAAAATGATTTACAAAAGAAATTACGTAAATAAGTTTCACTTACTTTGCACTGCATGTCCTCGATGTTCTGTAGCATGTCCTCAATGTTCCTGGCTCCAGACCGAGCACGAAGTCCCACAGCCAACTCCCTTATCCAATCCTGACGCTGCTCTCATGTTGGTAAGCAGCATAAGTGGCGCGTATTGATTGGCTGGAGCTGGCTGGCTCTCAGCTCTAAAAGGCACTGTAGGCCTGCTCTTCAACCCACCTGTCTAAGACAGGCAGCTGGTTTGGAGAGGTTTGAATTTTGCATGCCTGTCTGGCCGTAGCAAGGTAGCTGGCCAAACCAACATGCACACTTCAAACTGAAGTGTCCTCTCCTCACTGCTGCCAATCAGCAGCAGTGACGCACTGGCCCCGCCCCCACTCTCCATTTGCTGGCAGAGAATAAAATGGTAATAAAATAATTTTATCAGAGTTTTATTTTTCATGCTTTCTGCGCAGCAGTGTGGTGGGAGGCGACGCTCCTCCGCTCCTATGGAGGAACCGTCGGTTGGGGGCACTCACTCATGCATCCACCTGCAGAGGAATCGCTGTAGCCTCTTTTAGATACAAACCTTGTTGCGCCTGCACAGTAAAGGGCGGGCCCAGTGCCTTCAAATGGCTGGTTCTTTCTCAACTAGTACGCTGATCCTGGCGGAAGTGCGGGCTGTCACCTGCAATGGAAAGAAATCATTTGTTGTGATATGTCCCACACTACTGCTGTGTGTTTTTTTTTTGGTCCAGTTCCGAGAGGGGGCTTTACAGAACTGTGATATCCCCCAGGGGATGAGTGATGCGCTTTATAAAAACTCTAATAATAATACTACTGCACCCTAACGTAAGTGTGTGACGTATCCATAATATAGCCCCATGAGGCTAAACAGTATTGTTGACCTTATGAAGTATTCTCATGAGATGCTTGTTAATTAGGGATTTGTAAGTGTCAACAGGAAGGTCTGGACAAATACTTCTGGTGATATGAGCTGCAAAACAATACACAAAAATACAAAAAACGGGTATGCATTAAACAAATGTTTAAATATCGAAATATGTATTTTACTCTGAAACACATATGGAAAGTTTTCAAATTGTTCGTTTTGCTTCTTTATTCGTACATATATTATCCATTTTAATTGATTAATTTTAAGATTTAATTTTGTCAAACAGTCGCAGATCCCTTCCTAGGACTCGCCGACCCTCAGTGGTCCTCAGACCCCAGGTTAAGAACCACTGCTATATGTTTTCCATTGATTTCCATCACAGAACCTCACCGGGGTCAATGATTTTAGCTGCTTTCTTGGTAAAAGATACTGTGTCTTAGATTTATTAGATTTTTATTCAGATTACATGGAGTGTTTTCACATGCCACAAACCTTTACCCTCCCAGCATTCAGATTACCTGAGGCCTTTTGTTTTTCTCTTTTTAAGGCTGGTGCTGTAGGAAGACCAAAGAGGCGGAGAGGGAAGTCAACTAAGGAAGAAAGGAGCTAAGCAGGCAGAAAGAAGCCCTCGCTGCCTGGAAAAACAGGGAGCCATGCCCTTGTTCAGAAGATCCTGACTTTAAAGCCAAGCTCCACCGCCAGTGAGACAAAAGGTAAGGTCGAGCTGACTTTTAGAAAAATATTATTGTGTGACTGCATTGTGGGTTGTTGATTCATTTCGCTCTGTGCAGTGTATGCTTCAGCCTTGAGTCGGCTGTGGCTTTTTGCTAGAATAGTGTTAAACCCGTTTCACAAAGGTGTGGTAAAAAATGGTGCCAGTTAAGTGAAGTACAATTTGAGGTTGCCCGTGAATGCACTTCACAAGTATTGTCACATTTTGGTACGTTTCCACGCTGTTCCGGTAAAATGTACGCATGACATCATTTAAATGTGTATATGTAGGGTAATGAAAAAATTCTGACTTTAGAAAATATTACAACAGTTCTTCCTGCACAATGCACACACCTGTAGCTTTAGGCCCGTTGTAGAATAGTGAAGTGTTTGTGGTAGCGCTCTAGTGTTCCATGAGCGGAACAGGAACCACGTCACAGGATGTGGTAGGCGGGACATTAGTTTTCTCTGGCGCTCACCGCCAGAGGTAGCCAGCCCCGGCGCTCCGATATAATAAAGCCTAAATTAAATATACTACTGCGTTTGTGCCTCTTTACAGTGGCGACGAGTCGGGACAAGAACGCGACCCTAGTATTTGCACGCATTACGCGTGAGAGGCAGAACGGAGCGCGGCAGAGGAGCCGGCAAGGCGGGAAGAAGCGCGAAAAACGGCGCCAGCACAGCCACGAGCCAGGAGGGGGCCTCACAGCTGTCCTTAAGCCCAGTAAAGGCCACAGCACGGGTAAATGTCGCCCCAGGTGGAGTGAGAACACAGCAAGTGTCGCCCCAGGTGGAGTGAGAGCACAGCAAGACAGAGGAGACACCTGAGGGAAAATAACAAGGTAACCAGCCCCATTGCATCACTGTGAGCCCTCACAGGCGCCCCAGCAGCAGAGAACAGGGGTGCACGCTGGCGGAGACTGCAGGCACATCGACTGTGAAGGCAGGAAGCAGCTCAGAGGCGGAATCTCTCACCACAGAGGGAGGACCGGGAGAGGACAGTGAGGGTGAGAACAGAGAGGACGAGGGAGGAGATCAAAGCGCCCCAGGGAGTCCATCCAGGAAGACTGCTGTCACACCTAAGACCAGAAGGAAAGCTCCAACCATGGCGAGTCAGAGCACGTCTCTCACCCAACTAGTCCCATTCCTCACGAAAAGCAGTGAACCGGAAAGAAAATGGGAAGAATGGAAGAGGTACTTCCTTAACTATCTGGAAGCGCTGGAAGAGGAAGGCGAGACCGCATTCACGAGTCTGAGGAAAAAGAAGATCCTTCTCCATAACTTAGGTCCAGAAGGGCTCAGGGTCTATGACACCATTGTGAAAGGAGAAAGAGCCGCAGCGGATACGGAGGTGTTTGATCACGCCATCGAAGACTTGGACGCACATTACAGGCCTGTAGTGTGTGTCGCCATCGACAGATTTAACTTCTTTCAGAGGAAACAGAAGAGCGGAGAGTCTGTGGACGAATACGTCGTAGCACTGAGGAAGTTAGCCGTCACGTGCAAATTTGGTGGACTGCATGATGAATTCATCAGGGATCAAATTATTATGCATACCTCAAGTACCCACATACAGGAGAAATTGTGGGTGAATGGCGACGCTCCACTCAAGGAGATCTGGGCGATGGTCAAAAAAGCCGAGCTATCGAGAAGGTGTGCCCAGGCAGCGAAGAGGGACGCCCAGGAATCGCAAGCAGTGTGTAGAGTAATGGCGCCAAACAGAAACGACCGTTGGAAGAAAAATGAGACGCGAAAGACCCAGGGAGGAAACAGAGCTGACTTCTCCACTAAATCACAGACGGACAGCAAGACACACAGGAAAGAAAGAAACCAGTGTTACAGGTGTGGTAGCAGTAGCCACATGGGAAACGACAAGGTGTGCCCCGCCTTCAAGGCCAGGTGTTCCTACTGCAACATCTTTGGACACTACGAGAAAGTGTGTCGCAGAAAACCGAAGAATGCCGTAGTGCGCTTGGTAGACCAAGATCAGAGAGAAGATTCCAGTGATCAGGACGACAAAGGTGAAGAGGAAGAATTCCTGTACATTGATGTCCAAGTTCTAGAGATGGACGGTTCCAACACAGACAGGCCTCGTCTCGACATGCACATAGGGGGCATACCCTTGGAGATGATCGCGGACAGCGGAGCGCCCATCTCAATCGTCCAGAGGCAGGTATGGGAGGACAACTTTGCAGCGATGATCAAAGAAACACTCCTACCCATGGATGTGAGACCAGTAACGTACACTGGACAGAAGATCCCCATGTTGGGCTACTGCCCGCTCTTGTTTGAATTTAGAGGTCGTCATGCGCAGTGCAAGCTGTACGTAGCGGAGAGAGGCCCGTCCGTTCTGAGTTGGAAGGACCAAGGAGCATTGGGGATCCAGCTCAACCCTGGTGGCATAGAGAAAATCCTACTCATGGACATGGCGGTCAGGGAAGACGTGCAGTTGTGGAGGAAAACATATCCCAAAGTATTCAACGGGCAGATTGGCGAGCTGGGCAAGTACACGCACCTCATCAAACTGAAGGAAGGGGCGGTACCAGTAGTGCACAGAGTGAGGAACATTCCGTTCCGCAGCAGAGAGGCAGTACAAATAGAGCTGGACAGGTTGGAAAAGGAGGGAGTCATCAGGGCGATAGAGAGCGCGGAGTGGCTGTCTCCCCTGGTTGTAGCCCAAAAGCCCAACGGCAAAGTACGTCTCTGCGTGGACCTAAGGGAGTTAAACAAAAACATTGTCATAGACAAATTCCCCTTGCCACGCATCAGTGAAATGCTGGCAAAAACAAAGGACGTCACATGGTTCTCCACAGTGGACCTCTCGTCGGCCTATCATCAGGTTAAGCTCCATCCGTCGTGCACCCACCTCACGTCGTTTATCACACCCTTCGGGTGCTATGAGTTCGTGAGGATGCCCTTCGGCTTAGCTTCTGCCGCGGCCGTGTTCCAGAAAATCATGCATAAACTCCTAAAAGACCTTAAGGATGTCCTCTTCTTCCAGGATGACATACTGGTAATGGGGAAGTCGAGGCAGGATCACAACGTGAAACTTCACAAGGTGCTGCAGAAACTGCAAGACAGTGGATTGACTGCCGAGTGGACGAAATGCAATTTGGGAGTGCAGTCGGTCACATACCTCGGCCATGAGGTGAGTGGACAAGGCATAACTCCGAAGAAAACAAACATGAGAGCCATCATGGAAGCGCCCACACCGGAAAGGAAGGAAGATGTTCGGTCATTCCTAGGGATGGCCGAGTATTACAGCAAATTCATCCCTCATTTCGCAACAAAGACACACTACATACGACAACTGCTCAAGGAAAAGAACAGGTTTCAGTGGGGTAAAGAGGAGCAAGAAGAGTTCGACGCACTCAAGCGAGAAATGGGTACGGCCATTCCCCTCAAGGGATTTGACCCCGAAGCTGAGTCTATTCTCACCACAGACGCCAGTGACCGAGGCCTAGGAGCGGTACTGATGCAGAGAGAGGAGTCGGGAGAGATGTCGACCGTCAGCTTCGCCTCCCGCTCGTTGTCGCCCAATGAGGAGAAGTTCAGTGTGGTGGAGAAAGAGATGCTGGCGGTGGTCTGGGCGGTGGAAAAATTCAGGCAATACTTGTGGGGTGCCAAGTTTCTCGTAAAAACCGATCACAAGCCTTTAGTTCGTGTCCTGACATCAAGTGGACATGACCATGCCACGCCCAGGATTGCCAAGATGACCCTACGGCTATTGGACTTTGTCTATGAAGTCGAGCACATTCCAGGGCCACAGAACAAAGTGGCCGACTTCCTAAGCAGGGCAGCCGCCATGGAAGAAGCAAAGAATGAAGAAAGGCACGAGTGGGAAGGATACGTGGTTGCCACCATCCAGGACACTGAAGAGGTAATAAGCGCCCAGGACTGGGAAGAAGCATACCGGGAAGACACAGACTTGGAGGCCGTTAAAGGATATGTCGTTCATGGTTGGCCTGAGAAGAGACACTTGAAGGAGGAGCTAAAGAGATACTGGGAGGTCCGAGAGGAACTGTCTTTGGCTGAAAACCCAATGTTCTTACTCAGAGGGGACAAGGTGGTTCCGCCCAGGAACATTCTGGAACGGTTGATGTCCTTACTGCATGAAGGGCACCAGGGCATCACAAAAACGAAAGCCCTGGCCAGACAAGCCTACTGGTGGCCAGCCATCGACGCGCAGGTAGAAAGACATGTGCGCTCTTGCGAGTCTTGCGCAAAATCGGACAAGGCCCAGAGCATGCTGAGACCCCCGCTGGGAAGATTTCCGATTCCGGATGGCCCGTGGGAGATGTTGTCAGTGGACATAATGGGACCAGTCCTGAACAAGGAGGGCATTCAAAAGTACGTGGTGGTCGCCGTTGATAGGTATTCCAAGTGGCCCGAGCTACAAGTCTTGGAAAGAGTGGATACTGAGGCAGTGATAAAGTTCTTGCGTACCACCTTTGTCAGCGAAGGCATCCCGAGGATCATCACCTGCGACAATGGACCCCAGTTCACTTCAGAAAAGTGGACGGCCTTCACCAACAGAAACGGGATTGAAGTGAAGCACACCCCGATCTACCACCCGGCGGGAAACGGCCAGGTGGAACGCTTTAATCGTGTGGTTATGGGCACCATACAGGCAGCCATTGAAGATGGCAAGGATTGGGAAATGGAGCTGGAGAAGATGATTTGGGCATACCGAATCACACCGGGTAGCACAGGCTACAGCCCCTTCAAGATCTTAAGAGGCAGAGAGGCCTTCACCAAAGACAATGCAGCATGGAGGAAGTTGATTGTCCAGAGTAAGTGGTCACCGGCGGTGGTAAGGAAAAATCTAGAGAGAGCCCAGGATGTCTACACGACACACTACAACAGAAGAAGGAACACTCAGAGTACAGAACTGGACAAAGGTGATTGGGTGAGGGTGAAGCTAGCCATCATGAAGAAGAAAGGAGAGAGCAAGTTTTCACCTCCCCTCAAGGTGGTGGAGCCGTATGCCAGATCAGCTCTCCTGAGCGACGGAAAGATTTGGTCCATGGACAGAATGGCCAAATGCAGCAAGATACTGAAATGGGAAGACGAGGCGGAAGAAGGAACGGAGAATGTCGCAGAGGATGGAGAAAGTGTAAGTGGAGAAAGGCAAGAAGAGCATGTGAACGGAACGGAAGGACAAACAACAGCAGAGAAAGAAAGAGTGAGTAGAGAGACAACGGAAGGAAAGAACAGAGGCATAGAAGAGTGTGAGAAGAAGGCCAAGGATGGGAAAGCAGAAGGTGCGAGAGAGAGAAGGGAACAAGTGACTACAGGAGGAGAGAGAAAGGTTGAGAGAGTGGAAACTCGAGCAGGGCGGAGAATCAAGGTACCGGAGAGATTCAAGGATTATGAAATGGACTGGAAGTAAGACTTTTAAAAAATTTGTTTATTGTGCATAAAGGGGGGAGATGTGGTAGCGCTCTAGTGTTCCATGAGCGGAACAGGAACCACGTCACAGGATGTGGTAGGCGGGACATTAGTTTTCTCTGGCGCTCACCGCCAGAGGTAGCCAGCCCCGGCGCTCCGATATAATAAAGCCTAAATTAAATATACTACTGCGTTTGTGCCTCTTTACAGTGTTCTTCCCTTCACAACTCCCACCCCCACCACCCACCGCAGAATATTTTTTCACTGAGAAGACATATCTTGCAAATCAGGGAGCGATTTGTGTAATTGTGCGCACTTTCTGCATATCTTATTCTAAGTTCCTTCTGGTGTGAATTGAGTTCTGAGATAAGCGTTGCAAGGGCATTTTTAAATTCGTGTGACTACTACAGATGTTACTTCCACTGGACCGATAACGAGGAGGTGTGTAGATACCGGATGGCATGAATTTATGACTTTGGTTGATATCTCATCATCTTAATCCATCCTAATCCTTTTGGGATCCGTTTTTGGGTCTTACCTAAAACAGCATGCAGTTGCTCTTGCGTGAACGTTTCTTACTTTTCAAGGGGCTTAGAGGCATCCCAATGCTTACCCTTGATTGGCTTCATTGTCACACTCATTTGCTTGCTTCTTATTTGTCAGCTTCCTTATGCTTCTTTCCTGTACTTGTGTTTGTCCCTCCCTTAGATGGATGCATTACTGTGTCCTTCCGCCGCTTGCTTTTTCAGGTGCTCTTTTTTTTCTTTTTGATTAAGCACTGAACAAGAGTGCATGTGTTTTACAGCTGTCTCATTCTGAAACTTCTACTCCCTCCATGTTTCTCCCTTTGTCCCTCCCACCCAGCCCCCGTTATCCATGTGTTTTCCCGAGTCCAAACCTCCATTGTCTTTGTGCTTCCCCCAGCCCCTCCTGCCCACCCTCCATTTTCCCTGCGCTAGTCAATTTGCTTCCTCTAGTCACACCCTGTATTCCTCTGTTGTCAATGTACCATCTTCCAGCAACATCCACCCACCTTCCATTGTCCGAGTGCTTGCCCCTAGCCCCCACCCACTCTCAAATGTCTGTGTGCTTACTCCAGTCTTTTCTGCCCACCCTCCATTGTCAGTGTGCTCCCCCATCCACTCTTGCCTGTCCTCTCTCCCATCCACACCCTTCTCTCCTGCCCTGCCACGCTCCCTCCATGTTGCTTCGTCCCCCAACCCACTTCCTCTTTGTGGGTAAAACTACAAATGGAGAAGTGGGTTTAGGGAACGAAGCCGCAACATTGCCAATACCTCTAATAGTGGTGGATGAAATTGTACCTTTTGTCCCTTTTTCCGCGGGTTCCACGCTATCATTTACAACTGCTCAGAGCAGATGGTGAATGGAGCGGGTGGTGTGGATGGGGTGGGTGGCAGATGGGTGCGGACCGCCAGTGAGGCCCATTGCATACTCTCCCATGCCTTAGAAGGCGATCAGGAGGGGACTAGAGACTGGAACCAGAGTGCACGTGCAGCCCAATCCCAAAGCAATTTTACTGGGTGGAAAATCCAACCTGTAAAATAGGGCCCGGTGTTCCCGCATACGGCAAATTTTCATGAAAAAGCACCAAGGCCAGTTATAATTAGTTAGAGCACTCGTGTAGGTACACTGCATATACTCGGTTTCATATCTGGCCCTCTCATGCTTACAACCACCTTTCCAATCATATGTAACTCTTGGGCCTTGGGTACATACCCACACAAATAACATACATGTGTTTTATGTTGTCTGCTGACTTCCGTAAATTGTATGTAAGTTATGCATGCACAGAGTATGACTTTTTCAGGTTATGGCTACTTTCTGACAGCAAATCACTTTACATTTAAGCCTTTTATTCGAGGACAAGTCTTGTGTAAATTTGTGAATCTAGGCTATAGCGTGTAAGTCACAGGTTTAAAACCTAAAAGGTCCATTCAGCATTTCTATTTCCTTAGGTCGATAAAATGTATTAATACCCTTCCCAAGTTATCGATCTGTAGTAGTAAACACTATATACGTGCTCTAGAGCTGTAATAACAATGTAACTTTTGCTTACCATTAATTCACTATGTTCCAATATCACATTTTACGGTTGCTGAACTTCCTCCGACTCGAAGGCTGAGTCAGCCTGAAGGATTTGAAACTTGTGCCCCGCATGTTGCTTGCGGTGCGCTACATCACTTTACACCAGGCACATTAGTCCACTGAGCAACCCTACCAGCTATTATTATAAATAGCCTCCTAGTTTTTCTAAAAAATTATAAATAGGGCAAAGATTAAAAGTATGACATTCACCAATAATAGTTCTACGTCTCTGACCAACTTTCCTGGAAAATATGGCAAGCAACAACTTTCCATACCTCCTCTAGCTTCCAGGAATCATGAATATAAAAGAGATCTCAAAAGGTTAGAGCACCGACCATTCCTCTACCAAGGCCAACCCTCTATCTTCACTTTGTGTTGGGTCCCCGGGAGGCGCAAGGGCTGCTGAGCTCAGATGCCAGGCTGTCAAAAAAAGTCACTGAATCTTGTCTGCTGATTAGCAAGCTCTTTGTGGCTCCTGTCAGTGCTTGTTGTATAGGAAGTAAAATCAACCTCAAAGGGGTGATGGGAGAGGGTTAAGACCATTCCCATCATTCTTTGATCCTTTTGGGAGGCCCTTCCCTTCTGCTCCTTGCTTGATACAAAATCTGTCAGCAGAGGGATGGGCCAGAGGGATAGCACAGGTTATCATATTCCAAGTGCATGTATTCTATTGTATTATAATTGCATTAATTAATTAGTCTTTCCCTCTTTCTCTCCCACCACTCAACTTTACCCTTTATTTTCAACTCAACAGCCTAAGGCTGCTCTTGTTTATACAATTTTGTTATCTACTCTTAAGGATCGCCTCAAAACAAATGTAGAGATTGCTTGGGAAATTGATCTTGCTGCTTCCCTCCCTGTCTCATTGTGGGGTCGTTTATGGTCCAAACTGTTTAAAGTGTCAATTTAAGCTCGTATTACTCAATCTTTGTTTTTCATTTATCATAGAGTCATTATTACTCCTGTTAATATTCATAAGTTTTCTCCAACTACCTCTCCACTATGTTGGTCATGCTCCAAAGACCTAGGTACACTTAAACATCAGTTATATGAGTGTCCCCCTGTTATCTGCATGCCACTATTTCATTATTCCACCCCATTATCACTAATGAATGTTTTTCTAGGTTCTTTATCAACTGATATTGATATTGTCTCGTCTTCTGCTAGATTGCTGGACCTGTTTCTTGCTCTTGCATTTAAAGTTATTTTATCGTGTTGGAAAGATAATTCTAAACTTTCTGTACATACATGGTGGAATTTTATATGTGATGAACATAGGATTGCTATTGCTTCATCCTCCTCTATTCCCCATAAAATCAAATCTGATCTCCTTTGGCTCCCTTTTACTATGTATCTTTCTTCTAAATCTTCTAGTTGATTGCATTGTTTTATTCCCACATGTTCATTCTTATTGCCTATTACTCTTCCTTTTCTTCCTTCTTTCCTCTGATCTTCTTTCCTTTCTATCCCCCTGTTTCTTCTTTATCCCTCTTTCTTTTTCCTTTCTCTTTTTCTACACTTTCTCTTTACATATGTTTTATGCTCCATGTTCTTTTGTAATTCCTCTCAATTTATATGACATATGTAGGGTTTTCTCTTGCAAAATACTAATAAAAATTTCTTAAACAAAATAAATAAATAATTGCATTAATTAATTAATTTATTATTTATTTAATAAACTTGTAAGGCGCACAGCTACCCAAAAAGGGTTTCCCGGTGCCATAGCGGACAGAGAGCAAGAAACCAGAACAGTGATCAGGAGTTATTGGTCAAAAAGCCAAGCTTTAAGAATTTTGCGGAAATGGGTGTAGTTAGTTTATTGCCGAATGATGGAAAGCAAGGTATATTTATATAGCGCTTATTACCCCTGTTAAGGCATTAAAGCACTTTTTCGGTGAGTAGCACGCTACTCCGGAACCCATAAAGGATTAGTGGTGAATTAGTATAGTGAAATATGAAAGTAATTTGAGTGGTGTATATGTTAGTCAGTTATTTGGATTGAGAAGGATAGTGGTGGGACAGAAGAAGGAAAAAGGTTTGCATTTATATAGAGCTCGATACCCGTGATGGGGGTCTGTTATTTAGGTTGAAAAGGAGAGTGGAGGGATAGAAGAGGGAGGGATTTAGAACTTTTTTTTTTAAGCTTATAGCAGTAGGAGGAGGCTTGGGGTGAGTAAAAAGGAGGTGTCTGGTATGGCTTGCCATGCCCCCCTCAAAATGTACATAAAAAAATTACTTTCCTTGGGCTTAGATGGAACCAACTTCAGTGTCTTAAACTCGCCCAGGGCCGGACTGGGAACCAAAACCGGTCCTGGCAAAGTGCTCGGCCGGCCACCCCTCGGGGGGCCCAGCGCTTTGCTATGGCCGCTTTTCGGCCGATTTTGTTACAGGGCCGATTTTGCAGCTATGCTGCAAAAACGGCTCTGTAACAAAAACGGCCCCCAGGGCCCAAAACCGGCCCCCACCCTTGCGGCCGACCGGGGGATTGCCCGGTGCACACAACGGCCAGTCCGGGCCTGAACTCGCCGTTGCAGCACCAAACACATTGTTGAAGCAGTGCTCTGCAAAAGATACACGTGAGGCTCTCCGTTTACAGTTCCCTCCTTTAAAGTATTAGTGACATTGTGTGAGAGGTGTTAGCAAAAATTGTTTTAGCCAGTGAAGGGTTTTGTAAAAACTGTGCCTCGCAAAATGTTCCTCTGTCACACAGTAGCATGAGGCCCCATAGGCATGGTGGAGAGGACAGAAAGTGGCCTATCACTTCCAGACACCTTCTTTTTCTTGAAACACCACGGATTTAATATTTGTGTCTATATGCTGTATGACCACTATGTTAAAACAAAACAAAAATCAGTCAAGTTAGGTATGTACAACTAGTAGATGATGCACACAAATTGATTGAAGGTGAATCCTGTTAGGTGCTATCCCTCCGGCTTTCCCTTCGCCTCACCCTCGCTGCCCTCTCTCATCCTCTACTCCTCATCCTGTACAGCATGGGCGGTGGTGCACGTGCCTGAACAGCAGCAGCTTCAGAGTTGAAGGGAACCCTCCACTCCATCATTCTCTGACTGGTATGCATAGGTGCAAGGCAGCTGTGGTTGCAGAATGCCCAGGAACTAGAGAGTAAAGAAGGGCGGCGTGGGAGGGGGTGGAGATTTATAGCCGATGAGGGGGAGTGAGGGTTGCAGGGATGCTCATTGGTGGATGCCCACCTAACCAGGTCCTGTTAGCAGGTCAGCTGTGTAAGTATCTTCTGCCACCTGCTGCCCCCTACTGATATTCTGGAGGGTGGCAATTTGCAGTGTAGCCTTCGAGGGGAGATTCTCCTGAGGTTAAGGGGAGGAATGGCAGCTGACGCCATATCTTTACAGCCTATACAGTATAACCCCTCGCTCTCCTGGGGCGGTCATCACACGACGCCCTCCAGTCAGTTAATAATGCAGGCACGCTATTGGAGTCAAGCTGTTTCTGGAGCTTTGGTGTTATGTAACTGAAAATGATAACTTTGTTTCAACATTGAAACTGTTTTCAGCCATTTTAACCCCATACGCATGTTCAGCCATTAATGTGTAAATAAGGTGAATGCTTTGCAGTCATTAGTGACGTAAGCGTCTTCAGGTTCTGCTGGTGGTAGGAGAGCAGAGGGACACTACGGATGCCCACATATCCCCCGTTCAATCCCAAGTGGTGTGAAGGAAGGTGAGCATGGACAGGCGGCGCATAGAGTGACCCTGGGCAGAAACCGTAAGGGAATCCAAGGAGAGGAGTGGAAAGAGGCAGAAAATGCACGTGGACAAGAAGATGTACAAACCACTTAGCTCCTCAGCAGCCAGTTTCCTTAAATGTTCAACATTTAAGGCATTTTAATGGTAAATCTCTGTTGGGTTAAGTAACATCCAGTCTCCTGATATACACTTGTTTATACTGTTTTGGAGCACTCTTGACACCTCCTTTTCTTCCATTGGGTCTCCACTGTCCTGCATCAGAACCCAAAGCACAGCAAATCGGCGTGCTTCTCTTTGGTGACTTATATTTTAGCACAAATCACCATCTTGTAAAGGATTCTTTCAATTCCATTAACTCGTCGTGGGTTCTGTTCACTCAAAATGCATGGTGGATTTGATTCATAACAAAGGTGTTTGCTTTTTTGTGGCCCCACCAGCTCTGTTGGATAGGCCCAGTCATCTTGCTATTAATTTTTAAATTAACTTAATTACTAAAGCTACTATCCTACTATTTTCAATGGGTAAAATAGCCATGCACCCTTGAATGCAATTTGCAGCCAAGAACATTTGCTCTTCTTGGCAGACAGCATCCCTAAACTTCCGCCTTTCGCAGAACCTCGCTAATCTGCAATCCTTTGCTGCCTGATTGGTGTCCATTGGCTTTCCAAACTGATAAATTTGACACGTCACAAGAAAAACACAATCTTGTTAGTCTCTCATAGTCTAAAGGTGACAAAAAAGGCAGGCAGGATGGAAATGGTGCCTGCGCTAAAAAAAACATATTGATCCGTCTGAAAAAAAGAAAGTTACAGCACGGAAGAATCAATGAAGCCAAATGCCTACAGCCTATTGAATCCTTCAGAATTATAGAACTCCTCAAAACACAAAATGTGCTGTCACGGAAACTGATCATCAATTAACCTCCTTATTGCTAACATCAGCAAAAAGTATATAGACATAGTGGCTTTCATTTCCTGGTCATATAGCACTTCCCATCCCTTTGGAATACTCACTGGCTACTGCTTCATTTCCTAATAAACTTTCCCCTCCCACCATGGATGCCTTTTAGAAGCTGTTTCACTGACGTGAATTCCTAGGTTCCATGTTTAGGTCTCAACTACAGACAGCTATAGATGTTTATTTGCAAGACCTAGGGGCCCATTATGATGTCGGGCGGATTGCCCCCACCAGGCTGGCGGTAGCGGTGTCCATCAGACACCGCCAGCCATATTATGATGGTTGTCGTAAGGTGCCTTTCCGCGTTCCACGGCGGAGATTCCGCCACGGAAAGGCATGCAGTCTTCACTCTGGGGACCCCCTGCGGGCCCCCAGAGTGAAGTATAGGTGGGGTTGCACACGGGGGGTACGTACCCCCCTTCTGCCGCTTTGTTCATGCAAATGCTGAAATGCATTTTTAGCATTGTGGCGGGCGGTGCAGAGAGCACCACGCGCCACTGTGGCGGGCACATCCTAATACCCCCCACGGGACCCCCGCTCTTATGGCGGGCGGTCCCGAATTCCGACAGGATGGCGGGCAGATAAAGTCCGCCCGGCATCCTAATGACCCCCCCTAGTGTTTCAAATACCCTGCATAAACACAGGGTGGCCTGTGGGTCAGCCCTTGCTCATGACTGGATGGGTTTGTTGTTTGTCTCACTTCCATACTCCGGATTTGATGGCTTTTCTCCCTATACTTGTGTTTGTCCTGCCCAGAAGCATTTCGGACAGTGTCTTGATTAGTTGAGGTTTCGTTCCACTGCTGATGTCAGAACAGCAGGGGCTCTTCTGCTATGGCGCAGGAGCGATCCTCCCCCCCCCCCTCGCTTGAGTGCCAGGCAGCAGACATAAACGGGAAAAATTACATTTTAATAAAACCATTTTATTACACTGTGAGTTGCGCATGAGGCTTTGTCCCGCTGTTTAATGCCGTCCAAACCGTCATGCGCACTTTGATCTCTCCCCACCCAAGCTGTGTTATACAGCTGGGTGGAGTAGAGGTACAGGCTCCTAGGCCCTGAGTGAGCGTTAAACAAGCCCACTCAGGCCAATCACGGCGCTGCTGTCATGAGAGTAGCATCTTGATTAGCGTCTAGGAGCCTGTGCAGCATGCAGGGACCCCGAGGAGAAAGATCCCGGGACGACGTCCGGCAGCTTAGCAGCAGGTAAGTGTTTTTTGATGTATTTATCATATTCCCCCTACCCCTAAACCGCCCTCCCCCCTGCCCCACCACTTGTTAAGAAAGCGCTCCGCTAGTGCATCAGACCATGTCATACAGTATGTGCGAAGAACGTTTTGTGCAGCCCCCAACCCAACTTGCGCCTTCGGTGGCCGACCTTTCCATTTCTGTGGCCTCGTCCTGTATTGGAGTTGTTTGACCCGTTGCCGACAGGGAGCTAGAGCAGGAGGCCAAATGTCCAGCATTTTACCGCTTCCAGAACCATGACAAGGCTCGCCAGGAGGATCTGAGCTCCCCGGAGGTAGGCCACGAGCTGCCTGGCAGGGTGCTGCTTTCTCTTCTTTCAGCTCCACAGGAGCTTTTCAGAGATATCTTCATAAACCCATTTGCCTTTAGATATGCTAATAGTGAAAGTGGACACCTACAGGTAAACAGCTCAGAATGTGTGAATGAAAGCCACGCTGGAGGTCTGTCCTTGGAATATGCTCTTGCTGTTTGATTTTTCCAGTCAGCCGGATTCAATTTACTCACATATTGTGAGATTAGAGCACAGAGACAGTATGATTTGCTTAGGATGACACATTTTGTTAAAGCAGGACATCTGGAGAGTAGCGGCTGCTCCGCTATTGTGGAGGAACGTCGCCCTACCTGCCAGCAGCCGGAAAAATAAAATGATAAACTCTTGTTTGTTATCGTTTTAGTTTTCTCTCTGAGCCGAGGTTTGGGGGTGGGGCCAGGGTGGTGACAGGCTTGAGGGGGAGTGGTAGGCACTGCCTTCACTGTTCATGTGGGTTTGGCCGACCGTCTCAGGCCGGCCAAACCCACATGCACAGTGAAGCTCTCGCCATCCCCAGCTGCATTGCTGGATCGGAGAGAGCAGGCACAGACTCCCAGCCTGCGTGGGAGTGCAAATCATCCGCCTGGCCAATCCTGACGCTGCTTTCAGCAGCATGAAAGCAACATCAGGATTGGCGGCAGTGCAACCTGGGTGCCTTTGCCTGGAGAAATTAAGAGCGCGATGTGGCAAGCAGGTTTTTTTATGCTTTTGTCTCCCTCCGCCCCACCCCCTTCCCCACCACCCCCCACCCGCCACTTTGTGATCTCACTGGCCGCTACTGCTGGAGACTATCAATGGAGTACTACTTGTTGGAAAAGAATATAACTTTCCCAGCATATTACGGTGTGGCGAATACAACATAAAGCTGGGTGGTGTCTAGCCCACTAGCACCCCCACCCACTGTAAGGGTAAGATCTATTCCAGTTTTTCTGTAACCACAGACCTGATAGAAGATTTCAGATTTGTTCTAAAAACTCCGAAGCTGAGCAGCAGAATACTTTCAAAATCTGATTGCCCAAGAGCACACAATTTGGTCAAATGGGGAGGCCAAGATAAAAAAAACATTTCCAACCTGTTGTGTAGGCCCTGCCAAGCTTTATAATGCAGTGCTTATTCATAGAATATAATCTCTATGACTAAAAGACTTCCACTGGACCAAATACAGTGATGGTGTCTACCTCTCATCCCCCTTTACCCTTTTCCTGTGAATTTCCCACCTTGTTGGGGGTCCTCTGCAAGTGTTTTTATAGCACTTTTGACATGTATTAAGCCCTTTTCAAGCTTTCCCAATATTTTCAAACAATAGGAAAAGGAAGAAGTGAATTGTGAAGCCTTTTTTTGGTCCCTGGCCAGTAAGTAGTTACTGGGTAATATCCAAGGTGGATATGGTTTACCATTGGTGTTTCAGCAAAAACGATTTAATTCCATTTGCAAAAGAGTTATTCATTCTGTAAATTTGTCTTGCCACATGTGGCAATAACATAGCGTGTATTTGTAAAGCGCACGTTCACCCGTGGGCATCTTGGCACTGAATAATAGATACCTTTATAGAAGAAGGAAGTGGGTGCCACCAAAGTTCACGCACAAATAGACAGGACCCAATTGTAGTTACTGACATAATCCTAGTTGGTGGTTTCACCCAAAGGCCACAAGGAATCAGATAGATATTCAGATGAAAGGGTTTTGTGCCTTCAAAATTCACATCAATCTCAGGGTTGGTATAATCCCAAAAATTAAGTTGGTATCCGCACAACTTAATATGGTCTGACCGCATTTAGTTTCTGCACGGCATTCCGTCAAGGGATGCAGGATTCATCCAAGGACCTTTTTCGATGTATAGCCTGAACTACTTGGCATACTTGGTATTCCTTTTGGACGATAAGCATGAATAACTTTACAAAGACCTTTTTGCCTTGAAAAAGCCTTGGCCAGCAGGCCACTGGGCGAAACATGTGTCGGCCGTTTATCATTGCTCGCCTGCAACTTAGAAAATTATAAATAAAAAGGACAAAAAATACAATTACCTTCTTGTTTCCTTCCTGTACACCACAATGACAGACCATATTAAGTCGTGCGGATACCAATTTACATTTTGGGATTATACCAACCCTGAGATTGAAGTGAATTTTGAAGGCACAAAACCCTTTCATCTTGTGAATACTAAATAATAGATGTGCATTGTTACTCATTTTATCAACTTCAGAAGGATAAAAGACTGAGTAGACCTGCCAGGAATTAAACCTGTGTCCATTCGATCAAACACAGGCCCCCGAGAGTGGACGCATTATTCTACTAAGCCACCAGACCAAACTGAGTCTAGTCAATAGCAAACGGTTAAGTCTTACTCAAAGTAGTGTTATGGAACTGGAACTCAAATGCATAAATATAACAGTTATTGCACTCAATAGGCTCAACAAACAGCTAAGCTATAGCTTTCAAAAGGACCTGATTTAGAGAAGGTAGTTATGGATGGCATCCCAAAAAAATGTGTCTTGTAACTTATAGCCACCTGCGCACTGGAAGAAACGTCTTCTGGTGTATCTGCATGTGCAAAGTGTCCTGTGAAGTGACACTGAAAACTGGCTACCCTATCTTCCCCCTTCTCTTTCTTTCTTCTTTTATCTCTCTCTCCCCTCGCCTTTGTCACCCACCACCCAATGTCTTCTTTCTCCCTCCATCCAACTTACTAATTTTGGGGCACTGGCTGCAATTTAAGTGGCTGGCCCTACTAAAATTTCCAGTGTTTATTTCAACATGGCTGCTCATTTGTGTGAGTACACAGAGTACATCTTTAAATGTTTATTTTATTTTAACTAAGCCCGTTAAAATGTGGCTGCTGTGGATGCATGCACGAAATATAAGGATTTGAAAGGCAGCTGCCACAAAAGTGCACTCATTCACAGGACCATCTCTGATTGGGATTTGTAAAAATAAAACAAAAACCTCTCAAAGATGAATGCTGTGGAAGTGCACGCATCTGAAATGGCCGTCTATAGATGCATTTTATGCTCTGAAATCCCATTCAAAGTAGACCACAGTGAATGTGCAGGCATTTATGGCATCCACCTACTAAAAAACGTTTGCAAAACAATAGGTTTCACAGCTGAGACCTATTGGCTTTACTAATGTTTGCTGCTGTTCGTCCTTCACACGTTTTATGGTCCTAATCATCGCACTTTGTGGCAAACCAATCCTTTGTGGCATCAGTTGCAGCTCCCTTTCTAAAGGCTGTGTGTACTAAAGTACTAATCCTTCTTGTTTTTAGGTCGAAGCTTACCAGACGGCACATCTGTCTGGTGTGTTAATGACATCTTAGGGACATTCAGAAAGCTTTCCTGGGAATGCACTCCACTCGTTGTTTACCATTGGCTCGAGTTTATCCCTCCCTTGCCCAAACCTATTAATGTATTCGTCCACTAGTGCTCGATGACTGTAAACAGGCCTTAAAATGATGTTCTTATCTTGTCACATTTGCTGTGAAGCCATTGCTAACAACATCTTAGGGACATTCAGAAAGCTTCCCTGGGAATGCATTCCGACCTGCTTACCATTGGCTCTGTAACTCACATTTGCTTGCTTTCTATCTGCTAGCTCTATATATTTTAGGCAGTCCATCTCGAGTTCATCCCTTCCCTTGACCAAAAGCATTGAATGCTTGGGCCTCTTGAACTATGGCAATTGGATATAAGTAAGGACGTTTTTAAGAAAACAGTGAACAAATGGATGCAGCTGAAAAGTTGGCTGGAGGACAAAAGGGCCCTAGCCTATTGGGCGTACGGGTGGCTAGTGCTGAACTATTATGAGGCCCAAAATAAGCAGTCCTATTTTGAGGCAGGATACTTGTAGTAAGGAAGACACACTGGTAAGTTGTAAACCAAGTAGGATTATTCAGGTAATTAAACAGGTAGTATAAATCATCAGTAAGTCATCATCAACAGGTATATAATTCCTGTAGGGCTACTACAGTACCCTGTTAACATCAAGAGGAAGTTTATGGTTATGAGATTTGGCCTACTTCCCACTGTGGACTGTATTCCCAAATGAGAGGTTGAGGGTCAGCTGGAGGATAAGAGGTGTCGACTATGTCACGTGGCAAAGGAAACATTGTCACATGTCATCTGTCTTTGCCCGCACCTACTTGGGCTCCGGAGGGCCCTGTTATGCAAAGAATTCATGTCCTTAGGAATGAGAATCTGTGGGTTGGCGGTTATAGAGTTCCGAAACCTTATGTTGAAAATCTGGCTGGTGCAGTTCTTTGATATTTTCAAAAATTTGATAAAGGTAAAAGTACCTCTTGAACTGGGTCACTGAATTGTTTATGTGAGATCATGAATGGTGCTGGTCTGCGTGATTGGCCCCTGCTGGCTGGGCTGCATGAAGGTGAACTATGTATGGGACTGGGAAAAATTTAGCACCTTCTATCCTGGGCTGGCGAGCTCACAAGTTCTAGCGAGGCAATAAAACAATATTCCCCAGACCTAGGCTGAAGCACCATGATGCCTGATTTTGGTACCTTAATTCTTTGTGGTTCATAGCATAAAAATAGATGGATCAGCCAGGACTCAGGATGCAGGACCCCATCCACACTGAGGTATTACCATTGTTCCACTGCATAGTGCGCGTTATTGCTCAATCCACCTGTGGCTGCATCTGGGGTGAGGCTGCCACTTTGTGGAGTTTTGGCACTGTTTTAACACTGACCAGTCGCAATGGGATCTTTGTCTTTCAGCTATTACCTACTGTTGCTCTGATTGATGCACTCTATCACCCGAGTTTTAAATGTGTTATGTTTTGATTAGGACATTTTAAAAGGACATGGTTTGTTGCTCATCCTTGCAACCTGGTAGCACTTTCTGAGGGTATCAATATTGATTTAGTGCCCTGTGTGCTTTATTGCTCAACCCTCTGTTAGTGTGGTGGCATACTTTTTGAAGTCTGCTGTAATATTAGGGGAAAGGTTGTGGAAAATGACAATGTATATGTACATAAGCGGCGTTCATTTGTGTTCACCATACCCCTCGCTGTAAGCAGAACGAATACCGCGAAGCATTGACCGCATCATCCCGCCAGCATAGGCCCATGCACGCACGTACACGACAGCCATTTTAGGCACCAAGGCCTCTCTGCCCGTTTGTTAAATCCCCAGCACGCCCCCCCCCCCGTTGAACACCCTCGCTCTCTCATGCATAGGCCATAAAACCCTCTCCCTCTGCGCGACCCCGCTCTAAAAGTGACACCCCTGCCTGACCGATACCCCCTGCATTCCTCCCAGGAACACCCTTCCCCTCTTCTGATGACCCCCCCCCCGGCTACACCTGGCCTCTCGACCCGGTCCCAAGTCATAAAACAAAGCCTCATGGATGTACCCCCCCTGGCCCCGCATAGCAAAACGTGATACACCAACCGAAGTGCCCGATCTTATCGCCTGCCCAACCTTAGATCTGACCACCCCCCTCTTGCCCTCGTGTCCTGTTGGAATGTCCGGCTGCAAGATTACAATCACATGTTACATTTGGGAGGGGAAACGACATCCGAGCGACGGGTGTGGGAATAGGCCTGAAGCTGGGATTCCAAACGTGCCTTTTCGTACTTCAAAGTTTCTTTATTGCAATAAGGAATGTTTGTGCATCATAAACCTGTGTATAAAAGACGGAGCCTCAGAGAAACTTGTTAGAGCACCTCTTGAAGACATTGTGCGTATGTCCGAAATGACAGGCTCTCCTCATGAGAAATAAAAATCTGTTCTTGCACTCCCGCTTCCAGCGCCCGTCTCTTTATTTGGTAACTGATCAGAATGAGAACTAAGAGGCGTCTTGTGCCAGCAGCCTGGGCATCGGTTGTAATTTGGGCTGTTTTTCCTCAAGGTACCATCCTTAAGTGCTAGGTTTCCCCCTCTTGGTATACATTTTAATATTATTGCCTATTACTCTCTGCAATGGCCTGATTGTTGCACTTTAGTTCACGCTCCTAATGGCTTTTATAATTGTTATTTTACTGTTTTGATAAATTATTATAATGTTTCTATGTGTATGGTTTTTATTAATAAACTAAACTGATTAATACTGTATTTGTTCACCAGTGGTCTATTTATGTAAACAGGCCTTTAAATCTTGTTCTTATCTTGTCACTTTGCTGGGCATTCAAAGACAGAGGTCATATGTGAGCTCTCTCTTCCAGGCAGCTTGATGTTTACTTATCTTTCTCTGACTTCAAAGTAAGAGGCTTCATGTGACAATCATGCTAGCACCAGGGCGGGTGTATGATGTTTTTTTTTCCCTAGCCCACAAGAAAATGTACATTTTGCTAATGAACTGCTGATTTGTCAAAATTAGAAAAGCCCAAATTAAGCACATTTTTGGTAATTCTGAAGTGTGGTGGAAACAAATATTTTAAAAGCGTTCAAAACAAATCAATCCACTAGGTGATGACATTTGCACACCTTATCGTTTGTGCGCTGTATATTTTTATCTGTGAAAATGTAAAGGTCATATCAATTGAAGATGTGTTGTCTATAATTTAAGTGTGCTACCATACCATGCATACTCCACAAGATGGAACTCCTCTCTACTCTGCACCACAACACAACACTGCACTCTACTCTGCACCACTCCACTTTACACAATGGCCTGCACTCTACTCCACTCTGAACTTCTCCATCTACACCTCTACTCTGCAACACTCTGCTCTATACCAATGCACTTTATGCTACTCCACACCACTGCACTATTCGCCACTGCACTCTGCACCACATTCTACTCTGCTCTGCACAACTCCACTCTACACCACTCTGAAACACTTCACTCTACGTCACTACACTCTATGCCAAAACAGTTGACGCCAATGCACTCTACTCTGTGCCATCCAGTCTATGACCCTGCACTCTATGACAATCCATTGTATGCCACTCTAATCTACTCTGCACAGCAGCACTCTGTGCCACTGCATTCTACACCACTTTATGCCATTATTCTACGCCACTGCACTCTACCCTGGACAACTCCAGTTTACCCTGCATCACTCCACTCTATGCCACTTAACTCTACTCTGAAACAATCTACTCTACGCCACTGCATTCTATGCCACTTTGAGCCACTCCACTCAATGCCATTGCACTCTGTGCCACTGCACTCTACGTCACTGTGCTCTACTCTGCACCACTGTAGTTACGCCACTGCTCTCTATGCCACTGCACTCTACACCACTGTGCTCTATGCCACTCTTCTATGCAACACTACACTCTCCGCCACTGAACTGTACGCCACTCTACTCTGCACTCTACGCCACTGCACTTTGCAGCACTCAATTCTATGCCACTGGACTCTGTGCCACTCCACTAGACCCCAATATACTCTGCTCTGGACCACTCTATCCTTCTGGACTCTGCACCACTCGATGCCTGTGAACTCTATGCCACTCTACTCTGCACCACTGCACTCTATGCCACTCTACTTAGTTCCACTGCACTCTACACCACTGTATTCTACAGCACTTAACTATATGCCACTCTACTCTTCACCACTGCACTCTATGCCACTACATTCTACGGTGCTATATTGTATGCCGCTGAATACTATGCCACTATACTCTTCAACACTCTACATCAGCCACTCCATCCTACTGTAATCCGCTCTATGCCATTTCAATATATTCTACCCCACTGCACTCTATACCACTCTACTCTATGCCACTGCACTAATTTATTCTTTGCCAATGCACACTACGCCACTGCACTCCATGCCACTCTACTCTGCATCACCCCACTCTATGCCACTTCACTCTGCAGCACTCCGGTCTGCACCACTGCACTATATGGCACCATACTCTACTCTGCACCACTAAACACCACTGCACTCTACGCTACTGTGCTTGACACCACTGGACTCTACTATGTAACACTCTAATATACACCACTGCATTCTATGACGCTGAATTTTACACCACTGAATTCTATGGCACTGCACTCTAAGCCAGTTCACTCAATGCCACTTTTCTCTGCAACACTCTTCACCAAATCACTCTACAACAGTCCACTATACTCTATGCGACTCCACTGTACACCACGCTACATGACCCCACTCTATGCCACTCCAGTACATGACACTCTAGGCCACTGCACTCTATGATAGCCCATGCCACTCTCCTCTATGTCACTAACTTTTAGCTGTGCTGAACAGCAACCACGCTGGTGTACCACATGGCTAAAACACATTGGCAAAGCCAATAGCTCTTGCATAGACGAGACATATTGGCTTTGCCAATGCTTGTACAATCTTCCAGTCAATCACCTTCGAAGACTTTTTCAATAGATATAGCCATCTCATTAAGTCTAAAACCCTTTTGGGTAGTCTGACATGAAGGTCCTCATCAAGGACATAATATTTCTCAAAGGAAGAAGGAACTTCTGTAGGTTTAATATTCACAAACTAACCTTAGAACCTTCCACAGGTCACTTTAATCGATGTAATTAATGTACCTACATTGTTTAACAAGCTGTAAAGCGACAGTTATGAATCTTTTTTAACCTGCCCAAAACTCAGTATTGGTGTCAATGAAACCACTAATTTGACCTAGACTGTCAAGTGTTAGACTGTTAGTTTATGTTTCTATACAATTTATGAGTGCTTGCCACAGCTATACGTGTAGATTTCTGTTTATGTACATATGTATGAAAATGTATAATAAGGCTAAAATCTGCTTGTGGGTGCCTTTATATTTTAGAGATGTTGTTGCGCATGCATCTGCCCACAAAAAACACCGACAAATGGTTCCAGTAATGACGATTAATCATGGATGATTAATGAAGTGGCTAATATCAGTCCCCTTTATTTATGCCATATCTGGGATTGCACACAGAATTTCTTTATTTGATATGTCATTTAACGTGGGGAACTTATCAGCTGTACCAGCTTCCCTTCCTGTTATAATACCCTTTACCCCATTTTGCCTTCCCCTTATTACTACAAACAGCTAGCCTTGCTTGAATGAATGAAAATAACTTATAAAGAGAAAAAGAGCATCCTGGCTCTAGGTGAGACATAAGGAACAAAACAGGAAGACATAAAGGGGCACTGTCTGTCTGTCTGAAGAGGTGGGTCATAAGAAGACTCTTATATGAGTTTTCCGACGTGGCACCTCTGATGTTGTCCGGTAAGAGGTTCCAGAGTTTTGGTGCCAGAAAAGAGAAAGAACGTCCACCAGCTTTGGATTTTTTGATCTTGTGGAAGCATAGTAAGTTATGAGTGGCTGAGAGTAGGGCTCTGCGAGGAAGATATCTTTTGATTTTATCGCAGATGTACACAGGGCCTTTCCAAGTTGAGTGGCTCGGAATGTATGAGTCAAGGCTTTGAATTCTATTCTTTGCTCGACGGGGAGCCAGTGAAGAGTTTTTAAGCCATTTCGAATTGATTGCCTTTTGGAGACGTTCAGCACAAGTCTGGCAGCTGCATTCTTGACTCGTTGGACTGGTTTAAGCAGTGCTTGAGAGGCACCCAGAAGCAGTACATTAGCATAGTCAAGTCTCAATGTTATTAAAGCATGGACAATGATCTTTCTAGGGTTCTCCGGCAGGAATTTGAGTGTTTTCGTGAAAATGTTCAGGGAAAAGCAGACTCCTGCAGTGGCATTGACAGCAGGCCTGAAGGTAAGGGCATTGTCAATCTTGACCCCCCAAGTTTTTAACAGTGGTAGATGGGGCCGGGCTTCTATCCTTTGGTACTTACCTATACCTCTCCCCATTTTTTTGTTTCCAATGTTTTTGTATTTTCCTCGTGATTATTGTATCTCAGGGTAATTAACCTCGAAATAACACCTATCACCATATATACATATGATTGCACGTGGAACCTTGCCCAATATAGAAAAAATGGATCTGGTCTAGAGACAGCTTTAGCTATTTTGCTGGTTTAATGTTTTCCAAAAACAAATTATAATAAAATACATACATAGAGGCACTTTGAGTTATCCCTCTTCAGCTATTGGTCTGTTCAAGTCACTCACATGTTGCTCCTGCCCACCAAACACACAGCCTGAGGCAGTCGGCCCACTTCGTCACTGGATCTGTTGAACTATGAATGATGGCATTATTTTATGTTTTCATGTGCACAGCCAGTGAAAAAGAGTGCACCTAGGTGCAAGTGCTTGTGTCCCTGGACTGCAGGGACACTTCTTCATATAAGTTGCCCTTTTTTGCATGTTGCATACATCTGAAAAATAAATTCTTAACAGAGTCACATTTGCAAAGCCCAAACCTATTGGCTTTTGCCAGTGCTTGTTATTAATGTACTTTATTTGGTGAAGTAACAGGAGTTTCAGCTTTGCTATTAGGCTTTGTGTTGTGACTGGTGTTCTTTTGTCTCAAGCCTTCTGTCACACATGTATCCTGCCTTATAACATACAATAACAACTACATACAAAGCATATCCTGCAAAATATTCTAAGATCCTGATCCGAGGAAAGGAATCATTGATATCTGTCTCTTGTAAAGCGAAAGATATGCGGCTAACCTCACCAGCATATTAATCAGTATTTTGAACATTTCCTTTGGACACCCTCCCACTGTTACCGCCCGAGTCAGTCCTAAGAGGGCAAGGACCTCTGTGTCATATTTGCTTAAGGGCCTTGGAAGTGCTCTTGTATTTTCATGTTTGCACTACTTAAATAGAGCATGCTTATACTCACACATATTCCTTAATGTACATTTAAGACTAAGGAATTCCATTTGTTGCCTTCTATTGGGCCTGGGAAACCAGGATGGTGTGTCCCTGGCTCTCTGCGCACTACACTTGCTGCCACTGTCCAAGTAAATTGATTTCAAGTCTCCGAGAAATATGGATCCAGCTTTTTATTGGTGTAACTTACTTTTCCCGTGCCAACAACTCATCTTAATGGTTATTTTTTTTTTTTTTAAAGTGAAAGTTGCTATAGAAGACAATGCCTGCTCAGGTGGCCAAGCTTTCGCTGCGCTAGCTTCCCCTCTGTTGGACACTAGTTTTAATTTTCAAGCCTCGTGACTCACGAACTCTTGAGAAAACATCTATATACTTGTCTGTTGTCCTAACTACATTTTAACTGTATGTTCTTGTATAGCTTTGCCATGAAATCGCATGCGCTGTACAAGGTGATAGATACTCTTAGCACAGTGCAGCATAACATTATGTGAGGTATAACCAACATGTTCTTATTTCCCTTTCAGATCATGCACGGGTTATGCTTCAGTGAGCTAGCAAAGGCGTCTAGAACACCGGCACTCTTCTGGCTGGTTGATCTCAAGAAACAAGTCAGGGGTGAATGTCTCCCAATTACATGCTGCGTAAGCAGTATGCTTCAGTGGGTGGGTGAAGACCTGCTTAGAACACCGGCGCGCTATCGCTGCTTGAACTGCACGAAAACAACATCAAGGTTCTGAATAAAGCCTAACCATGGCAGTTACAACGGCTCGAGGCGCTAGTACCGCGAGTTGTCGAAGGTGAATCCTCCTGTCAGAGACTCTCGCTTGGTCGACGCGCGGAAGAGTCTGCTGCGCACCGTAGACATGTGCAAAGTGTAAACTCATGTATCTGGAGCAGCCAAATCGCACATTTCATCTATTTCTGTCTGCTTTGCTGGCGGGCGCGGGTAACCCGTCGAGTCCCGGTCCCGGAACTGAGTGAGGGAGGGGATCTCGCGCAGCCGCAGTCCGGTCCTTTCTGGGTCTGCCCCTTGGAGCGCGCGCGGCGAGGTCGCGCCCTTTGACGTCTCCCGCGCGCCCCCGGGGCGTTCTTCGAACGAGTCTCGAGCCGACTCGGTTCCTGAATGTCACTCGCCTCTGCCCTCTTGTTGGCAAGGCATGAAGGTGCTACAGCATGCAGCCAGAGGAAGCGAAGACTTCCAACGGGTATTAATAACAGCGCTCGCACAGTCGAGGCGTAAGTGGGCTGTGCATTGGTGGTCACTGGTTTATAAACGGCTTCTTGGCCGACCTTTTCATGGCCGACAGCTGATACGCAGGGGTCCAGGATTAATGCTCACCCCCCAGCTCGAAGAGCGCGAGAGTTTGCTGGAATCACTCAGCAGCATCCTGCACCAGATCTGACCATCGATTTTCTGTCTAACAGTGAAAAAGTTAGAAAAAAGACACGCCTTAGGGCAAAAATTGCCGTTTAGGAAATTCATTTTAGAAAGCCAACATAGAAACCCAGTTCTACTTGCTTGTCACCTACTCCGAATTATAGTCTTGGTTTTTGGTGTAGTAAAGTCGAATAACAATATTGCTCGCAAATGCACAGCTGAAACGTCCCAAGTTAAATTACATTAATTGTATTGGTATTATTCGTATTGTGCTTTCCTGCCCTTTGTGAGGCCCAGAGTGCTTTCGCAATTATTCTGTAAGTTGCTACTTATATAGCGCTCGAAGTCATGTTGTAGTTAGTTATCTGAGAAGGAAAGATGACCGGTTGGTATTCAGTTCCTAATATCAGTTGCGCATTCAGAAGTAATATACTAATAAAGCCATGCTATATAAAAAGCTGTCTTAGTTGTCTTAAATTATCAGTGCATCACTGTGCGACAGTTTATAAAAAAAAATCTTGTTCATGTTTCACTGTATACCAAGCCAAGGGTCTGACTTGTTGGTAAAGGCGGCTCACTGCCCTAACACCACTAATCTTTTCTTCTGTCACTGTTAACATAATGACCGCAAAAGGAAGACGGATAGAACTAGTTAAATCTGTCTAGACCACTAGTAGTGGACACCATTTATTTCCTCAAATTGTAGCATTTTCCCCACATTACGGAAGGGTGCTAATCACTGTGATAGGACACCTCTGTACTCTGCTTTAGTCAAACCTATTGGCTTTGCTGATGTTAATTTTATTGGCACCTGTGTCTGCTCCTTTTGTAATACTTTTTCAAGGACTCGCGAGTATTTAATGTTCCTATGAATATCTTTTATTTAATCTGTTGCTTTCTCTTTAGAGAATCACAAATGGCCAACACATGTTTCGCAACTACCTTATCACGTCATCAGAGCCAGTTACACAATACATATATGTGTCATTTAAAACAATTTCAGGCACACAATGCTCAATTCTTAGTTTGGTCAGTGTCAGACAGTATATATCTCACTGAAGTATTTGTGGTGCATGCTCGTCGTGAAGCACATGTCGGCCATTTGTGATTCTTTAAAGGGAAAGCAACAGATGAAATAAAAGATAATCTTTGGAACATCAAATACTCAGGAGTCCTTGAACTCTCATTTATGGTTTGTGATTGAGTTGAATGTACTAGGTTGAGCATACCTAGTTTAAGAGGGATAGACACAGGTCTGATTGTTTGATGAACTTTGCCAAGTGATAAATCTATTTATTTACTTAGTTGTTCTGAGCAACATGAACAATAGTCTAAGGGTAGCAGAGTATTGTAAAATAGATAAATCATGTGTTATGTATAACGCACAAAAATTAAGCCAGAACGTAGCACGCAACAGAGGGTTAGATGAATGTTATAACCACTCTTTAGAACAAAGCCAGGCAACGTTTAAAGCATGATCTTCTCTTTTCGGCACAATGTATGAAAAAGAATCGTAGAGTTATCTAAAATGTGCAAACTTGGGTCCGTAAATTACATGAAGAAATAGACTTAGAATTATGAGGAGAGTCTCCCCAAGCTAATGTTGTTTCCTTGGGTGAAATAAGAGTTGCTCCTACACCGACTTTGATCTAGGTGGAGGGAGGACCTGGAAGCTACCAAAGACAACAGGTACATTGTCATGACAGTGCTCGCATCATTGCCCCGATGTGGGATCCGCCGCTCTCACTTCTTTGTCGTCAGGGCCATAGGGGTGTAGTTGTTGGGATTTGGCCCAAGTGGAGATTGCGACTCTGTCCAGTTCTGATTGAGAGCACTTTCACGTAATATGTAAATTTAGCTTATCAGATTTTGGCACAGACTGATTCACTCACTGTAAGATTAAAATCAGATGTTGGCACAGTGGTTCAGCATCTATTAATATAAATACTGCAATACAGTAGAGAGAGGTGTGGCGCCGCGGCTAGGGCGACTGACTCCGGAATCTGGGGGTCATGGTTCGATACCCATCTCCGGCGGCAGATTAGCCCAGCACCATGTGACTCTGGGCAATAGCTTGCTTAATCTTCTCGACGGCCCCCAGCGCCTAGAGACCCTTACGGGTGATTGTGCTTTACAAATGTGGATTATTATTATTATTACCAGCCTCTTCAGGAACCTCTTCCTCCTTCGAGGACCTTCCCAGCAGCTTCTGGCCTTTGCGCCCAGCAACAGGAATCTGCACTTTCACTCTATTCCTGACAATTGTATATGATCTTGAATCGTTCCCACTTCTCCAACATAGTTCCTACATCCCCTTTATCACTGTCACTCCATTGCTCCCTAGCTGTGTCAAAACTATGGAAATTCTATACAATACATTACTATATTTCCATGGTAAATAGGATCCCTGCCTCTGCAATCACTGCAGCCACATACGCTACTTTGAAATTCCAAATCGACAAATTCTTAGAGGTACACACTGGTAGAATGCTAAGGTTGCTCGTAGGAGTCCAAGATGGCTTGACACTGCGATTAATTTGTTTTGGACCTTGGTGCTCTTGAATGTTTTTCCACATCTTGCCTCCTTGGAAGAAAGTTGGCTAGTGTTCATGAATTTTTTTTTCCCTACTGCTGTATCTTATAACCCAGATGCTGGAAATTATAAATACGTTGAACACAATGGACTGTCTGTTTTCTTTCATGTAAAGGATCTATGTCACTCTCTTTTTTCCCTTTCTTGGTTTAATCTAGAGGCTGCTTTATTTAACCCTCACTGCATAAGCAGTGGTTTACACACCACTGTGACTCATTTAGAACTAGGAAATCTTAACCTCATGGAAATTGTATGTGAGGCGGACCAGAAAATAGCTCAACAGATGCCAACTGACTTGCTCGTCTGTAAAATAGGCACAAGCGCAAAGACGCAGATGCCCACTCAAGCGGTATAGGAGAGACTGCCTATTTCAGTATATTAGAGAGGCAAATAGCTTTATTTTGGTGGTACTGAGTTTAAGGATTCTGAGTTACTGGCGTCCAGCACCACATTTTCCGTGGTCTGGCTCAGTGTGTATGTGTGAATTTGTGAGTTGTGTCTCTTCAAACCACACTGGCAGGGGTGTGCTGGGAGTACACCGCTGACTTGGCAGGGAGTCTTTCTGCACCTTGCTATTCCTTGTTTCCTTGAGTAGAAATGCTGACTACAGCGAAGGGCGTCGTCCCTTTCCAAAGTAGGCAGCACTAATTAGGGCACACCCTTGTAAATAAATAAAAGAGGATTAGTACAACAAAGTACCTTATTGTTGTACTCGCTGGAAGGAAACTTAACTATATTCCAGTTCCTTAATTTTGCTAAGGACAAAAATGGTGTAGTCCCTGAAAACTGAAACCACAATATCAGTGGGGCACAATTTTAAGGACAAAATATTGAAAATAAAACTTTTTAAAGGTACGTCTAGATTTTCGATATGTAACTTCACATATGTAAATGTGTGGCTTCTTATATAGCGCACTATTCACCCCAAAGGGTCTCAAGGCGCTTGCTTTGGGATCCCATCCTGTTTTTTTTCCCTGTGAGATAGCCCCTACTGGGCACCCCCAAGGTGAAAGCCAGGCATCCCGCTGCAGGGGGCCTTAGTGGAGATTGAGCAAGCTATTGCCCAGAGTTGCAGAGTGTGAACCCCTGATTTGAGTAGGCACCGAAGCGAGAATTATTGAGTCTGTGGACATTAGAGCTCAAGACACTGCCACGTCGGGAATTGAATCCTGGTCCCGGTCTGACCTCTGCTTCAGGGTCTGCCTCCTCTAACCAGTGAGCCACACTTCTCCACTATACTATACTGTAAAAATATGTAGATGCGGAGTTAGGAATAGTAAATCTGTTCTTCCCTATGAGCACTTATATTTCGCTATTTTCTACCTCTACCCACATTTAGTACATGATTCATTTGGTAGCCCCAACACATGCACATGCCACACGCACATAAACACATGCGCACACATCTCATTAAGTAAGTGGGGAAGACTGTCGAGGATAGGAGTGTGTGCAAAATTGCATCATTTGTTGTTGTGAAATTAAGTGAAATTTCTGTCAAATATATAGCCTTTAATGCTATATTTTAGCATGAAATGCATCCTTTTGTCCAATTTGGATGTGAGGATGAATTTCACACTAAACAAATTGTACCAAAAGCAAGTACCACGAACGACAGCTGCTTGCATTCTGGTGAATCACGTTGTTCCTGTAATGTAATTTTTCCACAGACGTGGCCTAATTCCGCATTGTGACATAATGGCATCATTTCAAGAATGTCACATAATTTGAAAATCCCAAAATGACTCCAGTGTAATTGAAATTTTGCTTGGGCCTAGTTGATGGGGGTATATCTTGCTTCACAGAGCAGGATGCATCATGATCTAGCACCAGTGGACTCAGATCTAAGCACCCTTATTATTCTTCAATCCCATCATTATTTATATATTTTCTGCTTCACAACTTAAACACAGTTTATAATCCCATATACCCTCAGGCTACCCACAAGAGGCCTAGGCACTACGTATGTGATTGTAGTCAAAAGCTCATTGTTTTCAAGAGGAGTTTATCTCAAAATAAATATAACTCTTAAATACTCCCAACTCTACTCCTTGATGCCTTATCACCCCTCAGACTAAACAATCCACAGCGTAGTTGTTGTTGACGGGGTAAAGGCCATTTTAGAATGAAATGCTTATCCGGCTTAACTTTCTTTTGAAATACAACCGCACTAACAAATGTTTAGGGGAAAAGAATGTGTTTTAAGTACAGAAAGATAGCAAAATTAGGACTTGGCTTTCAAAGGAGGATCCACTGGGAGAGTTGTTGCTTTTTTTTGTTGTTGCAATTTTATATCGCTTGAACTTGACCCGAAGGTATCAGAGCACTTTACATGAGCACCAGTTACAGACACACATTCATTTTTGTTAGGCACCGGGAGATTAAGTGATTTGCTCAGAATCACAGGCAGGATGTTGAGCATCCCTGCTGAGACTCGAACCTGCTTCCACTCCTTCATGGTAAACTGCACTAGCCGTTAGGCCACATCCTCTTACAGTGAGTCGAGTTAACAATCATCTAACCCTGCTCCCTGCATCCCCTCATTCCCACACAAATCGAGCCAGTCAGAGGAAAGACATTTGGCCAGATGTAGGTAATCTCGTTTTACCTACTCTTAAATACCGAATCATACCGATTCGGTATTTAAGAGTAGGTAAATGGGATGTAGGTAATTTCACTTTTGAAATTACCGAATGGGAATGATTCGGTAATTACCGAATCGGTAGATACCGATTCGGTAATTGCCATTGATTCCTATGGGCCTTGAGGCCCATAGGAATCAATGCCAATTACCGAATCGGTAAATACCGATTCGGTAAAATTACCGAATATGCAAGGGGGACAGGGTGTCACTTTGACACCCTGTTGCACCCCTCAATTGTGCATGGGTGCACATGTTGCTGACATACATGCCCTTAGGGCATGTATGTCTGCAACATGGCATATTTTTAAAGCAAAAAAATGCTTTTTGAAGGGTTTTCATTATTTACCACCAACTTCTAGTTGATGGTAAATAACGAATTCTTAAACCCTTGTAGCACTGATTAGAGTGCTACCTACATGTTAAATTACAGAATCGGTAATTTTACCGATTCGGTATTTTACCGAATCGGAAAAATTACAGATTCGGTAAAATTACAGATTCTGTAATTTGACATGCCCCTACATCTCAATATCCAAATACCGGTCGGAAACGGCCGAAAATCGGTATTTTCGGCCGTTTCCGACCGGTATTTGCCTACCTACATCGGGCCCATTGTAACCAGACTGACTAAGAAAAAAGCATTGGGGAATTGAAAGCAAAATATGAATAATCTAAAATCATTTTAACATAGAAAAGGGGCAGGCTGCACCTGGGCAGTGCTCATACTCATGGGTCTTCCCCCGTTCACTTGTTTTACAAATGTCAGCGTGTAAGTCCAACCCACTCTCTGCATTCCCCGCTGGTCCATCAGTCTTATTTAGTCATGCATATTCATTTGGATACTTTTTCTAGCTTATATAAAAATGAAATGCAACAGTGGTACGGTGCATTCGTTGTTAATGCTGGGATGGGGTAGACAACTATTCATGGAAAATGATGTTCATGCCAGCCTGATATTATACCATAAAAAATGTTGAAGCAACTAATTCTCACCATTTCCAGAATGATTATGTGGGTGAGTCTTCCCACTAGAATGTAATTGTTAAAATGTGGCACTGTAAAGATTATCAAAAAGAGCAAATGATGGACGGAATGCTGAATAAATCAAACATTTACCCACAGTGACAGATCTGTGTTTAATTAATTGTCTTTTTTGCTCACCACGCCACCCCAGTTTGGACTCAGCCAACCTTCCCACTTTGGGCAACAAAGACAAAAAGAATAAATGGTGGACTGGGAGACTGGAGTGACATGGTGAGAAAAAAAAGATGGATTTAGGCCCAGATATCTGTACTAGGGGCGAGTGTTTGACATTGCTCAGCAATCTGTCCATCATTTGTTCTTTATGTAACTATAAATATTATGGCACAGCTTATATATATTGTAAAGGCCAAAGGCCAGGCCCTGTGTTCAACACCCCGCTGCTCACAGCCACAGTGGCGGATGTGGCTGAAGGTTGCCTAAGGGGTTGGGCAAGTGCTCAAGATTGAATATGATGATTGTGCACAGCGGGGCTGGCTGAATGTGGAGGGTTGGGCGCACAGTCTGCCTGAAGGCCAGGCCCTGATGACTGCCTGCCAGTGAGTTGTGCGCGGGTTCTGGCCTCTAGCCAACACCTATGCACTGCGGGGGGTTGGACACATGGCCTGGCCTCTAGGCACACTTCTGGTTCTCAGACTGCTGCGCTGTGCTGCTCATTGCGGGGGCGTTGGCTGCAGGTTACCCGAGTGGTTTGGGCGTATGCTCAAGTCTGAATATCAACAAAAACCCTCAGAAATTCACTGAAAAAAAGCCAAAGGTTAAAGTGACATTGTAGTTCGGTAATATAGTAATATCTTAGCTTAAGTTTAAAAAAAAACCGAAATTCACCGAAAAAAACAAAGATTAAAGTGACGGTATAGTAAGGTCCCAAATTAAATTGTTGTATAAAAACAAAAAAAAAACTGAACATTGCAATTTATACTTTACTTAGATAAGTATAACTCGCACCCCACCCATACACTAATACCTTAGAGTGTTGCACAGCATATTAGGGTATTATTTCTCAGCAGCAGTGTATGCACTTGGAAAACAGTTTTGAGCCACTCTCTGTTTTTTCAGGGACAATGAAGGGACGACCCCCTAGGATTTTCCAGCCATCTAGGGCTGTATTTCAAAATGGTCTGGTAGGATAGCAGTCTGCACCTACCTGTTTTTGTGCCCCAAAGGCATTTCTGGATAAACGAAGGTGCTTCAGGGACATGTGTGGCCCCTTCGTAACTGTGATCGTGCCAGCACACGTTTTGCATCTGCGTGATCTCCAGGAGTTGTTCCTTCATTTAGACTGCAAGTAAAGGAATTGCCTGAGCCCCTGTGTCTATTTTGCATTATAGACACAGGCACCAATGCAAAGAGACGGAGGTGCATTAACTGTGCGCCCCCTAGGAAATGGCAGACAGTGTGCCTCTCTTTAGATGTTAATGATAAATGCACTGGTATCTAAAGAAACCCCTCATGACACTCTGACAGATAATGAATGGATTGTAGCTTTGTCGCACTTTTTTCAATTAGTCCAATGAAAGACCTCAAAACCTGCAGTTTTTGGATTTTGAATTAAGGGAAAAAGCATCTCTAATGTTTTTCTTCCTTTAAAGGTCAACTCAAAACGTTTTTTTAAAACCACTTTCCTTCTTAGATGATTTGATTGACCTTGCAGATTCTCACCTCCAGAGTGCATTTTCATGTTCTCTCTGCTGCTACTTAGGTGAAGAGCAGTCTCCATGACGCTTGATGGTCCAGTGACTCACCGGCCGTTCTGGCACGTATGCAGTGAGTGGGGAAAACCTGTCGTCGTTTCAGACTGGGGGGAGCTTGAATCACACTTGGCTTCCATCCTTTCAAGTAGCTTGCTGAGGTCCCCGGCTAGACTGCTAGTTTCTGCATTTTTTTGTTTTTGTTTTATATAGCGCAAACTAGACCCGAAGGTATCCGAGCGCTTTTCACGAGCACCAGTTAGTTGCCTTACAGACTTACACGTTCATACACGTTCATTTTTTGTTAGTCACTGGGATATTAAGCAATTTGCCAGGAATCACAGGATATTGAGCTCCCCTGCCAAGACTCGAACCCGGTACCCCTGCTTCGAGGTCGACCACTCTAGACGTTAGGCCACACCCTTTCCCAGAATTGAACACCGAGCACTGCAACACCAAGCACTGCATAGAATGCTACAACGTAGGTGCAAGAGAATAAAATACGCCTTTGGGTTCACACTGCTCGTAAAACAGTGGTACGTATTGGACTCACCTCTGCCGTGCTTGGGTTGGTTTGAGCTACTTCTGGCCAGAGATCACAGTTTTCATTCTAGTGGCTTCAGTAAGGGTGGGTGGTGCATTTCAGAGGGCAATGCTGGAAAGGGCTGGGCTCGACATACTGTGCTCTCCTTCCTTCCTCAGAACTTGCAACATGTGAAGCTTGGACAAGTAAACCTTGGCAAGAAAACCTTTGCCTAACCTAAGCCAAAACAAAGTGAATTTATTTGTACTAGAACATTACCCTGGAGGTTCCAACCTGGAAAATGGTTATTGACAATTAGTGATAATCTCTGCTTACATGGCGTATAGACTCCCTAAAATGAAGATCCTTTGAGAAGGGTGACCATATCTTCATACTTGGACTTTCATTCCCCACACTACTGAGATATGAGGGTTGCAGCCCTGGTTCACTTCAAGTGAGCCATTTGGATTTGAAGCGCATTTACAATACATTAATTGCATGACTTTCTCAATCGCATAAGGGCAATCAAACTCTGAACCTTTTGGGGGATAACAGCATAGAATTGTTTTCAGCTGTTTTATTCACTAAGCAAAGAACACTATTGGTGAAAACGCAGGCAGAACTTCCTCCCTACCCCCATAACAAGTCTCACACCCTTGGACGCCTACTGTTTTGCCCACAGAAAACCTATGCCCGTTGGACACCCACAGCCTCGCAACACCTTTGCAGTGATTATAAAAGCAGAAGGCTGGAGCCAAAGCTAGTATATCCTGTTTTGTTTTAAAAGCCCACTGGAAGCAGGAAGTATATTTTTTGCCCTAAAAAAACATGGTGGTGGCACAGAAGCAGATTGTGTTTTCACTGTAGGCATTTTTTGCAGAATAAGAAAAATCCCCCAGAAATGTCTTCCTTTATCTAACCAAAAGGTTACGAAAGCTGAAGATGCATTTTGAGAACCTCGAAAGCCAGTGGCGGCTCGCATTGGGTTAACGGTAAGGCGGGGCAGGGGGTGGGCGGGGCAGGGGGTGGGCTGGGTGGGGTGGTAGTGGAGTCTGACATACGACGACAAAGGTGAACGGAAATAAAAAAATGTCTGCCGTCGTATGTCGGGCTCCACTATCCCCCATCACCCAGTCCCTGCCCCGCCCCGCCTCACCTCCCCACAGCGTTACCTCTGCAAGCCGCCACTGTGACGTGACGAAAGCACTTGTTTGTTAAAAGAGAGGCGAGAATGTTAAGTATGGTGGTCCTGTGGGATGTTGTAATATAGTCCCATGTCTCTAATCAGCAGTACTTGCTTCTTTCAATTTGAAGACTGTTTGTTCATGTGCAATGGGTTACAGTAGGTGATAACTGCAAGGATGTAAAGTTACAGAGTAAAAGGAGTGAAAAATATGGTGTATTAACCAGAGACCCACCAGAGAAGGAGTTTCTGATAGCCCTCTGCAGTTAGCCATGTCCGGTGTTTTTGGAGGGGCGAGTGCTAACAGACTGAAGTAGGGTTTTTTGTAAGATGAGGACCTGTGTCAAATAAAAATTAAAATAAACTTCTGAATGATAAGAGAAAACACAGTATTTGCAACACCGGGGAAAAGCTATGTCGGCTGCCTGGTCGTTAATAAATAGGGTAGATATGCTTTTGAATGTCTAAATAAAGTTTTCAGCACGAGGACAGGACCCTCAAATAGGATGGGGGCTGGGGAGAAATTACGCCGCTGCCCCTGATCTGATTGGCTTGCCTACAGCTTGTTGACAGTGGTGAAGTATTAGGAAGGTGACACAAATGACAACTGTCAGCAGCTCCTATGTGGGTTTACATCATTTGTTATTGGCTAAATGTAGTTTTTATAAAAAAATATTTTTTTGCGTGATAGACTGTTCTGAAGTGCCCTCAAGGTGCCATCTAGCACTGTAAGTCACAATAAAATAAATCCAGGTGGTAGGGGAGTGACAGAGCGAGAGCGTCAATGGTCATGATGTAAGCACATATTTCTAATTCTTTCTGCATTGGGTAATAATAGTCAGTCATAATTAGGATTACTTGAGCCCCTTAAGCACGTGGGCCTGGGCCCAATTTACTGCTTATATCAATGTAAGCTATACCCCCTATAGATTTTCTTCTGTGAGCCCTGTGAAAACTGGTAGGCAATCAGGCACCGGGAAAAAACTGAGTGGACTGCAGTAAAAAAAAAAACCACAGATAACCGTGTCTGTACACACAGCAAGAGAAAGATGACTGCTTGCCAACAGGAGTAGCTCTCAAAATTGTGTTGTGTTGGGTTATTGTGTATAAGGAGTAACTCAGCCCTTAGGTCCCTGGAAGTGATGAAGTAGGATGAAAGGGATAGAAATGAGAGACAATAAGAAAACTAAGGTGGAAGATGGTCGTGAGTGTGAGGATGGAGACGTGGCAGTGGGATACTGGGACTTGAAGGGGAAACTTGAGGGGGCCCCCTGCAAAGTATATGAAGGAACTCCACCCACTCCCTACCACTTTGGTCCCAAACCCAGTCAGTGTACTGTGCTGAAGAGACCCCTGGAGCTCGCCCCCCCCCCCCGCACCGCAGGGGCTGCGGGGGCTAATGTGACATCCATGGGACATGCACAGAGTTGTCTTCCCTAAAACATTACTAGATCATGTGGCAAATTGATTGTGCATTTTGGGAAACCATGCTTTAATCTCTGATTGGCAGGTAGGAAGGCGAGGAGTGGAAAAGGTATTTCAACCTGCAATATCATCTTGATTTCAACCTGCAATATCATCTCGTTCATTAATGCAGTGTCCTTTTGAAGTTTGAGAAAATGGGGGTGTAGTGTCTTCTCTTTTGTGCCTTATCCATGCCCTTCAGTTGCCCTATTCCTGCCGTGGAATGTAGACATGATGAGTAGAGACGATCATTTAGACAAGACAGCTGAGAATGGAAGCCACCAATTCCCCTGATGCTACACCTTATAGATATGCCTATATGTAACAAGTAAATGACATAAAGCCACACTGAAGATACCTAACCATGTGCTGACCCATTACGGAAGTCGATCTTGGCTGCATCATACTGCACCAATGTGGATAAGCATTTCCGTGTGGTAGCTGTATACTGACAGTTCGTTTTTTGAAAGCTGGATGTAGCTTGTTACACCCTGCACCCGTGGATGCATGCTTCACTGGAGACTGTTTGGTACACCCAGTGCTTAATTTGAGCCCGTGGTTTCAGGTGGTCGGCGCCGCCACATAATTGTCAGCCCCGGCGCTTATACCAGTCTACCACATGGTGGCGTTCTTGTTGTGCTGTCGCTTTGCAGACACTTTTTACAGTGAGAGCTCTTTAGTCATCTGCATCCTCAATCACACGAAGACCAATGATATCTGGCCCTCACCCCCTTAGCTGCCTGTTGTGGTTACACTGTTTTTGTTCATCGGGCACAAGGAGGGGTTGTGCGTGTCGCTTGCTATCACACCATGTGAGGGATTCCTGGGACTGGTGGGTTTGTTCGTTGGAAGCGTGTGGGATGTGTGTTGCTGAGTGCGCCTAGGTGTGAGTCTTCTCAGTGGTGTGAATGTGGGTGGGTATGTGTGGTTTGATTATGCATGCGTGTGGTGTGGTTGTATATGAACAGAAATTAAAAAAAAGAGGGTGACAGCTGCTAATGCATGCGAGTTAAGAGGCCTGTTTCTGTCACCGTCTATCCATTCGACTTCAAGTGCCTAATGGGCTTTAAGTGGGCCGGGTCTCTCCGGGTCTGAGCACCGGCAGTTTTTTTAAGGAGGCCTCGAAACGGGTCTCTATCGGGCTCAGTTTTGTGCCTTGGCACAGGAGGTCTGTTTTTTCCCAACGTTATAGGGGAAGGGAAATCCTTTAAAGAGTCATTTTCTCATTATTATACACAAGCCACAGTTGCTGCTTATTTATCGTATGCAACTAACAACCATTAACAAAGCCAATAGTCCTGACTTCTTGTAATTATGTTGTTACTTGTCGTATCATATATCTGGATGCAATGACAGAAACAACAAAATACCAGTCGGGCAGCACACTTTGCTAAAGCACAAACTTTTAGCTTGTGTTTTAAGCCACGCCCTTAATTACATTGGCCACGCCCCCTTAGAGAACCCCCCCTCATTGTTTTGCCCTGCCTAATGCACTTTGTGATAGCCTTGAGATTAAAATATGCATCGCGTGACAGCGGTCGTGATTGTCCCTGCAAGCCCTTTTCGCAGTTACTCGCTGTAAATGTTTCTTTTCCAACGGGTAGTGTGTATTATTTACAACGGGGGCGGGAAGGCGAGTCGAAGGTTGTCACGGATGTGAGCTTTTCCTCCTTTAGGAGAATAGATTTAAGAGGCGGGGGGCTGGCCGGAGCTCCGACCCACTTTCCACGTCCTGCAGTTGCTTTGGATTTTTTATCTAAAGTTGCCCCCCTCCTGTAGGCGCGACCCCCAGCACACGTGCCACGTTGCTTTCAGCCGGCGGGGCGGCAGTGTAACTGCGTGTGAGGGTTGAACCGCAACAAAGAGCAGGACTTTCCTTTGTTTCCCTCTTTTGTGTGTCGAGCGGAGGGGGCTTCTGCGAAGACATGCATTATTCATGCCATTGTCAAGATTATTTTAGCATTGCCTGCCCTCGAAGTTGGATTCATCTGCACGTGGGTGGCTGCAGCCTGTGACCTTGTGCAGGAAAAGGACTAAAAAAAGAGGCCATCACAAAAGAAACCGTAAGAGACGAATGAAGCGGTGTGCTTTTAACTGCCAAACAAATCCACATCACAGGGCAGACAGTGCACAGATCAGACGGCCGTAAAATACCATTTGGAATGGCATGACGACAAATGCACTTAAGAGGGAGCAGGTCACGTCATGGTTAATGCGACTATTCAATACCCGCTCTGACAGAGCCGGCGTCAGGAATGAAATAAGCACTGGCATCCCGTGAAAATCAACTGCTGAAAGGGACTGGCTCCAAGACCAGTCTGCCTCTCTGGACTGCTTATTGTACCCTTGAAGAATTGATGACTTGAGGGGTTACAGAATCTAAAGCTGATTATCCAGACCTAAAAAGGCATGACACTATATATATATATATATATATATATATATATATATATATATATATATATATATATATATATATATATATATATATATATATATATATATATATATATATATATATATATATATATATATATATATATATATATATATATATATATATATATATATATATATATATATATATATATATATATATATATATATATATATATATATATATATATATATATATATATATATATATATATATATATATATATATATATATATATATATATATATATTACCTACTGGCGGTCGCCAGTAGGTAGTTATAGTTAGGACCTAGTTTTTATAGGAAATCCGCGACATTCTGTCGGGAATAACTTTGGCGTTGATGGACGGAATTGGCTGAATTTCTCCAAGAAAATGGCCAGCTCCGCTCCGCTCCTTCCCTGAAAGTTTGGGGGGATTCGTCAAGCGGGGGCCGAGATAAAAGGGGGGTCCCAAAACGTGTTTTACCCATGTTAATTTCCATAGGGCGGTTGGACTCACTTTTAGCCCGAACGGCTGAATGGATTTCCACCAAACTTGGCAAAATTGTAGGGACTGGTGGCCCAATGTGCCTTTGCTATGTCTCAAGATATGTGCTCCAGTGGATTTTGAGTTCGCGAGCGGAAAGCTGATTGGCTCTTGGGTGTCTGTCAACATTCCAAACAGTCCGGAGCGGCCGCCATCTGGTGTCTCGGTAGGATCAAGACACAAGAGGTGGCAAAAACAAAGGGAAAAATGACCAAAAGGTGGCTGGGTAGACCCCCCTGACCTCTTAGGTTTGATGTGGGGGCCATAAAAGGGTCCCGCATCTTTTTTCGATTTTCGCGGGGAGCGCCCGGTACGCGCACCGGGGAGCGTACCCTGGAAAAAAAAGAATGACAGAGTTTTATAAAAATGTAGCATTTTTTTTTATAAATTGGAGGTAGTTCTAAAAAGAACAGTTTTTTATGCTTTTTGTTTTATATTTTTTTTGTCATTGTTTTTTTGAACATGTTTTACTTTTTTTGGCTTTTATGAACAATTTTATATTTGTTTTGTAATGTTTATGGGGACAAACACAAAACAGGGAATTGTAAACGGCTCAACTGGAGCAAAAAAAATCAGGAAAAAATTAAGGTTTCTTTCTGCAGTTGTGGTTGTCTCCAGCACAGTTGATCAATTTGATACTTTGCTCTCCATAGGAAATTGTAGTCCCGCAAAATATACAAACTATTTTAAAATCTCCAAACTAGGGTTGGATATTTGGGACCATCTCCCTTGTCTCTGGACCCGATGGAGTGGGTTGTTTGCTTTTGGAGGTACTCGGAGAAGATTGGGGAGGGTTTCTGGTCAGTTCTCTGACCTCTGCAGCAGTATAGTTGTTTGGGTGCCTGCGTTGCATATGGCGAATCATGGTATTGTTGCCAAATGAATACTTTTTTGCAGGGTTCCCCCTGGAAAGTACAGTGCCACAGATCAGACATGTCACTTTTGGCGCATTGACTTTCTTTAGTCCCCATGGGATTTTAAAAAACTCCCACACAATGTGCTCCTTCGGTTTATAGGGGGGATTATCTTCAGGCAGGAACTGCCTCTCCTCCTCCTCCTCCTCCTCCTCCTCCTCCTCCTCACCACCAGTGTGGTGTTGTGGTGGTCCTTGTGGTGGTGGTGGTGGTGGTTGAGGTGCTCCTGCTGCTGCTGCTACTGTAGCCATTTCTCACTTACTAGAAACAGGTCTTCCTCAGTCAAAGTACAAAGCGAGAATGAGGAAAAAAGGTGGGGGCTTTCATCATTTGGAAAAAAAACTGTTCTGAACCAATGAAAAGTGTTATTTTCAGGTCACATGACCCGACGCGCTTACTCTACGTGCCCCGGGGCGCGCCCTGACGTGCTTACGTAGCGCGATCGTATGCGCTCGGGCGCTTCCGGGTGTGCTTACTCCGTGCGACATAAGACGCATCGCGCGGCTACGGGATACGTCACGATGATGTTTTCGTCCGCGGCATTGGCGCTAACGTCATGTCATGAGTGATGTCACTGACCATGTCATGAGTGATGTAATATGTGACGTCATCAGCAGTGCATTGCAGTCGCGCAAGTTATAGTGAGTCCAACTAACTATAACGTGGGAATTTCAATGGTTTTATGTCAGTAAAATTTCCAGCTAACTATAACTGGTGTGAAACCTATGGTTTTTTCAGTGAATATATATATACTCATAAATATATATATCTTAATATCAAGTTTAGCTCAGACTTCACAGCTATAATCGTTATCTTCTGACAGCCCTAAACATGTGTAGAAGCTTGAAACGCAGAAAAAGCTAGGTAAACCCACTGCTAGTTACACTGAGCCCAATCTAGCATGTGCACGCACACATACGCAGGACTGTTAGGCACGCCTGTGCACCGGAGGCTGTAACTTTTATAGGAGAAAATGTGTCACCCAATACAAATAGGGGCAGATTTACTAAGATTTTGTTTTGGGATGGTTTCACATTTGTGACGCACTCCAGACGCAAAATAAATTTTAATATTTATTTAGCTATACAAAGCCACTTTTCGCGGTTTAGTAAATACAAAGTAAGGCAAGGTGATGGAACCCACTGTATCCTGTCCTACATAGATGAAAAATTGATATGTGTGACTTTTTATAGAAGAAGATTTCCAACACAACAACTTTCCTTTCAAGAATATTTGGAATAGGTACCACATCGATAAAATGCAAGCCGGCTCCAACATGAGGGCCAGGACTTAAAATTTGTCTGTTTGAGGCTAAGACCTTGCTGGATTACTCTATCATAATTGGTTGTCCACCATGCCTAATAGGAAAATTCATCAAGCCAACAATAATGAGGAAAAACCCGTGGAGGGCCATTGCTTGGAGAACTTTTTACACCAGCTTATTCATCGATTCTATCATTAGTCATTTTTAAAGGTTATTCAATACATCCCCGGGCTGTTGCAGCCGATTGTGGTCGGCACACTGGTCAGCTCCTGCCTAGACTGTGTTGATAGCCTCTACTGTGGGAATACTAACACCAATTGAAATACAGAAAACTGCATAGCATGTAATAAGTATGGTAGCTTTAGGGTAACATAGAAGGGACAAGACATGAGATGGTTGGAGATTTATTCACTAGTTAAAGGATGGAGCTACATTCAGTAGTTAAAGGCTGAGGACTAATAAAGAGTAAATACCATTTCATTCCACCTCATTGCTATCAGCGCCAGAACGCCTCTTTGCTGGGGCAGCGGTCGCGCTTTACAAATTCATTAACATAACAAAACATTTAGTCTGGTACACTAGAACCTCAGAAAGGGACATTCTAATCTGACGAATGAAGTGTGAAAATGTTGTCGATCTAGATTACATCAGTCTGGAGGAGAAAAGCTTTTGGCCACTATCAAGTGTCATTGTTGGGTGGGGGGGGGTTCGGGGGGGGGAGAGGGGGGGCGGGAAGAGGGTGAATATAATTTTCACCAGATGCCGATTTAAACCTGTGACCATGAGGTCAAACACAGATTCCGATAGGAGTTTGGATGATGGAGCTTCCTTCCAACTCCTCTTAGTTTGTAGACTCTAGGCTTTGCCCCGGGCTGCAATGATTGTGTAATAAGAGGGTCAGGTCGGGGGGCAGATCCTTCGGAGTGGCAGCAGCTAGACTGTGGAACAAACTCCCCTGGGAGATCAGGCAAATCAGGGAACTTCTCCCTTCCAGGAGACGTGTTAAAACCTGGTTGTTCCCCAAGAACTAGCTGGCTGGCCTCTGTCTTGACTCGCTTCTACTTTTGAGCTGCTTAGTGCCAGGATGCCTGCAAGGTGATAGTGCGCTCTATAAATTGAATAAATAAATAAATAATTGTTGTTATTCATTGATCTCCCACAGGCAACTAGGCGTCTCTGCCCAAGGAAACATTTTTCATAGAATGCTGTATATAAGTGGAATCATTCCGTCCATCCTCAGGTATAATAATAAAAAGAGGCTCAATTGGTATTAGGGGGAAATGATGATCCATGTTGAAATAATCAACCTAGTGAACAGCCCATGCAATCATATAAAGATCATTCATTCAGAGTCCATATGTTACCATGCCCTCTGTTAACATCCTGCTAATTTGTGGACAACCACAGTTTAAAGTATTTTGGGGAAGAAGCATTCTTAGTGGAAAACATCCTGTGTATGAGACATCAACGTGAAAATAGCAATGGATGATTGTTGTATTCAATGATTTCGCACCAAAATGCTATACTGCTTAAGAAAAGCAAACATGTGTTTCTTATGACGAAGTCTGCCTGAGAAGAAGAAAAGACACTGGTAGCAGAGACAATACAACCAAATCCTCCTCTCCCAAAAATATGTAAAAATGCGGGGTAAGATTGATCAGATCGACCCGACCCCTCTCAAACACACCAAAGTGGGGAAAAGTATGTTTTTGATATGTAGATTGCAACATAAAATGGGTGAAAGCTAAAAAAGATGAACAAAAACAAAGTGGTGAGAGAAACTAATGGCTTCCCCCATGAAGTCCACTATGCACTAAGGGGAGCATTAGCCTTTGCATCACAAATCCTTAAAATAACATTGCAGTAAACATTAAAAAATACCTCTACACCCAGATACAGACTGTGCACGAAAAGCAGCCCTGACAGAAATGTTCAAACCAACTCTTCCCTTCCATCCCCTTCCCCTTCCCCTTCCCTTTTCCCCTTCCCTTCCCTTCCCTTCCCTTCCCTTCCCTTCCCCTTCCATCCCCTTCCCTTCCCCTCCCCTCCCCTTCCCTTCCCTTCCCCTCCCCTTCCAGCTCTTGCATTCACATCACTCTATTACTTGCTCCTCTCTCTCACGCTGTAATGTCTGACTCCAAATTCTTCAGCGCCTTAGCGAGTCACACGCCTGCCTGAAAACAACGCGCCACAAAATGCGTGAACAGAATTACTTAAAAAGTTTGCACCTTGTACAGACTGTGCAACTCTGGCGGTTAGCAAGTGAACTCTACTGCTTCCCAAGTCCATGGTGTGTGCTTCTACAGCAGCACCCAGCCTCCCAGAAAATAAACACATGTATCGGAAACATGACAGTCTGAGTGAACTATGTGATGCAAAGTTGTTTGTCACTGGGCCCACTGAGGGTGGAAACAGGTGCTAACTTACCCACACAAGTAGGCCGTATGACAAGAAGTAGGACCCATAGACCCTCACAGGTGAGTAGCACGCTTCACAATTCCCTGATTGATTGATTTATATACAATCACCTGATCCCATGCACACATGTAGTCACACTAGCAACAGACAGAATCAAACTTAAAGCGAGGGTGTAGTCTAGTGGCTGCCTTCCAAAGAGGGGGACAGAAGCCCTACGCTCTCATTTAGTTGTCCTCAGTTGGCTGAATTGTAAGTGCACTTTATCTCCATCTGAGAAAATAAATGTGCTGCGTAATCGGTCTAACACTATAGTTACATTTAATTTATAAACAAAAGAGGACATTTATTACATAAAAACGTGTGCCACATGCATTCTCAACATTTTACAACAATCTCAGAATGAGAGATCTGAAAAGTGTGCTGTATGCCTTCGAGCTTTGATTTTAATTTTACAACGGATAGTTTTGCTGGCAAAATGGCGTCCGTTTGGCAAGCAGGTGCGTGGGACAGTTGTGGCCCGTAAGGGAAGACTCGACTGAATTTGCAGTGCCTGTTTATTTTATGTTACATAATGTTATGTGATTTTGGACTGGGATATTATCATATTTCATTAAGGGTGGATATTTCCATGTGTGTCAATAAAACCAAAAATGCGTAGTTAGTTTGAGCGAATGGAGTCTCACCCCCAGAAAAACTGTGGTTTGGCGCTTGGTGTGTGTAACCGTGTCAGACAAGGAGAGGTCTCTAACGGTTGTCAGTAGGCACAGACAGTTCCTTCTGTTTGGTGCCAACGCTGGAGTATTATTTCCAGACATTTGACGGCTAGCAGCTTCGTTGTTCCCAAGAGCAAATGGAAAGTACAAGTGGATATTGCATAATCCTAAATGGGTCCCGAGTGTATACATGTTTCTTGCCAACTAATAATCCTGTTGTTCTCAGGCTACATAGAGAGAGAGCAACAGAAAGCCACAAACACATTATCTCCAGGTCAGCGTAACCTTTGTTGGTGAATGAACCCAAACTAACCCTTAAAATCCTGTATTTTTTAAGTGTTCAAATTCTGCATAGTAATTGAGTATGTTTAATTCTTTGTAAAGAATACTTTTTTCCTTCTGTTGCAGTGGTGCTACAAATACAAAAAAAGCAAAATAAATAAGTACATTGGGCCCGATTCACAGAACTAATTTAAGACAAAATCCTAAACTTACTACCATTTTGGTATTCACAGAAGGCACTCTTTTTGGTATTCACAGAAGGCACTTACTCGTTTCGGTATTCACTGAAGTTAGGAGTCCTAACTTTAGGACTTCTAAATGCCTTCTGTGAATACCGAAAGTCTTTAAGTTAGGATTTTTCTCAGTTTAGGAGTAGTAAAGTTAGGACTCCTAACTTTAGGACTCCTAAATGCCTTCTGTGAATACCGAAAGTCTTAAAGTTAGGATTCTTCTCAGTTTATGAGTAGTAAAGTTAGGACTCCTAACTTTAAGACTCCCAAATGCCTTCTGTGAATACGGAAAGTCTTGAAGTTAGGATTTTTCTCAGTTTAGGAGTCCTAAATAAAAAAATTAAAAAATAATTTCGATGCCACATCGAAAATAATTTCGATGTGACAGGCTTCAATGCAAATTACACAATATAAACAAAATCTGACACTAAACAGAAGTTATGAATTTATACATTTAAGTCAAATAGGGTATACTGTAATTCTCTGAGTTATAGGCCCACATGGCATTTCTTATCTTAGTAATATGGCATTAGGAAGAAGTGGCATTTATCCACTGCACTTTTAAATGTTGCTCATTCTTAAATAGCTTCAGGAATTAATTCCTTACATAGACAGCCTGGCCTGTAGTAGATAAGACTTTTACTACCAGCATGATGTGCACATGATGGCAACGATATCGATATAAACAGTAGTGCTTGAGGGCTAGAAGCAGGTTTACAGTCAAACCTTTGTTGTTTCCCAGAGAAACCCGGGCCGGGGAAGGCGAAACCGGACCCAATCGGGGCCCGGCCCAAACGCCCAGGGTGCAAGCCCGCAAAAAGGGGGCGACCGCAATTGGTCGCCCCTAAGCGAACGCGGCCTCCCCCAATCAGGAGAGCAGATCGCAAGAAACGGAGGGGGTTAAGAAGGGGGTAAGCAGCCCCCTCAAGCCACTGGCTTAACGAAAAGTGAGGGGGCCTCCCTGCACGGTACTTAGGGGGGCCCCCTCCTGGGCTCAATCAGGAGCTCTCCGGCCAGAGTGCAGTGCAAAGGGGGCCCCTTGGAGCTAGGGGCCCCCCCCGCACCGCGTGGGATGCGGGGGCCTGTGTCACGCCCCTGCCACAAGCATTCAATCCCCTCCATCGGCAAGAAGAAAATGAATGAGAGTCAGTTTAAATTTGCACAAGCTTTTCATTTGATGCACGTGTATTAGAAAACCTCATTGTCAAATAATACGACTTTCAAACAGTCTTTTTTGTTGTTACTCATTTCACTATTGTTAATACTGCCTAAGGTATGAAGCTAACCTCTTATCTAGTCATTTCTGTGTTGTCAAACAACGAAGGCCATGTTAGAGCCTTTAAAACTACTGCACTCCTTTCTGGTCTGCAGTTTAAGTGGACGTGGTAAGCTGGAGCCTGGATCTCTGGTTCTCATTAATGTATATATCGTGCATATGTTTTGGCAATGTTGCTTTATGGTATGTATGATTGAGTCCAAGAAGTCTGGGGCTAATTACCATGCCGTATGTAAATGACATTAATCTTAGGATTCGTGCTGTTGCAGAGTTCAGTCAGAGGGTTTGAAAACATTCAGTTTTTTGTTCCTAGCTCTTACGTTTCTATCAAGGTATACATCTGGTGTGATGCACTCTTTATTCTATGGTAAAAATCTGCATTTTCTGTCAGAAAGTGTTCTCCACCCATTCTCTCAAACAGACCCAATTAACCAGACAAGGTCAACAGCCCTGTCACTGTAAGTGGCCTAACACTGATAATAGAATATAGAGGACTGGGCGTCAGCCATGACACCCCTGGCATAACAGAAGGAGGTTATGTACAGCTGCAGATTGGAGGGCATACTATTCAACTGCATGTGGGAAGCTTACTTAAAATAAGAACATTGAAATGTTGAGAGCTTCTTTGAGGGCAATGGCGTGGCTGAGGACTAATAAAGGCCTGGTATGTGTCTTCTGCTCCAGCATTGACATGTTAATCTTTCTGCTTCTCCATTTTTACCTTAGAACATTCTGCCCTAAATTTATTGATAATCTAATAGCTGTTTAGCCCTTCTACCTTGAGCTGTAGTAATTGCTAAAGACCCTTCTCCCCATTACACAGCTTTGCTTGTGGATCGGGCCAATGAGTTGGGGTCAGGCATTTAGAAACCAGTATACCCTTCTGCAGGAGGCTATAAGGCTATACTATAAAACGGTAGAGATCTTAGGAGAAATGGTGTCTTCTTACAACTATATTGAACTGCGAAGACCACCTTAGGACATAGATCTGACACATTCTTGCAGTTTGGGATGAATCTTCAACTCTGGGAAGTCATTCATACCACACCTCAGCAGTGTAACTAAGAAGGTGTTCTACTATATGTGCCTCCTCCATGTGATCCTGCCACTGATGTCTACCTCTCTGATGGACCACTTCAAGTCTCCTACAGAGGCATCACAGCCAAAACAATTAGAAATTTCAAAGGGCTCAAAACTCTGCACCTCACCTTAGCCTCATCCTACTAAGATCTGATCATGCCAGCAACACAAATCTGTCCTCTGACTGCTGGTCAAGCAGAGTCAAACTAAAAGTGGTGGGCTCCCATCTGTCTTTTCAAGCTGCTGCTTTCATACAACATAACCAAACACATACTACGCCTCTAAAAGCCAATACATTTAACGTAGGAGTTGACACGACATTCAGATGCCTACACCTTTGGAACTCCTTTCCTCTATATCTCCATAACAAGACATAATTAAGGAAATCCTCAGAAGGCCTCATACCACACCTGTATTCGCTAGGCACGTTGATTAGATACTTCTTAATTTTAATTTTCAGTTACTGCTCCTCCAGCTCCACTTCAGCTGCTTTAAACGTATCCTCCATACCCTCCCCAGAGCACTCGGAAACCTTTGAAAGCAATTTTATTGATATAGAAAAACAATAAATGCAATAAAATTAATGCTGTGGGAAAATGAGGTTCAGAGTGCTTGTAACATTTCCTCCACAATCTCATCCTCTGTTGGATACCTCAGTATGGATTCTAAATAATTACTTTCTTAGAACTACCTTATTAATTTATGTAGGACTCCTTTTTTTCTAATGTTACAAGCGCGTTATTCCGTACCTTACATTTTATTATTCTTAAGGACACGACCAATAAAATTGCCAGATTGGCTTCAACATAAAGTTTTAACGCTTAAATGTTACACGCTTTATGATATAATGTTATAGTATTCATGTTTTCACTGTGCTCTGTTTAATTTTTACAATCCAATAAAACTTTTGAGAAAATAAAATAGAGAACCGCAGCATGGGTCCATAGGAGGCGCCTAATTTAGAGTTCGGTGGACGGGTACTCCATTGCAAACGTGACAGACGTCCCATTCACCTTACAAGTGCAGTAAGATATAATGTATTTGCAGTAAGGTGGATGGGATATTTGTCACGTTTGCGACACAGTGCCCTATGTTTGGCATCAGTAACTACCACGAACACGAGCATTGACAAAACGTCTAAAGTTTTGACGCTGGGGCAGGAGAGGTGATAAAAGCAATTACAAATACCTTGTGCAGTGCAAAAAGTAGTATGCGAAAGGGATGGCTTTGTGTATACAGTGCTTAGATGAGACAAGGATAAAAATGGGGATAAAATATGCGTTTCAGATGTAAAATGTTCCCTCCTGCATCCGATAAAGGTGAAATTTACACTGAAACTTCCAATACAAAGAAGGTAAGACTAAAATGCTGGTTTGGGCTGATCCAAGTTGTGATTGACAATAGCTCAAGCTATAGGCTGATTGTTCCTGAGCTAAAGTATCCAATGGCTTAAGAAAGTTGCAACAAAGCCCCAAAGAGTATGGAATGGTGCAAGTGCCATTACGTGTCAAACCTAATAAAATTGATGCTATTAGTCAGTCAATGATAAGGCTCAATTTTTTGTGGGGGGAGGGAGGGCAGTAGAATCAAGTACCTCCATCAGGCATTCAAGGTAATTTACAACAGCTGGTAATGTTATTTACATTTCTATAATTGCAAATTGAGATTATCTTAAAATACTTTAATTGCTTTGAAGATACGAAAGTGTTTATGAAGAGCCTCTCTTTTTACAAAAGAAACTGAAATAAATCCATTTCTGTAGGGAGATCAAAGTTGCAGTTATCAAGCCAATTAACAAACAGGAGCAGTCAACAAATTATAATAACAACACTAAAAGAAAATAAACCATATTTATTTAGCTAGCTTCAAAGATTAGGATGTGGGTTAAAACAAAACTATGTGGAGTCTTCAACTCCCCTCAGATGAAGGGGGGCCTGCAAGAAAGCCATGTATCTGAAAGAAAATGCAGGAGTGAAGATTTAAGAAGATTGTGACCTCCTTGTGCCAGATCAGATGCATCCACCCAATATAGGCAGGAAGGTGACATGTTATACAGTGGTCAGGGATCTTGTTCAACATTATTTGATGTTGAAAAAAGTTCCCATTATGGAATTTGTCACAGAGTCTTTATACCTAGTAATGAGTCTCGTTTAAAGAGTTTATTATTTGGGTGCCTTCCAGTATCCCCAGTTCCTTAATATATGTGAAAAGGGACTTGTCAGCATCCCTCCTCTGTGCCCTACACCTTCCCCCCTTTCTAACTACTTCTTCCTTCCTTGACCTAAAACCAGTCACCCTTCTCCCTAAGCCAACCCCACTTGTTTGGACAGAAAAGAGGGACCTGCCAGCCATCTGTCCCTGTATCCTGCGCCTTCTCCCTGGCTAGAGGAACTGTTTCGGTTTTATATTGTGTGTCTAGGGTGTTCACTCTGTTCCTCACCAAGGCTTTCATTGGTTGACAGTAGAATGGGTTGATCCAAAGAGGAGGTTCAGACCATCTATTGGTCTGCTTCTGGTGTGAGCGGTTGGCTCCACCTCCGGTTAAGCGGTAAAAAACAGCCACATCTGGACGTGGTCGCCTTCATGCTGTCTCCCCCACCTTTCTCTGTATCTCATAGATTAGACAGCAATAGATTCTGAACTTGAAGACAACCCTTTTCCAACGTGATCTAAGCTGATCCGGCCACGAGAATTGGCACCTTCATGGTCTCCACTCTGAACAGTTCTCAACCAACCACTAGAGGGAGACCTTGAAAAAAGAGCAATATCTCGCTTCTGTGTAGCCAATAACCTGGGATTTAGACGAGAGGGAAACACAACCAAAGCAAGAGGGGAGCGTTCCCAGGGGCGCTTCAGACAAGCTGGACAGGTTGTCCGGAGGAGGACTTATGTGACACATCACGACACAGCAATAGCATGTACCTCAGCATAGAAGTAGTGTATATAATGTGCATGCTTAAATCTTCCTGTTTCAATGAAGTTGTTGCATGCACTCCGCTTCTTTTACATTGCTGGGGTCTCTTTAAAAGTGATCTCTATAGAAAGACAACTGGTCCTTAAAGACAGAGGATCTTAGCTCTCTGCTACTATTCCTGATTTCTATTCCATTTAATTCTTGTTAGTCTCCTACCCTCCATCTCACTTTCCTGTACACTCTTATCTATATCATGTTTCATTAGGCTGCTGTTCTCCATTTAATAAACTTTACGTGGAAGTTACAGTGATGAGTGCTACCTTTGCTTTTGTTGTTCTGTGCTGTGCACTTAAGATATTAGCTGATGGGATGGTCTTGTTTCTCTTTCACTTCAGTGTAATGACGTCAGCGCGCCCTGCACGCCGATCGTCATTACACTAAAAAAAGACTCAGGCTGTTGGGAACCATTTCCCGAGCAAATTGAGTTAAACAAGCATTTCCAAAGCAATAGGTCTTGCATTTACGAGCGTTTGAGCTATTGGCATTGTAAATGACCATGCCTTTTATTTATAAATAAAAGACATTGCCATTTACAATGCCAATAGCTTAAACTCTCGCAATTACGAGACCTATGGCATTGCAAATGCGTTAGTCCGTCTGTGCTGTAAAGATAAAAAAAGAAAAGCGTTATGAGAAAGTGTATGTTGCAGGAAGGACAAAGCTATTTCAGAAAATAGTGCTCAGAGGCTGTAGTTAAAGTCTACTGAGTAACAACACACGTAACAGGGAGTGTCTTCATGAGAGGTTACAAAATGAGACAAGGCGGTACTAAGTAGGGACTACTAAGCCTATTGACCAATGAAAAAACACAATTTACAGTGGACAATGACAGAAGCCAATGAAAAATATGGGCGGAGAGTGGGCGGAGCTTCAAGTCCATACCTCAATATAGCATGCCTCGCAGAGCAAGGCATGCGCTGCCCAGGCTCGACCTAAAAAGTAACAAGCAAATCTCTCTGGTGCGCTACACCAGCGGGGCCTATATATTCCTCCCCAGTGTTGGCCACTGGCCAACAGACACACTGGGGAGGTAGTGCGGGTGTTGGCCATTGTTCAACAGCGCACTCAAGAGGTTAAGTTCTATAAATAAAAGCTGTAATTATTACTCCATTTATTTGCACTCAGTGTGCCGATTGTTATGCTACTTAATTGCACTCAATTTGCAGGTCTGTGAAACATGGATAGCTGAGTTGACCCTGCCAAGATTTATACTTAGCAGTTGTTAAGCACAGCATAAGTTAGTGGTGAGCATGACTGAGTGTTTTTTTGCAATTTTATATGGAGCGAACGTAGCCCAAGAGCATTGGAGCACTTTACATGAGCACCAGTTATGTTACATTAGGTTATATTTATTTTTATGGTCAGGGATATTAAATGATTTGCCCTGAATCATAGGCTGTTGAGCCGCCACCAGGACTCGTACTTGGTTCCCCAATTCCAAAGTTGGTTGATCTAGTCATAACGCCACATCCTCTCTAGAAATTTGAAAACATGGGTGCTGACTGAGGTTGTGAAATAGTCATATTGAGTTGTACAGCATTATCAAGTGTTATAGTCTGTGTTACAAAAAAACTTGTGTAGGTTCAAGTATCGTGTTTAATGTGACTTTAGTGCAACTCATTGTTCGAGGTATAGAATGCGGCCGACAGTCATTTTCAGTGGCTACGGTTCATTCAAGCACTCCACCCACCACTGCATTATTTTTCCTAGTGAGATACATTAAAGTGTGACATGAATGCCATGGCTTGGATCTCGTTGCCCACTGTGTCTTGGACTCGACGTTTGTTTCACTGCCAAAGCCGAACAAGGCTGAAACTGGACTAGGATTCCTCGCATTTCCATTCAAAGGGGATGTGGCCTGGCACTTCAAGCTGGATTGTTCCTATTGGAGCAGGACCAAGGCTGATTTGTATATGGCTGGTCCTGGGAAGTAGTAGCACAGTGAGCAACAACTGATGGACTGTAATGCAGCTCAGATGAATGCAGGCATTTCACTCACCACGTTCTTTCATAATTTTCTGCATTGGTGGAATGAAGTACGATGAGTATTCTGCCTTTCGTCCCAGTGTAGAACAAAGTAAATACATTGAACCCAGATCATAAGCATGCAACCAGCACCTTTTGTGTGCATCTGAGCTGATGGGTGTATTCACATGCCTGCCAGTTAAGGGTGTATGGCCATAAATGTTTCACTCTGACTAAAGAATCAATAGTCTGTATCATCAAAATATGGGAAACAAAATATTCCTCATAGAAGTGCAAGTGCATTTTGACTGCACTTGATACACAAGGGGACATGCTTGTGAGGGGGAGCATCCTTTACAACGCAACTTTTACAACGATGTGCCTTTACGACGCAACCATTACAACGCAACTTTTACAACGACTTGCGCTGGGTGGCGCTCTAGGATAGGGAATAGTTTCCAACACCTTCCCTACTATCCACGGGGACTGGAGTTGGAATAGTAAATTATACTATTCAATATCCAGCGCCCCCCAACACAAGTCGCTGTAACGACTTGCGTTGTAAAACTTGTGTCGTAAAGGCATGCGTTGTAATAGCATGCGTTGTAACGTCATACATCCGCTTGTGAGTGGAGTGGCATGCCTGTGCTGCACATGTTGAAGATACCTCTTTCAGTGCCCGAACACCTCTGCTACACCTTGCAGCCTCATTGCATGCTTGTGCACCAACCATCTGCACAAGAAGTGCACTGCCAGCCCTAGTAAAGCAGTGCAATTATGCACACTGCTTTACTATTCATTGCCTCCCAGGAGCCCGTTCAGTGACAAGATGGCGGCCTGCTGATGTGTGCTGCTCACATCCCCCTTCTATTCAAATGACATAAGGGCACACGCGGTTAGACAACATCCACCCATTATTTTTCCAGGGTAGACGCCATCCACCCTGCCAGTAAATTGGGGCCCACTGAAATAGGCTGACCTGTTTCACTCAAATTTTCAGACACCGGGACACATTCAGCAGCGCTTGCATGTCTGCTTTCTTTCTGAGCAGCAATGAGCAGGCAGTAAGGGTGCTTTGATATTTTACATTTCAGCTGGGCCCAAAACGAATTCCGAATTTAAGGGGCCTTCAGGCCTCCTTTTGTCCAAGTTTCCTGGTTTGGCGATATCTAGTGCCTCACACTTAGATGCAAATGCAAGGGAGGTGAAACAAAGGGCTACAGCTTGTTATTACTTGACAAGGACTTAAGAGAGGAAGGTATTTGTCATTGATCAGTCTCTGTACATAAGAGATATGCATACACTGTAGGAAAGTCAGAAGTGTTGTTCTAGTCCAGTTTTTACACAAATAACAAGTTAAATACCACTGTTTTGTTTTATTTCTTGAATAGCGCTTCTCATCCCAATGCAGGGTGCCAGAGTGCTTTACATTACAAGTACACAGTATACATTGGAAATATATTATATTTTTGTGTAAATCAGTGTACCGTTTATGTTACTTAAGACAGTGAAGGTTACAAGCTATGGGAGTCATATGTCTTTCACAGCTCGCGGTGCTATATTAGAAGGATTACAATTTATGAATTGGAAGTTACAAAAGAATCTCTGCGTTAAAGCCCGTAATCCACTAAACTATCCACAAACAATAAAAATCTGCCATCTGCACGTTACACAATGTCCTTAGCGGGAGATGCATTAACTCTCTATGCTGTTTTGATTCAAAACTGGGACTAGACAAACCACAGACCTCTCCAGCAAATGCGTTAACCTCCAGAGTTATTTTATCATTATTATAATTTCCTGAGATTCAGTTGGGCACACAAAGATCTCTGCAGGAGGTGCCATACGATATTTTAACACGCAGACTGCAGCCAATTGAGCGGTAAAGATTTACTGCCACATTTCTTCTTGTTGCCAATTTCTATGTGGCAGAGTTAAACAAAAGAGTATAAATTGAGTGCCAGATTTTGCGTCAAGGTATTGTCACTTTTTTGGCACAACCCTGATGCAAAATCTCAATTGTTAATCCTCATAATGCACTTAAATGTAATCATAATAGACCTGCTAAACTTATGTGTGAGGTCTTAAGATCTGATGCCCCTTCTTTTGATGTCACTTCCTGTGCGGGCATGGGTTGTGATGCCACTTCCTGTGAAGTCAATTTCTGTAACGTGACGTGCAATGTCACACACCGTGATGTCATGCACCATGATGTCACCTGCATAATGTCTAACTTGGTTAGTCCCCCCTTCTTTAGGACTTGTGCCCTGAATGACATGGATCAGGCAACACATTTTCCTTAAAGAGCCTATGCAGGGAAATCCAATTGATTCCATTTCTACCAATGTTCTATGAGTAGAAATGCAATTCTATACACCTCATGCCAGGCATTACTGTCGGCGTAAGAGGACCAACCTTGGAGCCTGGGGGCATTTCTGTATGCAGTTTGCATCGCGCTTTCCTCTGTCAGAGAGCTGCAACCATTCAGAGCCTCTGTGGAGGAAGAGAAGTGTACAAGAGATCCCCATCTCTCTGTGAATAAGGGACAAGCATAGATCTTCACCTGACCAATCCCTGACCATGACTAGAGTCTCATACTTCGAATGGACATGATGCGTGAATGCAAAGAGTTTTAGCGCATGCATCAAATTTGCACGCGTGCAGATTCCTTTTGTGAAGGTGTTGGTGTGCAGCATGTGGTTTAATTTGGCCATGGGTGCAGTTAGGAGAAAAAAAGCTATGCAAGTCAGGCCTGAAATGTCTGGCTGAACTGGATGGTTCCTCAGTGTATTTATTCTCTGATCTGAGCACTGACCCATAAGAGATTCCATACATTTAGATATTTTATTTCATTGATTTTCATTGAGGGCCATATAGTCAAGGACGTGGCTTCCATTGGTGAAGGGGGGTGAGCGCACTCTGCCTCACACTCCAGCACTCAGTTTGCCCCGATGCATCATAATAAATGCAGTGCATGATATCACTTTCTTCGATGTCAGGCTTTAGTTTCTAACCCTTGTTGGTTCAGCCACTGCTGTTGGTGCAGCCACAGCCAGTGCTGTGCAAGTGCAGTGGCACCGGGACCCAGAGGCATGAGGGAACGCACTGAACCATGATTATTGATGTATTTTGCAATTCAAACAGCAGCCCCCGGGCCAGTTTCCTTCCTTGCGGTGAACAACACTTACAACGCAACTTTGACAACGTAGTGCCTTTACAATGCGGTATTTACAACGCAAACCATTACAATGCATTGCGCTGGGGGGCGCTCTAGGATAGGGAATAGATTTAATTTACTATCCAACACCTTCTCTACTATCCACGGGGACTGGAGTTGGAATAGTAAATTAAACTATTCACTATCCAGTGCCCCAAAGCACTATGCGTTGTAATGGTATGCGTTGTAAAACTCGCGTTGTAAAAGCATGCGATGTAAAAGCATGCGTTGTAATGTCATACATCCCTTCCTTGCACTAGGGCCAATGACATATAGGCCACGGCGTATAGCCCAAGGCATAGTATAGTACTGAGTGGTCTCTGCAGACAAGGTTCAGTGTAATAACTCGCCCAGCACTCAGCCTCCTGCTCATTAGTAACATCCATGCCTCCATTTTTTTTGTTGAGTTTTAAGAAACCCAGACTTCTGTGTACAGTAAGGGGAGATGTTTAGTTAGAAGCATTTCAAAGGCAGTAACTGTGGCTGGATGTTTTCTGGCGTTCACGCTGCTGCCAACATGGCCTCCGGATAGATGTGAAACCAGATACAGGCGGCTTTCATCTTGTCATAATCACTTCTATGGTCCCTTTGTGCTAAATTGCTCAGTCCTGCTTCTCTTAAGGAGACAATAATAGCTTTAATAGAAGCTGTTGTGTTATAGCTCACAGTTCTTGTTGAGGAGTCACAAGGCGCTTTATACGACTTGTGATAGGTCTGCTGTTGTGCAGTCTCCATTGCACGGGGCAGTGTCTCTCTGCAGGTTTCCCTGGCTTCTCATCCAGCTTCCATCCGAAAGAGAGGCTTTGCACCCTTCCTTCAATGCCCTCGGAGGCTGCCTCTGTCTGCAAGGGCATGGTACCAGAATATTGTAACCAAAATATTGCCTAACAGAAATATGGTGTCATAAATATTGTGTACAAAAATACTGCTAATGATAGTTTGACACAGAGCCCGCTGTTAGATTGTACAGCAGTTCCCTCTTTCCGGAGAGGAGTTTATTTCGCTCGCTAAGGAAAGTATGGATATTTAGGCAAAACCAGTATCTGGCTATAACAAGTGCTTAATTTAAGCTGGCGGTTTCCGGTGTTCAGCACCGGCACTTAATCCCCAACACCGGTGCTTTTCATGATCACCAGTTAAGGACACGTTCATTTATGCATGAGGAGATTAAGTGATTTGCCGGGAATCCCAGGATGTTGAGACGACATGGAGACTCGAACAAAGTCGGCAGCTCTGGCCGTTACGCCACCCCCTCTCCCCACTTCATGGTTAGTAGTTGGTTCTTTGTTAGGCGGCGCTAACAGGAGAAATGGGCTGGTGCAAGCTGCTTCCTGTCTTATGTTTTTTTGTTTACAAATGATCCACTGGCTATAACATGATTCGAAAGTCAGACCCACCATCTTGTATTGTGCTGTGTTTGTGCAGCTCAGGGTTCGACATTTCTCGGGCTTCTTGGTGCTCATGAGCACACTTACGTTTGCTGTTGTAGGTCTGGCTGACTCAGAATCGTAGGGATGGAAAAGTTCATAGGAAGAGGGGTTTCCCTGTGGTGGTGGTCTTTTCAGTACAAGCTGGAGATCTTGTGATGAACCCCGCCCCGACCCTAGTGCTGTTTCATGGGCATTTCGTGTGTAGATCTCTGCAGGGGGTTCGGCCCGACATCCTACCCATGTGAGTATTAGCAGCGTTGCCTGTGAAGTTTAGAGTCTGAACATGTTACTGTTCTGGCAAAGGTTTTTTTTCCTAATGACTTTAGGGGATATTGGAGTGCACTGTTTGGGGCACTTCTGGTTATTGTCTGTAGCATCCATTCCTAAGCTAGGATCTGAAAGGGCCAATGTTGCAGTAAGTAAGTAGTTGTTCCCTTTCATTGTTTGTTTGTTTATTTGTTTGTTTATAAAGTTTTATATAGCGCGAACTTGATCCCGAAGGATATCAGAGCGCTTTACAATTTGAGAGAAAGGTAACAAATCAGAACATTAGTCTAACATGGAGAATCTAATGTGCAGTAGGGTCCACATTTGTCTTCTGTTGCCCTCTTTTTGGTTCCTAGCCCATTATGCTTTTGCCTAGGATTTCGTGACGTAGTGTTATACTGTGTCATAGTGTCCCCGAACCTGTGTCAACTGTCTCTTCGTCTCTCTTCCCCATTGCCTGTGGATCCACTTGGTTCATTCTTTGACCCTCTGCACTTGGTTCATTCTCACGAGTGTCTCAATATTGCACTGTTTATGCTCCAGAACAGGCCACTGCCCCTCTGCATGGCATGATATTTCATGTTATGAAATATTTCTGCAGTGCTCCTCTGTGGCCTCTTGGTACAGTTGGGTGACTTACCTGCAGACTGTTGTCTGTGGGTTGCTATTTGTCCCTATGGAGGGTCTGCATAGGGAGATTGGTGCTTATGACTGGCAACTAAAACTGTGAGCAGGATCAGTGGCTCTTGTGTTTTTTTATGATGTATGTGTCAATGTTTTTCAATTCCTATGTGTAAAGTGTGTCTTCCCTCTCTTTCAATGTCACTGTTGTGCCAGTATATTGTAAGTGTTACGTGAGCGTCTTACCCACCTCAGAGTGTCTTTATTGTGTGAGACAAGGCCTTATATTTCTTAATGTTAATGTAGCCTCTTTGCCAGTCTTGGTGTCTTGTAACTGTTGACAATGTTTCTTCTGTTTGGTGTCAATGTAGTGTGTGGGCTAGGTCTTCTCTATGCGTAGGCTTCTGGCCAAGTGTCAGAGGATTCAAAGTGTGTTGATTTGTTGATATTGTGCAAGAAAGGTATCCTCACTGTCTTGCTGTCAGTGTAGTGAAATGTGTATCCTCTGTCCTTTGTCAGGGTTGGTGTGGTGCCAGGGAATACTACAGGCCCTTTTTAGGTCTCGCCTAGACTAAAGCAAAAGCGAAAGCTTTTGCTGTCTAGGGAGACAACTTATGTTGCCGCTTTCTGGGGAATGAAGGGGAATGTGGACAGCAGACTGTTTCGAATTTCTTCTGCTGGAGATTAGACCTCGTGAGCGCGCCTTGACTGTATCTAATGCGTGTGTGTTTTTTTTTTAACGTGGGCCGGGCGCTTGCTTCAGTCAGTTTCACTTTCAAGTGCAGGCGTCAATGCGTCTGGTAGTTCTTTATGTGGAGTGCCTTTTGACCTCGTGAGCGCGCTTTGCCTGCATCTAATGTGCACACACACGTACACATACAGAGACATTCCCCCCGCCCTGCCGCATACACAGAAGCGCCCCCGGCCGCCGCATACATACAGAGACATCTCCCCCCCCTCCCCCGCCCCCACCGCAGCTCTCCCCCCCCTCCCCCGCCCCCGCCGCAGCTCTCCCCCCTCCCAACCGCCGCAGCTCTCCCCCCCCCTCCCTCGCCCCCGCCGCAGCTCTCCCCCCCTCCCCCGCCCCCGCCGCAGCTCTCCCCCCCTCCCCCGCCGCAGCTCTCCCCCCCACCTGACAGCACTTACCGGCTCCGGGCTCTGCTGGCGGGGGCTACACGAGAGCTCCCGCTCCTCGGGGCTCTTTCCGCAGCATTTCTCTTTGCTCCCGGTGTGACTCCTCGGCTCTGCAGCTCTTCTCCGGGGCCGCGGGACAAAAGCTACTCCTCTGCGCAGGCGGCTCCGGGGCACTCCGCAGCTCACGGGAGCCCCGGGCCGCGGGAAGACTTTTCCTCTCCTTTCTCGGGTGCTCGAGGAGGCGGGACTTCCGGCCGGGCCGCGATGCAATTGGCTGTCCGGCCGGGCGTTTTCTTCATTTGTCTCTTCCTTTTTAATTTGCTTCTCTTCCCGTGTTAAACGCATTGTTTTGCTTGTTTTTAGGACTTGTGCCCTGCACTTAACCACACACCTCGTACAATATAGTGTGCTACCCACGGGGGAAGCGCTTCAGTGCCGCACATTGTAGTAGTAAGCACGGCACAAATGCTGCAGTAAAGGCATGACTTCATATAAAACTGATACTTCCCTCGCCCTTGCTCTACTATCTGGATGAACGATTTCTTCAATGCCATGCCCATCAAACGTACACACTACGCCTCAGTTTAAGTGAGTTCTGCTACAATCGCCCGCAAGAGTGCGCGCCTTTAGCTCTGAAAGGACATGACACAAATAAGCGGTTTTACAGGCTTTCGGAGTAAGGGTAATTTTCACTCCCTCCCTGAAGTTTCCCGTGCTTGTAAACCAGGAAGTAGCAGGATTACAGCTCCCAGACATGTCCCGTAACACTTCATGCTCCGACCTCACCCTGGAAGAGAAACCCGGCCGGGATCTCCGTTTGTGAAGCGCGGTGAGTCAGAGCCTCCTCTATAAGCATGTCCTGATTTTCGGCAGACACTGAATGTAGTGCGCATGTTGAAAACCTGAGCAGCGGCAGAGAAAGGTAAGGTGTTTTATAATGGTGCTGCCGAGTGCACAAGAAGTATTTGAAAATCACTGCAATCCTCCTGCTGTAATGTTTCTGTCAGGTAGAGCGATATCTACGATTTAAAGCGTAGCCAAAAGTTTTAAAATGCCATAAAATGTGCAGAATTGTGCGGTTTGTTAAAGGGACTGGGAATTTACACCTGATAGCAGTGTCTTCAGACCAAATTAAACTGTGTATTGTGGGCGGGTCCTGCCGGGTCTCAGACCGATTTGGATGCGGATCCTGTATTGATGTCCTTAAACAGGACGGGCAAAAGGCTGATCGGTTTCTCAATAATGATTGTAAAAGCACTAAAACTTTTACATATCAGTGATACAATCCCTGTTCACATTTTTAATGCGTTTACTTCATTCTAATGAGTATTTGCTTTTTCCCCAGTTGCTGTGTCTTAGTTTTATCACGCAGCGTACAGTTCTTGTATGGTGCTTGATTGAACTAGTTGTCTAAGTTCGGGTTGTGGCTGGGTGTGTATGACGCTGCACAGCTCAGAGCTCTGAAGTTGAAGCAGAGGGCAGTGGGAGTTTCTCACAGTGCCTGTCAGTGGGTCATAGAGGTCTGCAGACTCCATGCCCATCCAATCCTTGACCTCTTTGCAGAACCCATGTAGGAAATAATCATATATGTGGTAATGGTAAGTGTGGGAAAGTAAGATATATATGCAAATAAGGGATTTCAGAAACAAAGCTTGAAAGGGTGGAGGTGTCTAGCAATGAGAGACTGAAGACGAAAGTAAAGAGGAGAACGGGGGTGTCTGCAACACCATGAAGGCCACTACCACATCCATAAACCTTAGTAATGTTTAATTCACAGTCACATATTTTCAGAATTGAAACATTTTCAATTTTAATTATTCACAATGAAATACATTTTTTAAGTTAGCCAATTTAGTTCTCTGCGTGTCTGTAATTCTGTCTGCCTGTTTATCTGCGTGTTTCAGTGAGATTGTGAATGAGTGTGTGTGGTTTGAAAGCGTGTGCGGCTGCCTCTCTGCATGTGTGTCTGCCTGTGTGTGTTTGCGTGTGGAAGCGGCTGTGTAACTGCCAAATGGTTCTTTCAGAGCACAGCCGCAGGACCTTCCTTTGTTGCTCCAAATCTGGAGCACATACCACCCAGGGCTGCCAACGCCGACCTCCTTGTGCAATAAATTGTAATAATTTAATCGAAAAGCCTGAGCAGCTGGTTGATTTACGTTCAGTCCGTGGTGCCTTGTTTGTCTTTCTCTCGAACTTTCGAGGGGGCAGCGGAGGCGTGTCATTACTTAATTTTGTCGTCTGGGTTATAACTGCTCGCATTTACACGAATTTCAGCTATTGGTATTAAAAATTACTGCGTTTTATTTATGTTTTTTTATTAAAAACATTAAAAAAAGGCATTGTCATTTACAATGCGAGAGTTTAAGCTATTGGCATTGTAAATGACAATGCCATTTATTTATCTGTTTTCAAAACCAACACATAGATAAAAGCTTTGTCATTTACAATGCCAATAGCTCAAACTTTTGCAAATTCGAGACCTATTGCATTGCAAATGCTTGTTGGCTTTGGTCCCTTACAGATACATTTACCTGCAGACATGGCCGGCTTTAGCGCTGGTGGTGCCCGAGGTGACAGTCTTTTTTGCCACGCCCCCATATGACCTCCTCTCAGATGCCCTCTTGCCACGCGCAAAAAGAACAATTGATGGACAGACTGCAGAATAATTTCATACATTTACCCCAGTACAGAGATCTGGGCCTAAAATCCATTGTTTTTTTTGCTCACCATGCCATTCCAGTGTGGATCCAGCCATATGCAAATCAGTCTTGACCCTGCACCCAATGGGAACAGTCCAGCCCGAACTGCCAGGGTAGGTTCCTCCCAGGACTGGAAAGAAGCATCCTAGGACCGATTCCGGGGTTTCACCCCTCATCAGGCAGGATAACATGACTCCGGTGGCATGGAGAGCACGGGACCCAAATCTGGGCATACTCATCCCACTTGGGACTGTTCCCATGAGGCACAGAGTCAAGCCTGATTTGCCTATGGCCAGGTCTAAACTGGGGTGGCATGGTTAGCAAAAGACTGATGGATTTAACCCAGATCTCTAGACTGGGGGTGATTGTTTTTATTTGTTCTGCATTCCATCCATCAAATGTGTGTCTTTTGCTTTCTCACTACCACCCGGCAAAAGTGCCCCTCATCTCTCCGTAGCCCCTCTCTCACATACATTTCATTTGTTGTAAAGAATTGGTACAGGCTGGCTTTACTCATCCACTCAGCTACCCACAAATAAAATATAGAGCTTTTCCCAGACCATCTCTCACTCTAGTTGGAACATTAATCACAAGTTATCATGATATTTTTATTGCTGCTTGGAAGCTGGACGCACAAGGAACTCTGCAGCAGGCGCCTTTAAATCCCACGTTATTGATAAGCACAGCGCCCCCACTGAAGTCAGTATTATACCCCCCCTCCCCAGCAGTCAGCGCCCAGTGCGGCCGCATGGGTCACACCACCCTAAATCTGGCCCTACCTACAAAACACGGTGTTGAAGTCAGATGGGGGAATAGTATTTATGGGACTATGGTACCTCATTTCTGTCCCAGATTGGACCTTTATCGGTGTGAGTTCATTAATAATCAAGAAAAGCCATCCCCAGGTGTCATTTGGCACCCGATGATCACAGGGCAGCCTGCTGAAAGCTTTTAGCACTTCAGTCCTGCCTGACTCTAGGCTGAATGGGTGTCTGCTCTGGTGAGGCCTCAGTCTTTGACGCAGGACCATGTTTGTGGGCTGCAGTGTGAGCATTGGGGTGGCAGTAGTGAGTAAAAAGGTGCTGATTACACTCCAGGATTTCAGAAGGGCCAGATAGGACTAGCTTCCTACTACAAGTGTAAGCGTGTTCTCTGTCTTTCTCTTGCATCCCCCGCTCCCCCCTACCGTGGCTGCCGCCCTTCACTCTATCGCACATTCCCTTTTTGATGCGGCATTAACTGTGCTTCATTTTAAAAGTGGGCCTGCGGCCGCAGGAAAGTGAGGAAATGCAGGGGCATAGCTTCAGGGGTGGCGTTTGGGGTGCCAAACAAACCAAATAAATGTGTTCTGTAGTAAATAGTGGTGTACAGTTTCTTTAAGTCGGGTATCATGAGGTGTTTGTCGGATTTGACTTGGGATTTTTACATACACATGCAGACAAAAAACATAGACACTTAAACACTGCTCTCTGTTTTAAAAGTTTTTAAAAATTGTTATATTACAAAATATTGGGGTTTGAGTACCCTTCACAACCCGCACCCCTTTCCTTTCTTACTGTTCCTATAGGCCTTCTCCTACCCTGCTTCTCAAATAATGTATTTTAACCAGCGGGATTGTTGGGAAATCTGAAGCCCACAAATCCCCAATCTTACTGACCAGGCTGCGCCCCAGAGGGTAGGCATTTCAGGTGGGCAGCTCCTACGGGGCAGGAAGGTATTATGAATGCCTCTTAACCGCATGAGCGCTAGCGGTTTTCCCGCTGTGCGCTGCTTTTTTTCAAAAGCCGCGTTACATGACGAGCTCAGCTCATCATGAGCGTACGAGCGTCGTAACTCATGACGAGCTGAGCTCGTCATGAGCGGGGAAGGGGTTAAAGCTAGGAGCAGGATTCTGGTTCCATTGTTGAAGTGGACTGCAGAAGAATGTATGATTCTCTGGTCTCCAGGGCCCAACTGAGACCTGCATCCTGCGCAGCCAACTCGTTAGGTAGCTCACACTCCTACACTAAGGCATTGGCTGAAGCCAGCCACCACTCATCAGCCTCTATTTCACTCAGGGGCCTAGAGGAAATATGAGTAACCTGAATAATATGAACATGCTGATCTTACAAGATACATGTATTTGTAAAGCACATATTCACACATGTGGGGATTTTGGTTCCAAATAGCATGGTCATTGGTACCCAACTCAGTAGGACTCATTTTATCAAATGTGGAAGGATGAAAGACTGAGGGGACCCCCAGAAATCAAACATTTGAGCATTAATTCAAACAAAAATCCCTGGAGGGGACCCCTTATTTCACTGATCACCTGTGCTACGTAGGTTTCACTGGATGGTTCAATCTCAAAGAGACACCACTTTTCTGTTCCTGGACTTTGCCATTACATATTAGAAAATTGGAATGTTGGGAGCTCCATTGAAAACTATGGAATGCTCCGGGCTTCTAATGGGTGTTAGAAGCCTGAAGCTCCCACGTTCTAATATTTGTTCACAGCTGTTGCTGTAAAGAAAAGGCCTCACGGAGCCCGAGAGGATTTCAATCCTCAGGCTCCATGAGGCCTTTGTTTCACAAATTAGAACATTCATGCGCAGGGGAGGAATGTTCTTTTAGCCTTAGAACCCTCCGTAGTGGGCTCTAACAGCCATTAAAGTTCTGCTCCCTTGTTAAAGGCCAGAGCCGAAGTTGACGGCCTTTAACGCCGGAGCAGGCCTTCAATGGCCTGTAGAGCCCACACGACGGGCTCTACGGCTATATTATTGTTATCGAGCGTGTTGGTTCAATTCGGTCAAGTAAATGAAACCAGACTACAGCTCCCAGAGTGCGATTATATATAAAGCAAAATATAGGAATATAAATGCGCTGTCCCGGTGACATGGAGCCGTCAGGTGACCCTACTACTGCAACACTCGCTACTTTATGTCCCCACACTTTTCTGAGTTTGTATCGTAGATAATTTATAACAAGTTTTAGCTTTATATAAACTCTACCCCACCCAAATAAAAAAAACTGAAACGTATACACAGCTGCCAAATGGCTCCAAGTCATATGACGCCTTTAACTTTTCTTTGCATTTATTAGCAAACAGCAGGGTTGGACTGGGACAAAAAATAGCCCGGGCACCAAAATAAAAGTGGCCCCATTATCGAATCAGTTAGCTCGAAAAGTGGCCCACATTTGCAACAAGGGCAGTTTTGAACTTGTAAGCACACACTGTACAGGTATTTTGCAAAGTATGCGTGCACTTGCTGGTTTCTTCTTGGAAAAGGTCAACGCCATTTATCGGGCCTTTCCTTTAGCGACTCCCTTGGCCATTTCATCTTTTAAGCCATTAACATCTGAGGAGCTGCATTCCTTTCCTGTTCTAACACCAGAAAGCCTTGATACATTGGCCCACCAAGTGAAGTCGGGGTCCCCTGTGGATCCGCTTTGCTCTGCGGTGTTTAAAGACTTAGCGGTACATGACATCTCACCGCTATGTTCTCTGAATAATACATCGCTCATTTCTGGTGTAGTTCCATTAAAGTGGAAACAAGCTGTGGTTCGTCCTATCCTCAAAAAACCTAATTTGGATGGCAGCAAGCCTGAGAGTTATCGGCCAATCTCACTTTTACCATGGCCTGCCAAGGTGACTGAGGCGTATGTCAACACGATCCTCTCGGAACATCTTCTTCGTGCGGGCATCCTCGATGTGACGCAGAATGGGTTCAGGGCCGGTCATAGCACGGAGACGGCTCTGCTGTATATGGTGGAGCATCTTCGCTCCGTGCTTGATGCGGGTCAAACGGCGGCGCTGGTGCTATTAGATCTGAGCGCCGCCTTTGACACCGTATCGCACCCGATCCTTCTGCGTCGCTTAGAGGAAGTCGGTGTCACCGGCAGCGCTCTCCAGTGGTTCCGGTCGTTTTTAGCCAATCGGGCCTTTAGCGTGACCGTCCCGCCTTACCAGTCCAAATACCATCCTTTGGACCTGGGGGTCCCTCAAGGCTCCTCGCTGAGTCCTACGCTGTTTAATATCTACGTAGGGCCGCTGGCTGAGGTTGTCAGGCAATGGGGGATGACAATGGTGTCATATGCCGATGACACCCAGCTAGCGGTTACGATCAGCGGGGATGCCGATGTTGATGCCCCCAGATTCCAACAAGGGCTGCGGGCGGTCGCTGGCTGGATGACGTCCAACTGTCTCCAGTTGAACGCTAGTAAGACCGAGGTCATGATTTTTGGCAAACAACCGGAACGCTGAGGAGAGAGATGGTGGCCTGGGGATTTGGGTCCGATTCCCATCCCAGTTGCCGAGCTTAAAAACCTCGGGGTCTGGCTGGACCCGTCCCTTTCGATCGCTTGTCATACCAAGCGTACGGCGGCTTGCTGCTTTGGTATCTTGCGCGGGTTACGTCCAGTGCTCAAGTTCTTTGACGCCCCCACCAGGCAGCTCATGATCCAAGCCACTGTCATCTCCAGGCTGGATTATGCGAGCTCCCTGTTGGTAGGCCTGAATCAGGCTGAGATTGGACGGCTGCAACGGATCCAGAACGCCGCAGCAAGATCTGTGGTAGGATTACCCAGATCTTGCTCCACTTCCAGTACCCTGCGTGCATTGCATTGGCTTCCGGTGGCCCAGCGGATCCAGTTTAAGGTCCTCTGCGTCGCCTATAAGATTCTGAAGGGGTCCCCAGCTGTAATTCTGTCAACTCTTCTGGCCCGCTACATACCAGCCCGAGCTTTAAGATCTGCGGATCTAGAATTGGCAGTTGTCCCACGTTTTAAGCGGAGCAGAGCGGGTGGGCGCTCATTCAAAGTTCGGGCAGCGATGCACTGGAACTCCCTCCCCCCGGAGATTCGTGCCCTTGGGGACTTGCTTGCTTTTCGCCGTGCGGTGAAAACTTTTTTATTTCCCTAGTTGATTTGGTCTGACTTTTTGTTTCGTTGTGTTGTGCAGCTGCCTTGTCGGGCGCCAGGACGCTCCTTGGCTGGAGCATCTGTGCGCCTAATAAAAACGCATAACATAACATAACATAACATAACTTGTGCTTTCTATAGGCAATGTTTGTGGTAATTTCAGGGGAATCAACTGTAAAATCCAGCCCACTAGACCTTAAAACAGGCCTACAAACCTCAAAAGAACCAGCACACACTGACCTGTCAGACCAGCCCTTTGGCCACTGCCTGCTTGCCCTATAGGCCAGTCCGACCGTGACAAACAGCACGTTCCATGATGGTGGTTGTATCTTTTTAAAACTGTTTAGTTAAGCATGAGCTCCAGGAACGAAAGGTTATTTTGCCCAAAAATGCACAACTGGCTAAAGAGTGCAGAGAGAAGAGTCAACTTGGGAGCTACACTTGCAGAAAACAAGCCCTGCTTCATATTGCCCAGCATAATAAAATAATAGTTAATTGTCTATCTCTGTCCTGTCAGACACTGGCTCTACTTGAGTATTTTTCTTTCTTTCAACACATAATCCTCCATAGGCCAAACACAAGCACGCTCGCTGACATTTACTTCACACAGTGTTGGCTCATGGAAATTTTGATTGTTTGCACATGTTTGCTATGTTCATTGCATATTCGCGGTCGCGAGAGGAGAAAACGAGCATTGGCAGAGCTAATAGGTCTCGCCTATGCAAGAGCTATTGGCTTTGCCGATGTGTTTCTTTGGTACTTATGCAAAAGAAACAATTTATGGACGGAATGCTGGACAATGCAAACATTCACCCCCAGTCACAAGGATCTTGGTTTAATCCATCATTCTTTTGCTCACCACACCACCCCAGTTTGGACCAAGCCAAATGCAAATCAGTCTTGACCCTGTTCCTTATGGGAACAGCCCAGCCCAAACTGCCAAGCCAGGTCCTCCCTGGACCGGAAACAAGCATCCTAGGGACCGGTTTCAGGGCATCACCCTTGGTGTGGTAGCACACTGCTATTACAGACAACACATTTTCAGTTGAACTGCCCATTACATTTGCTCAGACATACAGTTGTACTAATAAAACTATTCCGCGCACAAAGGGTAATGTGTGGAATTGGCATCACCTAGTGTATTGATTTGTTTTTATCATATTAACCTCATGGGTGCTGCTGACGAGCTGAGCTCGTCACGGCCGTTGGAACGTTCGCACGCGGGTCTAATTTTCCCGCTGTGCTGAACATTCTAAAAATGGGTGTGGCCGTGACGAGCTGAGCTCTTCACCAGCAAGGCGGCGATGCGCGCGACCCCCCCCCCACACAGCGGGGGGAAAACACCCCGCAGCGAAGGGGTTAAAGTATTTGTTTCCAACACACACAAAAATTAACAATTCACACAACAAGATTGTCACATAAATCCTCTCACTTTGAAGTCAAAGAATGAGAAGTAATCACCAAGCTCCCTCAGAAGGCAGACCTCTGCCTTTGAATACACAACAAATGTGATAAGATAAGAGCAAGATGTACAGGCCTGTTTACGAAAAAGGGCACTTGTGGAAGAATACAAGGAGAGGTAGTGTGAAAAAGTTTTGCTCCTTGGGAAAGATGAGCTCAAGCTGGACAGCCTAAAACAAATAAAGCCAGCACATAGAAAGCCAGAAAATGTGAGTTACGAACCACAAAGCCAGTGGTAAGCAACAGGCAGAAGGCATTCCAAGGGAAGCTTTCTGAATGTCCCCAAGAAGTCTTTAGCAAACCAGACAGCGCAGGTTTCGACCTAAACACAAATACGCTGGATCAGGTAGGCAGCTGGATGGAAACTCAGATCCACCTTGTGTCAGCACTTGGCAAGAGGTTAGTGGCTATCTGCCAAGGGCCCAATATCCTATTGTTTCTGACAAGGGCGTGCCGCGCTGGCGTGAGGCTGTGCTGAGAAATGCGATCCTGGCGGGCTCCAGGGAGGTACTGTAAAGGAGGCACGGTGCACTAGGGAGCCGCGCCTGGTGGCTTTTGACAGCTTCAGCTGGAGTCCCAGGCAACCTCAGAGCTCTGGGAGCAGACATCTGACCTTCAATGGATGTAGGCCTACTATACGCCTGGCTGCCATTATATCAGAAAACTGCTATGTCAGGATTAAAAATACTCTCATCTGCCTCCAAGTACAAAGGATACATTTGGCCAATAGTTGCTAAACACAAGAACTTATTTTTTATTATTATTAAGTAGGAGTTTTGTATAGTGCTTGCTGGACCCAAGGGTATCAGAGCGCTTCACAACAAGTAACTTATGTGCAAATGGCCAGTACAGAAAATACAGGGGAACATAGCGAAACGGACATATAGGTAGTAACAGGCACCTGCGTACATGTTTAATGTTGGAATGAAGGGCTAGGAAAAACATATCAGGAACTCAGATTCTTTGTTTTTTTTTTAAAGAAAAAATCAAGTTGAATTAGAAAAGAAAATGAAGTTACATTTCAGGTTTGCACCGAAGCATTGCTATAAGAGGTCGAAGTGGGCTGGGGTACCTTGGAACGAGTTGCCGCAGGTTGAAAGGGAAGAAGAGTCTCCTTTAACATGAAGTGAGCGAAAGAGGAGGCAGCAAAAGAAGAAACAGGCCACCTCTCGAGGGTACTTGCTACCTGAAAGACATGTAAATGTGTGCAGTTAGGTAATTTGCAAATATGAAGCTGCTTGGGGGGGGGGCAGATAGGGTTTAATTGATTGATAAAATCTGGAATTTGTTATTTTAAAGGAAACCTATAAAACATGGTTTGCACTACCTACAGCCGGCCCATTACTAAAAACATAACTTTTGAAAGCACTGTAAACATTTAAAGAAAATGTTTTTGCACATTTTACGACACCCTATTTTATGTGCAGGGCCACTGGAATTATGTGACCAGGGAGGACCAGATTATGCTGTAGAGTTGAGTACATTTTGCGACAAGAAAAGCTAAGATATGTGGCTTAATATGTCACATTTTATGAAACTATTACTTAATTATTTTGTCTTTTTTACACTTGTTTTCAGTGTCTGCGCTTTAGTTGCACCTCATTAGCACCAGTTTAACACTTAACTATATATCAATAAACAACAGAAAGGTGAGCAGTCAACCTTTGCAAAGGGCCTTCACTGGCAGGGCCTGATTTCCACTCTATGGCCCAGGCACATGGCCTTAAACTGTATCCTGGCCCGGAGTGGAAGCCAGTGTCTCCGACCCATCAGTGCTAGGAGGCCTCAGGGTAGCTAAGCGCTATACAAATCAAATTGATTTCATTCATTCATTCCACTGCCTTCCATACATGTTGCTGCGTTTTAGTAACTTTTGGACCGTTTGAGGTAGAAACAATTATTTTCCTAAAATCTGCAGATTATGCAGCAAGTGATGGATTATGTGGCAAATCTATAATTATGCGAAAAACGCAGTAGCGGCACAATCACATAATTCCAGTGGCCCTACCGTTGTGCAACATCTGTTATATTGTGTGTATGTGATAGTTAAACCTAGTTACTGAGTTCACTGTGCTTTCTGTCACAGGCTTGAACCTCTTAGCACTATAAATACACATCACTTTTTCCCCAGGGCCACCTACCAGGATTCACTGACCATCCGGGTATCCCCACCGATATCTGAAGTGATCGCATTTCCTAAAAAAAAAAAAAAAATTTAAGTTGCATATAATTTCCATTTCTGTGCACTATATTATTTTATAGGCAGTTACCTGTAAATCAAAGGCTAGCATCATGTTTACACAATATTTCGTTCTCTTAGCCACGTCTCTGACCGCGCCCCCACACTCGCTGGCCACGCCCCCATTGTACTCAGAATCACAGTTCCCATGCTTTCCTTTCTGCAGTTCGACCACTGCTTGCTATAAAGATGTACTTACCCTGGGTTTTGTAGCTGAAGCTGTTGAGAGTCAGTTTGGTGCAGTCAGTGGGAAATGCTGCACACAGTTCCTTTAATCTAGCTCATTCAAGCCACGACATGTGGACAGAGTCAAAATGGAATAAATATGGGGTCTTTGTGCACTCTTGAGGTGAGGTGCAGAAACATTTGTACAAACTTCTTTTGGAAAAGGTTATTGTCTAAGGTGTGAGAGGTCACAGCCTGGTGCAAGTCCTGATAAGAGTGCTCTGTGCTTTATAGGACACACGAACTGTTGTAACTTGCTTGTCCTGGTTAGATAGCTCATTTAGTTATGCTTTTGTAAAGACCTGCCCTCTATACTAGGGCTAGCAGACATCAGACGAGTACTATTAACCCCATCCATGCCAAACTGCAACTTGTGCTACACATGTAAACAATAAGGGGTACCCCATGCACCATTAAAGCATATTAGTATATCACGAGCACGAGCCACGAATATCAAGGGAATGCCTCTGCCAGGCTTCCACAAGCTCAGTGCAAACTTTGGAAAATGTGTCTTACAAAGGAGTGCAAACGTACCTCAGCACTGAATGGGTTAAGGTGGGTTGCAATTAGTATCTATTATTAAGCACCAACAATCTGTTTGTATTGTGTGCTGTATAAATGCATATTTAGCATTATTAATCACCCCAACCTGCAATACCTTAGAAATGATGTGCATGTAGTTGACATGTTCTTTTCTTAACACGCTCTGATATCTGCAAAGATCTTGTTCGCGCTATATAAAACTCTCAAATAAATAAAATAAAAAAATAACCTGGAGGCAGTTCTTTCAGCAATCTCTGCTACTCTCTTAGTGATGCACTTTTTATTATTAGAAATTTTTATTGGTGTACAAAAGAAGGTCGTACAAAAATATATATATACAGATATAGGTACACAGACGACGGTCATATATATCTACTGTTCTCCCTCCACTGGAGAAGAAAAGAGAAGAGAGGGGGGGGGGGGGGGGTGCGCACGTAGTTGTCTTTGATTGTCCTTTATTGGGTCGTCCTCAGGAGCTCATCAAGCGGGTCCCACATGTGCAGCTTGGCTTTGTGTTCTTTCGAGAATGTGCCTGTGATGTTGTCGGCTCCCCTCAGGAAGGTAATCCAGTTGATCCATGTTTTAAAGCTTGCTTTGGCTGTGTTTTTCCAGTTCGTTAGGATCATTTTGAGGGCTGCTGTGAGAAGTAGGTCTAGGAGTTCTCTTTCTTCTTTACTTTTTAGGTTCGCTGTTAGGTGCTCAGTCGCCAGGCTGACGAAGCTGATCTCCAGATGTGTTTTGAGCATATCGTTCAGGAAAGTGTTGATTTGTGCCCAGAACTTCCTGACTTTCACGCAGGTGAAGATAAGGTGTTCGAGGGTCCCTTCCTCTTTCAGACAGTTCCAGCATTTGTCTGAGTCTGCTATGCCGACCTTGTGGAGTTTGGATGGCGTCCAGTATGCGTTGTGGAGCAGCCAGTATTTTGTTTGCGCTAGTTGTGGGGTGATTTTGTTTGTTGTCGCTGAACTCCACATTATCGCTCGCTCCTTTTCATTTAATTGCCTGCCCAGGCGCATTTCCCATGTGTTGGTTGCTTTTTTGTTCTGCGCCATCTTGGATGGGCTGAGTAGTTTATAGATTTTTGCCGTTTGATGACCTGCTGAGTCGATGAGCTGCAGATACTTGATGATCCCCGGCTCTCCTCCGCATAGGTTAGCCTTTGTTATTGCTGTCTTAATTTTTAGGAAGTTATAGAACTCTTGGTTCGGGAGGTCATGTAGCTGCTGCACGTTCTGGAACGTCAGCGGTTTTTTCTTTGTTTCCAATTGACTGGGCGTGCTGATACCTTCTCCAATCCACGTATCATTGTGCAGTGTCGCCCCTTGGTAGGTCACTTTAGTGTTGAACCAGATGGATTCCCAAGCAGTGCCCTTCAGTTTCTGCGCCATGTGCCTGTCCACTTTCAGCAGGGCATCTCTGGTGTGTTTTAGTATGGCGCTCGTTTTCAGTGGGTGCCGGTTCGCTGTTAGGAGTGCTATTGGCTTGAGTCCTCCTAGGATGTCTTGTTCGACCTCCAGCCATACTGGCCTGTACGTTTGTGTGGCATCTACCCAGGCGATACCCTGTCTCGCCAGACAAGCCGTCTGGTATGTCTTGAAGTTCGCCAGGTTGAGGCCTCCGAGGTCTCTTGACAGTCTTAGTTTTTGTAGGCTTATCCTTGGCTTCTTGTTTTTCCACAGGAAGATGTTTATGAGCTGGTCCAATTTTTTGTGAAATGTCTCTGTCATTGGAAGTGGTAGCATTGATAGCGTGTAGTTTATTACCGGTGTTATCATCATTTTGATCGTTTCAATGCGTCCCCACCAGCTGATGAACTTTGGTGACCATAACTCCAGTCTCTCCTTTATCTTCTTCAGCGTGAGGTCCTCGTTGTGTTGCAGGGTTGACGTGAGGTCTCTCCCAAAGTGGAGCCCTAGGTATTTCAGAGGTTTCGTTTGCCATGCTAGGCCGGAATCGCCTAGGACTTCTCTTATGGTATGGACATTCATTGGCTTACACTCCGATTTCTCCTTATTGAGTTTGTAGCCTGAGGCTTCTGCGTATTCACCTATTGTGGCCATCAGAGCTTTTATCGACGTGGAGGGGTTCGCTGTTGTGATTAGGATGTCGTCGGCGTATGCTGCTAGTTTGACGGTCTTTCTCTTGAGCTTTACGCCTGTTATCTCGGTGTTGTCCCTGATTCTGGCTAGCAAGGGCTCTAGTGCGAGCAGGAATAGTCCGGGGGAGAGGGGGCATCCTTGTCTGGTTCCTCTGCCCAGCGTGAGCGTTTCGGATGCGCTCCCGTTTACCACTATTTTCGCCTTCGGTTTGTTGTAGAGGGCCATGACCATCGCCGTGTACTTCCTGCCTAGGCCAAACGCTCCCAGACAGTTACCCAGGAAGGGCCACGAGACTCTGTCAAACGCCTTCTCCGCATCCAGCGCTATCATGACTGCCTGCTCGTTGCTGCTTGCTGTGTGGTTGATCAGGTGGCACAGTAACCTTGTGTTGTCCTGCGACAGTCTGTTCTTTATATATCCCACTTGTGAGGGGTGGATGATGTTCGGCAGGATCCTGTTTAGTCTGTTGGCTAAGACTTTTGCGTAGATCTTGCAGTCGACGTTTATTAGCGATATTGGTCTGTAGTTCTGGGGGTATTGTGGGTCTTTCCCCTCCTTGGGAATTATGGTGATGTTGGCCTCGCACATGGACTCCGTCATCCTCCCTTTCTGGATGCATGTGGAGTATGTTTGTGCCATCAGTGTCTTGATGTGTTCGCTGAAGGTTTTATAGAATGTCGCCGAGTAACCATCTGGTCCTGGCGCCTTGTTCCGTTTCAGTTGGCTTATGGCAATTCCAATCTCTTCCTCCGAGATATCAGCTTCGAGCGATTCCCTTTCCGCCTCGTCCAGCTTCGGCAGATTGGTTTTACTGAGTAGGTCACGTCCTGCATCTTTGCTCAAGTTTTGATCCTCAGTGTACAGTTCTTGGTAAAATTGTCTGAAAACCTCTAGTATTCCTTTGTTCATTGTTTGGGATTTGTTCGTGCGGTCCGTTATCGCTGCTATCGTGTGTTGCCTTTGTTTTGCCTTTAAGTAGGACGCCAGCTGTTTCCCTGCTTTGTTTGCTGCACATAGGTTGACCGACTTGAACTTCGTCAACCAGGAGCCCGCTCTTTCGCTTAGGATCTTGTTCAGCTCGTATTTCTTTTTTGTGAGCAAAGTGAGCGTGTTTTTGTCCGTTATGTTAGCACAGTGACCTCTCTCCAGTGCTGTTATTTCCTCCTCGAGCTCACGGAGTTTTTTGTTCCGCCCTCTGTTCATCCTGGCCTTGATGTTTATCAAAATCCCCCTTATTGTCGCTTTGAGGGCATCCCATACAGTGTCTTTCCCTACCTCGCCATTGTCGTTGTGTTCGAGGTACTCTTTGATTGTGGCTTCAATTTCTTTGACGTTCTCCCTGTTCTGGAGGATGTCATCGTTCAGTCTCCACCTCCTCGTTGGGTTCTCATTGTGTTTCCCACTTAGAGTGAGTGTTATGTGAGCGTGGTCTGAGATGGTGATTGCGGCTATCTCCGTGTCTTCTATGAGGTGCGTGTGTGTGTTGGACATCAGTATGTAGTCGATCCTGCTGTAGGAGTTATGTGGGTGTGAGTAGAAGGTGTATTCTCGCGCTGTCGGGTGTTGGAGCCTCCACGGGTCTGCCAGTTGATGTTTGGTGCATAAGTCTTTCAGGGTGTTGTTGTTGTTGTTGGAGTTGTGACTCGGTCTGTTTGGGTGTCTGTCTGTTGCCTGGTCCATCGTCTTGTTCATATCCCCGGCTGTGATCAGGAGGTCCTCTTGGGGGAGATCTGATAGCTTGCTGTCCACTCCCAGCCAGAATTGCTTGTCTTCCGAGTTCGGACCATAGATATTGACCATGTGGATTGTGTCGCCTCCTCTCTGGACGCTTGCTATGAGCACGCGGCCATCTTCATCAGTGTCTACTGCTAGTGTTGTCATGTTGGCCTTCTTGCTCAGGATAGTTATTACTCCTCTTTTTTTCCCTTTTGCCGGTGAGCAGAGTACCTCCCCTATCCATCTGGCTTTGAGTAGATTCGCCTCCTCTTTGGAGAGCTTGGTCTCTTGGAGCATGTACACATCTCCCTTTAGTTTGGACAAGTAGTCTAGGATTTTCCTACGTTTGACTGGGTGGTTCAGTCCTTTAACATTCATGGACACTACCTTCAAGTCAGTGGACAGGCCCGCTCTAGTTGGATTTGTCATGGTGGTTTGGCTTCGTCGCTTGTGCTTTGCGTTCTGCGGCCCCCCCCCGGGGTGCTGGATGGGAAAAAAGAAATAGGAAAAGTATAGGGTGCCTGTGGAGAAAGGCAAGATTCTAGGTCCTTTGTTCAAGACGCAACCGGCGGCTCTGCCATGTACTATCATATCCGCCGACTTCACTCCCCCCCCTGGCCCGACCCCCTCCCTCCCTCCCCCCTCCCCCCCGTCAGTAGTAAACCGGGTGTGCGACAGCAAGGGTCCTCACACTCCCCCCCCCCAAGTTCTTCCTGAGTCTTTTAGTCCTTAGCATGTTATCAAAACAAAAAAAGAGAAAAACCCCCGCCCCTCATGGTCAATTTCAAAAGAAAAGGATATGATCAGCGGATTGCCCGCCCGTTCTTCCCCTGGCCGCCGTGGCCTTGCTGAGGTAGGTATGGTTGTTCTTGCTGTTTGGTGGCTTACGGCATGTTCTGTATCCCGGTGGCTGTGGCCAAACTCGTTCTGCGGCCCTCTGAGGTAGTATGTTGATATCGTATGAGGTAGATTCCCTTTATTTTTTTTTTTGAGGTAAGTTGTTGTTACTGTCAGAGTCTCCTTGCATGGTTGCGCATGCTTGGTACTCCAGGCTATTGTTCGTAGCAGTCAAGAGTCTCGGTGGTTGCTGTAGCTCCTGTACATGGTTGTCTGCGATACACGTGTTCCTTCAAAAGCACTCCTTCTTATTCACCTCCTTCGTGTGTTTCGTCAGAGGATGCCCTTCTCTTTGCCCCTGGGCTCGGCAGCTCCATCTCCTCTGGTTCCGGGTCTCGCAGGTATCGGTGCAGGTCGTTGGGGTCGTCGAAGATTCTGCTTCCGTGTCTGTCTGTCACTCTCATCCTGGACGGGCCTGCAAATGTAAAAGCAATGTTCTTTTTTCGCAAATGTTCCCTTTGGGCTAGGAAGCCTTTCCTCACCTCGACTGTTAGTTTGGAGAAGTCCTGGGTGATGGTTACTTTGCTCCCGTTTATCATCATCGGGCGGCCCTTCCTGGCTACCGCAAATATCGCCTCTGTTTGGTTTTCTCTTAGGGGTTTGCATATAATGGGCCTAGGGGCATTGCTGTTCATCTGCTTCCTGGCCGGTATGCGGTAAGCTTTGGTAATCTCCAGCGGTTTGTCGAAGCTGAGTCCCGTTATTTTAGGTATTAAGGCCTCCAGCATCAGGGCGCATGCCCCCGGTGTGTCTTCTTCCTCCTCGGGAACTCCCAGGAGTCTTATGTTCCCCTTGCGGCTCCTGTCCTCCTGCTCCGCCATGGCCTTTTGTAGCGCCGTTGTTCTCTTTATCACAAGGCCCATGTCCTTATGCGTTATGTTTGCGCTGTCCTCCAGCATGCCTACTCTCTTCTCTACCTCGTCTATTCTGCCATTGGCTCTGCTTTGCTCAGCTCTGATTGCTATTAGCTCCATTTGGATGCTGTCTACTGTCTTTTTCGTGGCTTTCGCCAGCTCGTTCCCTTCGGTTATTTTCTTTAGGAGCGTGTCCAGCGTGATTGTGCCTTCCCCATGGTTGTTTCGCTCCTTTCCCGGGGACGGTGGGATTTCATTCTTGCTCTTCTTCGGGTCATTTGTGCCTTGTTTCCCATCTCTGCCTGCCATGGCCTCGGTCCCTCTTTTGGCCTGGTTGATCTTGGGCTTCCCTTCTGTTGGTGGGCGTCCTCTTGCGGCTTTGTCTCCCCCTTTACCCTCTTTGAGCCTCAGGGTGTTTATCAACGTTGTGGTGTCGTCTCTAAACCTGGGTGGCCACTTGACCACTCTGGTTTTCGTTCTATACTCCGCCAGCCTCCTGCACCGTGCTCTCTGGTTCTTTTGCCTTTGTTCCGGTGGTCGTTTGTTGTGGTTTGTATGGTCACGTTGTTATCAGCGTCCCTGCTTGCCTGGCGCTGCTTGAGTTGCGCTTGAGTGATTGCCCCCCTTTAAAAGCCGGCCTTAGTTCTGAGTAGCGCTCATCTGTTTGCGCTGTTTGTTGGGTTGTTGTGCGCTGTTCGGGTGCTTTGGCAGGATGGCCACCTTGTGTTTCCTCCCCCTCACCAAGATGGCCGCCTTGTTGTTGGCTTCACTACTGCCTTGGCTCCGCTTTGTAAATGTCAGCCTTAGTTCTGAGTTGCGGGTTGAGGGAAGACGGCCAGTGCGTTAACTGCGCTGATCTGTTTGCGCTGTTCACTATGGGCTGTGCTTGACTGATTGCCCCCTTTTTTTAAGTTTGAGATCTGAGTCGTGGGCTGTAGGGATCTCGTTTGCTGCGTTGATCTTTTTTTTTTACACTGGGGGTGTACCGCTGTGTGGTGCTTTGGCAAGGTGGCCGCCCTGTGCTTCTTTCTCCTCACCAAGATGGCCGCCTGGCGCTGCTTGGGTTGTACTTGAGTGATTGCCCTTTTTCAGCCTTAGTTCTGAGCTGCGGGTTGTAGGAAGTAACAAGGCTACCAGCGCGCTTGTTTGCGCTGATCTGCTGTGCTGTTCCGCTATGCCGGCGCTTGCTTACTTGCTTGGTAGAGCGATGCTTCGGCAAGATGGCCGCCCTATGCTTCCTCCCCTCACAAAGATGGCCGCCTTGTTGTTGGTACCCCTGCTGACGTGACGCTGCTTGGCCTTGGCCTTAGTTCCGAGTCTCGGGTTGTGAAAGATATGGCCAGCGCGCTCGCCGGTCTGTTTCGCGCTGTTCGCTGTGGGCTGTGCTTGAGAGAGCGCCTTTTTTTTAGAAGTTTTACACTTCCGAGTTTTGGCTCGCGAGTTGGGAGAGGGCAGCCGGTGCGTTCTCTGCGACGATGTCTTCGCGTGTTTCCTGCGCTGGTATCTTTTGCGCTATTGCTGTTCTTTACCTTGTATTTGCGCTGTTCGTTGGGCTGAACATACACTGCGGGGCGTACCACTGTAGGGTGCTTTGGCAAGATGGCCGCCCTGTGCTTCTTCTCCCCTCACCAAGATGGCCGCCTTGTTGTTGGCTTCCCCTGCTGGCCAGACGCTGCTTGGGCTGTGCTTGAGTGACTGTCCCCCTTTTTTTTAAATTTTCCAGCCTTAGTTCTGGGTTGCGGGTTGTAAGCAGTAAGGGGGCGACTAGCGCGCTTGTTGCGCTGTTCTGCTCGCGCTGTCTCGCTATGCCGGGGCTTGTCTGCTTACTTGGTTGTCCCCTCCCGGCGGTTGCTTCTGCTGCACCGATCGCTCGCCTTAACTGCCTCTCTCTTCTACTGGGGCGGTAGGATCGGGGCAGTCGTGTGTTGTGTCTCCGGGCTGGCTTGCTCGTCGTCTGTGTGGCTTGTTGTCTTCGCCGGGTCTGCTTGGTCACGCCGCCATCTTGGGGTCGCTCCTCTTTTCCCCCTGGCAGCTCGTCTTCTCCTCCGTCATCGCCTCGTTCCTGCACTTTTTCTTCCACTGAGCCTCGCACGGGGTGCCTGATCGGTTCCTACACACCTCCCTAGCTTTGGGGCCCGTTTCTCTCGCGTTGAACTATGATGCGCGCCGCTCGTTGGACTTGGGGGTCGGGAGCTCCGGACTTAGGTCTCTAGCCTCCTTGCCATCCAAGCCACGCCACGTGATGCACTTTTTAAACACTTTTGGTTGGACATGTGTTCACGTTCTTAGAGAGCTAGCAAAAGCAGATCACATCCATATCTCTGTTTCTTTGTTAACGTGTGAAATGAGGCAGTGTGGGGGGGGGGAGGGGGGCGCAGCCTCTAGCTGTGTCCCCTGACCTCTTCCACTGTATCCAGCCTGGACATTTAACTACCTTAAATTAAGATTCTAAAGGTTGTTGCTGATAATCACCAAGTGAAGGGAACTCTTTTCTTTCACTGTTTTCTCGAAGTGAAAGTCGGGACAGGGGGCAGCCTTAAGTCGGGAGAGAATGGAAAAATCTCCCCCTGGCGTTGGCGAAGTGCCCCAGCCAAACCCCCACTACAGATAACATTTCTGTTCGGCTGTGACTCCGTTTGATGCTTTCTGATAGCATCTTCCGTGATCCTGAGATCTAAATCGAGAATAAGGAAAAGAAAGAGTTTGTTCCAACAGTATGGTAGAACATTTGTAAACTTTTTATATTATTCCTGCGCCTAGTTCTCGGAATGCCTCCTTTTAGACATCTTGAGCTGTGCTAAGTACAGAGAGCTGTACTCCCGGTAGCGCCCTAACAGACAAAGAACCCCAATCCAGGCAAGGGACATGCCCCTTTGCTCTGATCAAGACAGCCAACATTGGGGGCAATGGGACCTTCACATCCGTGGCCCCGGTGTCACTACACCTGCATTGGCGTTCTGAACTTTGGCGAACACCTACTGTACTTCCGCCATCTTGCTGCCATGTCGGAGTGCCCCTCAGGCAGGCAGCACTGGAGTTAACAAAGTTGATGAACATCTGTTGTAATGCTGGCTTCCTGCTGTAGCATTGGAGTGCCTCCTGTGCTAGCAGCACTGCAGCATTGTAATTGTGAACTTAGATGAACATCTGTTGTAATACTGGCTTCCTGCTGTAACATTGGAGTGTGTCCTGTGCTGGCAGCAATGTCATTCTGAACTTAGATGAATATTTATTGTAATGCTGGCTTCCTGCTGTAACATTGGAGTGCCTCCTGTGCTAGCAGCACTGCAGCATTGTAATTGTGACCTTAGATGAACATCTGTTGTAATGTTGGCTTCCTGCTGTAACATTGGAGTGCCTCCTGTGCTAGCAGCAATGCAGCATTGTAATTGTGAGCTTAGATGAACATCTGTTGTAATGCTGGCTTCCTGCTGTAACATTGGAGTGCCTCCTGTGCTAGCAGCACTGCAGCATTGTAATTGTGAGCTTAGATGAACATCTGTTGTAATGCTGGCTTCCTGCTGTAACATTGGAGTGCCTCCTGTGCTAGCAGCACTGCAGCATTGTAATTGTGAGCTTAGATGAACATCTGTTGTAATGCTGGCTTCCTGCTGTAACATTGGAGTGTCTCATGTGCTAGCAGCAATGCAGCATTGTAATTGTGAGCTTAGATGAACATCTGTTGTAATGCTGGCTTCCTGCTTGTAACATTGATGTGTCTCCTGTGCTAGCAGCAATGCAGCATTGTAATTGTGAACTTAGATGAACATCTGTTGTAATGCTGGCTTCCTGCTTGTAACATTGATGTGTCTCCTGTGCTAGCAGCAATGCAGCATTGTAATTGTGAACTTAGATGAACATATGTTGTAATGCTGGCTTCCTGCTTGTAACATTGATGTGTCTCCTGTGCTAGCAGCAATGCAGCATTGTAATTGTGAGCTTAGATGAACATCTATTGTAATATTGGCTTCCTGCAGTAACATTGGAGTGTCTCCTGTGCTAGCAGCAATGTCATTCTGAACTTAGATGAACATCTGTTGTAATGCTGGCTTCCATCTGTAACATTGGAGTGTCTCCTGTGCTAGTAACAATGCAGCATTGTAATTGTGAGCTTAGATGAACATCTGTTGTAATACTGGATTCCTACTGTAACATTGGAGTGTGTCCTGTGCTGGCAGCAATGTCATTCTGAACTTAATGAATATTTATTGTAATGCTGGCTTCCTGCTGTAACATTGGAGTGTCTCCTGTGCTAGAAGCACTGCAGCATTGTAATTGTGAGCTTAGATGAACATCTGTGGTAATGCTGGCTTCCTGCTGTAACATTGGAGTGTCTCCTGTGCTAGCAGCACTGCAGCATTGTAATTGTGAGCTTAGATGAACATCTGTTGTAATGCTGGCTTCCTGCTGTAACATTGGAGTGTCTCCTGTGCTAGCAGCAATGCAGCATTGTTATTTATTTATTTATTTATTGAAGTTTTGTATAGCGCCAGCTGGACCCGAAGGTATCAGAGCGCTTCACAGCATGTACAAATTGTGTGCAAACAAGATCTGAACGGAGAATAGGAGCAAAGAAGAAAATACAAACAAAGCATCTTTAGTCAAATAACTCTGCGGCAGAATGACAACCGTAACGGAGCGTGACTCCCGGTGGTGGGATTGCAATAGAAGCCTTCTTCATTCCTTTCTGGGTTCCTCTTTACGGTCGAGAGCGCTCTAGGGAGAGGGCTTTTAGAAGTATCTTGAATTTCGGGAAGGAGGAGGTCAGTCTGATGTGGGGAGGGATGGAGTTCCAAATTTTGGGCGCATTACCCGCGAAGGATTTAGTTCCGGTTTTTTGTTTCCGAGCTCTTAGTGGGATGAGTAGAAGCGTGTTGGAGCTTCTGAGGTTCCTGGACTGACCGGCCTTTTTGAGGTTGGCGGCCAAGTATTCAGGTTTGCCTGTGTGCAGGGCTTTATGGGTGAGACAGGCTGTGCGAAAGCTGGCTCGTTGGTCAATAGGAATCCACTTCAGTTCCCTAAGTGCCGGAGAGATGTGCTCAAACTTTTTCGTTCCTGTGACCATTCTTGCAGCTGCATTGAGGGTCGTGGACAGGGGACCTAAGTGAGATCTTGCTGAACCGGTCAAGGTTGCGATTCCATAGTCGATTCTGAAAAGCACCAACGCCTGTGTGGCCTGTTTGAGATCTTTAGGAGGTAGGAAGGGTTTGATTCTGTACAGGAGTTTCAGGTTTAGGAATGTGGATTTTGCGGCTTTTGAGATGTGTTTTTTCATGTCCAGCTTGGAGTCGAGGGTAATCCCTAGGGGTTTCACAGAGTCCGTTGGCGAGAGAGCCCCATTAAGGGCGTCTAAGGCTTTGAGCCATTCTTCGATTTGAGGGTTTTTGTCTCTGTTTGAGATGAGGAGAACTTCTGTTTTCTCTTGGTTGAGTTTAAGGTGATTCATTGAGAGCCAATGCTGGACCTCTTTGAGCGTGGCGTTTGGTCTGTGGATGTCTTCAATCGAGGTGGTTTCCAGGTAGAGTTGTGTATCATCCGCGTAGAGGTTGAAGGGAATGTTGGACTTCCTTAGAAGTGTGGTAAGGGGTTCCATATATACGTTGAAGAGTTGAGGAGAGAGAACTGATCCTCGAGGAACTCCTCTACTGACGGGCCGGGGGTCGGACTCGAAGTTGTTGATTTTTATTCTTTGTGAGCGGTTGTGAAAGAAGGAGGAGAACCATTTAAGTACCGTCCTTTCGATGCCCGCTCGCTCTTGGAGGGCTTTGAAGAGCAGGGAGTGGTCAACTGTATCGAACGCGGCTGATAGGTCAAGTAGGAGGAGAAGGCTGCATTGGTCGGAGTCGAGAGACATGTGAAGATCGTCTAGGACGTTTAAGATTGCGGTTTCGGTGCTGCATCCCTTTCTGAATCCAGATTGGTGAGGGTCAAGTAGATTGATATTCTCTAGGTGTTGTGTTAACTGAGGGAGAACACATCTTTCGAGAATTTTAGATAGGAGCGGAAGGTTGGACACCGGTCTGAAGTTGTTCATGTCCTCAATGTCCAGACCAGGTTTTTTTAGTAACGGCGTGACTTGGCCTACTTTAAGGCAGTCAGGAATGAGTCCCGTGCTCGGTGAACTATTGATTATCTTGCACCAGATTGGGGCTATGGTGAGCTTCATGTCTTTAATCAGGTTCGAGGATAGCTGGTCTAGGGAGTGGGATGAGGGTTTAGCGGCGGCTATCAGCTTGATTATCTCATCTTCCTGGATGGGGCGGAATGAGGACCAAAGCGTAGGAGGACTCACTAGAGGGTTGCTTAATGTTGCTAGTGTCGAGGTCCCCAAGAGAGAGGCAGGGTCCGTGTTGAGAGCCAGATCACTTTTGGCGATTTTATCATTTTATCATTGAAAAATAATTGTAATTGTGAGCTTAGATGAACATCTGTTGTAATACAGGCTTCCTGCTTGTAACATTGATGTGTCTCCTGTGCTAGCAGCAATGCAGCATTGTAATTGTGAGCTTAGATGAACATCTGTTGTAATGCTGGCTTTCTGCTGTAACATTGGAGTGTCTCCTGTGCTAGCAGCAATGCAGCATTGTAATTGTGAGCTTAGATGAACATATGTTGTAATGCTGGCTTCCTGCTGTAACGTCGGAGTGTCTCCTGCGCTAGCAGCAATGCAGCATTTTAATTGTGAGCTTAGATGAACATCTGTTGTAATGCTGGCTTCCTGCTGTAACATTGGAGTGTCTCCTGTGCTAGCAGCAATGCAGCATTGTAATTGTGAGCTTAGATGAACATCTATTGTAATATTGGCTTCCTGCTGTAACATTGGAGTGTCTCCTGTGCTAGCAGCAATGTCATTCTGAACTTAGATGAACATCTGTTGTAATGCTGGCTTCCTTCTGTATCATTGGAGTGTCTCCTGTGCTAGCAGCAATGCAGCAATGTCATTCTGAACTTAGATGAACATCTGTTGTAATGCTGGCTTCTTGCTGTAACATTGGAGTGTCTCCTGTGCTAGCAGCAATGAAGCATTATAATTGTGAACTTTGATGAACATATATTGTAATACTGGCTTCCTGCTGTAACATTGGAGTGTCCCCTGTGCTAGCAGCAATGCAGCATTGTAATTGTGAACTTAGATGAACATCTGTTGTAATACTGGCTTCCTGCTGTAACATTGAAGTGCCTCCTGTGCTAGCAGCAATGCAGCATTGTAATTGTGAACTTAGATGAACATATATTGTAATACTGGCTTCCTGCTGTAACATTGGAGTGTCCCCTGTGCTAGCAGCAATGCCATTCTGAACTTAGATGAACATCTGTTGTAATGCTGGCTTCCTGCTGTAACATTGGAGTGTCTCCTGTGCTAGCAGCAATGCAGCAATGTCATTCTGAACTTAGATGAACATCTGTTGTAATGCTGGCTTCCTGCTGTAACATTGTAGTGTCTCCTGTGCTAGCAGCAATGCAGCATTGTAATTGTGAACTTTGATGAACATGTATTGTAATACTGGCTTCCTGCTGTAACATTGGAGTGTCCCCTGTGCTAGCAGCAATGCAGCATTGTAATTGTGAACTTAGATGAACATCTGTTGTAATACTGGCTTCCTGCTGTAACATTGAAGTGCCTCCTGTGCTAGCAGCAATGCAGCATTGTAATTGTGAACTTTGATGAACATATATTGTAATACGTCGATTTGCCTGGAGATGGCCTGGCCCCTGAAGAAGGGATTTTTCCCGAAATGCATTGGGCATGAGGGCAAGACCATACAAGAAGTTTTTTCAATTTGTTATCAACTACTTCAGTATAATGATTTGGTAATTCATTCATATTGCCTCAATAAGAAAATAGAGGTTTATCATTTTGTCTTGTAAATACAACGCTTAAGTACAATTTTGTGGTATTCATAAAATACAACGCAAGAAGATATTCTATAGTAGTTTGTGTTTACATCTTGTTGAAAAGCTTAAATTATTTTTGTGTGTAATGTACATACATTAATTTCAGCAGTGCGCCTGGTAAACTGGTGGTGTTCCACCAGCATTGGTTTTCATAAATCAAAATATGGAATTCTAAAGTATCAACATATTGTGAAGATAGGAATATATAGTTAAGTAGTGCTTCATTTGTGCCAGTGTTTGCCGTTGCTCAGCACCGACACTTATTTTTAAACACCAGCTCTTGTTTATGAGTCTGCCACATGGTGGCACTCTCAGCCTATTATTTAGCAGAGCACTTCAGTGCAATGCACTTCCACACCATCCCTACAACATGGGGTAATCTGCAAGAGTTCAAAATGTTACACTGGACAACAATGCGAGGAGCTGTGGTTGGTGCCAGCTGCGGTACAGTACCCTGGGCCATGGCACTTATATTTTTACAAATTAAGTACTGTAGGTATATAGGTTTATTATACTTCATTCCACATATGTACCTTGATGATATATATCTTTAAGGTACACGAATGTGGAGTTAATCGATACTTACCTTTGTATACTTTCCTTCACAATGTTTTGGTTCTCAATATTTAGGCTACAATAGTTCTGTACGTCAATATTTCTGCCATTGATATTCTGAAATACAACATTCGGCGGACAATTACCTATAATTTGTTACAGTCAAATTGCCTCCTACTTGGTGGAAGTACATTTTATTGTGTGGCATTAGCCATGTTTAGCACTACAGCGTAAAATGCAATAATAGATTTACAATTAGCCCCCACCCCCCTGGCTCGGCTGTCAATCACATGGAAATCACAACCGCCAGCTCGCAGGAGCCGGAGTCATTTTTACGAGTTCTTTTTACAAGGTGTTTTTTTATGTGTGCTATTCTGGGAGTGGCAGGCACATTATGATGCCAAATTATGCTGTCTAATGGGCAACTTGTCCTGTTATGCTGAATACATTTACAAAGAATGTATGACACAGCCCTGCAAAGGCTCAAAGGTGGAGACTACAATACACGAAAAACCGGTTACAAAGCTGAAAAGTCTCAGAGACCAGTCAGGTTTTAATAGTGTACCCGAATACGAGGAGTCCAGGAACAATACAGAAATTGTGCATTAACAACAATACAACACATCCCTGTGCTTTTCCCTGCGCTGGCGCACAATTGGCTGCCATGCACCAGGGCAGGCACCCTTGTATCATTTTGTAAGGGTGCCTGCACTGCAGGTATGACTGTTTTTGTGCAAGAAAGGGACACCTCCCTGCACAAAAAAAATAATTAATGACATTTTCCTCATTCTATGCATGGAAAGAGGAAAAATCCCTTCCCTAAACCTTCCCTGGGGAGGCGTAGGATTCTGACGCATTCCCAGTTTTAGAAAACATTATAAATCTGGGAATGCGTCAAGTTCCATTGTTGTTGCGTGGGAACACCCGCAGCAACAACCTTGGTACGGCCCTTTTACGTAGAGTAATGCGTGAAAGGGGCCCATATTTACAAGGCCATGAAATGTCACGCAGGCTGACTTTATGTGGTCTTGTGAATATGGTCAAGCCCATTGAGCTGCTGGTGCGTCAAGAAAAGTGATGCACCAGGCTTGTAAGTAATCCCCTTAGATTATAGAGAAGTGCAGAAACACTATCTGAAGGCTGCCCATGACCTCCTGGCTTTTCAAGCCTGCAAAAACCCAAATAACAAGAAACTGTACTAAATAAGTTTAATTCGCCAGTGTCCGGTAAAAACAAAGGATTGCCATTTGAGGTAAAAAGAAGGGGCAAACAGATACCTAATTAGTGGCTGATTTTTTACAAAGTGAAATCAGAAATTGTGTATTAATTGTGTCTTCCCCACAAAACCAAATTGTGTGATCTTAGGCAAATATTTCTTTTTCTTCACTGTCGTTTATGACCTGCAAATGCGTGAGTTTAGAATACCAGCTGTACGAAAACCTATTGTGTTTGATTTAGTAAACCTTAATGATGCTCTATCTATAAGAATCGAGGCCACATACAGGGATCACACGGCAACTGTCTTGCTTCACTATTGCCACTCTCTCCAGAAGGGAGGCAGGCCATGATAGTTCCACTTCTAACTTCATGCTTAACAATTATCACTTTTAAAAAGTGCTTATCAGTGCAGTGCTATAAAATGACATATTAATTATCAAAGCTTCCACAAATTAAAATGCATGCTCCTTTGCTTTATGTTTGACTTTATCATATTTTTCATAATGTTTATTGTTCGATTTAGATGGTAAACTTGGTCAGGGCTTGGCTCGTGCATGGGCTGGTAAAACACATAACCTCAATTTAGAAAGAACAATCGCACTCCTTTTAAATGACGTAAAGGTAATAAATGTGTTATATAGGTCAGTAGGTGTTTGTTTGGTGTACCCTTCTGAGTGCCAGGGTTCTGTTAATGAAATCTGTAGCGTTATCCTAATCGAGGGTAACGTCCCCAAACGCACACTGGATAATAAATCTTTTCAACAGTTTGTTGTTTGTTTGAAACGAATAAAGTTTTATTCACAAAAAATTATTTTCTTCATTCTTTTTGGTATTTTTACTTGTTTGTTTTCAATGTTGTATACACTCCGAGTTCATATCTTATTAAGTACTTCCGGGTCACGCTTACCCTGACGTTACTATGGCGCAAGACTGCTGATATTCGAATTTGGACCTATTTCATTTCCATTAACCATGAGCTTACGACTTCAGAAGACGTAATAAGATATGAACTCGGAGAGAATACTACGGTATACCCATTAGACTGTTTCACGTGTCATTGAAGAGATTGAGCCCCTGAAGAAGGGCCGTGGGCCCGAAATGCATAGGGCAAATGATCATGGAATTATGAATAATGTTTGGATGTGATTACAACATTGAAAACAAACGAGTAAAAATACCAAAAAGAATGAAGAAAAGAATTTTTTGTGAATAAACCTTTATTCGTTTCAAACAAACAACAAACTGTTGAAAAGATGTATTATCCAGTGTGCGTTTGGGGACGTTACCCTCGATTAGGATAACGCTACAGATTTCATTTCTGGTAAAAGACATGCCAGACCCTTGGCTCGGATCGACCTGTTAATTTGTTTGCTCGCACTCCTCTGTGTTTGACCTTAAATCACATAGCACCTGCCATCATCCTCATATACATGCTGACACACACAGAAGTCCCTTAATAAGCCAATTTACAAAATCAACAAAAGGCACGTTTGTGCCAGTTTATTGTGATGTGCGATTTGTGGCCTTTTCTTTCTTTTTTCTTCCTAACTGACACCCAGCAATGCAATCCAGTCAGAGAGGAGCAGAAAACTCTTTCTGGTGAGGATTTGAATGAGTAAGGCAAGTGTGAATTCACCTAGGGCTAAATTGTAATGCTTGTGGAATCCTCTCAGAGGCTTGTATGCTTGCTGGTCCAGTATGCCACCTCTATGGGGTGGATACTTTAATAGTGTGTCCGACATTCCAGTAGAGAGCTCATGGTGTGCTGACTGCCTGATTTAGGGGCGTAGAAGACATTACATTTCAGGGGGGAGGGGGGCAGGGACAGCCTTGGGGACTTTCGACTGACCCTACACAATTGTCTGTGATACACAGGTTCCAATAAATGCATACAATCGTATAGTTTGAACTGAAATACAAAGTCAGACATGTAGTCACAGGTTGTAAATAGGTTTTATTGTTTTTTACGAGCTGTTTACATTCCGCAAAGTAATTAGATCCAATGTGACAAAACATGTTTATGCTTATAAGGGTTCTGAGTGCTGAGAGTGTTAAATAAGCTTTAGGGTTCAGGTGTAGGTTAAGGAAGAGAGAGGTAAGGTCATTAAAGGTGTTTTTAGCAATCGGTGGTGGGTAAGGTTACAGGGTAGTGGTACTAAGGATTTTAAAGGTTTTTTTTGCAGTTCAGGGATTGACAGTGGTAAAGGGTTTTAGGCTTCAATGGTCAGTTAGAGAGAGGTAAAACGAGGTAGGGATGTTGGAAATTTTCCCTTTCTGCAGGGCCAGACCATTTTTAAAACCTTCGTGCTGAACCTTATTTTTGCTGGCTAAAGATCTCGTGGTACTCCTTTCAACATGGTAAAATATGTATACTTTTGATTGGCTGATTTCACCTACCTACAAATCCATAATATATGGTACACAGTGTACATAGCGCCTGTAAGCTAAATGTCACCATTGGGCTGCAGCACTCATTCTGCCACCCACTACAGTGAATAGAAAAAAGCACATCCCCAGGCCTACCACTGTAGCCTGGCTGCGCAGTTTTAAACTACCAATTCGACCTGTCTAAATAAACCTTTTCTGTCAGACCTAAACCTTCTTTTTAAATATTAATAAGTCACCCCTGAAGGAGGCCCTATAGCTCATAGGGTAGGGTGCATGGTATTTAAAAGTAGTACATGCAGAAGTTTATCCATAGGGAAATGCAGGATTACATTATAACACCTTACAATACCAATTTCATATTGGTAACAGCTATATAAATATTTCAAGGGCTCTTGTAATAGTTAAACAAAATCCAATACAATGCTAAAGTTGAATTTTGTCCCAAAAGTACAGAAAAGGTACTTTAGAAAAGTTACCCTTTGTCTGCCTAAAGCCTCTGTATGTCTTTCTGTAAGTATTCAAATGTTGCCTGGCAGCTTGATGGTTCCTGTGTGGTGTGGTGTGGTGTGTTGTGAGCTGGACAGGGACAATGGGCCTTGGGTGTGGGGAGGTGTTGTCCTCCTCTTGACAGGATGACCTGGGGCTGTGCCAGGACCCTTGGTGCACTTCAAAGGGGCATCCCCTGTCACAGGGAGTTGCAGCTCACACATGGACTTGCCTCCTCTATTGTCCTTCTAGTCAGCTAGCCAGCCAGGCACCAGTCCCAGTGAGAGTGAGAGCTACCCCAGAACTGGTTTAGAGTGACCAATGGAGTGGAGCTGATAGCATCCTCTATGACATTAGTGTCAAAGCTGGCTTCAATGTCACATCCTGCTGGACAGGTTTGCTGGGGTTTTACATATAACATTTGGGTGCACTTCATAGGAGGGAAACAGAAGGTCAAGACTCTTAGGGGCTTATTTACAAGCCCCTTGTGCCACCAGTACATCACTTTTTCCCCAAGTTAAAAGTGACACACTGGTGGTGCAAGGGGCTTGTAAATAAGCCCCCTAGTGTGTATCCTCTGCCTGGTTGCTAAAAACTCAGCATTTAAATTCACCAGACTACTCTGTCTCTGAGTTTGTTGGGGGTTCAGGGACTGCATAAAACTGGATTTTGTTTTTAGATTCGGGAGGACACTGAGATTTTCATAGTACATTTACCACACATACTCTAGCCAAATGTAGTGTGAGCAAAGGCTTTTAACATCTTGAGAAATGCCCAAAGTGGGTAGAGTTATCGCCAGGAACCATACATCATTGGTTAGGGCATCCCCAGGGGTAATTACCACCCATAAGCTTGTGCCAGGCATAAATGTGGCATTTCCAGGCACAGATTTCAGAACACTGTGGAAGATCAGGAGAGAACTAAGCCTGCTGTTGAGACCTTAGAAGAGTCCTGTACACAGGATAATGGAGTGAAATCCAAAGGTCATAAGGCTGACCTCCTTTTCAAGCTACAGGGAAACAACAAGCTCCAAGAGGTCTTTTCTGCAACTACCCCGCTAATTAGTGGCAATTGAAATGAAATGAAAATAGAACTTATAAAGCGTGGCTAATAACTTAAGGTGTCTAGGCACTATGGACCTGGACTGGACTCTGCCTGCCACTTTATGAGTCCCTTAAGTGCCTCCTCTGAGGTACTGGAGGGCTTTAGAAGTGTACTCCTGTGGTGGATTGTGTTTTGAAGGTAAAAGCTTGGACCACAAGGAATCTGGTTGGTGTATCTGACCCGCACTCCATAGCAGCCAGCGTCAAATTGCACCTAGGTCTTGTGCTACTGCGACCGTTGACTATGATTGAAACTTTGTGCTTCTTGGTGCTATTTCTACTTAAAACTTTAAAAATTCCTATCTCAGGTTCCCCTTATTGGAATTGTATCATTTTGGTATAATTTTGTTTATTACATTTTACTATTTTTTCTGATTCATTTTTGGCATGTTTTTGTTTTGCTTTTTGACTTTATTACTGTTTTAGTGTTGCATACATATTAAAAAATATTGCCTTTAAGTAAGGCTCCTCTGCTCTGTACCACAGGTAGCAGGGGCTTGAGCTCGAGTTTAATTAGTCACTTTACTAGTTCAGCCTGATAAGACTTGTATTTATTCCTTAAGGTGGAAACTTTCACCCGTCAACTAATAACCCAATAAACGGGAGAGGTGGTAGTGTAGCAAGGTCAGTAGCGGTCGGCAGTAGGAGTTTCTGCAGGGCGGTGACGTGGGCAGGGGGAGGGGCAGGGTGGAGGGTAGTAATGTATGGATTACGGAGTTTTACAAGTAAGTAAACATTTAAATAAATAAAACGAATTTCGTTGCGCGCACTGCATCACATACATTACTACCCCCTACCCTGCCCCTCCCCCTGCCCACGTCACCGCCCTGCAGAAACTCCTACTGCCGACCGCTACTGAGCAAGGTAAGGGTTTTTAGGGATTCAGGGGCAAGTATAGGTAAAGAGAGGTAAGGAATGTTTGGGGTTTACCAGCAGGTAATGGAGGAAGAGAGTTTTGTCAGGCTTCAGTGGCGGAAGAGATAAGGGTTTTTTAGGGTTCCCGAGCATGCACAGGTAAAGGGAGGTCATGTTTTTTCGGGATTCAGGGCTTGTAGAGGTAAAGGGATATTAGAGGTAACTGGGTGCAGGGCTGGCAGTGTTAAATGGGGGTTAGGGTTTAGGGGTGGGCAGAGGTAAAGAGTGGTAGGGGGTTCTTAAAGTTCAGGTAGACAGTGGTAAAGGGAGGTAAGGGTTTTTAAGGTTCTGGGGCGGGTAGAGGTAAAGGGAGGTGAGGGGTTTAACGATTCAGGGGCGGGTAAAGGCAAAAAGGAGGTAAGGAGTTTTTAGGGTTAAAAGGTGGGTGGAGGTAACAGGGGGTAAGGAGTTTTAGGGTTCAGACGTGGGTAGAGAGAGCTAAGGTATTTTTAGGATTCTGAGGCAAGTAGAGGTAAAGGGACCTGAAAGGTTTTGGGTTCAGGGCGGAGAGAGGTAAAGGGAGGGAAGTTATGGGTTTCTAGGGTCCATGGGCGGGTAAAGGGAAGTAAGGGCTTTTTAGGGTTCAGTAGTGTGTAGAGGTAAAAGGAGGTAAGGGGATTTTAGGGTTCAGAGGCGAGTAGAGGTAAAGGGGGTAAAGGGATTGTAAGGTTCTGGGGTGGGAAGAGGTAAATGGAGGTAAGGAGTTTTTGAGGTTCAGAGGAGGGAAGAGGTAAAGGGTGCTAAGAGAATTTTAAGGTTATGGGGTTGGTCGAGGTAAAGCGACATAAGGGATCTTTAGGGTTCGGGCGGGTCGATGTACAACAGGTAGTTAAGGGATTTATATGGTTCAAGGTTGGGTAGGGGTAAAGGGTGTTATAAGGGATTTTAAGGGCTCAGGGCTAGGTAGAGGCAAAAGGAGAAAAGGGTCTTGGTGTTCAAAGGTGGGTAGAAGTAATAGGTTTTTAAGGTTCGGGAGTGGCTAGAGGTAAAGGGAGGCAAGGTGTTTTTAAGGTTCAGAGGAGCGAAGAGGTAAAGGGTGTCAAGGGGGTTTAAGGGTTCAGGGGTGAGTAGATGTAAAGGGAGGTAAGGGGATATTAGTATTCAGAGGCGGGTAAAGGTAAAGGCAGGTAAGAGTATGTTTGGGTTCTGAGGCAAGTAGAGGTAATGGGAGGTCAGGAATGTTTAAGGTTCAGGGGTAGGTAGAGCTAAAAGGAGGTGAAGAGTTTTGAGGTTTCATGAGAGGCAAGATGTAAAGGGTGCCAAGGGAAATGTTAGGGTTCACCAGCAGGTACAGGTAAAGATAGGTAAGAGATGTTTAGGGTACTGTGGTGGTTGATGTAAAGGGAGGTAAGGGATTTCTAGGGTTCAGGCTCAGTTAGAGGTGAAGGGAGTTAAGGGGGTGTTGGACTTCAGCGGTGGGTAGAAGTAAAGGGAGGTAGGGTTTTTTTAGGGTTCAGTGGTGGGTAGAGATAAAAGGAGGTAAGGAGTTTTTAGGGTTCAGGGGAAGGAAGAGATAAACAGAGGGTTAAAGGTTTAAATAAAAGGGCAGGGTGTAGGTGGGTTACTCCCCAAAACAAAGAAAGAAGTAACAGAAGCAAAGAGCAGAGTTGGCTGTGCTATGATGATAACTAACGATGTCCCTACAGGTCAACAACAGATGTTAGCAGGGGATGTTTAAATTGCTGTCCTGTCTTGTCAGAGACAATGCTTTGGCCATTGCACTGTCGGGGGGTGACGCCTGATTCCCTATTACATTAAGCCTGACCCCCCCTCGCCTCCTTTTTGCAGGGCTACTTTTCACCTGAGTGATTCTTTAATTATTAATTAAGCTCCCCAATTCCCTCACACGTGTTCTAAACTCATGGACCCCTATCTTTTCCTGCAGACAAGCACTACTCCATGCCCTGCCAGCTCGACTTCAAGTTGCAGGTAGGGTAGTGCTGAGAAGGGTCTGGGATGCTAGGTGATCCTGAGCCAGCCAGCAAGCCACCGCATGGCGCACGAGGATCCTGGCCCTCCTCAATAGACGTGGGTTGGATGCAGAAAGCAAACACAGGTTTCTCCTTCTTTCCCTTTGGCCTCACAGGTGCAGGCAACTGTAATAGCAAGACGCTTTGAAGGTACTTTGTAGGTGGCGGCAGGTTAGCGGGTGAGGAGCAGGGCCGTTATACATAGAGCTTTCACTTGCTAATTGCCCTGCCAATGGTGGAGATGAGTGGGAAGATTCTTTTGTCCTCCCCCACCCTTGTCGCCATGTTTCCCCATTCCAAAATCAGGGGCAGTGGGGTTAAATCCCTCATGCCCCCCACACTTCCTACTCCCATGGCCGGATTGAAACATTGGCAATTGCAGGATGTTCAGCGGCTGGCCCACCCAGTCCTTGAATGGTTGCATTCATTATTCACATGTGCATAAACTATATTGCAGGTTGGATTCATTAATGCATTCAGACTCCCTGGTGGGAGCCTAGGTACGGAGGACCATCTAGCTAGAACATACTGATCACACATGCTGAATTGGGTCTGGGGCAAGGTAGGTCCTGTATCCAGAATTGGAAACGAAGTTGAGACTATAGAGGACAGGGTGTCCAAGGATACAATGGGGTTGCACATCCAACAATATTTTGAGCTGAATTGAAATCTCACCAGATGACACCCGACAGATGATGCCCGATTTGAATGGGGCAACTCTAAGGTGTACATTCGTGCCATGCGTTTATAGAGAACGTATGGTGTGTAATCGGCACTAAATCAAGAGATCACTGTCTTTATAAAAGAAACAGGAAAGCTTGATGGGGAAGTGGCTGTGGCACGCAGAGTCCAGAAACTCTGACACGAGCTGAAGTGAGGCATCACAAGCTGTTGTAAAGTCTGCGCCAGTTGGCCTGCAAAGCGGAATCCGCCAAGCAACATGCTGAGGGGGATAAGCATGGTCACCAGTAGGTATGGCTGATAAGAAATGAGGCAAGGTGGGACAGGTAACAGCACTGAGGGACGAAGGAGAGACTAATGTGACCATACAAGAGCAGATACATATGGTAATGTCAATCGACTACCGGACATTTTTATCAAGTACCAAATGAATGTGATAAAAGAACCATGGATGAGTATGTGAGAGGTGCATTGGTTAAAAAAACTAGATGAGATGCAGAGGGTGGATCTGGAGACTTCACTGAGCAGGGAGCAGATAAGATTTGGCATTAACATATTGGCCTCTGGTAAGACCCTGGCCGGGGATGAGCTCCCAGTGCAGTTTCATACTGCAGGTGCTGTGGCATTGGCTCCCACGCTACAGAAAAAGTACAAAGTGGCATATAATAGTATGGCACTGCCATAGTCTGTAAGAGAGATTATCATAGTGGTGATTCTAAAAAGGGGTCAAGACTCACTGCTGCCAAAGGCGTATTGCCCTCATTTGATGTTAAATCTTGCTAATACGATACTGGCCAAGATTATAGCCAAAAGATTGACCTCCATGATGGCTGAATTGGTCTATTCTGACAAAACAGGTTTATTCCCAATAGATGCTTGGCCATTAATGTTAGACAGCTTTTTCACATCATGGAGTAAGGCCCCATAGCACAGCTGATGCCAGCCAGTTGTGCCAATAGATATGGAAAAAACGTTTGACACTCTTAGATGGGAATATCTATACGTAATCCTGGCGACTATGAGATTTGGCAAGCGTTAGAAGGGCGGATTAAGGCGCCCATGATCTAGGGGCAGGACAAACACCAGAAGAGGAAAAAAAGGCCACAAAGCTAATGAATTAGAAGCAAGCCAATGAGTGTGACAGTGAAGCCAACCAATGATAAGTATTGGGCGGACTCTACGTCCACTGTAAGATAGCAGTATGTCTTGAAACAGACATGGCATACACTGTCTTAGGTGAGACCTAAAGATGATAGTCCTCCCGCAACTACTTTATTATTTTGCCATGATGTCGGTAAGACTGTCTGAGAGTTGGTTCGGGAGGAGTAAAAGCAAGCTGGTGGAATTGATATGCGGGGTTGCTGCCGCAAATGCTATCTGAGGAAACTGCAGCTTCCTACTGCAGAGGGGGAACTTGAAGCACCGGACATGGAGGTCCCTTACCTGCTGTGCTTGGGTGGCCAAATGACTGTTGAATACACCTGGAACTGATCTAAGATGTGGAAGTACCAGCTGGGTGGGACTTGCCCCACTTCTGTGTTTGCTTGAACCCTCTGATAGGCATGTCAAATACACAAAACTGATGATAGTTGCATGATGATGATAGTTGCATGGCACGATGTGTTCAGGACGCTGTTGCACACTACATCGCGGGTACCCCTTGCACCGGATGTTCCTCTTCCTCCGGGTGATCCCTGCTGGCCTTTCATAAACTAGACAATAAGATAAATATAAACAATTGAGTTTATTACTCTGGTTCTTTCCAACCTAATCTTCCCCAGGCTAGTTTTATGGAGTAAGAACCTACACAACACCACTGGCGGCCCTGAAACTCATAATATCCATTGCGGTGCTGCAGTGGCACCTCCAGCATATTGTGAGTCCCTGACGGTCCGATCGCCAAAGTTGTAATATTGCGACTGAAAGTGCGGCAGTGGCTGGACCGCCACGCCCTTGTCTGACTCATAATCAGGCCTTTAGTTTCTGTGACCGAGGTTGGTGTCCTCCTCCAGAGCAGGCCATCAACTTTCCTCTCTCTCTTCAGGTCCAATAGTAACATAGGCTGGGACTCAGTCTGTTGCCCAGCCTACAGCACAGCATGGCCAAGCCAGGAATTGGGTGTACCATTGAATCACTCTTTCACTTGATCCAGCCCAATGCACACAATGCTATTATTATCAATTATGTGTTTATGCAGTTGGGTAATGAAAATACCCCATGTCCATTGCAGTCCTCCCCACAAGCCCAAATGCAAAACTTCTCTATATTACACGTAGGGCTCCTAGTTTTATGGTATTTATTTTTTGGACATTTCTGTCTGTAGGTATCCTTATTTATTTTTTGCTAATTTTATCTGCATGTATCAATGTTTATTTTCTTTCTGTGAAAAAATAAAGCTGAAACTAGTATATTTAGCATTTATTTAATAGGTAAATGTATACTTCAAGTTGGATGCTTTGAAACATTTCAATAACAAATGATAAAACAATACACTATTGTGAATATATGCACATTTTAGCGTCAAACCTTGTTTAAGCGTCATTACTAAAATTTCTCTCTTTTTTAACTCCCTTATGCACATGTATTACCCTGGCAGTCATGACTGACAGCATTTACAATCACTCAAAAACATTTTTGCTTTTATCCATATTTAAAAATAAACACAGACATGAAAATACATTGTTTTGTGTCAGTATTTATCTGTAAAAATCAGAAAAGCGGGAAACAGGGAGCCCTCATTACACCATATTACACTTACACATGAGTAGTTGGCAAGAAAGCATTGCAGCAGGTCTTCTGAAGGTATTCCCATTTTACAACATCTGGCCTTTCCAGTAAGAAGATTGGTACAATTCCCTTTACAATACGTTGCTCTCCGTGTTATTGGTCCAATGTACCAAGGTCATGAAATATTCTATTGGGATTCTGCAGCGACAACAACTGACTACAAAGTCCATGGCCTATGTACTGAATCCCACTTATCTATGCCCTTAAGAGATTGCCTGACTTTACCATTACTGCCTATTACACTTTTTGATCCTGACCCCTTCGAGGAAGCTGAAAAAACACTTTCTGTTCTTTAAGCCGCTATTGACTGGGGTGATGTCAGCTGGGGATGAATAAAAGGGGCAAGGCTTAGGCAGCAGATACTCATGAGGCAAGTGAAAATAGGATTTCTATTCATTGCTAACCAGATAATCATTCCTGCCACTTTCAATTGGCTAGGTCATGGTTGTCATCTTGCCATTGCTGTTATTGGCCATTTTGGTAGTGACATCTAAGTGGAGAGCTTTGAAGTCTTGAGGTCATTTTATTCACAAAAGGTATTTTGCTGAACTTGTTTCTTGTTAAACCCTGATGTCTGAGGTCAATATTCACGATTTCTCGTAGCTCACAAAGCAAAATACCACCACTTCTGTCAGTTGTGGTAAACTTGCGTAAAGCTGCCATCTTGGCGGAAGGCTTGGGGTTTTTGTGAGCGTCCATTTTGATCTTGTGACATAAGTTTTTTGTTTTTTGTAGTCATTCTTTATTATTTTGCCCTATAGAAAGCATATGCTATTTGTCAAATAGTAAGGTTCCAGCCCTAAATCAATAAACATGCAATTGTGTGGATATCATTAAAACCCTCACGGTACTTGAGATAGTCAAAACTATAATAGAATAATAGAGGCAATTGTTCTGGCACTTAGCTTATAGAGAATTCCACCCATTCCTTACTCCTCCATTTGCAACATATAATACTAAAACAAAAGAATGAAACAAACATACCTTGTCAATGACCCACCTCCAGATTGCATAATTTACTAAGCACGTTTCAAGTGTCTCCCTTCCGGACTCTTATTCCTCTGTAGCACACACATTTGCAAACGCTTTATTTTTCAAGTAACTTGGTGTGCTCATTCCAATCTGTCCCCCTCGCTTTCAAAGTGTCCTCATCCTTTCTGATATTGCACTATGGGTGAGTTAGGGAGGCCCCATAGGGTGGCACCCAGCCGCGGTCGGTAGTAGGAGTTCCTGCAGGGCGGTGACGTGGGGAGGGGCAGGCTGGGGGGTTGTAATGTATGGGTTACGGAGTTTAACAGGTAAGTAAACATATAATATAGCCCGATTCCTGAGCAACTCAACTCGACCCCCAAAAAGAAATTTTGGGTGTGCCGCACCTCCCTACTGGCCTTAGGCCCACCCGTCTCAATTGTACATCTGATGCAGAGCTATTAGCTCCTGTGGTGTGCACTCCCACCGCCCCTGTTGCTCCCAAGAGGCAATTGTTAACAAACACAGTGGGTAGAAAGTAAACATATAAATAAATAAAACAAATTTTGTTGCCCGCACTGCATCGCATTTGGTGATGCAGTGCGCGCAACGAAATTCGTTTTATTTATTTATATGTTTACTTACCTGTTAAACTCCGTAATCTATACATTACAACCCCCCACCCTGCCCCTCCCCCTCCCCACGTCACCGCCCTGCAGGAACTCCTACTACCGACCGCGGCTGGTGGCACCCCATGCTATGCAGACACCTATCCATTAGTATGTACTTTCATTTTTGGGGTGCTGGGAGCCTGAAAGCTTCCTGGACTATTTCAAAAATTTTCGTCATATCTGTCAGTGTGAGATAATGGGTTGTTGGTTGAAGGGGGTGAAACGCTACTCAAACAAAAGCCACAATCTTTGTATGGGTGAAGCACAATAAGTTACTAAATTAACCTGTGCTTATCCCTGTGGTAGTTTGTCAGGCTTAACTTAGAGGCAATGTCTAAAGTATTTATGCAGCAACGTAATACAGTGAAAACACAACACCAGAAAAAACCCAAATCAGATTAGATCAATAGAGTAAACTGTAATAAATTATTTGACACCAAAACATCAAAAATCCAGCCAGTGGAACTACAGATATGCAATTTCAAAGATTGAAGGTAAACATGGTGTTTAAAAGCACAAAGGACCACTTGCCATTTCTGCTTTTAGGTGCCTATCTTGTTGTGCGAGACTGGGTGAAAGTCACAAGTTCAGGCCGACCGTGATGGTGTGTGGGTCGGATACATGACCAGGTTAGTCCCGCTGAAAAAGTTACCATCCAAAGTCCATCATGAAGAGTCCAGTTCACAGTGGAGGGGGCCTCGAGGAGCAGGCCGAGCATTGTGGATGATCGTAACTGTAGTGCGAAGAACAGTGTTGCGAGTGGTTGTCTCTGAGGGTCCCATTTTTATACCTGGTGCTTGATTTGAAATGGTAGAAGCTTCTGTAGTTTCCCCCAACAGAAGACTTAGGAATGTTCTGCCTCTGTGTCCTAGTCCTAGTATATCTGCAGTCAGATGGGCTAGTGTGAAGAGCTGAGGCAGTGTCTTTGAAGTGCAGGTGTAATAGCTGACAGCTCTGCCAGCACCCAGGGCTCTATTGTGTGACTGTCTGGGAGAGACTAGGTTATGTGTGTGGTGTATCCCTGCTGCCTTCCAGGTTGCCCATTGCACCAGCTAACCTATTCATTTAGCAGCATTTTGCCAAATACGCACATGTTAACGGAGCCCAGAATTCACTTTTACCAGTTTATGGCTCAAAAGTCCAGGTTGTTATGGTAGTTTGGATTATTGGATTGTCAGTAACCATAGAAGATTGGATTAACCCATACAACCCAAAGATCCCTTTCATATTGCTATTTATTTGTTACAAAGTATTTCCCGTTCTATCCTCTGGGACAGATAGCCTTTCAATATTGAAAAACTAAATACACCGTATTTCACTTCCAGGACATGTTACACACACCAGTACATGTCCTATTTTTGACGTGCTCTGCACCCTGCCCATGGGGGTACCTTGGGCTTACCTGAGGGTTCCTTACATGTAAGAAAAGTGAAGGTTTGGGGGCCTGACAAGTGGGTGCACTTGCCAGGTCGACATGGCAGTCACAACTGCGTGCAGGCACTGCAGTGGTATATCTGAGACCCCTTTGAAGGGCTGCTTGTATGGGTGGCACAATCAGTGCTGCAAGCCCACTAGTAGCATTTGATTTACAGACCCTGGCCCTGGCACACCTGTGCACTCTCCTAGGGACTTAACAGAAAGTCAAATAAGCCAAACATGGAAACACCAATCCATAACATAATTTACAGTAGGGACACTTGCACTTTAACACTGAACAGCAGTGAGAAAATGCGCAGAGACACTAAACCAGCAAAACAGACTCAAATCCAGGATGTCAAAAAGCAAAAAGACAGGGAAAACACGTTGAAGATGCCAGGTCTAACACTCAATCTCTCACATTTCCACTCTCTCTCTTCCTATCTTTCTCTCTGTTTACAAATCCCCCTCTCGCTCCGGCTCCTGTTTCCCTTGGAGCTCTATCTTCAGTTATTTGTATATTTCTCACTTCCTTATTCCTCCTGTCATTTTGTATCTCTCCTTGAAGTTTTATTTCAATTCTCTGTCTTGCAAAGCTTTCCTTTTTCTCCTGTCTTGCTCTTCCCTTTAAGCCTCGTTCACATCCCTCTGCCCCTTTAATTTATTTGTACTATACTTAACTTTATATTCCTATGTGCTCCTTTATTGCTTTGCTGCAGGCAGTACAGAAAGTCCTCCTGTGCTTGGAGGAGGCATTTAAACCAAAGGAGAACCCACAGGTTTGAATTCCCCTTACCATTTCATCTCTTTGATGAAGGAAATTCCACTAGTGGATTGTAATCTACATTTAGCACTACATCCTGGAATGCCAACAACCTCTAAACTAAGCCAGAGACTGAGGGAGAGAACCTGAATAGTGTGTGTGAGGTAGTATCCATCCATTCTTTTTTCTCATAGACCAGGACATATTTGACACCCTCTTCTGCCTTTCTCTTCTTTCTGTCATTTTCTTCGTCATTCACTTTTTTTTTTAGTTCTTTATAGTGCAAACTATACCCAAAGGTATTGGAGAGCTTTACATGAACACACACACACACACACACACATATATATATATATCTATATATATATCTATATATATATATATATATATATATATATATATATATATATATATATATAGAGAGAGATATTAGGTAATTTGCCTGGAATCACAGGATGTTGAGCCAACGTTGAGACTCAATCCTGGTTTCCTAGTTCCAAAGTTGGCAGCTCTGGTCATTACGCCACATCATCTACCACGTTCCTGTCTCCCTCTTCTCCGCTTTCCCTTTCTCTCCATCTTTAACAATTTCTGCCCCTCTCTCCACTGTCTTCCATCATTTCTACTCCCTAATCTCTTTCCCCTCACTGCCTCTATCTGTTCGTATATCTAGTACTCTTAAACTCTGTACTCTACCTTTCCTTTCCTCCTCACTTGATTTTCTTTTCCTCTATCAATTTTGTCGTTCTTTGACACAATGCTGTCTTACTTTCCTTTTGTCTCTCTCCAAATTGCTCTCCTCGCTCATTCCATTTTGTTACTGTCCTGCTATGTCCAGTCTCCAGTTCCTTTGTCATTTTGGCCTCCAATGAATTATTGTCACAGTAATTTTTTTTAAATATTTGTTTTGTTTTGTCAATTCTTTTTCTTCTTTTTGCTCATTTTGGTTGCTAGCATTATTTTATATTTTCGTTCAATGGTGAACTGGAGACCCCTCCCAGATTACAGGGTGGCAGTGGGCACCTGTGATTCGTCTGTCTGCTGCTGGAAACAATGGAGCCTTTTAGTTGGCCTCCACACTTAATATGTCTCTCTGCACAGCCCCCTTTCACTCCACCCCAGGTAACATTATTGCTAGGTGTGACGCTCAAATAGAGCACACCCACTTCTACTGGCCTCACAGGCACACTGAGAGACTTGGGATTGGAGGAGACCCACCACATGCTGTACCTGCTCACTTTGGCCCATAGTCCTACTGCACAAGACAATGAGCCAGCTCTTCTCTATACTTGGTTAAAACGAGCTCCGATCTTCGCTCTAACGTTACAGCAGCCTTTAAGGTCAAGCTCCAGCGGCCAAGGTGGCCAAGGAAAATCTGATTTTTATCTAAAGCTGAAAGAACTGGCCCACCAGCTGGCCTTTGCCTCAGGCCTCTCGGGAAATGGAGGATTGCCCGTCCTGCCAATCCGATGCTGGCCAGCGTACCGCTATGATGAAGTTGGACCCTAGCCCAAACAAGTGCAGCAAATGGAATGTACAGTCCCATTCTATTCTGCCAAGTGTCTTCTAGGCATTGCGGGACGGTGCTAAGAACTTGGTGTGGGCATTCTTGGCAAGGCCCAGAAGGTGGGACAGGAGGCGCACGCAATGTGTGGACGACCTTCCAGGGGCAAGTTCCACTTGTGAATGATGGACCACTGATGGAATCACCCTTTTAAGCCTGTTCTTTAGCACTTTTACTATTATCGTAATGTCACCCTTTAATAATGAGATTGGATGGTAATTACTACATGGTAGGGGATACTTGTCCTGCTGGGAAGAACTCTGATCAGGGCTTTATTAGAAAAAAAACATTTTTAAATGTACAACGCCTTATTTGCGATTTGGTAAGCTATTACTGAATAGCAAATTTGGTTTGTGAGTCGCTATTAGGAAGGGGCGTGCCAAGGCAGTCCCTTCCGAATAGCGAGACGCACTGGTATCTAGGAATGTTTTGCGTCTGGGATTGCCTGTCGCAAAACATTTGCAGTTACCACCAAACTTCAAGACCCCTTCCCCTATGTGAATGCGGGCACAACATTTTTGAAGAGCAGGTAGTGATCCCACGGACCTCTGTCTGCTCTTAAAAAATGAAAAGGAAACTTTTCATTTCTCTTTTTTAAATGAATCCTGTTTTCCTTTAAGGAAAACAGGCTGCATTTTAAAATTGAAAAAAACTGCTTTTTTTAAAAAGCAGTCACAGACATGGTGGTCTGCTGACCCCAGCAGGCCACCATCCTTGTGAGTGCTACTCATTCCTATTGGGCTGCAATTGCGACCTGTCTCATGATTATTAATGAGGCAGGTCCCTTGAGACCCATTGGGAATCGCCAACAGTGTAAAACACACTGTTGTACATAGCTGATTTCCAAATAGCAAATTGCAAAAACTCGCTATTGGGAAATTGCGAATGGAAGTCTATGTACATCTGGCCCTAAATCTCCTTCCTTTGCTTCCACTTCACTTATACGCTGCATCCTGTTCTTTGAAACAAAGGCAGCACCTCTTCTGCAGCCACCCAAGCAACAACCCCACTGCTGTACACATTTGTCACACAAACCAACACCCTCCACATCCACACAAGCATACATCACTATGCTTCCATGGTGAAGTAGTATCACTTTGGTTTGGGCCGTGCTGGTGGCAGCAAATGCTGTGAAAATGACCACAGTACCAAATGACCCTACCAAATAGATTATAGTGTCCTAGAATCGGACTGGCTTTTTAAAAATGTGCTCTAACAGGGAAAGCATGCTGTATAATTTTTTGAGACTTCTTGGTATCTGCAAAATGATATCATAGAACTGTCTGTGTTTACAGACAGTTCCCATCTGCTAGAAGGCAAAAATAACCATGTACTGCCCTGAGCTGCTCTCACGATTTGTCAATATGGCAGCAAGCCTTAAGGCTATGTGCGGTGAATCGTACAGTACAGTCTGCTCAGCCTTTGCTTCAGACGCCTCAGAAACTTTGCAAGAGTCCATTTCATAACTTTTCTTGGAGGTCCAGCAAGGAGGCCTGGTCTCCACAATTTCAAGTTACAGCATAGATCCAGTTTTCATTTCCTTCTTCACCAAATGTGTTATCCAGATTTAGAATGAATTTAGATAGCTGAAATGCTAGCGAATGGACGAAATTGAGTTGCGTAGTGCAGCGCTTGCGTGGTCCCCCAAACAGCGGCGGCCGGCACAGGTAAGCGCGGTGAGGCGGGGGCAAGGTGAGAGACAGGCGACGGAATAGGTATAATTAAATAAATAAATAAAACCTATTCCATCGTCTGTCGACTCCCCCCCTCGCCGCACCCACCCTGCCCCGCACCCGCCCTGCCCCGCCACTGTTGCCCCCAAACAATCACCACTGGTGGATTCAGGGTCCTCTACCTAATCAATTTCTATACACAAATTATAGAATACTTAACATTATTCACAAACAAAAAATATGCAAAAATCATAATATTTATGGAACTTTTCAAAACGTAGTTTTACTTCTCTAAGACGAAGCGATATGCAAGGCTCTCTGGCCTGATAAGAGACCTGTTGATTAGCAATTTTTCCCTTTTACATTGTTACGATAGTCTTAGCCGAAGCGACATAAGGGACAAATGTTTTTATAGCGAATGCCTATGTTCTATTAGTTTGGATTGTTGAAGCTTATTTTTAACTGGGAATGTCGCACAGCCGCTTGTAACTTGCATATTGTTTGGTGCTTTGTAAACAGTTTGAATTGCACTTTCACTTGCCCAAATATAACCTTGTAGATGACACCCACTTTCAAGCTCTGTCTTTTTAGTTTTCTACTATGGTTATACAAATGTCTGAAAATTCTGACGAATTGCCAATGCTCTTTGCTTTTATTGTAATTGTAATGTTTTTTTTTACAGTGCAAATAAAGATTTGAGGTTGATCATATCAGCTTGTTTCTTTTTTTTGTCCTAATGCATACTCTGTTTTTGGAGGCTCATACCAGTGCTGTTTCAGTTGAGGTCACCAATCAAGAGTCCATTACTACCGCAGATGTAACATTTCAAGCTAATTATACAAAATTGCCTTTTAGTTTCTAGTTTCAAGTTCCTTCACATTTACAGAGTAGTTTTAAAAATTGCTTTTTTTTATATATGTGTGTGTATACATTATATATATATATATATATATATATATATATATATATATATATATATATATATATATATATATATATATATATATAAACGCTCCAATTTTCCTCTCCTTGGAAGAAAAATACAGCACTCGCGGGTTTGTTAGGCAGTCAGCAACAGGTTTATTTAAAAAAAAAAAGCGTTTCGGGACCACGTCCCTTCGTCAGTATTCATTTTCAGAGAGCGCGGTGCAACTCTTTTTACTTCATTTGTTGGGTCATTGTGACAAACAAAGGACTACAGCAAGCATCTATTATTGCGCGCCATCTTTGAGTGTCTACCACATTGTAATTCGATATTACAAAGTTACAGAGGCTATTCAACAATCAAAGCCGTGTATCGGCACATGCAAGGGGAAACAAAGTGAGACGATATTTAAAAACATCATTTATATTGTAAAAGCTCTATCGTCTCATACCTTTGCGAATTGATTTACCGAGACAGAAAAGACGCTATAAAACCACAGCGTCATTGAGCATACGTGTATCATATGTTCATCAATTTATATGTAATCTTGCCGTGTATCGGCATGGGCAGCCTCAGGCTGCCATACTGTCTCAGAAAAAACAAATAAAGAAAGCCTCAAACATATCTAATGCCCAACATAAATTCAAATATATGCATCAACAAAATTCATTCAGTTCTTCTAGACTTAATACACAGAACATATCAGCATTACAAGTACAATCATTATTTACATCAGCCCAAATGGGATGCCAGTTCCTCTCCCATATTAGGCCTTTCGGAGTTCTACTCTCCAGATCTATAATATACCTGGACTCTAACCTCCTAAGTATCTGTAATTTGTTTCCGCCTCTAGGGTTGTCCACTACACAGTCCAAACAGAAATATCTCAACAGGTCCCTGTTGCTATTGTGTTTGATTGCAAAATGTCGGGCAACCGGATAAGAAAAATCTTTATTCACGATTGCCCGCATGTGCTCCAACACCCTCAGTTTAACTGGATTGATGGTGCTGCCAATGTATCTCAGTTGGCACGGACACATTAGACAATACACCGCATGATCTGTGTGGCAGGACATAAATTTATTAATTCTCCTGCCTCCCTTACATCCCGGCACATTGAATGTCAAAGTTCTCTTACTGGCTGTGCATGCTTTGCATTTCCCACTTTGCTTTTTTTTATATATGTGTGTGTATACATTATATATATATATATATATCACTGCACAATCTTCCAGGGCATAATATTGCCAACAAAATGGTGTGTGTGCCTGTCTTGTCGGCGTTGAGCTTGATTAAGACGGTTTGATTGTTTCCAGTTGGTGGCTTCAATCATGCAGGCAGTGAACTTGTTTCTTGTGATGGGGGTCTTCTCTGAGACAGGGAGAGAATATGAGTTACATGTTGTTGGTACAGGATAGGACGCTGATATCGCGTGCACGCAGGACGCTGTGAAGAGGGATCCTATATCCCGGTGATTGTGAATATGGCTCAGTGGAGAAAGGCATTGAGGATGGGTGTTAGTGCTTTTTTTATCTCTAGAAGTCCTCTGGTAAAGACATGGTGGAGGTAGGAATCAGATGAGGGTACGAGTGAATGGACGTCGTGGTGGCAATGATTTTGTCAGTGGGCCAAAAGGTCAGGATTCATTCTCCAGTCCTGATGGTAAGTTCAGTTGCGAGGGCAACAAGGTCCAGTTGAGGGTTGAAGTTGCAATATAATGGAGGAGATTTTGTTACAGAAGAATTCTGAGAGCTTGTTGCAGAGATCTTGTGAGGGGGTGATGTTGCTGGAGGCACTGTGAAAACTTTGACGATGGCGAATAGATTTACTAGCTGCTGTTCTTGCCGGCGTTGATGCGGGCTGTGCGCTTAGCATTCACATCTGCTGGTGGTAGCATCTTATTGAGGATTTGAAGATGTCTTTGCCTGCTGTCTCTCGGCTTGTTCTCCAACTAAAATCCAGTTGCTTGCAGGGATGTTTTGACAGCCTGGAATCCTCTGTTTATCATTTGGCATGTGATCAGACTCTCAGCATAGTGTTGAAGGGAGCTAGGGGTTGGCCCATGCAGTGATTCAACTGTTGGAGTTCATGATATTTTTGACACAACATTTGTGTCCAACTATATTTTTGACTCAATATTATAGTTGTGCATCACTGTACCAAGGGCGAGAATACCGGATGTATGATGGTGCAACGCGTGGTATTACCACGCGTACCGTTGCAACGCGTCTTTTGCAACGCAAGTCATTACCACGACTTGCGCTGTAGGGGTGCGGACTTAGGAATAGTTAAATTTACTATTCCAACACCAGCCTACGTACAGTAGGGAAGGTGTTGGAATAGTAAATCTACTATTCCTTATCCTTAAGCGCCCTCCAGCGCAAGTCGTGGTTACGACTTGCGTGGTAAAAGACGCGTTGTAACGGTACTGCGGGGTAACATCCGCGTTGTAAAGGATGTTCCCCAGAATCCCTGGGTACGATCCAGGATAGTTTAAAATGACAAGTATGTTTATAATGTGTGAGGTTGAATGCTCTGTTAAGTGAAGTATTTTCAAATAATTCTTTCTGAATAGCACAGTAGTTGGACAGTGAGTATGTAATTCCAGATTTCCGATGCACAAACAGAGAAGTCCTGCCTTCTTGACTTTTCCTTCTTGCATTTCTTTGTCTCAAATCTGGCACTGTCCTGGCTCCTGGTGTGACACTGTCCACCTAAGATGATTTGTTTCGAACCATGCTCAAAGGAGTTTCTGTTGCCCTTACGGTTGATTCAGTTAGCCTTGAAGAAGATGCGAGTCTGGAGAGTGTCTTGTTGGATTTTATTTGATGCTTTGGGGATATGTTGTTGACAAGGACTGGTGTGAACTAGGTATAAGCTATCGGTGTGAGAGATGTGAACATAGATACAGGCTTGAGACACTTTCTAGCATAGTCAGTACAGTAATGATAATATTGCTGACTGAATAGAAGGGGCCACAGGAAGAAAGGTTTTAGAGGACCGGATGTACACACATGGAAAGAAGATGTAAGGGCGAAAATGAAGGATGATAGTGTGGTGACCCCCCCCCCCCCAATTTATTACGACTGACATTAGCCAAGACCCTCTAATTTTACTAAAATGATACGTCTGATATACTTATCTTTAAGGGCGTCCAGCTAGCGTTCTTCATTTATTGGTCTGTTATTGTGTCATTCACATTTTTCTCCCACCCATTACAGCATACAACATGGGGCAGTGGGTAAGCCCACTTCAGCCATTTGCGAACTACACAGGGACAGATGGCATTCTTCTCTTTCATGTGAAGCACATCTGCACACTAAGAAGTTCTCTTTAGTGTCGCCATTACTATGGTATTATACCCTTATTTCAGAGCAAAACATATTTTTGCTTTTAGGTAAAGCTTTTCTTGTATCGATTAGGGCCTGACATCTTCCCCCAATACTCTGATTTGACAAGAACCATGATAAACAAAACATGCATTGACAAGACCAAAAGGCTGGCAGCTAATGCCAGATTTATTGTCTTTGTCAATGCTTTTTCAGGTCACGTTTTTCGAGGCTAATATTTTTACTATATGGTACCGGAATGTCATAGACCGAATATTGTCTAACATTTGTATTGTGACTAAACATCGTCAACATAAATGTTGCCCCTTTGGAATTGACAAAAAATATACACCCAATGGGACAATATTTAGAAAACAATATTCAGGTTAGAAGATATTTCTGTGTATGATATTCTGACAAACCATAGTTTGAAGGCAAAAACGTTTCAGTCACATCACCTTGAATTTAAAAATTCTAATATATTGTACTAAATGAGAGTTTTCATTATTAAGGTGTGCACCACTGTATGAGAGGCCCCTGTTCTCCCCTAATACACCATGCTCTTGTATTCCCGATTGCTTTAGTCTCTCTCACAACGTTCAATAGCCTTCGTGATCAGCGTCATTAAAGAGACCATTCTTCCATCTCTAACAATCCCGAACAACACACATTCTAAAATGTTGCTTTGTTTGAGGATGTCAGTGGTTTTTAGGTCGAAGCCTAGAACTGCGCACATGCGCAGTCTCGCTGGCGAGATTTAGTGTTTTGAGGAGGTTTCAGTAACAGGCTTTAAGCCCCACCCCTCTTTCCCATTGGCCGGCGTCACCGTTTATGCTAAACGGTGGCCAGCCACTGGGAAAGAGCTTGTGGTGACGTACACTTTTCTCTATTTCTTCCGTCCCACATGGACGGAGTGACCTGCCTTCCTTCTGGCGTAAAAGCTTTGTTATCTTTATGGGGCCAATATGGCCCCATAAAGATAATAAAAACCTTTTACGCCAGAAGGAAAGCAGGCCATTGCCGTCCAAGTGGGACGGCAGAAAAAGAGAAAATGACAACGTCATGGTGAGCGCTTGTTGATTCTGAGGACTGCAGCTCTTCGAAGAGAGCACCCAGAGGCGACACTGCGCAGAAGAGGATTCGCATTCTTCCTTAACACGCCACACACAACTTCAGACTGTGCACTGAATTATGACATCTGTCGGAGATACTTCTCTTAGGCGCATCATCACACTTACACAGGGTAATGGCACATTACTTAGTCAAAACAACGACGTGTACTCTTCATTACATTGTGACAGACAATAAAATACTTCACGTTAACGCGTGTATTCGGAACTCCACGCCTGGCATTATAATACTAGTATAAGTTGATACGAACAACCCAATTGTTCGCTCTTCCTCGCCCTTGAAAGCAGAGAAAGAGTCGTCCCTATCTGGCTTCCAAACATCAATCCACATACACTACAGCTGACTTCTTTAATCTACGGAGACAGCGTATCTCCCGGCCGAGGGTCCCGAACCTACTGAGCTGCTGTATCTTCCGTCAGAGGGTCCCGAGCTAACTGAGCCGGCGTATCTTCAGGCAGAGGGTCCCGAACCAACTGAGCTGCCGTATCTTCCGGCACAGGCCTACGGAGCCAGCGTATTTCCTGGCAGCGGAACCCGAACCCACAGAGCTGGCGTATCTTCCGGCAGAGGTTACCGAACCTACTGAGCTGCCGCATCTTCCATCAGAGGGTCCTGAGCTAACTGAGTTGCCGTATCTTCTGGCAGAGGGCCCCGAACCCACTGACCTGGCGTATCTTCCGGCAGAGGGTCTCAAGCCTAGGGAGCCAGCGTACCTCCCGGCAGTGGGTCCTGAACCCACAGAGCTGGCGCATCTTCCGGCAGAGGGTCCTGAACTCACAGAGCTGGCGCATCTTCCGGCAGAGGGTCCTGAACCCACAGACCTGGTGCATCTTCCCCTAGATACGTAATTTACAACACATAAGTTCCTGAGGGCACGTCTGGCTCTTGTGTGCGTCCCCTCATACACCATCGAATTGTGCCATGAATACCACTCCCGATACCCGTACGCTGTTCATGGAGTCTCGGTTGCGGCACCCAATCCGTGGAGCTTTGGTACTCTCACTATGTCCGCGGAGACTCGTGTTGCAGCTGAGCGAGAAAGCATGCAGACAGATACATATGTGGTTACTTGAGAAGCGTGCAGACAGATGCATATGTGGTTACTCGAGAAGCGTGCAGACAGATACATAAGTGGCTGCTGAGTGGTTCAATACTGGTATGAAAAGAAGGAGAATGGATTGATGCATATTAATGTGGATTGGAGACCTGAATGGTATTCTACTGTTTTATGTTGCTGTGGTGGTACATGGAAGGATGGTTGGGTATACAGCAGAATAGATGTATGGATGGAAGGATACAGGATCAAGTGTTTGGATAAGTGGATGAGTAGCTATGTGAATGATGAGTGACTGAACTGATGAATGAGGCGGACACTAGACAGTCTGCATTGTCCTTCTGTTTTGTAGTTTGTTTTTACATTGCCTAGAGTTGTGTTTGGTCCATTGTATGACCTGGCTGTGTTCTAGTCATTCCCCGGTGTTGTTCTTGGTCCATTGTATGATGTGGTTGAAACAAAAATCAAAAGTAAAAAACATTGTAATTTACTCCTCCAATAGCTCAAATTTTCACAAATGCGAGACCGTTGCATTGCAAATGCTCGTTTTTAGATGTATTGTGACACCATTCACTGGATGGTCTCTGTAAAGCTGGAAACTGACCCTTCGCACCCAGTACCTCTGTTTCTCAATTAATTGTCCTTAGATTTCACCCCCTTCAAGATATTACAAGAATATGAATAACGTATTTTTGTACAGTGATTAAAAGCACAGTTGTTGTCATCGCCAGGGCTCTCGTCAGAGGCCTCTGCATCTTGCATCACCCATTGCCACTGCAATGCTGCCAGTGACAGTACCTACACAACTACTAACCAGCACACTGCTGCAAGTGTGACAACTCAGCCTATTCCAGACCCCCAAAGCTATAAAATTAGCTTGGGTGGCAGGTAATAGTTGTTTTTAATGCATACTGAATGAATAAACAACTGCTGTTCTGCTCATCTCCAGATTATACTAACAGCGCCACCATGTGTCAGCTGTCAAAAGTGCCAGTGTCGACAATTAGGCGCAGGTGCCGATAATTAGGTGCCTATGCCGAGCACGGGAAATCAGTCGCTCAAATTAAGCACTGCTTTTTGGAAGTTCACAAGACACAATCATGCATGTATTGTATTTATCTACGCACCTAATATGTGCCCAACGTAACCAGGTGAAGTTGTTGCTTGGAAAGCTGCAATATGTACAAATGTATGCAAGTTTCACACGACATGGGTAAAAAGTGTTGCTACTTAGGGGAAAATAATTAATTTAGGGGAAAGAAATGTGAAAAGAAAATAATTTGTGAATGTTATCTTTTTTTCTTATAAAAGGGTCTAATGCACAACATGAACACAAATCAAGATTAAGAAAACAAACATAAATTATCAATCTTTGTGGATACCTAAAGTATCCCTCATGCCGTGGCGCATGGCTAAAGGTGTTTTTTTTAAGTTTTTAATGTGGCCACTAACAGTTTTTTTAGTTACCGATCCAAGTTGAACTGATAACTAAAAAAAAAAAAAAAAATGCTTGAAAGCAGTTTTTTTTAAAGAGTGTGGGGAGCAACACTGAGTGTGAAAGCAACACAGGGAGGAGGGGCAAAAGCAACATGGGGGTTTTGGGTGAATAACAAGCTTTTAGAGTGGGTGGAGAAAGCAACACAGCCAGGATGCGGAAGCAACACAAGGGTGAAAGCAATGTTAGAGACGAGGGACGGAAGCAGCACGGTGGACGTGAGATTGGATGGGGTGGGAGCAAAACAGCAATGCAATATAGTGTAAAAAACTTTCCAAGTTGCAATGGGTTTGTGGAGTGGGTTTGGGTTGCAAACTTAGTTCCGGAGCGTGTTGATGGCGACCGTAAAGGCAAGGAACATAAATATATGATTTGAGGAGGGGTGATTTTTTTAGCTCTAATCATGCAGTGGAACTGTTTTTTTGATGCATTGGTAGTACTAAACAGGTACTGGGTCAGTCCCAACTGACCAGGGACTAGCCTAGATATTAATGAATTGTTCCTACGAGGGCCGCAGGCTTTGGCGCTGGTGGCGGCCGGTGTGAAAATCATTTTTGGCGCCCCCACACTCCATGACCGCTTCCTCGGATTCTCTAACTCCCATCAGGCAATACTGCTCTTCATCTCTCCAATTATAAGTTATTGTTAAACACAGTGCCCCTCCCTGAGGTCAGCGCCCCCTCTAGAGGTCAGCGCCCAGTGCACTGCCCTAAAGCTGGCCCTGGTTCCTACTGCAGTAGAGAGGGATTTTATTATTAATCAATGGGCGGGATTTGAAAACACGTGTCCCAAGTCATAAAACTGCAGAGACTGACAGTTTGCATTGCTTTCAGTTTGGCACTCTCACTGTGTCAGTACTGATTGCTTGAGGCTGGTGCATGCAGTTTTACCGCATTGAGGTTGTAGAGCCCAGTGACCTCCCTTTGCAGTCTTCAGAATCCCTCTGAAAGTTGGGTCTTCCACAATCCATGTTGTTGTTCCAGCTGACACCCCTTTGTGTCCAGATACTTTATGCAGCAGTGTCTCAACTCCACTACAATGCTGGCTACCCAGTTCAGTACTCATTCATTCATTAAACTTTATTCGGTTCACATAATAGAAAATCATAAAAGTTACATAGTACCATTAAATTACAAATCATCTATAAAAATATGCAAATCACAAAATACTTTCACAAACATACGATACAGTTGTTCCATTAGACATTCAATAATTAAAAGGAGAAATGCATCATATTAATTCAGTTGTTTAAAAAAGTTAATTCATAAAATGCACCATCCAGGACCCTTAATGGTCCAAGCATTTTCTGTACCTTAATGAACATTTCAGAAAAACAACCACAAACGGAATACATTCTGGTTTTAATAATTGTAAAAGAATAGAGAGCGGGGCGTACCTGTTTAAAATGTAGCTTTTTTTAAAAGCGATTTTAAAAAGAGCCTTCTTTGGGTTTCATAAAATTTATAAAAAAACACAAAGTGCAGCAGGTCCTGTGGAGACATGTTGTCACAGCCACAGGGTGCTAGCACTTTGCCTTTATGACTCCCCTTTGGAACAGCTAATAAAAGATGGAAATAATCTATTCTAAACCTGATGAGTAGAAAGCGCTCGTGGGCAGATAATGGCCAAGATAAATATGGCTCCATTTCTAGAGTTGACTTAAGCATCATGTGCTTGCGGACACTATTCTTTAACAGATCCGTCTCCTCTCTTTTCATTTTTTTTCGCATGATAAAAGAGTGTTTCACAAAAGCCACATCTGCCCTAGTAATACAATCAGGTGTTAAGAACAGGTCCGGACGCCCCAGCTCACTAAAGCACCCCTTTAAATACTTTAACCACGGTATGTCAGTCGAGTGGTCCAGACTCAAAGTCTCTTTTTACAGTTTTTGAGTTAGGTCTAGATTTTCATTTAACCAACATTTGAGCCAGAAAAGTAATGGGCGCATAGCCAGAATATCACATATATATGTAAGGCCAGTTTCTTCATGAACGATTAAGTTTGCGGTCCCTTTAGGAACCCCCAACAACTGCTTTAAAAAGTGATTTCCCGTCACCTGTATACCCTCTAGACCAGTATACCCCCATAATTCGCTTCCGTAGCTGGCTATCGATACACTCTTAGCTTGATAGATCTTCAACATTGCAGCCACTGGGCGATTGCCCATTTTAGCTGCAAAGTTAAATATCGCTGCATTGGACCTAATCACCTCTCCCCTTTTCTTTTTTAGCAGTGCGCCCCAATTTAGGCGATCATAAAATAGGACGCCCAAATAGGAGAAGGTCGGGGATATTGGCACTCTTTCTCCATTCACCTTAAAGGAGAACTGCTTTTTGGAGCGTAGCCCTACCTGCATTGCGTAGGATTTAGAATTATTTATGGCCAGATCTCGGTCAGCCATAAACCCACGAAAGGCATCAAGCAGGATTTGTAAACTTTTGGGGGTACATGCCAGGAGGACTGCGTCGTCTGCATATAGCAAGACAGGCAGTCCCCTGCGTCCCACATACGGGAAATCAGCCCCAGTTTCCAGCAACGTCTTATCTAAGTCGTTAATGTAGAGGTTGAAAAGGAAAGGGGCTCCGTGTGTTCAGTCTTCATTACTAACCTGTCTTGGATCAAAAAGGAATTGAGAATTGTGATTTGAAAGGCAACCCAGTTAAAATTGGTCCTCTATCTTTTTCATTGTATTTAGTTTTTTAAATTATCATAACACACTGTTCACTCTCACAGGCATATAACAATTTTATAGGAAAGCATTTATAATGGGAATACATTAATAAATAAAAATATCGAACAACAGGCAAAAAAACAAAATGATAAAATAATCAATCACCAGAGGCAGAGAAGAAATGCAACCCTTCCACATGATCTCAAAACTAGGTTGTACTTCAGAATATTGTATCCAGAAATATCATGTCCTAAGCGTCATTCACGCAGATTATTGTCTCAAGTGGTGTGGATTTTCCATTATTAACTCCAGTGGAGTGAGATCCAAGAAAATATTTTTTTATCAAAAGATATTCTGACAATGATAATCTGGTACCAGACCTCGGAAACTTGACTGGTGCCATCAAACTAAATAATCAGTCTTGACTGTGCAGGTGGGAGAGTATGCAGGCTTCTATTTCTATGCTAAGGAATCTCAAGTAGATGAAAGGCTAATAACTTCTCAAAATACACTGGTGAAGGGTAAAAAATGTTAGTAATGCTGTTAGTAACTCAGTGCTCATGTAAGTGACTAAAAGCGAGCGGTTGACCACATGAGACCAGATTGTGAGGAGAGCTGAAATGGTGCAATGGTGGATGTACGAGTCATGAACTAAATATGCTGATTTCATGCCTCTGTCTTGGGAAGCTTGGGAAGACTAAAGGCCAGACGATGTGGTGGTAAATTCTGAATCAGTGGACATACGGCAGCATGGGATGGAAGCATCAACCCAGCAGTGCTTAATTTGAGCCTGTGCTTTCCAGTGCTCGGTACTTAATTGGTTAGCAAAACAACAGTTGTTTATTAATTCAATATACTTGAAAAGTCCCAAATATCTACCACCCAAGGCATTTTTGTAGCTTTGGAGGCCTGAAATATTCTGAACTGTCACACTTGTAGCATTGTGATGGTTAGTAGTGTGTTGGTGCTGTCATTGGCAGCGGTGGCAGGCACAATGGGGAGTGCAAGATGCAGCGGCCTCCTGACTAGGGCCCTGCTATTTATTGTTGTACAAATTAAGTACTGCTGTTCTATCAGAGATCTCAATTCTAGCAGGTGGGGGAAATGCTTACTATCTGAAGGTCTTCTTTCCATTCGGGAACTTGTCGTTTTGCTCCTATGGGTTTAAAAAACGAGTCTGATGAGTATCTCATTCATGCCAACACTCCTGATGCAGGCGGGAGACTACGATTTCAAGTCTAGTCTCCCACCTCCAGATTCCTGAATCCAAAAACCCTATTCCTCTCCGGACTTCTCCCGACAGTTACTTGTCTTGTGTGACTCGGAGTATGCACTGCCAGTAAAGCGCTCCTGCAGGCTAGTGCACAACATGTTTGTCACGCTCAGTCTGCAGCCATAGCTCTGTCTCTGAGCTCCTGACAGGTAAGGAAAAAATGTGTATTCGCATTCCTCATTTCCGAACCCATCGCAGCGCACTAGCAAGTCCCATACATGCCAATAGACCCGATTCACACCTCAATAGAAGTCAATTTGAGAAATACATTCTCCCAATTTTTTTTTATATCTCCCACTTTCTTCTTCTAAAATGTTGACATGTATGGTATCTTCCACCTGATCTTAACACAGAAATGTCCGTTCCTCTCTATATAGGACTTTGCTTTGTATTTCTTCTCTTCCTTCACCTTGCCCGACTGTGTACCAGGGTTGTTAGCTCTGCAACAGGTGCGGTGAGACCAGGGTTAAGGGATGAGCGGGATCCTTAGGGTATGTTTTACGCCAAGCCTGGGTGGAAAAAGGCCCATTTTGCTTGCCGGCATTAGGGCACTATGTCGGCCCTCAAGGAAAGTGAAGGTTGCAGGCTAGTCTTCTCCCAGGATGCTTCGTGTGGGGCCACAGGACAGGTTGGGGATAGGATAGTTTAAGGGGAAGGGGGGGTTTCCAAGTGGGTTATATAGGCGTGGGAGGAGGCACATCCGGCCTCTTCCGACACCTAGCACCACCAGGGTAGGGTTTGTTTAATTCAGGTCCTCCCACCCATCATACAGATTGCGGGAAACTCGGTGGTGGTGGTTGATTTCCAAGCGTTGCCAGTTTAGGACAGATTGCAGGTGCAGGCGCTATTTTAGGGAGTGGTGAGTCACATGCGGGCAGATCCACCCTTCGGGGGAAGCACGGGTAACAGATGAGGTGCGCGGGATACGACGACCAATAGCCGGGTCTTCAAGGGAGGATGTCTTGTAGAGCAAGCGAAGGAATGAATGGGTAGATCGAACGAGGTCAGTGAGCAAAAGGGGGAGGAATGAAAGAAAGGATATGGACTATCTGGGCAATTGAAAGCAGGAGACGGTGAATGGTGTGGGGAGAATACAATGTTTGTGTACATGTTAAGACAAAGTTGAATTATTTTTGTTGCTAATAAAGTTCATAGAATATTAGCAGACCTGTCCTAATAAATGGCCTTTTACGCTAATACAACAGCGTGGAGTGTGGTTATTGCCCAAAACACCCTCACTACATCAGTGCTCCTGCCTGCATTTGTATTAAAAAAAGGCTCCTGTTCCAGCGGAACAGGGGTTAACAACAAGAACCACCAACTATACATAGACTTTTACTTTAAGCAGAAGAAAAGGTGATGTCGATTAGAGTTGAAAAGAAATGATTGGCATTAATTAGGAGTGGGCGTTGCCCAGACACTAAAAGTGAGCACGTTCCACGCAGCCTTGAATCGCTGCCGTCAGGCACGTGCTCTGTACATGGGGTGAGAGTCGAAGCGCCATTCACTATTCATAGCGCGGAACAATGGTGGGAGGGGATAGTGAGGCTTGAACGTCGGGGGCTGTCTGCCTGTGCGCGTTCTCCACTCCGAGCAGTGACGGTGTATACTTCAGACCTCTAACGCACTGAGTACAATTTCTGGAAGTGGAATTGCATTGCAACTACTCCCGGTGTTATTTATTTCTGATTCTGAGAGATAGATATTGGGGGCATATTTACAAGCCCCTTGAGCCACTGGTACATCACTTTTTCACATATTGAAAGCAGGGCTCGAGTCGGGGGTCCACGAGGGTGGACGGCGTCCCCCCACTCTTTTCACAGGGTGGACGCCGTCCCCCCTGGCAAGATGCTGGGGCCCATCGAAATATGCTGAACGTGTCCCGGTGTAAATTTCAGACACCGGGACACGTTTAGTACGTGACGTCATGAGGTCACTTGCATACTATCAGTCCCCCCCACTTCTTTTTATAGGACTTGTGCCCTGATTGAAAGTGACACACCGGTGTTGAGGGGCTTGAAAATAAGCCACAGGATTTTCTTCAAATCCGACCTCTATGTTTGTTTGCACAGGTTACAGGAAACTACATAAGAACAATCCTCTATGGGTCTTCTTAATTTACTCACGCTTGATCCAGGAGGAAAAGCAGCATTTTTGATTTTTCTTTTCCATTTTTTGGGGGGAAACCCACTTAAAGTTTCATTTCAAGACATACTTTTTTCTGCATTGTTAGCTTTCAATACATTGTTTTTTTTCTCGCGATTGGGTGTCTTGGAACTGTGAATTTCCCCATACAGCTGTACGCAGATTTGTACTTAGAGAAGGATGAAATACAGATGCGGCACTGTTCACATAGGGGCGGTTCTAGGCTCATGGCGGCCCTGGGCAGGGAGCGTAGGTAGGGGGCCCCGGAAGAGGGGGTTCGGGCGGGGCAGGGTGTTTGGAAGTGGAACAGAGCCGGAGGCTGCCATATCCCGCTGCCACGCAAATATGTATCCATCCTCAGAGGATTATTATATTAAGGATATATATTGGTGTGGTGGCCCCTGGGGTTTGATGGCCTTGTGCAGGTGCACAGCTTGCACATGTCTAAGGCCGCCCCTGGTTCACATTCGAACTTGAGGCCTGCAGGTCACACTTAAGTCATTTCTGTAAACTGGAGGGCGCTGAGACAGGCCAAAGGTTAAATTAGAACATGACTTTTGGGCGTTATGGACGTGCCCAGCAGAGAAACCGCCCTCGCTACATCAGATGAAAGTGGACTCCCAAGTATGCATTGTGCTTCGAAGCCTCGGTTCGCGCGCTTTTTAGACACCGTGTATTTCTTGGCAGAGGAAAGAATGTGTCAGGTTAAGGCCTGACGTGGCCTGGTGTTAAAATGTGTTCACTGAATGGCAGGAAATGCCAGAACCTACATGTGTGCCAAGATATCTTGTTTTCTGAAGTCAAGATGTGGCTATCTCAACTGAGATCAAGTTTCTGGAAAGTTATTTTGGAAGCCCAGGCCGCGCATAGCAACTGCAAAACACGGACTGTTTTTTTCTATGAAAAATGAATGCTCTTCCTCGGCTTCAGGGCAGGCTGTACCGCTTTTCGCACTCTGAGGGCATTTTGGTTTAGGGACCCAATCTTTCGCCACCGTTGCAAAAATGTGTTGTGACTTGTATTGTGAGTTAAAAGAATTTTCCCTCATGGAAAGTGATAACTCGAAATACTTCGGGAAAAATGATAGTGAATAAAACATGAATGAAGTATTAGCAATGCACATTTTTGAAGGTAAAAATTAAGTACATGCGTGAGGAAAAACAACCTTGAACGAATAGGATTTTTTTTGTCATATTGAAAACTTCACCAGTTATGGTGGACATGGAGGTATATGTCGATACTAAAACAATGCAGCGAATAAAATTCTTGTGGAGGCACCGCCCTACACCAGTATCTGTGAAGTTGTTTTTCAAAAGGGTAAATGTTTGATGTAAATTTGTTGAGCGGCCCAGCACATAAGTATTCCCTCAGAGACCTCTGTATGCAAAAATGAGTCTCGTGTTGGGCTTCAGTGCCTTTGAAATACTGGCCCTAGGTTTTTTTTGTTGAGAAATTAGGCTTCTTATCAAACTGATACATCCATTAAACAAATAACTTTTCCACATGCTTAGAAAATCAGTACACCCACGTGGCCTTCCCACTCCATGTCAGTTTTGCACAACTGATTCTGCATGCTAAAGTGTTATCTTTCTCATATAGTTACCTTGTCTACACCTTACACATAGCTCCTATCAGCGTCGCACTGGCCTATGGGGCAGTCCGGCAGTGCCCAATGGGCTGGTCTGATAGATCAGTATGTGGGCTGTTTTTAGCAGTTTGTGGGCCTGTTTTATGGTCAGTTGGACTGGGTTTTACTGTTGATTTCCTAAACCTTACCACAAACAGCCGCGCAGCAAGTACTGATGCATGCAGTGTCAATTACCTTGCATGACATCAATAGATCGTGTTTACAAATTCATAACAGGGCTGATTTGCAAATGTGGGCCACATTTTCAGTAATCTAGCTTGCTAATGAGGGCAACTTTTATTTTGGTGCCCGGGCCTATTTTTTGTCCCAGGTTTCATGACCTTTGTGAAAATTGGTCTCAGGATTGACAAGGTGGTAAATATAGTCATGGAGCTGGAAGTGTTAACGCACTCTTGTGCGCTGATTTGATCCATTTTCTTTTACAGTTTCTGACACTGTCTTGTGTCATTCATATATATGCATTTGCAATGTCAAAATGCATCATATGAATCCAGAATTGTACGTATGTGGTATTTGTATAGCACAAACTTAGCCTGCGGCTGTACAGGTTGCAGTGGAGAGCCTGAAGGGACAGCTGGGCTCTGAGAGTTGATGTGGACTGTTATTTACTGTGTTGTAGAGTTCTTTATGGAAATAAGTTTGATGCTCTTGTTTAACCCCTTCGCTGCGGCGGCTATTCCGCCTCAGCGCTAAGGGGGAGGCGGGGCCGCGCGGCGCTCCCGTACTCGTGACGGAACCGCGCTCCGTCACGGCCCTCGGGTGAGCTGTGCTTGTGACGGAACGTTTCCGTCACGGCCCCGCCCGCTCTTTAGAACATCAGCGCAGGCACGGAATTCGCGCCGCGCAGGCGCGGCGAGCGGGCCGTGACGGAACCATTCCGTCACCAGCACAGCCCACCAGAGGCTCGTGACGGAACAGTTCCGTCACGAGCATGGGAGGGGTTAAATTGAAGCAGGGTCGGGATGGTCCTGATGGAAATATATGGATGTTGTTTCAGAATTGTCAAATTGCAGCACTACAGGCTGATTTACAATTTGAGTTTACTCAAAGCCCAATTCACAAAAAATTAGGGGGAAAAAATCAGCAATCTACTCTTAGGACGTTTAGGACTTTTAGGAAAATGTACTTTGTACATTATCTACAAGTTGCATAGATCTGAAACTTGTAGATAATGTACAAATTCCCTAGGGCCAAGTTTGAAAGTCTAGACAAAGTGCAGATTTCTGTGTGTAATCCTCCTTCCCAGTGATCACTGGTGCAGATTGTCTCCACGGTGTGCATTTCTCATGCTCTAATATATCTGAACTATACAGGAACATCTATAATTTATATTCTCAACGTGGCAAATATATTTTGGGGGGTTCTGCCTGTTCCGGGAGAAAAGCAGAATTGTCAAACCACTTTTGTGAAAACTTTTAATCCAAAACGAAGTCTCAATATTTCTCATCCTGAATGACATTTATATAGTTGTTGGTGAGGTATTGTAGTAAAATATGATGGACATTCTGTTGTGTATAATTCAAAATCAGGTTGAATGCTGCATCCTCTGCCTTCATAAGAGTTTGCCATATGGCACTGTGCACTAGATTTCACTGGGATTGATGCGGGGATATGACATTTCCAAAATAGATGCGGAGACATGATATTTCCAAAATAGATATGAAAGATTTACATAACCTATCACAGAGAGATAATTTGTTGGAAATGTGAGGAAGTGGCGTCTTTAGAAGTGAATTTTAAGGTGGTCCCACATTGGGCCACTGATAAAAGTGCTGGACTCACAAAAAATGCTAGAGCTCTAATTGGGGTTTTATTTATGAAAAAGTCGAAGGTTACATTGACATTATAGTTAGGTTTAGTATTCAAATCTTAGAATATGTTAAAGAAACCTAGACATTCACTGAAAAAACAAATGTGAAAGTGACATTATAGTTAGGTGTTGAATTAACATAAAAACGAAGGTTTAAAAACATAACCACTGAAATTCACCAGTTATAGTTTACTGAGCTAAGTATAACTTGCAACCTCACCATGCAATGCCTATTACCACCAGCATTACATTACCCATGACATGGTAAGTGACATAATTGATGACATCACTGATGATATTTCAAATGACATAATTGATTAGATCAAAGTAGTTATTGCTAAAGACAGACTTGTAGATAAGGGCCTGCTGTTAAGGGTGATGATACCAACAGAGGCCGCCCAATAACAGCCTGGAATCTGGGACAGTAGAAACAAGTTTATTCATAGTGATTCCCTGTGGTGCTGCCCACAGAACAGCTGCATACACTGACGGCTGCGTTATTTCTCCTTTAATCCTTGCAAAAATGCCATGGCAGACTGAGAGGTGGGCAGTCAATTACTCAATTGCGCTGACCTGTTCATTTTAGCAGCTATTCCTCTGTTTTGAAATTACATATACTCTGTTTTTGGTACCAGTTGGCCCTATTCAATAACCTCAGTTTAAGCAAAATGTTATTTTCTGTTGATAATGACTTTCTAAATCAAATTGGGTCCACTCAATTGTCAATTGGACCCCTTAATTGATTATTTAAACCTGCCTACTTTGTGATACAACTGACTAATCTTGTACCAATATGCCTATTTTTTTTAAATCTTGCACCTATGTGCCCAATCTGTTTCATGGTGCGTAGTCTTAATGTATATATACACACACATTTCTCTTTCGAACCTTTATATACACTGTATGATCTCTTGAGAACTAAGCACTTTTCATTCTTTGTTCTTTTTAAGTGAATTTTGAGATTAAATGTCGCATTGTTGCATCCAAACCTTGTTTGTTCATCTGTATAGTGTACGTGTATATATTTGTTATAGTGTCTGTTTGATTACTACATCAAGTGTACTTACATAATTCCAACACATACCACAGAGAACCACTATATATACTCTCGCTGTCAAGGGTCGCCCCTTTAATGCATGTTTGGTCTTTATTAGATAAGACAAAGTGAGAGCCACACATGCCTCCATCCCTGTTATTTAGTGTGATAGTCTACAAAAGCACGGAGGCCATCATGCTTAAGAGAGGAACAATTAAACAGATTTTGAAATTATCTTAAAACATGACATAGCACCAATAGTAATTCTGTTTACGCCACAAGATCCACTTTCTGATACAAATGGGCTGATGCAGTCTGGCTCCTATTTTCATAGCAAGAGTAATAGAAGGGAATCTATCCTAAGTGTGCATCAAGAAGACTTTTGAAGTGCATTGAATTGCTTATTCTGTGTAAGTTAAGTTCTTTGTAACTGTATTTGTTTTGCAATTTTAGCAGAGGTCTATGGAAAGCTTGGCAACGTTGCCGGAGTTTTTCATATCACCACATCTGCTTGGGAATCATGGCTTTTATGGCAATTTATGACACAGTTTCCTTATTTAACAGTAACAAAATTGGCTGTGGATTGATTGTGCTTTGCAGAAAACAGCGGTTTTCTCCTCTTCTATGCCATTGTGCACAGAAAATGCCTGTAAAGGTAATCTTGGAGAGAAAAGAAATCTTCATATACTTTCCCGCGTTGCCCAATTAAAAAGAAAATTATCTCACCATTATGTCTATTATGCTGAAAAAATAGCATTTCTTTTCTTTGCTTCTTTTCTAATTTTATTTTTTCTTAAGTGGATACTAACGCTCTCGAGGCAGTGCTAACGGGTTGCTTGCTCGCTGCTCATTTTATCTGGGGGAGAGGATGTGGCCTAACTGCTATGGCGGTCTACCTCGAAGCTGGGGAACTAGTTTCAAGTCTCAGCATGGGCGCTCAACATCCTGTGATTTTGCGCAAATCACTTAACCTCCCAATGCCTAACAAAAAAAACAAATGTGTCCATCTGAACGCTACTGGTGCTCATGTAACGCGCTCTGCAACATTCGGGTCTAGTTTGCCCTATTATAAACCCCCCCCAAAAAAATCTGTAGTGCGCCGCATCCCACATGGCCACTTCCATTAAACCAGGTGTCCGTTAGGGAATGCTGTTTTCCATAGAAGGGCCTGGCCCTTTCTGCAGGGTCACCCCAAACTTTTTGCCTTTCTCCTCCTACTTTTTGCCGAATTTGTTTTATTGGCTTTAGTACTCTGCACATTTTACAACTGCTAACCTGTGCTAAAGTGCTAATGCTCTCTGCTCAAAATATAGTAACATTGGCTTATACTCAATTGGCAAATTTACTTACAAATCCCTAGTAAAGTTCACTACATGTGCCCAGGGCCTGTAAATTCTAATTCTGAAAATTACACTTTTAGAAATTTGTCATTTTCTTGCCTTAACAATTTGGTGCATGCAGCCTGTCTCTGGTCACCTGACTGGATTTTGTTGGCTGTTGGGCTTTGTGTATTTCGCCTAGACAGTAACACACAATGGGAGCTTGGATGTGACTGAATGGGTCATCACTGGCAGGTTGGGAGGGAGGAGCTGGGTCCAGCCTCTCTTACACCTGAATATGCTGTGCCATGTCCTGCTTTGGTCTTGTTCTGTTTATTAAATTGAGCTCTGTTTTTCTAACCTGGTGTAGTATCTTTTTATGTGGAGCTTTCCTTGTTTTATTGTTGGTAGTGTTGCACAAATAGTTTACACATTGCCTTTAAGTTAAGCCTGACTGCTTTGTGCCATGCTACCAGGGGTTTGAGCACATGTTAATTTGGGGTTTGCTTGTGCCTTACCCTTACTAGGATTGTGGTTGCAGCTTGACCAGAGCTCACATCCCAGTTAACCACTAACCCAATTTCTAACAATAGTGTATCATTTTTTTACCACCCCAAGATGGCCAACACATTGGTTCTAAAACTTGAGACTGTGATGATAATTTAAAACAATAATAGGCTATGCAAGACAGACAATCATTGGAATATTTAGTTTAATAATTGCAAGCATAACTTTGCAGCGTTTTATTTTTTCTACTTGTATTCTTTTAATTTATCTTACATATGTTGTTGACCATGCGTTTCACTGTAGCTGTGTCAGTACGGGAATGTAAGAATGAGTCAGTGGATGAATGAATGAATGCATGGAAGCAAAGGTGAGTGGCAGAGTGCATGCATGATGCCTTATTGAGTGCCTAAGCCCAATAATGACATATAAGTTACTTTCATTCATAAGCCTGACCTATTGGCATTATAATTTTTTTTTTTTTTAGTATTGAAGGAAAGTAGATTACACAGCAGTTATACAAAGTTGGCAAATGCCAATTTATGAAGAGCGAAGGGCTCGTCACAAACATGCTTGCCACTGTATATGATGCCAAGACACATGTCCAATCTCTGTTTAGCGCTGTGCTAAAGGGCCTTTTCATGACCCCCGTGCATGGCTGCTAGGTTCAATTTTCCAACAGTCATGCATTCAGATACTATAAATCTGAGTTTATATGGAGGTGGGTGAGATGGCAATGGTTGGCGGAGGGCAGTGCTTAATTTGTAAAAGAAAGAGTGATGGTACCTGAAGCTTTGATTAGAAGCCCACGGCCGCTTCACTTAAATGTTGGCACAACAAATAGCAAAACTGGGAGCCTTAAATCCACCTCATGCGACTACCAGACACTCCGTGCCCTTTATTGCTCTCTTGCAGTTGCCTGAACTCTCTTTTATGATTTATTTTCCATCTTTCTTTTTCTCCATCTGCAATTTGTGTGTTTTTCCTCTGTTGCTCTCGCAAACTACCTGATGCTTACAAATAGGTGCCGGTCCCCCAAAATAAGTGCTGGTGGCCCTCCCCCGGCAATCACAGCACAAATGAAACACTTTTGGAGGGGTGTTTGCTGTCAAAAATGTCGAGGAACTGGCTCACTTTTGGAAAATATATATTGAATGTCTCATGGGCCCTTCATTAGTAAAAACAATAAGTCCTCTTTAAGAGTACATTTCATTAATTTATGCTTCATACAGATCATAACCATCAAAATACACACCATTTCTTTAGCACTTGTTTTATAATGATTTGTACAATATGATTGGCAGCCCCTGGGCGGTCTTACCAGAGCAGATGAGGCTGGGAGAGATACAAACTGTTTATGTCAGTGTTGTGTGATCTGAAGAGAAACGAGCGTGCTAGTATTCTACATCTATTTGTACAATTAATATAAAAATTACCACAATGGAGTCTGATTGTGCAAAGGATAAATAACCAAAATAGCAAATAAAGATTTTGATTGTTGGTCATAGCCGCAGAATTATTCATCTTTGCCAATAGAAGGTGGAGAGCTCATAGAGCAAATAAGCCAATTAGCTGCTGATACCATCATCCTCATGGTGGTGGCTGGCAGGGACCGGGGATGGCGGGGCAGGGCGGAGGGAGAGGCGTTTAAAAAAAAAACACTACCTTGCTTCTCTTCCTGGCAAGTTCCGGAAGCAGAAAGCACACAGGCTCAACAAACCCAATCACAACATTGCAGGGCAGCGTTTTGATTGGTCTTAGCGCTGTGGTTCGGCGCTCAGAGGGGGACTAGGAGCCTCTGCATGTTCTCCACCGATGCTGTGTATTAAAGTCTGGTGGAGAACGTGCAAAGTGTGCACAATTGTTTGGCCGGCCCAAGACCGCCGGCCAAACCATAATGCGCACTTAGAGAGTGGCCCTCCCTTCTCCCCATACCACCAGCCCCTCCCGCCCTAACACAGCCCGCAGCTACGAAAGATAAAGTGATAATAACGATTTCATTATCATTTGATTTTTAATTGCTCCACTGCTCTGAGAGCAGTGGGGCGATGCTCCTCCGGCTTAGTGGAGGAGCCACCCCTACATCCTCACCAAACCCCATGGGACACTAAGAACCTTACTTAGAATGTGGCGGATGAGATACTCTGTCAATACATGGTCGATACCCCATCATCGGTATTACAAGTGCCATTGACTAAAATACACTTGTAATATGGAGGATGGGACATCCGCCATGTTTGTGATGGAGTATCCCATCCTCCAAATTCTAAATAAGGTCCTCAGTCTCACGTTTATTAGTACATTTACATTAGCCCTGAAAGTGAATACTGCATTGAAAGAATCAAGAGTGGCCACAATGCACCACCTCTAAATCAAAGGACCACACATAGATATTAACGCTTGTGAGGTAAAATGTACCACTTTTTTTACCAGAAAATAGAAATCTACAGAGCTGTTTGCAAGCTGTCTGCATTCACAAAGGAACATGATACAATAAGTTGCTTTATTCTGAGGAAAGTCAAAACTGAAAGCTAAAACATGACACACATATACAGAGCAAAGTTGTCAGAACATGGATCAAAGGGATGCAAGGCCTACAAGTGGAGACAACTGCTATATCAACATCAAAGCACAGCAGGTTAACACATACTTGAGTGCACATGACTCCAATAACTAGAATTGCACAGTTGAAAATATCAACCCCTCAGCAATGCATGGTTGAAGCTGAACGTCATGGTGTGACCCAGGCTTCTCCAAAGTTGGCCCTGGAGGGCTGGATCCATGCCAGATTTTTGAGATAGCTACATTTATCTAAATGGGGATATGCTAAAAATCTGGCATGGATCTGGCCCTCCAGGACCGGCTTTGGAGAACGAACCCTGGTGTAAGTCAGTGCCGAAACCTGTGAGAATACCTGAACCCCATGTCAAAATCAGCTCTACATGACACACATACTCGCTGGAAAGCCAAAGAGGAGGAGAGCATTCAGGAAAAGAGTTTCCATCAAACAACTGCACTTCACGAACAATCCCTCTGGGAGGACACCTAGTCATTCACAGCCAACAAGGTCATCGCCAACTCTCATGACGCACTCAAGGATTTATCATCCACTCTCCTTCTGTTAATCACTACTACGTGAGGCATCGTTTGTTCGTAAAAGGTAACAGAACCCAAGTTTACCCACATTTAGGTACTCCATTGAGTCCATCTCACCTAGTCACTGATCATGATATCATATGAATGTGACTGGCTTTCAGCTCCTTCTGAAATAAAGATTATTTCCCATTTCTCTTTTGCACACTTAGAAGGAGTGCCAGGGGGCTTGGACCCACATCTGAGATGCACTGACCTTGTATCCTGAAGTATTTATTCCTAAGTTGCATTGTCTACAGCGCCCTGTATTCTCACTGCGCTGGTACCGCTGTCTATCCTGACCGATTCAAAATGATTTGGGGTGTCTAGAATGTCTTGGCAATCGTTTCACATGTTGCCTTCAGAACATGTTGCTTATTGATACCTTTTTAGGTCTTTCCTAACAGCGTGCTGTGGCTGCGAGGGGTATTGTATGCAGTAAAGGGCCTGAAGCCCCACTGTCACTTACCATCTGCGGACTCGGTTGCCACTCTTTATAGCTGTCTTCTAATTGGCCACCATATGTCTGACATCACTTCACTTTGTTTTTCCGGTGCACAGACAAAGTACTAATTAATGTAGCTTAATTTGTGTCCTTTCGCTATTTGCGCCGTGTTCTGAGAACTTATTTTTAACTAAATGTATCTCAGATGGTTTTTATACATGTAACTTTTTGGGACATTTTTTCATATCGACATTTTTTTTTAAACTTTCACTTTTTGTTCTACGTGACTTAGCAGTTCATGTGACTGCAGTGTTTGTAGCTGCATTCATTGCCTTTTTATTTTTTTGTGAGTCCAGGTCAGTAATGCCATCCAACCCTCACATATATATACCTCCTACCCCACTTGAATACAAACATCACCTACCACGCCCAACAGGGTCGTTGCTAGAGCTTTAAGTGGGATAAAAAAACGTGGGTGTCTCAAAGGGGTGTGGCCGATGTAAATAAGGGAGTGTACCTAAGCTAAAAACCTATGCCTAGCATACTGTACCGTGGCACTGGTATTTTGCTGCTTCTGTCAGTGCACCCAATTATATATTATTACAACAAGTAACATTACACCTACAACAAGCCAGGCATATTGACTTTGCCTGTGTTTGTTAGATGCATGAGATAAATAAGCAACAACTATGGTCTCGTTGTATAGAATATTGAAAACGAGTCTCTTTGACGTTACATCAAAGGCAGTGAAGGTTGGCACTGCTGCAGAGGTAAGATTTTTTTTCCCACCCTGAGGGTGAGGGCAAAAAATGGAGAGCTCGATAGAGACCCGTCTCGGCACCTGCTTTTTAGAACTGGACCGGCAGGACCCGGCCCACTTAAAGCCCTGGGCGTTGCACAATGGCAGGCAACTTCTGAACTAGGCATGAGCGGTATACAGGGTGGCAAAGTGCTCGCCCCCCTCCCCCACTGGGGGTTGGGGGTGCCGCTGAGCTCTTTGCCAGGGCCGGTTTTCTGCTGATTGTGTTACAAGGACTATTTTGCAGCTATGCTGCAAAAACGGCCCTGTAACAAAAACGGTCCCCTGGGGCCCAAAACCGGCCCCCACCCACGCGGCGCACCGGGGGATTGCCCGGTGCCTGCTACGGCCAGTTCAGCCCTGACGGGGTGCTACGCCCATGTCTACCTCCGACATTACATTAGGATACAAATATAAACAACTCTGCACGAGCGTTAACTTGACATGCCACGCTCGCACATGAAACAGGAAGCAGCCGCCATGTCTTAACTTCATTGACAAGCAAAGCTGAGGCCCTCATTTTGTCTTGCCCGCAACTTTGTGCTGTAAGGCGGGGTCTAGTAAATACCAATTCCACGGGGTGCAGTATTTACTCGGTGCGGGTTTACCCATAATTTCATGTTCTGCACTTGAGAAAAACTGCATTATTTTCTCTCCTTTTGAGCCGAGCACTCGGAAAGTCTGATAGGACCATATTATCAAGAGCAGGCGATAAAATTATCGCCACTTTATCGGCAGGAAACTGCCGATAAAGCTGCGATAATGGGCTTGATAATATGTCCTTGTGAATTCCCCATAGCAGCCCAGGTTCTGGTGTTAACCTGGACTACTATGGGAATTCACAAGGGCATATTATCAAGCCCATTATCGCCGCTTTAGCGACAGTTTCCTGCCGATAAAGCAGCGATAATTTTATTGCCTGTTCTTGATAATATGCCCCATACTTTGTTAATACAAATTCTGCAAGGTTTGCGTGCAGGTAGAACGTGTGATATTACCACACCAGTTGTTGTTTCTTTTGTGCCCACATTTGTAAAACCTCAAGGCTCATATGAGGTCAATACAGTATGTCTGCCAGTTTGCATACAGCAGTTTACAGGTCTGGGCCTCGCCTGGTGGCTACTTTAGGGATCTGTACTCACAAAATGCTGAGTTTCTTTTTCCACATTGCAGTTGCAAAGAATAACTTTGGATTAGGCTACCATTTCTCACATTTGAAATCTTAAAATAATACATCCCAGAAGACTTTTAGCTATTACCAGCTGTCATCACCAATTCTTGAATTTACCCAGTGAAACAGGAACATATGTCTTTCTAAATATAGGGCAAAGTCTTTCCTTTACAGATCAGTTCACTATCCAGCTACTTTGATGTTCCACATTCCCCTTTAGTGTTTTTGTTATTTTTTTGTTTAAGAATTAAAATACGAATATGTAAAATTTGTTTGGGGCAGCTTGCGAGACTTGTGAGTTGGTTGGCAGAGCCATGTCAGACTCTGTGTGGTCCTCAGCTTTTCATCAGATGGTAAGTGTTTGCTGTGTTTTCTTTGCACAGCATTGTTACAATTTGCTTTTAGGTGTATATTTATCACAGCCTCCTCCTAGCTCATTTTTTTGCTCACTTGCAAGTTTCACGATGATAAGTAAATATAAATATTATGGCATAAGCTGGACATACGAAGCTTGCTGTGCTTTGGAGAGCAAAGCAAATCAGTCTTTAGATCTGGCTTAGAGACATCTGAAGTTCTTTGACAGCCTTGTGTGATTAAACTAGCTAATGAAAAAAGTGGATACTATATATATATACATAAAGGGAGTTTGGGTCAGCCCTCTTCATCCATTGGTCTATTCAACTGTCAATTACAATTTAGATATGTTGGTGTGGTGATCAGGATATGCGTTTGCATTGGCAATGATTTGCAAAAGGATGGCTTTGGGGCTGTGGTGCAATTATGCACATTTAAGGAAATTTCAGTTGTGATTTGTTGGGTTAGAGCCAATTATCCAGCTATTTGTGGACCTTAAATCATAATATGCATGGGCAGCAGCCTAGCGTGGGTTGCCAGCGCCCAACAAGACAAGTAAATTATTTGGGGCACAAAATGTTAAAAGAAAAACATACGCACAAGGCTAGTACGAATTTATATTCAGTTAAAATTTTGCGCCACTAAGAATTTTGCTGTCATGAGTTCGATGACATAATCAACAGTCAGGACCTGACCTAGTGGACAGATATGCTTTAATTCCAGACACCAGAGGGGTCTTTGAATTCTCTACCGACTCCCCCAACAGTGCGGTTCACTACCGCTATTTCAAGTGTCTATGTGTCCCAATTAAAACACAGTGTCACTATGCTGCAGGAAGGTAATTCCCAATAAGATTTGATCAGAGCTAAAAAATTTGAGAGTGGAGAGAAAGCACCTCGCGGTAGTGACACTTAATCTATATTGCCACTTTCGACCAATGAACACAATTAGAACGCACAAAATAAAACTGTAAATGGGTTGTGTTTAATCACGCAGGGGTGAGGACAACATTTTTCGATGTGTCTAAGTAGGTGGTGAGGAGTAGACGTTATAGAAGCATGGAAGTGATGTAGAGGAAGCCGCTTTTAGCTTGCCTAAATGTGAGTTTGTTACATTGAGACGGGGACTTATAGCAGTAGGAATGATGAAGATACACATGGAACAAGGGAATGTATTAAAAGCAGAAATTGATGTGTTAACCCTTTAGCTGCTGGGAAAATTCCGCCGCGGTGCGAAGGGGGGTGGGGCTGGGCGTGGCGCTCCCTTACTGAGGACTGCTCCCGGCCGTCATAAAACACAGTGGGCGTGTGCTCATGACCGCCGGGAGCTGTCTGAACTCCGCCCACTGATTAATTCCCTCGCACACGCAGGGAATGAATACCGCGTGGGCGGAGCGGCAACGTTCGGATGGCTCCCGGCCGCCATGAGTACGCGCCTACTGTGACTCATGACGGCTGGGAGCCGTCATGAGCACCCAAAGGTTTTAATGAGATGGAGCTAGCTAAATAAGAGGGATGGATATGTACATGTTATGTTACAAGTGGATATATAACAGGCATTAACATGCTTGGAATCAGGGTTATTTAAATGAGAGACACAGATTTGTACATTTTACATGGGGGGATGTAAACAGCAGAGATGGTTGCGTACATTGGATAGGGAAATGTCAGCGGTTGAAAGGAATGTGTATATGTATATATGTATGTGAGGGCTATATAAAGAGGAGAAACGAATATGTACATATTAAAGGGGATATATAACAAGCATTTGCAATGCAATAGGTCTCGCATTTACTCGAGTTTGAGCTATTGGCATTGTAAATGACAATACCTTTAATGTATTTTTGGGTTTTTAAAACATAAATAAAAGGCATTGTCATTTACAATGCCAATAGATTTAACTCTCGCAAATGTGAGACCTATTGCATAACAAATGCTCCTTCCATTTCACATCACATACCTTTCCAATGGTGTGAGTGAGTGTGCACTTTGCACACCCTCGTGTCAACACTCGGAGTTCACTGCCTCAGGACCCGTGATGCTGGCGCTTATGCACTATCCCTCTCAATATTATACTCGAAAGAAGATATGCCCAAAATATACAACGGACAGAAGTCATATAAATGTGAACATTAGCTGTACAAAAATACAATTAGTAAATCAATATTTTAATAATCAAATATTGCCTTATTATCCAGGAGACATAAAATAAGCAGCAAAGTTAATTAAAATAATTTGAACCATTTGCAAGTACCTGTGAGCGCATTCCATTTCATTTGTATTTCCTTTGTTGATATTGCAGCCAAACCCACCATAAGTGTTCTCAACAGCCACACTCCAAGTGAAATCATTGTGAAATTTCGGGAAAAATATCGTGATATTACCTGCAATTGTGTGAAATGCAAATCCCTCCTTTTGCGCTATATTTTTGGTGCAAGGGTAGTTTTCTCACTAAAAAATGCAAAAAAGAAAAATGACAGCAAATAACCACTGCTCCTATTCTATTGTTTCTATGTTTGTGATAAATGTTTACCACGAATGGCCCAGCAGACTGCACACAGGCATTTGATCATAGACACGCCTTCCGCTGGAGTAATTTACAGGGCCTGCATTGCCTTCGCAGTAACAATTAAAATACATGTCACCTAAAATACACATCAGTGGGGTTTCAAGGGAAGGAACCCGCAGGCACGCGCAGGTTGTAATCTAGATCAGGGTCTCTCATCCAGCATCGAACTCCATAGATTCAGTGGCCTGAGTAATCATTTGAGATCCCAGCTGCCTGCGCACATACTGTAATTTTGGACACAGAGTTTCTGCTGCGGGCAAGCGTGCAGTAAAGCACACATGGTGACAGAAATCTATGACTGAAAGGTTTCAGACAAGTCATAAGCTCCATGTGACATACATTAACCCCTACAACTGCCCCTTGTGTCAGTGTAGGACATGTCCTCGCGGGGTTGGAGCTTTCTGACAGTGCTGCCTGTGTGTCTCCTGAATGAAGGAAGACAGGAAAAAAAAAATTCTGCGCTGCCAAAGACATGTAAACTTACACTGCTGTGCACGTGCAATGCTGTGTGATCAGTGCATTAAAAGTCGTGCGATATCCAGTTCTCCCCAGTTTTTTCCATGCACAGTGAAGCCAATGCACTAATTTCTAGCCAATCACATGCCAGGGTGCATTATGTTCGCTCTCCACAGAGCTACTTCTGCAGTGCAGTGCATGACTGGCAGAAATGGAGCAAGGGGAGGAAGGAGGGTAAACTCTCACACAGCACGGGCAGCAAGCATTGCCCCCTCGCATTTCACCACACACTGGCACCACTAACCATTTACTCACACTTTCCTGCTGACTGTCGAGAAGTATTTACAAATCAGTGCTTCTCCACTCGGCGGGAAAGGCGTGCGGCTTCCTTGCCTCTCCATGTCAAGAGGCAAAGGGAAATGGGCACCGTCCTTAACATCAGCAGCTGATGTGGCATCTTTACAAAAACGTGACACCCCGAGTCAAAGGAAACCATGACGATTTATCGTGGTCAGAAAAAATTCCCGATGTGCAGGGTTGCTATCGGAGAAAAGGGCGGGAGACTGAATGGGGAGGGAGAGAGGCTGTGTAAAGAATAGTAAAAGGAGCAAGTAAGAACAAGTGTGCCAACGCGGGAACAGCACCTGGCTCCTTCCCCCTCCTCCCAGCAAAACCAGCTCCGAAAGCGAAACCTTCCTTGTGGCGGGACTTCCGTCTTTGGAAGCCCGCGCACGCGCCCACGGGAAAGCAGTGCTGGTGACGCGGGGCTCATGCCCGAGGGAGAGCCCCGCGGAGGCTGCAAGACCTTAGAATCACGGTAAGGGGGGGGGGCGCTTGCATGTATGGTGTGGGGGGGGGGCGCTTGCATGTATGGTGTGGGGGGGGGCGCTTGCATGTATGCGGCACCTGGGGGGGCACTTTTATGTATACGGCGGTGGGGGGGGGAACTTCTATGTATGCGGCGGGGGAGGGGGGGCTTATATGTATGCGGCGGCGGCCAGGGGGAGGGGGGGCCCTTCTATGTATGCGGCGGCAGGGAGGTGGGTGGGGGGCCCTTCTATGTATGCGGCGGCGGCAGGGGGGGGGGACTTCTATGTATGCGGCGTCGGCGGGGGGGGGGGGGTGGGGGGGCTTTGTATGTGTGTAGGTGCGCTCCTGTGTGTGTGTGCCTTCTTGCCTGCATGTGTGTGTTCAGTGTGCCTTTCTTTGCATGGGAATATGAGGGACGGCGACGTGCGCGCTCACGAGGTAGAATCTCTGGCAGGAGACGCTCGTGACAGTCTGCTGTCTACATTCCCCTGAAAGTGATAACATTAGTTGTCTCGCTAGACGCAAAAGCTTCGCTTTTGCGTACGTCTAGCGAGACCTAAAAAGGGCCAATGTTTTTTTTTACAGGGAGTATAAGTACAAAACAGACCAATATACGCATGTTAAAGGGGAGCACATGCAGGGCTATAAATCTATCTTTATCTTTATTCGGTTTCAGAAATTAAAGCCATAAAAGCACGAAAGAAAAACAATAAAAGCAATCCTTTCAGCGACAATCCAAGGCACAATGCGAGGCCTCAGGTGAATTACATGCAATACTACAATATAAAAAAGTTAATCGTGGGCACAATTTAAAACATTGCAAATTGCATAGTGCTGAGAATGGAGGGTGTAACACAACCTGACTAATCGCAAGTGAGCCTGAGCCTAATTGCCGACTTTAAAAAGTTAAGTACATAAAAAGCAGTGCTGCCCTTGAGTGTTTGTAAAAAAATAAAAGCAGTTCACACTTGCCTAAAATTAGCTTTTTTCAGAACCGGGATTAAAAAGGACTTTCTAGGGGTGTCATAAAAACTGCAAAACATCCTAAAATGTACCATATCCTGTGGGGATTTTCCGTCGCAACCACAGGCCGTAAATATATAACTCTTGCTTTGCCTCCTCCGATAGGCTAAAAGGAGATAAAAAGGTCTTTAAGTGGGGTGGGTCCTGCCAGTGCTCAGCATAAATAATATTAAGACAGGCATTGAAATGGCTCCCTTATTGGGCCCCAAAATCATGTTCTGGACATAGACACAAAAGAATAAAACAGCAGCCGGCTGACTAAAAAAACCCTCGAGTGACAGGCAAGGAGCCAGTTACCTGTTTGTGTTGTCAGGTGCATGCCCTCTATGTGGCACCGTGCAGTGTATTTGTGTGTTCTGGACCTGTCTATTGACTGCTGTGTTGCAAGATACACTGAGGGTACCCCCAATTACAGACATTCATACACAGGTGGGCTCATGCGTACCTGTACCCACACATCGTACAGATGGTGAAAATGTGCTTCACAAATACAGAACAAATTACAGATGATTAGTGTAATGTGATGTGCATTTGTATAGTTCACTCCCTCCGCTTGTAGAGTTCAGAAGCTTTTTCATAGTTTTAGGGCTCTTTATGCCCTGGGATCGTCAATTACCAGAGTCACAGTGGACTTTTGATAGTGTATTGTAGTGCCTAAAAACCAACAGTGTTGCAGTGCAATGTTGGGTACTCTGGCTTTGCTAAATTGGCCGGTGTGAAATGGCCTGTGTGTAAACCGGTGTTTTCAGCCACTTGGGAGTGACAGTGCCAAAAAAAAAACTGCCCACACAAGGGCCATCATAGCTCACCCATAGCTGACCCATCCGTGCCAGACTGCCCGACGGGCCTGGCCAACATTAAAAACCAAGTCCAAATGGAAACAACTTTATCATTTGATAGCTGTGGTTGATTGCTTTTGTTTGCGCGATGCTCCCTATAAAAGGAAGCGCATCTAGGTGGGCAAATGTTGACCGATAAAAAATGTGAGGCAAAGAAATGTACTTTGGCCAGGGGAATGGAGTTTTCCAGGACCACGTCATTTGTTGAAATTGGGGAAATAAACTTTGAACCCAGTCTGCAATAAAAGTCCACTGCCTACAACTTCCACAGACTTCCCACACTTATAAGCATGGAGCAGTATATGAAAACAAATAGTACGCTGAAATGCACACTTGTGCCAGGGTTTCCAAGTACCAACAGTACCAGTTACAAGAAGGTGGTGTATCTAAGTGTTTGCTTCAAGTGTAAACAGGTATAAGAACATGGTCTTCGTTAAAGCCCCCAGACCAAAAGATTCTCTTTTAAGAATCCCGGACGCTATAACTTCACAGTAACATTGCCATGGACATAAATGCTGGACCTACCACAGTCTTTCTTTCTATTAGGGATATTCCAGATGTTCAGGAAGACATTTTAGGATTCCTTTAACACCTTCGCTGCGCTGAACGTTCTGCGCTGGTGCGGAACGTTCTATTGCGCGGGCGGGGCCGGAACGTTCAACGGACGTGCGCAGCACTGACGTCCGTTGAACGTGCGCCGCACTTAAAGGGTTAAACACCTATAAGCTCCCAAGACCCGTCCATGTTCTCTCTAAAAGAAGATCCACTGTGAACCAGCGGTTAGTAATACTAATAGCCAGTGTTGGTGCGTCAAGATACGTGTGGTTGCCCCTTTGATACATTGTCTTAATTTCTCTCCTATTGAGAATTCCATTTGTAAACATGTAGCTAATCACCTGAAGGCTCTAAAGTTTCAAAAGAGGAAGCTGTTCCAAACACCTCTTTTGTTTCTGGTAGAAGTTTAATGCCTCAGCCCCCTCTGCTCATTACATAGACCACGCCTCTTCCAAAGGGTTCCAAGTTACCCCTCTTTCGCCATGCCCCCACACATTTTTTCACCCCATTTAAAACAATGAATGTATGAACACGAGATATTTTACAGGGAAATAAATTAACTCAAGGAGCAGCTGTGTCCTTTGAACGGGGGATATGGTACAGGTGCAGGAGAGGTATAAGAGCGTTAGATTTGTACAGGGGACACAGAATATGTAAATGATTGCGAAATATGCGTCAGTGGAATCTGTGACTGGGAGAGGGGCATTTGAAAGGAAGTGATGTGTAAATAGTAGAGAGCAATATTCCATCAGGACAATGCGTCCTTTCATGAGTAAGGGAGAAATATCAACTAGAGAAATGGATGTATACTAGTAAGGAAATACTGGGTGAGGGTTTAGAAAAAGTCTATGTACCTTTAACCAGTACCAGAATGAAAGCAGTAGGTGACAGAGACAGCCTACTTATTTCTTAAGTCCTATTGGGTGTCAGAATTTCATATATAGAAATAATGTCTGACATAAATATTGTGTCCTAAATATCATTTACAAATTACTGTCCCATTCAGTGAAGATATTCTATTATTATCTTTAATAGGTGATATTTTTATAAATTATATTTACTACACATTATTTATGTTAAACGATATTCTGCCAATGATACTGTACCTTAAGGACAGACGTCTCCATGGACCATGGGACCTTTCCCAAGTGATTCTGGGTTCATAGACGTATTTTACAGGATCTTTTGCAGGCACATGAGTTACAACCTATTGAATTATTTAACCCCTTCAGTGCTGGCCACGTTCAGCAGACTTCGCGTGCACTACCTCGGTAGTGCTGCGCACGTCCGCTGAACGTTCTGGCCCCGCCCGCACAATAGAATGTTCCGCACCAGCGCGGAATGCTATGCGCAGCGGAGGGGTTAATGCATATTGAATGGTTGTATGGATATTAAAGTCCCTATCCTTTCAAACAATGGCCAGTATCATCGTGACAGATGTTAAGCAAATGTTGATGTGGTGTCTTTTTAATTTTGTTTGGGCTGCTTCAAATTAGAATCGCAATCAATAGCTCCACATCATCGAACCAAAGGCAATGGAGTATTGAGTCCGGGAGTATACAGCTTTGTAAGCAGTACAGGCGTTAAAATATGTCTACTCATGTTTTACTTTGAAAACAAAACAACATTTGGAGGTGCCACTCGTTAAAAACTGTTACCTCTATTTTAACTCAAAATGTACCCAGAACACAGCCGAGACGCGATTCGTGACATGGAGTTACTTCTTCAGGGCTGATTAACTTTACTTATTAAAAAAAAAAATACATATATATCTTACCATATTTTCATTCAAGTGTTTAATATTTGTTGACTTATTGTGATGAGGTTCATGATAAAAACATATATACTTCTATTTCGATGCTGGTTCAGAATTTTTTGAGCGAGTCATTTCAAGAATTGCGCCCTACGAACCGCCGTTATGCTTTCGAGAGCACCTTTCAGATATTAGAGGGCCTATTCTCCTCCAGAAGTTGTCATGACTGATTCCTGTCACACAGAGACAATGCTTACAGGCGCTAGCGCACTACAACAGTCATTAAATGAAAAATTATAACAATCATTTAACACTAAAACAATATATGTCTAAATGTTCATTTCCACAAATGTGCACACTTGACCCGATGCATTGTTTTTCTCTTTTTTCTCCCTATGTGTATTTTCTATGATGTAGCTGGCTATTTCATGTACCAGATGCATAGTGTATTTGTATCTATTTATACTTTAACATATGTATATGAATATTTAATTGCTGTGCTTTTTGGCTCTGTTGCCTCAAGTTTAAATTGGTACTGAATGTTGCACGTTATACCTAATAGTATTATCATATGCATGATTTGTGCTGAATACAGTGGCTGGGATTTATTTATATAACCAGCTTAGATGAGCAGAAGCTTTGCCATCATTTGTCTTTTCTATCCCTACAAAGTAAACCAGTGGCTGTGTTATATATATGGCACGTGTTCCCTGCTTGCACCATGGCACTACTTTAAATAAGTGCGCCGGGCGCAGTCAGGGAACGTGTGCCCCATTGCGGTGAATGGGCTGCCCCAGGACGGCTGCGAACTCCTGCTGTCCTGGAGGCAGTGCATTCAAGTGAAATATGGAGCGACTGCTTCATTGCCGCTTCGTGTTTCATAGTCCAGGTGGCAACCCACTAGCACTTTAAAGAGAGATTCGTGATCCCTTTGTAGGCAGGTTCAGTGAGTGACTGCACCTACCTGAAAGAGGGTGTCTGGGAGTTTCATGGGACCCCCATTTACCTCTCTGGAGGGTTGCCACTAGGGGTCAATCTTTCAGTGCTCCAGATTTTTGTAAACACAACAGTGATGGACAGAATGTGGATCAATGTCACACATTCACCCCAGTCAAAAGATCTAGGCCCAAATCCATCGTTTTTCCACTCCACACCACCCTGGGTTAGACAATGGCGATATGCAAATCAGCGCTGACCCTGTGCCCCATGGGAACAGTCCAGTCCGAACTACAAAAGCCATGTCCTTCCCAGAACGGAAACAAGCATCCGAGGACCGGCCCGGTTTCGAGGTAACACCTCTCATCAGCCCGGCTAGCTTGACTCCAGTGGTGTGGAGTGCCTGGGACTCACGTCTGAGCATCCCCAGTACACTTAGAGCGGTAATTGCAAACACAACAGTGATGGACAGAATGTGGATCAATGTCACACATTCACCCCAGTCAAAAGATCTGGGCCCAAATCCATCGTTTTTCCACTCCACACCACCCTGGGTTAGACAATGGCGATATGCAAATCAGCGCTGACCCTGTGCCCCATGGGAACAGTCCAGTCCGAACTACAAAAGCCATGTCCTTCCCAGAACGGAAACAAGCATCCGAGGACCGGCCCGGTTTCGAGGTAACACCTCTCATCAGCCCGGCTAGCTTGACTCCAGTGGTGTGGAGTGCCTGGGACTCACGTCTGAGCATACCCAGTACACTTAGAGCGGTAATTGCAAACACAACAGTGATGGACAGAATGTGGATCAATGTCACACATTCACCCCAGTCAAAAGATCTGGGCCCAAATCCATCGTTTTTCCACTCCACACCACCCTGGGTTAGACAATGGCGATATGCAAATCAGCGCTGACCCTGTGCCCCATGGGAACAGTCCAGTCCGAACTACAAAAGCCATGTCCTTCCCAGAACGGAAACAAGCATCCGAGGACCGGCCCGGTTTCGAGGTAACACCTCTCATCAGCCCGGCTAGCTTGACTCCAGTGGTGTGAAGTGCCTGGGACTCACGTCTGAGCATCCCCAGTTCACTTAGAGCGGTAATTGCAAACACAACAGTGATGGACAGAATGTGGATCAATGTCACACATTCACCCCAGTCAAAAGATCTGGGCCCAAATCCATCGTTTTTCCACTCCACACCAACCTGGGTTAGACAATGGCGATATGCAAATCAGCGCTGACCCTGTGCCCCATGGGAACAGTCCAGTCTGAACTACAAAAGCCATGTCCTTCCCAGAACGGAAACAAGCATCCGAGGACCGGCCCGGTTTCGAGGTAACACCTCTCATCAGCCCGGCTAGCTTGACTCCAGTGGTGTGGAGTGCCTGGGACTCACGTCTGAGCATCCCCAGTACACTTAGAGCGGTAATTGCAAACACAACAGTGATGGACAGAATGTGGATCAATGTCACACATTCACCCCAGTCAAAAGATCTGGGCCCAAATCCATCGTTTTTCCACTCCACACCACCCTGGGTTAGACAATGGCGATATGCAAATCAGCGCTGACCCTGTGCCCCATGGGAACAGTCCAGTCCGAACTACAAAAGCCATGTCCTTCCCAGAACGGAAACAAGCATCCGAGGACCGGCCCGGTTTCGAGGTAACACCTCTCATCAGCCCGGCTAGCTTGACTCCAGTGGTGTGGAGTGCCTGGGACTCACGTCTGAGCATCCCCAGTACACTTAGAGCGGTAATTGCAAACACAACAGTGATGGACAGAATGTGGATCAATGTCACACATTCACCCCAGTCAAAAGATCTGGGCCCAAATCCATCGTTTTTCCACTCCACACCACCCTGGGTTAGACAATGGCGATATGCAAATCAGCGCTGACCCTGTGCCCCATGGGAACAGTCCAGTCCGAACTACAAAAGCCATGTCCTTCCCAGAACGGAAACAAGCATCCGAGGACCGGCCCGGTTTCGAGGTAACACCTCTCATCAGCCCGGCTAGCTTGACTCCAGTGGTGTGGAGTGCCTGGGACTCACGTCTGAGCATCCCCAGTACACTTAGAGCGGTAATTGCAAACACAACAGTGATGGACAGAATGTGGATCAATGTCACACATTCACCCCAGTCAAAAGATCTGGGCCCAAATCCATCGTTTTTCCACTCCACACCACCCTGGGTTAGACAATGGCGATATGCAAATCAGCGCTGACCCTGTGCCCCATGGGAACAGTCCAGTCCGAACTACAAAAGCCATGTCCTTCCCAGATTCCCAGATTTTTGTGGCGCACTTTCAGTGCAACTCTTCACAGCTTCTTTGCCTTTGAACTCGCATCCGTAATACAGCTCAGACACTGAGCCAAAGAGATTCCCTCAGTTGCATGGAGCCACACCCCTATGCAAATAAGTGAACACCCTCTTGGGATTGTGCTGGCGCTACATGCGCATCAGCAATCTCTGTATTACAGAAGGGGCCAAAGAAGCATCTGCGGCCCCTTCTGTGATACTAAAGTGCTCTGGGGGAGGGGGGGCACACAAAGCAGGCGCACATACCCCTTGCACCTCCAGGATACTTTCTGTAATACGGCCCCTGGTGGGGTTTCTGTAACTTTCACAAGTTTCGTAAGAGTAGCTACAGAGAGAGGCGGGTAGAAACAGACAGAAATATATATTGAGAAATTGAGAAAGTAATAATGAGCGAGCTGGGAGAGATTATGAGAGAGAAAAAAGACACAGGAATAGGTCGAGGGAGTTTTCATGTTTTCACAGTTGCTCCACTCAGTTTATGAAGATTTAAAATGGCGGACACTTTCATGGGTTCCAGTTATGAGTGAAATGAATTTAGGTGCAGGGATTCCGGGTGGTCAGCAATAATGTTTCCCTGGGTTATTCGGAATGACTCTAGCAGGCTACGTTTGTGCCCTCGGCCCCTGATTGATAGTTCTGCAGTTCTTACCCACTGGTTTTCAAAGAAATTGGTGCCTGATGTTCTCACAACCAGAAAAATTGTTTTTGAGAACACCAGGCCAGCTGTGAATGGAGGGGTGGTGTCCTACCTGGGAAATCTGCTGCCGACTCCTAATCAGGCACTGGATAGATGGGCTCCTTCATCAACCATAAACGACCCCGCAAACATGGTAACTGCCTACTTTCCTTAGAGTACCTCACTAATGTAAATTTTTAGAACTATAAGAAAAGAGCGTTCATCTCCCATTGCATCCTAGGATAATTCTTCTAGTATTCAGTTAATTTATTTCCAGGTTATTGCATCAATGGAACGACCTGCCCTTGTATAATGGAAAATATAGTTATGAAGATATACCTGAGTTTGTGTTACCGGCACCATCTATTACACACATGTTGTTCATTGTGCTAAATTATCCATAGACTGTTTACTTCTAAATAAATGAGGAAATGTGTAAGCCCGTATATGATTTATGGACAATATAATTTTGGGTAGTGTCTGGTAAACTATACAAAGAAAGAAAAAAGAACTACAGACGCCCTTAAAAAGTGATTGACATGGATTTACTGTTGATATTGAATGATGGCGTTTGTCACTTATTTGTTGAGGTTTTTTCATTGTTGCACAATTTGCAGTTTTATCTTACTAATGCATCTTTTTTTTTCTTTCTGCACAGAGTTACGGTGAAGGATTCTATAGACAAGTAAGTTTACAATTATATTAACATTCTTGTAGGAATGAGATATATCTAAAAGTGATGTTAGTTTACTATGTCATTTATTTTTTCAAAGTATTAATGTTTGTTTTAAATACTTGGACACCTTCTAAATTATTTAATATCTTCAACTTTGTCGTCCCTTGTAAACATAAGAAATAATATTGATCAAAATCTGGTAACCAGTGCCCATCACCAAAAAATTCAGATTTTTTTAAACCACAGATGCAATCGAACACTTTCTTTGGACGCTTCATTTCCTTATGTTGTTCGACGTACGTCATTAATACATTTGAAATGCGGCCTGAATTGAAATAAAGACACATTCTTTGCCACGTTCATGTCACTGAAAATAACCGAATCCACAGTTTTATTTGTGACGCAAGCATAAAGGTGACATCCAGTGAAGACTTTTTTTTTTTTTTTAAAGCTGGACGAATGTGTGTAGAGCCTTACGTTTAGGTAACTTACTGCAGAAAATAAAAAAGCTTACACTTCAACAATTGCCACCAGGCATTGTATCGCCTGTGTGGTGCTGTATTCCTTGTCAGGCCATACAGTAACACATAGGTGCCTTTTAGCCCCTTAGCTGCTGGGACTTTTCTCCCCCAGATCTGAGCCCTTTTTTGGGCTATTTGGGGTAGTTTGCTTCGGGCTCCATAACTTTTTTCCACAGTGGCATGTGGTTGAAGACCATAGAGCCTAGCTAGTATTAGTTAACAACTGTTACACAATGTTGACAATAATGGTAATATTATGCAGGGGTCAGTGGCTTAACACAAATGAATGCCTCCCACGCAGAATGAGGTGAGGGGCCCCTAAGCTTCCCACATCTCACACATATTTGCAGTCCTGAAGCTGAAAGGGGGCTCCCTGAAGTGTACCCCCCCACCTCCACTTAACAGCATAGGCTGCAGGGCTTTTCTGCCAAAGTGGAGACAGGCTGTATTCCATCCCTATTGTTATTCTAAATCGGACCGTAAAAATGTGGGGTGTAATTCACATTATTGTTTGTTGGATGGTGTGTTTTTTCAAGAAACTATATAGATGTATGGTTACATGAAGCATAACTGTTGCGTCATGATCAGCGATTAAGCACTGTCAGTTCTTTCCTCAGAAATGCTCTGGAGTGAATACCTGTGTTCACCAGTACCAAAAATTGCATGTACACATCTGCTAACATATTTTATTCACAGTTAAAATCAGTTTTTGGAGAGGCCACTCTTATGTTGGAGATTGTGGAAAATTGTAAGGGGCTTTACTGTGTGAAAAACTTTGACCTCCTGCTTGGTTTGGTTGAATCAGCTCTGAGGGAAAACAAATCCCCTCATGATTTTCATGGAAATTATGGATAGCGCCCCAGGATAATAAAATAAGAACACCTTTTCTGTAAATGCACGAATATCTTCCTTATCCATGTGAGAAAAGTTCTAAAATTCAGAGTGAAGAAGACATACCCTTCTAACAGCAGGAGCAACATTCTCTTCACCACAGAGTTTTAAGGAACAGCTACAGTCTAGCATTCTATATGTATGACGAAAGTGAGGCTTGATTGAACACCCTGCTGCTGCAATCGGAGCTGTTGAATCGATAAGGTACCCAGTGGAGCATGCTGTATTTAATCATCACATATGCGGATTATTGTTAATGTAGACATGACATCTGGTAGTTCAATAAATGAGTATATTGTTATTTATAGCATAATCTATTTGAAAGGGCTAAAATAGATAATGCAAGAGAAGGCCCTCCTACGTCCACCACCCCCTTTACACACCTGTTTCCGCTGATTATCATCCTGTGTCTTATAACACTTCTTTAATTTTGAAATATTAACATTTTGGTAGGAAAAAAAAGTGGGGTTTTTTTTGTGGGTTTTATTTTGTAAATGGAAGTAGTTTTGTTAGTAGGCAGGAAGCCTTTAGCGTTTTGCAGACATATTTAAAACGATCATTTCTCTAATCGATAGTTAGACCATTCAAAAAAGTTGCTGTTGAGACATTTCATTTTGCTTCTCCCTTTTCAGTAGTTTCCTTTGTGATTCTTTGTGCAAGAACGTGCACCGGCTTCAAAATCATTTTTATTGCGAGTGAAATATAAGTAAAAGATGCATCACATATATAAATGTACATTTATTGTACACTTGCCTCTATGGCTCCCTTATGAAAACAAAATTCAAGGACAATGAATCATAAGGTATTATAAAAAGCGACTGTGTTGATTGGACAGTGTTATTGTATCATACAGAAAAATACTTGGTGCATGGCCAAATCACAGAACAATAGACACAACACAGGATAGCTAAACTAAAGCTTCAGCGTGTTTCAAAAAGAATTATTCTAGTTTGTAAGCCCGAAGAACAGGCCCCATCTTTTCAATTGCTATTTCTATAGCATTACGTTTCTACTGAAGAGTTCTTTGTAACAATTTATATTGTATTATACCTCATGTTGTGATACTGTTTGGCACAGTTCTAATGACATAACTTACTGCCTACACATGAACAATGAATGTCATGTTTTCTCTGGCTGTTAAATACTAAAGATGTTTCTGCTTTTAAAAGACGACGAGGCCATGGTTATAAGCAGTGCTTAATTTGAGCAAGTGGTCGCCGGTGGGAGTCACCAGCACTCATTTTTGGGGACTAGCACTTTTTTTTCTGCTCAGACCAATGGCAGCTGGCCTCAACGGGGAGGTGGATGGGGATGATGCGCTTAACATAATAAATATAAAAAATAATAAAACTTACCAGAACTCAGCGACGTCCTCGCTCCGGACCTCTTCTCTCGGAACTGGAAGCAGCAACTCCTCAGCCAATCCTGGGTCTGCTCTCACCAGCATGAGAATAGTAGCCCTAGTATTGGTGGAAACTGCCTCACTTGCTGCTCCACAGCGTTCCGGGGGCTTTGGCTTTCTCTAACCCAGGTGACTTAAGACACCTGGGTTAGAGATGTATAAAGTGCGCATGTGTGGCTGGCCGTCGCAAAACGGCCAGCCAAAAACACATGCGCACTTTAAACAGTGCCATACCAGCCCATCTACCTTTGTCACTCGGGAGCATATCCGCTCGTTCCCCCCTCCCCGTCCTGACGCTCGGAGGATGAAAGTTAAAATGGTAATTAATTACCATTTTATTATTTTTCATCTTTGGGGGTTTTTTAAGTGGGACAAAGCTCCTCCGCTCAGACGGAGGATCTGCCCCTGCGTCAGAAGTTTACTGAGACAAGGAAAGGAAAACCATACAAAGCAGAAAGACAGAGGAAGGAAAAGACGGAGAATGCCTCAAAGGGAGAAGGAGGAATTTGCAATGGAGGAATTTGCAATGGTGAGATAAAGGGTTAGGGAGAGTCTGGTACTGAATTAAAAGGCATGCAGTGGATTTAAGACTGTTCAGCTTTGGTATTTGGCACACTAACATTTAATTGCATCGGTTAGGCCTCCTGAGCAGAGTTTTGTGCATCGGCACTGATTTGTGTACAAATTGAAAACACGTGAATATAAGCATGCATTTTTATCACTATCCTACCTCGTAGAAGATTAAGACCAGCAAAGAAGAGGCTACTTAATAAAGAATGCAAAAATAATCAGTTTCCTAAAACTATCATCTTTTTTCCATATGTGGCTATCTGAACAACGAGACAGCTGTTTCAAAAAACAGTGAATACTGTCCTGAATTGCACACTGAGAATACTCAGTGTGTTTTGCAAACCCATTGTAAGATAATGAATGTTTTGGGGGTCTTTATTTTGAGATGTTGTAGCCACAAAGATAAGGGCTATTTTCATGTGCATATTTAGTCTCCTCTACTGGGAAGTGGAAGATTCCCAGGCTGCTTTTCCAATAACATGTCTTCCATCCCAGGCACATTCCGAGAGGCAGATTAGCACTCTAGTTCTTTAAGACAACCTTTTACTCGTCAAAGACAGTGTTTATGGCTACAAGGTGAAGTTATATATAATGTATGACTGAATGAGGCTTGTCCCAGGCTCTGGCTGTGAATCTCCTGTGTAGATATTTACCAGACAGAAGAAAAAAATGCAGCATTTTAAGTATAGGGCAGTCTGATGAATAATATTTAGGACAGATCACCGTCAGTCCTCTGTCAAGCAGTCCACTGTTTTTCCTTTACACCAGTGCTTAATTTGAGCTGGTGGTTTCCGGTGCTCGGCACAAGCACTTAACTGCTGGTACCAGAACGTAATTGCCAGAACCTGCACTTACGACAGCTGCCACATGGTGGCGCTGTTTGTGTCATTTAAATTTAAGCAGAAAACGGTTGCCTGTTAATTAAATATGCATTCAAAACAACTAATACCTGCCACCCAAGCCATTTTATAGCTGTGGTGGCCTCGAACAGACTGAATTGTCACAATTGTAGCAGTGTGCTGGTTAGTAGTTGAGTAAGTGCTGTGGCAATGTGTGATGCAAACTGTGTTGGCCTCCTGACGAGAGCCAGGCGCATTACAAATTAAGCATTGCTTTACATAAAGTAAAGTAAAGTCCACATTTGTAAAGCGCACAATCACCCGTAAGGGTCTCTAGGCGCTGGGGGCCGTCGGGAAGATTAAGCGAGCTATTGCCCAGAGTCACATGGTGCTGGGCTAACCTGCCGCCGGAGCCGGGGATCGAACCGTGGTCCCCAGATTCCAGCGTCAGTCGCCCTGGCCGCGGTGCCACACCTCTTCCTTACAATGAACTTCTAGTTTGGTTTAATAAGGGTTACTTGATTCTGAGCACCGACAACTGAACCTGTCTATTCCAGATACATTTGAGAGAGAAGAAATTATAAAGTTTTCAGTTTGTTTTTAAAGACAGCATGATTCTTGATAAGGTACAGGCCGACTGGGGGCAAGGGAAAGGGGAAGCTGGACGCCGAAGTGCACCCTGTGGGGCATGAGGCGTGGGGCGGCAGCAAGTTGGGCAGCAAATATAGGAGGAGCAGATTTTCAAAAACAAAAACCTGGAAATGCTCCAGACAGAGATGAAAAAGTACAACTTGGCACTACTATGAGGCACAGAACAACTGACATAACCGCATTAATTGATGTAGAATATGAGTAATAGGGAATATAATGAGACCTTAAGACCAGCCACGGCCGGCAGTGGGTGTACCTGCAGGGCGGTGATGTGGGGAGGGGGAGGGGCAGGGTGGGGGGTAGTAATGTATGGATTACGGTGTTTTACAGGTAAGTAAACATTTAAATAAATACAACGAATTTCGTTGCGCACTGCATCGCATTTGGGGATGCTGTGCACTCAACGAAATTCGATTTATTTATGTAAATGTTTACTTACCTGGGAAGCTCCGTAATCCATACATTACTTCCCCCAACCCTGCCCCTCTCCCTCCCCACGTCACCGCCCAGCAGGTACTCCAACTGCCGGCCACGGCTGCTTAAGACACTAGACCTTTATTTTCACAGTAAAGAAAATTAAATGCATATTTGAGACTTTAGTGTCCGGTAGAGGTACATGCCCCTTTATGAATCATGTCTGGATACGAGGGCACTAGACAGTAGTGTAGGAAGAATGTCATGGCCCTGGTACAAGCGGGGAAAAAGCACAGTTGACTGCTGTTGGGGTAGTAAAATACATCAATAATCAGGTCTCAATGGGCCACAAAGGGCTCTGCCCCTGGTACCACTGCACCTACTGCACCACTGGTAGTTACACCCCGGCACTAGACCTGCTTGAACATTGCAACAAGGAACATCTGAGTGGCGGTGAAGCAGGGCATCGTCTATGTTTCTAAGACATCATTGGCCCTTGCTAGTCATGAACGAGGAGCGGACAGAAAGGTATCTTCTTAACACCCTCATCAGGACTCTGAAACAAACAGGAACTGTTCAATTAAGAGAAATGTGTTGGAACATCAGGACAGATGTCCTTGTACTGTGATTTACTACAGCAGATCCGAGGCATATAATTAATAAAGCAGAGCAGTAGAGTGGGGAAAATAGCATCTGGACAGTTGGATATTTTTCAACAATCAACAAACGGCAGTGGTGGTTTCAATGGTAGCACAACATTCTTTGTGTTGACTGAAGACTAGTATTTAGTGTTGGTGCCCGTCGAGGTTAAGCATAAAACACCCCACTACCTAGGGTGTCTACTCACTGTGGTTCAACGGAACCCAGTGTACATACTACATATAGAGATTACCTCGGCACTCTAACCTGTTCAATGATTTATTCATGAAGAGTTGTTCTATCCTATAATACCCCATTCAGAAGAGGAACAGTAAGCAGTTTATAGTTCTATTTAATGTATATAAGATACATAAACTCAGCAATATTCTTAATACATTTCATTCAATTTGGTTCAAAACACATAAATTACAATGACACAGTATTGCATAGATGGAAGGTTTGATACAGTAAACTTCCTGTAGAACGATAGATCGGCAGATCAATAGGTAGATATTTTTGTTTGCATTAACCCTGTCATGTCTCCTCTGAACATCCATGTACTGCCTTTATTGCCAGAGTTTGAAGGTGAACTGGAATAGTAGAGAGAACCGCAGCCCATATGGAGCGTCTTTGTGACCCCCATCATGGAGTTCATTGAGTATTGTGTACTTCGTAAGGTCCCCCTACATTCATTCATACTTATAGCCAATGACACATTCACAACCTCCCGCAAAGGCAATCATTTTTGTACATGAATAGCGTTTCTGCAGTGCTGTTTGTTCATCCCAGTATCTGCCCCCAACCCCCCGTATTAGGAAGTAGTAAGAAGCAAAGTGAAGTGCTAACCTTTTAATATATTCACTTACCTAAAGACCTTTGTTTCCTCTCCAGCCGCCATGGCTACCAAATCTTTAACCAATATTAACCCGTTCCGTGCTCGTGACGGAACCACTCCGTCACGAGCCACGGGCGCTCTGTGCTAATGACAGAGTGGTTCCGTCACGCCGCGGCTGCTCCGCCCACGGTGCATCAATTCTGCGCCTGCGCGGCTGAATTAATGAGCGGGCGGGGCCGTGACGGAACCACTCCGTCATGAGCACAGCGCGCCCGTGGCTCGTGACGGAGTGGTTCCGTCACAAGCATGGCGGCGCCGCACGACCCCCCTCCCCCCGCGCCGCGGTGGAATTACCGCCACGGCCAAGGGGTTAAAGGGTATGTAGGAAGCTCAGATCCCTCCTGACTTCAATACACTAATGAAAGAAAACTGCAGCCTCAGTATTAGGTCCTGCCTACAGACAGGTTTTAGCTGTCTGTTGTAAAAAGACCTTTTGTGGATCATACCAAAATTACAGTGCGCTTTGTACAATCCCATTATGTGCCATTTGTTGATTTTCTTGTCCTTTTCATTTGCTTGCTTTTTATTCAATGACTTGTGGTCCTCTTCTAGTGCTTGTCCCCCCACCCCTGCAGCATAGCTTCTTTAAAATATCTTTGCTTGTATTACTTATATCCTTCCACTGCTCACATTCAGGGAGCTGCTTTTTTAGGTCTCGTGACCTATCAATGCGCATGCGCATTGAGCGGAGCAAGATATAAAGGGGCTTAAACAGAGCTTACCGAGATTGGGCGATTCCATGCAGTGCCCGTGAAAAGCTCGCTCAATGCGCATGTGCATTGCCATAAAAAGCGCGTGCAAAGACACCAGCCTCCCTCCCACAGGCATCCCCCAGCGTGCGCTGTGCCAACAAGCCTTTGAAGTGAAGCTTAGCTTCACTTCAAAGGTATCCGCTACCCCCGCCCCCTGCTTCACACGTTTCTCGCATTTCTCCTCCCTCCCTCGCCTCCCTCGCCCTTCAGCATGCCTTTTCCTAATGTCCAAAGAGTCTGCAGCTACGTTTCTCCTCAATGTCCTTCCTTCTGTTGTTCACCCTGCTCCCTTTCTTCCTTCGTTCTTTCCTTTCCTTCTTTTGGCCCGTCAGCCTCCATCCTTTCTTTCCCTCTTCCTTGTTTCATCTTTGTTTTCTCACTGTACTGCCTTTAGCCCATCTCTTTCTACTGTCTCTATCTCTTTTTTGCCCCTTCCCTTCTGTATGATGCATGTCTCTTTTCTGTATCGCACTTTGTCTGTCCTGCCCCACCCAGTCTCTCCCGTGGGTGCACTTACATTTCTCTATCATTTCTCATTGTCTCCACTTAGTGTCTTTATTGCTCTCTTCCTCTCGTGCGTTGATCTTCGTTTTTCTCATCCACATTGCCTGTCTAATGCATGTCTCTTTCCTACTCTGCCCTTAAAATATTGGAATTCCGAGTTTCCCATTCACTCTCCTAGTCTCTTTATTGCTGTCACTCCATCTCTCGTTGCTATATTTCTCCCAGAGTATTCTATCTCTTGCCTGTGTCTGTTTGTGCACCCATACTTTTATTGTCTGTATAGCTCTCCTCTCTTGGACTCAAACTTTACACTCCCTCTTGCCTCTCTCTCTCTGTCACTTTTACCCAATGATGCCCTCTTCTTTCTCTTTCGTTCTCCCTGTGTCTCACTGTACTGCCTTTTGCCCATCTCTTTTTTTCAACTCGTCCATCTACTACCACTATCTCGTCTGTATCACGTACTTCCCAGTCCCTCATTTGCTAGCCACATGCATTCCTTTTTCCCCAACTTCTCGTTGTCTCCCTCCAGTTTGTCTTACTGTTTCTCTCCCTTTCATTCATATTGTCTGCTCTGGTCTTTCTCTCTCGCAATCTCTCTGGACCACTCGTACCTTTTTCAGACTCACTATCTCCTTCTTTCATAGCACCTACAATCTAGCTGCCACTGCCCTTCAGTCTCTCTGTGCCCCTCCTCTCCCCGTGCTCTGACTGCTCTATGCCTGTGCCTCTCCGCGGCTTGACCTGCTTGGTGGATCGTCATCTTCCATATCTGCCTTTGCCCCTCCTGTTTCTCACCGCATGATCTCTGTCTGCGGCACTCTTCTTCCTCAAAGCCTGCCATCCTTTCTCTCTTACTCCTTCTTTGTGTCTGTTTCTCAGGCAGTTTCTGCCTTCTATCTCCCCTCCTCTCCCTCCTTCCCTCTCGTCCTCCCTCTCCCTCCCTCCCATAGCTCTCTCCCTCTCCCTCTCTCCGTCTACCTCTCTCCCTTTCCCTCACTTCCCTCTCCCTCTCTCCTCTCTCCTCTCTCACCCTTTCCCTCTCTCTCTCCTCTCCCCCTCTCCCCCTCTCTCTCCTCTCTCCCTCTTTACCTTCCCCCTGCTCTCCTTTTCCTTCAATCTTTCCTTTCCTTCTTTTGGCCCGTCAGCCTCCATCCTTTCTTTCCCTCTTCCTTGTTTCATCTTTGTTTTCTCACTGTACTGCCTTTTGCCCTTCTCTTTCTACTGTCTCTATCTCTTTTTTGCCCCTTCCCTTCTGTATGATGCATGTCTCTTTTCTGTATCGCACTTTGTCTGTCCTGCCCCACCCAGTCTCTCCCATGGGTGCACTTACATTTCTCTATCATTTCTCATTGTCTCCACTTAGTGTCTTTATTGCTCTCTTCCTCTCGTGCGTTGATCTTCGTTTTTCTCATCCACATTGCCTGTCTAATGCATGTCTCTTTCCTACTCTGCCCTTAAAATATTGGAATTCCGAGTTTCCCATTCACTCTCCTAGTCTCTTTATTGCTGTCACTCTATCTCTCGTTGCTATATTTCTCCCAGAGTATTCTATCTCTTGCCTGTGTCTGTTTGTGCACCCATACTTTTATTGTCTGTATAGCTCTCCTCTCTTGGACTCAAACTTTACATTCCCTCTTGCCTCTCTCTCTCTGTCACTTTTACCCAATGATACCCTCTTCTTTCTCTTTCATTCTCCCTGTGTCTCACTGTACTGCCTTTTGCCCATCTTTTTTTCAACTCGTCCATCTACTACCACTATCTCGTCTGTATCACATACTTCCCAGTCCCTCATTTGCTAGCCACATGCATTCATTTTTCCCCAACTTCTCGTTGTCTCCCTCCAGTTTGTCTTACTGTTTCTCTCCCTTTCATTCATATTGTCTGCTCTCGTCTTTCTCTCTCGCAATCTCTCTGGCCCACTCGTACCTTTTTCAGACTCACTATCTCCTTCTTTCATAGCACCTACAATCTAGCTGGCACTGCCCTTCAGTCTCTCTGTGCCCCTCCTCTCCCCGTGCTCTGCCTGCTCTATGCCTGTGCCTCTCCGCGGCTTGACCTGCTCGGTGGATCGTCATCTTCCATATCTGCCTTTGCCCCTCCTGTTTCTCACCGCATGATCTCCACTGCAGCACTAATCAGCACCAGTCTGCACCACCACAGCATCACTCAGCAACACCACAGCATCACTCAGCACCACAATAGCATCACTCTTCACCACCACAGCATCACTCTTCACCACCACAGCATCACTCAGCACCACCACAGCATCACTCAGCACCACCACAGCATCACTCAGCACCACCACAGCATCACTCAGCACCACCACAGCATTACTCAGCACCACTGCGCCATCACAGCATCAATCTGTGCAACCATTCAACAACAACTGGTTCAATTATGTTCTCTCAATGTTTCAAGATTTATTACAAATGTCACAAAAAGATGTTAATATTTCACTTCTGTTCTTGGATTTTCGTCACAATAAAATACACTGAACATAATCTTCACAAAGGTTTTTTACAAAAGTTTAAGCTATTGCCATTATAAATAACAATCACTTTTATTTAAGTATTAATTACTTAAAAAATGTAAAAGCCATTGTTATTTGTAATTGCCCGTTTGGTATTTGTGTTTTATTTTACTTTTCTTAAACCCTGATTTTACTAGGGTCTTGTTCGCCCCTTACCTGCACCTTAAAAGCTATTCCACCGCTGCTTAGCGGGTCTGGGTCTGTGGGTTCTCCCTTTCGTTTCTAGCGCCGCCATCTTGGGTGTGCTTGCGCCGCTGTGGAGGCGACTGTCGAGCGCTCTAGTGGTGCGGCCAGCTCACGGCCACCCTATTTCAACCTGCCCTCCAGCGCGCAGCGGTGACGCGCAGCGGTCGCGCCTTCACTGCGCCTGAGTCGTGCTAGAGTCCTGCTCGTCAGCGTCTCGGAGGCGGACGAGATAGGATCGTGGCCCTTTTGGCCTATTGTTGTAATTACGGGGTTGGGTGTATGTTCTGCCTGCATGTTTACATATTCATTCTCTGAGCTTTTTGCTCTGCGCAGACAGTCCTCTAACTGCCACTATGTTCTTCCGTGCGGCCGCTCCTTCAGGAAGGGCTGTTCGGCATGCGGCTGGCGAGCCTCAGTTCTGAAGGACTCTGCCACAAAGCCCCTTCCTACGCGTCATCAATGCTCTCTCCTCAACACCAGATCACTCAGCAGACATGCCGTTGACATCTGGAACCTGCTGGCCGGCTCTAAAACAACTTGCCTGTTCCTTACGGAGACTTGGCTTGGAGAGTGTTCAGGTCCTGATCTGGCGACTGCCATCCCTGCTAATTACAATATCTTCAGGAAGGATAGAGTGGGTGGCAGAGGCGGGGGGGTGGCTCTGATTGTGGACAAGAATATCCCTTGTTCTATCTTTGCCGTTGAGAACATCACTGGATGTGAAGCCTTAGGTTTTATCCTCGGGCTCTCTCCCTGTCAAACGTGCACTGGGATCCTTGTCTACAGAGCTCCTGGGCCCCTGGGCTCTTTTTTTGATGATCTGCAGGCGGCACTATCGGTGTCTTGCCTTAGATCGGAACATTGCATCCTGTTGGGGGATCAGAATGTCCATATGGACAATGTAGCGGATCCTGACACCATTAAATTGCAGGATACTGTTGCTCCTTTAGGGCTGATCTCTTTTATTACCAGCCCCACTCATATCAAAGGCCATACCTTCGATCAGATTTTCTCGACCAGGATGATTGAAGTGTCCTTGCCGCGTCCGGTGCTATGGACAGACCATTTCTTAATCGACTTTTGCATTCTTTCTTCTGCCTTGACTGGTTCTAGATTGCTGAAAGAGGTGAATCGGATGGGGCGGCCATTTCATAAAGTTACTGTGGAAATGTTGTCTGAGGCGCTTCGCTGTCATCCCTGTCGGCTCTCGGGAAATTTGGAGGAAAATTTAGACTCTGTCCAGAAGTGGCTGGCAGCTAGATTTGATGAGCTTGCCCCGGGGAAACCAGTTAAATCTGTGGCCAGACATGTCTTGTCGTGTATTTCTATAGGTTCTGAATCGATCCCCCTATTCCTGACCCTATTCTGGTTAAACTACCTAGCTAGTCAACTAACAGTCAGCCCATGAGGCAAGAAATCCCCCATGATGCAGATACCGTTATCTGACGCAGTCACACTACGGCACAGGAACGTGTTATCTGATTAGGTCATAACGCTTGAGATCTAATTAGACAAGCGACATTCCTCCAGCCCCTGATAAGGCATACGACGTTCTCATAACAAATCAAACCTATGACAACCTGGATAATCCGTGCGGCCATTGTTTTGATTTCACAGAGAACTTTAGTAAAGAATGTGCTAACGAGCAAGTCGTATGACATCTTTATTGACGTACCTATGTCCATCCTTACGTCAATCCCGGCACCTTTAAGGTATAAATATTGCCGACCTTGCCCTATGCAAACACACGCGTGGTGACAAGACGGAGCAGCCACCCTTGCCGAAGCCGAGAGCAGAAGCAGACCCCGCAGGCAGCAGCCCCGCCTTCCTGACGCGCTGAGAGACGCGCTGCTATCTCAAGCCGAGAGACCCAGCACCGGCGCTTCCGGGCAGCCCTCGCAGGCAGCCTGGAATATCGAGAGCAGAGAAAGAGATACCATTCCTCACTCATCCTAAATTCCAGGTACAGAACTGAATAACCCCTCCTAGAGAATTCTTTAGTTATTCACTTGGCAAAAACAAACTTAACTTAAACTGTAACTTTCTATTCCCGCCCACGTATTAGACTTAGGTCAGGTACACGGGGTAGGCGTATTTAGAAACACCAGTTGAGTACGTTTAGTCAAATGTATATGTGTATGTAAATATATTTTAATCATTTTAAACATCATATGGCTCAGAAACCATATCAATGTTTTTACAGTATTATTTTATACTATTGCTTTTAATGTATGCACTTTACTTAACTATAAGTATTGCAATAATATCGATCCATTTCTCTTGTACGAGAAAAGAGACTGATCAATAAATAACATCTTTTATTGAACACGCCCGTCTCTTCCTTTTTCTCTACATTCTGATGAGACTAAGAATGCACGTACTGACTGAGTAAAATAATTGCCTTGTGCTCACACGACTCTCGAGATTGACTCTTGATTAGGGGAGAGCAAAGTTGTCATGTTCTATGGTTGTCAGAAACTAAATCCCTTCTTGTCTAATCAGGGGAGTTAATTCCTTCCTTGAACATTCGAGAAAGTTTCTAGCGAACTCTGAGCTTAGCTGGCAAACCCAAAAATTAAGTCTAGTATCGACAGTAGTAGACCTAGTTAACGTCTGGCCTAGGCCTTTACTGCTGTAGGTACTATTCCAATGCGCAGAGCCTATTGGGAAAGTAGGAGCTACACTACATGGCGCCCAACGTGTTTGGAAAGGGCGATAAAACTAACGTAAGACATTTAGAGTAACTCAGTCGTGCTTTCTCACTCAGACCCCTTTTCCCAAATACTCCAAAGACGTCTGGAGTGGGTGAAAGGTTATAATATCCTCCAAAACCTCGCAGGAGGGAACTCCTATGTATGGTTCTTGGTCTAGTCAACGTTGAAGGATAAAACGGTTCCAAAATATTGTGCATCTAATCTCTGTTTCCATAAAGAAACCTGATCTACAAATAAACATAATACCATCCTGTCAGCAAAATGGACAGCGATGAAGAACGAGAGGTTACTAGATTAGCTACTGAAATAGCAGATGCTGATGCTACCATGCAAGCAGCAGACGCGGATATAATACTCATTCCGGTCGCCAAAAGGAGATCTATAACCTTAAAACTTATAGAAAATGGACTGACACCTAGAGGTGGCACAGTCATATTCGTAATCGAGGCACACGAATATCGGCAGACAGAGGTATACTATACATGGATACATTTTCCAGCAGCTAATACTATAACAAAGTACTTCCACTATTACAAAGTAGAGGAACCTCCTAATGAGTACACTCCTTTCGAGGAGGTGGAAGTACCACTCAAATTCCAAGAGCATTTGCTCTTATTTGATGGCGCCCTAAAACATAATAATCACATTACAAGGCTCGGTCCTTTAGGAAGACCAGGAGCAACGTGGCCGGTCCTAGCCGGATACACACCATATCCAGACATCGAAAGAATGCCTGCAGCAGAGCTGCTAATACAGCTAAAACAACTACTAAAAATTCACAGACAATTAGTTCAGTATGTAATGCGGACTTCAACAATTCAGCCAGCGATTAAACTTCCACAGCTGACCCCTCACCAGGGGAACACAAATAAAATTACACCACAGAACATCCAATCCTGCCTAGGTAAAGTTCCAGCTAAACGGGAACAAATACCATTCTGGTTGGCACAGAAAATTACCCAAATAGAGGCGGTGTTTCCTGACACCACCCCATTAGAAAAACACAGAATTCTGACTATATGTCTCCCAATGGGAATCGCACCACACATTGAGGACTGTGACACTTGGGGTACAGTCTTTGCTTCCATCTACACAAAAACGCACGGTGTTCCATCCATTTCGGTAATACCAGATGTGCTAAAACAAATTCAAGATGAATACGGTCCAGAACCTGCTTTAACTCTTGGTATGAAATTACTAAAAGACTTCAAGCAGGTCTCGGCTATATTACTAGCCAACATAAAGGGTGAAGCAGCAAACGTGGCGATCCGCCAGAGGTTAAAAGAGACAGATATAGCAGACCAACCAGCTGAAATTGCCAGAATCATAGAAAAATCCTATGAAGAACTAGGCAGAGATAGTCTAGGTGGAATACCAGTAAAACCGCAACTGACTACAAGTCCAGAAAAAATATTTTTTAATAATAATAATTCACCAAAAAAGAACTGGGATGGAAACAAACAATCCAATCCTAAAGAAAAGAAATTCCAGTCCAGAGGAAGGTCTCCTAGGCGAAGAGAGAAATCTCCAAACCCGAGACAAAGGTCACCCCAGAGTGAACCCTCTGGGAATAGATATAACCTTAGAAATAGGGATAATATTAAAAAACCTGATAGATATCAAGACATTGATACACGTCCCTCTCAATCTTTTCAGAATTCCTCGCAGAAATCGGAAAGAAGAGGACGATCAGAAGAGCACGCCAAGTCCAAAGACAAGGAACCTGCTCAACTGAAAAAGAAATTACAATTTCCCAAAAAGAAGGTAGCCAGTATCAAGGTAGTTAACAATGCCGAGAATACTGAGGACACAACTGAAAAACGGAGAATGGGCTCAGACAATGCTAGACAGCGCAGCAGAGGTGAGCATAGCTCGCAAAGTCCTTATGAATCATCTGGAGACAGTGGACACGAATGAATATCTTCAAGTGGAAACTGCAGATACCAGAGTTAGCAAGCCCCACAAAATATACGAGATAACATTACGTATAGAGGGAGATAAGACTAGGAAAATAAGGGGACTATTTTGGGATAACCTATCCAAAGGCTATGACATCCTTCTAGCTGAAAAAGACTGGCCAACAGAGTTTGTCAGGGAGTGCCCTCATGGCGAAGAAGTAATTATGCCTGCCTTCTCGAATCAAATACCGATTCATAAAAAATATACACTTGCTAGAAAGTGGGCAGTGGCCTTAGCACCTGCTTTATATAAAAATCATGTAGGATGGGATGAGGATTCTCCTCCTCACAAAATCCAGTTAAAATCACAACCTACTGCACAAAGGCAGTACCCAATTAAGCAAGAAGCTAAAAAACAAGTAAATGAAATACTAGATCAACTAGAATACCAGGGGGTGATTGAAACTTGCACCTCACAAATGAACAATCCTTTGTTTCCGGTCTCCCAACCAGACAATTCGTACCGTCTAGTTTTGGATTACCGACACCTTAACACATGTTGCAAAACTTTTGCAGTGCAAAACTCACACAGTGCTGCACTAATGAATAACATAGTGCGCAAAAAATACAAAACAACCTTGGACATCTCCAACGGATTCTTTTGTCAAAACATAGCACCAGAGAGCAGATATTTAACTGCATTCTCAGTAAATGGCACTCAAAAACAATTCTGTCGGTTAGCCCAGGGGTACAAGAACAGCCCGGGGGTATTCTCAGCGAGAGTAACAGAATTACTACAACAATATGATGATGAAGCATTATCTTATGTCGATGACATTTACTTAACAGATGATGACTTGGATACTCACTTGAAAAGAGTGAACACCATAATACTTGGGTTCGCTGCAGAGGGTTACAAATTCAACTTCAAAAAGTCCAGAATTGCCCATCTGACGGTCCTATTCTTAGGATATGAGTTATCAAGTGAAGGTAAAAGCCTGGCAGACAATTTCCTAGAGAAATGTGCCGTAATCCAAGCTCCTAAAACACTAAAAAACCTACAGTCAATTCTAGGCTTCCTAAATTTCGGAAGAACATACATTGCAAATTACGCAGAAAGGGTCAAACCCCTTTATGATCTAATTAAACCAGACTTTAAAAGATCCAGTTGGACTCAAACACACACAGAAATTTTGAGATCCTTACAAACAGCCATGCTAATTAAAACAAAATTAGAAACCCGTGATAATACACGCAACCTTGTGATCCGAGTCATCCCAGGGAGATGCGGATTCACATACCTAACCTCTAATGAGGGAGATAAGGTACCAATTGCATTCAAATCACATTTGTACACAAAAGCTGAACAGAGATTCAACAACAAAGGAAAAATTGTTCAAGCAGTTCAAACCGCAATAGCTAGAGAAAAAGACATAGCTGACGGTAGACATATCACAGTCAGAACAGCTGAATCAGCCTTTGAGGCATTAACAACACCGTGTAATTTACCAACAACAACATTGGATCCAGAATGGTTACAATGGGTAAATTCAATCACAACGGACAAAGTATATTACTTCTTTGATCCAGAACTAGAAGAATTGAAAAATCTAAAATATGAAAAGACGTATCCTCTGCCAATCGACATTCTGCCTCTACGACATTACGCCTGTGTAATCTATACAGACGGACATGCTCAACCCTCCGTTTGGGGAGAACATGCATACAATCCCACATGTGAGATTACAAAAGAAGTGTGGCACGGAGGTAAACTAAGACCTCTATTAACAAAATCACACTCAGTAAAAACAAATTCAGAACTGCAAACTGAAATAATAGCTTTGAAAATGGCGCTAGATAATGCGGATCGCGAATTCCCGACACTTATAGTGTCAGATTCATATTTCTGCGTCAAAGCATATAACAAGGATTTGCAGACATGGATTCAGAACGGTTACAAAGATGACACGGATGCACCAATAAAGCAGAGACTGCTCTGGGAACAGGTAGCTCTTTTGAAAAAAGAACTACCAAAGACTCACGTGACACACTCACTGAGTCACCAGCGTGATGGCGTTCACGTTGTAGGGAATTCATTGGCTGAAACAGCCGCAGCGGCAGCCAGTAAACCGGCTCCCGTAGATCGGAAAAAGCGTACATTAAAATACATTGACGGCGAAACATTGCTGGCGGTGAAAACGTCATCAAAAGGCGACTGCTCAGCGTTACCGATCAACTATCCACTCAATTACACATACATCATAGATGCAAACTCCATTCCTTTTGCTCGAATCCCTGGAGTGGGGGATAGAGTGATTCCAAACATGGACAGGAGAAACTTGTTAATCGCAGACGCACACATGGGCGAGGGTCTCAGACACCATAAATTAAAAGATTCTCTGGAAGAATTACAATCACGGTACTGGTGGCCAGGCAGGAGCCTGCACTACACCATGTTTGTAAAAAACTGCCCAAACTGCAACAGAGATCGCAGTGGGGAGAGAAGCAGTTTAATACCTCGTCGTAGCAAGGCGGATAATATTACCAACAAAAAGAATGGCTTGCGATTAACATATACAGGCTAGTTTCCACTTATAATGTAGATCCACAGCACTCGGCTGACGTCCGGACTGTTATACAAGATTTGCGAGTCTAAATGGCATATACGCTAAGAGCATGCTACGTTCGACCATTTTTTTCTTTTTCTCAGGCAATCCAGCCTGGGGGGGGGAAGAATGGCCAAATGAGCACAGCCCAGCGGGAATCTTCTCACTTCCTTCCTGAGGGTATGGGATGGTGTAAAGAAAAAACCAAGACAGAAAGCAATCTATAATAGAAAGGATATTAGGTTCGGGAGCTGGGTGGGTCAAACATCTAATAAGTGTCCAACGTAGTCTAAATAACTTGCCAAGAAATTCTCTGAAGGGATTCAGTCCATACGAATTATTATTCGGAACTAGGATGTTGATCTCTGACCTTGATAGTCAGACTTCAGTGGTAACAGAAAAAAGCTTTGATGTCAAAGACCGTTTGGCTATTTTGCAGGACTTAAACAAAACAAGAAAAGACCTGAGCAACATACAGTTGAAACAACAGCCAACGACCACTGAAGATTCACCACCTGTCCCAGCAAGACCTGTCTGGATTCCAAAAGTCGGGGATCTAGTCAGGGAGAAGATCGCGGTAAAGAAGGAATTTGGGCCTTCTTACAGAAAAGCAGTTCCTGTCTTGTCTGTCAACGGGACAAGATCAGTTGTACTACCGCCACTTGCTGGAAAAAAGGAGAACCGAGTTGTATCCATCGACCTGGTAAAACCACAACATGTGGCCGATAACAAACAGTAGGCCAAGTGGACTCCCAATAAGTAGCAGAACACCAAGGTTTGCTACCAGTACAGAGGTTCTATCAAAAAGGCTCATCACATTCGAAACGCCTACAGAAGAACAACAAGGACTATGCAACAATGCAATAGAACTAAGACCTCTGAAAACCCAAATAAAAACATTTAGCAGAGACACACCAATCTATACTGAAGTACCAAGTGAAAATGCAAGAAACAAAAATCCTGAACCAATTGGAACAATTGATAGAACTGCATCTGGTTACTTCATCAACTTCGATGATTCCTCTGACGGCTTCAGTGAACAAAAGACACAGCCATCACCAAAATCCTTTAAAGACAAAGCAAAGGAACTTTTGAAACAACTAAAAGAAACATATCTGATTTCTCCATGGATTGAATTTTGGGTGGGTTTTGGTGCATTTATCCTCATACTTTGGCTCATCATGGTATTTACCTTGGGACGCTTCATTGAGGGAAAATATGCTAAAATGGACACAGCAAGTCAGAACATCAACTTGGTCCTCAAACCACACACATCTTCACACGTCGAGAAACGAGAACTTTCTTCAGAACTTTCTTCAGCCAACTTCACAGCAATTCCAATACCTGGTGGGGTAGCCTGGGACAACACTGACTATGAAATTTATGGTCCGGTCGAGATCCTGAAATATCCACACCAAATCAAGATCTCCTTGAGTGACTTTGCAAAACCAAACTCATTTGCTGATGATTGGGACTTTGAAAGTATTAACAATATGATGTCTGACTTAGTAATGTCTGCAAAATTTACAAAACATGATTATTTGCAGGGTTCTACAAATTATGACAGCATGTACTGCTATAACCATTATGGTAACCATTTCTTGCATAAATCTGCACAACCTAGAAATGTTTTAAATTTTAATCAATGGGAACATTGTGCTACACCTCCAAAAGGGAGCTCAAGAACCGTGTATGGCAAATATTCATATTTTTCAGGTTTTAACACAAGTAATGCGGAAACATTTTATTTTAAATTGTCAAACAAGACAGGGACCAAAACCATGATAACCAACACAAAATTGATTTATTCTGACTCATTCTTTGAAAAAATGAATACTTTTGGATTCGATTATTGGGACAAAAATGTTGATTTGAAAAGTGTTTGGGGGACGAAAGAATGGCAAGTACAGGGTTTAGAAGCTTTGTTTAGAGCCTGCATGATCCCAGAACAAATGATATTTTTAAATGACACTGTTCAACAAACTACCTGTCTTGGCTTAGCCAAAATCAAAGATTTAAATAACCTGTCTATTCCAAAGCCAACAATGTTTAGCAATAACTCTGATACAGATGAAGAAATAGACATAAACCATATACTTAACCAAAACAGAACACATCCTGATTGGAAACAATGGTTGATCTGGCCCACAGATACAAATAACTGTCAAGATAGATTCCTGAATAAAACACAGGGTTTCAAAATGACCAGGCCAGACCCTAGATATCCCCAAAGACATCACCCAGGGATAATAACAACCTACAGTGTGGGCAAATTATGCCTTCAATGGCTACAAACTTCCACACTGCCTGAAATTAAGCAACACCTAACTTTACTTACTGATGGTGCTGACTTGCGTGATTTCATACTGGGACCACGCAAACAGCGTCAAAAGCGTTTCATAGCAGCCTCTGTATACGCAGCATACAATGAGGCCTGGAAGGTTACTCAAATTGAGACAGCAGAAAGAATACGGGAAATTGACCGTATTAATTTGGAAAAATCACTTTCTGTAGTGGACAATGGGTTAATGACTCTGTCCTCCAGAATTTTTTCATTGGACAGCATTGTGTCTTCAGCAATCGATATATTATCGCAAGACTTACTGTTATTACAACATGGTCAGTCACAATTGCGTTCTATTGTACAGCTTGGCTGGACGTTACAAAATCTGCGTTCAGGCTACGTGCCTTGGCGTTTAATCAACACAACGTCACTATTCCAAATCTTTAACCTTACTGATAGACAAATCGGTATGGCGCAGAAGGGTGCTGATTATACAATCTTGAGCATTGAAAAACTAGAAAGATTACCAATGACAATGTCAGAACGACCTGTCAGTGAATGGATAATCCACGGAATCATAAATATTCCAATCTCAACCTTCAGGTTTCAATACTGCCAAAAATATATACAGGCTGGCATGTACGAGAAATTGGGAAAGGGGTACCTTAAAACAACATGGAACCTGCCCTATTCACATGCATGTATCAGTAATAAAGGACAGAAAGTGTTTCTTAGTGGCAACAATTGTGCTATGTCACTAAGCGGCACGCTTCTATGTAACGGTATTAGTTTGCACGGAGCCTGTGAAGGGAATTCATACAACCTTTCATGTCACCAGCAAGGCGCACCTGCAACTGAAATAGAACCATTCTTTCAAAGACTCTATAATGGGAGTTACATTCTTATTGTAGACCGCAGATGTTGCAGTCTTATGCCCGGGACTCCTTATCTCGTCACTACGACAGCGAAGGTCAAGTGCTGTGGACGTTCTTTGTTCCCCAGCTCCTTTCCAGACAGGGAGGCGAGGGCATGGCCCAGTTTGAAAATTACTTCTATTCGAATAGACACTTTAAGCAGAATGAAAACAGTGCTTCTTCAGACGCCTACAAGGCTCACGTCATCAAAAGAAACGTATGATCTACAAGTCGCAAGGACGACTGCAGAGATACATACATTATTATCAACTAATTCCCCCGTACATTTCGCGGAAATCCTGAGCGAAATCTTAAATATTTCTGATACCACTGGGGTCTCAAAGGTATTTAAGACAGTATTTTCGATGGCATTAACACCATTCAAAGCCATACTGGGTACTTTTCCAGATTTCGTCCATTCGATTTTTGGCGGACTTCCCCTGATCCTGGGACTAATTGCAGGAATCCTATTCCTAGTCCTTATTTTTCGTTATGGCAACCCATGTCACAGATCAAACTCTCGCGACAATGGAAGATACGATCCTAGCCATTGGATGCCGGGACCGGATATCAAAAATCCTGGGACTCTCCCGGCTTAGAGACCTAAACATGACTTGGTTTCTATCATTTCGACCAATGTGGCAAAGGTGTGTTTTACCTGTACTAAGGTGTCTGCTATGCGGAGAAGAATGCGTGTTAGACACCTGTCTGACGCTACAATCGGATGCGCCGGTGGATGCAGATACACTGCTGGTTCCTACCAAGGTTCACGCACTGTGCTGCCCTCAAAGGCTGCCAATTCTGATGACGGCATTCCTGGAATCTTCACCACTGCGATTGAAGAGTAGTGAAGTTCAAGATGAAAGCAGCATCGAACAGGTACGACCTTCTGTCAGCAATGCAAATCAGAATGTCAATGGAGACAATCATGCGCACGAATGCATGGTTACCCCTATTTCCGACTTAGAGGAACTTTCCCATGAAGCTGTTGACAGTTTTTTCGAAAGCCTGAATGATATGATGTTCTCTCCGGAACAGAAATAGAGACTTTTGAGTAAACTCGCACACGGCGTTCCCTGAATTCGGCCTTCAACTTTAAAAATAAAGTCACATGAACAATTACAATCCAGTTCACGGACAGCAACTTTTTTCAGCAAGCCCCTAAAATATTTTTCTATATATTTTTTCCCGGGACACTGATCTTCTGCTTAAAGTAAGAAACTATTCCTAGAGAACTAAGATTTCTATTTTTTTAGATACTTTATAGACTTTATATAGACTTTAGCTGCCCGCTGGTATGTTCACAATATATTTTATGTGATGAAATGGTTTCGACTTTTTTTCTGTATAGCCATATTAGGAGCCATTTCATGTGTATTTCTCATATACCAACAAGCAATAATGCATAAAATGCGTGTTTACTTTTGCATTTAATTCATAGCTTAAGTGCATACAATATATATGACTGCAATTTTTCAGTATACTTGAAAATTTCGAAATGCATTTATGTATTTTGGGGTGGTAAGGTATACACTATACTCTATAGTATGTTGTACTATGTTATACTATGCATAGATTAGTAGATATGACCATAGTTAGCGTGGAGTGGGTGTCGTGTATTTCTATAGGTTCTGAATCGATCCCCCTATTCCTGACCCTATTCTGGTTAAACTACCTAGCTAGTCAACTAACAGTCAGCCCATGAGGCAAGAAATCCCCCATGATGCAGATACCGTTATCTGACGCAGTCACACTACGGCACAGGAACGTGTTATCTGATTAGGTCATAACGCTTGAGATCTAATTAGACAAGCGACATTCCTCCAGCCCCTGATAAGGCATACGACGTTCTCATAACAAATCAAACCTATGACAACCTGGATAATCCGTGCGGCCATTGTTTTGATTTCACAGAGAACTTTAGTAAAGAATGTGCTAACGAGCAAGTCGTATGACATCTTTATTGACGTACCTATGTCCATCCTTACGTCAATCCCGGCACCTTTAAGGTATAAATATTTCCGACCTTGCCCTATGCAAACACACGCGTGGTGACAAGACGGAGCAGCCACCCTTGCCGAAGCCGAGAGCAGAAGCAGACCCCGCAGGCAGCAGCCCCGCCTTCCTGACGCGCTGAGAGACGCGCTGCTATCTCAAGCCGAGAGACCCAGCACCGGCGCTTCCGGGCAGCCCTCGCAGGCAGCCTGGAATATCGAGAGCAGAGAAAGAGATACCATTCCTCACTCATCCTAAATTCCAGGTACAGAACTGAATAACCCCTCCTAGAGAATTCTTTAGTTATTCACTTGGCAAAAACAAACTTAACTTAAACTGTAACTTTCTATTCCCGCCCACGTATTAGACTTAGGTCAGGTACACGGGGTAGGCGTATTTAGAAACACCAGTTGAGTACGTTTAGTCAAATGTATATGTGTATGTAAATATATTTTAATCATTTTAAACATCATATGGCTCAGAAACCATATCAATGTTTTTACAGTATTATTTTATACTATTGCTTTTAATGTATGCACTTTACTTAACTATAAGTATTGCAATAATATCGATCCATTTCTCTTGTACGAGAAAAGAGACTGATCAATAAATAACATCTTTTATTGAACACGCCCGTCTCTTCCTTTTTCTCTACATTCTGATGAGACTAAGAATGCACGTACTGACTGAGTAAAATAATTGCCTTGTGCTCACACGACTCTCGAGATTGACTCTTGATTAGGGGAGAGCAAAGTTGTCATGTTCTATGGTTGTCAGAAACTAAATCCCTTCTTGTCTAATCAGGGGAGTTAATTCCTTCCTTGAACATTCGAGAAAGTTTCTAGCGAACTCTGAGCTTAGCTGGCAAACCCAAAAATTAAGTCTAGTATCGACAGTAGTAGACCTAGTTAACGTCTGGCCTAGGCCTTTACTGCTGTAGGTACTATTCCAATGCGCAGAGCCTATTGGGAAAATAGGAGCTACACTACAGTCTCGGCCCCATGGTTTACCCCTTCTATTGGGAAAATGCGCCAGGATTGCAAGAAAGCAGAGAGAACGTGGCGGCGCAAGTATGACCCGGATGACAAATCTAAATATCGGGATGCGATTAGGAGCTATCATAAGTATATCTCCGAGGGAAAAAAGTTTACTTGGAGCGCAGAATCGACGAGGCGGAAAATAGGAGCAAAGAACTCTTTAGGATAGTAAGGGAGTTAATTTCCCCCTCCTCGAGTTCGCCCTCCCACTCTCATTCCGAAGTCTGGATCAGCCAGCTTGGGGACTTTTTTATAAATAAAATTAAGTCCATTCAGGACACCTTTCCTGGGTCCGGCCCTGATTTATCTGCTAGTCAACAGGCCATCCTCCACTCTCCATCTGAAGAGAGGAGTACAGTCCTTTCGGACTTCCCTTCCCTATCTGTCACTTCCTCCCTTGACCTTCTCTCCCGGCTTCAATCTGGCTCGCCGTTGGATCCGTGCCCAGCGAAATGTCTAGGAAAAGTAGCGCCTGCAATTAACAGCTTGCTTTATCCGCTGCTTAATCTTTCCCTGACTACGGGCGAAGTTCCTTCGGCTTGGAAACATGCTCTGATCTTGCCACTACTCAAAAAGCCCACTTTGTATCCTCTTGTCCACGCTAACTACAGGCCGATCTCCCTTCTCCCTGCTCTGGCAAAGGTGATCGAGAAACATGTACAGCTCTCTATTTCCAACTTTATAGAGAGCAATAACATCTTACATGATTCTCAATCGGGCTTCCGTGCTAATTATAGCACGGAGACAGCTTTGCTCGAGATCACTGATGCCATCAGAGAGACGCTTGATCTGGGGGGGAAGGCCATTTTGGTTATGCTGGACTTGTCGGCGGCGTTTGACACCGTCCCCCATGTCGGTCTGCTTTCTAAACTATGGGAGATCGGCGTTCGTGGGACGGTGTGGAACTGGTTTAAATCCTTCTTGACCGTCCGTCGACAAGTGGTCTGGGCACCACCGTTCTCCGCGGAAATGCAGCCGCTAGAGGTGGGGGTTCCTCAGGGGTCTATCCTGAGCCCCACACTTTTTAATATCTATATGGCCCCACTGGCGGCGGTAGCGGAGTCCTTTGGTGCCCGGATCATATCCTATGCTGATGACACCCAGCTCCTTTTTACATCCAAGAAGGGAGAGGCTTTTGATGGTGGTCTGATCAGGGAATGCCTGGGTGCGGTCTTCGACTGGTTTCGGCGGCACAGTCTGAAGTGCAACTCCGAAAAGTCGGAGTTGCTTTTTTTCGGATGTCCCCCGGATCCCAGTTGGAAGACCTGCTGGCCCCAGGACATGTTTCCACCGGATGTGGCCTCTGTGAAGGCCAAAAACCTTGGTGTGCAATATGATGACGGCCTCTCTTTCGGACCCCAAATCATCGGTCTGTCCGGGAAATGCTTTGGCATTTTGAAAATGCTCCGGAAATTTCTGCCTTTGCTGTCTCTGCAACACAAAAAAATCATCGTGCAGTCTCTAATTGGCTCGCGACTAGACTACGCGAATGCCCTGTATCTCGGGCTGCCTAAATATCTGTTGGCCCGCTTGCAGATTGTGCAGAACTCGGCTGCAAGAGCCATTTTTGGTCTCCCACGCAGGGAAAACGCCTCGGAATTACTAAAGAGACTGCATTGGTTGCCTATTGCTAAAAGAATCACCTTTAAGGTTTTGACCCTGGCTTTTAAGGCCCTCCATTCGATTGGTCCCAAGTATATGGGGAAGCGCCTGGCTTTTTATGTTCCGAGGAGGACTCTGCGGTCGGCCTTGTTGGCCAAAGCCGTGGTTCCCTCGGTTAAACTTGCCCGATCGGAGGGCGTTCCTTCCGATACTTGGTCCTGCGCTGCTGGAATGAGTTACCTGTCTCCTTAAGAAAGTCAAACAGCCTCCTCTCTTTCAGAAAGGAGCTGAAAACCTGGCTCTTTTCAGTATGATTTTCTCTTTAGACCTCCGTGAGCCGCTGTGTTGTGTTCTTCGCCACAGTTCTCTTTTGCCAAAGCGCCGGGACACCCCCGGGGTAGCCGTGCGCTATAAAAGAGACCTAAACATAACATAACATAACATAAAATATCAATACATCTAAGTCACGTAAATACAAATCATGTTGCATTACAAATGCTATAGGTGTCACATTTGGGAAAGTTATAACTATTGGCATTGTAAATGACAAAGATATTAATTTAGCTATTTTCAAAACCAAAACAAAAATAAAAAAATTGTCATTTACAAGACCAATAGCTCCAACTTTTCTAATGCGAGACATATTGCATTTTCAATGCTTGTTCTTTTTAACTCAGCACTTCATGAGATTGCAAATGTTTACATGCTTCATCATGTGCTGCTTTCCCCCAAATAACCGCCCCCACACTCTGTGTTATCCCCAACCCTTCCAGCTTGTCTGTAAAAACACAGCATCAGGTATATTTTTGAAGTGGTATGCCTAAAAAACAGGATTTAAGTGTTGTATTTAGTCTCATCTTCTCATTCCACACAGTGCATGAAAGCACATGTGTTGGCACACAAAACCGTTTATGGCACTGGGGTGACTGAAAATAAGATGTCTGTTCTCCTAGAGGCCCATAAATTGTCTCGCTGTGCCTCTGCAGAGGACTAATTGGCGGCAGCATTTGTGTCAGTTCTGAGTCCTGTAGAAAGTGAATTGCCATTGGTACGTCTGTTTTCCTTTACATGTTGACACTTTCTTATTCATTTTTAATACTTTTCATAATCTCCTGAGTGAAACGTATTTGAAAGTTAAACCATGCCATTTATAAAGATTGAACATTTTGAATTTAATTTACAATTGTGAAGTAGCTTTGAATATTTGTTTGTTTTTCCTCCAGTAGGTTGATTTTTTTCGTTTACATTTTTAAACAATGCTTTATAGCTAGCATTGGCAACGCCAATAGCTTGCACTTATATTATAAAAACGAGACCTATTGGCATTGACACTGCTTGTTATCTTTGTGCCCAAATGTTAAATGAATCTACATCTGTCCAGTTTTTACGTTTTAATTATTAAAGAGGGTTTCATAGTTTACTTTCTGAATTATATTGGAATTAAAAGTAAAGAGTAAGCAAACTGTTTTCCGCTAATTAGTGCACTCCATAGCTTTTGTGATTCAACGAACCCACAGTGAGGGTATTTGGGGACTAATCCTGTAAAGTAAGGTTAAAAAGTCATAGGCCTAGGGACTATTCTGAAGCACAGGTAATATAATATTCTAACACGCCTAGTTATGCCTTTCCTCTCAGGAGAATTATTTTCAATTTTTCCTTTTCAATGGCAAAGAGTAGAATCATCGAGTGGACGGTAGCTTAACGTTTTTCTCACTAAGGGCATGATTTTTACATTGTTTTCTAATTTAAAAAGTGGCAGAAAAAGTTACTCCAGTTTCACAAATTATGCCCCAAGATCTAATGTGGATTACTGTATCAATACCATTTCAATTTCTCGGTCAAAATATAAAATTCAATGAGAACCGCTGCCATCTTGTTTCATGGATTTCTCTTTTTATACCAGAATGATTGCACACGTCATATAAGTCGAGGTGCTGCTTATTATGTCTGGATTTAGCCATTACTATCAGGGCACTGCTTAAATATTTCTAAAATGATGCCAATTAATAAGTTACTCTGAGGGGTTACTCAGTGTTGCTAATGGGAGGGAGCATGTGTCAAAGGGAGCTGCTAAATGTGACAGGACGCTCTGCGTGTTAACTATGCCAAAATGATTTAGACTACGCATCATCAAATGTATATCTGAGTATGCCAAGGTGCTGCTCAGTATGGACACACACAGCCCTTATCCTTCTAACTCATATGACTCCCAACATGCGGGGATGGAGCCATCGCTGGTTGTACTAGTGGGAGATCCCACAAAAACTGTCAATCATCTTGTGGGGCGCATGCAGCGTCTGCGAGGGAGATCAGTCCCTGAACTCCCCACATACTCCTTCTCTCTCTGTCCACTTAGGGCCTGAGTACAAGTTGCCCAGTAGTGGCAGGGTGCAAATTCCACGTGCAAAATGTACGGTACCTCTAAATTAATGGGAAAACCCTACCGAATGGGAAATAACATTGTGGAACTGGATTTGCTGGTTATAAAACCACAAGGAATCCCCAAATCCATGGAGGTTAAGATATTAATTCATCACATGCTTTGAGCAGGTGGTAAATGTATGCTGTGGCTCTATGTGAGGTTGGAGTTGAAACTGGGGCTGGGGGAGTATTTCAGGCAGGGGCAGCATTGTATGTTCCCACCTGCCAGAAGAAAATGTGGAAAGAGGCTTGACTGTTGCTGCAGCCATAGCCTCATGATAATTTACAGGGAGGAATTACTTCCTGGTAAAATCTGGTCCAGTGTGCCAACACCTGGGGAAACCTGGCGCATTTGCCTTGACCCACACAGAACCATGCGGAATGGAATTCCATATGGTAATTCAGCTCCACCTGACTCATCATCAGGATCTTCCTATAGAGGTGCAATGAAAAGCAGTACTTGCACCATTTTATTCTTTTTAAGAGTTTTATATAGCGCGAACTAGACCCGAGACACCGGGTATCAGAGGGCTTTACATGAGCACCAGTTTCGTTACAGATTGACACATTCATTTTTGTTAGGCACAGGAAGATTAAGTGATTTACCCAGAATCGCAGGATGTTAAGCGTCGTTGCCGAGACTCGAACCCGATTCCCTACATCGAGGTTGACAGCCCTAACCGCAAGGCTAAATCCTCTCCCCTATCATTCTCTCCCACAGCTTCCAGAGCAACCCATAAGAGTCTACCTGACTGGTGCTGCCATAAGTAGTGGGACTGTCTACAAAGGGTGGACAGATCTCTTGTAAAGAGAATGTGCTTGTTTTCTCCCTGTCATGGTTGTAAAGCGCCGTCCATTATGAACTGAGAAATAGGGGTGCCTTGGAAGCAAAGCGTCTCAGTACAAATTCTGGTGACTGCAAGATGGTTGTTCTCTTTTCAGTGCAGAGGATTGTGATTGTACGACCTAATGTCAGAGTCAATATAAATGGATTCAGAAAGGGAAAAAACTTCCTATCTGCAAAAAAACAGGAAAGAGTGGGAACTTCACACAAATGTTCACTACCCTTCTGTACCATAATGGCGGTTTCTTTTCCACACTTGGGCATCCATTTCAAAGCCCAGACAATTGCATTTGTCTCTGCTTAGATAAAAGGATCAAATTACTTACTTTAAATCATATTTCACATTTTCAATCTCTGTCATGGTTTTACACATTTTCTCAAATGTGCACATCTTTACTTCAATACATGTTAAATTCGGCCATCTCCTTCATGATTTGTTTTTGGTACCAAGTGTTTATTTGATTTTAAAACCAAAAACCAAGAATCCAGTCATATCAAGTTAGTACAGTAACCGAATAAATTGAGGTGCAATTTTAATTTTCAAAATAAATGTTAATGCTATGAATTTAAAACCAAAAACTCCTACATTTATTCGATATTATAACTCTAAGAAATTCTAAAAGATGTATGCATAAATGACAATAAAAATAATCATGACTTAATGTAAATATCGTAAGATAATCTTAGAAGGCATGAGTTAATGACCAGCCATAACTTATTGGATGTATAATCCAATATAGGAAGAAAAAACAGAAAGCAGAGACAAAACAGAAAGTGCTAAGAAAGTGCATTCAAATAAATAGAATATTGCCACTACTGTGTAAATATTCATTATTAAAACAGAAAAGTCACACAAATATTAGGTTAAACTATATTAATTAAAAATGTGCAGGTATATTAACATTATTAGAAACCTGGTAACATCAACACTTACCAAATATGAAACATTTTCCTATGGTGTTTTATAAATGGCACAGGATGCATCTATCATGTGACTGAAACATACACCATTCCACCATGTAGAAAATGATAGTTTGTGAGGATCTTTCCAACGGGAAGTTACTTGTTGGAGAACAATTGAAATTAATAAATCATGTATAAAACATGTATTTTCTGTATCACAAATGTGATCAGAAACCCAGAGTGCCCAAAAAGATATTTGTAACAAATTAAAATAACTTTGAATCACAAATGTAATAACCTTCCCCTATATTATTTTCCAAAAATTATAAAATCTTTCGTGCTATCACTTTCATTCAGAAGCCAGTGAATAACTAACAAAATAAAAGGAAGGTGCTAGTTTTGTCCTTATAATTTAATAAACAAAAAGAAAAACAACCCTGCGCTTGATTTTGATTCTTAATTGTGGGACATTCTCATGAGTCTTGACTGGCTTCTGAGGCTAGAAGGAATCTTCATGCCAGCTTATGTTTATTGCATAAATGTATTCTAATCTTCACCCATAATAACCTGCAGTGTACAATGCACCCCAGAAAGAAAGCACACTCATAATGTGTTACCTTGGAGTACGCCCATTTGCTAGGTTTAATATTGTTATCACTTTAGCTTCAGCTTAGGTATGGAGTTAGATAGACTGTTGAAGATAAATATTTTACTTTGATTAATACTAAATTGGGCAGTGTTTTTGGGAATGAGTCAGAAGCCGCAAAGGATCAATTCACAAAGATTTGCTGAGTAGTAATTTTCTATAATGCTCGAAGTATTGGAATTTGCATTATTCAAGTTGTACCACGTTTGAAGGGCTTGTAAGGAGGAAGTCGGAGCTGCTCAAATATACATTAGATTTATAAAGTGTGAAAATGACCAAGGGTATCAGATCACTCTACAGAGAAAAAAACCAAAACGAAAAGGTTTGTCATCCATAAACACTCCCTGGAGGGGTTGGTACAAACCTAAAGAAATCTGCGTCTAGGTGAGAGTGTGGTTAAGGTATCTCCAATTTTCCTTTTGCAACATAAAATGGTTGGTGTGAATCTGCGATGATCTAGGCAGCTCCTGATTTATACCAGGAAGCATCTCTGTGAGTTTGGTACCCAGAATGTAAGCACTTTATGAGTAAAACAGGAGAAGAACAAGCTTCAAAGTTGCGTCAGCCCTAACATTGTCATACCTGCCCTCCCTACTTTTTGCATATGAGTACCAGAACTTTCACCCTTCAAAACAATTTCATCTTGTGAGAAAGAATGAGGGTTGTAGAGGGACAAGTCCATCTATTTATATTTTTGAAAATTATAAGGCGCGTGAACACGACCCGTCAGTGTATTAGAGTGCTGTACATCGAAGCCGACAAGTTAAGCTGGTAAAGGACAAAATAATAAACCAATAAGAGGTAGTACCCATCACAACGGTCATGGGCACTACCTTGTCCCTACTGCAAATCTCTCCAAAGCATAAAGACTTCTGAATCAGCTCCCTGTAGACCTGAGAGGGTCCTTCAGAAGCTGTTACAAATGTTTGTGCAGAGCCCAGACACATGATATTGTGTGGCAAGCCATGTCACTATCTGAGTTGGCTGGTCTGCCCTTCCATTCATGTGTGTTTGAAGCAATTTAACTAACCAACATATATGAATGCAGGATTACGTCTAATTATGACATGTAACTATTATATGCTGAACTTTTTTTCTCAAACATTAAAACCCTGTGTTACCAGTAACATGTGTTACGAATTATAATGCAGGATTATGCTTCAAAAATTGTTAGTCTCCTCAGTTAATCTTCTTTAGTTGTGAAATCAGCACACTGTATTGCTTCCTTCTGCTCCTGTTGTCTTTTTGTCTCTTTTTGATTAACTCTGCGTGCTAACATTTATTTCCAGAGCCTTCATTCAGTCCAACAGACCTTCAGTTAATCCCTGCTGACCACCTGCAAGGCAGCCATTGTTATATGCTGATACTGGAGCACTCCAAAGCAGTGACGGCTCTCGGTGTATTGAAAAGGCCTTGCACGCTGATGACCGGTTACTCACCGGTAATATTCATTACTCCGAGTCGTAGCCCTCCCCGTCCCAGTCCTAACTACATGAGCATAGCTCCTCCCACCAGAAACTCCCAAGCAACTTGAAACCCATCCCTTCCCTCCAGGCCACACCCATACCCTGAGGCATATAACCCTGTGACCTGCCAATCAACAACCTGTACCCAACAAGCACAAGAAGCCGAAACAGGGAGGGAGGGATGGGAACCTGGACTGGGACGGGGAGGGCTACGACTCGGAGTAATGAATATTACCGGTGAGTAACCGGTCATTACCTCCTCGTCAGCCCTCCCCGTCCCAGTCCTAACTACATGAGCAGATACCAAAGCAATAATCGGCTTCACTCAGTAGCAAAAAACAGACTTTATTAAAGCACAGAAAGTCACACCACCGGAGTAGAACGCAACACAGCGTCCCCAAACCCAGCAGAATCAGTCCCCCCAACCACCAAACGATAATGGGACATAAAGGTGTGCGGAGAACTCCAGGTAGCAGCCCTGCAGATTTCAGCCATGGAAGCCCCCTGAAAACAAGCCCAGGAAGCCGCCACCCCCCGAGTCGACCTTCCCTGAACAGACCCTGGAGCCAACACACCACAGGCCTCATACGCAGCACCCACAGCCCATCGTAGCCAACGACTGAGGGTAGCCCCAGAAGGCTTAAGACCCTGACCAGCCAGGCCAAAGGTCACAAAAAGGGATTCCACCTTACGAAACGGCCCAGTACGTAACAAATAGATCTCAAGAGCCCGCCGAACATCCAAACAGTGCAGCCGCACCTCAACCTCTGAAAGAGGACCAGGACATAAAACAGGCAAAACCAGATCCGCAGAGCAGTGAAAAGAGGAAGGGACCTTGGGAACAAAGGAAGGATCAGGCCGCAGTACCACCCGATCAGGAAAGAAACGTAAAAAAGGGGCCGAACAAAGCAAGGAGCCCAATTCCCCAATCCGCCTAGCTGACGTAATAGCCACCAGGAACAGCACCTTGATCGTCAGAAACCTCAAAGACACCTCCAGCAGAGGTTCAAAGGGAGCCCCCTGCAAAGCCCCCAAAACCAGAGGCAGATCCCAACTAGGAGCAAAGGACCGAATGACAGGCTTCTGAAGGAAGCAACTCCGCAACAAACGGGACACCAGGGGAACCACCGGGTCACAGACCGAACCCCGAATGGCCCGAACAGCAGCCCACTGAGCCCTCAGGGAGGACACAGCCAGACCCAAGTCAAAGCCGTCCTTCAAAAAGTCCAAGACCAATACTGGATCCACTGCCAACGCAGACCACCCACGCGCCGTACACCAAGACTGAAAAGAAACCCAATGCCGGGCATAGGATTTGAGAGTCGAAGGGCGCCTGGACCTCTGAATAAATTCCGCCACAGAAGGAGAACACCCCAACGCCACAAGGTTCATCCTTTCAACAGCCAACCCGCCAGCCTCAGGCGGACCAGACACTCCAGAGACAGAGGGGGAAACGACAAGGGACAAGGGACCACTGGCAACCTCCAGCAAGGCCCCACTGCCAACTTCAATAACAGAGGGAACCAAGGCCGCCTGGACCAATCCGGAGCCACCAGGATCACCGAAGCCCGATCCAACTTGACCTTCAGCAGAACACGTGGCAGCAGGGCAATAGGGGGAAAGGCATACATCAGGCCCCCCTCCCACCGGAAGGACAGGGCATCCACCCTCCAAACCTCGGCAGAGCGAACCAGAGAACAAAACGTCTCCCTCAAGGCGTTCCCCGGGGCCGCAAACAGGTCCACCACAGGGACCCCGAACCGGGCCATCAGGCAGCGAAACACATCCTGAGACAGGCACATGTCCGACAGGGAAGGAAACACCCTGCTCAGGCGATCCGCCTCCGAGTTCAAAATCCCAGGCAGATGTAAAGCCCTCAGAGACAACAAGTGAGACTCCGCCCACAGGCCTATACTTTGAGCCAACAAATTGAGGGAAGCCACCCTCGCGCTCCCCTGGCGGTTGATATAACACACCACCACCGTGTTGTCGGACCGCACCATCACATCCCTCTGGAGGACCCAAGGCAGAAAATGAGACAACGCCAACTGAACCGCCTTCAATTCTCGCCAATTCGAGGACATTTCCGCCTCCGGCACAGACCAAAGACCCTGCACAGACTCCTGACCCAAGACCGCACCCCAACCCAGTACGCTGCCGTCGGTCGTCAGGACCAACCTCACCTGGGACACAAAGGGCGAGCCCTGCAAGAGGTTCCGATCCACCAGCCACCAGGACAACTCCCGGGCGATGGACACACCCCCCGGAACCAACAGCTCGTAATCCAGAGAGGCCGGATCCCAATGCTCCAGAAGATGATTCACAAGGGGGTATAAGTGTAAACGGGCCCAAGGAACAATCATCACAGTCGCTGACATCAGCCCCTGAACACGCAACCACTGGCGAGCCGTGGAAGACTTTGCCCCCAACACCTTCTTCAGTTCGTGCACAAGAGTCAGTCTGCGGGGCTCCGACAGGAAGACCTTCCCCAACCTGGTGTTGAACACCCCCCCAATGAACAACAGTTCCTGAGTGGGGTGAAGATGGGATTTCTCCAAGTTCAGAATCCACCCGAACCGTTGAAGGAGACTGCAAACCTCCCGGGAGTGTGACTGAGCCTGAAGGAAAGAAGAGGAAGAAATCAGCCAATCGTCCAAGTAAGGGAAAACCTGTATACCCTTAGCATGCAACAAACCCACCAAGGGCGCCAACACTTTAGTAAACACCCTCGGAGAGGCAGACAGGCCAAAGGGCAATACCTGGAACTGGTAGTGATCCACCCCTACACAGAAACGCAGGAACCTCTGGGAATCTGCGTGCACTGGCACATGAAAATAGGCGTCCCGTAGATCGAGAGAAGCCAGGAAATCTCCCACCGACAGGAAGGGAAGAATCAACTGCAGAGTCACCATTTTGAAGGACCGATGAGGGATACACAAGTTCACCGCCTTCAGATCCAGGACCGGACGGAAGTCCCCATTTGGCTTTTGGATCAAAAACAGGATTGAGTAAACCCCCCGACCCTGTTGTCTCACAGGCACCCTCACCACAGCACCCTTTGACACCAAGTCCCGAACTCCGTCCAATAGAGCACGACATCTTGCTAGAGATCTGGGAACAGGGGTAGCTTTGAACACATCCACCGGAGGAGTCCCAAATTCTATTCTGTAGCCCAGCCGTACCACCTGTAGAACCCACAGATCCCGAACGAACTCCTCCCAGACAGGTAAAAAAGAGGTGAGGCGACCCCCAACCGGCACCTCCAAGGAATCCATCACATAGTCACGACTTGGAGGGACCTGCAGAAGAGGAAGCACCATGTTGACCCCGGGACTTGTGGAAGGAAGGGACACCCCGGCCACGTCCCCTACCACGAAAGGGCTGAGCAGCCATCTTAGATTGAAACGCCTGCCCAAAAGCCCGCTTATAACCCGCAAACTTCCCTTTCTGAGAAGAGCGGACCGGAGCCAACAATTTTTTGTCCTCAGCTGTCTTTTTAATCAAAGCTTCCAACGGCTCCCCAAACAGCTTAGAGCCCGTGAAAGGAATCTTCATCACGGCCGCCTTCTGAGCAGCTTCCGCCTTCCAAGACTTAAGCCACAACTGCCTCCTAGCAGCAACCGAGGCCCCAGCAGCCGCCGCCGCAGCACTAAGGGAGTCGAAGGACAAGTCAGCCATGAAACGCAACTGCTGTTCCAACATGGACAAAGACTCAGAGGGATCCTCTTCCTGCATGAGCTGCGCAGAAATACCCTGACAGTCCTTAAGAAGCGACTGAACAAGATAGCTGGTGTAAGCAGCAGACCGAACAGCCAGATTGGAGGCTGCAAAGGACCGCTTCAAGGCCCCCTCGACACGCTTGTCCCCAGGATCAGAAGGCACCGCATCTTCAGACACCACCAGGCTCTGAGACGCCATACCAGCCAGCAGAGAATCCACTTTCACCACAGCCGGAAACTCCTCCGCGAAGCCCTGCAAGGGATACCTCTTAGCCAGAAACCGGGGAAAGGCATGCCTGTCAACATCCTTCCACACCCCCTCCAGCACCTTCCTCACAGACGTATGAATGGGGAGGCTTTCCGGATCTTTCTTCAGGTAATTGGCGAAGAAGTCTTCAGACTCTCCACCCTCCACAGGATCAGGGAATCCCAGATTGTCTCGAACATGCTGCATAACACAGCGAAGGTCAGCCCCTTGGACAAAACGACCCTTCACTTCCTCATCAGAGTCAACGTCCGGATCCACCTCAGCCGAGGCATCCAATTTCTGTCTCTTAGGCCCCTTGGGAACATGAGCCACAAAGGCCGCCGCCACAGCAGCCTCAATCATTTTTTGAATATTTGCCATGGAAGGAGCAGTGGAAGAACCTGCGACCACCTCCCCATCCTCACAGCCGAGTTCACGCACGTCTGCACCTCTACCCTCCATGTTGTAAACAGGAGAACAGAAATCCAGACCCCAAGATATACCCAGACCAATCAAAGCAAAAATCCCCAAGGGCCAACCAGGGAAAGCCACCCAGACCTGGAGCCAATCCCTACACAGGACCGAAGGCCGGCCTTCAAACCGCCCTATCAGAGAAGACTACCAAACTACAAAAGGAAAAGACTGAACAGGGCCCAACTGTAAGGATACAAAGAAACCCAGAAGACCCCGTCCCAGGAACCAGTGAACCCAGAGGTAAGAACTCCCCAACTCCCCAGCAGAACTCCACAGCAGAGCAGCAAGAGGCCAAGACACGAAATCAAGCCCCATGCAAATCCCTCCAGTAAAAAACGGCAATAAAGCAAAATTGGACCGCCAGCAGAGGGAGCTCCAACAACAGAAACGCGGGGGAAGAGAACACTAACCCAGGAAACAATCAACAAAGTCGGACCGAACCTAAATATCGGGCCCCCACGGACCAAACAAAGGCAGTCCCCCCCCCTCCCCGCAACCCCAGACTCCACCAAGGATTGCAGGAAGCATAAAGAAAAAGGGGTTAAAACACGGGCTCGAAGAAACGAGCCCCGAGAGTTACAGACAGAGAAGCCAATCCGGCACGCCCTCGGCGCGCTGAAAAAGCCAGCCACACACCCCCCCTCCCTCCCCGGGTGTACCGGCTAGAGCAGGGACGAACCCGGAAGAGGGGAGGCTGCAGCAGGGAGCCACCACCCCACAGCAGGCAGTCAGGACCCCCAACCCCACGGTCCCGCTACAGCAGGGACTCAAAGCAAATGCCTACAAGGTAAAGAAAAACAGGCACAATAGGGGTTAAAAACGGGCGCTTAGCATCCCGTTCCACACTCACCAGATAGGAGGCCAATTCCAGTGCCCCCCTCGACGAAGACTGCTCGGAAGTGATTCCGCAGAAAAAACAAACAGGTTGTTGATTGGCAGGTCACAGGGTTATATGCCTCAGGGTATGGGTGTGGCCTGGAGGGAAGGGATGGGTTTCAAGTTGCTTGGGAGTTTCTGGTGGGAGGAGCTATGCTCATGTAGTTAGGACTGGGACGGGGAGGGCTGACGAGGAGGTAATGCTAGGTTTGCAAAGCGCCTGGGGCGCACGCATTCAAAATGTTTTCAACCGGTTGGCACCTGTGTGTCTATCTAGAGCATAGTTACTTAGACTGTGGTTGGGCTCCTGTAAATACAAACTACCTACTAGATAATGGCTACTTGTTAAGTGGAAAACCAGAGAATCAGCACAAACAGCAGGTCTCCCACTGACAGCAGCGGTGATTTCAGGTGGAATATCACCTAAGTGAGAATGGTGGCATAACTTGCATATTCACCCATTTGTCTACCTACACATTTCTCTTGGTGAGGTAAGTACCCGCTCTAGAGATCTCTCTGTGACCTACACATCACTCATGACTCAACTGCAGGCCTTCTGTGAGCGATGGCAGTTTAAACTAGTCTGCCCTGCTCAATCTGTTCTGTAGGGAATGGAAGGTTGCACTTGCTGCCTTCTGTCAGAGAGAGAGGTCTGCTTTTTTACTGCCATACTGTACCTGTCCTGTGAGCACCCAAAGTGTCACTGCTGCTGACCAATTTGGAACTGTCCTGTGATGGGGAAAGCTTGCACTAGTGTTGCCGAGCTGTACCTGTCCTTTGAAGGAGGAAAGTTTGCACTGTTTCTGCCCATGGGGTACTTGTTCCTAGAAAGAGGGATGTTTCCACTGTTGTTGGCCCACGTTACAAAAAACACAAAGCATATATTGAAAGTACTTGCATAACATGTCCTGTGAACCAGGGACTGTTTCATAATAATTTACGTGAGATACACTCTTGATGGAGTTGCCTGACCCCTTTTTTTTGAGCATCGAAACATGCTGACGGAAAAGAGAAGCAGGTTTTGTTGCTCAATCTTCCTGTTTTTAAACTTATAGTAGAGGAACATCAATATAACATTTTAAACAATTTTAATATAGATCTGACAGTTTGATATTGTTATAAACGTTGTCTTCAAGGATAAAGATTAGTCATTACCATGCAGACTTTTGCAACACAGTAGTTTACAATGCATATAAAACAACATGTTGACCTTTACTGTTGCCACTGTGTAGTTATAGTAAGAACTGGGTTTGCATAGGAAATGGGTTTTTTGGTTTCCCAAATGCTTTGGCGCCATTTGACAAATGTTCACAAAACTTTCCAAAACAGTTGTATACACCACAGTTCCTTCCTGTAAAATTTGAGGTGTTCTGTTAAACGGGCAACGAGAAAAGGGAGGATTCCCAAAATCTGTCTTACTCGTGCCATTTCCCACAGGAACTTTGGACACTGTTACAGCCACAACAGCTGAATAAAATCACGCCAAGTTTGGCAGAAAGCTAGTCATTTACCCAGGAAGCATGCGATTTGGTGTAAATCTGTTTAGTAGTTTTTGATAAATTAAGGTAAAAAAGGTATAGATATATTGAGACGCAAGAGTACTGCGGGACCAGCAGATCAACAGGCAAAATCTGATTGGCTATCTCACATCAACAAAAATGTGTGGCTGCCATTTTAGGGCTTGGGGACTCTAAAAAAAAATAAAAGTTACATATGGGGCCATGGTAGGGATACCCTGAAACCCAAGGCTTTGCGGCCTAAATAATTTTGTTTAATGGTACTGCGGTATGGAAAAGAGGCTGGCCCACTCATTTCATTTACAACACCTCCCACCTCTGGGGTGGGCTAGGGCCTGCGGTGTTGATGCATCAGTGTAGTTAGGGTAGCAGGGCAAGCGGACCCACTGCTTGAGCCATTTAATGACCCCAGGGCCGTTGTCTAGTTTATTTGCGGAGGGAGGTGTGGGGCCTACCGTTCTGAGCAATATTACGGCCCCAGGGACCCCTATCCCAGGGCCAGATGTTTTACTTATTAGAGAGGTAGGCATAGGGCTCCTTACCTAAGCCAGATAATGGCCTTTTGGACCCCATGCCTAGGTGTTGAAGTCTTTAATATTAGGGGGTTTGGGATCCCTTCCTCAATCCATATAACGGCCCCGGCGACCCCCTTCCCAGGAGCCCGATGGCAGGCAGTGTCCCGGGTCATGCAAAGCTAACTCCCAGCCTGTGCTCTCCAAGGCAGAGAAAAACTGATTTTTTTCCTTCATGGCTGGAGCAAAGCAACACAGCTGGCTCGTGACAGCACTCAGGGATGGGATTCAGGAGGGCCACGGGGCCATAAGCACCCCTCTGTGCCTATGGTGTCAAGTTGTTGGTGCCCCAGGTGGGACCCTTGCACCCATGAAAATAAATGCCACAGAAGGGCAGAAGTTTTTTCTCGTAGGCAATCAAAGGTTAAACAGTCCAGTGGGTCTGAGAGCAGAGCTAGCCAATCAAATGCAAATGTGATCAGCTCACTGGTTACAGGCTAATATTAACACTCAATAGAAAAATAAAGAGGTCTGCTAAAAATACATTACTTACCAGAAAAATGCAGGCTTAATTTGAGCATTTCGTTGCAGGGTCACACGGGCACTCTTTTTTTAGGGGCCAGCACCAATGCACCTATTTTCCTCATCAGCCTTTAACGCAGAGCATGAGAGAAAGAAACACAAAAGGGGGACAGGAGAAAGCGAAAGACAGAAAAGGAGTGAAAGGAGGGGGTGAAGAAGAATCTGCAGGGCCTCCTCTGCCCATGAAACCTCACAACATTTGGTGAACCTCACAACTTTTGGGCAGAGGAATGCAGCGTCATAAACTCTCTACATACAGTTTCTGTGGATGCATCAACTGCACACAGCCCGTTTGAGTAAGAGAAGCTCATCTGCTCAGAGGGGGAAACATTCTGCCGCACATCAGGCTGCAGCTGTGAATTGATCAAACTGCAAAACATCTCACCCGACGCCACTACTTCAGTTGTCTCCTTATCAAGAGATAGATTTTTCTTCCTCTGTGAAAACGTGGACTTTCGAAGTTGTAGCGTGTTATCGACCCAGTCCATGATTAAATAAATTGTGTACCAGTGTTTGAACATGTGTAGAGAACTGTGCAATATAGGACCTTACAAGCATGTAGCACTGCTCTGTGCAGTTAAGACAGTTCGGCATATTATATCTGCACGTTTGGTGCTTAGCACAGCAGATACCAAGTAAGTGGAAATGCTATGTGTGCACTTCATCCCTTTCTCAGCGTCTCTTTCTTCCAGAATCTTGGTTTTCCTGGAATCCCCCCCCCCCCCCACCCCCCCCTCCCCCGTGAGCTTTGAGGTGGTACGGGCCTTTCTCACCGGTGCTGGCAGCTAAATTTAGCCTGCTTGTAGCAGCTGGACTGAGTGCCGCGGGCGCGAGAAGGCCCAGCGCGCGTGCTCCCTGCGTCTCGCGCACAATAACAGCCAGAGGCAGATGTGCGGCTCAGGCCCTGATCAGGGTGGCACGCGCTGTCATGATCTAGCAACCCACACTCCTGCAGGTGGAAATGCGCCGCGGTGTTGTGACACTGCAGGCAGCGCGCCACTCTGGCAGGCATGGCGCCGTTCCCTTGCAAGCACGGGGCCTGGACAGGCGTCAGTGCAGTTTTGCACCATTTATAGAGAGAATCGGTTTGTACTGGTCCTGTGCAGTGTTGGAGGAATATTGCACCTACTTACGAGTGCAGAAGCAACACTGCCAGCGGTAGTGCTGCCACCCAAGTCCAAATCATCGAGGCACTGTGGGGCATATTTATCAAGGGGTTGCGTTGCTTTTGCACCATGCGACGTGGTGGTGCAAAAGCGACGCAGTCCCTAAAGATGCAATTACTCAAGTCAAGCAGGGCCCCCTTGCGTGGCCCTGAGTTGCTTGATAAATCCATAATAACGTAGCGCAGTGCAAAACGCTGCGTTACGTCACTCTGCCCCAAGGGAGGTGTTCCATAGGTGGCGCGTGGGTGTTCCCTCACAACACTCATGCATTTTGAGGCATTCCCAGATTTACCATTTCTGGTAGACCTGGGCATGCGCAAAAATGCCACGCCTCCCCAGGGAAGGCGAAACAAAGGCAAATATCTTTATTTCCCCTTGTTTCCTATCAGCACACAGAGAAAGAGGAAAATGCTTCAGGGGATTGTTGTTGTGCAGGAAGGCGCCCCTACCTGCACATAAACAATCCTGCTAACAATGCAGACACCCTTACACCATGGTGCAAGAGTGCCTGCATTGGCACTAGGCAGCACATTGTGCGCCAGCACTGGGAACAGGCAGGAAAGGGCCTGTATAATGTTCAATGCGGCACATTCCTGCCCTTTTACTATCACATAGCGCAGCAAGGTGACTTGCTGCGCTGCACTGTGCTGCGTTGCACTGTGCTGCATCACTTCTTGATAAATAGGGCCCTATGTTTCCAGTGTGGGGCTTTAATTTCACTACCTAATATGTTCTGGGCACTATTGTGGCTGGTTCCTTCATTTAAGCTGGCACGCCTCTTAGCAAATATCTGTAAAAGACAAGCAAAGATGGTATAAATCTCGGGTTTCATAAGTGTTCCCAAAAGTAGTTAATCCGGTTCAAGTTTTTTAGGTACGTTTTGATTTATGTGGGTCGGATCGTGTAATGGAATCATGCGGGACTGGGAACCAAAACCGGCCCTGGCAAAGTGCTCGGCCGGCCCCCCGCCCCCCTCCCCTGGTCGGCCGAGCACTTTGCCAGGGCCGGTTTGCGGCTGATTTTGTTACATGGCCGAAAATGGCCCTGTAACAAAAACGGCCCCCAGGGGCCCCAAACCGGCCCCCTACCCATGCGGCGCACCGGGGGATTGCCTGGTGCCCGCAACGGCCAGTCCGGCCCTGAATGGAATACAGAAGGCTGCATGTATCAGAATGCAAATTAAAAACTGGACTGCATAGGATACTCAAGCATTGGCCTTGGACAGTGAGCTCTATGGAACTTAACCATGTCTGAACCATGTCACCCTCAGTAACAACCCTTCTGATGGTCACTCAAAAACTCAATTGAAAAATGTTATCTGGCTCCGGGTGCTCACAGGGGCCTGTAGGCGAAGTCGATAAGGGCCGGATGGGCAGAATGTCTTAAACTTTGTCATAATTTGGTATGTGCAAGCCTTTTTATATTGACCACCCTGAAAAGTATTGACTATATTGTGAGGAAGGGAACTTCTGAGATATGCTTTGGCGACAATTCCTGATCACACATTTTTTTTGTCGATGACCAAACGCAAAAATAAAACCTAAATTCGGCCAACTTCGACACTACAAAGAGAAAATAGTTCCACCAAACTCAAGAGTCTGTCAGCGGATCCTTTGTTGGAGGCCTCTAGTGCTCCAGTGACATGCTCTGATGTTCACAAATATGGATGGCGACATCTGGATAAACAGAAGGGAAACATTTCTTTGTGCGTGAGCCGGGGATGACAACACTCGCCAGCCACAACCAGGACCTGGGTATTCGTAGGGATTGGTTTACTAGAAGAATCCAAAATGTCTGCCAAGACGGATCCCTTGGCATGAGTTTAACAAAGCCCATCCAGTGCCACAGGTAATTGATGGCAGGCTTCAAGTTCTCGTTCAAAAGGGGAAAATTAATTTCTCACCACCCACGCCTGCTGGTTGGCTATTCAGTTATCTGTTTCACAAAATATTTCCCCTTCTTTTCAAAGAGGAAGGTAGGCAGTGCAGGAGTTTGAATTTAATTCAGGAATAGAGGCAACATGTAGCGAGTGAAGCTAGGATTTCTTGGCAGGCCGCAGATAAAAACAAATCCTGTCATCATGGCAACTGGAAACCACAGTCATGCTCATGAAAGAGGAGGATTAACAGCTTTCACAAAAAGACCCATGGTGTCACACAAATATTTTGGCAAATGGTACTGTGTGGGAAGTCTTCATAAGCACTGCTCTGACTACTGGAGTGAGACCGAAGCAACAGTGCTCTGGGAAAACAACTGAGTGGTACTAAATGAGCCAGGTGCAAACATTTTAACTACACCCTCTGAGCCTCTTCTGTGTCACACATTACCACAGGGCCAACACCATTGTTAGTCTGTTTTTAGAATGAGGAAGGCATACAAAAGAACTAGAGTGGGAAGCGAGCAACATAGGGCTAGCATGGGTAAACCTAATGTAGGACCCCAGTATCTAAAACATCGCTTTCAGTAGTATGTTCCCATCAGATCACCTAGTTCACCATCTGCTTGCAACCTAAGGGTTCCCAAATTTAAAAAACCTAACTGGAGGAGGGGTGGGGCAGGAGGTTCATTACTTGCACTCCCAGGCTTTAGAACTCATTGTCTCCTCATCCTAAAGAAAAAACTGGCCTGCTTGCATTGCGGAAGGCTCTTAAAACATACCTTTAAAAAGTTAAATTAGGTTCACGGTATTATTAAACTTTCGTTGGATTGTGCCCCATCTCCAGAGTTATAGCGCCTAGATACCTCAGGGTAATAGTGCACTTTATACATTCAATTTTCATTTAATTTTATTTCATTACTACCGGGTCCTCCCCAAAGGGGGTGGTGGTGAGGGTCCCTAGCCGAATTCGCTGCTATAAGCAGTTTTCGCCCACTCCTCTGAGTGAAGGTAACCCCCCTTGTCCACCCTTTTTCTATGGAAAGCTTCCGTCACGATGTGAAAATGTCCCTGCATCCATGTGTGTTTTTTAATCAGGCGCAGAACCTGGCAGCCAGTCTTACGCTGTCCCAGCTTGATACGCGCTTGCGTCCTTTCTCTGTGCTGTGATGTGGGCGGAGATAACTTGGAAATAGCCCTCCTTCCAGACTCACTTTTCAGTTACACTTGTGCTGAATGATGCAACCAGCCGTCTCCTCTTCGAAGCGCTTTGCTTGTGTGTTCCCTATGGCTTCCCCATTGGTGCGGCTCCTGGAGAAGATGCTCCCATAGGGAATCCTCCTATGCAGAATTTACTCTGGACACTTGGAGGTATACAGTCAAAGATCTGGTCTAAGCTTACTCTACTGATTCAAACATGATTGGGCCTTGGCCCTCCTGGAAAACAGAATAAAATAAGGAGGAGGAGGAAATTGGTAGAAAACCCAGACTCCTCTAGCTCCAGACTCTCCAATAAGTAACACATATTAAATTATTATAGGGGTTGGTTCCCAACTATTTGAACTTTTCAAAAGTCTATTTGAGTTTATGGCAGGATTTTAAAAGCAGCAAGAGTTTAGGTTTGTAATATGTTACCGTTTAACTTAAGGCATGCCGTTCCACTGGTTTAAACAGAAAACGAACCTGTACATAATGCAAAGCAAGGGTATTTGAATTAAACACTTCACTCTTTAATAGCATTGTGTTTTATTGGGTGAGTAATCTGTATAAATATTATACGTTTATTTTTTTGTTGCACCTTGACGCTTTATTTTAAATTAAAGACGAAATAATAAATACTTTGTTCTAACATTAAAGTGCATTCCTGCATCCAATGGCTTAGGCCTGTGAGAAGAATCAGAGGATACTATTGCTTGGGATCCTCCCTGGTTTTGAGGTTCTTGACCATTTGCCACTAGAAATGAAGTAGAAATCGTGCTCCTTCTTATTGGCCGCTGCCTCCATTTGGCGTCTTGTCCACCATTTTACAGTGGTACTGAGCCCCCACAGGTCTCACATGGTGACTGTTCCGAAAGGCGTTCTTACTAACATGGAGGTTTAAATCCCTGTGCACCATCTTCCTCTTCCTGCCAGTTCCAATAACAGTGCCTGGCAACCCTCTGTCTGCTGTTAAAGCAGTTTCAGGGGTCCATTCTACTTCCTCCGGCATGTCTTCTTGCACAGTAACCTTTCCCCTGATACTGCTGCATTACACTGGTTAATGGACTTTACTGATGGACAGGGAATGCCTTTGATGAAGCCCGTTGATGTTCAGGTGCCAGAATGTTGGGCCGAGGCCCGCACTCGAACCTGGTACACAATTTCCAAAGTCGTCAGCTCTGGCTGTTAGGCCACATATCCTTTCCTAGGGGGTGTCCCTTCCTACAAAAAACTTTGTAAACGTTATTATTATTAGAGCTTTTTGGCCATGTGACCTTAGCACTGGGTCCCGGGGCAGACAGCCTAATGCCCAAAGATGCAGCCATTTAAGAATGAAGCAGAAGGTTTTGTAACTATTTGGAAGCCACTGAGGAAACAAAAGCTCGGGTGGTGTTTTTGAATTGCTTCACACTTTGTAGGTGATGAGCTTTACCACCGTGTTCACTTTGCATATTAGCTGTTGACTTGTTATCTTTACTGTGAAGGATGCCATAGACACTGTTACACTTTTCACACTATTTACGTTGACCACACATGCGTTACAACGTGTGACTGTGTCTCAGTTGTAATCTTTTCTGACCGTGCTCTCAATTAATGTTCACGAACATTGCCACTTTTACCTGTACAGGAATGTATGTCACTATGCTAAGAACACTAGTGCATTTCCTGTAAAGTAACAAATTGTACCGCAATTGTATAAAAGTGTCTAAAACTACAAAAATACCCGCCACTGCATCCCAAAATGCTAGAAATTTGTAATTGTGGAGTTCATAACAACAAACTGACTCCCTAGCCTCAGATAATCTGCAAGTCCCAAGTTTGAATTTTGGTAAAGCAAACTCATCTGCCGTTCTTCAAAAGTTGGTAAACCTAGTACCATTACATTGGGCAATAGTAACACCACTTATTTACAGTGCTTGCAAACGATAGGCGTGCTTTATGAAAAACAAGTTCAATCAATCAATCAACCAGGTTTCTTATAAAGCTCGACTACTCATCCGAAAGGGTCTTAAGGCGGCGAGTGGGGATGGGGTGGATCTGCTGTTCAGTCGAAGAGACAGGTCTTGAGGTCCTTCCTGAATTGCGGCAGCAATGGTGATTGCCTGAGATGCAGAGGCAGGGAGTTCCAGATCTTCACAATGAGGTAGGTGAAGGATCTTCCTCCAGCCGTGGTCTTGCAGATATGTGGGATGGTGACAAGGTTATCATTATTACTATGGTGGGGAAAAGGGGTATATTCTAATGGATGTGCCTGGATGACAGAGATTAAGGAATAACATCCTACTGGACCGGTGGTTTTGGTAAAACACACCACCACAATTCAAGAATAAAGCTGATCGGATGGTAGATGCAAATGTTTTGATTGGAAGAGTGAGGTGCCTGGAGAGCGCCACCACACCCAGCCGGAGCTCCAGGCAGCTGCGACTGGCATGGATCTGGGGTGGCGGGGCGGAGGGGGGGAGGAGGGTTGGAGAGGGTAGGGGATAAGAGGATATTTTAAAAAAAGAAAAAAAACATACCTTACCGTCACGTCTCTATGTCATCTCTCCTTGCATCAGGAATGAAACAGGAAGCAGGCAGTCAGGCTCCCCGTTGTGATTGGTAAGCACACAGGCTCCCCAGACCAATCACAACACAGCAATGCAGCGTTGTGATTGGTCTGAGCGCTGTAGTTGAACGCTCAGCTAAGAACTGGGGGCCTGGGTATGTTGTCGATGCAGGCTGTAATGCAGCCTTCATGGAGAACAGGGAAAGTGTGCAATGACTGTTGGCCGGCCCTCTCGTGCTACCATTCCTCCACAGCTCTGCAGCCCCGCCCCGTCAAGCAAAGCTGATGCAGCAGGAGGACAAAATAAAATGATAAAATATTACATAGACTATCTTCATTACATTTTTTCTTTTCTTTGACTGCTTCAAGGCAATGGGGCAACGCTTTTTCGCCTGCTTGATCGAGCCGCCACTGGCTACAGGGCTCACAAATGACCATCAGGCAGCCCACAACACACCTTTAAGACTATTGCATAGATGATTTTAAATATTACAGTAATCTGCCATTTGTTGTGGTTCAATTAAAAAATATGGCAGAAGTCCAACCCACTGTGTTATTGTTGTCTGTAATCTCGACATTCACAGTGCAATAACTTTTGTGGTTTTCTGTTCCAACCCGATTGATACTTTAACCATGTTTTCCCCGCAATGAATTACTTTCTTGTTTCAAAATCCAAATATGTCAACAGGTATAACAATCTGCATCTGTCAAATTCACAAAATAAGCCCTGTGGCAGGAGACTTCAGCCAGGACAAAGACCATACTAATGAATTAGCTGTGAGGTACAACTAACACTACCGCCAAGTTGTGTTATGTTATGTCATGCCATTTTATGCAACGTTTTTTTCTGCTTTCAACCATTATTATGGCCCGTAGCACATTTTCACTGGGCACGTACTCATTTGAGCACGAGGAATCAACACTGGTTACTTGTTTTGTTTGTTGGTTTTTGGTTGTGTGTGGTGACGAGAATTTGTTCAGTGTTTTGTTTTGAAGTGGCTTTGTGGGTTACAAATATTTCGGTGCAGGAAGATCTTTGTGGTGGTTTGTGTGTGTGTGGGTGGGTGTGCCAACAGACAGTGCTGCTTTTCTCAAGCGAGCAGTTGGTGGCCCATTGCTCGCCAGAGAATTGTGTTTTTATTATATAGAGGCATGACAATCCAGGTCAGGGTCTTTTGATATAATTTGATTGTCTTGAGGGGGTCTCAGAGGCGTAGCTAGAGCTTGTGGCGCCCGGGGCTATCCTTCAGATTGCCGCCCCCCTGGGGGGTTGGCAGGGAAAAAGGACAGTGAGCCCCTGAAAGAGGTCCGAGAGACACGTAGTATCGCCGCTAATAGTTACCTCGATCAATCAAGTTACACGCATATATATGACAGGGCCCAGGGCTAGACAGCCCCCGTCCCTAAAATAGTGCTGCCTAGGGCGGACCACCCCCACCTAGCTGCGCTGATGAAGGAAAAGCAGAAAGAAACCCAAAACTTACATCAGTTCTACCTACCCTGTTTGTGACATCTCACTCATAACATCACAGCTTGTGCAGGACCCTTGTCTCCTATCTGCCCCATCCATGACCTAAGCAATGTCTGCAGACCGGTCCACCACACTGGGTTTGACCACAATTCCCCTGGCAGCACCCCCCTAGCTACGCCATTGAGTGTGGGAACTTGACTCTTTATAGCCGTGGTTTCACAGCAGAAGGCTTTTATTTTTTATGTGCAGTGTATATACGAGTTTCCTATATGCTTCTGAAGGCGGTGTGACCCCAGGTCTGTTTATGGTGTCACAGCAGAGTATAACAAGGGGTCCTTAGAGGTGCCTGTGACTTCTGTCTATCGCCTCTCTTGTGCCTCCATCTCTTACACCCACACTTCTCTAGTGTCCCCTTTTTTTTGCACTCAGAGGGTGTGTTCACTGCCGATCATTCTGTGTCAACATCCCTGTGTTCATTACTTGGGATGAGTGTCCCTTTTACTTTCATCCGCATTTTCCTGCTCGGGTTTAAAGTACTAAACTTGGAAAAATAAGTTTTAAAGTGATTCATTGCAGCCCAATGTTTTAAATAAAGAAATAGAAAGGATTGTGAATATTGACTTGTTCACTACAGCTGTTTTGTTACAGTGATTCAGGGGTCTGCTTGGAACACCTGGGGGTGCAGTACGATGGCACCATCGGGCACTACCCCCACTGTAAGAACTGATGCCCTGGCAGTGATTGAGACCTGATGACTCTCTAAACCTGCGGGTTCCCAGTGTCCTTCACATTTTAAAGGTTTGCTTCTCTCACTCACTGTGCTGAAAATAGTGGTGGTAGCCTCTTTCATCATGTGATTGCGGATGAGATGTTGCATTTTCATGTACCCTAATGTATACATTTTTGAAAGGTAAAGCATTTTTGTAATGTGATTTCAACCAGACTCCCCCATATTATGCATGTTCAGCAGGTATATAAACCAACCAAGCGACCTTACTAGCATTAGAACAAAGTACCTGCTTGTTATCTACAGACCACCCCAGCAGGCACTGGACTTTGTGACCTCTCTCAGAGGGACCAGACTGTGAAATCTGCAGCTGACAGTTTCCATGGGAAGCGCTCTACTCACCTATTTAATTAAAGCTGCACACGCTCTTTTTGCACAACACAATACTGAGGTAAGTTTGAAGGGTTTCTAGAAGGATTTGACCCTTTCCAGATTAGTCCATTCACCCTGACACTTGTATGATGACCCCTACACCCCCAACCAACCCCCACCCTCCACCCCCAGCTCACCCTCTGCTCCAGCTCCTTTTGTTTCACCCATACCTGTGTTTGGTGCTGCACATCCAATAAAAAACATGAAAAGTAAACACTGAAAAACAGTGTTGTGCATGACATTTAAACAACGAGAAAAGATTATTTTAAAGAGCTATGAAAGCACCAGAAATGTATCAAAGCCACCTAAAAAATTAACGAAACACTGACAATTGGACCCCTGTACCCACACCTCCACCTCAATGCCTGGATCCCATCCAAAAGGAAATATTACACTTACACCACATTTGCCCACTGGATGAGAGCACATGCATGGACCCCACAATACCCCTGCCACGTGGCAAACCCACAACTGCAGACAAGCTAATACCATAGACCGAAGTTAAATCATAAGTGGTAAACACGTGCCAAAAAAACATCACATTACATCAAATCCGCTGTAAGATGACATCACACCCAACATGAAGACAGCTCCTAATATCCACTTCACAGGGATGAGAGGCTCAGACAAACCCTGCTGGGGTCAGAGGCTCGGGCCCTGGTTAAAAGTGGCCTCTTTTAGTTAAAATCAGATACCGCAATGCATGTAGAGATGAAAGATAAAGATGGGGCATGCGAAGGGGTGGGGGAGGGGACGGAGATAAAGAGGAATCCTGTGTGAGAGAGGGAGGCAGAGGGAAGTGATGGTGACGCCACACCAGAACAGCCATCGCATTTATAGTAATGCGGCCTAGTTTAATTTTTCACAGGCCTGAAATCTTCCGGGAGAGAGTGGTGGAGAAAGATGCATTACTTTAAAAAGTGGCATAGTGACGCAAGGTGCTTGTAAATAAGCCCCCCCCTGTTTTCCACACTAATTATAAGAGAAGGGGGGGAACAACACACCCTCGCACATAACTTCCCTGGTCTCCAACACTCCCACACGGACAACTCACCTGTAGCAGATCACACGGCGCGCTCTCTTCACACAGCACTTCCGGTTGAAAATAAAATGAGGGCTGAAATGGCAGGGCCGGCCCCCGCCATTACCAGTGAAGTCCCAAGTATTTCATCCAGTGGGGGAGGTCAGCAGGGGGCAGCCCCAGAGCACCATCCAATCACCCCACCGGATCCAAATAAGCAGCAGCTGAAGTGAGACCCCGTTTTTTATGTGCTAGCTTTACTCATTGGGGGACCCCGCCCGGCTCCGGAGGAATGAGCAAGCCTGCGTGATCAGCGCAGTCACCCACCTGATCGGCGCAGTCACCCACCTAGCAGCCTTGAAGATAGACAGGCCTGCTCACTCCGTGATCGCTGGTCGGGGCTAGCGCACTTGCGGTCGGATCAAAAGTGCTGCGGGCGCTGCTATATTGAGCAGCGAGGCCAAGTCCACATATTATTGGCGCGAACAGCTCGAGCACAAGGAGCGTAACTGTAACTGTAGGAGCGTCACGCCGTCAGGGGGCTATGCTCGATGGTGGGGGCGTGCGCAGCACGCTGTAGGTGGCAGTGTGTGTTGCCCGCTTGCACTACAAACAGGGCCGCGCATGCGGCCCTGGTTTCCCGTTGCGGCAGACTTTATCATTTAATTGGGAACATGTACCAAATAAATTACAAAGGCCGCCGCAACCAGTGCCACACGGCCGCCGCCCCAAAGATAGTGCCGCCTGGGGCGGACCGCCCCCCTCCGCCCCCCCCTAGGTACGCGCCTGGGGGGTCTTGTGTTTATGCTAGTTTTTGCTCAATATTTCTAGGTTGTATGATGGTGTGAACTAGGAAATACTATCTGTTATCAGCGCTAGTGTAATGTGAAAAATGCATTGCATGTTCTGGTTGTTTTGAGAGGAGACAACGGGGCAGATTTACAAGCCCCTTGCGCCACTTTTGCGTCATTTTTAATATGGGAAAAATGACATAAAAGTGACTCAAAAGTGGCGCAAGGGGCTTGTAAATCTGCCCCAACGTTTTTAAGTAGAGCATATCACTAGGTTCAAGGCTTGCTTCGATTAAATCCTAGAGGCAAAAACAAGCTCGCTAAAGCACCCTGTTGGCACAGCCTTTACAAGGTGGAACAGTGGAAGCTGTTTTGCTTCAGTCCCCGCTCTTTTCAGCGTCCTCTGCTAGCCGTAATAAATGTATTTATATACAGGGCCAATGGAATAATGCGAATGTGCTGCCGCAGCGTTTTTCGCATAATTGTAGATTTGCCACATAATTCAGCATCTGCTCATAATCTGGAGATTTTAACCCCCCAAAAATAGTATCCAGCTCAAATGGTTCAAATAAATATTCTAGTCATTTGGAATGCCTAAGCATGGCATTGAAGCTTAATTGAAAGTTGTACACTCAAATTTTCAAGAAAATAAATTTCAAGACACAGGTGTATGTCTTAATATCACATTTATGTTAGAACTCAAAATCAAGAGAGTTAAATTAGGTTGGAGTTCGCAAGGTATTCTGCATACACATTGACAAAAACACTGCAATACCTTTCTAAATCATTAGGCTATACGCCAATGTATGTTAAAGCCCACTTTCAGATATATAACACAACAAGCACTGGCGTTGCCAATAGGTCTCGCAGTAGGAAAGTTGGAGCTATTGGTTTTGTAAATGACATTTTATATTTATATATCGTTATTGGCATTGTCAATAACAATATATAAATATAAAATGTCATTTACAAAACCAATATCTCCAACTTTCCAAATGCGAAACCTATTGGCAACGCCAGTGCTTGTTTTAGTATCTCCCCAAGTTCACCCTATGTATTTAAACGATGTGTTTGTCGAATATTTGCGTGGAGTGGGGCAGATTTGTAACGTGTTTATTCATCAACATCCCCTTCTCATTTAACGGCATATGGGAAACATCACTGTGTAACTTCTGCCTCTGTTTGTGTTCCACCTTACAACCAATCACAGCCGGGAAGACCCGGAACCCAGCTCAGACATTCGGGGAACGTGCGCTCTTATCTTCTCACTGCAGAAAACAACCATGTTAGATCAAGAAAGCAACTACAAGAGAAGAATCACCCTAGTTTCATGTGACAGAGGTCACAAAAGTATATTTTGCAAATGTACCTGAAAAGCACTGAATATACGAGAGACAGAGAGAAGGAAAGGAGAAGGGTGAGGGAGAGAGAAAGAGAAGGAAGGGGGAGGGAGAGTGAGGTAGGGATGGGAGGCAAGAGGGTGAGAGAGAGAAGGAAGGGGAGAGAGAGAGAGAGAGGAGAGGGAGGGAAGAGGGAGAGAGAGAAAGAAGGGCCGAGAGATGGAGGGAGGGAAGAGGGAAGGGGAGAGGGAGCAAGAGAGAGAGAAGGAAGGGGCAAGAGAGGGTGGAGAGAGGGGAGGTAAGAAGGAGGGAGAGAAAGAGAGAGAGAGGGGAGGGAGGGAGGAGAGAGGGGGAGAAAGAAAGAGAGAGAAGGAAGAGAGCGAGAGAGTGAGGGAAGGAGGGGGGAAGAGGGAATGGGAGTGGGAGAAGGAGCAAGAGAGAGAAAGGGTGAGAAAGAATAGAGTGGGGGGTCTAAAAAAATGACTCTCTCTCCATCAGAAATGACTTAGAAGGTCCCAAAAGCGAGACCTGGTGGGCTATGCCAATGCTTGTTTTGTTTGCAGTGGGAAGAGGCTCAGAGGAAGCAGCGATGGAGGGGATGGGTGTTCGGGATGTAAGCAAATGGTGGAAAAAAGCATTTGGTTGGAAGAGTAACATAGAGAGGGGGGGGGCAGGGATGTGAATGGGCAAGCAGCAGATGGCGAGGAAAGACCAAAACCAGAATTGCAGAGGAGCACACAAACTGTCCCGGAGGTGAAGCCTGGCATAGAACTCTACCATGTTGTATCACAATCATAATCTAAAGTGAGTCTGTTGTGGGTTGAGCTGTTCAAAGGTGGTGAATGCGTGAGCACTTCCTGAAATAAACTGTTATCGTCTGTTGTGACAGTGTACACGGCGACAGTGCAGGAGCAGCAACAGTCAGCAATTACCAGGGCATTCGGGAGCTTTCACACTAGCAGGGTGCAACACTCCTTCATCTCGCAGATGGTTGACGCGGTTTGCTCAGGGCGGAGCGAGAGGGTGGAGGAGCAGAGATAGGTAATGCTGCCAACTGTTCCAGCAGTGTGTTGTGACTCAGCAGAAAGGGCTAGGGTTATATTTCGTCCTTCACACTTTCTCCCGCCAGGGCCCACCCATGTTTGCATGACTTGAAAGCGGCTTGAATGCACTGCTGTGCACCAGCTGGAGAGATCACACGGGCGCGGTGTAGAGCGAGTGCACTTGTAATAAAAAAATGAAAGTTATTAAACACGTTTTTGAAGAAATTAAATGTATACTGTCATATGTTTTTGCAGAAAATAAAATGATGTGTTAAAATGAGAAGTGGGATAGTGAACAGAAGCTGGCTGCATATTTGCAGGAACTGAATTTCTGAATTTGCCATTAGCGAGGATTTCCCAAAGACAGACTTCCAACCCGTTCTTGTCATAAACAAAGAGGAAACTTAAAATGCCAGTTAAATGACGCTTAGATGCAAACATTAAAAATATATGAATTGATATTCTCTCCACATCACATGCTCCTGGCTGTCTTTTGAAATAAGATCCTTGCAGTGTACCATCATTTCTGCTGAAAATGTGTCGCAGCAATATTTCAATGTTCTACGAAAAATGTCAAGAAAAGCATTGGCCGTGAAAGAGACACGGCCGTAAAAGTGAAAGTGCGGCCGAGAGACACGCTCCTTGTATGTTTATGTCTATTTATCTGTAGATGTGTCCATTTTCGGTATATTATGCAGCGAGCACATAATGCACGTTTTCCAAGGCCCTGCCGACCCATGCTTTTTAAGGTTAAATTACATGAATGCAGATGTCTTGCTATCATTTTTACACATGCTTTAATTAAAAATGTCCAACAGCAATATTTCAATGTTCTACGAAAAATGTCAAGACAAGCATTGGCCGTGAAAGAGACACGGCCGTGAAAGTGCGGACTTGAGACACGCTCTGTGGTGGGGGAGTGGGAGGGTCAGGGGCTGTTGTGAGAGGCGCGACAACAAAGGAAAGGCAGAGGATGTTTATAAGATTCACCAAAAGTGTCCTATAAACAAACAGCTACGGCAGAAAGCATTCTTGAAGTTAAAATAAAATAAAACCGAGCTGAGGTTTACAATGTCCTCAGAATTCCTTTCAATGCATCGAATGAAATTACTCAATCACGTGATGACATGTAAGGCCTCTGAACGGGATTACAGTGCTGCGTTGGTAAAAGCTTTCTGTTGGATTGAAAGCAGTTGAATTTAAAAGGGTGGCGGGAATGAGAACACAAGACGGAGGGCATTGCTGTGGGGAGGGGGTGGAGGAGAAATGCACACGGCGGGCAGGGGAGGGGGCGGAGCGGGGAGAGCAGCATGTGGGTGTTAAGAAGCCGGGCTTACAGAGAGCAGACAGTCAGTCGGGAGAAATGCACAAGGCGGGCAGGGGAGGGGGCGGAGCGGGGAGAGCGGCATGTGGGTGTTAAGAAGCCGGGCCTTTGAAGTGAAGCTAAGCTTCACTTCAAAAGGTGTCGGAGGAATGCGGCTGACGGCGATTGCGGCTGTGCACGCGCTTTTAAGCTCAATGCACATGCGCATTGAGCTTAAAAGTCACGGGCACTGCAAGGAATCGCCACGATTCCTTGCTTCTCAGTTAAAAGTTGTTTAAGCCGCAATAGGCTCGCAAGCTCGATGCGCATGCGCATCGACAGGCGAGACCTAAAAAGCCTGTTTCTCACAGAAGGACTAGAATTAGAACATAAAGTTAACAATAACTAGGGCTCCCTTATCCAATTTTACTGATTTTTACTGATAAATAGAGACAGAAAACACTGTTTTTCCTGTCGGTATTCATTTTTTAAAGGCAAAAAAAATACAGATAATTTGGCTTCTTTTGAGTGACTCACCATGCTGGGATTTATTACTTCCAGGTCAATAGCTGTCCATAATGGGAGTATGGGGAGCTACAAAGCTCAATGAGATGTGCTTAAATTACAGCATATCTCAACATGTATAAGTGCTACTATACTATTTTTTTATATGGGTTTATTTATTCTTTTTGGATATGTAATGTGCTAAAACCTGACATGTATCAAAGTATGAGTGCACGTTTATCCGTTAAATAAATGCAGAAATATACGAGTTATCACCTCATCTGTTCACAAAAAACAAAATAAATATGGATAAATACCAATAAGATAGCCCAAAAATAAATATGGATAGATGCATACTGGAATGTTAAAAAAATAAATACCATAAAACCAGAAGCCCTAACATTAACTAAAAAGAAAGTTGGGCTAGACCCCAACGTTTCGATCTCCGTAGTCATGCATCTGTGAGACCATCTTCAGGACTGTGTAGTTGTATAAAGAAAAAGACACTCTGGTTGATAGTCAGCTGGTGACTCCAGTTCTGTAAATGCCCCTTGTCGAAGGGTCAGGAATAGTAAAAATACCATGTAATTATAATGTCTTCCTCCTGCGATTTATGAGGTTGATTCAGTGTTTGAGATATGTCTCATTGTTCTAGTTGCCACGGCACAAACCTTTAGTTTCTGTCGGCAATCAACAAAAGTTTGACTTCAAGGGACAACCAGAGCACTGGAGTCACCAGGGGGTAAAGACAGTGTGGCCTGGCACAAATAAGTGGGTTCTAAGACCCTTACTTTTTTTCTGAAAGGTATGTGAAGGAAGTGTAGGTTTATCAGAATGGGAGCAAGGAAAACATGTTTATTGAGCCTTGAAATCAGCCTGCTTGCATGCACTATGAGTGCTTTTTAGAGGGGGCGAAGACAGTAGTTCTGGGGAGCCAAAGAAGAGAATATGTTGATACTGGGCCCAATTCAGAGAGCTACTTTACAGCAAAATCCTAAATTTACTACTTTTGGTATTCACAGAAGCCATTTAGTAGTCTTAAATTAGGATTTTGTCTTAAATTAGGATTTTGTTCTAAATTATGATGTTGTCCTAAATTAGGATTTTGTCTAAAGTTAGGATTTTGTCTTATGTTAGGATTTTGTCTTAAGTTAGGATTTTGTCCTAAATTAGGATTTTGTCTTAAATATAGGATTTTGTCCTAAATTGGGATTTTGTCCTAAGTTAGGATTTTGTCTTAAGTTTAATTTAAGTGTGTCTTAAGGTTAATTTAAGACAAAATACTAATTTAAGACAAAATCCTAAATTAGGACAAAATCCTAATTTAAGAAAAAATCCTAACTTCAGACAAAATCCTAATTTATGACAAAATCCTAATTTAAGACAAAATCCTAATTTAGGGCAAAATCCTAATTTAAGACAAAATCCTAATTTAGGACAAAATCCTAATTTAAGACAAAATCCTAATTTAGGACAAAATCCTAATTTAAGACACAATCCTATCTTAAGACAAAATCCTAATTTAAGACTACTAAATGCCTTCAGTGAATACCAAAAGTAGTAAGTTTAGGATTTTGTCGTAAATTAGTTCTGTGAATTGGCCCCACAATGTCCAGGGGCCAACCAAAGTACAGCACTTATTTACCAGGATAATGGTTACAAATGTGCGTGCTAGATAAGTTATTAGACCCATCTTCTCATCCATGATTGCATTTTTGCAAAGCACTCAGTAAACATTTGAATTTGAATTTAAAAATTATGTATAAAGCGCTCTTTCACCAGCGGTTTCATGGCGCTAAAACAGACAAACCCCAAGGGGTGGGAAATGAGAGAGGTAAATGAAATGAGAACAGGAGTAACGAGTGATCTAATTAAAAGCTTTGGTGAATAGATAGGTCTTGAGTTTTTTTCGGAATTGGGGATAGAGAGGTATGGACCTAAGTTCTAAAGGCAAGGAATTCCATAGAATTGGTGCGAGGGTGGAAAACTTTGAGCCTCCCCATTTCTTTCTTCGGAAGCGGGAAACTGTCAGGAGGGCTTGCGAGGCTGAGCGTAGTGCCCTAGTGGGAACGTAGGGAACTATCTCTGAAGTAATGAAGGCCGGAGCCATGCCCAGTCGTACTTGACAGATGATAGAGGCAAGCTTAAACTGGACACGTTCACGAACAGGAAGCCAGTGAAGGGATTTGAGAAGGGGTGTTACATGATGGAATTTTGGGAGATTGAATAACAGCCGTGCCGCCTGGTTCTGTATCAACTGCAAACGCCGGGCGTTGCCCTATATGAAAACTAGGTCTTTTCACCATATTTGCTTTTGACTATAGGAAGTAGACAAGATTGCCTATTATACTTTTTATTATTGAATTACTAATTGAACCCATAATGGAGGCCATAAAACTCAATGGGCTCAATTCACGAAGATTTTGCTGTGACTTACTCTTGTAGAAGTAGAGGAGTGCTCATGGCTCACTCCTGAAATTCAAGAGTAAACCAGGAGTATTACTAGAATAAGTCATACCTATTCATTGCGAAGTCTTAGGAAATAGGGCTTACTGACTACATTAGAGAATTTCTTATTAAATATTATTAGGTTACAGCATCCTTGATTGCTATTAATTTATTGACCTGTGTCAGATCCAAGAATTTCTCTCAGCCACCTTTGCGAATGATTGACAGCATTTTACCCGTATGTAGGAGTACAAACTGAGCAATAGTAAAACTTGTAACATGCCCGGAGCTATAATATGCCTAAAAGACACCTAGAAGATATTGGACAGGAATGTCAGTCCAAGAACATGAATGTACTGTGTCCTATTCTTTATCAGTAATGGTAAGATGTTATACTGATTTAGATATTTCAAAACACAAATCAGTGGTTGACTTGGTAGTCGTGGCTTTATCTGTCCTTGTGGCACAGGTTGGGCTCTATGAAAACGATGCTTTCACCACTTGTATTGTGTTTGTATCTAGGGCCACTGGAATGAAGTGGCAATGAAGGACCACATTATGCATCAAGGTTGGCTAAATTAGGTGTCAAGAAAAGGCAAATTATAACTTACATTCTCTGGGAGTATAGTTTTGCTATTTTCTCATTTTAACACAGATTAATGCTGTCTGGGCAAATGTTCCACTTCATTACTACCAGTGTCACACCTGAAATCACCTGAAAGGTCGTAATGTAACTATTTCAGAGGCATGAACCCTGTGTAGCACCACATGGCATTCTTTGTTTTAGTTTATTTCTTTTACACAATTTTTCATCTGTCTAAGATGGAAACATTTTTGGGGGAATCTGTAAAGTATGCAGACTAGATTATAGATTATGTGAGAAGTGTGGTAGATCCATAAATATGTAGAGAATGCAGGGACCCAGAATAACATTATCCCAGAGGCCATGCTCATATCTGTGCTTTCAATATCCATACCAGAATATTTTTAAGAGTTCAGCCAGTATTCTGGCTAAATTCTTTCCAAAGGTGGCAGATCTAGAATTACCTTTCCCTTTCCGTGATTAACCAATTTTCATTCAGGGGATGGTTTTCCTATGATTGAAGATTATTCAGGCTGCTTTTATCAATAATGAAGCTACTTTCTGATCTCATATCCTCAAACAAGCAACATTTAATCTCAGTCATGGTTCAGACTAGATGATACTTTAAAGACCAACTGGGGAATCACTCCTATACCATAAATTAGAATAAATTGTACATTCAAGTCCATTACAGAAGTAGTCCATTGCGTACAAGAAAAGAGCAATCCTTTGGCAAGATGTCTTCTGAATTTATAAGAAGGCGATCTTGAGTCTTCAGATGTAGCAAAGGAAAATATTCTTTATTCAATTATTAAGATGCCTTTTAAAAACATCTAAGCCCGTTTGTACTGTGTATTCTGTGCTTCAGAAAATTCAATAAAAAAAGACTTGAATACAAAAAAAACCCATCTAAGCCCGAACTGCCAATGGCTTTTGTTTCGATGCGGAACTTTATCAGGACTTCTTATATGTAAAGAGGAGAGTCAAAAAATTAGGCTGATATGAAATCTTCAAATATAGCTTCATCTTAGAGCTTGATAAACAGTGAAGAGCCAGCGCTTATCCTTGGATATCAGTAATTTCGTAAAGAGGTATATACAAGAGCCCAACATTTCATATCTTCATCGTCCAAATCAAAATGAAGCACGTTGGCTGTAATTGAATTGGCTAATGCAATGATAACAATACTTCTTGCCAAATACTTCTTTTAATTCACAGCCATGTCCATGTCTCTTTAATAAATTGTGTTTGCTGAATTTGTACATTTCTATGCACACACAATCGCAGCACACACACAGCTCTAAAAATGCCTATAACAGAACTAACTTTGAGCTTTGTGAGGCGTAAGGAGTAGGCGAGCGCCCTACTATATTAAGAGATCTTTGAATTGAGTCATATAGACACCCTGCAGAGGTAAATTGTAGTCATAATCTGAAAATAGAACAGAAAAGTCAAAAGAAATGATTCTGAATGAAAGAAATCAGCGGAAGAGCAGAGAGCAGAATTTCTCTGTGGCTTTTTATGCTGCAATACGCGCCGTGGTGATGGTGTGTGGGCAGACGATCTGGAAGTTTCTTCTTTGCAAGCGTGCGTACAGTCTTTGGCTTGTCTCCATTTCCTTTACTCGACATATCATTAAATTCAGTTGGCATTTGCCACCTGCCAAGCATCATTTCTCTTAACGCTTGTCAACTACATCACAATGACAACCGTAATCAGGCCTCAGCAAACATTTTCAATGCTCTATGTCTTTAGCGGATCGAGTCACCTTTGAAGTGGCACTACCAGTGCTCTAAATGGGCAGATGCTGTCAGACACTGTACCAGCACTTCTTTAATTTGGAGGGGATAGTAATAGTACCGGGACTTCTCAGCACTTCTAAATTATATTTAATGGTAGAGAACTAGCACTTCTGAGCAGCGAACTGGTACGCTGGGACAAGGAGTGTCTGCACTTCTATAGTCCAATTTTCCAATACTGGACCCTTACAATCTGATTTTATTCTGAGCAGTTTTTTGTAGCCCAGGAGTTGTTTTTATTTTGGAGTTTGCATGCTTTGTCACCATTATTCATATATTGCAGATTCTGCAATTGGTGTCAACAGTGAATGCTTCAGGAGTTTCGAAAATCCCTACTGGAGTCTGGGATTACTGTAACTCAGTCTGATTCAGCCTCTGATCTTAGCTGTGGACATTACATTCTGGTCAAATTCTCTGTTAGGCGGCTGTGTCTTATTCATTGACCTGTATGTGTACGTGATTGATGTTCAAGCAATAAGATAGGATGGATTTGCATAGACATCTTCTAGGTTTATATGCATGGCCATTGCCCAGTGGATGGAGATTGTGTGTTTTTCAGTGTGATTGTCAGATATTCGGATTTTTATGTAATGTGCTCAGATTCATGTTCAGGTGTGGCATGCCATGATTGGCAGTGTTGTTGTGAGCATGGTGAGAGTTAACTCTATGACATGTATGTGTTGTTTCGGTGTATTCAAGGTGCTCTGTCTACAGTTGAGTTCTGGCAGTTTGAGTGTATGTTGCAGGCTGTGCTGTAGCATGCATTACAGCTCAGTTATAGGTATCTGAGTTTCTTCCATTTTCTAGGCATCTACCTTGTACAAACCTAGCCGAGGAGCAGCAAAGCACTGTGTGATTACTACATCAAAAGAGAGAAATTATAATAGGGGCGGTTATTCAGATCGTGGTGTAAGCAGGAGCTTGGCAGCTTTTTAAAGGCAGGAATAGCGATAACTGCAGGACATTGATGACAAATGAGTGTGGAAACAATTGGAATAGCAATCAAAGTTGATGTTTTCATCAGTACCTTTCCAACCATTTAAACATGCAGATTTCAACTGCTCCTCCAAAGTAAAAAAAAAACATCACTTTTGAGTTGGGGTTTTTCTTGAGGTGGGCAAAGAATTCCGCTCTGCCGGCAGAGTTTGCAGAGTTTTGCCCACTCTGCAAAACTCAGCATGGCGACACGGAGCATCATTTTTTTCTCTAGCGCGGCTCACCAACGTTAAGTTTGTAAGCATGAGCAAAAGAAATCTCGTGCTAGAACACCTCCCGCTGGAGCTGCTGCTCATGTTGGGGAAGCTGCCGCTCGAGTAGAAAATCTACTTCAGTGGAAGAAAGAAGCAACGGCCTCTTGTGCTCCGCGTGCTGCAGTTCGTGCTGATTTTACAGAGTGGGAAAAACTCTTGCCACTTAAAATCAGCACAAATAGCACTAACAGCGCAACGTATCGGACACCGCCTATCGCGGAACTCCACATAGCACTGCAGATTTCTTTCAGCACTTCACAAACACTTCCCAGGTCTAGTCCCCCCCCTCCCCATGCCATTCTTGCACTCCCAAAAGAGCATGAGCTCCAGTCAGACAAGCCCTATCCATGGCACAGACACTTGCCAGACTTAGCATTCAAGTGTGCTTCGGATCACTAATTTAGTGGCTGTCCTCACATAAGAAGACTGATCAGGACCAACCCGTAGTACACACCTGTATTAAGCCATCTCTACAAGGTGAGGCCTTAATGTTAGTTTCCAGAGACCCTTGCAGTTTTGTGTGTTTATGAGGGGGTATCCATCTGCCCTCCTAAAATGGCCTCACATTATCACTTTTATTTGTAGGTTATAGAGTGACACTGGAGGGCGAAAGACGCACACAGACAAAGGACATGAAATGTTGGGGCGAAGCAGACTTACTGCGAACCAAAATGGCTGTGTGGATGTCCGTAGTCATGCAGCATGATGCTTTTCCTCATAGAACCCTGAAAATGCTGAGTTATTTTGAGGATCCAGTCATTGCTTTTTGGTTTAAACCAATTGCTGTTACATTACATGTGTTATTTTAATCGCTATATTGCTTGTTTGAGTATGGCTAGTTCCCCTTTATTTCAGTTTTATGGATTATGGCACAATGGGAAGTGAAGACCATTCCTGAAATCTTAAACTAAGCTTCGGGAAAATTGTGTGAATAAAATTCTGAGCCAACCATGTGCTTTGTTGAACCTTCATTACTTGCCAGTGTTTTTTCTCCGTTGCTTTTCCTTTCCACAAGTTGTGTTAAAATGGCCTATTTCATGACTTGTTTCTATTTTGAAAGTATGTAACGAATTTCCTATTGAGCCTCCTGTACCTCGACTTAAGGGGACGATTAAAACATATTGGATTTCAAAATCTTGCGAGCGTACGGGCCACTGGCTAACTTGTAATGACAATTTAATTCCTACCGAACTGATGTGAGGTACCCATATGTGGATCAATTGTTTCAAAATATGTTTTCAAGTTAGTTTATTTTCTGTAAATAAGTGAGTAGAGGGAGGTTTGCATAAGATGGGACTTGTCTGACTATGATACAACTTTGGAGAAGTAACCTGACTTTCCTCAGAACTTTAGAAAGGTTTTCCTTGATTAGTTTTGCTTGCACTTATTTTGCTTAAGCCTGATGTTGTTTTTACATATCCCAGACACATCGAGACTCTAGCCTGAATTAGTGTGGTGCCTCCTATACACCATGTTGTCCTGATGGTGACCCGTTTCTAATTATATTTGCAATACGGTTCGAAACGTCGACACAATTAAATGTGGACTGTTGGTTTCAGTTGATTGTAGACTTCCAACACTTGTATTACAAGTGTTGCTTAAAAGGTCACACGATCCCTGTCAGTCACATGTATATATTGTCTTGTAAATGACACTGGTTCACTTTAAGCAACGTCACTCAATAGGAGCATCTACTATGTGAGTTAAAGTTGAGACGCTCTTTTGAATCTTTGTTTGCTCTTGAAAAAAACTTTTGTCTGAATAATATGTACAAACCTTACCTTTAAGGAGGGTTTTGTGTGACTACTGCTGTGGAAATCAAGGGCTACACTTCACCCATAGGGACCACCTTTGTTGTTCTATATTTTTGCACCCAGGTCCATGGGTTACTGGGTTTGCCCCCTTTGTTTTAAAATATAAGTCTCTACTGAAGTACTGCTTAGTATAGTGTTTTTAACTTGAGCGTTTCCAAATTAACTCCTGGTCAGTTAAGGACGTAGAGTCGTTTTTTTGCGTCAATCTTTCACTGATTGCCAAATGGTCCCATTGGCTGCACCAGCCACCCCTCCTATTGCTTGATATCCCATTCAGGTAGGGCCCTCTGAAGAGGTGAGAGCCGGGGCAACGGGTTTCTTTTGTTTGTGTGAGGTGTGTGTTGGCACGAAAAGGGAGTAGCTATTCTTTTAACCCGTTAATCACGGCAGTAATTCCGCCGCGGGCGTTACCTTGCGCGGGCGGGGCCGCGTTGGCCGTTGGACGTGCGCATCACTACGAAGGTAGTGCTCGCGACGGCCGACGGTAGCACGGAACGAGTTAAAGAAGTCGTCTGGTTGGAATGTATATGAATTAAGGGTATCTTCCTTATTGGAAGGTGTTGCCCTCACACACCCATGTGGGTGTAATGCTTCATCATCAGGCTTAGCTCCTCGTGAGTCCAGCGCTGCAATGCCCCATGGGCCCCTTGAGAGGGATCTTTAGCGAAGATCTTTTCTCTTAGCCGTGATGATGCATGCAGACGTGTGGGTAAGCAAATATTCCTACATGGTAGCATGGGTGCAGGACCTTTAGCTGCTCCCTGTCCCCTACCTTTGTGATTAACAATGTATGTGAGGTTTGTACACATTACTAGATCTTCTCACCAGCGGAGTATAAAGAGTGCAAGGGGCCTCATTCAGGCATGGAAAATGGGCACCCCTAACCTCCAGTTGGGCCTTGGTGCCTTTACACAAGCCGCACTATTGATAATGGCGCCCCTGCTACTCATATAACCTGGCTACTCATCTCAGTTGCATTGTTCTTCATTAGCAAGGCAGAAGGAAGCAAACACATACTTCACAGATGGATTATGGTTCTAAGTAGTGAATCAGAGCTGAGGGACACTGCAGTGCAGGTTACTCACTGTGACGTCACCTTACACCCACTCGGGTCACTGTACAGACTTCATACAGATACAAACGGTGTATTTGTACAAGCTATTCACTTAAAGTGCACTCAATAGGGCTTTCAAAGCTTGTCTTGTCTTCGCCATAGACTCAATAGAACAATACCTATCTATGAAAACCGACAAACCAGAGAAAATCTCAGTCCATTGTAATTTCCACATTCTAGTACCAGACTATTTTTCCTTTCTATAAATATATCGCTGTATGCAAGGTCGGAGGGACTTCTTTCTTCCCAAAGAAAAGCCGGCCTAAGACACATTCATAAAACCCAGAGTGGTTTTCATGCTCTGATGCCATTATTTCTATAGCCGCTGACTTGCCAATAAACAAGCATTCTATTAGTACAACAATGGCACAGCTGCATGACGTGCTCTTAATTACATTCAGGTCTGAGCACTTGGAATCCAAATTAACATAAGTTAAACTTTCTCTCCTAAATATTTCCATTGTTTGAACAAAAATGCACCAGACAACTCTATAATGTAATGTCAAATGTGAACAGGGCAGTGCTTAATTTGTGCTAATGTTTGCCACTGCTCAACACTGGCAGTTGTTTGTAAACACTGCCATGTATTCTTTAGAAGCCACCAAATGGTGGCTTTTCGTATATTTTCTTGGCAGCCTTTGTTAGTGGATCGTTTAGCTATTTAATATACCTTAACTTAAATCAAGATTTTAAGTTGACAAGTGAGTGGTGACAGTTGCAGTAGACTTGTGTGAAATATCTAGGGTCCTAGCACTTACTTTTCTTTTATAAACTACACACTCTGACTGAATAAGGATGGAATAATTAATACAATACGCCCACTAGTTGTACAGCCATATTAGTTCCAGTTCAGCAAAAGAAACTGATCAACACTTAAACTGCTTGATTATTTCTCAGACGTCTGATAAACGTTTTGGAGTGCACTCTCTCCGAATATTGTATATGACAACTTTTGAAATTTAGGGCAGAGCTACAACTTGGTTTTCCCAGTCCACTTTAAGGGAGTCCTTCTGAAAACTGCTGTGTTTTGCAACTAACACCAAGTAGATTATCTGCTGCAAACATCTCCTTACCTAACTTATTGAGGCACAGGTAGATTAAGGGATGTACGGCAAGCAAATGAAGCCACGTGACCTGAAGCGAGAAAAGGTTAATTATACAAGTAATATAAAAGAGAGATTCCCTTGAACAAGGTCATTCACATTAACACCATAAATATGGAACAAACAGTGACTATAACAACTGAATAAAGGTAAAAAACTCTCAAATTTTATTGTATACAATGGGGTTAAAACGGCATAAAGCAGGTAAAATGTTGAGCACAAGATAAAAGAAAATTAAAAATAACAATCCATATACAATATTGACCAGCAATATTGCTGAAAAACAGACAGAAAAAACCACAGTGAGACATGCAAGTGATGCAATACACGGTGTGTGTTCTAATGCTCTTTTTTTGGAACAACGGTGTTATGCAGATGAAATATTATTCTGTCAACAGCGATGTCTGAACTATGAATCACACTGTACTAAGGCGTCGACGCGTTTCGGTGGTTTGTTGAAATTCTATCCACCTTTATCAAGACAAAGATTCTATTTCTGTCGTACTTTACAAATGTTCCTCTATGATTTGAGGACCGGTGTAGGGTATTGGTGTAGTCGTCCTCTATGAAGACCTAATCCTCAGACCGAGGTATTTCATAGAGGTTTTTCTAGTTTTCACTATTATTGAAATTTCCGATGGAACAGTACATCTAGCAATGTGCTTGTCTTGGGTTTGTTTCGTGTTTGTGGCCAGGTGGGTCGAGTTAGGTAATGATCCTCCTGCCTTTATTGAAGTGACTTCTATTTTAGTGTTCCTGTGGAGTATACCTGTTGGGTAAAGTAGCAAAATAATGCCTGACTTCCTGGATGTACAGCGCTTTAAATTCAAACGCGTTGTGCCTGACCAGAGGCGCCTAAGTCTTGCCCCAGAGACGTGAGTAAAGATTCCCTCTACGTCTTCTGTCGGCTGCACGCTTCTCTGGTCGTTTTCTTTCGATAAAATAATTATACAAGTAAACAGAACACTTAATGAGCAAAGAGGCAGGCCAACTAAAAAAAGAGTTCTCTCAAAGTATAAATAACCTGAGCAGTAATAACACATGTAAGAGGACCATTTCTCATGGGAGGATACAAATCCCAAAAGAAGGGACTACTAAGTGTGTTCACCAATGAAAAACCAGCATTTCTAAAGGACAGCCACAGGAACAAAATGGAAACGATGGGCGTTTTTTTCAAGCCCATATCCTAGATACAGCATGTCTCGAAGAGACAGCGCAAGCGCTGCCTAGCCGAGGCCTAAAATGGTTAGAATGTGTGTTCGAATCTCTCAGTCAATGGTAGTTATACTGAGCCAAGCAGGCCTAAAGCTTTTTTTAATACGTTTGGTCCCTATCTGGAGGGGCATGGTGTACACAAAAAGATGGACTGGAGTGCAGCCCAATGTATTTACCTGTGGTTGAGAGTATTCATTCAATAATTCTGCTTATATTTCTTCTTCCCCTTAACTAACATACACTATGCTTCCAGTACGACTTGGTGCATGACCTCCAATGCTGGAACAAGAGTTTCTTATCCTGAAGTATCATTTCAACAGTCAACCAATCTTCGTTGCTGCCTTTCGGACAATGAAGTTATAGACCTTTAAATCGTTGTTAATTCGTGATCCACTGTGCTGGTCCCTTGACCGGGGTGGGCTAGAGGTTGAGCTGGACTATAGAAAGCCTTCAAGAAAACACAAAGGTCATGGGTGCTTACTTACATCAATTACTGTTGACAATATACATCAGCAATGTGGATAATTCTACAAGTTCGACCAACAAAACATTGACTTTGACAAATATGGACTTTGTGAAAAGTCTATATGAACTCAGCCTTATGAGCAGTCACCCTTGACTTCTTGTTCAAGTCGTAAATAGTGCTGCAAGAATAATATCTTCTTGGACACTCATGTCTCATCTCATCTCATCTGATCCCCAGAGGACTCCCCATTCATTAAGGAACACAGGTTGCTCAGCAACTCTCCTGGGCTCCCTAAAGGCCTGCGGATAGCCCTTGTTATGTGGTACGACCGTGATCATACGAGGTCCAACTGAATTGGAAATGTTATTACGTGTGTACCTCAGAAAAGGAAAACCGCACCTTAAATTGGTACATTATAAAAAGTTCATTTCCTAAGATCTTCAGAATTTTACTGATTAAGGTTTCTGTTTGGCATGTGTTTAGAGACTGTGGTCAAGAGAAAAACGGATGTTTCATGTTTTTGATCTTCCACCAAGCCCTTTGAAGAGCTTGCATCTATGTCTTTATTGCCACACTTGAGAAGAAAGCTAATTTAACGAGTTCTCCAACAGCTGACTGGCACTATTTCAACACACTTCCCCTTCACTCTCTTCCACATTTGACTTCACTGTGCCATGTATTTGTCAGTGATCTGCAGAGGGAGCTCTTTAAATAGAATCAGGCGGGAATTTACAGTCGATTTAAAGAAGACATACAGCTAGTCCTGGCGAGGAACTCCTTTCAATGGGCAAGTGATTTCCAACAAACTAGCAACTTTTGTGAGTTTGCCCTGGTTCCTTCCCAATATTCCCATTTTGTGTCTATTGTGGAAGTTGCAACCTGCTGCATTCTGGCAGGGCCTTCTTTTGTACATCCACCTTCAGGCTGGGCAAGGGAGGAATGAGCTAAAACGACTTGCAACAGAGCCCTTGGTACACAGTCTTAATATAAAGGACATATGGCAGAGCTCCTAAGTAAATCTAACTGTACAATGAAGTAAATAGGTAAACTGTGTATTTCTGATTTGCATTTGAAACGTCCACACAACGTGTACGTCGAGAAAGAGATGCAAAAAGCCCTTTTAGAAGTGTCACAGAAATGTAGACAGATTGCATATAGAGTTTCCAATCCATAAAACAATTAGTGATAAGCTATTGTGGTTGCACAGCAACAAAGATAAAACATTTCATAAACTCCATCCCTTAAAAGGCTCAAGAAGCATTGGGTTTGTAAAAAGATAAGGTGTTAATATGCCTTTGAATCTGATAAGGAGGTTTTACAATAATAAACTCTGCTATGTTTAAAATGAAGTGCTGCCCGTGTCTGCCTCTGCTGAAAGTGGGTGCTGGATTCAACTGTGTGTGTGATCCTGTGTTTCGAAGCATCTGTAGGCTTACTTGTGGTAGTCGTGATTGGCATTGCCTACATGTGGGTTATAGTGGCTTTTGCTGCCATTTTTACGCTACTTACCGCAAAGGTAGTAAAACTGACCCTTAACTTGCATCACAGTTGATTGGACTGATATTTTATTTAGATATGGGATTGGGGGTGTTGCCCAAGTTACTTGCCTCCTTCTGAATAATATTTTGCCAGTGCCATTGGACTAGGGCAAAAAACAAACCTGGGCATGAAAAAGAAAAAAGTGGTCCTCGTTTCCAAAGCACCCCCTGATGAGGGAACACTTTCACAAAACACCACTAGGTAATTTGGTATTCTGTTTTCGTAGTCCCTGGGCAGTCCATTTTTGGGACATTTTGTGGCAAGAAATTTATTTTACAGGACTTTTCAGGCAGTGACACTGACGAACTGAATAGGATTTTAAGGCATCTTTGCTGCGGTTCTTGATATGAAACACGAATTTAATTTGGGGGGGGGGGGTAATTTAAGGCAAACGGTACATTTTAAGGCACTTTAAGGAGCTAAGCCATCCCAAGGGAGGGTTTGTGTTTTTGTGTGCTTCTGTGTGTTCGCGTGTGCAAGCGAGCATGCATGTTCACACACCCTTTCAGCCCAGCATGCATACCTACATACCGGCTTTCATGGCACTACAACCCCTCCCACTGTGACTACTCTGGCCATCTGCTTCAGCTTTTAAAAGTAGTGATACGGTAACTATTCATAAACTACCCCTTCCTGGTCACAAAACCAGTCCTCAATAGCTGGAACGCATACAACAGAGACTGGTCGTTTTTTGCCAGCTCCCCTGGCACTGCCACTGCCCTGTTGCCAGAGTGGCCAGTCTTAGCCTGGCCCTGTGTCCCTGGTTCCAGTGGATTCCCTGTAACCTTGTTCCCTCCTTGATTCTAAAGATCCAGTTACCCTTCTCCCATCTGTGCTGCAGCGTGCTACTCCTGAATACCAGCATTTATTTTGGATCCTGTATTTTTTCTTTCTTTTAAGAATGCCTTTCCTGTGCTCGGATTTGTATTCAGCAGCCAGTGCGCCTCCGTATGCCCACAGCATAGCTGCATTTTCTTGACACCCACTCTGCTTGCTTTTCTTGGCGCGCGCGCCTGCGTGCTAATTCCCATTCACAGAACTTGGCTCGCGCAGGCGGCACCGACGACATCTTGAGAATGTGAGTCTGTGCCACAGGGGTCGGAGCTGAGGTTACACATTTGTGTGCGTGCGGTAGTGGTTCATTTAGTCGCAGGCCAGTCTTCGGCCTGTGAGAGTCCAAAGCTGTGGGAACAAATATAGGCTAGGCCCTCTGGGGTTCTGAAATCACTTCACACGGCAGACGTATACAATGTTCATTACCCGGGCACAATTGGTCCTGTTTTTTTTTATTTGCCGCAATTTGTATACAGTCAATGTAGAGTTAGTTATATATGATGTCAGACTGTGACTTTCATCTTTGAAAAAATGGCTGGGTTGGTACCCTAGTCTTGTTGGGTAGCCCCAACACCAGAACACGTATAACAAGTCACCCCCGGATGAATTTGTTGAAAGCACGATAGGGCGCAGAGTTCACACACATTCAACGGAATACCTGCGCTACTTCTCAACATTGTGAAACAGCGCCTCGCTGTGGACAGCATTAGAAATGGCGGCAAAGTTACAGTTAGCAAAGCCAAAGACGCACATGCATGCATACATCATGTGAGTTCACACTGCCTTTCATGCAGATCTTACGACCCACTCCTCCTGGGCATTTTTTTGCCAATTAAAACATGCTAGAATGGAGCCAGTGCTGCTCATTGTTGCATGACTAGTGAGTGTATATAAGTGTGCAAATATTTTTATTTTTTTCTGTTGCATGCCTCAATATCAGTGACCTACGATTAACTGTTGGGTATCTCATGGAAATAGAAAAGCAGAATTGGTACAACCAGATGGTAAATGCCGCTGTGGTTTAGGTACCAAGTGCGACAATCTACATATTTTACTAGACTGTCAAAAATGTGTGTCACAGCGGAAACTGTTTTTACGACCCTTGTTTTTAAAATACGGCATAACTGAGCGCCTGCTAGCAATTAATCTACTTACTGACAAGCCAAATCTTGATATAGCAATCGCCATGGCAAAAATATATGAAGGCGGTAAAAAGGACTCTGTTAGAACCAAATACGATTGGATAGAAAGTGACATGGAGATATAGTAGGTCATGCCCTAAGTAAATTGTGATTAGGCTGGAATGCTATCCTTATGTTATAGCTTGACTGTGTTGCTGATTGCAATTTTAGGAGTATTGTTGTATGAAACTTTGTTTTTTAAGTTGCAGGAGAGAGGCAGGAACTGCCCCTTGAAGAAATAGTCCTTTTTAAAGTATTCGTGACATTTTCTGTATATGTTTTAACCTATTTATTGTAATATGTATTCTGTTTGGAGACCAACGGTCTAATAAACGTATTTTTTACTACTACTACTACAGTGACCTAAGCAACTTGCTTATAAAAGTACAGATTCACAGAGTGTATGTCGTGCGAGAGCCATATCTTTATTTCTAACCCTCGTGAGAGCCTCATCCTTCAACGTTCATTGTTGCTTCTCAGTTCCCAAGGCGCTATTTTTGAAACTAGTTCCAGTGCATTAGGAATATTTTTAATTAAATTATCCTGCATTAAACCCTTGCCATAAGAAGTAATGGTGTGCCAGTAATCAGCACAATGACCAAATCTTTAAACGCCTCCTCTAATGGAAATCAGATTGCCTCTGTAACTCGGTGACGGCTGCAAAAACATATGAAGTGCTCCTGCCCCCGATGATCATATTCTAGAACCTTCTGGAGGTTAGATGGCTCATTAGCTCCAGGAAAAATAAGGAGACACTTGCTCCTTGGAAATATTGATGGCATTGCTTGCCGAAATTCTGATTTTCCTCTAACACTTCCTATTTATAGTAGCTCTCTGATCAAGTCTTGACAGCCTCCTGCACTTCTTTTTACTGCTAGATTGAGGCTCACACAAGGTCAGTGCAGATCTTTTGAAAGTGACCAACAGACCTTCACTGCCTTCCTGAGAGATTCTCGAGATAAGTAGGCCATGTTCTGGGTCATGCTGCAAGCCATAAAGGTTCTGCCACCGCAAATAAAGGTCGGAATGCTGAATAAATCAAACATTGAACAAAAAACAATATCCCAACAGATAATATTTGGTAGACAATTATATATGAATGTAGAAAACATTACATGAAAAGAAATAAAGGAGGCAATTATTCAATTAGTCTTTTGTTGTTATTAATCTTGTATTTAAAAGGAATTATCAAAGAGGGTCATGGTCATACAGTTAAAGCAGCACTGTATTTAGACAAATCATATGACAACCATAAAATACTTGGTGCTCAATGGTGTTCAAGTGAGAGATAGCGACGCAAGTGGTAGGATAAAACAGCATGAACGGCGCAAAGAGGGTGTGAGTGCAAGTATCATACAGTGGGTGGCCTAGTGAAGTGAACAATTCAAGTGACTTAAGTGTTCAATTCACAGTTAAGCAATAGCCCCAGTAGAATTTGCGCCAATGAATGTGCTTTACAGTCGACGACGTTTCGACCTAAAATTTGATTTAACATGAGTATTTTTTGACAGAATTGCTCTTTTCCATTATTGCTTTATGATGGGCGTAGTATTCTTGTATGTGAATAAAAAGGCTTCCATTTCTTCTCTAGGTTAAGACACTTGAGTCCATGTTTCCTTTCAGTTAGAGGTATGAACAGACAAGAAAAGCCATTGAGACCTAAGCCCGGTCAGCACTGTCAACACCAAGTGTCCTTCCTTCCAAGAGGAAGACGCCAGGGTTGAACCAGGAGACCCTATAAATGTGTAATTGTTGCACCAAAAGGTGAATTCACTCTATAAATACAATTGAACTTACAGGAGATTCTTTGAAGGGCCTCTGTCTGGACCCTCTGCCAAATAGGAATTATGGATCGAAATATGATTCCATAAACTGTACTATACTATGTACCACTGTATTATTCTTGCTTACTCTCTGTTTGTGTGTTGCTGTATCTTAATCACAAACCAACTTTGTTATTCAAAAACTCAGCTAGACAATTTTCTGCTAAATAAGTAAATACTGACTACCCAAAGAGGCTTAATGTCCAGGATGGGACGTGTCATTGCTTTGCAAAAATATATACGCAAATAGAGGCACTTCAGTTCATAAAAGTCCACAATACAAGTCCCTTGTTCATTCAAATATCACAGCCTTGGTGGTTTAAGTCACTTTGTGGAATTATTTAGCATCTGTTATCTTTTCATGGACTCTACCCTTACCACTCCCATCCATTCTACAAGCAGTTTTCCAAAACATTTCAAGCCTGACGTTCACTTTTGGCACAGTGTCCAGTGGAATAACGATCCATGCAACTTCCTCCTATCTCCTGTTCAAAATAGATTCTACCAAGACGAGACAACATTCACTAGTAAACCTAAGAGATCACATCTCCTCCATCTTAAAGGACCTTCACTGGCTCCCTGAAGATATACCTTCGAGGTGCGCTGCATCACGCACAAGGAAAGAAATAGAAAGGGCCGGTACTCTTGGTGAAGCTTAGGAGATACTCTCGGAGTTGAGTCTCGGATTGAGTTATAGACTAGCACTAACCGTGCCACACTGGGCGAAGAAAACCATCAGTGGCACCTCCTTTGTCGATGCTCCTGCATGATTGGAACTCGCGCCTCCTAAGGGTAATCACCTCGAATTTACGAGGATGGTGAAGACTGGCTTTTTCCCACTTGAATCTACTAGAGATGGAAAGATGAATCAGAGAGACATTCTCAAATAAGAACGAAGTGTTCCTTTCAGAACCAAACCAACCATCCACCCTACAGAAAGAAAACTATCAGCTGCACCTCCTTCAACCCATTGCTGCTAATTGATAGAAATCATTTCTGACAAAAATAACCACTTGGACTTCAAGAGCATGGTGAAGATGTGGCTTTTCTTGCCTGAAGCATCTGGAGATGAACTGCTACCTCAGTGGCACGGTAGGATCCATGGGTCCTATTGAGTACAATAAAAGACATAGTTAAACAATAAGAGAGTAAGGGATAAATTCACAAAGGTGAACGGAGAGTACTCCTAGTCCCCTGGGTTCAAATATCACAAAAACATAAGAGGAGTACCATCAGAAACTGCTTGGAGAAAACAGTCTGAGTGGGATGACTACAAAAAGAAAAGAATCCTTCTTTTATTTATAAAACTCCTCACTCACCAACCTGGTTGGTGACATGCTTCATCATCGGGGTCCACCCTGATAGCCGAATGCCATCAGGGTGTGCTGCGACACCTGAAAATAATTTAGTAGCTTGCAAATAAAATTATTTTTCACACAAGTATACTAGGACAATTTTTAACACTTTTTTGTTCACTTCACACACACAAATACCAGCTCCACTGTAATTCAGGTGTCGCAGCACACCCTGATGGCATTCGGCTATCAGGGTGGACCCCGATGATGAAGCATGTAACCAACCAGGTTGGTGAGTGAGGGGTTTTATAAATAAAAGAAGGATTCTTTTCTTTTTGTAGTCATCCCACTCAGACTGTTTTCTCCAAGCAGTTTCTGATGGTACTACTCTTATGTTTTTGTGATACAATAAAAGACACCCAACACCTCTAGCTGAAGTCAGCTGTCACCATTTTATCAATCAGCCCACATGACAGAAGAAACTTTAAGAGCTATGTAGCTCAACAGGAAATCTGTTACGGTACTGTTTGATTTCCAATTTTAAAACTGCAGCCCACTGAGTATTTGTGGATCAGTATTACGTAATTAATTCCTGGCAGACCCTGTGTACACCCTTAAGTATGCGATATTCGACTAGTATGCTAGACTCAGCATGAAGGCCAACAAAATAACTACAGACTTTCAGTAATTCAGCAATACCCTTGAACGCGATCCTTAGTGTGAATTAACAAATCTATTACCCAAATAATGGCATCGCAGCCTGATTACAAACAGCATAGCAATTGGTAGTATCCATACGTATGGCAATTGTCACTAAAGCTATGGAGCATCCTTTATAACTAAAGTGCATGGTAATTAAAAATCCACATATGGAATTTGCGTAATAATCTACATGAGAAACATATTACATAATGCGTGACACTGCATGGAACAGCATGACAAACCATAACCCATAGGCCTGACTAAGGGCCTGATTTAGATTTCGGCGGCTGGGTTACTCCCTCCCATTGGTGACGGATATCCAGTCCGCCGAAATATAAATCCCATAGGATATTATGACATTCACATTTGGCAGATGAGTGTTACCTGTCTGTAAACTGTTGTGATCGCGTAACCCATCCCCCGAAATATAAATCAGTCCCCAGATCACTAATATTGGGATCCCAGGGAATCCTGTGCTACCTGTCTGTAAAAGGCTTCAGCCCCTTGTCGGGGCAGGGTAGGCACCATATAGAAAACTCATACAATACACAGCAAAACCCTATTTACAATGTGGACAATGGTTCGAAATGTATTCTTTTTAAGATGTTCTTTTCTAAGATGAACAGTTCTGACACTGGAACTTATACATGCGTGAGTAATTATGCCTTCGTATTTCATCATATTTTTACATTCATCATGTTTCAATTATGCACTTGGGGTTTGAGACAAACTATAACCTGGAATTCGTGTAAGAATTTGCTGCCTGGAAATGCTACTTTCAGCTGTAGCGAATCATCTGGCCAACAACATTAACTTTTTGTTGTCTGGGGAAGTTAAAGGGCTTCATTGATTTACTTTCCGAACATGACTGGTTTGTTGTGCACTCTGCATCAAATAGCTAGGCCTGCAACCTGTTTTTGGGTTGTATGTGTGTGACTAAACTGCAGCCCTTGTATTTCATTTCCAAGGCCATTTTATTCCTAACTTAAGATATTTCCAATCTCAACTCACCTCATGTTTTTTTTTAACCCTGTGGCATGCACGTCTTTGGCGTTGTTCACCAACTAAACTTCCTGGAGCTAAAAGGCCAGAAGCTCCCACATTTCCACAAAGGTGAATTTAGTTCTTGCTTGTGGAAAGAGTGTAAAGGCATCACCTCTTGTAGAAAGTGAACAGTGGCTTCTGCATAGAGGTCCAGAGAGTGGAGAATCCCATGGCAGCCTTTGGACACTTGTGCAATAACACACATTTTAAATGCGCAGTATATGGAAGTTGAAGCATTCTTCTTAGAAGGTTCACGCGCATCCATGAAGGACTGAGGCTTTTTTCTTTAATTTCAAAAGATTTTCTTAGATTTTTTTTTGTGTACAGTACAAATATAGTGAAGGCAATACTGGTGTCATTATACGCCGTTGGGGTTACAGTAGTGATGCTTTCCGAAATTCAGGTGTTGCCAAATGGCTAGAGCCGCATACTTTAGAACATGATGAACTGGGTTTGAATCCTGGCGCAGAATATTCACTCAGTGTTTTTAAAAAAAAAAAATTGTTCAGTAAATTTGATTGGTTTTCATAATGAAAAGCAGTACAGAGGAAATGAGGAAGGAGAAGAAAAAGATACAACTTCTGTAGGTTGCATAATGTATACAATAATGTGGCTCATACAGATGCTGATGATAAAGGCATGAGATAATAATAGACATAAATCCAGGACATAAGAAGCAACAGAAGCCTTTGGAACCTAGCTATGTGCAACAAATAGGAGTGGATGAAGTGAAATAGGTGGTACTGTCAGATGTTTACCTTTCATGAATGGACCAATGATGTAATAAATGGAAAACAGAGAAAGAAAGAATGTGAGGGGAGTGGGGGGAATAGAAGAGCAGGAAAGAGAGAGGGAGAGAGATGTGATACTGTGTACACGTAGGATCCGAGATTAAGATATGATAAGAAGAGACAGATTCGATGGTCAATAGGTGAGTGCGAAATCTCCCTTTCGATGGAAGAGTCACGAATAAAAAGGTCAGGCGTATTCCAAATACCCTGAGAGGCGGCCGGGCAGCCTCTTGTATGAGATTGGTTAATGTGTGTACTGTGTCTGTGGTTTTCAGCAAATTGCTTAGTCTCCCTGTGCCTAAAAAAGATGCAATATAGTCTGGTTTTGTTGTAAAGTGGTCTATGTGTAAAACTCTACAAAATATATATATTTTCTGTTGTCAAACAAAGGCCGGTGAACTTCTTTCATAATGATTTAGTCCTACTAGAAGGGGCTTGGCCCTGTTTGGTCACAGGAAATCAAAGGGAGGTCCATGGAGAAATAAGAAGTTTCTGACAAATTTAGCACAGAGGCAACATACAATCAGGTACACATGGGAAACACATAGAAGCACCATACTCATACACACCCAACAAACACAAAGATTACATGTCGACATTTGTGGATATCTTGATGCATACGTGTGTGAGGGTCGGTGGAACAGTGGATAAACAAGCATTTGCAATGCAATAGGTCTCGCATTAGGAAAGTTTGAGCTATTGGTCTTGTAAATGACACATTTTTTATTTATGTGTTGGTTTTGAAAATAGCGAAATTAATAGCTTTGCCATTTACAATGCAATACTTTTATTGTTTGCAAATGTGACACCTATAGCATTTGTAATGCAACATGTTTTGTATTTACGTGACTTAGATGTATTGATATTACAAATAACAATGGCTTTTAATTTTTCTAAATAATTAATACTTAAATAAAAGTTATTGTAATTTATAATGGCAATAGCTTAAACTTTTGTAAATAACTTTTGTGAAGATTATGTTCAGTGTATTTTATTGTGACGAAAATCCAAGAACAGAAGTGAAATATTAACATCTTTTTATGACATTTGTAATAAAGCTTGAAACATTGAGAGAAAATATTTGAACCAGTTGTTGTTGAATGGCTGCACAGATTGATACTGTGTTGGCGCTGAGTGATGTTGTGGTGGCGACGAGTGATGCTGTGGCGTTCAGTGATGCTGTTGTAGCGCATAGTGATGTTGTGGTGCCCCTGAGTGATGCTGTGCTACCCCTGAGTGATGCTGTGGTGATGCAATAGATAGAGTGAGTGCGATAGATAGCTAGAGGGAGGGCGAAAGATAGCTAGAGGGAGGGCGATAGATGTAATGTAATGGAATGTAAAAATCACTTATATAGCGCAAAAACTGTCACCCTACGGGTATCCTGGCGCTTTTAGAAATGGTGATGGTCAGCACGTTACCAGCCCGTAATAGGCAGTGAAAGAACTAGTTTTCCATCCTAGGAAACAACCAGGTTTTCAGATTCTTTCTGAAACAGGTCCATGAACTGGCCTGACTGATGGTCTGGGGCAGCTAGAGGGAGGGCGTAAGATAATTAGAGTGAGGGCGAAAGATAGATAGATAGCGTGAGGGCGATAGATAGATAGCGTGAGGTCGATAGATAGATAGCGTGAGGGCGATAGATAGACAGCATGAGGGCGATAGATAGCGTGAGGGCGATAGATAGAGTGAGGGCGATAGATTGAGTGAGGGCGATAGATTGAGTGAGGGCGATAGATAGATGTGTGTGGTTGGGTGTGTGGTTGGGTGTGTGGTTGGGTGTGTGGTTGGGTGTGTGGTTGGGCGTGTGGTTGAGCGTGTGGTTGAGCGTGTGGTTGAGCGTGTGGTTGTGCGTGTGGTTGTGCGTGCAGTTGTGCGTGTAGTTGTGCGTGTAGTTATGTTTGTGTGTGGGGTGATGTTTGTGTGTGGGGTGATGTTTGTGTGGTTGTGTGTGTGTGGTTGTGTGTGTTTGTGTGGTTGTTTGTGTGGTTGTGTGTGTGGTTGTATGTGTGTGTGTGCGTGGTTGTATGTATGTGTGTGTGCGGTTACAGAAGGATGTATGTGGAAGAGAGCAGCAGATCAGCACAGCAGAAGAGAACAGGGAGTAAAAGAAGGAGGCGGTGGAAGAGAACAGCAGATCGGCACAGGAGAAGAGAACAGAACAGGGAGCTAGCGAGGGAGGCGGTGGAAGAGAGCAGCAGATCAGCACAGGAAAAGATAACAGGGAGTTAAAGAAGGAGGCGGGTAGAAGAGAACAGCAGTTCAGCACAGGAGAAGAGACCAGGGAGTTGAAGAAGGAGGTGGGGTGGATGAGAGCAGCAGATCAGCACAGGAGAAGAGACCAGGGAGTTAAAAAAGGAGGTGGTGGAAGAGAGCAGCTGATTAGCACAGGAGAAGAGAACATGGAGTTAAAGAAGGAGGCGGCGTGGAAGAGAGCAGCAGATCAGCAAAAGAGAACAGAGAGTTAAAGAAGGAGGCGGTGGAAGAGAACAGCAGATCAGCACAGGAGAAGAGAAGAGAACAGGGAGTTAGAGAAGGAGGTGGGTGGAAGAGAGGGAGGGCGATAGATAGATAGAGGGAGGGCAGGCGATAGATAGAGGGAGGGCGATAGATAGAGGGTGATAGATAGAGGGAGGGCGATAGATAGAGGGAGGGCGATAGATAGAGGAAGGGCGATAGATAGAGGGAGGGAGGGGGATAGATAGAAGGAGGGCGATAGATAGATAGAGTGAGGGAGGGCAATAGATAGATAGAGGTAGGGCGATAGAGTGAGTGAGGGCGGTAGAGTGTGTGAGGGCGGTAGAGTGAGTGAGGGCGGTAGAGTGAGTGAGGGCGGTAGAGTGAGGGCGGTAGAGTGGTAGAGTGAGGGCGGTAGAGTGAGGGCGGTAGAGGGAGGGCGGTAGAGGGAGGGCGGTAGAGGGAGGGCGGTAGAGGGAGGGCGGTAGAGGGAGGGCGGTAGAGGGACGGCGGTAGAGGGACGGCGGTAGAGGGACGGCGGTAGAGGGAGGGCAGTAGAGGGAGGGCAGTAGAGTGAGGGCAGTAGAGTGGTGATGGTGTGTGAGAGGGTGAGGGTGTGTGAGGGGGTGTGAGGGTGAGGGTGTGTGTGAATGAGGGTGTGTGAGGGTGTGTGTGAGGGTAAGGGTGTGTGGGGGTGCAGGTGTGTGATTGAGGGCATGTCAGGGTGAGGGGGTGTGAGTGGGTGAGGGGGTGTGAGTGGGTGAGGGGGTATGAGGGAGGGTGAGGGCGAAAGCGTGTGGGGGAGGGCAGGAGAGGGGGAGGGTGGGTGAGGGTGAGAGGGTGCGAGGGTGTGTGAGGGTGAGAGGGTGCGAGGTTGAGAGGGTGTGTGAGGGTGAGGGGGTCGGTTAGGGGGTGTGAGGGTCAGGGAGGGTCAGGGGAGGTGATTGGGTGGGTGAGAGGATGAGGGTGTGTGTGAGGGTGAGGGGGTGTGTGAGGGTGAGGGGGTGTGAGGGGGAGGGAGGGTGAGTGTGAGGGGATGTGTGAGGGTGAGGGTGTGTGTGAGGGTGAAGGGGTGGGTGAGAGGGTGAGTGAGGGTGAGGGTGTGTGAGGGTGAGGGAGAAAGGGTGGGTGAGGGTGAAAGGGTGGGTGAGAGGGTAGGTGAGCGTGGGTGAGAGGATGAGTGAGGGTGAGGGGTGTGTGTGAGGGTGAGGGGGTGTGTGAGGGTGAGGGGGTGGGTGGGGGTGGGGGTGAGGGTGAGTGAGGGTGAGGGGGTGTGAGGGTGAGGGGGTGTGAGGGTGAGGGGGTGTGAGGGTGAGCGGGGCTGTGAGGATGAGGGGGTGTGAGGGTGAGGGGGTGAGTGAGGGGCGTGAGGGGGTGAGTGAGGGTGAGGGAGGTGAGGGTGTGTGAGGGTATGTGAGAGTGAGGGGGTGTGAGGGTGGGTGAGGGGGTGTGAGGGTGAGGGGTGTGAGGGTGTGGGGGTGTGAGTGTGTGGGGGTGTGAGTGTGTGGAGGTGTGAGTGTGTGGGGGTGTGTGTGGTGTGAGGGAGTGGGGGTGTGAGGGAGTGGGGGTGTGAGGGGGTTTGAGAGTGAGGGGATGTGAGGGTAAGGGGGTGTGAGGATGAGGGGGTGCGAGGGTGAGGGGTGTGTGAGGGTGAGAGGGTGTGTGAGGGTGAGAGGGGGTGTGTGAGGGTGAGAGGGTGTGTGAGGGTGAGAGGGTGTGTGAGGGTGAGAGGGGGTGAGTGAGGGTGAGAGGGTGGGTGAGGGTGAGAGGGTGTGTGAGGGGCTGTGAGGGTGAGAGGGGGTTTGAGGGTGAGAGGGGGTGAGAGTGTGTGTGAGAGTGTGAGAGAGTGAGTGTGAGAGAGTGTGAGGGTGAGGGTAAGGGTGATGTGGTGTGAGGGTGAGGGGGTGTGGGGTTGAGGGGGTGTGTGGGTGAGGGTGAGGGGGTGTGAGGCTGAGGGGGTGTGAGGGTGAGGGGGTGTGAGGGTGAGGGTATGTGAGGGTGAGGGTATGTGAGGGTGAGGGGGTGTGATGTTGAGGGGGTGCGAGGTTGAGGGGGTGTGAGGGTGTGTGAGGGTTGTGAGCATGAGTGAGGGTTGTGAGGGTGAGTGAGGGTGTGTGGGTGAGTGAGGGTGTGTGAGGGTGTGAGAGGGTGTGTGAGGGTGCTGAAGGGACGTGAAATAGCGTGTCCCATCTGTAATGTACTGGTCGGTGAAATAACGTGTTCTGCGAGTGCTGAAGGGGAAGAGGTAGGTGAAATAACGGGTTGATGTATTCTGAAGGGGTCGAGTATGGTGAAATAATGCGTCCGATGTGCACAGAAGAGACGAGTACGGTGAAAAACGGAGCCATTGCTAGGACTTTTCTGGTGAAATACTTGATGAGAACCCAGGCCTGTATAATGCTGTCTTCTGCGTGCAAGTCTGTGCAGTCATGGTGTATTCGGCAGTGGTGCGCACGAAAACACTTAACGTCTCGTAACTCTTATAAAAAAAAGCTTGCGGCATGGCTGTGGCGGGGGAGAGAGGCAGGGGAGCTGCGGCCTTTGAAGACTGATGCCTAGGGCTAGGCACAGACAAATGGTGGTGCGCGATATGCACGCATGGGGGGGGCGGGGGAGCGGTAGCCTTTGAAGTCTGATGCCTTGAGGCTCAGACAAAGGGTGTGTGTGACGTGGCTGGCGTTCAAATGGCAACCGATTGGGTGCGAGGCGGTTCGGGGAGCAAATGGCAAGCGTGTGCACGGGCACATGCACTGTGTGTAATCCGCCTGCCAAAGCCCCTTGATCAGCCTTCCTGATCCACCTCTATATGTCTTGAGCTGCAATGCGCTTGCGCATTCATGGCCAGTCGAGACCTAAAAATAAGTGGATGCAGTGCAACTTATTTGTTTGCTTTCTTCTGGATCCCTTCTTGGTTTTTATAAAATCCTCTTTATATCGGAGACATCTTCCGAGGCCAATAAAAGTCTGCAGACATCAAATCTGACCCACGTGTCAGTGATGGGGAAGTAAAATGTTATTTTGTCTAGGGCGACAAAGACCCCTCTGCCTATGAATGGCCTTGCTGCTCCCAGTTTCACATACACTCGGCTCTTACTTGCATATATTTTTACACATCGATTTTTCCCTCTTCCGTAATGTTTTATAACTTCTGAAGCAAGAGAGGGTGAAGCTACAAGAAAGAATGTGAGAAATACATTAAGGTAGGACAGTTCGCAGACTTTTCGTTTGACCTATGCTCTGTTCCCCAAACTCTTGAGTTTCCTTAGGGAATGTAAACAAACGCCATTTACCAGATCATTTTACTGAGGTATCATAGAACCACAAATTGGATATCTAGATTGTCAAACCGTGGCTACAAACCCCCCTCTCCTTCGGCTGGCTCGACTCTCCTCCTGACAGCAGCAGGACTGATGAAGGGACGCTTTGGGGTCATCCCCTGACGGTGCGCAGAGCTGAACTCTGGAACAAACTCATCACATCCATTAATACAAGCTGAAGAGGGAACTACTTTCCAAAATATATGAAGAGTTTTGCATTGAGTCTGCATTTTTCTAGAACCTATCGAGGGAGGAAGAGGGAAAACAGATCTACAGCTAAAATCAGATGTGGATAAGAGGGAACAGCGAATGAATGAAAGAGTACAGAGTGCAAACTATCACCTCACTGAGGTATACTGCGCTAAAAAAAAGTGGTCACTGTGGAGATTCATTTTACAGCTGAAAAAGTAAATCCCAAATCTTTGCGGGAGTAGTTATGACGAGAGATTTGACGCAGAGGGAGAAACCGAGAATTCCGCACTTTAGAAGTCATTAAGGAGAAGCCCCCCTCCTCGCCGTAAGTGTGTAATAAGAAACACCGGAAGCAGGTGGTCATGGGAGATCAAAGAGAGAGAGCAGGCACACACCGAATGAAACAGGAACACAAATAAAGGGAAACACCCGAAGCATGTGGGGTGGTTGGCAGTATGCGGGGATAGTGAGGGTGTGTAGTAGGGTGCGAGTGGAGGCAGGGAGTCTACGGTACAGCAGGCTTCGTGGCACAGTCTATCTCGATGGTGGAGCAGGTTGTGAAAAGATTTTGTGGGGAAGGGGGGGGGGGGCAGTGCATACAATGAGGATGGCGCAGGGCCCTGTATGACTTTACAACTTGTACATTTGCACAAAAAAAATCCTGTTTGTATCTTTTATGTAACTCAAGTAATCCTAAATCCTTATGTATCACAACTGGTTCTTTTGTAAAGCGCTCTGACACCTTCGGGTAATTTTCGCGCTGTAGAAAATCGCATTAAATAAATAAATACCCTTGGGGAAGTCGCGGTCCCGTCTTACCTCCCGGGGCAGGTCGTGCATTCTGGCGGGTCTAAGCTCAGGAGAGGATCCATGCAGTGCCGGCCGGACCCCGCTTCACTCCCACGGGCTCTCTCTTCCACCTGTTGCCCCGCAGTAGGACCCCACGGGACGCTTCACACGGGTCGCGGGGAGGGAGGAGAGTTCAGCCAAGAACGTCAAAAGTGACACGGCTCAGCCTCGGTGTTTTCTCACTTCAGAAGTGTAACTCCTGCGAGTGAAGCCTGCACTCTTTCCTCGCCCCGCGGTGCTCCAGTGAGGCCCGTCAAAGCGGCGACTGCCACCAGCGCGGCAGAGCGGAGAAGCGCATGTCCAGCTCCGGCTGCAGCTGAGGACGGAATATGCTCCAGTCTTGTTTACAATTTTTCGTCACGTTAACAACTTTTTAAAATTAAAAAAAATATGTTCGCTCTTCGTTCCACACATTTTTGTTCTCAAGACAGACAATAGTAACAAGCGAAGGATAATGTCGTGAGCGTGCGCCTCAGCTGTACGGGCGCACACTCAAAGTCACGCTGTGCGATTTTCCGTGTACCGTGAGCGTGCACATCGGACGTCTAGGAAACTCGTCATCCGCGAAGCCAGCCGGAAGATTTGCGGTGCGTGATCATGGAGAGCCCTGACTGCTGCCAAGCCTGAGCCGCTGACACACACCTGAGGAGGAAAGACCGGCCTGGAGAGCAGCGGGGGAGTCCTGAGTCAGCCCGGTGAGTAGGGGGGACGTGTTTTTTGGTGCATCAGGCTAGCGAGACAGGAGATGGGCACTTCGAGTGTATGGATGTGCGTGTGTGACTGTGTGTGTGCGCGTGAGCAGGTTGGGGAGGCACCTGTTTGTGTGAGCGTGTGTGTATACTGTGTGTGTGTGTGTGTGCGCGCGCGACTGAGAGGCATGGCTGACTGACTGAGATGTGCACGGCTCGGGAGGCGGGGCTGGGCATGCGCGTCCACGAGGTGCAATCGGCGTTCGTGCCCCGGTCTGTGGTCCCTTCAGAGCTAACTAGGCAGCAATAGGTCTTTCGCTGACACGAGACCTAAAAATGAATGGGTAGATAGATGGGTGTTGGTGTATGAAAGAGTAAACTGATACATGAAAAATGCAAAAATGTGGTTTTTAAGGTGTTTAAGATTACTTTTTATTGCTCCAAGGTATATAACGTGGCTCTTGTGTTGACATTTCGCTATAGTTTATATTGCAGCAGAAATTATATATTTTAAATAATCTGTATTCAAGATACTGCACAAAAACATGTGTTGGAAAAAATGAAGCAGGTTCATAATGTGTACTATGATGCACAAAATTTTAATAGTTGAATACTTACTACACAGACCACAAATCTTGTAGTCTGACAGGTGACAGATAAACATAAAACCGAGGGCCAGATTTACCAGTTTCTCAGACAGCGCTGTGTGAGAAGGAGAGAGCAGGAGAATGCCATATTTACAGAAATGTGTAATTCTCCTCCCCTCTCTCTAACGCCTGCCCAGAAATGTGCAGCCATGCGGCACAGACACGCCTTTGCACGATATTGCAAGGGTGTCTACGTGAGTCTAGCATAGGTTTTGTACTGGGAGGATACTCTTCCAGTACAAAATACTATGCATAGACTACCTTTAAACATGTTACCACTTTGTACGTGTGCTGTGCAGTGCAACACACATGCAATGTCGGAAAATAAAGGAGAAAAAGCATTTCTTCTTTATAGCGGCGATCTGAAATGGGCACTATTTTCTAACGCTAAACCTTGTCTACTTTTTAAAGTAAATAGTATTTAAGTCTGAAACCTTGGGTGGTTGCATAGATGCGCTCATGCAAAACCCATGGTATGCCCCCTTGGCACTACATAATGCAAAGCAGAGCTATTCTATGTGCTGCTTTGCGTTACTTTCAAGTAAATAGGTAACAAAAGATTTAGCGTTGTTTTAAATCACTTTTGTGACGCAAACACAGCATTAAATCTAAGTAAATAGATCCGAGTGTTTTACAATGTGGATTGGATGTGTGGAAAATATGGCTGTCAAAGCTGGGCATGCTGCATACTGTGGGGGTGTCCTAAACTGATTAGCATCGGAGAGACCTATGCTAATGTGCTAATTATTCATCTAGGGAAGCAAGATACATCCTCTACATGTCACATAATGTGGCCTTCCAAATATGGAGGCCATGCTCGGGGTCCTCTTGAAATGCGCACTGTGGTACAGTGCCTTGTTGGTGATTATTGTTGGGTGAGCGAGTCCTGGGGATCTAGGTGACCCAATTGAACACCATGTATGAGATAGTGAAACCAGGTATTGCATGTCGCTCGTGGCTCACCGTTGCCCGGTCAAATACATGTGAAAATGGTCCTCCTACAGAGCGGCACACAAGGACAACGATTAGAATTTGCAGGTAGGCGGTGATTGGCTGGGCAAAAGCTGTGGGGGACAATTTATGCACCGGACACTACTTTTGCTCCACCATCGCCCTGACAAAACACAGCATATTTTATGTGCTGTAGCACACTACCTTTTTCTACAATTAGCATTCAAATAACATGAGTAGCCCAAAATGCCACCATGCACAGTGCAGCTCTGGTTGATTCTGCACACAGAAGAAATACAAAATTCGCCCTTTGTGAACATAGTGGTCTGTGGAAGTTTGACAGGGAATTGGCCTATTAGGAAAGCAGGATCTAAATGTCCATTTTATCTTAGCCTTCAGAAAGCAGAGTCAGGAGTTCGCACATCTTTAGCACATCTGCAAGCTCTTGAGATGGACAGTTTCTTAAAAGAACAGTGCCCTGGTTGTCTTTGCTGACAAAACTTCATGCATTTTGGCTTACACACTCGAGGTAGTGATGTGCACCCCTTGATTAGGTCTCGCCCTGGCGAAAGCGCGCGAAGCGCGCTCTCGCCGCGAGACCTATAGCCGTCCACTCTGCTTCCAAGGAGACAAGAGATGGTCACGCGCAGCACGCCGGAATCGGATCAGGTCACGCACGCGTTCACCATCTCCTGTCTCCCTTGAAAGCACACACAGAGAGACACACCCACGCGCACACACACAGAGAGACACACGCACTCACACACACGAGCGCACATACACGCACGTACACACACACACAACTCCTGAATCCCCAGATCTCCTTGCACCCCCTCCAGTGTCAGCCAGCCATGCGCCATCTGCCAACAGCTACTCTCTCCCCGTATTCCTTACCGTCGTTCCGCCATGATACAGCGTGACGCCCTGCAGCGTGTCCCCAGAGCTCACAGGGTGCTCAGTTTACTTCTCAGCCCAGGCGGCCGCCGTCACGCTGTCCATGCTGCCTTAGGAGCGGGCCAGGCTCAGGGACAGTTCAGCCTCCAATTCAGACTCGGAGCCTCAGGGCAGGTAAACGCTGTGTCTTCTCCGGCGATCCTCAGCTTGCGCCGGGACAGCCGATGTGCACGCTCACGTCGTCTCGTGCGCTCTCACCGCGCTTTCAATTTCGTGCGCTGAGACCATGCCCCCGCTGCACTCCGATGACTCCGTGGGCTGAATATTTTGTAATCCGCAGGGACTCGCAACTCTGCTCCAGCTCCATCACAGCGCAACTCCATTAGGGGTGATCAGGCACTCAGCCCTTCAGCCCCGCCAGCAACAGCTCCACAGACAGGCCACTGTAGTGTGGGTGGGGCGCATATCAGCTACCTGATTGTGCCATGCAGTTAGCGAACGTCGCCACGATGCCTCCCAGGCATCTGTAATCGCAGCGCTAAGCCCGCAGCTGGCCCATACTTATACAACAGTTCTAGGCGGGAAAGAGTTAATCAGTTGGGCGCCGGCTTCCTGTTTCCTATCTGTCCTCCCAATAGTCCAGCACAAAATGGCTGGCTCCCGGTCCTAGGCAGCACCAAGTCGCGCTGTCAATCTGGTACTCACTTGTAGATCTCGGGCAATGCCGATATAGCGCTGGGACAGTAAGCCGCCATGCGTTTGCGCTGCTCCCGTCGCGAACTGAACTGCGGGCATGCAGTAGAGCTCAGATCAGCACTGTCATCAATCCTACCAGCTTTGTGGCTATGGCAGGGCAGTCGGCTCCACTTTTCACCCCCAAGGAAGTTTGGGAGGCTGCTGTACTCCCGGCAGCTTTCCGCAGGGCAGGATCCGATCAGCGCTTGTTCATGAAGAGGCATGGATTGGAAAACCACACCATATTGACCGGCATGCTGCCTTCCAAGGAGTATAGAGCTTGTAAGTTTTTGAAAATTCTTGGGAGTGAGAGATAGAATATTTGATGACGTCAGGAAGGGCCATCATACAACATTTTGACATGAATGAAAACATAAAAAGTGACATTAGTTAACCCATTGTGTGCTCAGGACAGCCGGGGGCTGTCCGAACGCTGCCGATTCCCCAGCGCGGCTCAAATACTCCGCCTGTGCGGAAGAATTAATTAGTGGGTGTAGTTCGGACGGCCCCCGGCTGTCCTCCACACATGCCTACCGTGATGTAGGACGGCCAGGGGCCGTTCTGAGTATGCAAGGGGTTACGCGCGCTAATTAAATCCCCGCACCGCAGGGAAGGGGTTAGATAGAAACACAAACTAAACTTACAATAAATAAATAACAATACAAACCTCATTACATTAGTCTCTCACTGGTGGAGCAGCACCCTGATGTGTTCCAGATGGCTTTTCCACCAACAGTGGCCTGTAGGAGAGCTCCTCTTGGAGAAATGGCTTTCTGAAGCCTCTAAAGCAGGGTTCTCCAAAGTTGATCCATGCCAGATTTTTAGCATATCCACATTTCGATACATATAGTTATCTTGAAAATCTGGCATGGACCCGGGCCTCCAGGACCGACTTTGGAGAACCCTGCTCTAGAACTCCAAAAGGCTGCTTCATGCACAACTGAAATCTGGACTGCATCACACAGAGTCCACGTTACAGCTCTTTTTACCAGGTGCGACATTTAGTCTGCTGTGTGAACTCAACCATCCTTCCAAGTGTGTGAATCTTACTCGCAATAAGGGAGACTTTAAACATTACAAGCCTTCAAGAAATTTAAGATATGCTCACCTCAATTTGCTGGCCATCCCTCTTTTCAGACACAAAAACAAAAGGTGGGAAATCTCTCTCTGTACTGGGTCCAAAATCTGGAATCAGTTTCCTGACCGACTCGGATCAACTAACAGTGAAACGGAATTCAGCAAAGCTCTCAAAACCTGGCTCGTCTCTCTATCTGATGATTCCTGCTGGTGTCTATGCAACAAATTTCTAGGTCCACTTTACTTCCCTCGGTCTTAATATTACATTCTTCTGTGTTATGGGATGGCCTACTATGTTTGTTTGCTGTGCGAGTGCCGGGATGTTCAGTATTGAGTGGCAGCGTGCTTTATAACTACCTCGTATCATATCACATCACTTGAGATAACTGGGAGCATTGCACCTCAAGACCATGAAGCAGAACTCTTGCCGAGTGTAAGAAGGGAAATAGAGATCAATGCCCTTACCTGCTGTCTGCCACCATAATTGGAAGGTGCAAGAAGCGAGCATGCTTGAATATCTTAGCACTACCGAACATATGTTTATTTCCCTTTACTCACCTTTCACAACATTTGATCACATATCCTTACACTTGGATCTTCTGATTGAAGTTCACTCATAATGTGTGCAGCTGGTGATGTACCATTTTTGTGTGGTGCCAGTAGCTGAAATTGGACTTTTGTAGGCCTTGCATTGTCAGGGTTGTACTTAGAACCTTGTTATGTTATGTTATGTGTTTTGATTTATCACTAAGCTCCACCGAAGAAACCAAGCACTTTGTGTTGGGTGTATCTAAGTGTGCTTAGATGATATTGTTCCTGGTTCAAGAAAAAAGTAGGAAAAAGATCGACTAAGTTCTCCACTTCTGAATCAACATATTTTTTCCAACTTTTTTCTATTCATAAAACATTCCAGGAATACACCTGGCAGAAATTTTCCATTCATACTCCTGGGAAGGCCATGTGACTTGCAATGTGGGCTCTTACATACTGGGGAAATCTACACAGCAGATCTAGAATCAGCTTTGCAAATGGACATTTTGTTTTCCTTGTGGGTAAAATAATCAGGGGAAGTAATTTTCCATGTGGAGAAAGCCCTTCTGCTTCACCTCTAACAAATCTCGTGGTAACCATTCCCTTCCTACCCCTTGAGTGAGATTTACAGCTGAAGAGATCTCTGTCATCCTTGCATCCAGCAATCCCTTGGTGAATTCCTGGCAGGTGTAAAAAGAAAGGGAAATGTGATCATGAACATAGGTTTGTGACCAAATGTATCATTTTCAATAGTCAGCAGTGTGTTTTAGGAGCAAGCAGGTCATGAGTTGTTTTCTGAACGTTTGTTGCTTTGATTGTTTGTGGACCCTTTCTGGGAATCTATTCCAGGTGGCTCATGTCAGGTACTACCGGAATTCTGTCTTTGATGCATTGATGGATAATTCTATTGATGGCTTAAGTTGTACATGTGTTTGCATACATGTGTGTGCTGTCAAACATAATAGTGTTTTTTGTGAACTTATGTTCATACATATTTTCCCTTCAAGTGTTGATAAAAATTGATTGTGAAGGTGATTTTGTTTGTCTGTCTGGGAGCTGCAGAAGTAGCTGGATGGCCTCCACCTCTGATGGAAATTCAGGCCTTTGTGGGCCAGAATCTTTTGACAGTGAAATTGGCAAGTTGACATTCATTCTTCAAGGCTACTGCATGTCACTGGGGTTTGGCTGGATGTAGAGATATCAGGTGGTGAAGTGCTGGAGGAGTGAGAGCTCAGTGAAATAAGCTGATGTGTGTGAACTTGCTTGGGGGTTTGTGGCATTGTGTACCTGGTAGTGTGCATGAGTGTTTTCGGAAAACCATGTTGTATGGTTGGATGCTGGTGAACTTTGATCTGGTTGCTAGATATAAATTGGGTGATGCTATTGGGGTTTGGCATATCTGTGGGAAAATAGTGTGTGTGTTGGTGTCTGTGTGATGCACATGTGAGAGTTCTTAGTCTGTGAGGAGTAAAGAGGTAGGTTTTGGTGATATTGGAGGAAGTTAGTATTGATGGTTTTTCTGGCTTGGTGAGTTTATTTAGGTGTGTTAACTGATGTTTGCTTTTTCTTTGGAAGGGAAATGTGTGACTTCCTCTCAAATTAAAGAATAGATTCATGCATGGAAGGTCAAACAGAGAAAGGCGGGAGTGGCTTTTTTCAATTAGGCAGTTGCCACTGCTTTGAAAAGTCAGGGAGTGGCTACAAGGATCTAGGTCACAGTACACTATTATTTTAGCCCTGTGTGCTCCTTTTAAGACTCGTATTCACATATTTGTGGTTTGACTTATTCTGGTGATGCCACAAATAGCAGAACACTAAGTTCAATTTAATGTATTGTATTTTATTGCTATATTTCTATAGCAGAGAACTAGAGAGCAGCGGGTGCTTTTTGTAGGACAGGAATACACACAAAGTATGAGGATTATGCAAGCACAGATGAATGTTTAAATAAACGTGGGTGTAATTGTGCATGTGAATGTAACAATATGGCCATCCACAAGTGATGCTGAGGGAAGGGGAGAAGGACCACATGATGGAAATAGGTAACTGCTCAAAAAGTTTTTAGGGTTTTGTATTGAAAGTCAGGAGTGTGGTGGTTATTCTATTTTGTAGGGAGAGACCACTGAAGAGGTTGGGGCTTAGAAGACTTCTCTACTTCTCCCCACCCCCTTCAGAAAATCCAAACCCAGTAGGTTTTTGCGTTGGGGATGTGGCTCGAGAAGAATGGCTTTTCATTGACGAAATCTCGATTTGTTGATGTGGCCTCTAGACGCTACAGAATGATCTTATCCTAATGCGTGTTGTAAGAGAACTAACAGAGATCCTTAAGGGTGGCTGTGACGTGGTAGTATTTGTGACAGCCAATGATCAGGCTCGTGGCGTCATGCATGCAAGTCTAAGAGGGCAACTTGGAGGCCATCGAGCAGGTCTGCTGTCCTCATTGATGTGGAAATGGGCAAGTCCTTGCGTGGTTCGCGGATTGAAACGCCAGAATTGAATCTCTGGTTACATGCAATCAAATGACTGCTCTTCAGATGTTTGCTGGCTGTGTGGTTATCAAAAGCGTGGGAACTGGCACGTACTGAGCTTGATTCTCCAATAACAACATTCCCTTGCAGACACAGATTTAGATCTCCGCCTGAATGTACTTTTACTTTGTTTGGAATTCACAATTTTGTCCGTGTGATAACCTTTCAGAACAATCTTTTTTACATTATGTGTTTTTTGTGATTACTATAAACACGCATGCACGCACTTTCTTAAGCCTTTGTTAAAAAATCTTGGTTAACGCAGGTGCAATGAAGTGCTACAGCACTTGCAATTGTTAAATACTTCAACCATCTGTCTTAGAATAAGCTCCTTTTAAAAGCTGGTATCAGAGCATGGAGAACAATTATTATACATTTTAATCGCTTACCAGAGTACATTATGTACTTACCTTTGCTAGCTGACATTTATTGATGAACTATCTTGTTGAACCATCAATTTCTGATGTTATTGATGCTTGAACTGGGGTCCTTTCTTTTCCTACAATGCTGTTTTTTAGATTGCTGTGCAATGTTATATTTTCTTTGCATTTTTTATGGCCTGACGGGCCAAATATAGAATTATAGAACAAATGACTGAATTTTCCTACATTCCTAGCAGTGTGCCTGGAAAGCTGTGTCGGGCCCAGGTTTCCAGGTGTTACACTTGGAATGCTGGGATGATTAAAGAGGGTTTCTGTTCCTGCTGTGCGAAAATCTAAAGGGCCTATAGTTCTGCATTAGTGAAATGAAGCTCCTTGTTCACTTTTTTTTAATTCCCAGCCTCGAAAATACCTTTCCCCATAAAAACTTTGTTCTCTTACGCCCACAGCAAGCCAGGGGGGGATCCATTGAATTCCCATCCTAAAAGTGGGGCTACATCAGCCTTTGGTCAGAGTAAATCCCCAGTCATTTCCAGCTTTGAAAGGGGTCGTATTGGAGTTGGAAATGTGTGCAAAATAGTACGTTCCTTGAATGGGATTTACTACGCAGACTTCTCCACAATTGCTGCATAGAAATCCACAGTAGTAAAGGCATTTATGTCCACCAGAAATCCCTTTTTAATGGGAAACAGCCACACTTCCTCTACTTTAAAAATCAATTTAACAAAGAGAGAAAAGTCACTTGTGATTTACCAATGGATATTACTGGCTCATATTTTTTCCAAAGATCATTCACAAATCATTTTTTTATTTTTTTATTACACCAGGCAAGCACCTATCAGCGTATTTATAACAGGGTCAGAGGGTGAATGCTTGGCCCACTATTTTAACCCTTTCCCTCCGCAAATCATTACCATGCTCACTGACAAAGAGTTTACAGAAGTAAGGCCTTCCGAGATAAATCCAGTGAACAGTTTCATCAGAACGAGGCTCACTTTCACACGATTTTACAAAGTTTCAGAAGCTCTCAGAGCTCTCCTTTGCCCTTCAGTCTAATAATAGCCGCGAGGACATAGGCGTGGCTTCACTTTCACACAGTTCTATCTGCAAGGACAATGGAACTCTGCTGAGCAGTGGCTGCTGCGTTTTCCACAACACTGTTTCAAACACAGTCTTGTTTCTAATTCAAAGGGATCAAAGGTAACAAGCAAGCACGGCACACGCAGTGGGAAACACTTTGTCAGAGTTAGCTGGTAAGCTTGTACTGGTAGTCCAGTACTAAACTGTTACAAAAGAGGTTACATGTTGTCTATTTGGAATCCGTGACCCCCTCAGTTGATGGATTGCAGACGTTTTTTTCTAGAGCATGAACAAACATCTTTCAAAATGTAAATGTAATTCGGAGAGGCTGAACTGGTTTGTTTAATTACTCGCACACATTTCTGATATTAACGAATATATGATGTTACCACGAATACAAGTTCCACGCATGGCAATACCACGCGAATTTTAGTTCGCAAGTGGCTTTACCACGCTGGAATTTGCAACGAAGGATTATACCACGCATTTTAACCTTCGTTTAAACACAAATAATAAAGAATATTTTCTTACCTGACACCTTCCCGTCTTTCACGAGCAGCCCGTACTTCCATCCACCATCGAAACAAGCGTCAAAACACGTCTGCCAAAATTAAAAAAGGACTACTATTTTGACGTAACGGCACGTCTTTGGGGGAGGCACTTTCCTTTTACCTCGGTGGTACTGAAGTGCGTTTTTTTAAAATTTATTTAACCCGCTCCTTTGTTTATTTTTGGGGGGGAGACCCCCCCAGGCCCCCCCAGCCCCTCCCCCAGCCGACCCCCGCCAACCCCCCAATCCCACGCTGAACGACTGGAAGGAATTCCACGCCTCCCCCTAGCCAGAACGTATATGCGTGGTAAAGACTGTCGTTGAAGGCATACGCGTGGAAAAGACGTTTGCGAGGTAAGTGCCTCGTAGTAAACGTCACGCGTAGAAAAGCCTTCGTTGAAAATGATGTTTCCCGATATTAACCAGACACTGTCCCAAAGCAATACGCCGTTATTGCAGCAGGGTGCTTGGAATGTAGAAAAATCACAAACATTTTGCTTTTCTTTATAAGGCCTGATATCTTGAATCTTAGTCAGCTGCTAGTCAGATACATTATATAATACTGTACAGTATCAGTACTGTTCTTCAGGGTGGTTTCTTAATAGAAAGAAGTGCTTTTAGAAGCCAATTATGTGAATACAAAATACAACTGGAGACAAGCTTTAAAACGTATTTTGGGTGTGCAGAATAAAATAGTCACTCCTTTTATTGAAAGTATGAACATGTAGATTTTTTTTCTACTGAATGCAACTTTGTATGTTTTATGCAAACAATGTTTCCTCTTTGAGTTAAAGTGAACAGTATAAATCAAAGGGTAATTCTGTGCAAGACAAACATATTATTTGCTGGTGATTAACATTTGAATAGGATCTGCTAAATATGGTTAGTTTTTATTTCTTACAAAATCTTTCTGTTTTCTGTAGTGTAGGGATTTTTTCTGTATCGATTTGTAGCAAAAATATGTCAAATTAGCAAATAATACTACTTCCGAATGTGACGCATAATGCCATGTAATTTTTCTTTCCTTGCTTTGTAATTTAGTTATCCTTGCCACATGATTTCGTCCTCAGTTTTCTCGTAATTCCGATAACCGTGGGCATCACAGAGCATTTTCAGCGCAATTGTGTAAGGAGAAGCCCATACTTTTTATCAGGTCCTTGATGGGTTCAGTGCATGAGGGATATGAGTGAATTGTGAACTCCATGTTTCATTGTGAGAACCACACAATGTCCTTGCCATAAATGTATGATAAAAATACTCCATATTAGCCACCCTTTGTGCGCCATTTGTTTTGAAGGATCTAGACTACAACTCAACATTTAATCCCACTCATGGTAAAACGTGTTTGCACTTTTTGGCAATGTGACAGAGATGTTTCACTTTGGCTACTAAGTCACAATTAAAGTGCCCATGCATTAAAATGATAAAATTAGTATAAACCTTTGCTTGAAATCATTGAAAAGTGGTGAAAATATGTTTTCTACACTTCTTGTTTGTACCTTGAGTGAGTTTGCTATTGATTTAACCTCTTACAAATCTGTAAGGGATAATGTCTGGAATGTAGATGATTGTGAGACAAGTACACTTAGAGTGTAAAGAAATATAATGTATTCAATAGAACAGAAAGCCGCATGCATGAAATGACAAAGAAATTCCCTAGGCAGTGGGAGGTAGATTGCGGTCTTTGAAGACAAAGTGCCTACTAATGTCCTTTGGATAAGTTATCAGATCAGTAATGTTCATAATGTCGTTGCCGAGTCTAAGTCATAGATTTTCTTATTCCACCTAATACTGATTCGAGATACTTTGAAAACAGTGTCCAGTCACTAAACTTTACTACAGGTTGTCTTGAGGAGCCTTAGTTAAACTGCCCTGGTCTACCACTTCAGCCGTAACTTATATAAATTCTTGATAACAAGGAATGCCACTATTATCTCTTTTTGCATACAGATATCTTCAGCTCCTATCACAGACAGCGTTGGGACCAATACTTTAACATATAGTGAGATTGGACTTCGGTCTGTTCTTTGATTGAATGGTTTTCCCGTCTATTTCAATTGCCTGCTCCATATTCATTGGCTTCTCTTTCTGTTCCCGTGTTTGTTCTGCCCCATGTAGTATTTTGTTCCTACCCTGCTTTTGATTGTTTGAGTGTATTCATCCACCGGTGAAACCCAGGAACCATTTTTCTTTTTCAACTTTTCTGTGACATTTGAGCTAGCACTTGATGGGAGTGCCTGTGCTGCTCCATCCTTTTTTAGGTCGAGCCTAGCGCAGCGTGCATGCGCTGCTCTGCAAGGTATGCTGTATCTGCTATGTGTAGGGGAAGAAATTCCCCTCTTTTCTATTGGCTTCTGTTAGTGCCCTTATTAAAAACCTGCTCTTGTTAGTTGGATAGAGTAAATTAGTCCCACCTTTTGGTGTTTTGGACTCTCCCAGGCTACTGCCCCTGTTACTGTGGCAATATTATGTTTTTAATATATTTTGGAGAGCAGAGAAGGAAATGGACTCTGTCTTTCCCTTCTTGCCTAGAGAAGACAAGGACAGGCAGTGTTCACTTCTCCTGCTCTGCTGCTGCACCGATCTCTCGCGTTCCTCCTCTTAGTCCCGCTTTTTCTGTCTCTGTCTCCCTCCTCCTCACTTGCTGAAAACCGTGACTTGAAGAAACAGCTCTTACCCTCTCTTCCTCTCCTTTCCTTTATTTGACCCCTGTGAAATGGATTAAAAATAAAACCCTTTTGCTGGATATGTCATCTTTTTCTAACATTTCTCCATTCCAAATTGCAGCCTCAGTGACGTAGAGGAAAAAAAAGGTTAAAAATACAATAAATAAATAAATAAAACCAAGATACAGTGGTCGCAAAGTGGCCAGATTGGTTTTATTCACAACCACGCATATTAACGCCACTTTACAGAGTTTGCCAGTGAAGCGCTACTGTCATTTTCTCTTTTTTAGTAGGTCGTTGAGTTATACATAATACCATCTTATTTATAAGTAAGGCAACACAAATCTGTATAACACTCTTTTATTATAACTACAACATGCTGCACACATGCCACACTACTGTACAACATAGCTTAGACACATTAGCAAAGCCAATAGCTATGGAAAGGTGAGGCCTAATGGCTCTGCCACTGCTTGTTTTATTATGTGTCAGTGTGGCTCTTTCTGTCAAGAACTGGGTATTAATATAGTTTATTGAATCAACTTATTGATTGCCCAAGGAACGGGTGACTCCCAGAGGCGGCTGCTGCCATATAAAGTGGGAGAGGCAGGGCAATAATAAAAATGTAATGCAAAAGACTTACCTGACTCTGCTGACCTCCTCGGTGCTCCGCTGCCACACAGCACACAGAACAGGCTCCCAGACTCCCCCGCCCAATCCCGGTGCTGCTCTCATGCTATACCAAGCATGAGGGAAGCCCCGGAATTGTCCTCAGCAGGCTGGTCTGATGCTCGCTCAGGCACAGGGAGTCTGTGCCATTTCTCTACCCAGTTGTGAAATACAAGTGTGCATGTCAGTTTGACCGTCCTAAGACTGCCAGCCAAACCGGCATGTGCACTTACAATGCCCACGACTCCTCCTTCCTGCCATGGCCTGGCCACGCCCTAGACTGGTATCAGCTCAGTCAGTAAAATAAAATAATAATAAAAGTTTTTTATTATCATTTTTTGCTGGCTTGCAGTGGTGCAACACTCCTCCGTCATTGTGGAGGAACCGCGGCTGGCGACTCATCCTGGTAGTTGATGTGCCACCTTGCTCTTACACAGGTGAAATGTGACAAGGGTCTCCTTAATAGGGTCCCATATAGGAGGAAAAGGGTTAAAAACCACCTTGAGCATCTTGTAGCTCTTGATTGTAGGTGAATATTAAGTAGAGGCGAATAGTAAGGCACCTCCCTCTCTCTGACTTCAAGATGGAGGAAACGTCAAGCAAGAGAAGACCAGATAAAATCCATCAGGGACAAAAATAGTAACAATTAATGCAATGAAAAATAACGGCATTGATGATTTGCAATTGAAAACAAAAAATCAATAAATAAAAGATTAAAATAAATAAATGAATGCCTAGCAATGCACCTATCACTTGTAGATGCCTCCTGAGATGTTTTTTTTTACACAGGAACTGACATTGAAGTCAAAATCCTTCTTCTATCTTGTATAAACCCTGGATAAAACATCATCTTGGAAGGGGCAGATTATAAGGCCTGTCCATTCCTCCTTCCTGAAATTCAAGGAAATGTTTGGGCACACAAAGAAAAAGCCCAAGTTAGACTTCCTTCGTCTTGCATTGTACTCTGTTGCTCTGCTGCAGTCATCTGGTACAACTTACAGAACACCCCTCTAGGTTACTGCATGTACAGAAGCACCTGAGCGATGTCTGATTTGCAGCTATGTAAGCATGCACTGAGCAGTGTTCAGCATCATGTGCCTGACTGTGCAAGGAGCATGCCACCTGCACGCCTGTAACTTCTGTTTAGCTATTAGCGCTCTCAGCATTCTCAGTATGTCTGTAACACACTCTCTCCCCACCGTGCCACCCCGGTCATCCTCAGTATCTATCCTTCCCACACACTGGCACTCTCTCCCTCCCTGCACTTGCTTCCTCTTCTACCCGCCAACACTGCTGATGCCAAGGACTGCTCTTGCTCGGTCTCTCTCTCTTCCAGTGGTTAATATGTAAAGAAAATAAGTTCTGGGGCTCTCATTAGGAGGCAGCTTTCTCCAGCCCATTTCTCCTGTTAGCACCGCCTAAAACAGAGCCAACGACTAACCATGAAAGTGGGCAGGGGGTTTAGCATAATGGCCAGAGCTGCTGACTTCTTTGCTGGGGAACCTAGTTCGAGTTTCAGCGCCAGCTCAACATCCTGTGTTTCTGGGCAAGTCACTTAATCTCCCTTTGCCTACCATAAAATGAATGTGTCCTTAACTGGTGCTAATGAAAAGTGCTGGTGTTGATGAGTAAGTGCCTATGCTGAGCGCTGGAAACCATCGGCTCAATTAACCCGTTAACCGCGGCGGGTGCGGGCGTTCTCTTGTGCGGGTGGGGCCGCGTCAATCGTTGGACGTGCGCAGCACTACGAAGGTAGTGCTCGCGACGGCCAACGGCAGCAGGGAAGGGGTTAAGCACAGCTTTCGTCCCACTTCCTGCCTTTTTGTTCCTCAGCCTTCTGTGCCAACCGCCCTGCCGACATTCTCAGCCTACCGCTTCCCATAGTGACTTTGTCAACGCTTATAGAATTGTGCGTCAAGTACTGGCAAAAGGCATATTTATCAGCTGAATATTCTTTTTGTATACTTCTACTATGGCCACCACATTGCATCTATCCCCAGTGTGGCGTCCATCTTGGAACTGTATAACACTGTTATTTTGTATAGTTATTGTTTCACTGTTCCAAGATGGCGTTGCTAATGCTTGAGCTGCAATTCTTAAAGGTTGGCAAATCCATTGCTGACTGGGAAAAGCATTGACAAAGTAAGACCGCTTGGCATTGCCAATGATGTTTTAAAAGAGGTGGCCTGGTTTTCCCCACCATTTGGAAAAAAGGCAGCATGTGACTTAGCTCCCAAAGAACGGCACCTAATTTCTGGGTTTGAAGTTTTTATACTTCTGTCACAGAAAACATGATTAAAAACATAACAGTAACATTCTGCCCAGAGGCCACAATAAGCTCCACTCTTTCAATAGTACACTTTGTTTTCCTCTAATTGATTTTTCCTGGAGTGGAAATTATTTTCTGAGCCTTGTTTCTCTGAGCCTTGTAATAGGAAGATATGTGAGCATTGGATTGCATCTCCCCCAACAACACCTTGGTGTTCCTCACTGCACCTGCTTCTGAGATCTCTCTAGCCCTGCATTCATACTTCACAATGATTGGCTGTTCATGCTCCACTTTGCAACCTTGTTACTCGAATATTTCATGGTTTAAGTGCTTGCTTTATGGTGGGCAGGCAAAAAGGTCTAGCGGGTAGGGGACGGAGGGGGTTCTATGCCTGCACTCTCCTACCCCAGTCAGCTAAGGAAACGGTCGCTAGGGCCCTTATATTGTCCCGCCTGGATTATGCTAACGCCTTGTATCTGGGTTCCCCTTCCTATCTGGTTAATAAACTCCAGCTTATCCAGAATGCTGCCGCAAGACTCCTGCTGGGTATCTCTAGACGAAACAGCATAAGACATCAACTAGCTACCCTTCATTGGCTGCCGGTGGCTCAAAGAGTCCAATTTAAAGCTTTGGTACTCACGCATCGAGCCCTCCACGATACAGGCCCTGTCTATCTCAGGAAAAGAGTGACCTTCCATGTCCCAAGTCGCAACCTAAGGTCGGCTTCCCAACGCAGGATGGTAGTTCCCCGCTTCCGGCGAACCAGAATGGGCGGTCTATCCTTTTCGGTCAAAGCCGCCACCCTCTGGAACTCCCTCCCACTCACTCTCAGGAACACTAGAGACCTTGGGTGTTTTAAGAAGCTCCTTAAGACCCATCTTTTTAACATTGCCTATTAAAATTGCTTCGCTTTGCTGTTCAGCCCTGACTTCGCTGTGGTTATGCTTCGCGCCAGGATACTCTTGAGTAGTTGTGCGCGCTACAAATATCCTTATAACATAACATAACATAACTCACATTTATACTGGACACTACTGGCTGGGGAGGGTCGCAAAAAAGGGAGGCGAGAGTAACTCTCATCCTGGTAATCCATAATCTGGTTGTATTATATTACATAATTCCTAGTGAGAATGCAACTAACATTCCCTCTCAGGAGAAGTACTCTAAAAGGACTGTGTGACAGAACAACACAGGGAAATACTTTGCATGCCTACCCCACATTTTTTTTAGAACGCATATGTTTTTACAACATTTGCCTTTACCATTCATTGTTTATATATATTTTTATATACATAAACAATGTATTTGTGGGGGGAGACCCCCACACCCCCTTACTTACCTTAATTGCGTGGTAAAGGCATGCGTTGTAAAGGCAAAAAAAGATGTAAAAACATACGTGGTAAAAATGCTAAGTAAAGGCACAACGTGGTAAAAACCTCGCTGTAAAAGCTGTTTCCTCTCTAAAAGGAAATCTGAAGCTTCTGAAATGGTTCCAAGACTTTCCACTGACTGGAGAGGGGACTCTAGGCAGTGTGTGTCCGGGAAACTCTTGAGATCCAGGGATTGTGTAAGATGGCAGCCAGAGGTATTTGTTTGTAGATTTATACAGCGCGGCTTATCACTCGTAAGGGTATCCAGATGCTGTCCACGGTCACGGGCAGATTAAGTGATTTACCCAGAATCACAGGATGTTGCTCCGATGCCAAGACACAAACCCGGATCCCCAGTGCCCGAATCGGCAGCTCTGGCCACGGCGTCACATCCTCCCACCTTAAGGTAAAAAGACATCACCAGAAAGTCTGCAACTACTTCTTGGAAGGGAGTTGTGGGTCTGCCTTGGAAAGGTGTGTACCTGGTCTTCTGAGAGAGGGAAGGTCACTCCTCCCTCAGCTCCCCCGGAAGAAGTCTGCTAAGAAGGGAAGCCCTGCTCTGGACTGGTAGGAGGGAAGTTGCAGGAGCCAAACAAAGTGATGGAGTCATTCCCTCTGCATCCCCTCCTGACACCCTCCCACACCTTTGAGCATGGCACACTGCGCTAGCATCCCAAGCGGGACTGCTGTGTGAGAAGGGAGGGAATGACCCAAGTGTTGGAGAGGGCCTCTCTTGAGATCCTGGCATGCTGGGCTGGTGAAGAGAAAGGGGACCCATGAGAAGGGTGTCATTTCAGGGTGGGATGTGATCACTGTTTCTGTGGGGGGTTTAGTGTTTGGGTCGGAACTGCACACCCTTGAAATCTCCAGCTACACCACAGCACCGAGAGTAAAGGCGAGGCCGCGTGCATGCACCGCCTCCAGTGCGGGGCTCGCGTCAGAGTCCGCCTGCCCTGAAGAAGGCAAACGCCTAATCCATACTGCCCCAAAGACAGGTAGGATTTAGAACTGAGACTATGTGCCTGATTTCTAAATCTGGTGCCTTTAGGAGACTGGCCTGCGGGTCATACCGTAAGTTATTCATAATTCCTACTGTGAGTCTATGATTTGCCTTTGCAGATTGCTCTTGCCTTACCAGTGGCACCTCCGTACAATCTTGTGTTCCATTGCATAAACTATTTGTATTGTATTACACAGTTGATTTAATAAAGAACCTTTACTTTTTCGTAAAGCCAAATCTCTTGGCTGAATATTCATTATGAAGTTCTATTTTGTGATTGTTGAGTTCTGAATCTCTAACCCCAACCTACCTCCCTGAGAAGTCTTGTACTACTAGCCTTGCGGCTGTGAGCGTAAAGTGCTGACACTATTGCATATGCAAACCCCTCAAGAGGACTCAAAGATATTTTTAGAAGTACAACTAAGTAGCTACTTTTTTGCAGGGTTGCCTTTGTGTCCAGGCCAGATCTTGAAACATTTTTGAAGTGCTCTCTTTCATGTCCTTGATCTTGTGTTTGACAGTACCTTGTGCAAAGAAGATTTGTGGAGTTGGTTATGTGTGACGTGAATGTTTGTACATATTTGCTGTTTTTCATTTTGTTGTGGTGGTGTTGTCTTGTTTTTGAGGTTTTTTTTGGTGCATTATTGCAATACATTTTTGGTGCTTTGCATTGTGGTGGTTGTGTGGTATTCCATTTTGAAGTTTTAATTTGCTCTGTTGTGTTAAGTTTTGTTTATTAATTGTGATATTTTTTTGCTTTGTGCTATGTTACTTTTTCTATTGTGTTCGACTACTTTAGAAATCCCAACACATGTTCCTTAAGTTCTAGCCATAAGCAACAGATTCATTCGGATTTCTAGTAACAAAAAATATTTCTGCTTTTCAACCATTTTAAGAAAACAGTCGGTCCAAATTTGTGGCAGAGACCTGTCTTAAACCAGTACTTGCAGTGCTAATTGATGCTTAGTTTTGTAGTGTAGCCCAGTGCTTTAAATAGAAATAGAGAAGTGCAGATATTTAATATTTAGATTACCTGTTTGCTCCTGAGAAGTGCTGGTACTCTCCCATTAAGGGGTATACTTACTAAGGACTTGTGTTGTCCTTGCATGATGCAAGTGTCGCAATATAACACAAGACCTTAAATGGGACTTACAAAGCCACGCAAGAGACTATTTGCACCACTTTGCGTGACATGAAGTGGGATAGAGACTTTGCAGCTATAATGTCAGATGTTCCGGGCTTGGCCCGCCGTGCTGACCTTCATGTGATATCTTCCTCTCAACATAGCTCCTCCGATACAAACTATATGGAATAGCACTACCACATCCCCGCAAAGAGTGCCTACTTGATATATATGTATGGCAGTAGGATATGTACAGTGTTCTCTGGCACTTTATAGCTGTTTACTATTGCTTGATTCTTTTATGCAATTGTGAAATTATAGTTTAAAAATTCAACAAATAAAGTGTTATAGAAAAAAGAAATGTAACACAATGTAACGGCTAGTGCTATGTTGCGTTACATTTTCGTTGTGTTAGGTGCATGTGCATTTCCGTGCATCCATCCGTGGAATTTGACACAATCCCAGATTTACCAAAGGCAATAAACCTAGGATTGTGCCAAAAAGGTGTGCCTCCCACAGAGAGGCCGAACAAGGAGAATATCTTTATTTCTCCTTGTTGCGTCCCTTTTCTAGTTGGATGCATTCTGCAGCACACATAGAAAGAGGAAATTGCCTTTGAATTGTTATGTACAAGATGGTGTTCCTTCATGCATAAAAACATACCTGCCTTTAACACAGACACCCTTGCAGCAGGGATCAAAGGTGCCGACTTTGGTGCTAGGCAGCACCTGGGAAATAACAGAAGTGCATCTTATCACTGGGACAGAATTGTATGAACTGATTATGAAATGGTATATTTGGAGTATTTACCCACTTGGGTCAAAACCTTGGTAATAACACTCTAACTTTGTTGCAATGAGCTAGAAGCATGAATTATGAGATATTAATTTGTAATTATTACTATTTGAATGTTATAGAATATTAGAGTGTGTATATTAACTTTGGTTAGTTAATTACAGAATCAGCATTCACAAACAAAGAATTTTCAGTTATTTTGAACCTACTACAAAATGGTGGCTTTGGTTAGTCTGATTTACAAGGCAGCAATGTAGTCCTATGTTTGTATCTATACTTTTGTGCACTATATCATGTGATACTAACAAACACCTGGTTGACCCATGACCAAGGAACTCTGTGTTCCGAAACGCGTCGGGCAGTGTTTGCCACGATTTTGTTAATTTAATAAAGCACGCACCCACCACCACGTAGAGGCAGAGGGTAACGCGAAGAAGGGTTTGGGGGGGAAATATATATATATATATATATGTGTGTGTGCAACATATTATCTTGCCGCTTTGCATGAAATATTAGTAAACCTGTCCCATAATATATTGCAGCAGTGCTGAGAAGTGCAGGTACTCTCCCTTTCAAATAAAGAAGTGCAGGAACACAGTACTGGATAGTACCTGCCCATTGAAAGCACTGATATATCTTGTGATCACTGTCCCCAAACAGAGATGCTGCTAGGGCATGGAAACGTCTCCGAGCCGTTTACAAGCAGCTTGTGTAAAATGTTGCTTCCCGCCTGCTCTCCTTCTGTGAATGACATCAAAGGTAAGTGCCTTTGAGCTGAGTTTTGAGTTACAGTAGGCTGCGCAGGGGCCGCTGGCTGTCAGAAGGGTTTCGTCTTTCTTGGCTGCGTGCCTGGCTTTTAGGGAGCTTGTAACTCAATTCTGCGCGCGCGAGGGATGCTCCGCCGAAAGGAATGCGCGTTGCCGTGGAGCCTTTCTGCATCGATCGGTGCTTTCTCTGCTCTGCAGCAGGAGGTGATGTCATGCGCATCAGGTTCCTGAGCGTGGTGCCCTTGAGGTAATCAGATGACGGGTGGCAAGGGGTCATGTCTTACAAATGACCTTGTTTATCACAGCTCATAGTGATACGTGCAGGGGTTTTACCAGTGAGGTGTCGCTGCTAGCACAGACCATTCCCAGCTCAGAAAGGGGATGATGCCTTGTTTGCAGATTGCCTTTACTCTCCGTGCTTACTAGCCACATGGCTTTGTAATGTTTTTCGAACCAAGGCCTTGGGCGTAATTCACCCAAAATACACCTTGAATCTGTGGTGCTCTGCGAACTACGTGCGTCACTATTTGTGGCGTAAAAAATCCGCCTTGTTGCGCCATATTTACAAAGTGACGCTTCTAGGTAGATGCGTCACTTTGTAAACCCCTGCGCCACAATATACCTGTGCCAGGTATAATGTATGCAAGGGGGGCGTTTTGAAGCAAGAAAGGGTCATGGAAGTGGAATATAAGATTTCACTACGCCATTTCTTGGCCGCTAATGCGTCAAAATCTTACGCCTGCTTCATGGCAGGCGTAAGACTGACGCAGGCACTAACAACATGGGTCTTGCCCATGTGAAAGTACACATTGCTGGAGTTGCGTCACTTTTGTGACACACTCCAGCAATGTGTCACTTTTGCTCCTACAGATGCGTCAGAAATACTGACGTAACAGTAACTCCTTGCGACATGATGCGTCATATTATAAATTTGACGCATCAATCATGATGCAAGGAGTGCGCACTGAGAAGTGACACATCGCTGCTTTCACGCAGCGATGCATCATTTCTCATAAATGAGGCCCTACATATTTTTGTTATTCCGCAAACATTAAGCTGAAAATTTTTATGTTATGCTATGTTGTGTTTTATGTTATGTTATGCAGATTTGTAGAGCCCACTATCACCCGGGAAGGTATCCTGGCAATCAGCAGGTGTGTGTCTAGGCACGCATAGGGTCTAGTGGCACTACTCAAAAAGCCAGGTCTTCAGATCCTTGCGGAATTCAAGAAATAAGGAAGAGGCGGCTCTTATGTGTAGCGGCAGGTCATTGCAAGCTTTAGGAAAGATGTAGGAAAAGGCGTGACAGCTGGATCTGGTTTTACCTATGTGTGAGATTTGTGCAAGTAGGAGTACTCATGAGTAGCGGTGTCTGGAAGGGTTGTGAAAGGGTATGCAATTGTTGAGATATGCTGGGCCAGAATTATATGGGCAAAGGAATTAATGAGAGCAAACCCTCAAAACCAAGGGGACAGGGTATTACTAACCTGAAAAATGACTTCTCCTAGGTAGGTAATCGCCTCACTCGTTAGACAGTCATACAATCATACATACAGTCATGCACAATATATTCTTTAAATACTGTGAAAAAAATCCCTCAACTAATTAAAATGTGGTAGCTAATTTATTTATTACAAAAGTATATCAGTTCATCATTTTTAACACAACAATCACAAACCTAAAAAATACTTAAAATAGCATTAAAAATATTCATCAATTTGTACATAGGAAGAAATATATAAATCGAGTTGAAACATTAGCTATAAAAAATTCATATCAATTATTTCATGTCACTTGGCAAATATAAATTGATTTTCATGTACATTTGATCAGTGCTATTGGCTTATGTAAAAGCTTTTTCAGCAACATGTTTCAGTGGGATAAGAATATAAAACCACCTTCTTCAAGACTATTATATTAGTATTATTTCTACACAGAAATATATTTGATCTTGCATTTGGATGTATGTCATGACAACGCAGGCTTTTACACCGCGCTGCCATTACGACGCATCCATTACAACGCAAGTCGTTACAACGACTTGCGCTGTAGGCGCTGGATTTTGGAATAGTATGATTTACTATTCCAACTCCAGCCTACGCAACAGTAGGGAAGGTGTTGGAATAGTAAATCTACTATTCCTTAGTATCTAGCGCCATCCAGCGCAAGTCGTTGTAACGACTTGCGTTGTGATGGCAGCGTCGTAATGGCAGCGCGGTGTAACGCCCGCGTTGTCATGGCTGTCTCCCCTTGTATTTGTATATTAAATGCAGAATCTACAAAACAGAAACAACATTACTATCATACACGTTTTTTTATATACACTCCAATCCCTACATGCTATGTAAATAATTAAAAGACATCACAAAAATAGGCCAAAACTTTATTGATCAAATTCTGTCTTTTTTTGTTCACAGTGCTCTAGAATATCTCTAATTATAACATTCTCAGATCTCTCATACATATTCAACCACATACCATTACCAACTTCTCTCTTCTGATTGTTGGAACCTATAGGTTTCCATTAAAATCAACAATTAATTGAAAATATATTATCAGTACTCATTAAGGAATGAAAATGTCCTCCTCGAATGTGGGCATGGGGCACTGACTAAGTGCTCCCAGACAACTCAGATACCCAACATCTATCACTCATCATCAAGAGGTTGATACCACCATTCATGGCAACCTAATTGCTTCAGTTATTACACCCTCAACCGTGCTCACCACTAGTGAGGTAGCCTCATATGGCCTGTTTATACCAAGCCCACAACAGGTGAACAAAATTCTGCTGGCGGCTGAGCGCCTTAAAAATGTGATGTATAAGCAATGAAGATCACAGCATATTGAATTTGAAATGATTTAAATAGAAAGCAGGTTCATCAAATGTACCTTTTACATATCAATCTAACACTATTCCCATATAGGATTTCTAATTATTTCCATAACCCAAGATAGTGTTATGCCTCTTCTAATCTATGATTACCTTGTATTCAGGAGTATTGGATGGTCTATTATGTTAAAACTTACCATTGCTCACTGAGGTGTTGACCATGACTGATCCTTTTATAATCAGGGGCAAAATATCCCTGTTTCAAATTTGTGAAATATATTAACAAAAATTACCCTAAGTATAACTCCTAATCACTTGAGGCTTAATCTCATTAGCTCCATATAATCTGCTCACCTCAAGTAATACGTGTAGCGTAGACTGTTTTTTGCAACATCTGTTCCTTCTATCTTTATGTGACTGCAAATAAATGGTTTAAAAATTAATAAGTCTCATTTTCCGATTTATTAGGCAGCCCTTGCCTAAGCCCACTAACCAAAACAGGGCTCTCTTACCTTTGCTAAACATGCCACCGCTGCGCCACCGTTGAAGTACTAAAAAAGGATTTCAGAGTTTGAGAAGGCTGCTATTTATCCTCTCTCTAGCCCTAATTGACCTAAACTACTGTTGTCAACAAGTCTTATCGTCTAGTGTTGTGAGACTAATATCTAACATGTGACTAATGGAAAGCGGTCTACTAGAAATAGAGAGGGGACAGACCTATTCCCCTACATTTCCTTGTATGTTGTCATGCTGTTGTGAATAGCTAACAGGCATCCCTCAATCTATGTATTATTAATAGTCAACTGTAGAATAGAATTTCATTAAAAGTACAGGGTCTACTATTAGAACATGGCGATTATATTTAATTAGCCCATGCAAAAAAAGAATCTGACTGCCCCACATTCTTTAAAGAATACATTATGTATGAATGTATGTATGATTCTCTGACTGCCTAACACAGTACGTACGATTACCTAGGGGAAGTAGTTTTTTTCTGGTCAGAGTTATATAAGTGTGGGTGAGGAGTTTGATTTGTACTTGTTTGTGAATGGGGAGCCAGTGAAGCTCCTTCTAGTGTGGTGTGATGTGAGTGTGCATGGGTGGTTGACAGTCACTCTGCCTGTAGAGTTCTGAATGTTCTGCATCCATTTGGAGAGGTGTTCTTTACCCTGGCTTAGTGGGTTTTCCCGTAGCCCTGCTTGCTAATGACTAAGGAGGGCAACATGACTGTTTTCTTGGTGCTGATTGGGGTTCATTTGAAAACCTTCCTTAGCAACTTCAGGGTATGGAAGCATGAGGCAGTAATGACATTGACATGGGTGGTCATTTTGAGTTTGTTGTTGAAGATCCTGAGGTTCTTGGTGTGGGTGGTAGGTGTTGCTCCAAGCTCTGTTGGCTACCAGGTGGAGACCCACAGTGATGTGCTCTTCCCGAAGATCACGATTTCGGTCTTGTCGGTGTTAGCTCAATAAGTGTTCATCCCAGCTCTCCACTTTCCCCTTCTTCCTTATTGTTATCAAGGATGAATTGTGAAATTGTCAGTGATTGAGCTGAATGTGTTGGAAACAATATGTTGTTAATAAGGTAGGGAGGTAAGAGAATGGAAGTATTCAGTGTCTGTGGAAGTTGATGGCAAAATAGCATTGTTTTGTTGTGCGTCTGTAAAGGGAAGGTGAGTCGGAGGAGATTGCCTGCCGGGTGACAGAAGAGACCATTAAGTGCTTTCCTTTTCTGGGATGGGGAAAGATAAACCTAAATACTATCTGTGTAGTAGATGAGTACCATGATATTATGTTTCTGTGGAGAGGAGGAATCGAAAGGCTAGGGAATAGTTACTCAGAGGAAACCATCTTACCTCAGAACGTTAACATACTACTGTACTGCCAACAACATAAAATAATTATTTTAAATTCAAGAGTGAGGTGTACAAAGTCTTGTAATAACTGAGATCAAAAGTGTTCCTTTGGCAGTTAAGGCAAAAAGTAACAGCACAGACACTAAAATATCATCAATTTACAGGGAAAAGTATATTCATACAACAAGTGGCAAACTAAATACTTGATCTGATGGAGAAATCGATCCTACAGGATATGAGAAAGATTAAATAAGACAATTGGCAAATGCTGAATTGGCTACATGCAGGCGATAGCACTGTGGGAAAAGGACTGGAGAAAATTAAGCAATATGCCTAAGTGGTCCTACTGCTGTGCCCAGCTTGAAACTATTTCCATAAACTATAGACACAAACTTATATACTTTAGATTTTTTCATAGGTTATAGTTTACTCCTACAAAACTACATAAAATCAACAATTCCAGACCATACGAATGGACTGGCTGCCATCACCCCCAGGCTGACTTCTTACATCTTATATGGACATGAAGACATATTACTACTTACAGTCAAAGTATATTAAATATGAAATCCATGGTACTTAAATATGAGGTACCACACACACCGCATGTAGCTATATTTGAATATGTAGCTGGAGTGCCAAAGCCTTTGAGGCACCTTGCTGCTATACTTTTATTACTTGGTAAAAGAGAGCTAGCTTTCCACTGATGAAAGACCTAATGTCTACATTAGCTGGTTTTGTCAGGAGTGTTCCTGTCTATAACAATTCTGAAACATTTGCCAATATGCGCCCCTTTCGAATGTACTAAAGCGTCAATGGGTGGGGCACCTGAATGCACAGCTGGCTTTGTCATCAGATTAATCTGTTTAAGATACTTCCTCTAATTGTGAATGGAGTCGGACAGGATGTAATTCTAGACTATATACCTCCTACTAGAACTAGTTATATGAATTTGATTCTATTATGAGGTGGACCATGATCTTACTTTATAAACACAGAAATGTTGTAATGTCAAATACATTGCTGCCGTACTTTGAAACAGTGTTGGAACCTTGGAATGTATTGATATGATACATTTAAATAATAAAAAAAGAAAGATCAAAAACAAACCAAACAAGGACAAAAACAGTGTCATAGAGCAAGAGGAGAAGGTTCTGAACAAACCAACCGAGAAGAAATTGCTAGAAATTAAAATCGCTGACAAAGGAGGTACTGTAATATTAATGGACTCAGACGATGGAAGCATATAAGCGTCAACATTATAAGAACACTTACACGGAATTACAGAATGATACCTCTAAATATATATATATATATGTATTTATATTCTTATAAAGCAGGCTTACGAAAAACAAGAAACTGAAAACATTAAATCTGAGTGTAGAATAAGTATGAGTCGAATAAACCAAGAGGAATAGTGGGAAGTCAGAAGAGGTCAGCGGGGAAGTGGTGAAAGTGGAGGAACAGTTGGCAGGCAGAAAAATGGCTATTCCATGTAGGAGCTCAGGGGATACAAGGAACAGGTCGCCCCCCTCTCTATGTACTTATAACAACACGGGACCTGTTACTTTCAGTGATGCAGTTACCCTTGGTCAACCCCTCCTATCTCTCCATTAGGATAGGGAAATCACCATCTATTCTGGTTGGTATTTCTAGACCAGGTCCCCCAGATCTTGTTGGAATGAGTTTAATAAAAAAGTGTTGGATTACACAAATGACAAAACAGAACATTTTAAATGACAAACTAATAAAGGCAGTGCTATATTTGGTACCCAGACCTCTGAGATTTACCAGAGAGCCTAGTTTCTGCTGGCTTGATACTAAAGCTTTCACACAGAAAACAGAGACATGCCTGGAGGACACATATGACTTTGGGAGACTACTACAAGGTTTACAAATCTCCAATGAAGATATTATCTTCTTTACTCTGGCTGATCAGGGGCATATTCACGAAATTATCACATGTTGGGTGACAGGAAAAGGGCAGGAATGCACCGTATTTAACGTAATTGCAGAATGCAGCACACATAGAAAGAGGCTTAAAATCTACATAAATATGCCCCTCAATCCTTGAATAATTCAATTTCCATAAAGTCTATCTGGTAAGCATAGAGATTAACTTGTTATTTTATTATCTTGATAATGACCATTGATATATGAGGGAACCAAGATGTGTCAATTCCATGTGGCAGGTATTTGAGTAAGCTGTGAAAGAACATTAGGCAATGATGTGTGAAATTTATAACATTTTAACTATTCAAAATTTAGCGTGTGCATGAGATCTGTATCCATTGGTTTTGATGGAGAGGCCAGGAAATGAGTCTAGAAGAAAGATTGTTGCTCCTGGTGGCAAATTTTGAGTTGCACAGAGCAGTGGGATGATGGAAATACCAGGACCAAGATTACCATTATCACTAGGTATTCCCGCCTACCTACTCAGTAATTTCAAATATCGGACGGAACAGAGCATGACATGTAACGTCTCAGGATTACCAGGCTATCTTCTGCACGTTTTTCCTGGATTCCGTGCTCGTTTCCACACAAAGCACAACTGCTTTTAGCATTAGGAATTTGTAAGCAAAAACGCAAGTGGAATGTCCCAGTTTAAGCATGCATCCGGTTATCTGGTATTCCTAGACAGTGGTATCTCCTGTGGAGCTACCACTCCGCACTACTCATAATGATCCACTAATCCTGATTTCCCTTTTCTGTTAATCTTATTTTCTATTTTCTATTTATTTTTCGTTCATTTTAACTATCTGAGATTTTTTGGCATTTGTTGAAAGTACCGACCCCCCCAAGCCTCAGAAAGTTCAGATGAGGGGCACAGGTGGGGCTGGAGCCAGGCACCTCACGCAATGCTTGGTTCTGTTGTGGTGAAAGGCAGCCACTTTTACCTAAACAAGCATTCGCAATGCAATAGGGCTCGCATTTATTTATGCAAGTTTGAGCTATTGACATTGTAAATGACAATGCCTTTTATTTTTGTTTTAATTTTTAAAACATAAATAAAAGGCATTGTCATTTACAATGCCAATAGCCTAAACTCGCTTAAATGCGAGTACTATTGCATTACAACTGCTTGTTTTTTGTTGTTGCCCGGCACCAGGATTTCAGATTCTGTAACTGAGAATTCACATCTTGTCGATGAGAAATATGCAGTACTATCAGTCTTTCTGTAGACATAACAGCACCTTGTTCATTATTGTGTGTGGGGGAGGGGTTGTACACTCACAACTGGCCCTGCTCATGGAATTCTACTGCTCTACCATTGCCCTGACTGCCGCTCCATGCACAATCTTACAGTTTCACTGGAGGCAGCTAGGGCCACCTAGTTTATAAAAAATTCGGAGGTATTTTTGTGCGCCACACAACTGTATGCGTTGTCCTTGCCATTCTCTGCAGAAAGAGTTTGAACAGTACAATTGTACGTCTACTCCAGGGACGTAGCTTGGTCAGTTAAGATTGGGAGAGGAGGGGATTAGCATCAGATTTCCCGACCATTATGCTGTCATATTATGTTAAAATACATAATATGACAAGCAGGGCGAATGAGAGGGGCTTAAGAGGCAGTGGAAAGGGAATGGATTAATAGTAGTACTAAATGAGAGGAACACCATATTTTGTAAAATAAACATTTTTAGGACTTTCAAAACAGAGATTAGAGTTGTCTGTTTTTTGTCAGTGTGTGTATGCAAAAATCACAGGTGAAATCTGACAGACACCTCACCATCAGGGGGGCCGGTTTTGTAGCGGTGGGAGCTGGTTTTGTTACTGGAGGCCAGTTTTGCAGCAGTTCTGCAATATTGCCCCCAGTAACAAAAGCAGTAGTGCTTCGAACCTGCAACCCCTACCGGACGGGGCTGGCAGTGGACTGGTCTGACAAAATTGCCAGGGCTGTTTGAGTTTTCAGTCCGGCTCTGCTCACCATACCTGACTGAAAGTTCCTGTACCCAACTATTCATCTAAAAATAAATTTATTATGGGGGTGTAACACCCCAACACCTCCATCAAGCTACGCCCCTGCTCTACTCAGCTTTTCTGGACATCAAAAAGAAGCAATATAGTTTGTCTCCTCTTTCAAATAATCACAAGGTGCATTACAGTTTGCTTCTCGCTTTCAAGTTGCATTTTTAGAACCATTTTCCTTCAGTTGTATTTTTAACAACTTGGCAACTTTAAAATAAAAAAAGATGATTTATTGGTGACTGTTTCACTGCACCATACACCTGTGTTTGTTCCATAGCAGTTACATGTCAGCCACCAGCACATATATAATGCTTCTCTATTAAGAAAGCTTTTATCTGTGTGTCAGTCCTGTTTTATCTGTGGTGATGTTGACACATTATTTGTTAAAATTGCTTTGGCCTTGAGTTATTATTTTTACAATTGAGTATTAGGGGTCTTTCTGACTTGAAAATGTGCAAAAGACAGATGGAAATGTCACCATCACAAATCAAGCTGTATTTTAGACGTGACACTGCATGAATAGAGCCTATGTCAGTTGCATTGAAAATAAATGATGTCAAAATTACCTTAGTGGATATTCATTGTCTTAGGGGGACACTGAGAGGTCAAACATACCATTTTAACTCCCACCCTAGAATATATGGGGAAAGTTCAATTTTCCCCAAAATACTCCAGTAGGTGTTTACTATTTTAACTCCAATCCTGGAATATTCTAGTCCAAATAATTTAAACATAATATTTAAGAAGGGGTTAGAAAGTGGTAATTTTACATTAGCTGAGGTGCTTCCCTGAGGGGGATAATCAAGACAGAAAGCAAGGGATACCTTTTCTGGGAAGCATCCAAAACACTTTTTTGTTTATTTTGTAAAGAATGCATGTTCACCTCAATGGGGTATCATGGTACTGGAAAATATCAAATTGGAAGTAGGAACCCTGGAATCAGAATTTATTGAAAGAATGGCGCTCCTCTCTCATATGGAAGTGCACCTTCTGTACAGGGGCACTATCACTTAAAAATGCCACGTCCACCCACACGCCATCTTTAGAACGTCATCAGGACCATTTTAGGTCTCGCGCAGTAGACTGCCCATGCGCTGTCTGTTGCGAGATGTATTGTTAGCTTACAGTGGGCTAACACTCTGCCCATTGCTTATTTTTGGTTTCTTTGTAATTCTCATTTACTTCTTATACATTAGTTGTTGGAATAGAAATGCTTGTAGCCCAATTCTCTATGCATTGTACAACTTAAGTTAGCATTCGCTGCACCATTTTGTATTCAGCCGTCATTTTGAACCATGATCAAAACTAACTTCTGTCTCACTTTCTGTCTGCTTCAGCTGAAAGCAGCTGCGATAGTTTCGCTATACTAATGAATACACTGTCTTTGCTAGTGCATACCTTTCTCTGTAGATAGGCCTTCTCCCACCCTTAGAGCGGCGGGCGCAGGCAGAGTGACTTTGGCGTTGAGATAGCATGTACCCGGTATCAGGATCTAGACCCCTCGTTGTGTACCTCCTTTGTTCACCAGCTACCAACTAGAAATTTCCAGTGAGGGCGTGTCATTATCAGTTCTGAATTGTATTTCATGTGTTGCTAAGCTTACTTAAGCCAGCCCTTCTGCAGCAATATAAGGAGGCTGGTCAGACCGGACTCCACTCGAGTGTACCTTTAATAAATACCTTTGGTTTGTATTCTCTACTGTCTGATCAACTCTTCATTTGTATGGAAGGCTGAGAGGTGGTCGAAAAAGACCCAGGTGACCCTATGCGGGCCACTTCCTTCATAGTGTGCAGCTTTCTTTCCTCTTCTTTTGTTTGTCCCTCCCCTGAAGCATAGATGGATTATTTGTGTTGTTCCACTGGTCATTTTTCAGGTGCTTTTTTTCTTTTTGCGTAAGCACTCCACAAAGGTGCATGTATTTTCCAGTTGTCTTCCGTGCATACTTCTCTTCTCCGGCTGTGCCCTGTATTGCTTTCTCTCACCTGTGTGCTACTACTGCTCTCACTCGTGTTGCTCTTCTGCCCACCTACTTTCCCTGCTTGCTCCACATTATTCTCTCTCCCCGTTAGTTTGCTTCCCTCGCTGCACCCTACATGGTGCTTCCCCCACCCTGGCCGCCCTTTTGCTTTCCCCCACTCTGCTGTTGCTACTCCAACCCCATCCTCCATGATTCTGATCCTCCCATATTGCTTTCACTGACCGTATACCACCTGCTCCACATAACTGTCTCTCATGCCTCTCCCTTTGCACTTTACTTCGAGAAAAGCTGATGAGTTTTGGATCTGCTTCACCACGAGCCAATGACCTCCAGTACATTTGGATCAACTTTACCGGGCAACAAATACTGCGGCTCCTCTGCTGAAGAGCCCCAGGACCTACAATCATGGCCTATGGTGTTGCAGTGTAATAGGTCCAGCCCTTGGCTTTCCTTCACTAAAGTGCAGGACCCCTCTCTGACATGTAACACCATATGTGCTTTAGCTCTCCCCGAGAAGCTGCAGAGTGAGTACTGCAGCGGAGCAAAGTGGTTGCTCCTTCTTTTTGCTGCACACGTTTAAGAATTGACACTTTACAGGACTCCACAGTTTTACAAGGTCACAATGCCCAATGTGGACTAAATGAGATGAAAAGGGGAAGTGTCTCTAAATGCACTGTGGCCTAAAATAATCAGGGAGTGGCTTAAAACATGAGAGCTGCAATCTTGTGCTTTACACAGCCTGCTACCTGACCAGCATTTAGATACCTCTTTGTAAGTTTTCTACTATTGCATCCAGACATAAACAAAAATATACCTAAAACACACCAGACTGGTTGGCTGTGTGAGTGCTTGTTAGCAACTTGATATAAATGAGTAACAGCAATTATGTTTCGTAAATAATGCGAACTGGTAGCTACACAAGGTACATATGTGATCGTCACTATATGTGCCATTGAGAGAGGCCAATGCTTGAATGAGCATTTCATCTGAATACTATTATGATCTGCTGAATCACATTGCCTTCAATCTCTGCTCCAGAGCTGTCAATCGTGCCCCATTATGAACTCCCTCCCACATTCAGAACTCAGACACCTAAATGAGACTCATCTCACATGTATCATACAAGCATTGGAAGAATAAACTCAACCTTTTAGAGCCGAGACCGCTTGGCTTTGCCAATATTAAGTAAAGTCAATTCTAATTACTGTACAAAATTGCCCCAAAGCAAAGAGAGGTTTACCAATGCTTGTTATACGTCTAGGCTAGAGAAAGCTTTTGCTATTTCTCAACCTCATGTAATGAAACAAAACTTGTAAATAAAAATAATATATTGATATACGTATGTAGAGTAACTTTCAGTCAGCCCCAGTAGTCCATTGGTGTGTTCCAGTGTCATTTGTTTTGCTTCTTCTCGTGACAGAATAGCGCAAATGCTCAGCCCACTGGCTCTGTTGCACTGTGAGTGTTGAGACCCACCGGGTGAGTAGTGCGCTTTATAAATGCTGTGATTGATTGATTGATTGAGTGTTGGCATCTTGCCTGAGCACGTGTGCTAATCCAATGAAACATGAGTGTGCTTCAGTGCTTGGGCTTTTTGCACTGTCTCTTTTGCCAGGTTCAGTATCATTTCTTTCACAAGGTTCTCTAACATTTCTATATTTAAAACGCACCCAGCAGCACATTTAGGCTTCTGTATTTTTGTACTTTTTTTGTACTTTTCTTCTAATTTGATTGCAAACAAATAAGCAAATAAATAAATACTACATAGCTTGTCAAGACAGTATTAATGGCTTTGCCAATGACTTCATATACCTGAGGATCCAAACCTCAGAAGCAACTCTTTTCTGAAACTGACATATATGAGGCCCTGGGGGGGCCTGCTCTCGAGTCTAGGCTTGTGACTTCCCGGGTTAAGTCAGTTCTAGATGGAGTTAGAAGGCTCAGTGGATGAGTGCTTGCTTTTGTCATCAGAGGGTGTAGTCGGGTAAGGGTGAAGAAGCTCCCCCTGCCTGCAAACAAGGCTGCCAGCAATAACAGAGGTTTCTTTCTCCTTCCCAATGCCTCACTGTGTCCTGGGCACCTCAGCCAGCTCTGGCTTTGCAGGCGCAGGTTTGTTGTATTCTGAGACTTGCTGGTTCACTCTTTGCACCGTGAGTATAAGCTCAAAGTGTCTGCTTGCAGCATGCTGCTGACTAAGATGCTAGTACCGCTTGAAGGTGTCATGTGCAACATAGCTCCACCTTGAAGCTATAGCAAGAGGTCCCCCTGGGTAGCTCGAGCGTGAGAGTTATTTTTTCACACAAGAGCTCCTTAAAGGTCCCACTTTCTCATAGCCGGGTTCATATCAAAGATTATGAAACGATGATTTGATAAATAAATTGTATTGATATTTATATAACACGTCCCACATCACAACTGCGAGGCCTAAAGCGCGTTCTCTATTTTTGAGTCAGTGCACTCCGATTGTCTCTAGTATCCTGGTCTTCGGGTTCATGAGTGAAAGCTGATTGATTGTAGGTTGTCCTGTGTGGTAAAAAGTTTTGAGTGCTTTGTGTAAGGTTTGGAAGTAGAGTAGACGTGTTGTGTGCCCCGAGGCTCAGAAGCACAACTGTTGTAGACAATGTGAGAGATAGACACAGCTCTGTATGCAGTTACTTACCAATCATATGCTGATGTTGTAACATATGGGTTTGATATTGATGTTGATTGAGCCTGAAAAAGTAACAATTAGAATACCAATTAGAATACCATATTGGTGTGTGTACAGTTGGTGGAAAGAACCAGAGGCCATCGAATAATTATTAAGCGACACAGTGTGCGTAAGTCATCATTATAACGCATATTTTAAATTTTTTAGAAAGAGATGCTTTGACTGTAGGTTTTGAAAGAGGGAGAGGGCAGACATGCTGTTACAATTCTAGTTAAAAAAGGAAATATTTAACAATTGTATTAAATATTACGATGCTTTACAATTCGGCACCAGGCAGTGCAAAATAATTCATTGCATGCTTTGGCAGCACCTACTTTTCCACAGAATGTACAAAAGTTGAAAAATATAAAAAAAAGTGTTGGTAATTTCATAGAGAGGAATAGATTTCATCTTCCAATTCTTTATTGTGCCCTCACAGTTGTAATGAATATGTTTAAGTCCAACTCACTAAAGTCTAATCGGTGCTTAGGCTTAACTAAGATGGTAACTTTTTCCTTCTCAATTTGTAGGTCTCGCCTGAGACAGTGCATGAGCTCTCACTTGCGAGACATTTTGTGTACTTTCAAGGGGCTTAGAGCCTGCCCATTGCTTATTATTGGTTGGCTTCGTGGCCACTCCCATTTCCTTACTTCTCTTTGGTCAGCGTGTGCCGGCTTCACTTCCTTGTTGTGTGTTTGTACCTCCCCTGGAGCATGGCCGAATTACTGGTTCTTTGACCAGTGTATGTCCTTCCACTGGTCATGACTATGGAGGTCGTGTTTTTTATTTTAACTTGCACAATCCCTCTACTTTATTTTTTGCACCCTTCTTTCTCAACCCCATCCCGCTTTGTTGCTTGGCCCAGTCGCTCTTGCCCCGCTCTCGCTTTGTTGCTTTCCTCATTCCTTCTGCTGCCCTCCTTCCTTGTTGCTTGCCTGCCCCTCCCGCTTTGCTTCTTGCCCCATTGTTGCTTGCCCTGTCCCCCAATCCCTCTTACTGTGCAGTTACTTGCCCTGTCGCCCCACCAATTTCTCCTCATTATCATTTGCCACATCCCTCCGACTCCCCACACTTGTTGTTGTTGTTTACCCCGTACCTCCCACCCACCAGAAAAATAAGTACTATGAGGCAGGCAGCATCATCATTTCAAATGTAGTTTCAAAACTGAACCTGACTAGGAAGGAGTTTGTTATTGTTTCTGATGTCATAGGTCCAATGCATCTTCACTGTGGTGGCCATTCCTCACCAGCAGTGCCAAATCTTTTGTAACATACTTTGAAACCTGTCTCTCCTTTAAAGACACTGCGATGAAAAAACGCAACTGGGATTGTTTAAGCAAAATAATGTGCATCACCTACACAGTGAGTGAGCTACACTGGCTACACCTTTCAAGTAGGTATCCAATTTGACCCGTTTACCGCAGCGCAAATTCTACCGCAGAGCAAATTCCGCCGCGGTGCGGGCATTCTACTAGGTGGGCGGGGCCACGACAGCCGATGGACGTGCGCAGCACTACCGCGGTAGTGCTCGCGACGGCCGTTTGCCGATGCGCGCACGCAATGGGATAAAACAGGGTGTATTATTCACCAGGCCATTCCCTTGAAGAAACCATCTGACCCACTGCAGAACTGCCGATCAGTGATCTCTAGATTATTTACAACCACTCCTCAGCAAGATTGAAGATTCAAAAAGGAAACCAGAAGCAATCTAGGTAATTGAAATTTTCAGTCTAAACTCTTAACACTTTGCAACATGTTCCTAGTAAACTCAATTATCCTTCCTTCTCTTAAACAATGTAGGAATGATCATAAAACCCACCTGCTCCCACAGTATCTACCCTATCAATCCAGTAGTTCTCCAAGCTTTTGTGGTCTTCTCACCGTGCTTGCCCGTGTACCTATAGCTTTTTTCCTGCCTCAAAACCATATGTCCTGCTGCGTAAGTGCTCAACAAATTGTGCTGCACATGTAATGGTTCATTCCTTCCCTCCTGCTATGAAAATCTGACTTGATGTGTAGTGCCTGCTTCCAATTTGGAACCCTCCATAGCCCTTTGTGACTAGATCCCGCTACAGAGATAGGCCAAAGAAAATGCAAGACACAGAGGCAAACAAGTCAGGGGGGTGTCCGACTCTCATTTCATTACTTTCTGAAGAGGGTGTGTGCTCTGGCTTTATGATTATTTACAATGCTTTCCCTCCCAATCATAAGAGCTTGGAGGCCTCAATTTACATACAATTCACGCTGCAAGTAAAGTTGCTGTGCGGCATTGCGTGAACTGGTGAGAACACTGATCTCAATCCCTGCAATGGCGCACTCTTGGCTGCCATGTGTAAGTGTGTCTCCATTTCGTGAAGCATAGTTCCTCTACTAGAAGGGGCATCTTCCAGTACAACAACTATGCTTTAAGGTTTTTCCATCTTTGTATGTGGGCTGTAGAACGCAAAAGATAAACAGCAAGGAAAAATTAAAACATTTCTCCTTGTTACACCTGCCCTGAGGAGGCACAGGATTTTGGCACAAACCCCTGTCTATAATTCTTTGTAGATAGTGACTTGCATCAAACCCATGGGTGGTTTCATGCAAACACTTATACATCACCCATGGAATGCCCTCTTTTGCAAAGTAACGCAAGGCAGTGCACTGTGTAGCTATGCGTTACTTTGGACTACACTCCTAAACAAATCGCAGTTTGCATAGTATTGTTACTCCCACTACACTTTGGGCCCGATTCACAAAGGTACTTGTGTGGAGTATAGTTAGCAGTGTGATATCTCTGCACTCGGGGCAGAGTCTCCGCACTGCAGTTCTCAGTGTGGAGGTTCCGCCTCGAGTGAAGAATGTCCACCACGAGTGTGGAAACTCCAGAATCATAACTATACTACATGTAAGTAGCTTTGTGAATTGGGCCACACATGTCAGGTTTTTGCTAAAAAAAAGTAATGCAAACCCCACGAAAAGTGTTTGTAAATACAGGCCTAAATGCTGAGTTGGACATGTAATATTAAAACTTATAACTTGCATATCACCACATGCTTCTGGAGTGAGCATTGATCTCACTGAGACATCTTGCTGGCTTTGAGATCCATAAGGTAATCCCTTAAAGTTTCGATTTGTGTTTCTTCACTGCTAGCAGACTCTTGCTTGCCTCCATCATAGTTTTTGCAAAGTTGATCTTCACAAGCATCGTGCTCATAGAGACCTATGAGTGCACAGAATCATACCCTCCTTACTGTAGAATGATTTAGCCGCATAGAACTTAGGTTACATATACACAGTAGACTGAAGCACAATGGAAATGGACAAAAAAACAGCAAATTGGGGTCCAGGGAAGACGAGTGAATGCCGGCACTGATTTAGCTTATCATTTCCTCATTTAAATTTTAGGTGGATCATTATAAAATACAAAGTCAGAGTAGAGTGTAGCCATGTCATACAGAATGCTTGACCCACCAAATTTGAGAAACCCATGCCAATAATGCTAACTGCAAAATGAGCAAAGTGGGACACAACAAGACAGCAGCTGATATGGAAACAGTTGCCTTGAGAGGACAAAAAAAGAATATAGACATATAGGATGCATGAAAGAAGGATGCTTTTGCTAGGTGTCATTGTGTACATGGCACTGGTCACGATATGACACAGATTGAATCACTTCCTGGAGCTTGGATGATATCCTGTCTCACTTTTGAAAAGTTATTACCTCGTAAACATGCAAGCTTCTTCAAGTTAATGAAGCCACCGCGTGTGAGTTGACATGTCTTCTCAGTATGGGGGTAGTAGTGTAACACAAGATGAAGGAGCCCCCTGCAGAATATGATATGGGTCTCCTAAGTCTACAATTTCTCACATGTATTCATTGGCCTTGAGCTGACTGTGGCCCCCCTGATCGGTCTGGGGCCCTTTGAAGGTTTGTGGGCTCCCTTGTGCCGTAGTGGCTGCATGGGCCTGCATTACGCCATTGTATGAAGCTTTGCGTGTGACGACAAGCACAGGGGAATAGAGGTTCTCCGGTGAGGCACTGGCTCTGTCTCTTTTACAAAAGGACAGAGAGATCATTTGCCTTCATAAAATGGCAACTTTTTCCTAAAGTTTTCAATAAGTTTTTCAAAAATGATTCCCTGAGCACCTCTGTTTTGGTAGATTGCAGTAATAGAATTTTCTACGCCACCTTCAGTTAATGTCTGAGATCCTTTCTCACAGACTCCCTCGTATTTGAAAAATGTTTCATGTAGGCTAAGAGGTTCATCTTGGAACCTGGATACCAGGGGCTGTAAGATATATACGACACAATTTCTCTGTTCGCGATACAGTGCACCTTTCTTAAAGGTGCGGCAGGCACACTGCGTCATACTATGAAGAATGAGCTGTCCCCAGGGCAGCCGCAAACTTATGCTGCTTCAAAGCCGCTCCGTGTTTCGCTGTGCAGGCAGGTAGGGGGGTGCCTGTGATGGTCCATGGGACCACCTTTCTACCCTCCAAAGGGCTGCTTTTAGGAGGCCACTGGAAGTGCATCACTTTGCTGACGGCTTCTTTGCCTTTGCACCCGTGTCCTTAATAAATGGAAGTCACAGAGGCAAAGAGATTTCCTCATATGCATGGGGCCACACCCCCATATAAATGAGGGAACGCCCTTTCATGAAAGCGCTGGCACTACATGTGTGTTATCAGTATTACATAAGGGGATGCACAAGCATCTGCGGCCTTTTCTGTAATACCACTGTGCCCCAGGGGCACAATGTATAATGTGGCCCCAGTAGCGTGATCCAGGATGCATAATCTGACAAAAACAAATTTCCCTGTGCCCACAGCTGTAATGTTCATGTAAATGCTAATTATTCAATGCCATGCCATTGCTGTCTCAATTCCAGATTCCCTCCTCTGACTCACATCGCTCAGGTTTAGGTATTCATTATGCAAAATTAGACACAATAGAAAAACAAAGCGTTGTGTTTAATTAGCAAAATAAAATAGACCTAATATCTCACTATAATCTGCATATTTGTCTGGGTTATTTGTCGGTGACCATGCCATCACTTTCTGCTGTAATCATTCTAGAACAGACCCTCCGCGCCATGCATTGCTATGCACAGTGCCAAAATATCTGTAAAAAAATTAGTCTCTCTACGTCTCACCACAACTGTTTCTAGGTAGATCCGTGCTATATTAAATTCTTTAACTTGGGAAAAAAGAAATATAGTGGGCTTGAGGAGGGAAATAACATCTCAGAGATCTTTTTGTTCTGCATTGGGTTGGATGGCTGTCTTTCAGGATTATACAAAATAATGTTTAAAAAAATTCATTGCAATATTCGCTTTTAAGTCTGACGTTAGCCAAGACCATTTGTTTTTCTAAAATCATATTTAGAATATACTTACTAATGGGAGCTTTCAGTCACCCCTCTTCATCAATTTGCTGGTGTGCCATTCACATTTTTCCACCGCCCACTACAGCATACAGCATGGGACATTGGGTCAACTCACTTCAGCCAATGGCTAACTTCACTCTTAGTGATGGCATTCTGCCCTTTCATAAGGAGCATATCCAAACGCTATGGGGCCTATTAGGATGTCGAGCGGATCGCCACCGCCATGCGGGCGGTGGCGATCCGCCCGACATCCTTGCCCGCCCGCCACCCATTTCCCCCTCGCCATATTACTTTGGCGGGGGGACCGCGGCGGACGGAAACACCATCCGCTGCTTTTACGCCCCGGTCGCCTTGTGGCCGGGGCGGAAAAGGGTTTATATGGTGGCGTTGTCTATCAGACACTGCCAGCCATATTAGGATGGGCTTTGGGAGATGCCTTTCCGTGGCGGCAATGCCGCCACGGAAAGGCAGGCGGTCTTAACTTTGGGGGCCCCTGTGGGCCCCCATGGGGAAGGCGAGGTGGGAGGTGCACATGGGGGTACCAGTGGTACCCCCCTGCATTTGCATACACAATGCGGCAGGCACCGCGCGGTGCCTGCCGCTTTGTGTATGCAAATGCATAACATGCATTTTTGACATTGCGGCGGGCGGTGCTGCCGCTGCAATGTTAAAAATGCGGGATTCGCCCGCCAGTGTGGCGGGTGCATCCTAATCCCCCCCCACGGGACCCGTGCCCCCATATGGCGGGCGGTCCCAATCCCCGGGAGGATGGCAGGCAGGCAAAGTCCGCCCGCCATCCTAATGCCGCCAAAGTTGTTCCCTTACGTACCAGGGACACCAATAGCAATTTGTGCTTTTTGAGACCAAAGATATTTTTACTTTGAGTCAATTTTTTTTAGATTGTGGATGACCAGACACATTCCCCAACAAAACTTATTTTTGCAAAAATCATGGAAAAACTAAACAAGCATTGACGAAGCTAAAAGGCTGGCGGGCAACGCCAGAGCTGTTGGTTTTTCCAATGGTTGTTTTTTTTTTTCTTGCACAGCTGCTCGGCTGGCAGACAAATGACTCACATATTTGCATTGAAAGAACGACCTGAGGGTTTATCCGTATGCTTTTTCTCTATATATTGATTCATTCCATAACCGACGGGTGGGTGTTCCAGCCGCTCGAAGTCGCCTTCATTCGAAAATGTCAAACATGTGTCTCCCCTAAGAGGAGCGCATGTGTGTGAAGAGGGAGTAACATGCAGTTCCATGATGCTGGCATAGAGGAGGTGACTCATTTATGGGGAAAAATGTGCTGAGGTTTATTTTAGTTCCCTTCACTGTGCTATTGTCTCCCCCTCAGCTTGGCGTTTACGTTTCTTTTGTGTGAGAGCGGATTTGTTCTGCTTCATCGACTGGGCTAAGTGCTACCACGCCATTTACTTGCTGCGAATCTCTTTGATTTTTCGGCGCGATTCCTTTTCCTCGTTCTTGAAAGTTGCAAGACTAGGAGAAGACCATAGAGTTGATGGTAGAAAATTCCAGATTCTTCAAAAAGAGAAGGATTGCTTCATTCACTGCTCTTTGTTTAAATGTAGGAGGTTCTAAGGAAGAAAAATTCATCATTTCTTAACTCCATTGACTACCAGAGATTTTTCATCAAAATTGGATGGAGTAGAAGTATGTAGGGGTTTCAGGTGATACCTATTTTTTTGGGAAGGATTAGGTATAACTCTGTATTTGAAGGGTTGAGTTTAAAGTGCTGGTTAGAAATCGATGTTTGTGCATTTTCTAGGATGTAAGAGAGCAAAGAGATGTAACTCGAAGATTTAGGGCCTGATTTAGTGTTTGGCGGGTGGGTTACTCCATCACAAACGTGACGTATATCCTGTCTGCCTTATAACAAGTGCACTATATATCTTGCGGCAGTTGCAGTGAGGCAGACGGAATATCAGTCTTGACGAACTCCAAATCAAGCACATAATCTTAAACCAGATGTGGGAATCATCCGTGTATCTGTATATATAGTATTCCAAATCTTCTTAGGATAGGCTAGAGAGGTTGTAAATAAACATTAAAGTGTGTTGGAGACAAATTGAAACCCTGGGAAACTCCTTGTAATAGACTAATACAGCTATATAGAAAGTAACCTAATTTAACCGCTTTTTAGAATTTGAGGACTACATGCCTCATAATATTCAGAGCAGGGCAAGAAAACACACTTTGGAAAATGAATTGACTTCTTTTATTCCTTTGGTGCATCTGGTAAAAGATGGCTGTATAGTTATTTATTTAATAACCATTAAAAAACATAATGTACCTGTTGTATAGGTGGCTGGCTATAAGTGTTAGCTATTCTGTCTGCTGCCCTTAGACCAGTAGCAGCCGAGTAACTATACTGCATCTTAAGGGCCACTGGGAATGGCAGCAAGATCCCAGGAGCAACTCAACCTACCACAAGTATGTAGACAAAGTACAGGGAATGCTACCTAATTTTGTCTCTGAGCGCATCATCAGGAAAGTAAGCAGAACCACCTTGGTGCAAGATGGACTTTGGTAGAAGGAGTTGGCATGGTGGCCCACTTTGTTGGCAAAGGCTAGCCATCAAATTATACATAGTGGGACCTGGGTGTACATGTGAAAAGTAGGCATTATTCAAAAGTTGTAGGCATTCAATAATCAATCAATCAATCAGCATTTGTAAAGCACAGCTCTGTCACCGCTACGGGTTTCTGGGTGATAATAACAACATTCTGCAGTTGTTTGCACTTGCTACAATTGCGAGTTACCAATAATGTTTTTGTGTTGTGTCATTATCTGCCCACAGTGTCCAAGCACTGCTTTGGCCTGGTCTGTCTGCATGACATTCCCTGACCATGTAGGCGTGCTTCTCAGGCATGCGATTTGCATATTGGGCAGGGCTCCCTGAAATACAACTGGTCAAGTTTGTGACACAAAATTCGGGCATAGTACAGTCTCAGTGTTGCTTTAAGTAGCTGGATTGGGGAATTTATGAGTGTGACAACAAAAACTACACAGTAAATGTAATCGGATCATCGCCAAATAAGTACCAAAAAAAAGGGTACTCCTTTTATGACTATTTTTATCACTAGTTGAAATATTTAACTTTCCTTATGTGCACTGTGCTATAGGACTTGCGTTTTTCCCTGCTGACGAGGCCCAAATAGGCCAAAAATTAGTCTAGGTTCCTTCTGTTCAACTTGGAAGCGACGTACCCTGTCTGTTCGCGCTGGTTGTGGTCTGAGGAGGCAGGGTGGGAGGAAAGAACGATGGACTGGATTGCAGCCCACAGTAATTACACCAGTGGCTGAGGTTAATTCATGCAGCCATCCCGCCACCTTTTAGTTTTCCTTGTTGCCCCCACAACCATGCTGCATTACCTCCAGCATAGGACTGGTGCTGTTGTGAAAAGGACCACTTGCTACTGTGTACTAATTCCAGCTGGGCTGCCTGCTCAGGGAGGAGTATGCTTGCCACTGACACGTGTCTGTAAGCTGCAGGCCACAGGTGGAAATCTAGGTGGGGCTTACTCACATTTACAGACTTCTGAAGTTGATAAAATGAGTATGTTGTGCTGGGGAATAATACTGTTTGTTAGATAGTTCACTATGGAGATGGCTGTAGCTAGTGCTGTAAAAAATTACAAATTATTCATAAACATTTCCCTTTACTTCTACTCTCCTTCCAAAAAAAACATGTTCCCCTTCTCTTTTTTAGGCATTCCAGTTAACCGACTTCTTTAAGTTGTGTGTCGGAGATGAATACTACCTGCTCACACCAAGTTCTTGGTCACTTATGTATCTCCCAGCCCTCATCCTGCTTGCCCCTTAAACCAGTGGCAGCATTTCTCACAGGAATAATATTAAGGTCTTGTTTTATATATGTTTGTCCATAGCTGTAAAAGTGTCTTAAGTGGCTGCCACCGTTCCGTTTTCGTATCTACGCAAATAGTACCAATTTGCACCATGTAGACTGTGTCATCCCAACTCACTATTTTGTGTACAGACTGTCCTCACTTAATATCGTTGGGTGAAATCCTCTACCTCTAGAAAATGCCTTTGGGGCTTTCCTTTTTGCACCCATCCTATTGGGGAGTGGCTTCTCCTGTCTGCATGAATAATCTGTCTCCTGAGATGTACAATACCCAACAACGTGCCAAACTGTATCTATACTGAATTAAGAAAGCATATTGGGTGTGCATAATTTGTGACTTGCTTTTTAGGTTTTTCTTGCACAGCTGTGCTTGTGAAATCTATTGTAATAAAAAAAAAAAAATCTTAAATGGTTATTACATACCACTGGTCGGCTTTGGGGCTTACAGCCTGCCTTTTACTTATCATTGGTTGACTTTGTGGGCACTCTCACTTCTTGTTTCTTATTGGTCAGCAGCACCAGGTTTCACGTCATCAGGTTTCCCTTACTATTTCCTCTTCCTGATGTTTGGCTGTTCCCTGGAGCAGGGACCAAGCACTGTTACCGGTCAGCAGCCTGTGTCCTTCCACTGGCCGAATGCTTCTCAAGGTATTTTTTTTTTGTTAAATTCTAGCACTCCATAAGAGTGCACATGTTTTCTGACGGGCTCCCCTCCTCCGTTACAACCCTTCCACGGCGTTGCTTGCACCCAGAGCCCCTCCCCAAGTCACTGCTTGCACCAGCACCCATGCATGCTTGCCTTTGTAAGCAGTAAGTAAACTGTAAAGCTGCACAAGGTACTGTGGTTTTGCCAGACACTTCTTGACTCTCCCTATCTTTGGTAGCTGGCCCACCCCTAGCAGGATGAGAGCGGTTTAAAAAGCAGTGTTTCTTCTCTGCATCCATAGTAATATCCGTGTGCTTCTGTTCAACAAGAGAAGTCCCTTAATATATGGCAATATTAAGTTCAGTTCAAATCCTTTACTGGGCAATTGCCATAAAAGTACACATCATCAATCTAAATAAAAACGAAATACTATTCATAATCAAATTTTACATATTTTACAAGGCTAATCACTATAATAAATGCAGTTGAAAACGGAAAAAAAGTACATCATCATGGTGGACCATCTAATACAAATACTAAAAAGCCTCATTTACAGCATTTGTGTGTGTGACCCTAGGAGGCATACTTTTTCCTAATTATTAATGCCCAGCATATAAATATACGTCCAAATATTTATAGTCATGTGTTGGACATGTCGTGATGCGCACATTGAGAGAATGGTGGCACCCACTAAACATAGTGACTTGTGCAATCCTACCATTTTAGGTGCCTTGGTCGAGCTTTTCTTGCACTTTATTCTTAACCATTACAGACGCTAGCCACTGAATTTATGTCTGGGCCTCGCTGACGAGCTGTCTGGTATGCAGGATGTGTAAAAAACATTGATAAAAACAATAGATCTTGCATAGGTGAAACCTATTAGCTTGTTTGTTTTCCTGCACAGGTACCAGAGTTGGCAACGTTCTGTCTCTTTTTTGCTATTAACCTATTCATTTTCTCGCATTTCTTGTGTCAATCACTCACGCTTGAGAGTGATAATGCTATACAGTGTGAAATATGACTCTTACGTCCCCCTTTTTATACCACAGGGATGTCATCTTTCTACATCTGAATCCCCATGAGTGGCTGCCTCAAAATGGCGGACAACTGGCACGCTGCCCATAGCAAAGTGTCCGTCCTAACCTTCTAGAGAAGAAATTGAATAACCCGCTTTCTAATCTGAGAGTAGTTGTAGCGGCCCTGGAGGCAGAAAGATACACCATTAAACACCTGATAGATGCACTGTCTGTGCGTCAAACATCTTCTTCCACCAGAGTCATCACACCTTCCTCTGTACCTTTATTTTTTTCATGATATCTGCGAAAATTACCTTAACTCAATCCCTTGCCTTGGGATCGGCTGAGAAAAAATACTTCTTGCTTTCAATGACTGTCCCGTCAAGGAACCAATAGCACACGCCTAACAATGAAAAGAAACACACCACAGGGAGAGTCTACAAAACAAACAAGTTACTTGCTGTTCAAGCCAAACCACCGAAAGTATAAACCCCTCCCTGGGATTAGAGCAAAGTGCAAAAGATATATATAGATGTAACTTGCCATTGGAATGCCCACTTCCTTTGAGCCAGTCCCCTTGCCTGGTTTCCGGTTGCAGACCGGGGCCCCACTCATAGAAAACACTACTGATTTAGACCATTATCGGACAGATGAACGACCATTGTAAATTGCGAGTCGCAATTTCCGCTCGATCGCGAGTCACAATTTCTGATGTACAACAGTGTCTGAGACACTGTTTTGCGAATCTCAATGGGGTTGCAAATTGCATGCCTCATGAATATTAATGAGGCACTCGCAATTTGCGACCCCATTGAGAATGGCAGGCCCTACCAGGTATGGTGGCCTGCTGGGATCAGCAGACATCCATGTCTGGGACTGCTTTTAAATAAAGCAGGTTTTTTTTATGCAGCCTGTTTTCCTTAAATGAAAGGTTTTCGTTTCATTTATAAAGGGCCGGTAGTGGTCCCTGGAACCACTTCCTGCCCCTAAAAATATTTTCCTCTGCATCTGCAAAGAGGAAGGGATTCCCTGGAGACCCCTTCCCATTTGTGACTACATTACCACCCTCTTGTAGAGGGCAGTGAATTACCAGTGTTTTGCGACCGCAATTGCTGTCACAAAACATTCATACATAGATCTGCAATTAGGAAGGGACGCCCTGGGAACGCCCCTGCCTAATTGCAAGTCGCTAAACACTATTTTGCGAGTCACAATTTTTTTGCGACACGCATAATAGTGTTAGTACATGGCCCACAGGTATTTTGCGTGCACAAACGGGTTGCAAACCCGTTTGCGCATGCAAAATCCTGTCGTACATCTGGCCCTATATGTCTAAAAACTCAGTCAACGCTTCTACAGTGCGGTCAAGTAGCCTATATTTGGGGATCCACTCGGTACCTGTCCAGCAATACAGGGATTGTCTGTTTGCGTGTGCTTATAGAACAGAACAGGTAATAAACTGGCACCCAATGATAATAGCATTATAACCTTGACCACCATAATACAGAAGTCTAGCACAGAGTAAATTGCAATTGGGTATTGTTTAGAAAATGCTGCAAAACGGGCTATACAGATTAAAGAAGATGTATGTTAGCGAAAAGACAAAGCAGCGCAGATCTATCAGCAATATAAAGCAATAGATAACTAGTAGTTGTTATAGCATTCCCAGTCATTTCAACACAAGCCATGTTCTTTTTCATGGTACAGCAGTGACACAAGGTGCTCTCTATTCCCTTTTACATGCATTCCATGTTAGGACTATTCTTGAATGGAGCACATCTTATGCCACTGCGGTGGAAAAGATGGGATCTGAAATAGATCAGAAAGTTGGAGGTTGGTAGGCCATGGGATATACATTTGTGAATGTGCAAGGAAGTATCTAATGGCAAACACTTCTACATGTATGTCTCAACTTCCCTGCTAAAGCCAGGTCAGGCCCTCTCTGTAGTGTCCAGCTCGACTTGTCTATTTAGATGTCTTAAACTGCTGTAAGCATCTTTGTAACACATTGGATGCTGCTTGCCACATCCATTTTCTGTTACTCTGCATTTCTTTATTCTCAGCCATTACTTAGAGCCCATATAGAAGGGCCCCTTGCCCTTAAAAGACTCTGCTGCTAGATCTCCTTTCCCCATCAATAAATGAATCAAGCGTTTGTTGAGTGTGATTACTCGCCCGTAAGGGTCTCAAGGTGCTGTGGGGGGGGTTGGGGTTGGGGGGGGGGGGCGGGGGCGGGTGAAGGTTCCAGTCCATCAAGGAGGGAGGTCTGTCAAAGAGCCAGGTTTTGAGGTTTCTTGCGTAGATGGGGAGCGGTGTTGTCTCTCTTAGGTGGAGCAGAAGGGCGTTCCAGGCTCTGGCCGTGAGGAAGTAGAAGGAGTGGCCTCCCGATCTGGTCTTTCTGGTGTGGGGACCACGGAGTAGGAGAGCTGGGCTTATCATAGGGTCATTTGGGGTGTGTGAAATTTGAGTCGGCTGTTCAGGCCCATCTCTATCCCCTGCCCTCTGCTTACCTCAACCCATTGTTTTCCATCTGGTTGCACTCTAGGACCCTTACCTAATGCTTGCTGGAACTCCATGTCTCTTCATCCACTACTCTTATCAAAGCATTCCTCTATATGCTCCAGCAGTGCTCCACCCACTTCCTTTACTGTCCATTTTCCCTACTGGTACACTTCTCTTTGCACCTTCTGGCCTCGTCCTGTCTCTTCTTCCTTTACCAATCATCTTTGCTCTCACAACAGCCTCTTCATTTGTTTGCTCCTGCAATCTCTTCATTTCTTCCTTGGCTAAATCATATTTTGAACCAAGAAATTTTCACCCGGGTGTAACACAATCATTTTTGGCTTGGACGCCCACTTATTGATTCACTCTGTATTGGCAACTACTAGGGCTCTCTCCTACCCCGTTGGATGAACATTGTACTTGTGATTCCTCAAAGGCAGCTACCCCAAATCTGCCAAATTAAATGTTTCCACCATGAACCCCATATAATGTACAACTGAATCACCACAAACGCATACTTTCATTTTAGGGTAGTCACTGGCCAATGATCCTAAACAACAATACAAGCTAATGGTGTCAACACGTCTCCTGTCTCACATTCTCCAAATTTACAGGCTCTGGTGATCCTTAAGTGTGTTTGACCCCCATCTCCCTAATGTATTGCTTGGTTTAGTTCCCTTCAATGCTTTGTGCCCTTTCAATGGCTGTCTTAAGCTTAAAGGAATGGGTCCAAAACTTTCTTGTGGGCCTTCCTTATGCTTTCAAAACTTCCTGAGGACACCAGACCGTTTCTCCTTTACACTTTCTACTGTCCTACGGCTAGTAGAACTTCCATAGTCATGGCCTCAGTACTTCGGTTCAGTGTAGCTAAGGGGGCAATATCAAGGCTCAGTCTTGACCCCTTTTCCTTCTTGTTCATTTTTATCTTCTAACCCCGTTGCAGAATGCCACATCTCTTTTGTGCATGTCTGTGAGCTAAGGGCCCCAGAAAGCACCACTTAAAAACCTAACACAACAATATTGCTGGTAACTGTGATTTACATGTTTTGGATTCTTGTGTGATTATGTCTTTTAACATTGGTGATGGCCCTTTTGGCACCCAAGCTTTTTCTATTTTTTATTTCCCAACCTTCCGGTATTCTCTACAGAACTCCCCAGAAATACTTCCTGCAGAATATGTGCCTTCCATCATTCTTGAAGTCGTTGATGGAGATAACCATATCAGTGTTTTTCCCCCAGGAATCCTATAGCATCAACCTTCTCCTCTCAAGAGTTTTTTCTGTTGTGTTACTTCATATTGTCTCGATTCTGACAAAGTATTTCGGGACCTATTTCTTAGTCAGAGCTAGTGAACTCTCTACCAAGTGCCTAGCCTTTTGTTCTACATTTCAGATGTCTAGTAGAACCTGGGTTGCATGTTCTCTCGCCTTCAGAGTAACCAGTGTAAAGGAGATAAAAACATCAGTTAATCTGTTTTCCAAGCTTAGAATCTGTATTCCCCTAAACAGTTTGTTCCCTTTCAGGCATGACAGCACATCCTAAGCACTACCAAACACGTTGGTATTTCGGAACAATCTGTCCACCACACCAACAAATGTTCATATTCATTTATAACACTCAACAGCGTTTGTAGAGCATGGCACTGACACCCCTGGAGTAATCTGGGCGCTGGGGTGCACAGTTAAAAAGGTATCCTCTTATCTACCCTTTCCTTGCCCTCCAAACACACTGCCAGAACCACAGGGAGACACTCCAGAAATTCAGTGCTGTGCTGTTTGACTTGTGACTAGTTTTTTTTAAAGTTCAAGTAAAAGTTTATTAGAATAACAAAGGTGTCATTACAGAAAAAGAAATGAGGTACATTATCATCTAGAAAGCAGGGTAAATTAGGTTACAACAATAAATATCAGAAAGTAAAAGATTGCAAGGGAGAGAGAGAAAATGGAGGTGAGGCTTGGGATATAGGATATGTGAGGCAATGTAAATGGAGGTAAGACAATAAATGTTATGGGAGGGAAAAAAAAAGCTTCTAAAGAGAAGAAAGGAACGAAAGGTAATTTAAGGAGGTTTCGAAACCTCTTGCTGAAAAGGGGGCAGATGAGAGGAACGTTTGGCACAAACATCAAGGTAAATGGTAATGGGAAGCCATAAGGCGTGTCTTTTCGGGGCCAGAGTAAGTGGATAAACAAATGCAGTATCAAGTCTATGGTTATAGCAAACATTAAACCACCAGGCTTTAACAGTAATGGCATTTGAATTTTTCCAATTAACAGTGATCTGTTGGAATGCAACAGCTAATAACAAGTCAATGATTTGAACATTTGAATCAACAGCAGTCCAAGAAGAGGAAAGTGAGCCAAGGAAGATATCAGTAAGAGAGAAAGGGAGAGAAGTTTGAAATATAGTATTGATTTGGTTCCATACTTTAGTCCAAAAGATGTATGTAAGGGGACAAAGAAAAAGCATATGAAAGAGCGTGGCGTTGGGGGTGAAGCAAGACCAGCAAAGATCCGGAACCAAGGGAAACCTCTTATGAAGAAGAGAAGGTGTGTAGAGGAGTCGATTGTAAATAAAGAATAGTGTTTGTGTCAGAGAAGCAGCTCTAGAGGATTTGCGGAGTTTAGTCCAAAGTTTATCCCAAAGGGAAGTTGGCCAGGACGTATCAAAGTCAGATTCCCATTGCTCTTCCACCGTGGATTTCGGCCGGGGTAACGGAGGTGTGCGAAAGGAATGATAGATGGAGGAAGCGGAGGGGCCTGAACGGAGTAGGGAATGGAGTGATGTAGTTGGGTTAAGAGAAACAACTGGAGGAGAGGAGTGAGAAAGGGTATCATATACGGACATAACTGCAGTCCTGAGTAAGAGAAATTTGCGAGCAAAGGAGGAAGGGAGAGAGAAATCTCGGCTAAGAAGAGAAAAAGACTTGAAAACAGTTCCATTGAAGAGTTGGGAGACCCAAACCAGGCCTCGTTGCCTCCAAGTTTTCCAGTAAAATGGCTTCTGGTTAATGAGAATGCTATTATTATACCAAATAGTGGTGTTGAGGAAATCAGTAACAGAGGAGGGGGGAACTGGAGCAGATGCAAGGAGTAGTTTTGCAGTATATTTGTGAATCGGAGTAGAAATAAATTGAGGTTTGCGGGAAAAGGAGAGATATTCGGCAAAAGAGAAAGGAGAGAGAGAAAGACGTTCAAGTTCAGCCCAAAGGGGGAGAGGCTCAGTAGGATCTTTGAGCCAGAGGGAGGCTTGTTTCAAGAGGAAAGCCTTGTGGTAGGCAGGGAAATTTGGAAAATTAACACCGCCCTCTGATTTGGGGAGACGTAATCGTAGTAAAGACATACGCGGTTTCTTACCAGACCACAAAAAGGAGGAGAGGATAGTGTTGATTTTAGTAAAGAATTTGGCAGGGATAGGAACAGGAATATTTAAAATGGTATAGAGGACGATTGGAGAAAGCATCATCTTGATGGTGTCGAGACGACCCCACCAGGAGAGGTAGAGAGGGTGCCATCTGGAAGTAAGGTCTGATAGTTTTTGGGTACATTGGCTAAGGCAAAGTGAGATGGTATCTGATATAGAAGAGGTTATATGCAGACCAAGATACTTTATATGGGCCGGGCTCCACTTCAAATCGGATGTCTCAAAATCAGATTTGAAGGTGAATTTGGTGAGGGGAAGGATTTCGCATTTGTCGTTATTCAATTTGTATCCAGAGAGCCGAGAGTAAACGTTGACTTCGGCAAGGAAAGCGGGAACGGAATCAGAGGGATTGGAAATGAAGAGTAAAATATCATCTGCATAAGCAGCTAGTTTAACCTGCGAATGGGAAAGTGGAAAACCATGAATGTTCGGATTTTGACGTAGTTTAGATAGAAAAGGTTCTAGGGCCAAGTTAAAGAGGAAAGGTGAAAGAGGGCATCGCTGGCGAACACCTCTACCGAGGCTAAAAAAGGAAGAAATCAAGCCATTGGCGCAAACTGCTGCTCTAGGGTTCATGTAAAGGAAGGAGATAAGGGAAATAAAATTAGGGCCAAACCCAAAACATTTTAGTGCAGAGAAAAGAAAAGACCATTCCACTCTATCGAACGCTTTCTCAGCGTCTAAGGCGATTGCAGCTAGGGAGTCACTAAAACGGGAAGACTTGGAAAGGACATTGAAGAGGAGTCTGGTATTATCGGTAATGAAGCGACCTTTAACAAATCCAGATTGTTCGGGACCAAGGAGCTCTGGAAGAAAAGGATCTAATCTGATGGCTAAAGATTTGGCATATAATTTGTAGTCGATTTTAACAAGTGATATTGGTCTGTAATTTTTACAATGTTGAGTGTCCTTCCCCTCCTTGGGTATAATGCAAATGTAAGCATCTGAAAAAGTGCCCGAGGATGCACCACTGGCTCTAAAGGAATTGAGGAGACAATGTAATTTGGGTAACAAAAGCGTTGCAAAATGTTGGTAAAATTCGACTGTAAACCCATCTGGGCCTGGAGCTTTGTCTCTTTTAAGTGAGTGGAGTGCAGTATGTAGTTCGCGAACAGTGATGGGGGTTTCAAGGGTAGAAAGGTCAACAGGAAAATTGGGAGGGGGTCGAATGCTTGCAAAGAAAGTGGAGAGAGAATGATCAGAGGGTTGAGTTACAGAAGAGTAGAGTATAGAATAGAAACGAGAAAATTCTTCCAAGATATCAACATCTTTGTGTTGCAGGACTGAATTAACATCAAAAACAGACTCAATATTCAATTTGTTTTGCTTAACTTTCAAATAATTAGCAAGAACTTTCCCCGCCCCATTTTTCCCACCATAAAATTTCGAACTGGATTTTAGTAAGTAGAGTGAGGCATCTTCAGTGGATTGCTTGTTATATTTCATTTTGGCATCAACAAGAGCTGTTAAACTTTCCTGAGTGTGGGAGGTGTAAAAAGCATGTTCTAGGAGCTTGATCTGAGATAAAAGATCACTAGTACGTTTACGAACAGTTTTACGTTTTGCGGCAACATGTCTGATGATGAAGTCTCTGGCCGCAGCCTTGTAAGCATCCCAGATGGTGTGTTCAGCTAAAGAGGGAGTGTCATTGAGAACAAAAAATTCAGTAGTAAAATCGGTAAAGGAGGTAGTGAATTTGGGGTCGAGGAGAAGAGTGTTGTTGAAGCGCCACCTCTTAGGTCCATTGGAGTTGGGTAGAATATCAATATTAATTAAAACTGGGGCATGATCAGAAAACATTATGGGGCCTATGTCAGCCTGGGTGAGGGATTGGGACATGTGGTGAGACAGGAAGATATAGTCGATACGTGATTGGGAGTGGTGCACCGGAGAGTAAAAAGTAAATTCCTTACAGGTCGGATTGCATAATCGCCAAGCATCAACAAGCTTGTGCTGAGAAATGGCGTGCGTAAAAAGCTTGTGAGACTTGTTAGGGACATAAAGAGATTTGGAGTGTCTATCTAGGAAGGGGTCCAAAGGCATATTGCAGTCGCCTGCTAAAATGAAATTATCATCGATGCAATCAGTGATACGGGAGGCAAACGTACTCCAAAAGGTAGGATTCCCACCAGTGGGGGCATAAACATTAAGCAGGGAAAGAGGGATACCTTTTGAGGAAAGTTTAACAAATAACCACCTGCCTTCAGGGTCAAAATCGGACTGTAAAACTGAATGAGAAAAAGACTTGCGAAGTAACAAAGCAACACCATTTCTTTTACCATCACCAGGAGCAGAAAAAACAGTCCCCACCCAACCTCTTTTAAGCTTAGCAGCTTCAATGTCAGATAAATGGGTTTCTTGCAGAAAGGCAACATCCACATTCAGTTTAGCTAGATGGGAAAGAATCTTCTGCCTTTTAATGGGGGAATGCAAACCTTTAACGTTCCAAGAAACAATACGTATTGACATCAAGGAAAATTAATGAGGGAAAACAGTAAAAATATAATGAACAAAAGTAAAGCCTCATAAACAGAAAAAATGGAGAAAAAAAAAGGAAGAAAGGAAGCCAAGAGAGAGAAAGTAGGAAGTAATCAAAAGAAGCAAAAGTACAAGTGAGAATAGGATTACAGCAACGTAAAGAATGGTTGAAGGAAAGGAAAGAAACGATAGAAAAGAGTGATATAAGAAATAAGAAGGAACATAGGAGAGCAGAAGAAAAAAGACATCATGGAGAGCGATATCAAAGAATGCGATGGAGAAAAAGAAAGATATAGGAGAATGAGTGAGCTGTGATAGAAAAACAGGTGTAAACCAGGATGAAGTGAAATCATCTAAATGGAGAAACAAAAAGAGTCGTACACAAAATGTAATAGGGAAATGACAAGATGAAAAATGCGTAATAAAGAAAAGGAAGAAGCAAAATAGACTATGAGTAAAGTACAGGAGAAAGAAATGTCTGAATATAGGAAACCAAAGAACGATGAAAAGAGGAAGAAAGAGAAGTGAGAGGAGAATAAAAAACAATCTAGACGAAACTGACACCAGAATAATTGAAGAGGTCAGGAAGGGTACAAAAAAGAGAAGAAATGCGAAACATGGTAACATGGTAAAATAAGAGGGGAGGGGAGGTACTTACAAAGGATGTCGAAGAGGGAAGACGATCAAAAGTCGGGACAGAAGGGGGACAATACGGATGTAACGGGAGGGAGGTAAGACCAACCAACGAAGGGCGGGTACACAGGGCAGCGAGTTGTCCAACCGGGGAAGACAGAACAGAACGCCAAATATAATCTGTGGAGAAAGGAGAGTAACAGGGTTAGAGAACGATAAACAGCGAAAATACCAACAAATATCATATCAACACAAGAAAAAGGAATGAATACAACTATTGCGGAAACCAAGGAAGAAAAATATAGACTCGGCTGAGAGTCTAAGAGTTAGGAACTAGGTAAATATGGGTAAACAGTGAACAAAATGGCATGGAATAATCAGTGAAAACTACAACAAAAGTCATGGTGGAAACGGAGAAGAGGAACTGGAGAACTCCATGCCAGCAGAACCACAAGAGTTCAGGAAACTTTGGAGTTGTACAGGGTCTTCAAAAGTTGTAGTTGTGTTGTTATAGGTGACTTTAAATAGACAAGGATGAAAAAGTCCATATCTGGCTCCGATGGAACGAAGATCCGCTCTCATGTCAAGAAAGGCTTTACGACGAGCAGCCGTGGATTTAGCGCAATCTTGAGCAAAGAATAAGGTAGATCCGGACCAAGTAATACGTGGCGATGCTTTGGCTGCCAAGAGGACCTTCAGCAAGTCCGTGAACTCAAGGAAATACATTATCACCCCTCTAGGCTTAGTTGAAGCAGAGATAGAGGAGGGAAGTCGGCCAAGCCTGTGAGCACGCTGAATGTTGAGTAAGGTATCCTCAGGTAAGTGCAGTAGCTTAGGAAGAAAGGATTTGAAAAAGGCAATAGGATCATTCCCCTCGCTGCCCTCCTTCAGGCCGTAGAGGCGTAGGTTATTGCGTCTATTTCTGTTTTCAAGGTCCTCAACCTGCTTTTGAAGGGAGGAAATCTGAAGATCCATGTGAGCAACCTTGGTAGCCGTTTCCTGAAGAGATGAGATATCTTTTTCCACGGTGGAACCCTTGCGTCGATGTTGGACCAGTTGTCAGTGAGCGTTTGCAACTTGGCATTAGTATCTTCCATGTAAGGGCGCAAGGCTCGGATTTCTTCAAGAAGTAGTTCGATGGAAATAGTCAAGGAGGATTTCGAGGGGGAGGGTGGGTCCTTCTTCAACCTTTTAGGGTTAGCTTTTAATGCAACCTGAGGAGAAGCCTCCATGTCAGCTGTCGTGATAGCAGGAGGAAGGTCTGTAGAAGCTTCCAGCTGAGCCAGCGCCGAAAATAATTTCGAATTTTTGACGTAGTTGCGCTTAGGGGGCTTGTCAAGACGCTGCGCCATGGAAATGCAGGTGAATGAAGCAAGTAAGTAGCACGGAGTGTAGCTGAGACAAAAGGGCAAGGGCTCAAGATTGAGAGTAGAGCCAATTGAGGGTCAAGCAAAAAGAGAGCTAAAACAACCAAGAGGAGCAGCCAAAAGTCCAGGTAATTACATGAAAAGAGCAGCATCCACAACGTGCCAGGGCAAAACTGCCTTTAAAGGAGCAAAATGGCCGCCAAGCCTGAGGAGAACGGTGAAGTGAATAAAACACCATAAAATCAGTGCCAGAAAAAGAAAAAAAAGTCACCTGTATTAGTTATAAGAAGTCCTCATTAGGAGATGAAGAAAAGCAGCATGAAAAATGAGCCATGTGAGCCGTTTGAAGTGCGAGCGGCATAAAGCACAGCTGATGCGAGCGCCGGAGAGAAAACAAAATGGCGGCCGCGACCGGGAAGAGCCGCGGCCGGAGACAAAGCAGGCGCTCGTTCAAGAAGACGGCTCAGTTGAGGAGCGGGGTCCAGCTGTAATGAATCCCGACCATTTCCGCCGTTGAAGACAGGTCTCCTTGGTGCACTGAGGTGAGGCGAACCGCCGGTAATCTCCGGTATGGACGGAGCCTCTACGCCTGTGCTGCCATCCGCGTCGGGCGCTTAGCCACGCCCCCACTTGTGACTAGTTTAATTCCTCAACGCTTGAGTGCTGATCCCACAACAGACGAAAACCTGACCCACCCTCATCAAAAAAGATGGCTACTATCCACAGGCAAATTGGAGGCAGTTGAGAAATGTTCCAAGCAATTTCAGGTCCTCACCATCCTCCTTGTCACTCTGTGACGTTTTGCCTCACTTCATACTATTGTTGCCATTTGAGTTTAGAATCCCTACGCTGCACCATCCCACAATATGCACACATCAGGAAGTTCTAGGACTATCTCTGTCCATATCTGTTCCCGTTCTTCAATTTATTTACCAGTCTATTCAAGATATGAAGAACCTCATGTGTTCCAAAGATTACACTAATGATTTATAAGGTCCTTCCTTCTTCCTTTACAGCAGCACACCCGGATTTCCTCTGCCAGTTCTTCAACGCATCTCAGCAGCCTCTTTGTCTCCACCCAAGAAGCTGTTGAGATAGTACTGCATGTGCTCAGTCGATGCATGGCGATCGGTCTCAGAGAACATACACTGCATGTATAGTGGTCACCCAACATCTGACCTTAAATTGGAAAGTACTAACAACAAAGAAGGGTCTGAGGGATGTTTAGAGTCCTAACAGGTTTCAATCCCCCTTTCCATACTAATTTCAAAACAGACTAGAATCCTGAGTTTCAAAACAGACTAGAATCCTTAAATTGGAAAGCCCAACAAATGAAAGTCGCCTGGATGTACCAGCAGCAGTTGAATGCTAACGTAACATCACTTTTGCTATTTTGACAAATCTGACACTGTGTAAGTACCACGCTGACAAATCTGCCTGGTCAATAAAGTCATTCACCAACTGTCCCTGTGGCCGCAACAGATGAGGAAAATAACTGGAATTCCCCGTTTTCCTTTTTTTTGTTAAAACCGTGCCTCGTGGTAAAATCTTCAAGCCTGGGATGGAATATGCTGCAATGGACCTGACTCCCTCATCTCTCCCACCCTTTTTTTCCCCTGCGTTTCCATCACAATGCTTTTATTTACTTTGAAGTCTTTTAAGCTGGGTGCCCAACTGCCCACATTTGAATCATGACCTTTTATCGTCAAGCCATCTCTGATTCCTGTTATGATCTTCCTTGCCCTCTCCTGGTCAGAAAGGCCTCAAGACAGTCTTGTAGTTGAATTGGGTTAAATGTCTTCCCCTCAAATGCTCGTCTTCCATTGTGCTTCTACAAGCCCCCGAGATTACATCTGCCTCCACACTCTAACATTGCAGGAAGAGTTGACAACTCCACACTTTAAGCAGTTATGCTTGCACTGGCAGAAGTAGACTGTGCACTTACCATTGTTGAATGGGCATCATGATCCTGGAGTTAGGACAGTTTTTTTGTAGGAATTGAACTCCCTTAGAGAGCAGGAACATGGAAAGGATGGATTGGAACCAGGAAGAATGCTGGCCAATTGAGCTAAACCACTGGTACTCATAGTGCGGCCCGCGAGCTGCCAGCGAGCAGACACGCCTTCGCTGGCGGCCCGCGGACCTTGCCTTGCAGTTTCCATGGCCGGCAGTAAACACAGAAGATGACCGCAGGAGCATACATAGTGAATACGCATTAAATAGGTATTCACTATGTATGCTCCTGTGGCCATCTTCTGTGTTTACTGCGGCCTCTGTGACGTCAGGGCACCTTCAGAAAGTTACCCAAAAGGTCCTTTAAAAGTCAGCTGTACGCGCTTTCCCAGCTGACTTTTAAGGGTGTTTGGGAAGCTTCCTGTTCGGACAGAGACTGATAGAGACACAGAGACAGATAGAGGCAGAGAGACAGATAAAGACACAGAGACAGATTGAGACAGAAACAGACAGAGATAGGGACAGACAGAGATAGAGACAGGGACAGCTAGAGCCAGAGCCAGAGCCAGATAGAGATAGATAGAGACAGGGACAGACAGATAGAGGCAGAGACAGATACAGACAGATAGAGGCAGAGACAGATAGAGGCTGAGACAGATAGAGACAGAGGCAGAGATAGAGACAGATAGAGACAGGGAGAGACAGATAGAGGCAGGGAGAGACAGAGAGAGGCAGGGAGAGACAGAGACAGGCAGAGGCAGAGACAGACAGAGGGAGGAGGGAGACAGATGGAAGGAGGAGGGAGATAGGCAGGGAGACAGGGAGACAGACGCAGGGAGACAGAGGGAGACGGATGCAGGGAGACAGAGGGAGAAGGGAGACAAAGGGAGGAGGGAGACAGACAGCGGGAGGGAGAGAGAGAGGGAGGGAGACAGAGGGAGGGAGAGAGACAGAGAGAGGGAGACAGAGGGAGAGAGAAAGAGAGAGAGGGAGGGAAACACAGAGGGAGGGAGATAGGGAGGGGGACAGAGGGAGGGAGACAGATGGAGAGAGAGAGGGATAGAGAGAGATGTGTGTATTCTGGGTCTGGTGGTTCAGTGGACGAATGCATCCGCTGCAGAGGCCTGTGTTCAACCTCATAGTCCCAGTTTTTTGTTTTGTTGCTCTAGCCCCTCCCCCACTGACCCCGCCCCCACCGGTGCGGCCCTCTGCCACAAACCACACTATAAATTTGGCCCCCGAGAGAAAGTTAGTGAGTACCCATGAGCTAAACCAAGTTAGACCACCACCATTTTACCCTGGGCCTCCAGTTCATACACAGCTCAAGGTTGTCCCTCCCGTTGCCCAAACCATGTTTACTGTATTCTTCCACAAATTTGCTTTCTGTAAACAGGCCTTTAATTCTTGTTGTTATCTTGTCACATTTGCTGTGCATTCAAAGACATAGGTCAAATGCCAGGCTGTCTCTTCAACGGAGTTTGATGATGAAAGTGAGAGGATTTATGTGAGATTCAAGCTAGCTGCTGGGGGAACTGCTTGAGCAAGGCTGTACAATGTTTTGTTTTCTTCTAATGAACTGTGCTGATGATCTAATCAGTACATTGGGTGATGACATTTCCACACATTATCGTTTATATGCTATATACTTTTATCAGTAAAACTGTATGTGAGTGCAAATGTAATGGTTATTTCAATTGAAGATGTGTTGCCTGTAATGGCATTATGCTGTCATACCATGCATACTGCACGTTCTCCCACTCCACTCTACTCTGCACCACTCCATGCCACTCTACTCTACACTATGCCTCTCCACTCCACACTGCATTACTGCATTCTTCTCTGGACCACTTCACTGTACGCCTCTCGACTCCACTCTATGTCAATGCACTCTATTCCGCACTATTCTACTATGCACCACTGCACCTTTGCAACTGCACTCTACACCACAACACCCTTCTCTACAACACTGATCTCTATGACACTCCACTCTACGCCAATGCACTCTACTCTGGACCACTCCACTCTACACCAGTGCATGCTATGCCAATCCGCTCTACGCCACTCTAATCTACTCTGCACCACTGTACTCTACTCTTAAACAATCTACTCTACCTCACTGCACTCAGTGCCACTGCACTCAACACCACTCCACTCTACTCTACTCTGTGCCACTGCACTTTATTCCAATGCACTCTACAGCAATTTACTCAACACCAATATACTCTGCTTTACGCCACTCTATGCCACTGAACTCTATTTTATGCCACTCTACACCACTGAACTCTATTGCAATCCACTTTAAGCCACTCCAACCTACTCTGGACCACTGAACTGGACGTCACTCTACTCTATACCCGTGCACTCTACGCCACTTCACTCTACTCCAAAACAATCCACTCTATGCCACTGCAGCCTATACCTCTCTATTCCACGCTGCACTACTCAACTCTATGCCACTTGGCACCATGTCACTGCACTATGCGCCACTTGACTCAAAACCAATACACTCTATGCTTCTTCACTCTACCTCACTCCACGCCACTGCACCACTTTTCTCAAAACCAATACACTATAAGCCACTGCACCCTACGCCTCTCTACTCTACACCACTGCACTCTGCGACCATCTACTCTACAGCACTGCACTCCCTGCCACCTCACTCTCTGTCACTAAACTCTATGCTGCTCTACTCTGTGCTACTCTACTCTGCGCCACTCTACTCTATGCCACTGCACTGTACTCTGCACCCCTCTACCCCACTCTACTGCCCTCTACGCCACTAAGCTACTTTACACCACTACACTCTGACACTGCACTCTATGCCACTTAACTCTAAGCCTCTCTACTCTACTCTACCCCACTCTACTATGCACCACTGCACTCTCCGACACTGTGCTCTTCACCACTTCAATCTAGGTCACTCCACTCTGCGCCAGTCCTCTGTATGTCACTCCACTCTGCAACACTGCGCTCTAAACCAATGCACTCTCTGGCACTACTCTATACCACTCTACTTGATCCTTCACCACTCCACTGTATGCCACTTCACTCTTCTCTGAACCAATCTACTCTACACGACTGAACTTTATGCCACTTTGCTCTACTCCACTCTACACCACTGCAATCAACGCTGCACCACTCTGCTCTACACCACTGCTCTATGCCACTGCACCACTATACTATACTCTACCTTGCACCACTCCACTTCACTCTGCTCCAAAACAATCTACTCTATGCCACTGCACTTTATGATACTCTGCCCCTCTCTGCGCCAGTCCACTCTATGCCACTGCACTCTACGCTACGCAACTCTATTCTAACCCAGTGGACTATATGCAAAATCACTCTACACCATTTTACTCAAACAAATGCACCCTCGGCTACTGTACCTATGCCAACTACTTTTCACCACTAAACTTTACGCCACTATACTCTTCAACATTCTACTCTATGCCACTGCATGTTGTCACTCTGCACCATTGTCCTCTGTCACTGCACTCTAAGCACTCTATTCTACTCTGCCCCACTCAACTCTGTACCCCTCTACTCTGCACCACTCTACTCTGCACAACTCTACACCACTGCACTCTATGCCACTCACTGCACTTTGTGCCATTGCACTCTATGCCACTTCACCAATCCACTCTGTGCCAATGCACTCTACGGCATTTTACTTTGCGCAACTCCACTCTACAATGCACCAATCCACTCTGTGCTACGTCACTCCACTCTGCAACACTGCTCTCTCCACCACTGAACTCTACACCCTTCTACTCTGAATGCCTCTACTCTATGCCACTGTACTCTATGCCTATCCTCTCTAAGCCACTCTAATCTACTCTGCACCACTGCACTCTATATGACACTTTACTCTACTCTGAAACAATCTACACTATGGTACTGCAGTCTATGCCACGCTATTCCACTCTGGACCACTCCACTCCACACCTCGCCACTCTATTCTACACTGCTGCACTCTATGCCACTGCACTCTACACCAATGCTCTCTATACCACTTTACTCAAAACCAATACACTTTACATCACTGCACTCTATGCCAATCTACTCTGCACCACTGTACTGTACGCCACTATACTCTATGCTGCTGCACTCTACGCAATTCTACACCATTGCGCTCTGTCACTTTACTCTGCACCACTACGCCACTGCACTGTACAACAGTGCACTCAATGCCACTTTACTCTGTGACATTCTACCCTGCTCTACTCTACTTTGGGCCACTTTACTCTGCACCACTTACTCTATGCCACTGCATTCTACTCTGCACCACTGCACACCACTCTACTGCACTCTACACCAATGCACTCTATGCCACGCTAATATACTGTGCAACGCTGCACACTATGCCTTGCTACTCTACTCTGCACCACTCTACTGTATGCCAGTACACTCTATCCCTTTCTACTATGCACCACTGCACTCTACACCACTCCAGTCTAGGCCACTCCACTCCGCAACACTGCACTCTATACCACTACTCTATACCACTCCACTCTACACCACTTCTCTCTACTCTGAAACAATCTAGGCAGTGCCAGTGTACTCTACGCCACTCTAGTCCATTCTGTGTCATTCCATACTACGCCACTGCAATCAATGCTGCGACACTCTATTCTGCACAACTTACTTCATGCCACTGCACTGTGCCCTGTACCACTCCACTCTACTCTGAAATAATCTACTCTACGCCACTGAACTCCATGCTACTTTACTATATGCCACTCTATGCCACTGCACTCTATGCTATGCCACTCTACGCCTCCGCAGTCTACGGATGTCACTGTACTCTAAACCACTGCACTCTACACCACTTTACCGAAAACCAATGCACTCTAGGCCAATGTACTCTACACCACTTTAGTCAAAATAAATGCATCCTCCGCCACCGCTCCTATGCCAACTACTTTGCACCACTGCACTTTAAACCACTATACTATACAACCTTCTACTTTGCCACTACACTCTATGTCACTGCACGCATACACGAAACCTATTCGCTTTGCCAATGTTAGCTCTCTCTTTTCATCTCCAGAGTGGGGGAGGCACACACAAGGACCACTTCTAGGACACTCACTGGTACTGCCCAACTTACAGGGCACTGCTTGGGTCTTGTGTGGGATTTTGGGGGCTCCTGTTCCCTACCAAAGATTCCCACGCCACCCTGCAGTCCAGAGCACCTCCTCGTGGCAGTGGACGTCACGGCAGGAGTGCTGTCAAGATTGACCTCCCCATGCAAAAAAAAAAAATTGTGGCGAGGGTGTTTTCCTGCCCTCCACTTCGTACCTCTATGTTGCCCAGACATGTTCCTAAACACCTCACGCGCAGTCCCCCGTCTATGGAGCGCTTCCATTTTACACCCAGTTCACAGCCCTGCGTCTTGAGTGGCTGCCAGGGAGGCTCAGCTGATCTCCCTGCCAGGCCCAGGTAGCCTTTGATGTGCGCTGAGAGAGTTTCCATTCAGAGAAAGCATCGCTTGTTCGCGCTTCCTAGAGAGCTCCGCCACAACCGCGCAGCTTAAGAGGGCAGCTGGCGCAATCAGCGGCCATGTTAACCGCGTCTTGAACTGTCTCTTTCAGGCTCCCACAGGCGACGCCGTCCCTCCCGCCTCCGAAGACCGAGGACGCTGAAGGGGCCATTGTACAGGTCAGTGTGTTCACCAGACTTGAAGTTCAAGGGTTTCTCGGCGCTTTCCCGCCCAGAGATGTTCGGGGTGCTATAATATTTCAGCCAAGCCCTTTCTTTCATGGCGCGTCACGCCCTGGCTCATACCAGGCTTCGGGAGTGGGAGGTGTCGCCCTTTGGCAGGCGGACTGACATTCTTGTTTCCACGGCCGAATGCCGAAACACACGCTTAAGTATAAGTCACAGTTGTAGCCATCCACCCACTCGCACTGTAGCTTTGTTCGGGATTTCTAACAGTCCACAAAATTGCATTTTTAGTAGCAGGCTTTATGATAAACAAAAAATGTAAAAAAAAAAAAAGCGCCCCCCATTTATTTTTTTGGTATTGTGGTTAAAAAAACAAATGACAGAGAAGTAAATATCATCACCTGCTTTGAATTCAGAATTGTGGGCGGGCTTCATGTATATGATACAGTGGTCGAAGAGTATTAAAAAAGGTATGGGAGCGGTGAATGCTGTGCGTAAGGGGAGTCTTAAGAACTAAGGGGCAGATTTATGAAGGCCTTGCGCCGCCGGTGCGTCACTTTTTCCCATGTTAAAAATGACGCACCGGCGGCGCAAGGCCTTCATAAATCTGCCCCTAACTATTCTGTCATATTTTTTTGGTCTTTCACCTTCACTACATATAAAATAACACACCCCTTAAATGAAAATGAATATGTTAATCAGTGGGAAATGCACTATCTTACATTATGAAACCTCTATTCGTTAACCACTTCGACGCGGATAACAAAGCCAGCTAGTCATGGGCGTTACCTGCACTACGGGCATGACGAACTGGCTTTGTCACAAACCGCACGTTTTTCAAAATTCAGCGCACAGCGGGAAAACCCGCTAGCGCGCATGCGGTTAATGTACTTCGCCAAGTCCTGGTTGGTGCATTGAGGAAGAGTGACTTGTGTATGTTTAGTGCTACAAGGTCCCAGTCTGTGACAGAAAGCACTGTGAACATGTAAGTCATTATTTTAAACTTGCATTGCACACAGTAACATCAATTAAAGCCAATACAGGCTGTCAATCTCTCTTTACATTTGCAGATTGACCCTTTTGCACATTTACATGTCTTTCAGGCACCCTGGCAAGATGGTTTGTTTAGCTGTCTGTCCACCTTCGGTTTCACATCACAGGAGACTCCCTGCCTTACACTTTGGCTGAAGCCTTTCAGCTCTCGGAATTAACCGTCCCAGAACGGTTGACTTTTGATGAAAAGTAGGGGAACTGTTTTTCTTAAAATTAAAAAAGTATGGGCACGTGGTGTCCATCAGATCCTGCCACTTCGACCAATGATATGATACAATTAAGCACATGCTTGTGAAAGTAAGGGGTAGGCACTAGGCTGGTCCAGCAAAATGGGTAATGTTGTCAAGTGCCCAGGAGTCAGTCATCAAGAGCATTACAATAAGGAGCAGAATTTACCTTTATTCGACTTGCATACGCAGCTCGAAATTCCTTCATGCACAGGTAGGCACTGATTAAGGAAGCGGGATACATACATTGACACGTTTACTTAGGCCTCAAATGCACACTTGTCTATATTAATGAGTTTTATCTCAAATATACTAGTGGTAAAACAAATGGAAAGCGCTATAAAGCGCATTTTAACTTGCACAGTGATAATGACGTCTTTCTGACCTGAGGTGGATAGATATCAATTTTTTTTTAACTGTTTTTAACCTAGACATGTGCATTTATACTAACAGCAGTATGTATGTGATGCTGTGCAGAATATATTGTCCCAAGCATAGATTTCTGCTTGCTTCAGCCAGTATATAGACACCTACATTCAAATGCTCAGATAAGCCCTTTGCAGCTGCTTTCAAAATGGCGGAGTCTACTAAGAAGATATCACTGATCATAGCATTCTTAACCATCAGATGCAATTGAAAATCCAAGTCGTCGTCCATGTTTGACGTAGATGCAATTTGTAGGTTTATTATAGAAAATTGTATGAAAAGCGTTTGCAATGTTCAGATCAGCAAACTAAGACAGCAAATGATTTTCTAGAAAAAGTGACAAAACACAATTTATACAATGGAATTGTGGTTGCATGTGATGAGGAATTGGGCTATTTTGGAAAGAAATTCATTTAAGAGTAATGAGTATTTGTAGTTTATTCCTGTACCTAAGTTTCAGTGCTCAGTAAGTTTGAATAGGCTTGAGTATTTTTATGCATATTTCCATGCTTCACTTTTTTTATTCATTTATTTTTTTATTAATAATTCTCATTTGATGATATGTTGATCTGGTAGTCTTTTTTGTGTGCTTGTTTTACAATAAATCCAGTGGCGGCTGGTGACATTTGAAAGTGGTGGGGCAGAAACTCGTCAGCATATTGCACCGTAGCGAGCGAGCGTAGCGAGCGAGCCCGAACCCCCTAAGGAGGGTTCGGGGGGAATTCCCCCCGAGAAAATTTTGAAAAATTAGTGGAAAAATGGTGCATTTTCAAGAAAATTTGAGGAAGCAGGAAGGTTAATAAAGCAATTGTGAAAGTGCAGGTATTACATTATTAAAGAGCTGTCATATAACATAGGTAGCTGCTTATTCAGTATAACCACAGAGCTTTATAACAGACTTCAAGATACAATGCTGAGAACCTCACAGATTGTTTTTATTTAAACTGCAAACAAAAGAACCAACTAAACAGGTCACAAACTATCACCATTCAACATATTTACTTTTTGTATCTAAATTCTGCACGTCTGTCTTTAAGCGCAGCAAATTTTTCAATTACTTGAATGTTAAAGTCAGCAATATTTTGAACAAGCTCGCTCTCTATAGAGAGCATTGCTAATGTATTGAGTCTTTCCTGAAGCATGGTGTTCCTCAGGAATGTCTTAATCCTATTTAAGGTGGAAAAAGATCGTTCTGCCTCTGAGGTGGTCATAGGAGTGGTAATTACTATTTTTAGTAAAGCTACTGTCTCTGTAAATGTCTTTTCCATATGAAGTTCATGAATTAAAGACAGCAAAGACCTGGCATTTGTGGCCTTCTGGTACACAGGCATTGAGTACATTACTGTCAACTCACTTTTCAGGTCCTCTTGGTTGAGCATCGGATAAGCCTCCACAGCCGCATGCAGAGCATGCTCAGGGAAGGATTCATTATATTTGGCAAAGTATGTACTTTCCAATAATGCGGCACTCTCCAAATGTTTTGTGAAAGCAAAACGGTCTTGTGCATGTACAATTACAATGTCACATATCTCTTTTGCCTTTTGTACCAGAGTGGTGATGTTTGTCCTGTGGTTTGAAAAAATTGAACCGGCTGGCAGTTGGCTGTCTAAATTGTCAACCTCATCTCTCACTTTGTTTATGCTTGCGACAAAGTCCGTGGTACATCTTTTCACAAAGACAGTATCTATGTCTCGTCCTTGTAACTGATTGTATAAACTCTCGACTTTTAACATTATCTTATCAAATAAAAATAGAAAGAACTGAAACTCTCTATCGTTTAATGTTCTAGCAAAGCCACGGGCTTCACTGTGACTTGTGTAATCAAAGGTTTCATTGGTTTCTATGGCGTCAAAACATTTCAGAAGGTCCTCCCTATATTGAAATATTAGTTGGACTGTACGTACGTTATAGTTCCAACGAGTTGAGGCTCCCCTCGGAACCCTTTTGTTCACAATCTCCTGAAGTGCTTCCATTCTTTTTGGGGAACGTGAGAAGAATGCTGCCATGCCTCCTATATCCTTAAAGAAAATTCGTGTCTCTCGGATCTTCGATACTGCCTGTTGCATGATAAGATTAAGTTGATGGGCATGACAGTGCACATAATGAGCATACGGGTAGACATCTCTAATTCTTTTCTGTACGCCACCATGGCTTCCACTCATTACGGATGCACCATCATAGCTTTGTGCAATAAGTTTTTTTCTTTGATGTACCTCTGGGAAAATAAAGTTGAGTTGATGCAGTAGAGCAGCAGTAATGGTTTCTGCAGTGGAGTTTTTTAAATGAGTGAAACCATAGAACCGCTCCACAACATTATAGCCTTTGTCCAGGTACCGAAAGACTAATACGGACTGCGTTTGTGTGGCCACATCAGTGGTGTCATCAGCCTGAATAGCCACAAAGTCTGTGTTTTGCAACTCTTGGACAATATGGCTTCTCATAATTTCTAGCATACACTCCAGGAGTTCATTTTGTATCGTTTTAGAGGTGCCCTTAAAGACTGTAGCACTTGCTAAATGAGATTCCATTTCCTTGTCTAAGCTTGCTACTAAATCTACAAGACCCATGAATATTCCAGGATTTGTGGACCCTTCCGATTCATCATGGCCTCGCAATGCCAGTTCGAAAGCACCACAGAAACGAATGCAATCAATTATTTTCGATAGTATGTGTCTATTTCTATCAACTGTTTGATTGTGTTTCTGTATTGTTTGTCGATATGCATCGCTGATGTGCTGCTCAATCGGTGCGTCTCCTAACATTCCCAGTCTCGTCACGTTTTCCATATGCTTTTTTGAGTGTGCATGCTTCTTTATTTTTTCAGACAGATGCTTCAAGTCCAACACGCCTTCTTTTGTCCAAGTAAAGTCACCATTAAACAGCAAGCAGGGGAAGCAGAACAGTCTGTTTTTTGAAGGGCACCCTGTAAGCCAATCAGCTTTTGTGTACCAGGTTTTGGAGAATGTACGATTGTAACATTTTCCTCTGTCCTTGGTAACTTGTTGGAGTTGAAGGTCAGGCTGATGAGGTCCTAACCTCTTTATCTGTAGTTTATCTTCTAGTGGGCGTGCATGGAATGACCGTGTAATTAACTCTTGTACCGTATTCATCTTGCTGATGCTGTCCGTACCAATATGAAAGAAGCCTGTCAATAGTCAAAGTACAACGTATAAGATTTGGTGCAATAATATCAAATGTCAGTACAAATACATATATCTTGTGCATGACAACAAGTGATATAGCTCCAACAGCTCATGTTAATGGCCAGCCAGGGGTGGCATAATACATGCTCCAGCCCCTGGTAGGCCTTGGGTGCACCTATGCCCTAGGTACCTATGGTACACTATACAGGGACTCACAAGAGTGACCCAATACCCAATTGGCAAATGCACCTAAAGTACATTGTGTGAATTTAGAGAGAGAACAGCTGTGCTGTGGGTCTGATTAGCAGGCCCACAGCCTTTCTAAGTCATAAACCAGAAAAGCAAAAAGCAAAGAAATGGGGTAACCATAGGAAAGCAGACCCTACTCTCCTACATAACGCTCCCCTTTGGACAACAGGATAGGGAAAAAAATACAGCCTGACTGCCTGCTTCCTCTGTGTGCCATAGTGGCACTGAAACAGACACAGTTTGAATTGAGGGCCTTTAACAAGGCAAGGATAGATAGTGCATTTAACAACCGTTATTGCCCAAAGCACAGGGCTAAGGGCAGGCTCAGTATTACTAAATTCCATCCAGTCAGGGTACAATGTTCAGAATGTGCACCCACCCCAACCACCATGTAGAGTGAGTGACCACAAACATAGCCCTATCTCAAAGCTACAAAAAAGTATCATCAGTTTCCTTACCTTGATGAAAGAGCAGCAAGGAGGTTGGGCCTCTTCTTCTTTCTTCTCCAAAAATTGCCCAAAAAGTTGGGTAAAGGTTCAGGTTGTCAGGCTTTACCAGGTGCTGGAAATAAAAATATAACAACTTATTTTTGAGACATTAGGTTAATCAAACAAAGACTGGGGGGGGGGACATAACAGTACAATTTTAACCTTTAAATTTTAAGGATGCAGTTCAGAGGTCTTTACTGCCACGAGCAGAATACTGGTCAGAGCAAGTCGACAACTAAGCTCCTGTTCAGAATTCAGGGCTCCTGCAGAGATATGGACAAAGGCGGCTGGAAAAACGGATATCCTGTATGTTGGTTTAGAGGCATCCAATCAGCTGATGGCACCCCTCTTTACCTACTTTCTTTCTCAATGTACAATCTATCGAGCAGTGTACAGTTGAAACATGAATTAAACATGATATCAGCACTGTCCGATGTTTAAATGTTCATAGAACAAATATCTTGCAGAAAAAAATAAAGCGCAATATTTCCAGTCGCCATTTGCAGAAATCCTGAAAACTTTGCATTTCGGATCAAAAATGTAAATTAATTCGAATAGTTGAGATCTGACTACATGTCACTCACTTTCTTCTCCACATACAACGAACTGACACCTTATAATTAAGGACACCCCATAGGCAGAGTGTAGGGAAGCAAAGTTCAAGTCCCGAGCAAACTATCTTTCTGTCAATATATCTGACCATGGAGTGTGGGTAAAGGTAGTCCACCAAAATTACAGCAGGCACGTTTTGCAGCGTCCTGTTAGACAGGGAATGCAATGGACGGGAAGGTTTCTTTGTCATCAGGCAGGCTGGATCTCAGAATTGTAAATTATTCGTGCCCATGTGCAAAGGCTTACCACAATGTGAAAGTGGTTGGTGCTTTGAAATTCTTTGTTAGATAATAATGCTGTACCTCAAATGGCCATTCATGTGTATGACTGGCCTAGGAACTGTGTAAACTCAGCTTCTCTGCTGGAGCTGTATAAGACTACTAGGAAGGTGCTTCTATAAAACTTGGATTAACTAGGCATCTCTTTGCAAGGATAGATACTGGTAGTGCATAAAATGAAGGGGATCCTTCTAGATCCTGGTCTAGGATCCGGCCGACGCAGTGAAATATGCAGAAATTTTGTCTTGGTGTAAATTTCTGATATCAGGACACAATTCAGTAGCACATGCACGTTGTCTGCATTCTGTTTGAAACAGCAATGTGCAAGCAGTGAGGGGGGCTTTCTTATTGTCACTTACAGTGCGAGTGTGCGACAGGTCGGACAGCCAGGTCAGGGTGTAAACACAGAACAGTAGCTTTAGGAGGAAGTATGCTCCATTGTGGCAGCCTTGTCTACACTAAAAGTGCATTTATATGATGTTTATCTATAAGAGATTGCTATCAAAAAGGCACTTAACATTGTGCCAACGTTTTAATAATGATGACGTTGCCGCTATATGCAGATAGTTAATAAACTAAGGACGTAGTGATCTTTATCAATGTTTTTATGTGGACCAACCGTGCACTCTTTCCTGTGTTTTCGGACTGTGAAAGGTAATCGATGATAGCACAACCTTTTAAACAGGTTTACAGCTCGCCATCTTTGCTACCACATAACTCAGCACCGGCGCAGCCTACTTCCAAGGATGTGGCGGCGTGGCCAGAAGTCTATCAGGAAGCGCTAGCCAATTGACAGCAGGGTGGACGTTTGTAAAATGTTTCTAAATTGAGATAATTTAAAACCCTTCAAACACATGTCCTGGTAAATTAATCTGAAATTCCAAGGAAAACCAAATCAATCAGTTATGAAATATTATTCCAGTGCTTGTTACGCTTCACTAATATTTGGACTCAGTCAAATCTATCCACTTTCCATGTACGAGCTGCTTTGCTGGGTTTTGGACGCGGTGTGAGTTAAAACAATATCAAAGCCATTTGAAAAGACACACCAATAAAACAGGAAACAAGTGATCTTTCGCCAAAGTTACTAAACTGCTTGCCATGTAAGGAAGCACTTAACAAACTGACTCACTTTCAAAGCACCCGGGCCAAGGGCTCGTTCCTTGGTAAAGTACCTTCCAGGTCCCAGCTCAGCGCTTCCCCGTGCATGTGCATAAAAGCCCTTCACTGAGCAAACTGGGGGTCTCTGCTCTCCAACGCATTTTAGCATATGCGAAGTAGAACCTCAGGACTACTAAACATTCTTACAAAAGCTGTTCGCAAACTTGCAGGCGGGGATCTCTGCCTATGCTCCTTCTATATCTTACGCGCGTATGACAAATGCAGAGAACTTCGAACACAGGGATATATGTTTTCAATGTAAATGTGCGAGGGGCAGGAGGAAGTGAGAGGAACATTTGGAATATCTACTGCTAGTGACGTAGCAAGGAAGCAATTGCATCAAGTTGAATACAGAAATAGGAAGACATGAAAAAAACATATGCACTGTCACTGAAAAGCAAACAGAAGTAGCAAAAAAAGTAGTTTCCGTTTTGAACCGCTTTACATATTCCGAACTCAGACACAGATTTGCACAACACATAGCAGCCATGACCTCACAATGAGACCAGCTCTCTATTACTCGCCTAGGGACTCTGGAATCAGCCATTCACAGATGTCAATGAACGTTTTCCTGTCTGTCCAGTAAACCTACCCCCAAAATAAACATTAAACCTCAAAAGTAGTCAAAGATTTAGACCACTGTGAAAATGTTTAGAGTCCTGGTGATGATAGCCACCCAATGGCTGCCAAGAGGCTATATGCCACCTAGGATGCCGTCATCAACAACCACATTTATACCTAATGACACTTTGCAACCTGATACATGTAGTTTTGTTTTTCTTTTTTAGTAGTATTGTCTGGTAGCACCAGCATTGACAGTGGTGTTGGTGGAACTGGGTGAAGTGTTGCAAGCTAGGAAGCCTCTTAGCAGATATGAAACATTGCCTAATCCTTGAAATCCTAAATCCATCAACGTCAATTGGTGCTACGTGATAACGGTAACTTTCAATCGGGCCCGTTTATGTTCAGACTACATGTATAGTGCAATGACAGAACCCGGAATCACGTGCCTGCAATTGGAATCAAGAAGCTTGCAGGCTGTGACAGTTTTTCTTCAGAACTCTGCAATTTTTTAGGTCCACGTGAGAATAGCTCACTCCATCCACGGTTTTTCATTAAATCTGGGACTTTCAGTCCTGTGTATTCTTTAATAAAGACAGGACAACAAGTACCAGAATGCAAAGGAAAACATGGACTGGATCAGCAAATCGATCATGGAATTAGGAAGTTTGAGAGCTCTGCAAGTGCTGCTTGCTAGATGTCCTCGTGCTCTCTTCTCTCACACTTGCCAATCGAACACACTGGCTACCAAAGGCAGCAGCCTTCTCTGCTGCTCGGAGTGCATCTCACCTTAGACTGCTCTCACTCCGATTGCCTCCTTACTCTTTCCTGCTTTTATTAGTCTCTTTTTCCTTGTGCTGTTTATGTAAAAGTAGTTTAACACAAACCCAACGTAATTACACTTGAAACAAGTATTTGGCGTCAGAACTTCAGAAACGTCGTCGCTAATGATGAGTTTATCGAAAGGGCCGGCATTTTGGGATCACTGAAGTAGTAAACAGGCACGTATTTTTGGAGTAGCTATCGCTCGTGGAAAAATGCAGCAGGCGCAGTAGCACCGCGGCGAGGGACCCCGACACTCAAATGATGGATTTTACTACCAAACAAGGGGCGCCCGGGCCTTTAGGGCCTACGGCGCCCTTGCTACGCCACTGCACTAATGCGTCATGTTTTATGTTTTATTAGTTTAACCAATTACAAAAGGTAGGGTACTGTGGTAACTTGCGTCCCTGTGCAGTGCTGTCCTCTGAAAGCGGTGTGTGGCGGACACCGGGCTCCTGGGTGAGTAGCGCTTTCCCTCAGTGAGGAAGGCTTCAAGCCGCAGGAGTTTGGTTTCTGTCACAGCATCCAGGCGGGAGAGGGACGGGGCCGGCGAGGACACAACAGAGACGCGCAAGAGACCGGTTGGGACACCTTTAATAATGCAATGGGGCTCTGGCCCGTTTACCCTTAAAACTGCATAAAATGCGGGGCTTTGGCCCACCAGCACAAAAACTAATTTTTTTTTTAGTCTGTTACACACAGACAAGCCAGAGCCAGCTAATTGATAAAGTGGGCAGGCCCATTCCCCAGCATATTTACTTCTGTGGTTGGAAGCAAAATGTGTACGATAATACACCAAACCAATGCATGAAGAGGCCTTAAAACTGCATTAACAACAAGTAGTAGACAGTAGTAATAAAAACGTTACGTTACTGGTTACTCACATTATAGGGGGAGTCAGTCACACGCTCATCGACTGGTCTGGAGGAAATCAGTTCACTTCTAGAACCTTCTTCTGCGCGAAGTCACGTCACTGTCTGCAATGGCCAATCACCTCAACATGGCTTGATATAGCCATATGTGATTGGCCAACTGCACAGAGCAGCAAACACCCACGCGCGGCACCATGATCCTGCTGTCTTAGCCAATCCTGGTGCAGGCTTAACAGCGCCACTGCGCCAAGCAGCGCCAGGATTGGGCTACGAGCAGGAGAAAATCTGCCCTGGTTGAGACCGGGGCCCCGGGTCCCTACCATTTGTCTCTCAGTGCTACAGGGGGGGGGGGGGGCAGGTCTACTGGGTACTACGCATGCGCAGGCCAGTCTCAATTATGAGTACTCCTGCCTGTTGCATGCGTAGTCACCCCGACCCCGCTGCAGCTGCTTACGCTCTCTGGCCTGCCTGTGCGCTGTCACTCACAGTGACTCACTCTCTCTGCCGCAGCCCCGCCCGCCCACTTCCCATAGGCAATGCCCGATTCTGTCAGGTTCGTCCCGGCCCTGTAGCGCTAAGTCAGTGCGCTCGGATTTGTTTTTACAAAGTTGACTTTACTTTGTGTTGGCACCAGTGGCGGTCGTCCATGGCTAGTGGGGCGCTGCCCCAACGCCCCCAATGGACGCACCGCCACTGAATAAATCAATCAATCAATATTATTGTACATGTACAAAAATTAGACCAGGGCTTTAAGTGGGCCGGGTTCTGCCGTTGCTCAGCACCGGCAGTTTTAAAAAGCAGATGCTGAGATAGGTACCTATCGGGCTCTCCATTTCTGCCATCAGCCCCAGGGTGGTGAAAAATCTTAACTCTGCAGCAGTACCACCCATCACTCCCTGTGAAGTAACTACAAAAGACTCATAGTTCTTTCACAGTCTCATCATTTCAGAACTGAAGAATTTTCAGTATCCTATACAACGAAGCGATAGTTGTTTTTTATTTATCTTATGCAACTAACAACCATTGACACAGCCAATATTCCTGGTTTGTTGTAGGTGAAACGTTACTTGTTGTATTATATATCTGGATGCAGCCAGAAGCAGCAACATTTCAGTCATGCGGCACACTATATTAGGGACAGATTTTTAGCTTATGTGTTTTCAAGCTACGCCCTTAATTAGTTCAGCGATCGCCCCCTTTAAGAGACCCCCCCAGTTTTTTCATCCCACTTAATTCCCTGAATTAGACCATGTGGAAAGGTGCTGACACTGAGCATCTGCTGCATTGCTATGACGCCACCAGTTCTTGGTCACGTATGAATAAAGTTCACTTTGGAGATTTCAATAAATTGATACTTATTTATTGTACTGTTTGTTAAAACACAATACATCAAGTCTCACATGCAGGTAGGGCAGTGGCTGGAGTGAGAAGATCATGTACCCATGCTGTATACTGTGGTGGGTGGCATCAAAATATGAATGACACTACAGTAGATCAACAAATGAAGAGGGCCAACTGAAAGCCCCTGTGAGTATGCATAATATATATATTTTTTTATATTAAAAACACAAGGTCTTGGCTAATTCCAGACAAAATAAAAATATATGCATAAGTTTATAAAGGCAGGAGATGTCGGTCAGCCTTCTTCACTAATTTGGTGTGTTGGAGTGTCATTCACATTTTGCTTTCACCAGCCACAGCATAGGGCAGCTGGTCAGCCCACTTCATCCATTGGCTCTCTAGCCCTGAGAGTGACAACAATTTCTTGCTCACAAGTGTACAGCTGCCTGGAAAGAAGTGCGCTTCGGTGCCAGTGATGGTGGCCTGGACTGCTGGGTCACTCCTGCATTATTGTATTTGTTAAATGTTTGCTTGATTTATTTTGCATATTGCAGATGTTTACAAAAAAAAGTACAAGCGGTGTGTTTGTGAGAGAGACGATTTGAGTAAAAGAGAACTTACTCTTGACCATCTCAGGCTGCAGCCCTAGAACCCAGCATTGAGAGTTTGTGTAGCATCGCCATGACTGCAGGACCTGCGCCTGTGTAGGAAGCACAGCCGCCAGGTACATCCAGTGAGCTCTTCCTCCAAGATGATTTTCACTTTCATTATTAATAGGGAATTCCATTTAAGAGCAAGAGAAACAATGAAGCACAAGGAGCCTCACCCTGCTAACATTGATTCCACTAAGACACTGGCATGGCATAGATGTCTGTGGAGGCTCCTTCTTCTAAATCATAGCCCTGATCTTCATTGATCTCTGAGTTTTGCAAGAAACAGTTTGTTAAATTTTCATCTACAACTTGTATCCCTACTTCCCGAGCTGGTTCCGGTCCCCCCATCCTCTCACCTCCAGCAAAATGCCTAAAATCCAAAAATAATAGGCAGAAGCTGTTCCCGCAAGGTATTGTTTTCCTTTGTGGACAACTCCTGGATCTGTTTTTCTGAACACCGGTTCCAGCCAGTAAAGTGTGTTGTTTGATTGAGCCCCCTGGACAGTGTCCCTCCTGTCCGATGTGGTGGAGAGGACCCTTTAGCCAACCTTGTAGATCAAAGAAATTTGGCCTTTGGGCGCATAGCACTTTCTGGCAACAGTCCCGCTACCTCCTCCTACTTTTAGCTTTTCTGCATTGCCTCAGTCCAGCATTTCTGATCCCAGGATATGTTGCCCCATCTTGCTGACCCTTACCGTGGAAGAGATATCACCTGCAACCTGCTCCATATCACTGTGTTAAAGTTGAAGCCCTTCTGTGTCCTCGCTTAAAAGAACTTGTAGCACGTATCACTTTGGCTATGAATGCACTAGCTTGATGGCAGGCCTATTACTTTGTTGAGACTTGTTCACTGCAGCTCATGTCTAGCCTGGGAAATTGGAGCACTTGGTGCATCTGTTTCACCCAAGAACTCTAGTCTTGGGACCCAGTGTACTTTTTGGGAAATATCAAATTCTCACAACTGCCTCAAAGGTGTTTTCATGATGTCTGCAACCATAGGATGCCTCTCTAAACCTTCTGACCCTCAACATAGGAGAATGATTCGGAACGGGCAAGTTTCGCGGAAGGCGTATTCTTTATGCCTTCAGGGCACATCCGCTCTCGTCTGGTGTCGGGGTAGTTCTAAGGGCTGTAGCCGGGTTTCAGGGCTCATGGCAGGGGGCTGGGATGTAACCTTTACATCTCATTTAGCTTTACCAATCATGCCTTCACAACAAAATTCCTTGTACAGGTTGCATGGTAAAGGCATGTGTGGTAAATATGCAGTCGTTTTTATAACCGTGTTGTTAAGACATTTGAAGTAATCGCATGCATTGTTCCGTCTTACAACCGGTTAAATACGTGGAGTGAGGTATAGAATATCTATACCCACCTGTTGATATTTCAGTTTCGATATTTTGTCTTCTATATTGTTTGCTATCGCTATTCTAGTTTCAATATTCTGGCTGCACACCACTGCTTCGCCATTCCTGTACTTTCACTAGGATGTGTGCCACAGTTTCACCGGTTTGCCTGCATTACATTCCTGTAAACCTGTAGCTTCACGGTATTGTGTACACTAGCGTGCCCCAGTTTCACCAGCATATATCTAGTATCTCTCCTCAGATTCACCAGGCTATATGAACAAGGATGCCTTCGAAATCGTAGCAAAACTTCACCAGTACTACCAGAAATGGTCGACTGGCAACTCTTTGGGGTTAAAACCAGGACTAATTGCCTTTCCAGATCTGTTGTTTCTCTTCTTTGCTAATGTCCTGTGGGTGGCTGTGAAAATAACCCATCTTGCTGGCTAACTGAGACGTATCTTCCATTGGTGCAGCAGGTGCAATGGCACCGTAGCGCACTGGACACTGATTATTGTTGTTTTGTTATAATTCAGACTACAGCCAGGAGAAGCCCATTTCCTTACTTGCACTGGGGCCCACAGCCCACTGACCAGGTTACTGCTGGCAAACGGAGAGCGGCTCTTCACATTTCAAACGTGGAGGGCGTTCGGCTGGATCAGTGCTTAATTTGAGCCAGTGGTCTCTGGTGCTCGGCACCGCACTTATTTGGGAACATTGGCACTATAACAGTCTGCCACATGGTGATGCTGTGTGTGTAATTTAGAGATGAGCAGAACCACAGCTGTTTATTAATTCAATACACATTAAAAACTATTAATCCTGACACCCAAGCCATTCGTATAATTTTAGGTCCTGGAATAATCTGAATAGTCACACTTATAGGAATGTTATGGTTGGTAGTTGCATAGGTGTGGTTAAAGCTGCAGTGGCTTCCTGTCAAGGGCTCTGGCAGATATTTTATTACAAATTAAGCACTGACTGTTGGAAATGTGTTTATTTCCAGTCCCTTCTTATGATCCTTAAATGATGTTTTTTAGTTCATCTTCTGTTGTACCCTGCACTTTATTTCACACTTTTATCCTGTGAAAGTATCATGTTGCTGCATAAAACAAAACTCCCTTACCACGTGCATCAAAAGACTTCACTCTAGACTTGCAGAGCAGGAAACACTTTGATCACTCTTTAAACACAAGCTTTGGGTGTAATTGCCTCCTCTGAACTCAAACAACCAGAGAGCAAGCCTCTGTTCTTGTGACTACCATGTGGGCTGAGCTGCTGTGCCCTAATCAGATGTGCAAGCCCCGCCCCTGTCACTTAGAGCTAAGAGGGCCTTTGTGAGATGCTTATTCGAGTAATACTTGGCAGCATTGGCTGAGGGCAGCACAAATGCACGTCTGAGATACCACCCTGTGGCGGCTCATTGCGCATGCTAGCTATATCGCCCATGCTGATTTATCTGGCACGTCCAATCAGCGCATTTTGGTGTGGCTTGCTTGACTAAAGGGGGCTTACCTATGCTGTAGAAGGCAGAAGAAGAAAATGTGAATGACACAACAGCAGACCATGGACGATGGCAGGCTGAAAGCGCCTATTAGTAAGTAAACTATATATATATATACTTTTAGTAAAATTAAAAGTTCTTTAGTCAGAAGTTACTGCCCTCTACATTAAAAAGTAAGTGTGTATTTAAGTACAATTTACAGGGCTGGTACGCACATCAGTTGAACGAAAATTGCATAGTTGACATCTTTTCTGATATGGAAACAGATGCCATTGCACAAGCCAAGTTTGTATGAAGGGATTGTGCAAATATGCTAGTGTCTTAACGTGCAGTAGGATTGGTCATACGTTCTGGGTGTGGCCCAGGGAAACGCCAGCAGATCCCTTACTTTCAGGGAAACTTGGAAGATCGAAACTGCCGGTGGTGCAGCAGGTGCACTGTCACCGGGACTCAGAGGCCTGAGGGATCAACTGAACCCTAACTATTGATGTATCCTGCAATTGGAACAGCAGCCACGGGGCCAATATCCTTCCTTCCACAAGGGCTCATGACACACTGGCTACGCCACTGGAAACTGGCAACCCTTCATGGTCTCTTCTTACCCGCTTTGTTGAGGTTGGCTCCCGGTGTCAGCGCCCGGGGCATTCCATGCTCCGTTTTACAATGTTTATATGTACCAAGGTAACAAGAATAGAAACAAAAGTGGTGCCAATGTGTAAGGCTGTCCTCATAAGAGTAATCACAGGAACCATAACAAATTAAGTCCTGCTCTCATTAGCGTGCTCCAATGTTATTTCTGTCAGGGATTTGTTGGCGACGAGGTTGTACCGTGCTGCACTGCCACTCCATTGCCAAAATGACCTCCGCCGGTGCTACTTGTGAATACATTACCTGTGAATTGTGGAAGGTTACCATAGCATCATTTTGCAAATCAAAGGCTGTCAGAAACGGTGCTAGGATTTTCAGTGCAAAGTAGCGTTTGTCTCTTGGAGCCACCAACGTATATACCAAAGCAGCAATTTTTTAGGACGTTTCAGGTAACTTGGTGTCCCAGGGCAGCTGCCTTAACCTCACCTTATGGAAAAGGTGGCCCTAAGTCTTATGTAGCTGTGGGCTTCAAAGTGCATGCAGCCAGTGGCCTAGCAGTTTAGAGTTCTGAGTACCTTCAACTGAAAATGGCTTCTAATGCACCTTTTATGGCCTTCAACATATCCATTCCTTCCCAGCTGGACTGTGTGTGATGTGGTACTTGTTGACCCACAGGTACATACATCATTGTCATAACTGTTGAATTTGAGGCATGAAAGCAAAGCTGTGATGCTACTTTTTCAGCTCTTTCAGGCAAACTTCTAAAATTGGTTTCAGACTTACAAAGACTTTGCGTCAGATTTGCATTACTTTTTTAAGGCAGACCTAATGCAAATTCTACTAGTGGTATTTACAATCCAGCACAAAATGTAATTTGTGTTGGATTGTAACCTGAAGTAATGCAATGCAGGTTAAGGTGCTGCACTGCGTTAAGGGGGCATTCCATGGGTGGTGCATGGGCGTTCTCATGCAACTATACATAGGTTTTGACGCAGATCTCTACCTACAAAGAATTGTAGACAGGTTTTAGTGTGAAAATTCTGCGTCTCCCTGAGGCAGGCATAACGAGGAGAAATGCTCTCAATTCACCTTGTTTTTTTCCTCTTTGCATTTGTACTACATTCTACAGCACCCATAAAAAGCGAGAAAAGCCCTAAAGCACATTTTTTGTACAGGAAGGAATCCTCACTGCACAACAACTAGGCTGACCACAACGGAGATACCTTTGGACTATCGTGCGGGGGTCCATGTGTTGGCGCATGGCTGCCAAAAGAGCACAGGCACAGGACGGGAGCAGAACTGTGGCACTTCTTAGTAGATATGGCACAATTTTGCTCTCTCTCATTCATGCAACACAGGGTACTTGCTGCGTTGTGTGAACTCTTTATAAATCTAAGCCTCGATCGTGATACATTATGTGACAAATGGACAGAAGATGTTGCCTGACTTACTGTGCTGGGATACCCAAAACTTGTCACCAGGAAAGCCAAGTTTAAATGGATATAGTACATCATTTTGGGATGTATGACGTTTCAACGCATGCTTTTACAACATGCCATTACGACGCAGGTTTTACAACGCAAGTCGTTACAACGACTTGAGTTGGGGGCGCTGGATAGTGAATAGTTTAATTTACTATTCCAACTCCAGTCCCCGTGGATAGTAGGGAAGGTGTTGGATAGTAATTAAACTATTCCCTATCCTAGAGCGCCCCCCAGCGCAATGCGTTGTAATAACTTGCGTTGTAAAAGTTGTGTCGTAATGGTAGTGCGTTGTAAAAGTTGCGTTGTAAAGGATGTTCCCCATCATTTTGTATTGATCATACCAGAGTCCAAGCACCTACAAAAATATTTATCACAGTGTCAGATAATTGTCCTAGATGCTGGATGGCAATGTCTTACTTTCTTTGGACGTGCCCCTTATTTGTTTCCTACGGGACTGAGGTGTTCGCCCTCACAGGTCAGATAGTGGGCAGCGTGATAGCTCGGGAACCAGGGCGTATCTGCTGTGGCTGCTGACAAGAACTAGCCTCAATAGAATGGCACACAAATGTGTTGCTCTTGCTCTACTCCTAACCAGGCAACAGATAACCATGTCCTGGGAAAGTGACTGTGAGCAACACACTTGACTCTCGATAGCAGAACTCACTAAATGGGCGGAAGTGGAGGAAGTAGCTTTTATAGTGGGGTCCTTGGTATCTGGACCCTAAGCGTACCACCGGCCTGCCCACTGGCACACACAGGAAGCCCACAACGGTGGTACAGGTTCTGGTGCATTCTGGCCTAAGCGGCCAGGTGCTTTTTTTATCCCCTCGGGCTGCGCCCAGCGGTGTGCTGCGTGGTCCTGACATCACGTGGCTGGGCAGCTTACTACAGCCCTGACGTTGCAGCAAAACTTAGGGGACAATTGAGTGATCAAGCTCGTGTTGCAGGAAGGGGCGAATCCCTCCCGAAGCTCCCAGGTGACCTCTGGTCTGCTTCTAAGACAAAACGCTCAAGTAACTACAGCTATATGTAATGCTTTAAATGGAAATATATCGCTGCAGGTACACACTATTTAAAGTGCCTGTTTGCTGCTTAGAAGTGCAATCTCTGTCCCATTAATTAAATGTATTGAAACAGTGCTGAGAAGTGCTGGTATTCTTGTTTTCAAATTAAAGAAGTGCATATCCTCAGTACCGGACAGTACCTGCCCATTTAAAGCACCGGCTGTAACTCGAAGTTTGATTTAGATAAACATTGGGACTGACGCACCTAGATTTAAATGTGGGAACCTTCTGATATTGCACTATGTACACCATGTTCCTGTATTCATGTGTCGTATTCATCTCTGCTGGCGCTAAAGTCGACTGCTTTAAAATGAGATGCTTACCACAGGCTCATACAAAAAAGAAGGTAAATGAAAATGCTGATTTAAAATATTTCAAAAAAGAGAATAGCTTCAAAAATGATGCTTGGATAGTAGGTTCAAATCAAAATTCAGTAGGTAACAAGCCAGACATCTCACTAGGCATTCAGGGATACTTTACAGCACACCGCAGCTCGAGCGCAGTCATTTTGTATGGAGTCTTCAGTCAACAACATTTCATTAAAAAGCCATTATGCAGTCTTCCATTGAGTGGAAAGCCACAGACAAGAGGCACTTATTCCATTCTTAAGAACACACGGAAATATAAGAAAACATGTGAAAGTATGAATGGGTATTTATACAACTCCTTCTTATGTTGGGAGATGCAGAGTGTTGGTCCTCAAGAAAGTGATGTTTGTTGGAAGAGATTTTGAGATTCTGAATGGGAGGAGGAGAAAAGCTTTTGTCATAGACCGCTATCTCGCCCGGTTTCACATAACAATTAAATTAAGGCATATTCCCCGGCTCACAACACAAATGCCTTCCCGGGAGGGACCAATAAAAACATTAACCCCCTATAGACATGTTTTAAAAAAGAACATAGGGGGTCATTAGGATGGCGGACGGACTTATTCCGCCCGCCATCCTATCGGTGATCGGGACCGCCCGCCATGAGGGCGGGGGTCCCGTGGGGGGTAGTAGGATGCGCCCACCACTGTGGCGGGTGCATCCCGCATTTTTAGCATTGTGGCGGGCGGTGCTCTAAGCACCGCCCGCCACAATGCTAAAAATGCACGTATGGATTTGCATAAACAAAGCGGCAGGCACCGAGCGGTGCCTGCCGCTTTGTTTATGCGAATGCTGGGGGGTACCACAGGCACCCCCCGGTGTGCACCCCCACCTCTCCTTCACTCCGGGGGCCCGCAGGGGCCCCCCGAAGTGAAGACCGCATGCCTTTCTGCCACCACGGAAAGGCATCTGTTTTGGCCCGTGGTAATATGGCTGGCGGTGTCTAATAGACACCACCACCATATTAAACCTCATCCTAATGGGCCCCAAAATGTTCACAGAAATATGTATATCCTTTACTTCCTATTTTAGTAAATTGCCAATCATTTTGTAAGTTATGTAGTAGCACTCTGAGGTGTGGGCTAAATATCTTGCATGAACACTGAGGGCAATAACATAAAACACACTAGTGTGATACATTGTATGTGTTACAGTTGGGATAATATGCAATTCATTGTTTTAATATAGAGAATTAGTCAAATATGAAATGAGAATACTTATTGGAAACTGTACCATGAAGGAAAGAAATGTTGTGCCCTGTTTGTTTCAGTCAGTGCACAAAGAAAGGCTGAAGATGGGAAACATCCTTTACAACGCGGTGTTTACACCGCGCGACCTTTACGACACAGCCATTACAACGCAAGTCATTACTACGACTTGCACTGGATTGCGCTCTTGCTTAAGGAATAGTTTGTTTTTCTATTCCAACACCTTCCCTACTGTTACATGGGCTGGAGTTCGAATAGAAAATTAAATGAATCCACAATCCAGGGCCCTCCAATGCAAGTCGTTGTAACGACTTGCGTTGTGAAAACCGCGTTGTAAAGTACCGCGATCAAAATGATCGCGTTGAACTGACGTACATCCCTGAAGATGAAACCCTTTCCATCTTTTCTGTCTCTCACCACCCAGACACTTGGTGGTCCGTAGGGCAACAAAAGGTGTTGTGTTAGAAAAAAAACATAATAGTATTGGAGGAAATAGGAAAATGGAACAATATTCAATTCTATGATTGCTTAAGGGAAGCCAAGTTTGCAATGAGAGCGAATACAATATTCATTTTTTGTGTCATAAATTTCTAGTTGATGTTCTTCCACAGGGGTGCAGTCACATAACAACTAAACCACTACACATCAAAGCTGAATGGAGATGGATATCAAACGCATTTACTATATATATAAAACTGAATATACAAGTTAATAAGAATACAGAAATACTACAGGGGCCTGAAAGTCTCCAGTTAAGACGCTTTAATGTAATCAAGTATGTAGTCCCAACAAATGTTTATTCAAATAGAGTTGCAAAATGGTGTCCTCCTTTTTTGGCTATCCCTTGCTTAATTCTTTGCTTCCTAACAGTGGCAAACTGTCAAAAATAAAAAGGCATATTGCGAGATTGTGCAAAATGTTGACAACTAAGGGTGAATGAATGTATGAGAGTGTGCCCTGTGTTCTCAGTATTTAGATAGAAGTGCTTCTGAGATGGAGCATGGCAGCGCTTTTAGTGACGTGCGTGTACACAGCGGTAATGCACTCACAAATTTAACAGTACTCTCTGGGCTCAATTATTCAAAAGTACTCTGGTTGGTGTGCTGATTCTGAAGTGGATCTACCTGGCCACAAATTGAGAAAGAACAAGAAAACTAGGACAACCTGTCCTAGACAGAATCTGAACTACATTTGTTCACTCCTTCCGAGTGAAAAGTAATTAACCATGATTATTTGAATCATTCATACAAAATATAACAAGTTAAGGTTCATGTAAAGATGCAAAAGCAACTTAAACATATATATGAGAAAACAATTCATCCAGCGTTGTGCGTTGCTTCTTTTATTCAAAAGCACTGTTATTTGAACTGCTGTGATTTCCAAATAGCGTGGATATACAAGCTTGTCAGTGGCAAATCCCAATGCATTTCGGGTGCTACTTGCACCCTTCTTCAGGGGGAATCTAAAGAAACATATGGCAAAATCAATGTGGATACTTCATATCAAAGAAAAGAGACTTAGCAATCATCGGGGGGGATTCATTAAGCATGCGAGGTCCATGTCAGGTATAGTTAAAAAGAATAAGAGTGGCAAGAATCAAAAGGCTGGAACATGGCTATGAGTAATGCAGAACGGCTCTCTGGAAAACTCTCTAAGAATTGTGTGCAGACAGAAAACTGAATCCAAAATCTTTTAAAGGCACCAACCAATTATGTGCTTGTTAGTATGTGCAATTTCATTATTGCATGTCCGAGCAAGGACTCAGAAGTTATTATCATGCATAAAATATCATGCATAAAATACCTGCAAAGAATGGCTAAGCTTGACTCACAAGCTTGTGAACCAGATAAAAACTCTGAAACATAAAAGTAACGGCTAATGAAGCCTGGTACTAACGTGGAAGATCATAAATCTATCAATGAAGTGCTCTAAATATGAGTTCTCACCTATGTTGTAGTGAAGTCTACTGTAAATCGCCTGATTTAGCCCAAGAAACCTGCTCATGCAGGTATAACATCACCAGTGGTCACTAAAAAACAAGAACATAGTAGCCAGTAACTATTAAAACTGGTACCAGTGTAAATAATAAACTCGGTATTCCTCAAGATAAATAGTGTCATCTCACCTGTTCTGAAACAGAGTGTCGCTCTCTCAAATGCTATGTGCTCAATTCAGAACACCAAGGGGTGGTGATGGCAGAGTTTCTGAATAAAGCAGAATACTCTCACCCAGTCAAGAGATCAGGGCTAGATCCAACACCGTTTTTTAGCTCACTGCACGATCCCAGTTCAGTCCCCGGATGCTTGTTTCCTTTCCAGTGAAGAATTGGCTTGGTAGTTTGGTCTGCCCTGTTCCCATGATGCACTGGGCCAGGGACAGACGAATTTGCATATAGCCAGGTTCTGAACTGGGATGGTGCAGTGAGCTAAAAAACGGTGATGGATCAAGCCCTGATCTGTTGACTGGGTAGGAGTGTTCTGATTAACTCAGATACTCTGTCTATCACCACCCCCTTTTTGTAATTATTTTGGCCACCATGAGTGTGGAAGGGTATGCTCAGACATGAGTCCCTTGCTCATTGCACCATCAGGATTCAAGCAAGCCGGGCCGAAGACGGCTGTAATGCCAGAAACCGGTCCCCGGAAGCTTGTTTCCTTTCCAGTGAAGAATTGGCTTGGTAGTTTGGTCTGCCCTGTTCCCATGATGCACTGGGCCAGGGACAGACTAATTTGCATATAGCCAGGTTCTGAACTGGGATGGTGCAGTGAGCTAAAATACGGTGATGGGTCAAGCCCTGATCTGTTGACTGGGTAGGAGTGTTCTGATTAACTCAGATATTCTGTCCATCACCACCCCCTTTTTGTAATTATTTTGGCCACCATGAGTGTGGAAGGGTATGCTCAGACATGAGTCCCTTGCTCATTGCACCATCAGGATTCAAGCAAGCCGGGCCGAAGACGGCTGTAATGCCAGAAACCGGTCCCCGGAAGCTTGTTTCCTTTCCAGTGAAGAATTGGCTTGGTAGTTTGGTCTGCCCTGTTCCCATGATGCACTGGGCCAGGGACAGACTAATTTGCATATAGCCAGGTTCTGAACTGGGATGGTGCAGTGAGCTAAAAAACGGTGATGGATCAAGCCCTGATCTGTTGACTGGGTAGGAGTGTTCTGATTAACTCAGATACTCTGTCCATCACCACCCCCTTTTTGTAACAATTCATAACACGGCAACCATCTGTTAACAAAGATGACAATCTACTCAGTATATATTTAAACATCATATGTAACTCACTCATATCACCCCTCTATACAAGCCCCAAAACTCACTGGTATGTAGCAAGCGATACTCCTCAATGTCGGGAACTAAAATGATTTGCGTCCACAGTGCACGCGAAGAGAGCTGTGTACCAGCGTGCAACGGTGTCTGTTGACAAAAATGACAGAATGCTAAGTATATGCGTAAGCGTCATAAGCAACTCACTCGTGTTGTCCCTCTATATAAACTCCATACTCACTGGTGTGTTGTAAACGGCAATCCTCACTGACGGGAACTCTGGGGTCTCGCACCCACGGTACACCCAAAGAAAGCTGAAACCAGCGTGCAGCAGTGTTAATAAAGTAAACGACGGACACTGAATGCCATCAGCCATGCGCGGCAGCCATATTGAAGTGGAATCGTGTAGGTAGTGCGATGTATACAAGTGTAACAGTATCACCTCATGTGAAACGGCAGACAATGTGTGTAGTCACTACAAATCCGACTATGTTCTTTCTGTGAGCCAGTGAGATTTCTTGCTAATCTATCAACCTAAATGAAATGACAAACTAAATATTGGAATTAGAAACAAAGAAGGAGATCCTGAAAGTTGCTGCCTAAAATAAGGCTGTCACAATACACATTTACTCAAATGCAGTGAAAGCATATGCAAAGAATGCCTAAATACAAAAACTAGAAACTGCTACAATGATACAGAACTGTCACAATATGTGTGCTCAATGAACACAATTGAACATTTCTAATAGACATAAAAAAACGTGCTGGTCTTACCATCAATGTTACAAGCCTGATTTTTGACCAGTGTATGAGCAATCACATGTTACATGCAGTTATGTAGTCAGACAAGGTGTCCATAATATACTCAAATATATTCAAACATCATCTTGCAATCATGGTTTGTATGGAAGTGAGCAAACGCAAACTTGCTTACAATCTAAAATAGTTATGATGAAACCAAAATCTTGCGCGTTTACTGCAAGTATTACAAAGAACCAATTGAATCAAATTGTAATTCACAGTAAGGAGTAAGAGGTGATGACAATAAAGTTCATAGAGAGACGTAATGTGATGTAAAATGAAGTACAAATTGAGTGTTGCGAGCTATAGGTTCACATGATGTCAAAACATTGTGCTTCCTGAAATTATCACCAATATCAGAAAATGAAAATCCAATTATGGATGAGTGTACTATACAAAGGCGTATCGTTGAGTGCTATTTAAGGCGGCGCTTATTGGAAAATTCGACTGTCCGTAAACCCCTTTACTTAAAAGCTACACTTGTATACATCGCACTAACTACACAATTCCTCTTCAATATGGCCGCCGCGCATGGCTGATGGCAATCAGTGTCCGTTGTTTACTTTATTAACACTGCTGCACGCTGGTTTCAGCTTTCTTTGGGCGTACCGCGGGCGCGAGACCCCAGAGTTCCCGTCAGTGAGGATTGCCGTTTACAACACACCAGTGAGTATGGAGTTTATACAGAGGGGCAATACGAGTGAGTTGCTTATGATGCTTACTCATATACTTAGCATGCCGTCATTTTTGTCAACAGACACCATTGCACGCTGGTACACAGCTTTCTCCGCGTGCACTGTGGACGCAAGTCATTTGAGTTCCCGACAGTGAGGAGTGTCGCTTGCTACATACCAGTGAGTTTTTTGGCTTGTATAGAGGGGTGATATGAGTGAGTTATGCATGATGTTTAAATATATACTGAGTAGATCGTCATCTTTGTTAACAGATGGTTGCCGGTTTATGAATTGAGCACATAGCATTTGAGAGAGCGACACTCTGTTTCAGAACAGGTGAGATGAAACTATTTACCGAGTTTATTATTTACACTGGTACCAGTTTTAATAGTTGCTGGCTACTGTGTTCCTGTTTTTTAGTTACCACTGGCGATGTTATACCTGCATGAGTAGGTTTCTTGGGTTAAATCAGGCGATTTACAGTAGACCACTACAACATAGGTGAGAACTCATATATAGAGCACTTCATTGTTAGATGTATGATCTTCCAAGTTAGTACAAGGCTTCATTAGTCGTTACTTTTATGTTTCAGAGTTTTTATCTGGTGCACAAGCTTGTGAGTCAAGCTTAGCCATTCTTTGCAGGTGTTTTATGCATGATATTTTTCCAGAGAGTCGTTCTGCATCACTCACAGCCATGTTCCAGCCTTTTGATTCTTGCCACACTTATTCTTTTTAACTATACCTGACATAGACCTCGCATGCATAACGAATACACCAGAATGATTGCCACGTCTCTTTTCTTTGATATGAAGTACCCACATTGCTTTTGCCATATGTTTCTTTAGATTTCCCCTGAAGAAGGGTGCAAGTAGCACCCAAAATGCATTGGGATTTGCCACTGGCAAGCTTGTATATCCACGCTATTTGGAAATTTCAGCAGTTCAAATAACCGTGCTTTCAAATAAAAGAATCAACGCACAAACAACGCTGGATGAATTGTTTGGATGATTTGTTTTCTCATATATTTGTTTAAATTGCTTTTGCATCTTTACATGAACTGTAAACTTGTTATATTTTGTATGAATGATTCAATTAATCATGGTTAATTAGGTTTCACTCGGCAGGAGTGAACAAAGGTAGTGCAGATTCTGTCTAGGACAGGTTGTCCTAGTTTTCTTGTTCTTGCACTTTTAGTGAGGCAGAAACAAAGAGACATAAACATGTGTAAGTGTTCAATGCCAAACAGCCAAGCTGTTTTGTTTTTAGCAGTGGTTCAATCAGACTTTCTGCAGACCAGAGTTATTTCATGTATGCTGTTGGATGTACTAAATCGAAGCAGTTCAATAAACATAATCCTATTGACAGGATTAGCTCTAGTTTGATTGACCGTGAGAGAAATTATGAAGTGCCACAACAAGTTTGTTTAACCTTGTACATGTCTAAGTGGTCCTTTTTAGGGATCTGGGCATCATGTTACTGCCACGTTATTGGGATCTCACCTGGTCGATCCCCTAAGCTGCAGAAGGACACAGAGACCTTTCGGACACAAACTGGCAGGAGTTTCTCACTCTTTCCTAACGAGGTGTACCCTAGTAGGTGGGAGTGCTAGGAGTCAGACAAGCCTGTCCGTGGCACTCTCATTTGCAGGTGGTATGTACCAAACCTGTGCCTCTTACCACAAAATCCGAATGCACAAATGATGGATGGAGTTTGACACTCGATTTATTATAGACTATTGTCTAAAAACCATATGCTTTAGAATGATATTAAATATTATAAGTAACTCAGAAGACATTATACAAGCTGGATCAAATTTGATAAAGGCTTCAATCATATTTCACCTCAAATCCCTATTTTATTACTCCAATCCTATCAAAATTCTAGCCAGCTATCTACAGACATGGCTGTATTAGTTCTCATACAATGCCAAGTATTGTAAATGTTTATGTTTAGGACCTGGTGGATTGCACAGGATGCCCCTATTATTAGATTGGGCTCTGTCTAATCCATGCACTATTGTAACCGTCACCAGATTCCTGTCACCCTCTTTGATCAACTTAGTGCACCCAAATTCAGTCTGGGTTCTGGATACATTTGAGAGTGGGAGCGCCTTGGAAGAATTGAGCACATAGACAGATTCGACAATACGTTTGTGCCCAAGAGTATCTATTTTTACAAACATATTTTGACCTACTAAATACCTCTAGATCTTCAAGATGTTGTATTGCAGAGATATGTGGAACAGAATAATATCTTAGGGTTTGGTTGAGGTTGATTTAGCCCGGTATGTAGAATTATCAAGCTGGCCCAGCTTTCGCCATCTACCAACCCCTTGCACCACCCAATCACTTTTCGGTCTGTCTAATTCCATTTGTACAGGTGCATTTCTTGAATTAAGTCAGGATGTTTCAAGTGTAGGTAGTAAAGAAGTTCATTTGACATAATATGATGTGCTAGTCCATTTATGTTAAAGGGAAGTTTGAGAGTTGTATTCCCAGGTTGAGAAGGCATGAGGTACACACATAGTATGAAATCATCAGAGAACAAGCATCCAGGTCAGAGATTGAATATCATCTACAAATCACAGTCCGTGGTGGAATATGAGGGAGGAGCTCATTAAGTATATCACATATGAACCTTCTTCAGAGACTCTGCAGTACAGTTGGGCACACCCAGCTCAATTTGGGGTTTCTGACATCTTGGCTACCTGTGCACCAAGGAATGGACAGAGTATTTCCATCTATGTGTAAGGCTGCAGGCCCTTGAGTAGATTATCCTTTCAGATGCAAGACAAGATCATGTCTTAGATCACTCGGATGAGTCGGAGACAAGAATCTGCGAGTAGATCCCTGCTCCTAAGCTGAGTCCTCTCTTCTGCAGCAGTTTAAACCTGTCCACCTCGGACTCTCCTTCTACCATTCCAGTCATGGTCACCAAATCAGCGAGCATACAGCTTCTCTGCAAAAAGAAGCACCGGGGCCAGCAATCCTAAGTGTTTGGGCACATCACCCATCCCCACTGAAACCAGAAAAAGCAGTAAGGGAGCCGAGAGTCCTTGTCTCCAGCTGACCTACCCCACAAGACACCCAACCACAGCATTCTGGTTGGAAGGTTGCCCTGAACACAGACTTGCAGCCATCCCTGGAATACGTGATCCGGTTATACTGTTCGACAGTCTAGATTCTATATGACATTAACCTGGCACCGGCTTCCCTGGTCCAGCCACAGGTTCGAGGCTTTCAGGAGTATTTGTGGGTACTGTTGCTCTGGCTGATCAGGACTGGATGTCTTCTGTGTTCTCCCCTGGCTGCCCTTTTGATTAATGTGGATCCCAAGGCAGACAAGTGAGACTGTTTTTTAATCGATTTTTCAGCATATAAAAACTGTGACTAGCTTCTTATTTGCATCCATACTGTTATACATTAGTTGTGCCACATTTATAGGTTACATTTCTTGTGAATTTGAAGTCCACATCTGTCTTTGTTGCATTAGGGCGTGTGTTTAAGACCATTGTAACAATTGCTTCCAAATTCTATAATTTTTCTCAGCGGTTCCCAAGCAGATCCTCTTTAGGTAATCACACGAAGTTCTTGCTTTGACGAGTGTGTTACTAAAAGTGGATCTTCCCGCCGGGTGAACCATGAAGCCTAGGCTCTGACCAGGAAAAATTATTCTCAGTAGGATTATCAGGTGGTATTAATTCATTATTGCGCCTGTATATTAATGTATTAATGTGTGAATGAGGCACTATTTTTGAGTTGGTTTTAGCAAACCAACAGTAGGAGTAAAACTAGGTATACTAATAGCATATACTAGTTCCTGAAGAATAGCCATAGGGGTAGGCTAGAAACATGTCTAGCGTTAGGATTTGGGCACATTAAACCCTGTGAGTCCTAAGTTGTTCCCCTGTTTTTTAATCATACCATCTGGTGGTCAGAATAAAGGTAGCATCATCCACCAGCCAGGTATTTTTAAACACACATCTTCCTTTACCTCACTCCTCCCGAGCAAAATCACCTGCCTCACATAGTCCCCACACTCAGTGATCCTGCGCAATTCGTCTGGTCGCAGCATGCCCCATTCTGTAGCGGAACGGGAAGGACCCTATGATGAAGCATGCCACCAAGGGGGAACCCTGGTGGGTGAGGGTTTTACGAAAAACTTTGTTTTATCCTAAGTTAAGGAACAAGGAAACCATTAACTCCATATAGCAAGTGGCTGGGTCCTTTGTTTTGTTTTTGTACTTTAGGCCTTGGAGGGTTGCCCCAGCCTGGATATCCTCTAATCCCCACCTATTTTTGTGTATACTCCAAATGAGCATCATCGAATGACTAATGTCCGAATCTGTATTCCTAAACTATTTAACCTACTAACTTTCCTGCCGCTGGGTATATTATTTTGAAACAGATAATTCAGACTTGTCAAGAATGTAATACCGGTGGGAGTTGGATCATGAGTTGCCCAAATTTTCCAAGCTCCCATCGATTTTAAGTGCTTTTTTCTTCACTGCTGGTCTCGGACCCTTGCATACTCTGAGTACATGGGTGGATGCCAGTGATGCAACTCAGGCTCCTTTTCTGCAGATTCTCTTACTGTTCCCACCAACCCCCATGCAGATTGAGGGTCCAGCAGAAGATAACAAATGCCCCTGGATGTTTGGTCATTGTAGCGGCTTGAGGTTGGCCTCGCTGAGTCTGTTTCTTGGACATGCCTAATCTAGTTCATGTCTCCAATAGAACAAATTGATTGTCTTTGGGGGGGGGGGGGGCTGGGGGGGGGGGGGAGGGGGGAGCGCTTCACCCCTTCTTATGATTTTTAAATGTGAGTGCATTTTTCCTATTAGCCACCTTGGCATCTGTCACTTTAGGGCAGCATCTGCACTGTGATCCAACAGTATTTTTCTTGTGTGATGGTTTTTCAAATCCATGTCTGCATAAAATGCTTGTTCTGTATGATAAGCAGCCAGCCTGCTGCATGAATATTAATGAGGCATGATTCCCTTTGCGAAACCTAATGAACAGCTGCAATTGCAGTGTTGGAGGCCTTTGAGGGACAGCAGACCTCTATTGGTGAATTGATATCTTCTGTCGATTCCTTCACATGGCCAAAAACACACAATGATTGACTGCTTCTTCAAGAAGGGAACTGGCAGGCCACATATGGCTGATGCATGCATGACTGGTAATGGCACACAAAGTTGTGATTTAACAAATTCTGAAGCAATTTCTAGCATTTCCTCTTGGCGACAGTGTACCCCATAAAGTCCATAATAGAAATGAGCCTTTTCAATTGTAGCTGTACACCTGTGATTTGCATAAATGTTCACATTTTTACAGATTTATACAATTTCCAGTAGTTGGTCCGTAAAACTATTCAAGTAATAGATTTTTAGGCGTGCACAAGTGTCAATCTGCAAAAATTATGACCAGCGAAGATGTACCGTTGCACATCTTTAATTTTTTTACTGTAATCTTCTCCAAATTCAAAACAGTTTTTTAGTGGGGAGAAGTTCTTTCCTCCATTGGAGGTGTCTGGAACCTTTACACACAAATAGTGACCCAGAGATGGTGATTCAGTACATTAGGGTCTTTCAATTATGCCTGCAGATTGCACTTTTCTGCAAACTGAAGTTGTACTATAGGCTTTGGGAATTGGACCAAGTATTCAGTGGTGGATCCTCCGTTGACGCGGAAGAGCATCGCCCCACTGCGTTGCAGCAATGAAGGAAAATAAAAATAAATTGCTAATAACTTGATGTTATTATCATTTTATTTGTTCCTGCTGTGGCCACATGGGGGCGAGGCGGGGCTACTCTGCTCACAGAGCAGTGAAGGAGTGGTGGGCACACTTTCAGAAGTGTAAATAGAGGAAAAATAAAATGATAATAACTTGTTATTATCATTTTATTTGTCCCTGCTGCGGCTTCTTTGCAAGGTAGGGCTGCTCTGTTCTCAGATCAGGGGAGAGGAGTGGTGGGCCTTCTGTAAGTGCGCAATGCCAGTTTGGTCAGCCCACTCGGGTTGGCCAAACAGTCATGCGCACTTTTCAAGTTATCCACCCGGGCTGCATTACAGCCTGGGTGGAGAACATGCTGATGCACGGCGCTCAGACCAATCACAAAGCTGCCTTGGAGGGGTGGTGCATGAAATTACATTGTCAGCACTTTTGACTCAGTTTTAACCCATAGACTTGCTCTACATTTGGAAGTCACTTCAGGCAAGCTCCGGATATTTTGTTTCCTCTGTCTTGTAAAGGAGAATTTCCCTCTGTATGCTACAGCAGGGTTGCCAGTTTGAGTTGTCATGCATCCAGAAATGTAGGTCCTGTTTAGAGTAGAAGGCGTAGGCATAAAAAGTATTATAATTTGTAGGCATTATTTAAATAGACAATTACTAGCTTGTGTTTCTGTTTAAAAAAATAAATAAAATAAAAGGCTGCATGCTCTAGTATAGTTTAGTGTGCACGTTTTTAATCAGTTTGGACTGAGTCTTGGCTGCTTCACTTTTGGTTATATCCTTTTGACATTGGAACATGGAGAACACAGGCCACTGTGGTTTGTGCAAATTAAGCCTGTCTAAACCAATAGCTTCTTGTGCTTCATTCAGTATGGCTCAGGTCCACTTTTAAATGTTCTGGCAGGGATGAGTGTTACTGGGGCAGGAATTTGGAAATGCTATAATCTTTGAGGCTGCTGGTGTCAGATAAAAATCAGGGATGCCATTCGCTCAAGTACACACTTCTGGCATTCTTCCACAGCATCATTCAGCGAGTTCATTTGAGAGGTGCTGTGGTAAACCCTAAGAAGACAAGCACAATTCAAGTTGTTTACGGTCATGGTGAATGAACAGAATAAGAGGAATGAGATCCCAGTTGATGGCCCATAGTCTTTCAGTTCCCAAGTGGATAAAGTGATCTTTTAATGTGAGTAGTGTGACAACTGAGTTCCTGTCTGACTCCATTTCCATGCTTGGTCTTGTAGATCATGTGCCACTTATGTAAGATTTGGGGGTCTCTAGTTGGCACAGGTGGGTACTTGTGACAAATAGGGACCCTTGCCTCTAGTCAGGGTAAGGGGGTACACTCCTAAAATAACACCTGCTCACCTCCTTGGTAGCTTGGCGCGAACAGACAGGCTTATCTCGGAGGCAGTGTGTAAAGCATTTGTGACCACATACAGGAACCCAGTGCCAACACTACAGATGGACACTACACAGTTGTATATTAAAAATAAGTATTCTTTATATAGACTTAACACAAGACCACAAACGACAAAAATCCACAATACTATACTTAAAAATTGTAGTTTTAGCTTAGTTCAGTTCAGTTCTTAAGATGCAACACTTTGCGTCAATGTACCCGTTGCTCTTCCACAACAGGCAATGTTGCTTCGATGGAAATGCGGCAAAGTTCCGGTGCAAAGAAATAAAGACGTGAAGATCTTCCAGATGCGGCGCACTTCTCCAATGATGCGAGAAGTCTCGGTTCGATGCGTCAACTGCAGCGGCGACACCCTTGTTCAGCGTGCAACGGGAACAGCCTTGGCTGTGACACTCTTCTCCGACGTTTACGAGAAGCTTTCGCATGATGCAACAACTACAGCGGCGACATCCAAGATGCGACGGCAGCAGCAGCGACGGCGACATGCTTCTTCCTCGTTGCAAGACACTTCTCTCAATGCGGTGCAATACGACAGCAACAGTGGCGACACCCTTGTTCAGAGATGCGATGACAGCAGCAACGATGGCGACACGCTTCTTCCTCGTTAAGTCGCGCTTCCAGCTCCTTGCGACACGCAGTCCCTCAGAAGGCCCAAAACAGCAGCAGGCCCTTCCAAAGAACTCTGGGGAGTTGGAGGGTGAAGTCTGTTGTCCCTTGGAGATTCTTCACAAGTTGAAAGTAAAGCACGCAAAGTTCTTTATCCTCTCTTTGGCAGTCAGGCAACCACTGCCGGCCAATCCCCTAAGCAGCACTTCAGCTTAGGAATAGTCTCTCCTCAGTTTCTTCAGGTTCCTCTCCTCAGCAGAGGATTCTTCTTGTAGTCCAAAAGTGATCTAATTTCTTGGGATCAGGGTCCCAAAATGTATACCCCAAAATCCTTTGTCCTATGAGGGCAGAGGGGCCTTTGCCCAGTCCAAACCAGTTCTGGAGCACTCTGTTTACAAGACTTCTTCTTTCCTTTAACAGTGCAGGGCAGAAACATCAGACGCCCCACAGGAGGTGGAGCCAGCATTGTGAACGGAAAGCACAGCCCGGAGCACTTTGTTGACATGATACCTTCCCATCTTTCACAGTGCAGGGCAGAGACATCAGCCGCACCACAGGAGGTGGAGCCAGCATTGTGGAAGGCAAGCACAGCCCTATTCATGTCCCAGGTGCAGCTCCTCCCACCCATCTAGATGCAGATCTCTCTATTCACCACTGAGCTGACTCATTCTGTCTCCTGGAATCCCCCACCCCTATCACTCAAACTCCAGAGGAGTACACAACCTAGCAGAGGCAAGCTTGGTTAGTTAGGCAAGAAAATACCTGCTTTCTAAAAGTGGTATTTTCAAACACAGAATGTTAAAACCAACTTCACTAAAAGACGTATTTTATCATTCTGAGTTCTGAGTCAGTAAGGATTATAAGATGTAATAATCTAACTGCTCATTCTGGCCTATGAAGAACAGATAGCCTTGCAATAGTGAAAAACGAACATGGCTGTAATTCTCTATTAAGACATGCCACACACACCAGGGCGTGTCCTACCTTATACCTACAATGCACCCTGCCCGTGGGCCTACCATAGGGGTGTATGATATGAAGAAAAAAGGAAGGTTTAGGGACTGGCAAGTGGATGCACTTGCCCAGTCAGCATGACAGTACCAGACTGTACACAGGCTCCGCAATGGCAGACCTTAGACACATTTTACAAGGCTGCTTCTGTGGGTGGCACAACCAGTGCTGCAAGCCCACCAGCAGCATTTGGTTTACAAGCCCTGGGCACTCCTGATGCACTGTACTAGGGTCTGACAAGTAAACCAAACCAGTCAATAATGGAATCACTAATCCATTCATCAATTTACAATAGGGAGAGCATAGGCACTTTAGCACTGATCAGCAGTGGTAAAGTGCCCAGAGTCATAGAATATCAAACATCAGGTCAGAAAAAATAGAGGAGGAAGGCATAAAAGTTCAGGGATGACCCTGCAAAAAGGGCCAAGTCCAATAATCATGTGCCACTTATTAGTGATCATGTAGAGGCTTTGAAAACCTTCAATGGTACAATATTCATCAAGCACAAACCACTGATCTTTTCATCAGAGAGAAGAGTAAAAACAATACTAACATGCTCATTGGAGCTCAAATCAAGAAAGAACGCAGAGGGCCTGATTAACAAAGATAAACGTACACTTTTGTGAAAGTTTACGATTGTTTGCTTTTAACACAGGGATTTACGAGAAGTATCATTACGAGACCCATCTTTTTATTTGCGGAGACTCCACACTCATAAAGATACTACTCGTAAAATCCTTTGGGAATCGCAAACAATCGTACACTTACACAAAAATCTTAATTTACTTTTGTGAATCAGGCCCAATATGTTGGGTTCGATTTTGACTGAGAATACTGGTATACAATAAAGATAGGAAAGTGCTGTACCCACAGCTTTTAGTGGACCGAGTCTCTTTAGTTCTCAGACCCAGTAGAGATTAAAAATGAACATGGAGACGGGTCCCTATAAGGGTCTATATTCATGCTTTAAAACTTTATTGGCAAATTTCACTGTTCGATTTCTCAACAATGAATGTAAAAACATTAAGCTAATCCATGTCAGCGATTTAGGTACTGTTTTTATATTTAACATGTTTTACTTTTTTTAAAGATTGTATTTATTGGGTTTTGAGTTTTCTTATATAAACAGGGAATCACAATAATCATGTCAATGTAAAACAATCCCAGGATGCTTGTTTCCGGTCCAGGGAAGACATGGCTTGGCAGTTCGGGCTGGACTGTTACCATGAGGCACAGGGTCAGACTGATTTGCAAATGGCCATGCCTGAACTGGGGTGTGAGTGCTGACAATGTTCAACACTCCGTCCATCATTCCCTTTGGTTTTGCTTTTTTCGCCCTAAGTTGACAGGGTATGCCTGGACGTGGGTCCCTTGCTCACTTTGCCACTGGATTCAAGCTAGCCTGGCTGATGACGGCTGATTAGCCAGAAACCGGTCCCAAGATGCTTGCTTCCGGTCCAGGGAAGACAGGGCTTGGCAGTTCGGGCTGGACTGTTCCCATGAGGCACAGGGTCAGACTGATTTGCATATGGCCATGTCTGAACTGGGGTGGCGGAATGAGCTAAAGTATGATGATGGATTAAACCCAGATCAGTTGACTGGGGGTGAGTGCTTGCAATGTTCAACACTCCGTCCATCATCCCCTTTGGTTTTGCAATATAAAACCATTACCTGCAAAAGAATACAGTATAAGGGACCACAAACTACTATCGTTGTACATTAAGACATTTATAAAATCCATTACCTCAAAAAACATGCAAGGAACAAAAACAGGGGGAAAGACAGTGGCATTGCAGGAGTGAAGGAAAAGTGGAGGCACGTTCACCGGATAAAGGACATAGGGAGGTGACAACTGGGGGTAATCCCACACCGCAGCCGGGTGCAGACAACCGAGAAGGTTGTTCGACATATAAACCAAGCAGATATCAAGGAGTAAATTAGGTTAAAGGAAGGTATGTGAAGCTGTAGGTCTGCCGGAGGGAAGAGTCGCCGGGGAGGCAGGAGAAGAGTCAGCAGGGGAGGTGAGCTGGACAAACTCCAGCATCATGGTACCCACTCCGGAGAGATAGGGCATCTACGGATATGCCGGGCCTCCTCATAACGAAGAGCAGTACCCTCTGGGGCCCCCCCCCATCTCCTGACCACGCCCCTGAAGCCTTCAAGGACGGGGCTGGAGGGTCCTTTCAGTGTAAGTGTTCTTTTAGCTAGCAGAAGGGCTTTGCTAACATTGTATGCAAACTACATGTTGTTTCTGTTGTTTGAAAATGTCAAGAGCACATCCTTCCCAGGAATGTATTTTTGTGAGTGCGGTGATCTCATGCAGAATAGTGTAGATGTCTCGCCAATAATCATGAAGGGCAGGGGAGGACCATAGCATATGTATTAAGCCTGCAGTGTCTGCCCGACATCCAGGACAGACCAAGTTCACTGTAGGGAAGTGCTAGTTGAGTTGAGCAGGGGTTAGATGCGCCCAGTGTAAAATGTGAAACTGTATATGTTTAAACCTTGCATTTTGAGAGACTTTGTGAGGAAAAGTCAACACTTGTAGCCATTTTGATCATGGAGTACCACCCCGGAACCAGCTTTCCATTTGGTACGCAGGGGGGGCTATGGAGATCCCAGTGAGAGTGCGAAGGAATTTATTTAGCCACGTAATAAGGCGTTGTCTCTCACCCATGTTAAGTACAGTTTGAAGTACTAAGTGTATTGGGGGTTTTGAATCCCGGGTGTGCCATAATCAGGAAGCTTACCATTCCCGCCCACAAAAAAAACCTTCAGGTAAGGAAAAATAAAACAACAATTCTTTTATTTCTCCTTTCCTGTCGTCTCGTCTTGGGAGCAGGGCCTGGGGGGTTACAACACTCATGGAAGTGGTGTGTGCACTCCCTTCACTGCCCATGACGGTTTGGCCAGCCTGAGATGCAGTGAAACTCTCTCCAACCTCAGCTGCATTGCTGGGGTTGGAGAGAGTAGGCACAGACTCCCAGTATGTCCTGGAGTGCTAATCCAAAGTGCTTAGGCTAATCTTGAAGCTGCTCTGAGAGCAGCTTCAGGATTGGCCACTGGGCAGGCTGGGAACCTGTGCCTGAGGAAGGGGACGGAGCAGAGGGATACGGCCGGCTGTAGGTAAAAACATGTTTTATTATTATTATGATTTTTTATTCCCCCCGTCGTGACCCATATATCCCCCTCATATCACCCCCCACCCGCCCCAACACTCTTAGCAAACACCAGCCTCTACTGCGTGCATTGTGCGTTTGGGGGTGGTGAATTAAATGAGAGGCGAAGAAGTGCATTCATGAGAGAGTGAAGAGAGGATGTTGAAGAGATGAGTTGTGAGATATGCAGATGGACGAGATATGGAGAGAGCAAGGGAGACATGTATGACAGAGTGAGCATAAAAGTAGTAAATGAGACACTCTGAAGACAACTTTCCATTGCACTGGCTTCAGTAATGTTTAATCCAGTCTCACAATTTCAGAATTGAAACATTTTCAGTGTTAATTATTTGCAGCAAAATCGTTGTTGTTACTAATTTATCTTAATCAGCTAACAACCATTGACAAAACCAATAGTCCTCTAAGCTTTTAGGTGTAGGTCTTCTGTTGTCCTATATACCTGGATGTAAAAAACAATAAGTTCAGAGAGGAACCAAAATACTGGTCTGATGGGACACTATGGGAATCACAGAAATTTAGCCACACCCTTAGTTACATGGGCGACACCTCTTTTAGAATCCCCTTACTTTTTGCATTCCACTTAAATCCCTTAACTGTACCCAAATTGGAACCTGAATCTTTCACAGCATTCTGCAATAGATCCTGCTCGCTCCTGAACTCATTCAGTTGTTTTGCAAGTTTTCTTCAAGCAGTACAGAGAGTCCGTGCATTGTGAACAAGCAAATAAGATAGCGTCTGAATCACGCACATTGTGTATTTTTAACATTTCACTCAAGTTTTTCTCTCTTGTTCAGTACATCTGCCCCACTAGCAGTTACATGCCTACCTACAAGGATAACTATAAGATTGGGCACTTACCATCAGCCAAGACACTAACCACTCTATATACTAGGAGGATCACAATTTACCAGTTAAAATCATGTATACAGTGCAGTCAGGAATGCAAGTTCATAGCTGTTTTTGACGCAGAACAAAGCATGTGCTTCTTTGCCACAAAACAAGGCCCATTTTTGTAGGACTGTAGGTATTGCTTCTGAAGGCATACTTTGTACCGGCTTATTTTGAATTCTGAAATCCTTTGAAGCAATGTCGTGCGGAGTTTCTTTGCCATCCCTCAGTGTTTACCATTTCCCTGCAGTAGTCTCCTGAGAGTAACACCTAGATATGGCTGAGTTTAGCATGCTCGCGACATGTAACGACAGTAATTTAAAATTAGTATAAAAGTAAACACAGTAACTTACCCAATATATTCCAAATATAGCAAGTACTACTGAAACAAGGGCCTCCCAGTTCGGGTAAACCTCCCAACTTCTGCCACTGTGGTCATCCACATATTTTTGCAGGTACAGTCTAAATATCGAGTTTGTAATATAGACCTACAGAAATATCGAGTCTGAAATATCGAAGGTAAAGAATATCGAGGTCAAGAATATCGTTGGACAGAATATCGACCCTAAGGTAAGTAATATCGATTTTTTTTTTTATATATCGATGTAAGTAATATCGAAGTCTGTAATATCGATATCAAATATATCGATGTTACTAATTTCGATGTTACTAATATCGATATTTGTATTATTGTTATGTATTTTATTATGTATTTAATATGTATGTGTTATATGTTTTTTGTTAAGTATTTTACTTGTTTTAAATTATATGTGTACTATTTTTATATATTAATAATGTTATTTTTAAGTCAATGTTATGTTTTACTACTGGAGCGGGTTGTGGGTTTATAGGGGAATAGGGTGGGAAGTAATTTAAATATATTAAATTAATTATTATTTTTGGGGAATTACAAATTAATTTAAATTAATTTTTGCGTTTGTTTTGTAGCGGGTAGTGGGTTTATAGGGGAATTGGGTGGGAAGTATTTTAATTGTAATTAAGTAATGATTTATTTTAGATTATTAGTATTGATAATTAATTCATTTTAACTAAGCATTAATTGGCAATTAATTATTTTGATTGTTAATTCATTTTTTAAATTGGTAACGAATGTTTGTAATTGGTAATTAATTATTTTAATTGGTAATTAGTTTGTAATTGGTAAATAATGTTTGTAATTGGTAATTAATTTTTTTAATTGTTACTTAATGTTTGTAATTGGTAATTAATGTTTGCAATTGGTAATTACATTTTTTAATTGGTAATTAATGTTTGTGATTGGTAATTAATGTTGGTAATTGCTAATTATTTTTTTTTAATGGTAAATCATTTTTTTATTTGATAGGTAATTTCTTATAATTGGAAATTATTTTTTAATAATTGATAATTAATGTTTTAATAAAAGTATTTTTGGTATAAAAATAATTTTATTGTTTAACATTTTTTAATTGCTAATCAATTTTTAATAATAAATATGTTTCTTGTTTTGAAAAATATTTTATTGTTCAATATTTATTATTTGGTAACTAATATTAATTAATTAATATTTATTGGTCTTTATTGTTAATTTATTGTTAATTAATTATTCAATTTTAATTATGTTTTTAATAATTATTAATGGGTATTTGTAAATGATGTAGAGTTATTTAAAATGTAAACTATTAATTATTTTAAATATAAACATTATTTATAAGTATGTTATTTTTAATTTCTATCCTATCCAACACTTTCCCTACTGTTGCACTCTCTGGAGTGGGAATAGTAATTTTTACCCCTACACTATCCAACGTTTTCCCTACTGTTTCACTCTCTGGAATTGGAATAGTAATTTTTACCTACCCGCTATCCAACGCTTTCCCTACTGTTGCACTCACTGGAGTGGGAATAGTAATTTTTACCCCTACGCTATCCAATGCTTTCCCTACTGATGCACTCTCTGGAGTGGGAATAGTAATTTTTACCTTCCCGCTACCCAACGCTTTCCCTACTGTTGCACTCTTTGGAGTGGGAATAGTAATTTTTACCCCTACGCTATCCAACACTTTCCCTATTGTTGCACTCACTGGAGTGAGAAGAGTAATTTTTACCCACCCGCTATCCAACACTTTCCCTACTGTTGCACTCTCTGGAGTGGGAATAGTAATTTTTACCCCTACGCTAGCCACCACTTTCCCTACTGTTTCACACTCTGGAGTTGGAATAGTAATTTTTACCTACCCGCTATCCAATGCTTTCCCTACTGTTGCACTCTCTGGAGTGGGAATAGTAATTTTTACCCCTACGCTAGCCACCACTTTCCCTACTGTTTCACACTCTGGAGTTGGAATAGTAATTTTTACCTACCCGCTATCCAATGCTTTCCCTACTGTTGCACTCTCTGGAGTGGGAATAGTAATTTTTACCTTCCCGCTATCCAACGCTTTCCCTACTGTTGCACTCTTTGGAGTGGGAATAGTAATTTTTACCCCTACGCTAGCCACCACTTTCCCTACTGTTTCACACTCTGGAGTTGGAATAGTAATTTTTACCCCTACGCTATCCAATGCTTTCCCTACTGTTGCACTCTCTGGAGTGGGAATAGTAATTTTTACCTTCCCGCTATCCAACGCTTTCCCTACTGTTGCACTCTTTGGAGTGGGAATAGTAATTTTTACCCCTACGCTATCCAACACTTTCCCTATTGTTGCACTCACTGGAGTGGGAAGAGTAATTTTTACCCACCCGCTATCCAACACTTTCCCTACTGTTGCACTCTCTGGAGTGGGAATAGTAATTTTTACCCCTACGCTAGCCACCACTTTCCCTACTGTTTCACACTCTGGAGTTGGAATAGTAATTTTTACCTACCCGCTATCCAACGCTTTCCCTACTGTTGCACTCACTGGAGTGGGAATAGTAATTTTTACCCCAACGCTATCCAACCCTTTCCCTACTGTTGCACTCTCTGGAGTGGGAATAGTAATTTTTACCTTCCCGCTATCCAACCCTTTCCCTACTGTTGCACTCTTTGGAGTGGGAATAATAATTTTTACCCCTACGCTATCCAACGCTTTCCCTACTGTTGCACTCTCTGGAGTGGGAATAGTAATTTTTACCTTCCCGCTATCCAACCCTTTCCCTACTGTTGTACTTTTTGGAGTGGGAATAGTAATTTTTACCCCTTCGCTATCCAACACTTTTCCAACTGTTGCACTCACTGGAGTGGGAATAGTAATTTTTACCCACCCGCTATCCAACGCCTTCTCTTCTGTTGCACTCTCTGGAGCGGGAATAGTAATTTTTACCCCTACCTTATCAAACGCTTGCCCTACTGTTGCACTCTTTGGAGTGGGAATAGTAATTTTTACCTCTACGCTATCCAACGCTTTCCCTACTGTTGCACTCAGTGGAGTGGGAATAGTAATTTTTACCCCTACGCTATCCAACACTTTCCCTACTGTTGCACTCTCTGGTGTGGGAATATTAATTTTTACCCCTACGCTATTCAACGTTTTCCCTACTGTTGCACTCTCTGGAGTGAGAATAGTAATTTTTACCCCCACACTATTCAAAGCTTTCCCTACTGTTGCATTTTTTGGAGTGGGAATAGTAATTTTACGTTCAATGCTATCCAATGTTTTCATTACTGTAGTTTTTTGGGGACTTTAAATAGTAGTTTTATTTATTTATCTATTTATTATTTTTTGTATTATTTTAGATAATGTAGTATTTAATTAATTTATTAAAATAATTATTTACTTTTTATGTTATTATTTTGTGTGTAGATGTATTTGTAATTTATAGTATTTATAAATAATTTATAAGTAATTAAAATAATTATTAAAAGTAAAGTATATAATATATATTTTATGTATATGTTTAATTAATGTTTTATTATAATATGTGTATTATTTATTAATTTTAAGCATTATTAAATATTTTTAACTATGTTTATTTTATTTATTTGTATTTACTTTATTTTACACATTTATTTTTAACAGAAAAAAACGATATTTTTAATTACAATATTTTTAACATCGATATTTTAGTTTCGATATTTTTGTACTTACCTTCTTGTAGATAGGATGACGATATACTTGCCTTCGATATTCCAGCGTCGATGTTTCTGTAGGTCGATATTCTGTCAGTGATTCATTTTTGCACAAGGGTAGTGCCTATAGGATAGGACCATAGTGTACGGAAGGAATACGTATGTTAATTGTACGCATTAATGTACATTATGATACTTTGTGGTACTACTGTGGCTCAATTATTTATTTTGTATGTATTCAAAGTATATCTACAGTGCGGGCCTAGCCACAGGGCCAAAGGAAGACTTTACAGATAACACAGTGACATAGTGCCATTAAAAAAGTAGAGCTGTAACAGGAGCGAAGACATAAGGTGGATCATTAATCTGGAAGTCGGAAGAAGATGTTCCTTCAAAAAGCAAGAAGTTTAGGATCAGTTTGTATTGGCGGTCAATGAGTTCCTATGCTTGCGCTGCGCACACCCGAATTATTGACCCTGAGGAATGGATGGACTACGAAGGGCTCCATCCAATTGAACACAGACCACAGCAAAGGCCTAAAATACACTTATTAAAGTGTTCAGAACAAAATAGGAAAGACCTTACTTTTGGCTTGGTAACCCACAATCCCCTTCTGCAGCATGGCCACTCCTCTTTCATGTCACATAATCGTGAAATGTTATGATACAGCAGGGCAATCCGATTTCCGGAAAAACTGTACGTTTTCTTTTTAATACAACTCGCATGTGAGGATAGTGCATGGATCTGAAAAGGATTCATGCTTTGTCCCTTCCACCCATCCAACCCCTCAACTCCATCGCCCCAACCTGTTGTCAGTTTCTGTGGCAGGTGCTAGTGTGAAACGATTTCACCCAGAATCGTCCATTTGTTTCTAGACGTCTCTTATTTCCCCAGACGCAACTTTAAGAAAGGAAAGAAAGATGATGCAATTCGGTGCAAATTTGCCTGAGATTACATATCCAGGCTTCCGAGGGTGAATTTACGGAGCCATGGGCAGGCATTGTTCTATGGGTGAGAGAGATGCTTTGACGAATGTTTGACTACAAGCTCACCTCCCCTCCAGTGTTGATGCTCATGGTGTCCAATTAGGAAACCTATAATATTGTAAAAATTAAGAAATTGTATATTCGCTCTATTTAAGAATATTACCAAGTAGGTATCGAATGAATGTCTTGCACAGAAGTATATTAATCCGAAACACCTAATAGGCTAACAGCACTAGGCATTAGTCATAGTGGTAACAGGGACCATTGTATTTGGTCCTAAAGAAGAAGATTAGGGATAGGCTTCAAAACATGTCGACCAACGAGGGAGCTGCTCATTAAAGCTTTTTTCCCCTGTTTGTTATCAATACCAGCTATAGGGATCATTAATGTTTAGTTTTTCCATGAAGCCAGGTATATTTTAAACTCACTCATTCCTGACCCTTCCACTCTCACACCAATATACATAGTTTACTTCACTCCAAAGTGCCCCCACGTATTAGTCGGTCACATCACGCCCCATCCCGCAGCGGGCGGGAAGAACCTGATGATGAAGCATGCCACCAAGGGACCTTTTGGTGGGTAAGGGTTATTTTAAAAAACGTTATTGCTCTCCCCTGCTAGTAACCAAATGGTTCACGTGGGTTTAGTCACTTTTTGGAAGGTTAGCACTTTATTTTGTAAATTCTGATGGACTCTTTTAGTTTTTTCATCGCATGTCTTTGCCTGTCATGCTTGACCAGCCACGGCCCATGCAGGTAAGAGCGGAGGGGCCGGGTGGGAGGGATTTCGACGGACGATGATGAGGGGAAATTAAATAAATAATAAATTTTCCCTCGTCATCATCCAGGAAATCCCACCCCTGCCCCCCAACCAGGCCCCACTGCTCTTACCTGCACGATCCGCAGCTGCGCAGGACCAACTATTGAGGGTGTGTCCCAAATTGGTAATGTGGAAGCAGTTTTATCAAAACTTCATTTCATACACCTTGCAGTATAACTAGAATTTGTGTGCCCTAGCATTTAGAAGAGACTAGCATGACATATCAGAGAAAGGGAGATTGCAGCCTGTCTAACAAATAGCCACTCTTCTGCTGTAGCAAAACTACGTTCACTAGAGGTGGCACTGCAGTCCAGTTTATTGTGTATCTACATCTACTCCACATTTACTAATATTGCATATTGGTGTCCTGAACATAAGCAAATGACTAATGTGTCACACGGTTCACATATTTGACGTCATTTTGGACTGGTGCTGTGTCTTGTCTTTATAGTATGTATTTGGGAACTTGGGACCCGATGCTCCCACCCCACCAGGGTTGAGAGGTGAGACAGTGTGAGTATCTACTTGAATACAGAGGAATGCCACTGGTGTGAAAAATGTGTGTGCGCAAGGAAGGGATTCGAACAGGAAAACATCCTGCTACAATCGTGCTGGGGCACAAAGCTTTGTCAGGCCACGCATGGAATAACATCACTTTTGAGTATTTGCAACTCACCTGACTGGCTCCAACAGAAAAATCCAATGGAATAGTGCATGTGCCAAGTAAGAATTGAACACATGTTTTTTTAAAAATGAGAACTTTCAGTATGCATTTCGTTTTAAGAACTCACAATGCACTATGGGAGCTGAAGTTTGTAAATTCCAGTCATGTGACCCAAATCCTTTTAAAGCACGCATGAATGCACTTTGTGGAACTACTTCACCCTGGAACTACTTCACCCAATGGGCCTCAATTAGCTTTTTTTGTTATATATATATTAATAGTACTTTCGAAAACACATCCAAGTATGTAGATTACTACCTGCAAGAATTTGTCAGCACTTTACCAATGTTTTTACAAGACTCTAGAGACTTTTTATCTAAATTAAGTACTGTGCAATGGAATGATGATTTTATGCTCTTAACACTCGATATAGCCTCGCTATATGTTTCACAAAAAGGCAAGGGTTGGGGCAAAGAAAAAATGCACCTGCTTTTACCTGTGGCTTGAAAGTAATGGAATGGTGTTTGTGATTCCAAAGAACACAACCCCGTCTGTTCCTTCAAGGGCAAAGCCCAAAAATTGCAATAAATGGTAAGGAATCAGCACCCATCCAAGAAGTGTTTTTTTAGTAGTTTCAAATGTCCACAATACATATAAAAGTGCACGATCTCGTAATAAATAAGTCTGGATTTTTGCAAGAATATCTTTTTCAGGTTCTTTATTGTGGTAATCCAAGACAAGAAAAAATCCAAGAACACATATGGATTTCCTTCTTAGCCAACGCGTTTCGTCTCAGACATTGAGACTTCTTCAGGGCTCAAACATTGAGTAATAGTCAAAAATCAGTACATCTCGGTAGAGTTTCTTGGAAACAGCATATTATGGTAATTTCTCTTTATCTTGACGAAATATGTTCAAAGAAATACAGCTCATGCAAGTTCAGGAATCCCTGTCTATAGCATGCTTGTGCTTGTAATGCTGTTCTTGCCGTACTCAGTCTTGTTAAGCAGAAAAAGGCATGGTAGCCAGCAGAAGTTCCACATCACAGGTAGGACAGCATCTGAATGCTTCGCTATATACCAGCATCAAACATGAGGATGGCCTCCGAGCCACAGAACATTATCTACAAAAAAGGGTAATAGGCTTGTATTAACATAATAAGATGTTATTAGAAATGATCAAGAGATGCTTATTTAATAATGTTTTCATGTTCGATGGTAAAATTTACAAGAAGAAGCAAGGCGTGGCTATGGGGGCATGCTTCTCTCCCAGCTACGCATGTTTACACGTGGGCTGGTGGGAGGAGCATGTCCTCCGTCGAGAACACAGGGCACTTTATGATTTGCATGTGGTGCATATGTGGCGTTACATTGATGACGTTTTTATTGTGTGGAAGGTTAGTGAACAAAAAGCTTATAGTTTTGTTGAGACCATAAACAGCAATGAGTTAAACCTCAAGTGTAATATCAACCCGGTTTCCACCAATTTTTTGGATATTCAAATTGTTGTCCAAAATAGCCACTTAGAAACTAGTTTGTATCAGAAGCCGACGGCTGGAAATACACTACTCCATGCATCTAGTTTCCACCCGCACCACACTATAGCTAGTCTCCCTTATGGCGAGTTTTTGCGGATACGTAGGGCATGTAGTACCGACACAGCATTAAAAGAGTCCCAAGATAAAGCTAAATGCAGACTTTTGGAACGAGGTTACAATGCACGCAAGTTAGATCTAGCAATGCCAAAGGCGAATGCAAAGGATAGACTTTCCTTACTGAAAAATAAGGATCTCATCAGCGGTGAGGGTACCATTGCGGTGGTCACTTTTGATGATACCGTTCCAGGGACCAACATGAATGAAAACACATGCAGGTTCATTTCCACCTACAGTAGGCAGTCCAATGCTATAAGAAAAATCATCAATTCACAGTGGCCAATAGTTTTAACTGATGAAGTACTTAACATGGTTTTACCTTCTAAACCCAATTTTACTTACCGTAAGGCGCGCTCTATGAGAAGTCGCCTGGTCAAGACCAATCCTGAGCTATACAACAAAGATATTTGGCTTTCACCTAGGAGGGTTTTTTTTCAAGTGCAGTACGTGCAGAGCCTGTAAATTTGGAAGCAACACCTCCTCTTACAAGAATGCATTTTCCGAAGAGTCAATGATGGTACAGGGGCATTTTACATGTAAAACTGATCATGCCGTGTATGTCCTCTCCTGCATATGTGGTCTCCAATATGTGGGGAGTACGAAACTCCAGGTTCATGCCCGCATATTGCAGCACTTGAGAGCAACCGTGAATTCGGACCCCTCCTATCCTGTCGCTAGGCACGTAAAGACAGAACATGGTAACAATCTCAATTTTCTTAGATATTTTGTGATTGACAGTATTCCACCCAGATAAAGAGGAGGCGACAGGGATAAATTGCTTAGGCAATTGGAAACCAAATATATCTTGGAGCTTGACACTAAGGCTCCCAGAGGACTGAATATTTGTGAGGATTTATATCACTACCTCTAAAGTACTCAAGTTTCCTTCAAGTAGTAGCACGGACAGGCACACTTAATCAATTGGGTACGGTTTCAACAACTTCTAGGTTAAAATGTTGTTACTTTTTTAGATAGTAAGACTATTTATATATAACTTTTGTATAGGAATTTTAAGATATTAATTCTGGGTTTAGTTTTATGTCTCCATCTGGTGTCCTGAATGTAGTGGTTTAATCATGAATTTGTTTTTATGAATTTGTGGTTTTACATTATTTATTGGCGCCTTTTGCACAGATATAATCCAATTCTCTTTGAGTCTTAGGTCCTAATAGTCCAGTGTTTCAGCTTGATCAATGTACGTTATTACGCTCTTCCCCCTTGAGAATCGGTCCACTTGTGAGACTTTAGGGGATACAGACGGTTGTCTGAACCATTCAATGTTATGACTGTAACTATCCCGAGGGACCGTTTTAGGAACTTATCAACACATATTCCATGCTGCTGACGTCCCATCTGTTCTTAACAGTTTTGGTGGAGAACTATTATTTCCCGCTGGGAATATATGAGCACTATGTTTATTTAATTTTTGGAGCACTTACACTTTTGGTACTTTAGTCTGTCATGAATACGACCAGGGAATAACGCAGACATATTATTGAGATCACATATCGGACAATTTACATGCACAGTGTAGTACGATCTAGTTGATGGCTGATTTTGTGGTTTTTTCATAACATTTCAAATGATCTGTATTATGCAGTGATTTGCAAACTTTATCAATATAATGTGTTGAAGTTTGATTTGTGACTATAAATTATAGAAAGGATGAATCGTGGACATTGATTTTATAGCCACGACCTGTTTGTGTTATTTCAAAGTGTTTGTACTTTTATAAATTCATTACCATTTTTTATACATATAATGCATGTCAAAAGCTTATAAAATTTGTCCAATAGTGTGTGATTTTCTAACTAATGATTTTTTTAATTAATCAATTATTTGGAAAAAGACTTGTATACCGTAGTCTGTTTGCTGTTAGTTAACCCAGGGACGTAGGTCTGTTATTTATGTCTATCAAAGGTCACATGACAGCTGTGATTTTCATTGGTGCTGATTTGTTTAAATGCCTGTTTGGAACTATCCACTTTTATCTGGTGAGCATGGCGACTGGGTTCGCCGAAACGCGTCAGATTGAGACCCTCACGATTCACTTGTTAAATCAATAAAGAATTCTGGAAGACGAAGTCCTGTTTGGAGTGTCCGTTTCTCCCTTGGGGGTACTGCCTGGTATCCTGCTGGAAGCGTTCGTTTGATTGATATATATATATATATATATATATATATATATATATATATATATATATTGCTGAAAAACACAGATCAAATCCAAGTTATGGCTGCCACATTATGGTTTAGCAGTTGACTCTTAGTAACTCTGGAGTTGTAACTGTTCCCATTACTGGCAGTTAATAAGGAATAGTGTCAGTTCTTAATGTATAAAAGAATGAGTGAGGGTGCCCATAGCTCTGCTCCGAAGCCCATGGCAGGTTCTATTAAATTGTCACCACTCTGAATACCGAGGCTGTGTACTCTTGAATCCATGTTGTGATGCTCTAATCCACTACCAGACACTCACTACCCCATCTCACTCTTGTAGGTTCCTGCTATCTCCCTTTGTGACGGCTTTTCCTGATTTCACTTCCTCCTTCTTTCCCCTGATTTCACTTCCTCCTTCTTTCCCCTTTGTGTGTTTTTCCCTCTCGGAAAATGTCTGATGAGGAAAAATAAGTGCTGATCCCCAAGAATAAGTGCTGGTGGCCACCACCGGCAACCACTGGCTCACATGAAGCTCTGAATAGTGTTGATTTCATGAAACCTACAAGCCTAATTAACACTAGGGTCCTCATTGCAAGAGGCCTAGAGCGAAATTTCCCAGGGGACTTGCTCTCGGGACAGTTCCAATTTACTCAGTGTCTCAAGGCACGCAATTCCCATATCTACAAACTCCATACTCAGCAATTCCCTACTAGGAAACAATGAAGCTGGACCTACCTGCGATGCTGCAGGGAATATAGTCAGTTGTTGCTCTCCACCTGCCCCTAGGTGACTAGGGAGCTGCAGATTTCCCCTCACCTCAAGTCTCCCCTCTGCACCACATGACTCAACCACTTACCTCTAACTCAAAGCATTCCGGCCCCCAGTGCCCAAGCACCTGAATCTGGGGAACTCATCATGATGGTATAGGGTTCAATCCTACTCTCAGCAGTTAGTCACCTTGCATGACAAGTCTTATGGAGCAGTGCAAGTTGCTTTTGATTTCATTAGCTTATCTAAGTTTGTATTGGAGGATCTTGAAATGAAAAAAGATACACCTAGAATTCAGTGAATGAATGTGATTCTCAGTTGAAGTACTTACTTCTGCGTATCTGAGGTTTGTTTAAGTCGGTTCAACCCATCTTCTCTTAGAAGCTACCCTAAACTGGCCACCTTTGTTAGTTGTTAGCGCAGCTGAGCTAAATGGCCACACACAGACCACATTAAAGAATGTCAGGTCAAGTCATGTCAATTTTTATTGTACTGTTAGCTAAAACCTCAACAATAATAGTTTGTAAACAGCTTGTTAATGCATTTTCTTTTAAAACCATGTGATGACTTAAAATTCAGTTACATAAGAATGTAGTAAAATAATCATCTTAATTAAACCCTAAAATCCGATTAAAGAATGGAACTAGCCGCTAGCAGTGCTTAATTTGAGCTGGTGGTTTCCAGTGCTCGGCACCAGCACTTAATTGTCAGCAATGGCTCTAGTGACAGTCCTCCACATGGTGGTGCTGTCTGAGATGAGCACAACAACTGTGTTTATCAAGTCAAATCACATTGAAAATGAATATTACTAGCCTCTCACGCCGTTATTATAGCTTGGCGCGGCCTGAAGTAGTCTGAGTTGTCACACTTGTAGGAGTGTGATTGTTGGGTGTTATGTTGATACTGTCATTGGCAGCACTGGCAGGGGAAATGTGTGGTGCAGACTACAATGGCTTTCCAAGAAGGGACCTGGCTCATATTTTATTTTTTAATTAAGCAGTGCTTAATATGTAAAAATTGCAGGTGCTGAAAACGTTGCCAAGGAGGCCACCACTCACGTCTTCCTCCCGTGAGCCCCACCTTCAACACTCTCACTGCCTCAGTCTCTATCTTCTCACCTTGATCTGTTGTCTGTCCCCTAAGTCTTTGCTCTAAGAGTCTATCCTCTCACCTCTCTTAATTGTTTTCTATCATCTTTGTCACACCCTGTATTTCTGATTTGCCCTCTATTCATTTTAGCCCTGCCCTTTTTTTCTAATCACTTTTATCCATGCTCTGCTCTCTCTCCCCTCGATCTTGGGTCTTTACTATCACTCTCTAGCAGTGATTAGCTGTGTCTGCATTTTATCATTTGTCTGCTTTTTTTCCTCTGTCCTGTCCTCCACATCCTTTCATTCTATCTTCTCTCTTCTTAATGCTTACTTCTTCACATCATGGCTGCTTTCTCTTTGTATCTGATTTGCTCTCCTCCTTTTCTTCCACTTTGCTCTGTTATATCTCTCTCCTCTCTTGTTGTTTCTTCTCATCTTTACTCTTGCTGTCTCTCATCTCTAACACTGCTACTGTCTGTGACCCCTGTCGTCAGCCTGTACATGTCCCTGCTATTTTGAACTCTGCGTTTTCCTGTTGTCATTCCTAACGAAGCGGAAGATGACGTGTTTTACTTTCTTACCTACACTGAGTGCAAAAACAAAATGTACAGCAAATAAAAATGCTTTTTTTGCATATATTAATCAGTGTAGTATGACTGGGTTTATTGCGGAACAGGCGGCTGCTCGAGCACAGCAGGTCATGTCACTGCTAGTGCTGCCTGTAATTAGTAGGTCCAGGGATGGCGATGGCATCGACATCCACTGCTCAGCTTGCTGTGACCCTGCCTGCTACAGCACAGGCATTGTCCCCAGCAGTAATGCTGCCAATGCCGGTAAGTATGGCTGTGATGCCTACTGGACTCACTCACGCTCAGCAATTACCATGCTGGGGTGCCGCGCACAGATTCTACAGGTGAAGCCATGGCGCACAAAAGTTGTTTTGGGCCACAGCCGCATCAAGCACATTCAGGATAGCAGCAGTGCAGGGCTGCTGGATATGCTACTCCGGCTACGCAACAAGTGGAAAGTCCACACTTACTTTCAATTATTCTTCCTCAACGCCCTCACTCCCAAGTTCCAAATGCGCTCTTGCAGCTTCCTTGTATCAACTCCGTCATGATCCGGCGCCTAGCTACAATTATCCAATGGGAGGTTTAGGCTCAGGCAGTGGCAGGGTGCAGAAGACTAGGAGAATAGAATGTAAGCCATAGTTTGTCGATGTCTTCTTGGATTTGTGATCAGCGTGATGACATCATCACTAACGTGGTGATACACAATCATGCCTGCCTGGACAGGCGTATGCCGGCCTGCCTATGAACATTTACCAGCCAGTCACCATGCAATGTATGTTATTCTTTTTATTTTGAATTTGAACAATTAATATTGAGACCATCACCTGTAGATTCAGAAATTGTAGCCCCGGCCCTGTGAAAGAAGTGCACCTGCTCAAATTAAGCACTGTTATGTAAAATAAACCACAAATAAGATGATGCTCTTCTTGTTTGTATCAAGCTGCTATGCAGCTTCTACATCACATTATGATCTGTCCAGCCACTTTGTAAATTTAAACAGCCCTTGCACACTTCTTTGTGCGCTTCAGAAGATGAGATAAGGCCATGCCTTGTCCAAGCTGGCATGCAGCCCTCATAAGGTTTTCCATGTTCCACCCTTGTCACTCGTTCTATTCAGTGCTCATCTAGGAGCCTGGAGGGGAAGTTTTCAATACTGGGACTTCTGTTTACCTTTTTATACATCTAGATACAAATTATTTTATTGAGTGTTACTCAAAACGCTTACGATGTCATAAACACATCTTGATGGCACCTAAAACACAGACTAAAAACAGGTTAGAGTCATATGTTATGTTATGTTACGTGAATTTGTACTTCGCACAGCTGCCCCAGCCAAGGGGCGTCCCAGCGCATGTCAAGGTAACACGCAACAACCACAGGAAACACAACAGCTAAAAGAAAAAATCAAGGTTTAAAACAGGAAAGTTTTTATCGCCTTGCGGAAGGAAAAAAGGTCTTCCAGCAACCGAATCTCCACCGGGAGAGAGTTCCAGAGTTCGGCCGCTTTGACCCGGAAGGAACGACCACCGATACGGCACAGCTTGTATCGCGGAGTGATGGTAAGAGCTTGGCCCAAGGATCTCAGATGTCGAGTGGGGACATACCAGGACAGAAGACCCGTAAGAGTTTGAGGGGCCGTGCCCTTTAGGATTTTAAAGGCCAAGCACAGCACTTTGAACTGGATTCTTGCTCTGACCGGCAGCCAGTGCAGCGCTTTCAGAGTGCCGGAAACAGGGCAGAATCTGGGAAGACCAACAATGGCTCTGGCGGCCGCGTTCTGCACTCGTTGGAGGCGAGTGACTTCGGCCAAGTTAGCGCCGACCAGAAGAGAGCTGGCATAATCCAGGCGCGATATAACAGTCGCCTGGATTACCAACTGCCGTGTATGAGGATCGAAAAACTTCAGAACTGGTCGCAGAGCCCGGAGAATTCCAAAACAGCATGCTGCCGTTTTCTTCGTGTGCCCCAGAAAGCTGAGAGTGGGATCTATCCACACTCCCAAGTTTTTTAATTCTGTTACCGGAAGGGGGGCCGGCCCAAGCTCCAAAGGCCACCACCTGTCCCCCCAGAGATCTGCCCTTCTGCCGACGATCATGATCTCGGTTTTCTTCGCGTTGAGCTGGAGGCAGTTGGCCTTCATCCAGCTTGCCACTGCTCTGGTCCACTCTGAAACCTGGGAGCATCCTGGTCCGCATCCCCGCTGATCGTAACCGCTAGCTGGGTGTCATCGGCATATGACACCATTGTCATACCCCACTGCCTGACAACCTCAGCTAGCGGTCTCACGTAAAGATTGAACAACGTGGGGCTCAGCGAGGATCCCTGCGGCACTCCCTGTTTCAGAGGATGGAAACTGGACTGGAACGGCGGAATCGCAACGCTGAAGAGATGGCCATCGAGGAAGGACTGGAACCACTGGAGGGCGGACCCCCCCACTCCAATCTCCTCCAGGCGGTGCAACAGTATGGGATGGGAGACAGTATCGAAGGCGGCGCTTAGATCTAATAATACCAGTGCCGCCGTCTGTCCTGCATCCATCACTGTGCGGAGATGTTCAGCCATGGTGAGAAGGGCGGTTTCCGTGCTGTGCCCAGCACGGAACCCGTTCTGGGTGGGGTCTAAGATGTTGGCGCGAGTAAGGTGGGCGGAAAGAACCTTGTTCACGTGGGCCTCCACGACTTTGGTCGGCCAGGGGAGCAGGGAAATAGGCCGGTAGTTTTCCGGCTTTTCCGGGTCCAAAGAGGGTTTCTTTAAAATAGGAGAAACCACAGCCCGCTTCCAGCTTGTTGGAACCGTACCTGAGGCCAGTGAGATGTTAATCAGGGAGAGTACCAAGGTACGCCCCACAAACAACTGGTCTCTAAAAAGGGCTGGCTTAAGCGGATCGGCAGGCGACCCGGATTTCACCTGCTGCGCCAAGATGGTAAAGCCCTCGGGTGACAACGGAGGTAGCACATGAAACGAAAAATCTCCGCCGAAGTTGCGTGGAATACCTGCCGGTGACCTAGTGTCCGGAAAAGTTGAATAAATGTTCTGAACTTTTTTTAAAAAGAACCGGGCAAGGGCCTCACAGTGCGCGATGGAGCTCGTTGTTATGGCCGAGGCTCGCTTTGCCACAAGGTCCTTTACCACTTTGAAGATGGTTTTAGAAGGGTTAAGGCTATTGCCGAACTCCGCAGCATAATAAGCTGCCCGGGCCCGACATATAGCACGGTGGTAAGCTTTAACGGCAGCGAGATACACAGCCTTCTTCCCGCTGTCGTACACCTTCCGCCACTCCCTCTCCGCTCGCCTACAGCTGCCCTTGAGTATACGTAAGGCACTATCATACCAGGGGCTTGACTCCCTGGAACTGATTTTCCTAGATGAAACAGGAATCAGAGAATCAAGTGCCTCAGTGACCCACGAGCAGAACTGGTCGTAACCTGCATCCGCGTCCTCCAAAGGTCGCAACGGCACTGCCGCGAGGGCCTGATGAAGGTCCTCGAGACTCCGTTTACTCCAGTGCCGTGTGGAGATCATCCTCATAGGAGCAGATGAGGGGATTCCCGGCAAGGGGACATGAATGACCACTAGAGAATGGTCTGTCCAGCCGAGCGGGGTAACGGCCGTTACTGTAGCCTCCGTCAGGTTCGTAAAAAACGGGTCCAACGTATGGCCGCCTACATGTGTGGGATGCCGCACTATTTGTTGGAGTTGGAGAGCCTCCAGATCGGCTAAGATACAACACACCGTAGGGATGTTCTGATTCTCAAAGTGCAAATTGAGGTCCCCCAAAATAGAAAAGTTAGCACACCCCAACGCTAGAGAACTTACCGCGTCGGGGAAGGCAGCCCTGAATGCCACTTCGCTACCCGGAGGGCGATAGACTACCATCCCTGAAAGGGAGAACTGGGGGTTGACCTGAATTTTGAAGGTGACACTCTTGCAGCCTACGATGTTAAGGGCAGACCAACAGCAAGAAAAGCTAGATCTTACTGCGAGAGCGATACCCCCTCCCCTAGTCGATCGATTCAAGGTGAAGATCGAGAAGTCTGAGGGGAATGCCAAATTAATAATGGCCGTGTCATCATCCTTCAGCCAGGTTTCCGTGATAGCCACAATATCAGGGGCCTCATCACGCATCAGGTCCCTAACGGCTTGGTGGTGTTGCACTAGAGACCTCGCATTGAAGCTCAGGATGTGCAGAGCATGGGCCTGATGGCCACGACGCGCATATTTCTATGTTTTAGAAATACACAAAAGTTCTACTAAATATTAATAAAACAATAAAATAATGGGATTTAATTCACCACGAGATATTTTACCAAACTAGAGAATAATGGATGGTTGTATGTCATAATACAGAGTGACAAAATGTCGTCCTGCAACAATATTGAGTCCATAACGTTAACCACCACTTTACTGTCAAGATAAGTATACATAGGTAAGCATAGATGTACTACAGATCCTCAAGGTACACATATGTGGAGTTTAAAATAGGAACACTATACTTACCTCTGTATTCTTAACTTGATGATATAGTAGTGATCGAGAGTGTCTCTGGCTCACCTGTGTCCAAGTAGTAACTCTGTGTGGGACTTCATATGAGAGCTCTTAGATCCGGTGCTTGCATGCATTTGCAGAACGTGAATCCATGCCTTTCAGGAGCCAGTGGTGAGAATACAAATTGTTCAGCCATCTTTCAGGCCTGCTCCTGCGGATAGAGTCGTTTAGCTGGAAGACTTTGACTTAACAGAAAACAGGTGTGCAAGAGCTCCTGCGTTAGCTAGAGAATGAAATGTCCTTAGAAGCCATGCGCAGTGCTTAACGTTCCCAGTTTGCTAGCTTACCAGCGCACAAAAGACCGCCGGGTTCACGCGCTCGCGTTAATGGGAATGGAAAAAAGCCTCCGCTGGCGGGGCGCCAGAGCTGCTCTGTGCAGCATTATTCTGCCGGCTCTGTTTACCGGCTGGGCTCTGTTATTCATACAGTAGCAATTTGGAACTTTTTGTTCGCTCTGCCTGCAGAGTTTTCTTTTTGAAACCACCTGCTTTGTCTGCTAAATTGAAGTGCTTTTGCTCCGAAGACGTGCTTTGGAGTGGACTCTTGTGAGAACTTCTCGGATAACGGATGAAATGTTCATACTTGTGTCTTCGAGGCGAAAGGAAAGGGTTGCGTGCCGCGTGCTGCCGCCACGTGATCGAAAAATGGAGTACATGGCAACATTTTAGAAGAAAGTGGGAGATTTAAAAAAAAAAAAATCAATAATAGGGAGATTGTTTTTCCCTCTTTGACTTCTATTTAAGCACAGGCCGCTTCAGGTGGGAGACATTCAAAATTAAGCAATTTTTTGCTTCAAAATCAGTAGTCTCCCTCCAGACTCGGTTCTCTTGGCGTGTGTGCACTGCGGATTGTATGCTGATCCATGGGGGTAGGCCTCAGAGCTTTCAGTAATGCATGGTCTAAAGGGGGGTTGTCAATGTCTTACATACTCTAACTTTTAAAAAGTGGGAATGAACAAGTTGTGCTGATGACTGGGGTGCGTGAAATGTCTGCACAGAACGCGAAAGTTGGAAATTTTTCCACCAGCGTGAGTGGAATGGGACCTCATCCGCTGTCCCGTGTGCAGAAAAAAACAAGCATTTGTAATGCAATCGGTCTCTCCTTTAGGGCCTTCGGGGCATATTTATGAGCTCTGGCGCATCTCTGCAAATCATCAGGGATGAGCCAGAACTGATGCGTCACGCAATTCCCTCCTTGCGGCACCACAGATGCGCCGCATTTACAATGCGGCGCACCATGGTGCAAGGAAGGGCAGATGCGTGACGCATCTTGTGGTGTACGGGCGGCGCATTACTGGAGTAGCGTCGCAAGTGCGACGCAACTCCTGCAATGTACAGAGGCCACCCATACATAACGTGGTGCATCACTCCTTACACCTGCTTCAAGCAGGCGTAAGGATTTGACGCAGCAGCGTCGTAAAACTGACTCAGTGAAATCTTGTAGATTTCACTGCGTCAGTTTTACGGGGCTTTCCTACGAGGGAACGCCCACCCTGCGACAGAACGCCCACATGAAACCTGATGCAGGTTTCATGTAGCGCAGGGCTTTACAACGTGACACATCTGCCTAGATGCGTCACGTTGTAAATAGGTAGCAGGGATGCACCACATTTCCGCGCCGTTGCGTCACGCAATGACGGCGTAAACGTGGCGCAAGTCCGACATAAATCTGCCCCTTCATATTTAGCCATGCAGCAAACTGTTGCACTTTTAGTTGAAGTGTTAGGCTGCAATCCAGTGCTAGAATACACTACTATTGTCTGTGAGAGCGCCTGATGCGCTTCGGGCAAGTTTGAGTCATATGTGGAGTGTGTAATTGCTACTATTTGTCGCTTTATATAGCGTGACCATAACCATAACCTGTCGGCATTAAAGCGCTTTACATGACAAGCACATTTTCGACATGAAAGCCTACATTTTTGTTTTTGTGGCATGGGGAGGTCAAATAAATCCCAGCGTCCGGTCAACTTCCTGTGATTCTGGGCAAATCGCCAAATCCCCCTGTGCCATAAAAACAGAAAAGTATGCTTTTAAGTGTAAAACTTACCTTCACGTGTAAAGTGCTTTACTGCCCTCGGGCTAAGTTCGCGCTATGTAAAGCTGGAAAACGCATATGAAGTACATGCGCCTTTCATATGGTACAAGAAAATGCTGATTTAAATGTCTGTCTCACAGCCATGCTATCACTACAAATGCTCGGACAGCAAGCGTTTCCAATCTAGAGGCATGCCTGGATGCGAATACTGTGTTCTAGTAGTGATAGGTGCTGTTAAATTAAATACGGCGGCCATTATAGTGTGGATTGTTTTCTCTGCAGGAGAAACGAACTAAACCCCAGCTGAAGTAATTAGAAGTAAAAGCTTATGAGGTCCTAGTATTATATCACAAGTAAACTTCTTTTCATTTGAAGAACATTGTCATTAACATAAAAAAGTATTGATTATGTAATCAAAAATAAACATTACATACAAAAATAAATGCTTTTTTCCGTGTGAAACAAAAAGCACACACACCAGCCGTTCGAAGATCGTCGCCAGGCAGGCGAACTCTGAAGGGGTTAGAATCCCTTGTTATTCTCACTGGTTTCAATGCTCTACTGCCTCTTTCTTTTTAGCTGCTGCCCTGCTATCTGCTGTAGCTTATTTGTTCCTGTGTAGGGGCTCAACATGGCAGTTCCATAAACGTGCACCCTGGAGAAATCTTTGAGGAGGAGACATGGTCACAAGTAGGCTTTCCTGTTTTCTGTTTCTTTTTTTGGTAAATTCTGGTGGGGGGTTTCAGTGTTTTCAATACCTTAAAAAAACAGTGGTTATCAGTGGTTTCACATTTTTGAGCCATTAAAAACAATAGAAATAGTGTTTTTCCGGTATTTATGGAATGTTAGTGCATGTGTACAGACAGCGTGTGTACAGGGTATATGAGGTCCAAATAAATTCTTACAAATCAAATGTATTGTAGTACACCATACAATATTTCTTTAGTGAGTCTTTGGCCATGCAAACTTGCTCTTTCGTTCCTATGTAAACGCTTATCTGTGAAAAGGCCCACTCAACATTGGCACTTGAGATGGGCAACACCCAGCCGCATCCCGTGGAGGGAGTTGCGGTGGGGAAGACAGGCGGGGCGAGGGAGGGGCAGGGTGGGTGGTGATAAACACCGGAATCTGGATGATTGCAGGTAAGTAAATAATTAAATTAATAAAACGAATTTCATTCCGTGCCCTGCATCGCGAAATGCGATGCAGGGCGCGCTACGAAATTAGGGATCTAGAACTTGTGCAGAGTACCTCAGTGAGGCTTCATGAATTCAAATGCCATGGCTGGTGAAGGGACATTTCCATGTATCACTGCATGCCATTTCCCATAGACTGTAAAATAAAATTCCCTGAATTGCTCCAACACATTTCTTTGCTTACCAAGTGGCAATAATTCTAACATGGTGCATGTTGCAGTGCCAACGTCACTAAAAGTGTCGCCCAGCCTACTCTCAAGGAGATGTTTCACATCTACACCAATTACACTGAACACTTGTTAGACAACGAGGTTTTCAGACTCTAGTATTTTGATTATGTCCACTGCAGCAGTCATGTTTTCCTGCAAAAACCTAAGCAAGCAGTAGAGTGTACTTTTTTCACATCACTATCAATATGTGACCAAGGATCATCACATTTCTTGCCTTTGGCATCATCACTAAGCAAAGATTCTGTAAACGTTCACCACATGGATATATAGTATTCACAGCCTTTTGGACTGAGAACCACTGGCTAAATGACACAGTTAAGATGACTCTTTCTTTGATGCCACACAAAGCACAAAATTAGAAATATTTACATTTTAGTTCATGGGCATAACGAAACAGTGCACCAGAATGGACTAAAAAGTCAATAACATTCTTCATTAACCCTGAAGAATGCAAAGATGCTTTCAGCATACCATCTAGCAAGTGACAAGGATGTCTTACTGGGAAGCACTTCAGCTCAGGTATCGATTTTGTTAGGTCATCATACATCTTTTTCATATACATAGCTGAATTACTGCAAATACGAACAATATCACTCCAATGTTTATTGAACTTGGTAGGAACATTTTGCAGCAGCATTCCAAGTGACACTGCATTCCATGTTTATCAAACGTCTAGTGTCATGTTTTCACCACTATCTCAGATGCTTGGTGACAACACTTTTTTCACATATACCTGTCACTGGCACCTTGCATCGAATGTTCAAAGCCTGTGGTGTTTGGCAATTCACCTACAACCAATACTGACTCACTAGAAAAGGGGGCTGATGTATCAAAGGATTTCACTCATTCTCTGTCTGTGGGTAAATGTGATGGTACATATTGGGAAAGATGCTTATGAACCCAGCCATTTTACCTATCAGTGAAATCAAATGCAGCCAAAATATCAAATATGATTTTGATATTTCCTGATCCTCTCCAATTTATAAAATAACTAAATAGGACCTAAAACGTGCTTCTAAACACTGCATCTATAGACCAAAGACCACAAAACTGAAAAAAGCATAAGGAAGAAGAAACAATATTTTAGTGACATCCCTAAACAACAAAGCATAAAGTAGAGCTTAGCCCAATATTTCTTGCTGCTGCCTTGTATAACAAAGTTATATTGTATTGGCCCCTTCAGGAAGAAATACAAATTACTCTTTCACTCATCTTTTCCTTTCTTTGAATGGCACTTAGTTTGTGGTTGTGAAGGTGTTTTTCCAGTGTTTATATGTTTACATTGGTGATGGCTATTTTCTTTTCGGTGGGGTCTTTTCAGTTCTTATAGATTTAAAACCTAAAACCAGATAGCCTACTCATTTGCAATGCAATAGGTCTTGCATATACAAGAGTTTAAGCTAATGAAAATGACAATGCCTTTTATTTATATTTTAAAAATCAACTGGGGTGCTTTGAATGTAGATTCTCTTTCGTGTGTGTTCAGCTTCTGCTGCCTGTAGGTGTTGTTGGCTGCTATGCTCTCACCCAGGACTAGAGCAGGGAAGTCGGGCAGCTGGGCTGCCTCGAAGAGGATGCGAAGTCCGACTTGCACCTGCTCACAGAGGTCCGATGTCAGGGCAAAGGAGAGGAGCGCAACCAGGCATGGGTCCTGCAGCATCTTATAGAAGCTGGCCTCCATTCCGGTTCCCACCTGTTTCAGACGGCTCATCAGGTCCAGGGTTTTGAGGGTGACAGCAGCGGTCACTTTGCACAACTCTGTGTCGGCCTCCTTTGCATCCAGACCACCACAGTCGAACAGGTGTTCCACCAGCGTTGCGCACCGCTTGGCAAAGTAACTAAACAGGAAAAAATGGTGGCCACACAACTTTTTTTCCGCGAGCTGAATCTAAACAAAGCACTTCGTCGTAGGACAAACGCAATACAGAATATAGTGCCTAAGGTGTAAGAACCGAAGTAAAGGGGCCAGTAGCCATGGGAGGATATAAATGACGACATGGCCATACTAAGGAGAGACAACAAGCCTATTAAGCAATCAGAATAAAGCATTTACAAAGGACAAAGACACAAGCCAATGAAAATATGGGCGGGGCTTCTTTCCCGTACTGAACTACCACAGATCATCCCCAGAACAGCACTTGCGCGCTGGCTCAGGCGCAACCTAAAAATACTGTGAAGGGATGTGCGATGTATTTACCTTAATGTTAAATGTGGTAAGCAGTGGTTCTTAACCTTTGATTTCTGTGGACCCCCACTTAATCAGTACTGGAATCCGGGTACCCCGATTGAATTATTATTGGAAACCAGGGACCACCACTGAGTCATTACTGGAAGCGTGGACAAAGGCGTAAGCATTTTTGATGATTTGAACTGCAAACGTATAATACAGGAACAATCTATCAATCAACAAAGAAACACACAAATTATTAAAATATTTTCTTTGAATGCACAAACAAATATATGAAAATCTAAATTTTTATTTTAATAGGAAGTTTGGAACTTTTCTAAATTCAATTGAGGCCTCCCATCATCCATACTGCATTCCATGTGATGCAGTTGCAGTGCTCCCATAAATCAATCTGAGGATACTAACTTAATTGTTAACCTCCAATTTCAAATTTCTTCACATTTACAGAACTTATATGAAATTTTCAACTTTACATTTTGCTTCTTTAGTTAGGTACACTTCATTAATCTGTTAATATTAATTCATTTTCTAAGCAGTTGCGTCCCTGTCCCTCCCACCCAGTAGGATTCCCAGACCCACAGGGGGCCCGAACCACAGGTTAAGAACAACTGCGTTGAGAAAAAATCATTACCTAGGCCTCACAGTGCACTTAAAGTTCCCTGCAGGCTCCGCCTGGCAGGCAGACGCCACACTCCAGCTTCCCTACGGGGGGGGGGGGAAGTCCCTTTGAACAGTGCAGTGGGGCCAGCCATTGTAATTACCTTAATGTGATTACTGTTAGGGTAATTACAGAGTCCGCCCCTGACAGTGCAGGATGCACAAGAGTTCCTTGTTCCTTGCATTCCTCAATTCCAGGAATGAGGAATTCCTGTTTTGCAGGGATTTTCCTGCGTTACTCCCTTTTCTGTGGGAGGCGGATGTGAAACTGTGTAACTGCTCCCAGATTTGCATAGTTTTTCTACGTATGGTAAAAAGGGCATTTTGCACATCCCGGCTGGTAAATGACATCCAAACTACCCGATGATCTAACAGAGTGGCATTATTTACTTTGTGGTGTTGTGCCCTTACCCTGCACTCTACTTTAGAAAGAATTGCGAAGTTACCGTTGCAGAAGTTTCTCATGCGACTTTAGTGAATGTTGCAATGGATATATGTTTTTCAAGTCAATCAAAAAACAATAAAAAATAGATAAAAAGAATTGCGAACCGCAAGGCCAGCAGGATAATTCATTTACACACAAAACAATTCTGATAAAGGTGATCTTCTCGTTTTCATGTTTGAGTTTATGTAGTGTTTAAACTCTAGTTTGGAAGGTTTTTTTGTTGGGTCAGTCAAAGAATGCAATGCATTCTTCAAACTCAAACTTTATGTGAACTAATTAATTCCCAAGGAACCAATTCCTTCTAGATCACATTAGAAGGCATAGAGTTCTCAGTGCTACCCACTGTGTTCCAATATACCTACACTTGCACTAAAGGAAATCTGGAGATTAACTTTCATGTTTGGATGTGCTCAGGCGGGCAACTAGAGCCAAATTTGGGGGGGGGGCAGACTCTTCCAGCCATAGGCAGAGTGGCTCTAAGAAGGGGTGAAAACCCAACAAAAGCTTCATTAACAAGTAAATGGTATTTTAAAGACCTGTGAAGTACTCAGTTGCAACTGCAATTACACGGTTGCCAGCCCGCAAAGCTGCCTCAGCCCAGGCTGACACACACGACGGGGGAGGGATGAAGCCCGGTCAACCCAATGGGTGTTGCGCGCCTGGATGTGCTCGTGTGGAGGTAGTTTAGGCAGCATAGGAAATTAGCTTGTGATGTTTTTATGTCATCACTGCTGCTCTCGTGGTTTTTCAAGGCTCGAAAAACAGTAGGGCTTCAAAAATGCGGTTACAAAATTAAGTGGAAATTAGCAGAGAGTAAACTCGATAAAATACAAAGGCAAGTGCGGCAGCCAGTTTGAATTTCTGCCTACACATGTAAAAATTGATTACATTGATGTATTTTGATATGTGAGGGTACTGGGTTACCAACACACTATCTGACTGTCCCCATGTTATGTTATGTTTGCATCCCTGAGGAAGTCCTATTTAGGGCGAAACGCGTTGGCTGTACTCATTTCATCACATATGGCCCAAGATTCCATGAAAGGATTAAATCTATCATCAGCTGAAGAGTCCGGTGGATCGATTTATCTACTGTGCATTTGCGTATTTTGAAATGTTATGTTACCTCTGTACTTTTTTAAGTGTTTTGTAATTGTGTGGTCTTTTGGCAGAAGATCAGTGAGGTGGGCAACTCAGACCTAAAGTTGGTTTACAATCTGTGTATAACGAGGTAGTGCTGTTTTTAAATATCCCTTTCTGCCCTTGCTTTTTGTTCTTTGAATTTCTGCCTAAGTCTACAGCTATTGTAAATAATTTAGCCACAAAATCAGATGCAGTGGTTAGACGAAGCCCTCCAAAAGGATTAATCTTTTCTGACCTAGATAGCTAGGAGTTCAGCGTGCCAATGCAACTGGACCTTAAATATACTGTTTGGAGTAGCCTGCCGATTACTGCATCATGCCTGATAGCAGCTTGGCACGAAGTGGTACCCACACAACAGAGGTACACTGGCAAAGGCAAGGAATGTAGTGCTGCCTCTTGTGATCGAAAAGGGTCAGAACCTTTGCAAATACAAGGATAGAGCAGCGGAAGGGGACAGAGGAGGATGGGGTGGTGGCAAAGGGGAAGCAAAGTGGAAATGAGAATTCATGGTCCCAGTTTAGCATAATCATGGACAAAGCACTGTCCTTTTGAGTTGTCACCTGCAAGCCTGCTGCGACAAGAACCAGCAACCTGAAGGATTTCTACAGCAGGCACAGTAATTCACAGAGCTTTATTTTCTGATATGATCTGGGTGAGTTACGGAGTAGTCACTCTCTGGACTATCTACATAACATTCTTGCATGAGGTGGCCACTCATCCTTCGCAGTGCTCACTACCTACTGATTTTCACTTTCATTATATATGCCTAGTCTTCCCACATTTAAGTGTGTAATCATGACAACGGTTAGTTGCAGTGGTAGCAAGAGGCAGGATTGTTGAATTTGTAACATATTAGGGCTGAATCGAAAGATTTTGCTGTGACTTGCTCTTGTAGTCCTACGGGCTTACTCTAAATTTCAGGAGTAAGCTAGGAGTACTGCAAGAGTAATTCGCACCTACTCTAAATTTTTTGTGAATCAGACCTAATGGGTTATTATTCTTTAAATGGATTCAGTTGTTGCAGGGGAAGAATGTGGAGACTGCAGTGTTGCATTTTCCCCAAAAGGTGGGCTTAGATGTGCTAGCATGCAATACCCAATGCGAAAAGAAGAATCATTTTGACAGTTTTAGTCTGAAAAATATCTTCTTGATCAACATCATTGGGGTTATTCCTCCCCATCTCTCTCCCTGGCCTACATGATGCCCCAATCCTGCCATTTAAGAGCAGTAGACGCTGGCAGAAGCAATGCCTCTAGCGGTTAAGGTGACAGCAGTAAAACTCCTCAACCTTCCGGCTTTTGGATTTTCGTTCACCTGATGTATGTAGATCAGGATCATGTGGGGCTGAACCCTCTCTATAGCCACATCTAAGTGTGGAACTCTCTGCCATATAGCACGTGTGTGGTACGCAATCTCTTTATTTTTAGGAAACACGCGAAAATTTGGCTTATCAGACCAATAATATAATCTGCCAGATCTTTGAGAAGTTTTTATTTAGGCATAGTTTTGTGGTTTCTGCTATGTGTTATTATCTAGGGCCACAAAGATTGGTGAGCATGCACACAAAAAATGAAATAAAACATAACATAACGCTTCAAATTTTGAATTCAGCCACAGTGAACTTTAGAATGGCATTTCTTCATCTGCAAAACAAAGTGCCCACACATATTCCGAACATGATCTTTTGTACAGGAATTCTTCACAACCACAATTCCCTTCTTTTCTCAATTTTGTTGACCCCCGAAAAGAGCCCTTAGTTGATTTCCAGCGTCAGGTTGACTGCTTTTCTTTGAAAAAAACAGGAAGCAAACTTGGCCTCGTTTGAATTTGTCAATTTGTTCTATTTCTCTGGATATTGGTATTTTATGTGAACAGCAACAATAAACGTATGTGTCGATATTCTATTCACAATTTAATATCCACTTTCTGGTACACATAATTACTAGGAAAGTAAGAAAGGCTTCAGCGTATGTGTGTACACTTTAATCTCATTCACAGAGTATGAACATGTTTCAGCACGTCGGTGCCGTCTTCAACTTTTCAAAGTGACACTCTAGTTTTTTCCTTTCACTTTTAAAAAGTGCCCCATTTCTCTTCTGGGTATTTTATGATGTTCAGTTTTATGTCTTGTATACTTTGCTGATCCTGGTCGATGTATTTGTATGGATGAGCAACCATTTTGCTGCCCCATAGCTAACAACTAAAATGTTTGTGGGGCAGAGAGTTTTGACTTAGAAATACAAAAATAATATTATACGTTTACTACTGCACCATGGCAACATGAAGCTGAAGAAACCAACACATTGCCTGTTTGCTGCCGATGCATTGACCTCCAGCACGTAGACCAGAACCATCTTGAAATTGACGCATCACTTCCCCCTACAGTCCGGTTTCGATGCATCACTTCTCCTGCGTGCAGTAGAACTGTTGCATCGACTCCCCAAGGACTCAGGAACTGACGCATTGCTGTCTTTTCCGACGCATCCCTTCTCTACGGTTGTTTGGCCTTGTGAATTTTGACACATTTGAGGTACTTTGTGTAAAAGTCAAGCGCCTGTCGTTTTCTATGGACAGAATTGCTTGAAACCTTTTCTAAGTCATATTTTGATTTGTGTATGTTGGACTTTTGTCATTTTGGTCTTGTTTGGTTTAGAGAAAGATACTTTATTTTTTTAAGCTGGTGTGGTGTCCATTTGTAGTGTTTTCGCTGTGTTACTGTGGGTTTCGGTGCAAATACTTTACACATTGCCTTTGGGATAAGCCTATCTGCTCGTGCCAAGCTACCAAGGGGGTGAGTAGGGGTTATCTAAAGTGTGTAACTCCCTTATCCTGACTAGAAGCAAGGGTCCCTATTCTGACAAGGTGCATACCTCTGCCAACTAGAGACTTCCATTTCTAACACGATGCATACACTGTACACATGTGGATGCGTATATGTGTATTAGCATATTATGCAGCTGGGTAAAAAAAGGTTTGGCGGTATAAAAAACCCCATTTGAGACTCAGAAAAATTTGAAAGTGTTCCCTTACATTTATTACCCTGGACAACTTATTGCTGCATTTGTCAGTAGCAAATTTGCATATCTTTCCAAGGTGGTAATTTGAAAACCCCAAAAGTGTAAGTTTGAGAGAGCCCACTTTAGGTTACAGGCCACCAACACATTGGAATGCCCACAATTCCACCACTAATCATAATCCTGTTATTGTGACTATCCCAGCATTCAGGTCTATTTTTCTCCTTCATTAGTGAAAGCTAAAAATACAAATTTTGATTTTATATTTGTGAATTGCTGTTTTTGTGAACCTAAGTTTTTTTTGGACCCACAGTCTTCTCATTAATACTCCGTGACCATGCAGTAACCCTGTATCAAGCAGCCGTTGCCTCAAATCAACAGGCATTCATATGACTACAAAGCACAGTGTTTGCAGATTACCAGAGCACACATACTGCATACATAGGGTAAAGCGCGCTATAGTTTTGAAAACGCAGCAGAGAAAAAAACAAGTTTTCCTTGAAATCTCATGGAAACTGTAATTTGAGCTAACTTCATGTTGAAAATGTAATCTGCAATGCGCTGTCAAGTTTGATAAGTAAATGCGGTGTTTGTGCATTAACCAGTGGGACTTTGCTTCCCAACTACATTTATGATGAGCCTTCAACGGTTGATATTGTCAGCATTTAAAAAGCTCTTTTGAGAAGTAGTTAACTTGTAAGTGCAGCAATTCAAAGTGCACGGAGAGCAATTGGGAAGCATGAAAACGTGAGATGGGGGTGAGTGAAAAGTTGGTGGAATCTCTGAAACCAGCAGAAACTAGAGTATCTTTAAGATGCTTTGTGACGGCCACTCCTTCTGCCCCCGCCTAATAAGAGTCGTACTTAAGAAATTAGTCTTACCATAGACATATTGAGGATCTATCCCTCAGTTTAGATGGACAGGTGGCACAAAGGATGTGACTTAATGGCCAGAACTGCCGACTTTGGAGCTGGGGACCCAGATTCGATTCCCTGCATCAGCTCAAAATCCTATGATTCTGGGCAAATCACTTAACATCCCTGTGCCTACCAAAAATGAATGTGTTCTTGTGTGATGTAACTGGTGCTCATGTAAAGTATTCCAATACCTTCCGGTCGAGTTTGCGCTATATAAAACCGCCCAAAAAAAAACAACGGAAAAAAAAGTTACGCAATGAGGCAGCCCTAGGAACGATGGATTATTTTCCACTGTGTAATTCTACACAGTAGGTTAGGAGGGGTTGGGCAGGAAAGAGACCATAGAAGCGGCAGCACTACGTGAGCAGTCGCCGCCCACGTTGCGTATGACCTCTCTGACCCTTCACAGAGCCACGCAGGTGCACGTGAGACACCTCAGTTGTCTGGCGAAGGTCGAGAACCCGCAGATACTGAGACTGCGGAATCACCACAGTCGAGCTGGAAACCTGCTCTTAGGTTTTCTGCTCATTTTAGAGTTCCCCTTGTGATAGTGTCTCTTCAGCATGTGGCTCTGTGTAGACTGCTGTTTCTGTGTGATGCACAGTGGCACCATGTGGAATTTACAGGTATGCAGAGGGGTGCAGGCTGTGTCAAAGCTTTCAACAGAGAGTAAAAACCTTAGGTATCTTTTACCTCAGCTGGCCCTCTGGCCCCTTAACAGACTGAAATGAACTATTTTTAAATCTTTTTTTGACTTGTCCTGAGGGCTTGTTGTTTCTTTTTGAAATTCTTATGGGCTGACCTCATACTCAATAGTATTATATCTATGTGTGCAACTGCATTGCTGGTTATGTGCATATTTAGTGACATATTTTATCTGTGTATTCATGGGCATGCTGTAGAATGTGGATGCTGTGATAATGTGATGATATATGGAATTTTGGGTATGTTGTGCTGTGTTATGTTAAGCAATGCTATGTTATGTGTATTTGTATGGCGCGCATATCACCCAGTAAGGTATCCTGGTGTCTTGAGAAGGAGACCCCTGACTGGGGCCTATTGAAATAGAGCAGGTTTTTGTGTTTTTTCCAGAATTCCAGGATTGAGCTCGTGGATCTGATGTGCGGGCGATGGGTGTTCCAGTTAAAAAAGGCATCACCTGCGGCTCTAGCTCTTTGGATGTGGGGGACATGGGCGAGCAGGAGGCCGGCAGAGCAGAGGTGTCTTGTCAGTCAGTGTGAAAACTGATGTGGCTGTTCAGCAATGCAGGACCTTGATTGTGCAAAGCTTTGTGTATGTAAGTTAGGAATTTGAAGAGGGCATGATTATGAATTGCCACCAGTGGAGGTCTTCCAGGTGTGTGGATTTGTGAGTGTGGGTGGGAGTTTGAGTGTGAGTCTGGATGTGGTGATCTGAAACACCTGATGTCTCTTGATGAGCTGTGCTTTGATGTTGACCTGGAGCCCATTTCCATAGCCCAACCTGCTGGTGATCAGTGCTTGGCTGACGATTCTTCGGGTGTTGAGTGTGAGCCATCTGAAGATTTTCCTGAAGAACTTGAGGGTTTGGAAGCAAGAGGAGACAACTGTGTTAATCTGGCTGGTCATCGAGAATTGGTTATTGATCATGATCCCTAGGGTCCTAGCTTGATTCAACTGGTTGAGTGCTGGACCTAGTTCTGAGGGCCCGCAGGCTGTGGACCTGCGAGAGGTGGCTTTTCTCAAAAGTGCCACCTTTATCTTGTCGGAGTTGAGCGTCAAACACTTGGTCTTTATCCAGTTTGCGACTTCGGATATGCAGTTGTTGAACTTCGTCTTAGTGTTGGATGTGTGAACAGACAGAGAGAGAAAGAGAGGATGAGTTGGGTGTTATCGGCATACAATATGTTGCTGAGTCCGTGGTATCCGACAGTGTTGGTTAACTGGGCTGTGTAGACATTGAACAGTGTGGGTTTGAGCAGGAAACCTTTGGAGATGCAGCAGATCAAGCAAGAGGCAGAGGAGGTGTACAGGGCCAGGCTGACTGACTGGGTGTGCCCTGAGAGGGAGGCGCTGATCAATCGCAGCCCAGGTCTGTATATTCCAGACTCATGGAGGCGTTGAGTGAGGACAGGAAGGGAGACGATATTAAATGTGGCAGAGTGATCGAGGAAGATGAGTGATGCTGTGTCTCCTTTGCCCATGAAAAGACGGATGTCATCAGTGGGGGTGATGAGGGAGGTCTTGCTGCTATGGTTGGTTTGGAATCCAGTTTTGGAAGGGTTCAGGAGGTGGTTGTTGTTGAGGTGGACAGTCAGTCCTTTGTTGATGAGTTTTTCCACAACTTTTCCCGGTAAGGCTATAAAGGAGATAGGTCTGTAGTTTGCCAGTGTCTCCGGGTCTGCTGAAGGTTTTCTTCAGTAGACATAAGATAGTGGCATGTTTCCAGGTGTCCAGGAAGATGGTAGTGGTGAGAGAGTCACTGTGTACGGAACTGAGGGCAGTGCAGATGGGGCTGAGTCCTTTGGTAAAGATTAAGTGAGGACACAGGTCTGTTGGGTTTCCCGAGTGGTTGGAGTGCTTGGTGGCTGCGGTTTCCAGAGCAATGATGATTGATCAGGATAGAGCAGATTTCGTAGTGTTCTTCTTGTCAAGCTGGAGAGTGGAGAAGTCCGATTGGGATGCAAAGTTCTGATGTATGGTGCTATTTCTTTTGCTGATACAGTAACAGTTGAATGCAGAATTCCTGTGAGGGCATGGCGGTCATGGAGCTGGCTGCTGTGGAGCAGGATTCCTTCACTATGGAGAAGATTTCTTTTGGAGTTGTTGGAACTGTTTTCAATCCGTTCAGTCAGAGCTGAGCATTTTGTGGATCTGAATCACTGGTGGTAGAACCAGAGGTCTAGTCACTAGGTGCTTCTGTTGTTGTTGTGGATGTGCCATCATTGGCATTCCATCTGTTTGCAGTGGTGTTTGGAGAACTGCAGTTCATCTTTGTACCAACATGTTTTGCCGTCTAATCTGTGAGGTATCAATGGTTTTAAGTGGGACCAGAGTGTCCGCGCAGGACGTAATTCAAGGGTAGAAGTTGTTGATAGATTGGGAAAGTCCTCTAGTTGGAACAGGCAGCATGTTTGAAGTTTTGTGGCATTGATTTCTCCAGGGTTCTTCTTCCACTTGTGTCAGGTGGTTGGTGGGTGCGATTATTTAATAATAGTATGGTAGATGCAGGTCGCATCTGACGGGGTAGTGGTCAACCCAAGAGAGGGGGTTGGCTTGTCTACAGTTATGTTGGAGAAGTTGGAGAAAATAAGGTTAGGAGCTGACCGGCCACGTCAATGGGGTTCTTCACTCATTGAATGAGTTCAAGTGTGTTCAGGTCTTCCAAGAGATTGTTGGTGTTTGGGTCAGTGTGGTCCTCCAGGTGAAAGTTGAGTTTGCCAAGGAGGATGAAGGAGCTGGAGACGAGCACCAGTGGGGTGATGAAGTCTGCAATGGTGTTTCTGAAGTTGTAACTGAGTCTTCCTAGGATGGCTTTGCTCGAGATATTGAGCTTGATAGCTAGGTGTTCAACATAGTCACTGAAGTTTGCAGACATGAAGAAACTGTGGATTATTTCTTTGTAGATAATGGCTATTCCTCCTACAGGTTTGCAGGTTCTGTCTTGAAGCTGGAGGAAGTGGCCAATGTGATGTTTTGTGTTGATGTCAGAAAGAGCTAGGTCTCGTAAGGAAGAGAAGGTCTGGGGAAATATTGTGCAAGAGTTCCCAAACGTTGAATGCTTGTTTGATGAGTGAGCAGGTGCTTCTGAAGGAGGCATGCCAAAGTGGGGTGGGTGCTGTGCATGGAGGTTTTTTGGAGGGCTCATCCTTGTATGCGGCGGTGAGTAAGGAGGGCAGGGATTGCGGGCAGGGAGACGTGCAGAAGAAGGACAACACACTTCCGGTGATCGTGGGAACCGCTGGTGCAGCACCTAGATGGGCGTCTGGTGTTCTGGGCATGGAGGTCAGTGGCCGAGTGCGTTTTGACTACAGTGGGTGGAAAGCTGACAGGGATCCCTTGCACTGGGCGTGAGTGTGGCCTGGACGAGCACACATTGGTTTGAATGCCATCCTGGCTCAAGAAATTCTAGGGACGGGTTCTAAACTGAGTCAACTGTGTTGTGTGTAGTACTTTCAGAGCAGTCCATTGTTTTCAAGTTTCCAGAAGTTGCTGCACTAGCACAATGGGTCAAGAGTCAAGTTGGCATCGTATTGGTGTCAGAAAGGGTAAAAAAAAGACTTCAAATCTTGCTTGGTTTGTGATAGGTGCACAGTGGTATAACGCAAAATGATAGAGCACTCTTGCAGAATGGGAACAGGGGTTCCATGTTCTCACAGATATCTATAGGTATTGAGCTAAAGTGCCCCCCCCCCCCCAATAGGTTGGGTGGTCCATGAACGTCCCCTCCCCCGCACTCTACCTCAAGGGCTCCAGGGGCCTGTATTACACCCCTTTAGGGTCAAGTGTTTATTATTGTGGCCTGTTTTGATTTTATACCCCAAAGCAATTTCATGTAGCTTAAGTAAATACAACTTTGAGGCAATGCATGAGTTGGGTCAGTAGAGCTCACTCAACTGTTTAAGGCATCTGCGGATCACAGGTGTGAATTATGATGTATGCTGTTTTTTTGTTCTTATTGTTGAGGAATAATCAGCCCTGACGGCCTAGGGAGGATATCATTTCTGTGGAGAAAGCTTTCATGAAAGGGCTGGACACAGAAGAGCATTGTTTATCTTGTCGATGAACATAGAGGTTTACTTCAAATGTCGATGCTTAGAAACAGTGCATTCATACAGCCGTTAAAAGTCATCTATTAACAATAGGAGGGCTACAGGTATTTAAAATATACCCAGCACAACAGCAAGACTCTGGAAGCAACTAAGAACCAAGACAGACTGGATGAATCCTGCAAGGGCTCTGTTCTCTATACGTTCCGTCGCGGGCTCTGAGCTCTGCCAATCTCCACCTGGCCTGTACTCCTAGAGTGCGCAGGTGGAGAGCGGGAGGACGCTCCGTCAAGGCACTGGCCCCGTCCTATAAGCTGCCGTCCCACTTGCTGCTCGGAGCACACAAGATCACTGGGCATTTAGGAAATTGTTTAAAACCTGGCTTTTCTCTTCCACTTAGTTCATCCTCCCTGGCCTCCTTGTCTGCTAGCGCTGGGACGCCCCGATGCTGGGGTAGCCATGCTTATAACGCCTAACACAACATAACATAACATGAAGGAAGGGCTAAGGCTACCCTTTAGTTAATTGAAAGACCAGGACCCTCCCAGGGCCGGTATATACCAATTTGATCATGCTGCCTCATAGTTTGTCTTGCCTTTACGCTCTGTCTTTGTCCCTCTCCCCTATCTTTCTTTCTTGATCCTCGTGCTGTACCCCCTTTTACCCTAGTCTCCTGTCTATTTCTATTTGTCATATGCACATCTATACAGACATACATATCTTTGTTATAGTATAGGGGAATATGAAATTCATTTGAGCGGTGCTACTTTAAAGTCTTAAATAACAGAAGAGAGAAGGCGCCCGGGTGGAATAGCTCTTCGCGTGTTGGCCTGCACCCCCTCAAGAGTTGTTGCGCAGATCTTTTTTTTTTCATGTCTGTCTGGAGCCTACAATGGAGAGAAAAATGATGCAGTTTCTAAAATGAATAAAAGCGTAGCTGTGCACGTCGTCCTCCCACTCCGCGCCAGCGAGCGCGTGAATGCCTTCTATAAATGCAGACTTCAAGCCTGGCAAGATGAAGGTTGTCACTTGTTTCCTTTAATCGCTTCATTCCTAAGAGTATTCATTTCCTTTAACAACCGAGATGCTCGCGAAGCTATCGAGTGCTTTTGTGTGAACAAATACACGTTGAACAAACTTACTTTCTCAATGTTTTCCAATACTGTTGAAAACAATGAAGCATTGGCAAAATAGTCATTCACTCCTCCGAGCTGTTCACCACAGAACCACACGTCTCAACACTGCCCTCCAGGGGCAGAAGCCGGTAACCGCCTGAAAAAATAATATTAAATATAAATCAGTGCTGCCAGGCATGATCCCTATGGCGTTGAACCCATCTGAGCTGCCTCCTCAGCCTTTGAATTCCTCAAGAAACTGGAGACAGGGCTCTTTACCTAGACCTCAGACTCTGCCTCATTCTTATCTAGCGCCTGGATACCCTCCGGTTGAGATAAGCGCTCTACAAATAGTCAGGGCCTTCAGAGCTGCACATAATGGAGAAAAGGTCAACGTAGGTTGTGGAGGGCCAGTTGCAAATGCTGGCAACGTCACAGTGTGCATAGCACTTCATTTCAGCACATGAGCATTAGGAAGCCATTGTGGAGGAAGGAGAGGTGATGACCTTGAGGGTGAGGCTACTCTGCCACAGGAGGTGGGCACTGCTCTTAGCCTAGCACGTGACCAAGCCAAAAGAGAGGCAGGAGCAAAGATCCTGGCTGGGCCCCATGCTGGCCGACCAGCCGATCCACTCCGTGGCCAGGGATGCTGGCTTTGCAGAGCATACACCGGCGCGCTCTCGGCAGACGCGGCTAATGAATCTGTGCATAAGCTCAGGTCGCAGAGTGCGTAGGCTATTTCTGGCATATGGACCTGTTCTGGACTCATAAAGGTGGTACATTGGGCATCTTAGATTGTAACTTGGCATATGAAAGTAGTTCATAGCCTTTTGAGGCGAAGCAAGTAGCTAAGCTTATGACAATTGAACCTGCTTAGATGGGCATATGAATGTGTTCCTGGTATATGATCTTGGTACCCAGTCTTATAACTTAGTATATGTACATACAAAGGCAGTACATGAGCATAAGAGGATTGAGCCTGGGCATGCGGAGCAGAACCTACATGTGTGAAGCAAAACCTTTGCATACGCTGGTTGACTCTGACAAGGCCATATAAGGCGGTGCCTGGGCATAGGGGGCTCCACCTGGATATAAAACGCACTTTCTAGGCATGTTGATGAATGAACATGGACATGCGCAGCCGGGCCTAGCTACGTGACGGTTTCCCCTAACTATTTGAGCCCATATCTGGGCATGCAAAGTTGTAGTCATGCATACAAGGGTGTTCTTCGGCATAAGAGCTATACACTGGTACATTGAGTTGTTCATATCCTATGATGGGATTACTGGAGCACATAAAGCAGTGCCTGTGCTTATGCAGCAGCACCTGGGCTTCTGAGGTTTGAACCTGAGCTTGTAAATCTGTACCTAGGCATGCAAGGCAATACCAAGGCATTTCTTGGTTGAATCTAGCAAGGCTGTATAAAGCAGTATCTGGGTATATGAATCTCTATCTTGGCATTTGTGTCAGGGTCTGAGCATGTCATGGTTGACGGTTCGATCGCCGGCGGCAGCTCAGCTCAGCATCATGTGACTCTGGGTAATAGCTCACTTAATCTCCCCGACGGCCCGCAGCGCCTGGATACCCTTAGGGGTAATAAGTCGCTCTTTACAAATCAGGAATTTATTTATTAGTTAAATGTGCAAATGAAGCAGTGTTTCGGCATCTAAGACCCTTCATGAATATATGAGACTGCATCTGGACATGCAAAAGTTGTATGTGGGCATATGCAGAACCAGACGGGCTACCTGGCATTTGGGTCGGCTGGCACTTTGGGGGCCTGTTTTACTGCTGTGGGGGCCGATTTTGTTGCTGGGGACATGCTGAACACGTTCCTACTTGCAGTGATTGTAAGTAAACAATGCAGAAACGAATGGTTTTAAAGCATACTTAGAGTATACCTAAAAAACATTTGTTTTTGGATTATTTATTTAGAAGTACTGCAAGTAGGAACGTGGCCGGTGGGTCCCCACCAGCAACTAAACCAGCCCCAGCCAAAAGTGAGACAGAACCTACCCTGCCAACCCACCCAAACACCCACCGCTTGGTAGGCCAGTCCGATCCTGGGCATATGAGGATGGCACTGGGCATAAGGGACTATACATGTTTTAATGTGAAGTTGTTTCTAGTATGTGTTAACCCTACATGGTCATATTAGACAGTAGTCAGGGATATTAATACTTTTCTTTGGCCTTCTATGATATGCTCCTCGAACTATAACAGCAGTTTCGAAGCACAAAGGGGTTTGGGGAATTAGTGGTGGAGGGAAGAGGGGCAGCAGAACTGAGACATTGACATGATTGAATCAAAGGGAGAAGGGTGAGATTGCAAGAATTCATGCCTCACAAATAAGAAAGAAAGTTAAGAATGGGCTTGGATTTCCTGAAGGAGCAAGTTTTTTTGCACATCCTTACCAGGCGGGTAATTTAAGCCTTAAAATGCCTCAGGCAACCAAATTTAGGTTTTAACAACTGGCTTGGATGGGGAGTCAAAGACCCAAAGATTCAGGCCAATACTTCAAGTAAATATTTATTGGCAAAAATAGTTTATTTTCTTTTTTTGTCAACACATTTTGTTGTTTTATTTCCATACCAAAAGAGAAACCTGCCAGTTCAGATACATTCAAGGGAGCAATACCATTTTTACATTACTATAGGTTGACATTTCATTATTACATTTGTCATTAGATTTACGTTTCTGTGTTCGTATGATCTCATTTTCTGGTTGTCGTTCAACGAGCCAAAGTCATACCTGACTCATTCGCACAGGCTTCCCTTTATAGGAGCTGTTCTGGACACAGTGCAGTTCAGAGTCTATCCTTCCTCACAATGAGTCCAGGACATTCAGGCTATAAACTTATGTTTCAGCTTGTGAGGTGTAGAGGTAGAAAAAGGAAGCACAGAGATCAAGCTTTGTAATGTGATAACCCCTTGGGATACTATGAGTATTTTTAAACCACTGACTCACAATTGGAACCTAGAGATTTATATGATGAATCATATGGTGCCACAATAGTCAGATGACTTCTCCTGGTGAGACCCTTTACGTGCCCTCAGGGTCAAAACATTGACAAAAAGATTCCTTGGCCTATAGTTTTGACTATATATAGTTTTGACCTGCGAACTGTAACAGGCTTCATAAGAGATGGTTGTAGAGACCAGGGATTGAGAAAGGAGCTGTTGTTTTTATTTGTTTGTACTTTTTCATTTGTATATAATCACTTCCTGCAGTTTGTTCACTTACTGTGTCATCTGCACTGTTGCCATGAAGAAACTGTTTGTATTATGTACCCACTTAATGTCAAAAAAAGTGTAAATACAGTTAACCAATTTTCTGTGTGAAGCAGGTTCTTTGGTATTAATTACGTTTTTCTACTTTTTATGTTTTGTTTGGATTGATTTAGGATATCGTTGATACACACATAATGGTGCAGATTAAGTAGTGGCTGTTGACTGTGTTTGATCTACATCCTAAGGTTGTGGATGTAATTCTCGCTGCCACGTGTCCCTCTACAAAATCAATTTGCGCAGGACTCTGGGACAAATGTGTAGCCTGGTGTGGAGTCTGACACACAGATCACTTGGAAGCCAAACTGTTGGATGCTTTGTTGTTTGTTTTGTGGCCCAGCAAAGTCTTGCATTGTGCATCATTAAAGGTTATTTGTCTAGCCTTTCGGACTTTTTTCATTTGCTGGACCAATCATCCGTGTTTAAATCCCTGTTGTGATGTGGCTCATTAAAGGTTTGACACACGTGTTCACTCCCAAATCATTTGTGATGCCACAGCAGGATCTTAACTTAGTCCTGACATTCCTCATGTGCACCCCTTCGAGCCAATGCACAGCTACTTGCTGCATCTCCTGACTCCCAAAACCCTTTTCCTCGCCGTAATCACTTCTGCTTGTTGCATGAGTGAGCTTCAGAGTCTCGGTACAGCCACACTACCCCACCCGTTTTCTGGTCTTGAGGACAAAGGCTGCCTTTTTGGCTGAAGTCATGATATCTTTTCACATTGGGCGATCCATCGCCCTCATAATGGTCTTTGCCTCACCTCACCCCAAGGAGAAACTCCATTGGCTGGACCTTAAAAGAGCTGTAAGCTTTTACTTCCATCGCACCAAAGACCATTGGGTGGACGATCAGTTTTTTTTGTGGGAGGTAGCAAAGTATCTTGCACACTTGGCAGTTGACCGTCTTGCTTTAGAAATTCTCTAGTCATGGCCGCTTGATGCTTAGAGTGCTTCTGGTGTGCCTGGCCAGCATCCGTCTTTCACTTGCATGTTCATTCGTGAGGGACTGTGTTAGGGTTTGAGACACCCCCTTGCCCATTTACGCCACCATGCAGCTTTTCTAGAGTCTTATGCTCTGTACCATAGATTTCGCTCACAACTCTAAATTCCTAAACCTGGGACTCCACTTTACCTATGGACGTCATTTAGCGATTGCCAGAGGTCGCAGTTGCAACCACTGGCTTGCCTGCTGTGACCCCTTGCACTGTCTTTGTGACCCCTGGCCTCAGAGGTGGCAAAATCAGTGACAAGAGCTGTTCTGTAGTCCTTATTTTCTGACCGTTTTTTTTATTATTCTAACAGTGAATAGTATTCTGTTATTCACTATTTATGTAAAAAAAATGTGAACTCTCAACTGGAACAAACCTTTGGTAGCTGCTGAGGTAAAATGGTTTTAAATGCATGTTGTGTGTGTGCTTGCAGGTGAGAGTGTGTTTATGTGTGAGCATGTGTGTGAGTGAAAGTGAGTGAGAGTCAGTGATGGGTAGTGAGTGAGAGTATGTGAAACTGAGGCCCGTATTTAGTATTCTTTGACACAAGACAGTGCTGCCCTAAAATTGTTGCAGTCATGCATCAAAGGAAAGAGAAAAAATGCACCATATCTACTAAGATGCGGTGTATTTTTTCTCTTTCTGTGCGCTGGTGCACTTTCGGCAGCCACGCCCAATGCACACACCTTTGCACCATAGTGCACGGATGTTTGGTTCTCTAAAGATTAGGTTTTGTGCTGGAATGGGTTCCGTCCAGAACAAAAACTGCTGTAAGGCCTTTTCCATGTTGTGTGTGCTGTACAATGCAGCACTCATGCGAAATGAGAAATGAAAGATTTTGAAGTGATGCAAACACTGAACAAAGCGTTATTAAACCAGTGTCTGAGTGTCAGTCAGTGTGAGTGAGTATGAGTGAGTTGAAGTGCAAGATTGAGAATAAATATGAATGAATGTAAGGAGGTGTAAGAGAGTGTGAGTGTGAAGATAAGGTCATGTGACTTGACTTCCCGGAAAAAGTCAGAGTCAAGGGTGATATGATATCACTTCCTGTCATAACATTAAGGTCTAAAAGTATGTGATTGTGATGGCACTTTAGCTACCCCTGGCATTTTGGTAAATCAACACAAATGACTGTAGCTACCCAAAAACGGTAGTTCCTGTTGTCACCTGTCCAGATGACACCTTCCAAATTCCCTTTAAAGCTTTATGATTTATGATGTCATTTTTTTACCAGCTTGACCGGTATTTTAATGTTTCAGCTGGCTATTTTTTCTGAAATCAATGTATACTTCAAACAGCAAACTTAAATAGAAAGGTCTTTAAAGTTTTTTCTAGAGCTGCTTCAATGCTTTATTGATCAGGGGCTGGTAGTTATAGAAGAGAAAGGCAGAGAACAATGTTAAAAATGAATATGGACGATGTTCTATAAAGTCCTGTTTTGCTGAATCTTAAAACATGAAAAGGAAAAGTGACAACCCTACTCGCCTATCTCACTCCACTTTAACGTGACTCGCATCTCAGTTCAACTCACCTGATCCAAGAGAGTCTCAAGTGAGGCCCAGTGACTCACTGTCAGGCTGAGTCAAGGTATCTTCATTGGGCAGAGCGGGGATGGGGGCCACATGACTGTGCTCTGGACAGTCGCGGCCGGTATGACTCGTGGGCTGGGGGGGGCTCGCAGGGAGGGGGTCACGCAGGGGAGGAGAGGTTTAATTTGAAAACTAACATACTTTAACTTACCTTTGTGTTTGCCGCTCTGTCCCGCGTCGTCCATCTGAACAGGAAGCAGCCACAGGCAGCCTCCCTCCCCTCCCCTAAGCCATCACAACCCTGCAATGACAGCATTGTGATTGGCTGGGGCGCCTACCCCTCAGGCGTCTATGGGGAGGCCATTTTCTCTATGCAGGCTGCATAGAGAAAATGCAGAGTGCGTATGACTGGTTTGGTCGGCGCTGGAGCCCACCAAACAGTCAGCGCACTCAGAGTAGTCAAGCCACTCCTCCCCTAGACTCCACCAGACCCGCACACCTGCCCACCCCCAACCAGCATACCCTTCTGCTTTCTCGCAGTGCAAGAAGCAGAAACATAAAATGGTATTTAAAATACCATTTTATGTTTCTGCTTCTCACATTGCGAGAAAGTAGTGGAGCGACGCTCCTCCACCCACATGGAGGAGTCACCCCTGGTTCTGGAGTTCTTAATATTGAGCAAGACAGGCCAGGGTCCGTTATTACAGCTGCAGGTCCTGAGCCCTCAGTCTGGCCCTGTGTTTAAACTCTGCAGTCTCATGGCCTGCCCAGCAATTTGACGACCCTGGCATTGGTGCACTTGGTAAGGATGTGCCTGCCAGAGAATGTGACCTTCTCGTAGGTTACCCATGGACCAAAGGTCAGCAGTGGCTGACGCAGATAAGGGCGGTGGTGCGGGGGGGATGGGGGTAAGTCGACAGAGGACGGAATAGGTAAAATGAAATAAATATAGAAAACCTATTCAGGTGTCTGTCGACTTCCCACCACCCCACCCCGCCCGCTCCACCACGCTTATCTGCATCAGCCCCAACTGCCAAAGGTGTGACTCTGGTAGTAGCTCGCCTGTGAAGCAAGGAAACAAAGCAGCTGACCACCACCTTTGCTGCTCTATGGCCAATCAGACACTGCATGGTCACCGTGGGGCAGGCACCTTTCCAGGAAAATAACAAAAGGCAAGGCGCCGCCCCCGAATCCATGTAGGGTGAACTGCTGGGTCAAAATTATGTTTATCCATACACCACTGTCAGAATACCACGTGGTACACTGAGAGAGGTGGGCAGGGCTCCCCTCAGATTAATATGGATAATAATGTATTCCTTGCGTGACATGCCTAACATTGATCATTGAAGTATTAATAAACTTAAACAAGACATACCAGTGCATTAATTACCAGAGCACACTCTCCACTGGACAGTGCGGCACTCACTGCCAACGCCCCCGCTGCACCTCCTCATAGAACGTGCCAACATGCCTCGGTTGTCGTGGAAAAGTATAAGATGTGTGACTAATGCATTTTAGCATAATTGCACTAAAATGCATCAGTCTAACCTGTGATGTGTGGTACTTGGCAGGGCTGTACTAGTGCTGTCTGACCTACTGGGTAAGGCAAACATCGTGCTGTTCTCCCAATCCCCCACTTTTACAGGATTCTTTGGCTGATCTTGGCGCCTTGGTTAATCACGTAGAGTCTGGCCCAGCCTCCTATCCCCAGTCGTAGTCAATCGCATACACTTCCCAGCCAATGCACCAGATTGTCAGAGAAATATTTGCTCATGCGGAATTTGGAGGCTGAACATTTTTATTAACAGAAAAATGGTCTTCAAATCACAGAGGTGGGCCGCAAGGGATCTTGCTAGCACCTTGTGAGCATTTATTTATTTATTTAAAGAGTTTTATATAGCGCTGGCTAGACCCGGAGGTATCAGAGCGCTTTACATGAGAATCAACAATGCAACAGAAAAAGTTCAACAATTACACAATGAATCCCAAAAAATAGGCAGTACAATTAGGAGAGGAGAGAAAGGATGGATAAAAGTAGTGGAGGGGGCAGGGGAGGAGAGAAAGGGAGGATAAGGGAAGAGACAGTACAGAGAGACGAAAAGAAGTCTGTCTAAGGACCTACTGGGTAGGTGATGACCAAGGAGGGAATCTACGGCCCATCTCCCCTATAGCTAAACCAGGTAGCTCCATCGGGCGTCAGACAGGAAAGTCGGTCTCTATACATTGAGAGAGGGGGGAAGGAGAGATATAAATAGAGGGAGGATGTGGGAGGAGACGACAGGCGGGAGGAAAGGAAGTGTAACAATGTGGTTCAACAATATAACAGAAAAAGATCAACAAATTACACATTATATCAAACAATCAGCAATACATTAGGAGAGGAGGGAAAGGAGAAAGAAAGAAGTGGGGGGTAGGGGAGGTGAGAAAGAGAGGATAAGAGAAGAGACAACCATAAAGACGAAAGGAAGTCTGACTAAAGACCGACTGGGCAGGTGAGGACCAGGAGGGAATCCACGGCCCATCTCCCCTATAGCTAAACCAGGTTGCTCCATCGGGCATCAGACAAAGTAGTTCGCTCTCTAGTGTCGAGGGAAGAGGTTCACAGAAAAAAACTGGGAGGGAAGGAGATAAGGTAGAGAGACGAAGGAAGGTCTGCCCAAAATCCGGCTGAGTAGGTGACGGTCGAGGGGGAAGTCCCAAAACCCATCTCCTCTATAACTATCAATTAGCTCCACCGGGCCTTGGCCAAATAGTCTCAATGGGAAACTGTTAAATAACATATAGGGCAAAATAAAAGGAGCATAGAGGAAGGGGGACAGGGAAGGTGAGAAAGGGAGGACAGGGGAAGAGACAACAAGGAGAGACGAAATTAAATTTGTCTAAAGGCCGACTGGGTAGGTGACGACCAAGGAGGGAATCCACGGCCCATCACCCCTATAGCTAAGCCAGGTAGCTCCATCGGGCATCAGACAGTAAAGTTCAGTCTCAATACATTGAGAGAGGAGATAAGGAGAGACATAAAAGAGGGAGGATGCGGGAAGAGACGACAGGAGAAAACGAAAGGAAGTCTGGCTACAGACCGACTGGGTAGGTGACGTCTAAGGAGGGAATCCCAGACCTATCTCCGCTATAGCTAAGTCAGGTAGCTCCATCGGGCATCAGACAAAGTAGCTAGCTTCTCAAATGACGCGGGAAATTTGCAGGTAAACAGGGTGAGGACTAGGGCAAGGACAGGAGAGGGCCGAGGTCAGTAGCAGGAAAGAGGAGAGGAGTAGAGCGGGGAGGGTAGGGGGTAGGTAGTTAGGTAAAAAACAAAGTCAAAGTCTTTCCATTCTCATTTGATGTCATTTAGTGTAGGGAGTAGATCCATCTTAGAGACCAACTCAGTTAACCAAAATGTCTGGGGCAGTCAATAAAACTGCTGTATAACTGTCCTGTACATTTAAACAAACTGCTACTGTTTCTGATGTTCAGCGCTGATCTCGGTAGGGCATAAAAGATAAATGCACGCAACTACAGAAGGCAGATTCATACGTTTCCATGTGCAAGGCTTCGAAGGAGATCACGTGACAAAATTACAACAAAAGAGCTGTGCAGGTGCAGGAAGTGACATTGAAAAAATGACCTTCAAACCGGTAAAAAAAGGTAGACCTCCAGACCTGAGCAGACTGTTCGAACATTTTGCATCTACAATGCCTGGCGTGAGTGTGAGACTTTACATGTCAGAGAAGGGTACAACTTGCCAGCATTGGTTAGAACTGAGCAAAATGAGGGCTGCATCTTTTACACTTATGGGTACTCACAAACATTGCCAGAGGGCGGCACTTATGCCAACGGGGTGAGAGTCGGGGTAAAGAAAGGTGGGCGTAGGGGGATGTGAAGCCGATGCATGGCGTGGACAACAAACCTTGTCACATGACTTTTGTCTGCCACCAACGCTCCATTCTCATGCACCAAGTGCGCTAAGGCAACATTTTTAGGTCCCGAATCAGGATGGTAGTCGGCAAGGGACATAAGACCTCCCTTTTTGTGTTCACATATCCATACCGGAAACTTTTTTTTTTAAAGCAGCCCTATAAAGGGGCAAGTCCTGCTTGATGAAAAGAGAATACCCCATTTGAGAATAAATTGTGGAGGGGGTCTTGCACTGGTGTCCTGGACTACTGTCGGCTCCCCTGAGGCCATCCAACATGATTCTCAAAGAGAAAGCGGTCCCTAAGATACAGCATTCTATTTGCGAATCAGAAACCACCATAACCTGAGTGTTGCTTTGTGATCAAGGCTTGTGGTTGCCAATCATCGATGCTGGTCATTACGAACCACAACTAGGAGGGTCTTGCAAGGACGTTCCTTAACGCAATTTAGAGTGGGCTGCATAACCCATGTATGAGTCAGAATGGTATTTCCTATTTGCAGGTTAGTAACTAGTAAAAAGGAGAAAAAAAAACCTTTAAGGTTGAAAACCCTGTGGTTTTGAAAAATGCAGGATTTGTGATCACCAAGGAACTTTTTACATCAGGTCCTGTGTGCCCTACATTTGTTAAGAATGAAAAAAACTGGAATAGCATATTAAAATAAGTAGCAACAATTACGTTTCGCTATTATGAATTCGTATATTTTGAATGTGATCAGAACGACCTGTGTGCGTCTGAAATTCGTTTTGTTTGCTTCATGCCTCCTAGTATTACACCTTTAAGTGCAAGTAATATTTGGTTAGGGTGCGGCAGCTTTTACTTGTCAGAATATATGATGAATAAACTGTTATGTGGGTTTCCTGAATGCATCTCCTTCAACAAATTGTAGGCTCAGCATGATGGAATTCCTAACTTAAACAGAAAGAGAAAGACATATTTACAAAGCGAGCCATTCAAGCAGGTGGTGCCTTGCTAGCTTTGAATCCAACAATAAATTGGAATACAATGCCAGTGTTCAGCGTCAGTTCACAAGAAGGCACATTTTCAGGAGTGATTTTATAAGGCGATGCCAAAGATGTAACGCACTCTGTGGCACAGTGTTCTTCAGGCCTCGCTTACAGACAGCTTCAGCTGTTTGTTGTCCAGAGGGTTGTTGACAACGCAATTAACAAAAAGCATTGAGTGGGCTTTGGGTCAGCACCTTGCTAATAACCGGATTGTTTTCTTGTCTATCTCCAGCCCTGCGGGTAACAGCGGTGGGGCCGAATTGGGGGGATTTCAGGGAAGATGCAGATGGGAAATTATTTATTTATTTAATTTTCACTCCCGCAAAATCCCCCCCAACACGTCTCCACCGCCCCACCCCTGTTACCTACGCGGACCGGGGCTGTCTATCTCACTTCCCTGACTCTTATTCTGTGGATTTTCTCCCAGGTCGTTCATTTGTTCCTTTCTCTGATCATGTCATCTTTAATATGTTTCTTACTGGTTGAATGAGATGTATCCTTCCACTCTTTACATTTTCATTTGTTTTTCAACACTCCATGGAATTGTCGCTCTCTCATCCACTCCTTTCCCTCACATCCTTGTGCCCTCACTCTCTTTAGGGACTTCCCATTCCCTCAGCTCCTCTGTTGCTCCACCTCGTCCCTTCCCATGCACCTTATTTTTTTTGGGGGGGGGGAGGGGAATAATGTTGGTTTGGTGAGGGCTCAGTAGCTGCTCTGTCACTGCAAGCTTTTTTTCTTTATGCAGCATTGTATGGACACTTTTTTTTAATTCAACATTTTAAATGGAAGTCAGCTGCCATGGAATAGCAAATTAAAGTTTTTAAAATACCAAAATAGCTGCCGGTGCACCACAAAGTGTGTGTATGTTGTGCATGCATCGGCAGCCATCATAGAATGCTCCTTGTTACAAAAACGATTCCAAGACGGCCAGCCATGCATCTGCATGCTTTTGAGCAGAGTGTTGGACATGTACTGTGACACGTGCTGCCGGGTGCTCTATAATGGGTAGCACAATGCATTGCAAGGCAAGAGTATGGAACCTCCTGCCTCTAGCTGGAATGAGCATGCTTTCAGATCTAAGAACATTTGAAAACGTAATTACTTAAGTGAGCAGGAGGTGCTGGAAAAGAATCAGCGAGGTAACACCCGGCAGAGGGTTAATGATTTACTTCTAGTTGACCTATATCAGAGAGGTGATAGATTTATAAGGTTTCGCAATGCACGTCACCTCAGTTCCCTGAACCACTCCCTGCCTCGCTCACTCACTCCACATCCAGGCTCCCTCCCTCGCTCACTCACTCCACATCCAGGCTCTCTGCCTCACTCACTCACTCACTCCACATCCAGGCTCCCTGCCTCGCTCACTCACTCACTCCACATCCAGACTCCCTGCCTCGCTCACTCACTCCACATCCAGCTCCCTACCTCGCTCATTCACTCCACATCCAGGCTCTCTGCCTCGCTCACTCACTCACTCCACATCCAGACTCCCTGACTCGCTCACTCACTCCACATCCAGGCTCTCTGCCTCGCTCACTCACTCACTCCACATCCAGCCTCCCTGCCTCACTCACTCCACATCCAGGCTCCCTCCCTCGCTCACTCACTCCACATCCAGGCTCTCTGCCTCACTCACTCACTCACTCCACATCCAGGCTCCCTGCCTCGCTCACTCACTCACTCCACATCCAGACTCCCTGCCTCGCTCACTCACTCCACATCCAGCTCCCTACCTCGCTCATTCACTCCACATCCAGGCTCTCTGCCTCGCTCACTCACTCACTCCACATCCAGACTCCCTGCCTCGCTCACTCACTCCACATCCAGGCTCTCTGCCTCGCTCACTCACTCACTCCACATCCAGCCTCCCTGCCTCACTCACTCCACATCCAGCCTCTCTGCCTCACTCACTCCACATCCAGGCTCTCTGCTTCACTCAGTCACTCAAAATCCCGGCTCCCCGCCTCGCTCACTCACTCCAGATCCAGAATCCCTCCACCACAGACTTAGTCACTCTCTCACCAGCGTGTCCAAAACAGTTCAGAAGGTAAAATACAACTGTATTTCCCTGGGAATCCTCCTTCCGGAGCCCTCCAAATATTAAGGGGTACGCCTGTTCAAATGAGTCAGGGATTCCCTGATGCTCAGCTCACGCAGCTGGGAATGCAGCAAAACAGCCAGCAGTCTCAAGACACCCATAAAGCAGTGAACACACGCCTGAAAATTACATCCCTCACTGGAAACTGATGAGATGAGTAATCGTGCAGACTATTTATAACCAGCCCTGGGTGGAATATTGCACTCTGCATTATCGCGGTTCACTGACACCAGCAAACCTCCCTTCCAAGTGCTTCCTGTTAACAAGGTGTAGCCTGACCCCAGGATGTGTGAAATCACTTACAACCCAGCCAACGCGAAGCCAGGCCCTGGAAGAAACTGAACTGTCACCTGTTCTTTATTACATCTTTTCGAGTTAAAAAGCTGCTAGAGATTTGAATAGGTTTTTTTAACTTCTGTATTGTTCCTTAAAGGACTCTGCAGAGACATAACATCTTTTGACATTTATTATTTTACTTTCCACTCTCAAATAAGCATGCCATTTGAAAGGTATGCAAAAGTAAAATTAAGAAAGAAATGGCATATGTATAATCATACTGGCATTGGTGCCACCATACTTTTTAAAGGTTTTGAAGCCACCTGGGACATCCAAGTGTAGTAATAACATAGGTTTTACTACCACTCAATATGAAAACCATATTCTGAACCTTGCAAAGGAGAACGATGCACCCTACATTGATTCTCCTGGGATTTGAGCCACAGGTTGAACAGATTTCTGTAGAATACAATGTGAGAGATGCTCGATCTGATCAACAGATAATCAAAAAAGTGCATTAGATCCTTGTCATAAATGATTACTATAGTCTTAGAGCCCACATAACCAGCTCTACCTACCAATAATGGCTCACTCCAGGGTTAAATGCCTGAGCCTTTGGGTCGGGCCTTTAACAATGGAGTGCGCCATTAAGGGCCAGGAGAGCCCGCTACGGAGGGCTCCAAGGCTATTGGAACATTCCGCACCCGAGGGAAGAATGTTCTAATTTGTAAAACAAATGCCTCATGGAGCTCGAGGGGTTAAAATCCTCTCGGGCTCCGTGAGGCCTTTGTTCACAGCAACATCTGTGAAAGGAAAACATTAGAATGTTGATACTCCCTGCTTCTACCAGCCATTAGAAACCTGGAGCACTCCATTGCCTTCAATAGAGTGCTCAACATTCCAATGTTCTACTAAGGTTTCTTCTCAAATCCTCTGTTTCTTCCCTCAACCCAATATTCAGAAAGCATACCATATAGGGGTTTCTTGACCTCAAAAAAGAGACAGGGATCACAACTCTGTTATTTGCCAACATTTCCCTCATTATCTCTCTCACATGCACACATTCAGTGCCTTGTCAATAAAGGGGAGAGTGGATCCTGCTGTCTGCCTTTTATCCGTGAATCAGTTCTAATCATTTATGACATAATCGATTTACAGCAGTGTCACAGTATCACAGTCATGTGGGTAAAGCAGAAACAGTCCAATGTACCAACAGCTGAGGAAATGTTTTGATTAGCTACTTGTTACTGTACTTTTAGGAACATTACATGCAAGACTTATCACAGGAAGGATTCAGTTTGAGCCTGATTACTTTCACCTTGGATAATTGAAGAGTAGGGATGTAAAACAATGGTGTCAGGTCCTGATTGATTAGATCTGTCATTGACCTGTTGCAGCTGTGCATATCATACCTGAGAGGTTCCCTGACTCCAGAGCCTGGGGTGCTCCTCTGCATGTGTTGGACCTTTTCTGATCGTTGGTTGGCTGACAGTGTAAAGTTTTCTTTATAAATTTTCTCCTCAGAAGGTTATCCGCAGCGTTACCACGACTCTGCAATATTTCTGCTTTTTTCAGTGCCTACCTGGACCCTCTGACTCGGCTAATTCGTACTTATGACATCAGTTTTCTAGAATTATGTCCGTGCCTTCTCCCCACCTGCCCTCTCTCCCGTTGTCCGTGCCTTCTCCCCCATTGACTGTGCCTTCTAGAATTATGGCACACAACTGTTCAGATTTGAAACTGGATCCGAGTGGCACTGGATGAAATCCAAACACCTTGTATCTGACAGTAATGAAATAATCGACGATTATCCTTAAATGAAACTAGCCAAAATGGAGCTTCTTGTGGTTTGTTAACTGACTCTCAGTCATCTAGCTTGAGTCAACAGGGACGTGCCACACACAAGTTTCTCATGGGAAGCTGGGTGAATTTAGACCCAACACTTTAACTACAGATCTCAATGGTTTTTAAGGCATGGATCTGTCAGTGCTAGCCAATGAAAAGGAGTTGTCCTCAATGGGTGTATGCAGTAATTGCTCTGGTCTTTCAAGGACCATGTATGCTAACACTGCCTACCTGGTTGTTCCGTATTATAGGGTGACCTATCTATACCAGCTACAGAATGCAACCTCCCACCTTACGTGCCACTTTTAACTGAGGAGCCCATGAGACTCAAGCCATGAACTAATTGCATTGGCTTTCTGTGCCTGAACAAATTCATTTAATTCCCATTGACGTATCAACCAACATAGCCTCCTTTTTTGCTCAACAGGCTAATTCTATGCAGCCAAAATAAATCTGTGCTTGGGCGTCAGAGTCTTCTGGCAGTACTAAAGTTTAAGAAGGCAGAAGCTGGTGGTAGAGCATTTTCAGTCCATCCATTAAGGCTCTGAAACAATCTTCCAGCATGTGTGAACGTGGACATACTGCTGCAGGCCGTTTTGTGGGTACTTAGCTCATCAGCTTTCCAGCTCCCTACTCTTATGCTGTTCACCCAGCTCTCCGCCCGGCACCAGTTTGAATTGTTGTGGTGGCATCTTCAGAAAAGCCTTTAGTGCTAGAGTTGGTCTAATTCCACTGTAAAATATGAACCCATCATCACTTGTGAAAGAGCCGACCATATGTTAAAAATCTTGAGGTATATGGCCCTTTGCTAATTATCATGTGTGGGCATGTACGCCAATGATGAGAATAAAACAAAGTAGTTCTTGCTAGGCCTCCAAAACCATACAAAGTGAAGCTCAGCATAAACAAAGAACAATCACGTAGTAGTATGACAAGTATTGGTCTTGTGGAAATGCTTGTTGTTATAAGTTGTGTACTGAGGCCAGTCCTCTAATAAGATGTTGTTTGTATAGAACGTTTAGTTGATCTACAGTAGTTGCCAAAGACATTAGGACTTCTCTTCCAATGTTTGCCTTTCTCAATATGCCAGGCTGCCTTTATCCCCCTCTTTGACCCTCCAATCAATCCCTTTCTGGGCTGGCTTAAAATAGGGAGACTGCTTTTTAGTTCGAGCCTAGAGCCAGCGCGCTTGCGCTGCTCTGCGAGGCTTATTGTAGATGAGTAGGTCAATAGAAGCTCCGCCCACTCTCCGCCTTTATTTGCGATTGGCTTCTGTCATTGTCTGTCCTAAATGCTTGCTTCTGATTCGTCTATAGGCGTATTAGTCCCTCCTTAGTACCGCCTCCTCCTCATTTGTCACCTCCCATGGCGACTGGCCCCTTTACCTTGGTTGTTACACAGTACTGTTATTTAGACTGTGAGCACTATTTTCTTTAATGAGGTTCTCCTACTGCAGGCACGACGTGCTTTGTTGCCTTCTTCCCCCCGCCCACCCTCCCTCCCATTGTCCGTGCCTTCTCCCCACCTGCCCTCCCTCTCGTTGTCCGTGCCTTCTCCCCCGTTGACTGTGCCTTCTTGTATTTACCTTTCCTTTTTTATACGATGGTTGTGTTGATTGCAACCACTATAAATCGGCGCCAACAGTGCTGCCCACACAACTCCTTTGTTGAACGGATGCCTTTAGGCAGTCTTTCACTGGGATTGTTCTCTGAAACAGTGTGTAGTCTTCCAGCAATGTGCATGTAAGATATACCCGAAAATGAAGAATAAAACAGAAGTAAAAAAAACTGTTCAAATCTCCAGCATGACTCTTTTAAAAAACTAAATATGAGTTGTTATATACTATGTTTGAGTATGTCGCAGAACCACAAATATATTAAACCTAACAGATTCTTGGGGAACCCAGAACACGCAATAAGAAAATGTCCATGAATCCTCACACGCCTTTTTAATTTGATTTTATTTTTTACCAAATTGATGCTTTTATGACATACCCTTTTACTTGCATAGTCCTCAACAGTGGAGAGTTGATGAAGGGTGAGAAAATAAATCTAGGCAAAAGCAGATTTTTGTATTTTATTTCAATGATAAAGGAATAAAATATATACATTATGTCTCCGTAATTTCATTCACCCTACACTGCTGTTACAAACAAATGGCTGTTCACTGCATCTGCACGTGTAGTATGTTTGCTTTGCTGCTTGCTTAATGATTCATGTGGCTGCAAAGAATCTGCAACCAAGGTTCATAGATTGATGTCTTCAGATCACATTTATATATGCATGTCTATACTCAGTTGTGTGACATAATGTTGAGAGTAACAATATTGAATGACACATATATTGTGGACCAGAATATCTCCAAACAAAAGGCAAAGATATAATATTCTTAATAAATATCCAATTAAAAATACGATTTTTTAAATATTAAAATAGTAAAGAAATGATATAATTTAAAATAAAGTTTCAATAAGGTATAGTAAAATGTACATATACTTCCTCGCACAGTCTTCCTCTTCAACTAGTGACATGGCGGCACGTTACTTTAAGCAATCTATATTACACACATGTGAGAGCACTTTAAAAATAGGATTGCGGAGGATAAAATGCGCGTGATTAATTGAATACATGTGCTACATTTTATTGAACTTGAGTTGAAATGGTGGCATTTGTGATATAGTGAGATCGTTTAGCGTGTGTCTAAGCGATGCCTCTTTTTCTCTTAATTAATTATGGATATGTAATAGAAAGCATCTGCAACATGTACTTTTAAACATTTTGGCTAAATTGAGCCAATGCTTAATTTGAGCCGGTGGTTTCCAGGGCTCATCACCAACACTTAATCATCAACACCTGTGCTTTTCATGAGCACCATCTAAAGACACATTAAGTTACAGGGAGATTAAGTGATTTGCAGAGAATCACAGGATGTTGAGCCGTCCTGAGACTCTATCAGAGTTCCCCCGGTCCGAAGTCTGCCGTTCTTGCCATTACACCTCATCCTCTCCCCACTTTCATGGTTAGCAGTAGGTTCTGTTTTAGGCGGCACTAACAGGAGAAATGGGCCGGTGAAAGCTGCCTTCTGACTAGAGCCCCTGCATTTATTGTTTACAAATTAACCACTGCATTTAGCTAACTTTAGAAAGAGTCAACTGTTGCAAAAATGAATCAATCCATGTTATCAAGGACAAACCCCCCTGTCAATTAGCTTCTAGGGGGCATATTATCAAGACAGGTGATAAAATTATCACTGCTTTAGCGGCAGATAACTGCCGCTAAAACGGCGATAATGGGCTGGATAATATGCTCTATGGAATTCCAATTGAAGCCCATGTTAGATGTCCTTCACATTTAACATGGGTTTCAATTGAAATTCCATAGAGCATATTATCAAGCCCATTATCGCCGTTTTAGCAGCCGTTTTCTGGCGCTAAAACTGCGATAATTTTATCGCCTGTCTTGATAATATGCCCCCAGGTTAATAAAAACTGGATGTAAAGTCGTAAAGCCACATGCTGTTCCTCAGTTTTCAGTTTAGTTAATATCACTTTCACATGCTGTTAAATAATCAGAACCCAGAGGGAACTGATGTCTGACTGGTAGTAGGTCACTTGTCACAAGAAGGAGGGCATAACTGTGTATTTCATTCTTACCATTAGTTTTTCATAGCCTTAAAACAGGGTGCCTAGTGAACTAGCTTTGGCAAAGGTAATAGGTCTGGCTTTAATGAGCTAATACATACAACTAAAGCCTTGAACAAATGCGGTTTACACGTATTGGTTTATTAATGTCAGATCCACTGACTTTCACAATGCTTGTTTTAACATGAGAAGTGGCGTCTGTGTTAACCAAACAGTTCCTCCCAGCTGTTGTTTCTCTCCAAAAAAATTACCTTATTAATTGGAATGGGAGCACTTCTTAGGACGGGATAGGATGCACCAAACAGCCAACAACTTGAGGTGAGACATGCTAACTACTTTGAAGCACACTGTGTGTGTGTGTTTGTTTGTGTGTGTGTATACATATATATATATCTTTTTTTTAATTATTATTTTTATTTTAGAACAGTAGGGACAGAATCTCTGGAAAAAAATAATAGACAAAAAATGTGCTCTATCTGATTGTAGGCAGTGCAAACGTCATCTTTTGTTGAGAAGTGATTCTTTACTCAAATTTTCGGTTGCCTTCCTTCTTTGGCTTGTGACTGCATCATAGGAGCACACATTATGCATACTGCTGACTCTCAGCATCATCCACTTTCGGCGGTAAGTCCGTACATCAGTGGTGTCCAGCAACTGATAAAAGAACATACGGTGACCGCGACTAAATAGTCACTGATGAGTCATGACAGTAAGAGCAGCGAGCAAGCTGCCCCCAAAAGGGGAAAATATGAAGGGACGTACCAGGGTTGGTGCTAGGATTTTCTGGACTCTGGGCAAAAGGGAAGGTGCGAGGCCCCTGAAATTTTCATAAGTGATACATTCTGGGCTTGGGAAGCTGCTTTGTGAAGACTCCTCTTGGGCCGCAGCTCCTCCTCTCAGCCACCTATAAGCACAGCTTTTACAGCCCGTTTCAGACTGAAGTTGTGAGAATTGCTTGGGGCTGAGTTATAAACCTGTGTGGGCTAAAGTGCTGACAATGGGCGTCCTGCGGAGTCACTGATTGGGCAGCCCGAGAGGTGTCCCCCTCCCCTAGGCCTTCCCACACCATCCCTTAGAGGCCCAGGGAGAGGGTCCCCTCCCATGGGCCCAATTTTAAAGAGACACCTTTCTTTCAACTTGATCGGCAGGGGTACATAAGGCCCGGTGGGATGTTGCAATTGTGCTGGTTCCATGCTGGTAGGCTGAGTGCGAGGCCCTGTGCAGCTGCCCACACTGCCCATGTCTTGTGCCGACCCTGCAACATACTTGTATTTTTAAGAACAATGCATGCCCCTGCTCCTTTTGTGCCAGTGTGCTTCCTCGTTGGTAGTACAAAGTGCAGATCAGGGTTGCGATGCCTAATTACCAAGAAAAGTGCCCTTTCTCCTACGCTTGGCCAATTCTCTGAGTTAGCGCATGCGCCGAGGGGGCTATAGTTCAAATCTGCTGGTAAACGTGTTTCCCTGCAAAAGACCCAGCTCTCAGCTTTTGACGGTCTGACCAGAGGTGTGGGTAGTTATATATTTACCCTCCCTTGTGTAGGGACTATAGAGTCCCCCAATTCGGAAGGCGGGTGCAGGGTGCACCTGCTGAGATACAGCGCATAGGCTGGGGTTTTTGGGTGGAAGGTGTGTAGTGGTGTGTTCTAGTCATTTTTCGCTGCAGTGACCCCACTCCTGTGCAGTGATGTGAAAGCAGCTGGGGCTCCATTGCCATCGGGTGCCCTAAAAAGCACGGTTCATCTACAGGAAGTCATTCTACTGATCTCTTCACCCATAGTTGGCACAGAAATATTGGGATTTTTGCATCAGTACAACATATTAAGCACCTTCCTCGTGAGATAGGGGACGCTGGAACACGCCTATATGTATACCTTAATATGGCATAACGAGGATCACTGAAGGGCGAAGCAGTATTTTGCCTCTTTTGTGAAGTGCTCCGCGTATTACAGTCGCGCTTGCCCACTAGAATCGAGTTGGCCAGTGCGGCACCCGATGTGTGCCCTCCAAAAAGGACACCAGCACATTCAAATCGCAAAGTTAGCTTGTGCATCTCTTAATACAGAATGTTTAAGTTTGAGTTCCTTACCAAAATATGTGCAAACTGGTACCAAACGCTGTTTTCAACGAGACAAAAGGCTATTTCCACACCCATAAACTAACTATTTCATTTATTTGCACAGGTATCCACCGGTAACTGTCAATCGCAAAGATATTTTTTTACTGAAATGTACAACAATATGTGTGATGCACAGAGCAGTTCAAATGATCAGTTTCACTTTCTTATAATATCGTATTCTAATGAGTCTACCAGACATCGTGGAACATGGAAGTGAACTGTGAACATTAAAATGAAATGGATAGTCTGCTAAAAGTACTGGCGATGTGTCAAGGAAATCTAGAGCGCGGAGGCATTCGATGGCTCAAAAACCCGCCCCATGATGTAGTACTATAAATGGAAAAATATACATGTATTCGCTATGAACACCGGTTTGTGGTTAGCTGGAAAGTACAGATGTCACATGTGGTCTAGTGCTTTTCTCATTTTTTGTCAAACGGACACTGCACAACTGTGACATCGCCCAGTTACCATGACATCCATCCAGTAAGTGAACAATCACATGTTGAAGTGCGTATAGTTTTGCAGCAATAATTTCAAAATGGCCCATTTGGCTGGCACTGGCAGCAGCGCACATATCAACTTCCTGAGCATGGCATGTCACACGAATATGTCAGCTGCCACCCTGGATGGAAGGCTGAGAAACCCGCGCATGGTCCCAGCAGAGGCACACAACAAACGAGTCTTCTGAGATGTGCCACTGGATATCATGTGAGAATGCTACATGTATTGTAAACCTGTGCGTTTTGTGAGTGCTTGAAAACTCACAGGTGGTCTCGTGTCGGAACAGGCATTCAGAAATAGTTGTTTTCTCAGTACATGGATGCATAGTTGGGTGCATTTAATCCTTGCTTGTGATCAGTGGGGGTCATATATCGCCCTTGCCCCGCTGACTTAGTACTGTATTTCTGTTAATTCGGTGTATGGTTCTTCACACAGCAGGCTGAACATCAGTTTATCCTCGCAGCTCTGCACAAAGAGTTTCTGATACATTCTTTAGTAGCTCCCAAAACTGTTAGACACTGTCCTCAAAATTACCCTCAGGGCAGTTAGTGCAATTCACAGCCAGCAGGGGCGGCTCTAGGCTCATGGTGGCCCTGGACAGGGAGCGTAGGTAGGGGGCCCCGGAAGAGGGGGTCCGGGCAGGGCGGAGCGCGGAGGCCAGTGAAGAAGGAGGGGGGGGTCAGGGTGTTTGGAAGTGGAACAGAGCCGGAGGCCGCCAAATCCCTGCCAGGGGCCGCCACGCAAATATGTATCCATCCTCAGAGGATTATTATATTAAGGATATATATTGGTGTGATGGCCCCTGGGGTTTGGTGGCTCTGTGCAGGTGCACAGCTTGCACATGCCTAACGCCGCCCCTGCAGCCAGGCCCATATCAGTGCCAGCCAGGTGAAGAGCATGGGGTGAAATCTGGTTGAGAGAGGCATGGATTGCTGCATTGTCACTCTTAGAGGAGAAGCTCCCGTGCAGGTACCTTTCAAGGCATGGTTCGTCTTTCTGGTAGAACTCCTTGGAAGTCAGTATCTGAATGGGCACAATCCAGCAGAAAGAAAGGCCAAGGCTCTCCTTGTAATGCTGTAGGAAGTGCAAGACAGTATGGCCATGATAGAGCGAACGCCAGACTCAGAAGGGGATGATTATGCTCAGTGCTGCTGATTCCTTTACACCCTCCACCCGGCCCTTCCAGGCACGGCCAGTCTCCTGACCAATGAGGCTTGTATCCACAAAAGCCTGCCAGACCTATCAATGAATCATGTAGTTGGGAGGTTCTTTCAGGAGCGTAGCTTCGGGGTGGGGGTACGGGGTGTTACACCCCCCTAATAAATATATTTTCCGATAATAGTTGGGTACAGGTGCCTCCCGTTGGGTATGGTGAGGTGTCTGTCGGAGTTCAACAGGGATTTTTACACACACATACCGACAAAACCACAACCACACATTCTCCCTTTCTGTTATGAAATTCTTAAAAATGTTGTTTATTTCACAAAATATTGTGTTTTCTCTTACATAGTACCCCTACCAATCTGCTTGCCTCTCCCTTTACACTGCCTCTAAGTGCCCCTTTCATGCACCCTGCTTGTAGCATAATTTATTTCATTTTTATATGCCAGTGTGATTGTTGGAAAATCTGAAGCTCACACCCCTCCAATTTTCCTGACCAAGATATGCTCCTGGGACTCTCGCTACTGCATTCCAAGGCCTGTACAGCTGGGTAGCAACAGCAGGAGCACTTCAAGATATTGGCGGAGTGACACAATAAGTTGTTGAGACACCAGCTGTTGGTTCAGCAGGTGCCAAACCTCCTTGAGAGGCATGAGTAAACAAAGAAGCAACTTGATTCGCAGTTCCGGAGTCTATTACTTTGGTGATCCCTGTGCAGAGCGATCTATGGATCCATTCCAGCAGTCCCTGGCACTTCACAGGGTTTGTGGTGAGCTGTGCCTGATAAGGCCTCACCAACAAGGTTGGAGCACCAGTTCTGCTGATGTATCTTCACATGAACACAGTCACGGGCCTGCAGTTCATAGCAGGCAGGTCCCTGAGAACTGAACCGGGGAACATCCATTACGACGCGGTGTTTACACCGCACTACCATTACAACGCTGGTTTTACAACGCAAGTCGTTACCACGACTTGCGCTGGAGGACGCTCTAGGCTAAGGAATAGTAGATTTACTATTCCAACACCTTCCCTCCTGTACGTAGGCTGGTGTTGGAATAGTAAATCTTGCTATTCCGAAGTCCAGCACCCTACAGCGCAAGTCGTGGTAGCGACTTGCGTTGTAAAACCAGCGTTGTAATGGTAGTGCGGTGTAAACACCGTGTTGTATTGACATACAACCACATAACCTTTTTGAGACAGCAAATCAGTTTGCAATATTGCAGAACCATATCATCATCCAAGTGCAAGTAAAGCAAAGCTGGTGATTTCGGAGGGGTAGACGGAAGCAACATAGGACTTTGGGTAGATTTCTTTTTTTAGGACTGACTAAAATGTCCCAGAGTGCCAAAGGAAGAGTGTTGGGTCACTTAAGCCCAGATTCTCTGCAAATCTTAGCTATTTTGTTCTTTAAAATGAAATTGAATTTTTTTTATCTTTTAGGGAACTCAGGGTGGTAAGCACAGTGAAAATGTTGCTTGGTTCATAAAGCTTTACACAGATGTTGGAATACAAATGGAAACAAATAGTACCCATGTCATTATCCTCAAGGGATCCTGAAACAGGTGAATAAAGTCCTTCAACAGTTTATTGTCTACAGTGATAGCATCAAGTTCATTGTCAGCATCTGGAGCAACCTGTCTCCCATGCTTGCCTCGCCACACTCCTTCAGCTTCTTTTTTTACAATTCTGTTTTAACCAAACATTCTTTTCGACTTTAGAGGTGTGTAATTCAGAAGGAACCTTCAAGGAATACATGACGGATTCAGCAACGTGATACATACATGGGGCCTTATTTATGAAGGCCTTGCGCCGCCGGTGCGTCACTTTTTCCCATGTTAAAAATGACGCACCGGCGGCGCAAGGTCTTCATAAATCTGCCCCATAGTATGTTCAGAACTAGGTGATATGGCTGCCTTATTTCAGCTTGCTCAGCGAGGGCGTTCCTACAGACACTTCATCTTGAGGAGTCTGATCAGCAGCATTTTTAACAATTGCAATATTAGATGGCAGTTTAAGAGCATCTTAGGACTGTGGTAGAGATGAGGAATGTTTTTTTTCTACAGTTTTATATAGCGCGAACTAGACCCGATAAATCGGGTATCAGAGCGCTTTACATGAGCACGAGTTTCGTTACAGGACACATTTATTTCTGTTAGGCGCAGGGAGATTAAGTGATGTGCCCAGAATCACAGGATGTTGAGCGATGTTGCCGAGACTCGAACCCAGTTCCCCAGCTTCGAGGTCGACCGCTCTAGCCGCAAGGCTACATCCTTGTTGCAGCCACAGGAGCCCAGAGTAGCTGGCATTGTTTTAATCAGTGAAAATTGTTACTGTTTTTTGAACAGCTGATTTACGGTGTTGAGTGGCTGCAATCAATTCAGTCACTTGGGCTGAATAAACATTTGGTAAACATCAATTCTCAATCACTTTTACATAGAAGATAAAGCATAGCCTGCAACCAGGGTACCATTATCATTTCTGAAACATGAATCATCAACATAATATACAAGGTCACCGTTTGTTAAAGATGCATCAGTGAGATCAACACAAGGTTTAGTTAGCTGGACTGTGGTCAGAAGGCAGGCATGGGGGTCACCTTCATGAGCAGTTGGGATAAGAGTGGAAGCTGTGTGCTTCTCCCTCCCGTGCTGTTCTCAAGAGAGTATTCCTCCCTCTACATGGAGTGCGAGTCAGCGGTTTTCGAGCTGGGTGCACCACCCTAGACACGGGCATAGGGGTGCTGGTGACACCCGCAGGCCATCTTTGTCCTTCTGGGTCCCTGGGATGGGGTCTCAGGACACTCTTCACCGCATGTGCCAGCCATCTTCTTTCTTTGCGTCAGTCCCCGAAGAGACAGAGTTCACAGAGGGCTTAAAGTGTGTACAGGGAGGTATTCATTTAGACCCCTCTCCCAAATGAATTGTATAAAAAAACAGTCATGCTGACTCCCAGGCCCACCCTGGGTGATTTCTGTTAAGATACAGCTGTGCACCACACGCTTGTTTTCATGTTTGTCTTTGTTTTAAAAGCCAAACCTTCCAAAGTGCATACCTTGGGCCCTCGGAGCGACTTTGTTCATCTTCGGGTTGATTTGCTCCTAGTGGCAAGGGCTAGCCATCAGGAGCATTTTCAACAGTTCCTATAGCCTCTGAAGGGTTACCCTCTGTAGAGGGTTTGTTTTTCTGGCTCCCTACACCAGCCTTCTTCTTTGACTGCCGGTGCTTCCCTCCTGGTAGGGGTATCTTGTTCAACCCCATCGCCACCGCCAACAAAACATTTTTTGTCTGCACTACCAGGCCCCATAGCCTCCTGGAATCTGTCTTGCAGAGCACCTGGGGTGAGAATGGAGTCCAGGTTTATGCTAACTGGTCCTCAATGGACATTAGGTGGCTAGTGCCACTGGCCCTGGATAGTTGCAGCCTAGCCCTGGGGTCAGCTGGAGTCAAAGTCCTTAGTCGATCTTGGCAGGGCATCAGGTGGCTTCTCTTTCGAGTTAGTCATTCTTCCACTATCGATGCTCCCAGGTCTTCTCCTCTGTCTTTCCCTTGTGCAGGGGTTTTTAAGTGGAGGTGTGAAATTCTAGATGCTAGTCACCCCTGGCCAATCCTAGGATGCGACATCATCTGTCTACCCCTAATCCAAAATGGCACTGTCAATGTTTCTCTGAACAGAGCTCCTGTTAGGGCCTCAGCTCCACCCCTAGCTGACATCACTGTAAGGATCCTTCCCCCCCAAATTTCAAAGGTGAGTCCCTCCTGTGTGTGCTGAAGGTTACGGGACTTCCTCCTTTGTTCAGTGTGCCTGATCTGACCCAGCCCAGGTGCAGTGTGACAAACTTATAATCAGATGTAGATTTTGCCCACACCCCTTTCCTCGCCCAGACATTGGTCTGTAACTGGTAAGTGCCCCCTTTGTGTGGGGAGACGTTTTCCCTCTGCTGGGGAGCAGATTAATTTTTTTTAATTTTTTTTATTTCAAAGTATTTTTATTGAAAATATAATTTGCATGTACAATATAATGCAGTTTGGCCCATTTACTTAGCTTTAGTGATAGTGGAGACAAAAAGAAAGAAAGAAGAAGAGAGGGGGGAAGGGGGGGAGAAGATTAATTACCTTGGAACATTAGGGGTACAAAGGCCTGAAATCTGACTGTGAGCTGAGCCAGAGAATTATGACAGTTCCTGAAATCCCATAAGATGTATATGTGGGGTGTTGGGAACTGCATATTCAAATTTGGCATGCATGTCTTACCCCAGTTTGACATCTTGCTGTGCTCTGTAAGCATAAGTTAAGCAAAACTGCAATTTCAGGCAGATTGTACCTGTATGTATAATATAATGATAGCGACTACACAAATTTCCCCTACTGACACATCTAGGAATGCCAGATAAAATTATAAGGTCTACCCCAGGTCAAAGTCCCTTCTGTGTCAGGGTACCTGTGCACAATTACCGGGCTGTGCATGACGGTTGTTTCCATGTGTGGGCCACATGCATGTGCACATGCGTTCAATTGTAACCAGCCTAGTGCCCCTTAATCTAAGTGTACTGCAGTGGCCTTATCTTAATAGGTGGACTCTGGAAATAAACATGCTCACTCCAATTAGTGTGAATTTTCAGTAAGTGGGACTCGGGTAGTGAGACACACTTACAGTAAAAGTCCAAAAACCTGGTAATCAAAAGCAAAACATCATTGTGGACTAAACTGGTGGAACCCATTTGCTACAACATCCCACCCTCACTACCTATTAACTCACCAGTTTACTTTATCAGATTACGTTCCTGATCTTTAGGGAGTAGCAACACCAGCCAGGCTAGAAACTAATGAATGCATACCACAGAACTGCAGTTCTTCTCCTGGACTCACCAGTTACTACGCAGGGAACGTAACGCTTGGGCCATGGTCCATTACTGGCACCAGAAATGGTGCAGGGCCTGGATAGTTGACAACCCTGCCCATAAACCGCCTCTAGATAGGTTAACTGTACATGCCTTGTGAATGGACCAATCAAAGAAAAAGGAAGCGCACCAGAGAAGGGGGTTTAGAAGTGAACTCTAGAAGCTATCAGAGCCTGTCATTCAGAGTGTAGAACAAGGACTGGCAGGAGGGCAACTGAGGTCCTTTTCCCTTTACTTCCAGACTGGCACTAGTGAACGGATGTATGTCGTTACTACGCATGCTTTTACAACGCATGCCTTTACCACTCAACTTTTACAACGCAAGTCGTTACAACGACTTGCGTTGGGGGGCGCTGGATAGTGAATAGTTTAATTTACTATTCCAACTCCAGTCCCCGTGGATAGTAGGGAAGGTTTTGGATAGTAAATCAAACTATTCCCTATCCTACAGCGCCCCCCAGCGCAAGTCGTTGTAACGATTTGCGTTCTAAAAGTTGCGTGGTAAAGGTAGTGTGTGGTAAAAGTTGTGTTGTAAACGCTGTTCCCCCTAATGAACAGATACACTTTTGGCTCCACCTGATTACAGATTCAAGAGAAGGAAAAGACTTTGCTTACATCCCTCTGAATTACTGTCCAGTGTGGCGTGAAGTCAACATATTCCTAAGTTTATAAAGACTGTGAAAAGCCGAATAAACGTATTTTGTGACGTTCACCTTGACTCCTTCCGAGTGTTCCTTCTGATCCAAATTCCCTGTAGTTTTTTCCTTTGTTTTTCCTTCTTTTCCTCCTCCTTTTCCTTTTCATGCGAATGACAGGCCTGTTACTTTAAGCAACAGAAGAAATGAGGGTGCCCTCCTCTGCATCTGATGTAACTGGGTTTCCTGAACTGTTTGGCTGAGGTCCCTGCTGGCCGAGCGGTGCGCACCCGTTCTCTGGAGCATACCCTCATAAACGCTCCCAGTCCGCACTGCCACGGCAGCAACACCTCCTAAGGAGAGAGAACAACTTAAAGGATAGAGCTATGAATAGAAGTGTTAATTAACTTTGTATAATTACTCTTCGGGGAGCAGCAAGCTCAGTGGTTTTATCCTGCAAAGTGTGTTGGCTGCCTCACAAGGACACAGTGCATTTTGTTACATAGGAACAATCAAAATGTACTAAGTAAATGGAATTCCAGCAGTTTTCTATTTGGGCTGATTCTCTTTTTAAACTGATCTCGTATCAGCAGACTACAATGGTCAGAAGCTAAAGTCTGCCCATGCTTGCCTGTGTAGGTTGACTCAAAATTCTTCATTGACACACGTCCAGTGCTTAATTTGAGCCGGTTGTTTCCAGTGCCCTGCACCTGCTCTTAGTTATCAACACCACTCTTATGACACTCTGCCACATGGTGGAGCTGCTCATCTACTTTAGAGATGAGCAGAACAACAGTTGTTTATGAAAACAATATACATACAAAAGGACTATAATTACTAATAACTGCCTCCCCAGACATTCATTTAGCTTTGGGGACCTGGAATAATTTACACTGTCCTACTTGCAGGCAAGAGAGATGCTTAGTAGTTGTTTTGGTACCCACATTGGTAGCAATCCCTAAGCAGGTTCCTAGAGAAGAATCCCACAGCAGGTCTTCCTAGATTTCCACATTAGATATAAGTGGAAGGAGATGTTGCCTCCCCATGAAGTGGGGCGACAGAAGCAACTGCCCTTCTCCTCCCAACACCTTCTAAAATACCATTTCATAGTGGAGTGGAAAATGACATTCCTCTTGGTGATGATTTTGAGGGTTTTGAATTCCACACACTCAAATACACACATGTATGCCCATCAGAAAACCACCTATTATATTTCCCCACAGGAAGATTCTTGCAGGTCATTGTAACTTTCCCTGTGTCTCAGGCCCAGAGTATTCCGGTACAAAGACACCAGACTCAAACCTATTAGCAAGCTGCGAAGGCTGCAATCAGCTGCCGTACCCATCCCAAGTCCACTTTCTAACAGCTGTTTGTGGGGGAGTACAAAACGACCCCATTACTCTGACCTGCCCATGTCACCCACACAACATACCTCCATAAAGCGTCCACACCCATTTACCACCTGGTCTTTCTTGACAGCTGGTAAATGCATGTGGATTTGGTCCTCTTATTTCACCCATGAGGGGTTTGAGGGGGAAGTATGCATACTTGGACAAAGTATGGTACAATCAATCGATCAATCAGGATTTATAAAGCGCTGCAAATCAACCGTGAGGGTCTCAAGGCATTGGAGTTGCTAGCAGCTTCGCGGAGAAATCAGTGAAAAACTAGGGAAAAGCAGGACAAAGCGCTCAGCAAATGGGGAGAAAGCATAGTGGTGCAGCAGCAAGGGAGAGCTGGGCCTGGGGCCTGCTCAATGGCGTTGTGCTGCCGCCTCCATTAAGTAGGTCCTGGGAGGAGTGAGGGGCGCTAGGAGGTGGTGGGCGGGCATCGGTGGGAGGCAGGAAAATGGGCCTCAGGTGGGAGCAGCAATGAGGAAAAAACAAGAAGAAGCAGTGAAAAACTAGGAAAATCAGGAGAAAGCACTCAGAAAAATGGGGAAGAGGAAGAAGAAGGCAGTAAAAAATTTGTGAAAAGCTTGAGAAAGCACTCAGGAAAATGAGAGAGTGAAAGGAGAAAGCAATAAAAAATGAGGCAATAGCAGGAGAAAGCACTCTTAATAATGTGGTAAAGGAAGGAGAAAGCAGTAAAAAATAAGGGGAAAGCAGAACAAAGCAGTCAGGAAAACAGAGAGGAAGCTGAGCGGTGCATCAGCACAGGAGAGCTGGGCCCGGTACCTGCTCAGTAGGGTCACATCACGGCCTCGATTAAGTAGGTCCTGGGAGGGGTGTTGGGAGTTGGTGAGTGGGGCTAGGCAAGAGGCGGAAAAACGAGTGGCAAGCAGGAGCGGCAATAGAGGGGAAAAACAAGGAGAAGCACCAAAAAACGAGGGAAAAGAAGGAGAAAGCACAAAGAAAATTGGGGTAGAGGAAGGAGAAAGCAGTAAAAAATGAGAGAATAGTAGGAGAAAGCACTCCGAAAAACAGGGAGAAATGGAAGGAGATAGCAGTAAAAATCAGGCAAAACCGAGAGAAAGGACTTAGAAAAACATGGAGAGGAAAGACAAAGGAGTAAAAAATAAGGCAATAGCACGAGAAAGCACTCAGAAAAATTGTTGGAAAGGAAGGAAAAAGCAGTAAAAAACAAGGCAAAAGCAGGAGAAAGCACTCAGAAAAACAGGGGGGAAGGAAAAAAACAGTACAAAAAAATTGCGACACCATGAGAAAGCACTCAGGAAAACAGGGAGGATTCAGAGCTGTGCAGCAGTATGGGAGAGCTGTTATGTGTGTTAATCCTCAATTTGTAAAGGCCTTCCATGTATCCCAAATCCCAAATACAGGGAACTCATAATGTGGCCAAAAGTGTTGTCTATGAAGTGGACTCCCTAGGAAGAAACGCGACTGCAGGAGAATCCTCAGCACTTGGGAATTGTTTCTTGGGCCTGGGTTGTTCCTGATCCCAGGCTTATGAGGGTGCATAGGGGCCCTCTGTGCTGTGTTGCGTATCAATGGTATGGCTCCTTCTGTAATAGCAGCGAGTGCAGAACTGCACAAATCAGAGTTTACTCTGGTTTGTGCACATGGAACACATTATGAGAAGAAATGAGCCATCTTGGGGGTATGTGGCCTGTTGTGTATCTAACAATACCACTTGTCAATACACATTGCACTTCCCAAACTAGTAAATTATTCCTCATTATTCTCGCGATTGCTCAGGTATTTAAAAAATAGGTCCCCAAAACTGCCATGAGTAAAACACTGTTTACAGCCTCACAAATTGCATTTTGCACCTGGGTGCTGGAAATAGAGGTGGTGCAGCACCCCAGAAATAAACATGGTGGTGTTCAGAATGTAAATGAGTAAGATGTCTTTAAATTATGCTTTTATCATGTTACATTTGCTATGTATGCAGATCCAGAGGTCAAATGTCAAGCTATGTCTTCTGACAAATTGCTGCTCTGGGGAGTGGTGTTTACTTTTCTTTTGCTGACTGCAACGTTAGATAAGGCAAACTATCTTACAATCTTGCTGGGACACATTGAGTGTGAAAGGTAAGGCTGTAAGAGTTTAGTAATTTTCATAAATGTTATAACACACCATTTAAATGCCAGTAAATGAATTGTGCAAATATATTTCAAAACATATCAGCAGTTACGAAAGCACAAATGAAATTCTGTAATTTTTTTGTCATTCTGAAGTTTGATAATAAAAAAGATTTAGTAGGATCAAAGTAAACCAGGACACTTTACATGGTCATGTGCAAATGATAAATATTTGCTTAAACCCGATTTCCACACATTATCTTTTGTGTGCTATATTGTTTGCTCAGTAAAACTGCAGATTTTGTCACAATTTCAATGGAAAGAAGCATGTTTTATCAATCAATAAAAATGCTCTACCACATCATGCTTTAGTAATATATTTGCCACAGTAAGCTCTAAAATGCACCACTGGCTACACACTACAACCTTATCACTCTACTGCTGAACTGCTATGACTCATTTGCTATGCTTATTTTTTACATAACGCTTGAATTTTTCACTAATTCTATGGCCTTCGTGATGTAACATTGATGCCAGCATCCCCACTCTGAAAATTGTTCCAGCATCACTGCTTTTGCGACGATTTTGCACAAGGAAACAACTCTCCTAATAGTCATGAGGCCTTTTCAGTGTGATTTTACCTTACTGCTTATACTAATACCCTGCATTCTCATTGTGGTCAAATATTTTTTTTAACCCTTTCCCTGCGGGGGTAATTCCGTTGCGGTGTGGGGGGAGCGCGGTGCTGCGGTGCTCGTGACGAGATCAGCTCGTCATGAGTCACCGTGGAGCTGTGCTCCTGACGAGTTGGTCTCGTCACATCCCTGCTCACTGATTAATTCGCCCGCACAGGCGGGGAATCAATCGCGTGTGGGTGGCGCGGAGAGTTTATGACGAGCGCAGCTCGTCATGAGCACTGAAGAGGTTAAAACAATGCGCGTGAAAAAAGCCACATCAAACCAGATATGCAGCTGCTTTTCTTCTTGTGAGTCACAACCTCTTCCTAAACTCAACAGTGGTAATAAATAGCTTATAGCACTATGCACACCTGCATATTTACTATATTTTTCAATTATTCAGCTTAATAAGGTTGAGACATTGCTGTGGTCTGTGACAGAAGGGTGAATCATTTGTCTATTATGAATGTGTACATCAAGGAGCTTTGAGACTGGTGAAGCGACATACAGACACGTGTTGGGAAACGTGCAATTTTATCTCCACTGCATTTGACATGTTAAAATGCTTGACGTGCAGCCCAATGCTAGATTGTCACTCTGGATTAGGACGCAGGACTTGTGCATGTCGATTTTGTTTTACGGCACTGGCTTGGAAAAAAAAATATTTTAGAAAAAGTTTGGTACACATCTGTGGTAACAAGTACAAAAGTACCATGTATCAATGTTTGATGTGTCACCGAAAAGAAGCGACTTGCGAATAATCTTCATTATGGAGAATGATGCTTTGACTGCAATTCAAAGTAACTGCATAGTGTTTTGAATGACAGATGAAATCTAGGCAATCTAAAAGCATGTTTTCAACATAAGTATTATACGCAAAAAATATAACTTTTGCAATATTGTGAAATTTCCTCAACCTCTTCATTTGTTTTTGTGTGGGATATTTTATTTCCCTAAGCTGCATGACCCTCTTTTTGTCAGCTAATGTTCTCTATTGTGTGGGTGCATTTTGAAGTGAAGTATTGGCTTTCTTTTATCAAGTGTCATGTAGGTCAACAAAACCTCTTGCGTTTTAGCGATGGTGTTACGTCCTGAGTTTGAGTAAAAAGCAGCGGCGTAGCAAGTATGGGCAGTCTGCCCAGGGGGCACGAGTTTTGGGGGAAGCGCTCTGATATGCGTCCGCCGCGGGGCGGCAAACACAGGGATCGCCCAGCCGGCCAAAGGTCTAGCTACGCCACTGGTAAAAAGGTAGAACTCCTAAGGATGACAGGCATTAGAGAACCTTATAACAGGTGGCCCTCTGAGCTGCCGAACACAAGCACCAGTTCATCCTCTGCAATCACTGGGCAGTGTAGTGGACACCAGGATGAACAAAGAGACTCAATTTAAGAGGTTTACCTAACTCGATAATTTCACAATAGTAGTGCAAGCTTCACGTTAGGGTTCGCCTACAGCATGTATGCTCCGTCAGTGAAAGCTATTATAATTTTTTTTAAAGCTTAAAAACTGGCTTAGAGCCTGCCCATCACTTGCCGATGCTTTCCATTGGTTGGTTTCCGTTTCACTTTTCTTTCCTTGCTTCTTACTGGTCATGCCTCCTGCTTTCTGCCAGCTGCTCACTCCTGCTGTCTTCTTTGGGTTTATATCCGTTCCTGGAGCATGGACCATGCACAGCTTCCTGTTGTAGCCAGTGTCCTTTCACTGGCTGTGTGCTGCTCCAGGTACTTCATTTTTGTTTTCTTTTTGCCGTGCACTCTTATAGAGTACATGCCACTGTACAGTCACCCCCAACCCCCGTCTGTTTTCCCCACCCCCTGCCAACCATTTGTGCACTACCACCCCTTGCTGTCCATTTCCCCCACTGCCCCCAATCTGTTGTGCTCCAAATCTCCTGCTGTCAGTTTTGTTTCCACCCGCCCTCCTCTTCCGCCACTCCCAGCACTGTTTTGAAACCTATCGCTTTTGCCAATGCTGGTTATCTCACTTGGACATGGAGAAGCCATGAGTGGTAAAAGCTAAGTTTCCAAACCCCTTGGGCCACATTACAATTGTGTTGGAAATTCAGCTGGTAACGCTGTCCTCCCCGGAATTACCAATACTGGCGGTACCTGTAACCCCAGCAGTTCTGGAGATGCAAGCCAATTACAAGTTTCACCTTTAAGGTTCCCTTACTTATGAAAAATTACTGGGGGAATGGGTAATTCTGCATCTAATTCTCCAACCCCTCACCTCGCCCCACCCTGTTTTTATCCCAGATATTTCACTTGCCTGGGGCCATTACCATGCAGGGATCAGCAGATAGGCCCATAAAACGTGTGATCGTTGCTGTAGCTCATGGATGCCCGGTCATTAATTAATATTGGTGGTTGAGCTTTCAAAGCTGCACTTCTGAGAAGTGTGGCAAGAGTAATTATTTTAGCAGGTGCAGGGGGTTTCTTTTTATTTTAAAACACTGTTTTTTGTGGTTTTTTTAAATATACTTTTCCTCTGTCATTTTTTAAAACTGTGACTTCCTTCTGAACTGACTTCCTTCAGAAGTCAAATGCATTCCTGATTGTTTTTATTTTGGGTAGAAAATAAAAGCCAACTTTTTGGTTTCACATTTGACTTAATTGCTTTTCTTAGTGATTGCTATGCATATATTTTATTTATCTAATAAAGTGTATTTGTTTGTAAGTCTCAGAATTTCCACTCTGTGCTGTGTTAGTTCAGCACTGGCCATACTGTGACAGTTGTACACTTGGCTGTTTGAACAGAGATAGCTTCACTGTAAAGCTGAAAGAGACTCGCACAAGCTATACTGCATTGAAGGTGCATTTGCATTTTCAATTGCAGAATTTTCTTCTTTTGTGCCAAATTTAAGGGTAAGAATATTTAGGGGCAGCCACAGTGAAGCTACAGACTAGGGACCCTATTTAGAGCTTACAGATACAGGATATCTCTTACAAAGTGAAAGATGTCCCACCTGCAGTGAGCAACTTAGGTCAATGAATTATACTTTATAGTATGATTAATTAAAATCTTTGCCATATAAAAAAACTTTGCAGTATTTGATGAATAATACACTAATGCATAAAATTAGGAGACCACAATTCAATAAGGTATAGGTGAACATGTGCAAAATGGCTCATTAAAAAATGAAGTACTTAGGTGCAAGGTTAAAGTCTGTGGCCAGAAGAGAAAGAAAGGACATAGCAGCATTGAGTTAAGTGCAAACAGAAACATAAAGTGCTTAGTCACGAGCGGGGTTCTGGCTATGGAAGCCCACTACTCACAAGACTGTGCTGATGTACTTGGCTGCTATGGTACATGCGTAATGGAGTAGGCCGCCATGTTTAGCAGCAAAGAAACTTCTGCATAGCGAGGAAATAAAGTGCTCGAAGTGCTTATTATAGGAGTGCATTGATGTTAATGGCACTCTAAATATGGTATACAGTTCTCTCACCATTTTCTGGGTGGACATACTGCATCCCCGAACTCTTAAGTTCTACGGTAAGTAAGATAAGAGGTAGACACAATAGCCTTGGTGGTCTTTTTGCGATCACTTTCAATTTGTCTGTGCCATCAGTGCCTCACCACTCATCAAATTAGTACTGGTGCCAGGCTGGGGGAAGGGTGTGCAGCAGCAGGCAGGCATAGATCATGCAGAACCACACATTGTTGTGACGCATAGTGGGTTTCAGTTTTATTTGGTTACAACAAACTATGGGTAGATTATTTGCTCTCAGCTGATCTAAGAACCGGCAGCAGACAAATCGGTCAACATGGGCCTTAGGCGAGTTAGAGTTGGCTCCAGTAGACAGAAATATTGTTGTTCCTTGGTGAATCTCTGCTGCCTATAATCGACCGAACTAGAGTCACTTTACATAAATGAACAATTCATTATCCACTCATCACTGCCAGCTCCATGCAGATCATGCTTGCACTGAGCAGCTTTTTCCCCAACCCTGCTATGTCTGACATCATCAATGGATGTCATAAGGCGCACGCCATCTGCCTGGCAAATAGGGTCACTGGGGAGGGTCTGGGCTGTTTTTCCTCAAACAACTTTAGAGCTCCTTCTGGGTTTTCAGGGTGCTAAGATCCGAGGAGGTCCTGCGGACATTCTTTAAAATAGTTCAGAAAAACTGGATTCATAAAGGAGATAAAATGAATGCAGAACAAAGAGCTCTTGAAATTCCATGTGCTCCTAACCAAACAGCGGGGGGGGGGGGGGTTAGGTCAATGGGAGGAGGTAGAAGAGGGAGAGTGAAATAAAGGGAATAAACAATACACTGCCTAAGTTGTGCCAGTGGCTGCAGGTAGTGGAAACCAACACTCACTTTTGTTGACCAGGACTGATTTTTAATCATTAGACTTTGTCCCTAAGCATGAAGGAAAAAGGCAGAAAGGGGATAAAGTATTCATTAAAAAAAGCAGCAGGAGTGAGACTGAGAAAGGAAGGGTGTGGTATTGTAAGAGATAGGTCTGAGGTGGAATCAAGCTTAAGAAGCCTCCGCGTTTGGTGACTCTGGCATCTGGTAGCACTGGGGAGGGACACCTTAGAAAGTATTTGGTCCCAACAATGGCATTTATTTTATTTTTTTACGAATCACACACTGAAGGGTCATAACTCGTTAGATGAAGGGGGACAACACATTAAGACAGTTATTGAGTAATAGGAAAATTTCACAGACTTCCAATAAGAATTAAACGAGAAGTGGAAGAAAGCATAATGCCTGTATAGAGTTGTAAGAGGGAACTGCCTTGCAAGTCTTAGATCATGGGGTGCAGCAAACCCACAGGAATGAAAGGAAACCAGGAAATGTGATGCCCCTTCTGTCCCCAAACTGACCTGTCATGAAACTTCTTGTTTTAGAAAGTCCCCTCTACTGAGAGTTGGCAGATTGACACAGACTGCGGGGTGGGTAGTCCTGGAAGTGCTCTGCTAACAAACTTAGTCTTGTGTTCTTTTTCTTTAGCAGCCGGAAGACACAAGGGAAGGGAAGGCACAGCATGGATGCAAACACAAGACCGAATGCAGTGAACCAGTAACTATAAGAGAATCCCCCGGTGAACCTGGAGCAGACAGGTAGTGAAACTCAATTTCTATTCATTTCCAATCATTGTACTGTTAAAGTAAGCCCCTAGGGACGGTCCTACAAACTGCTATCTTTGAGTTCACCTCTCAGTTTGCCACTGGATTGTGCTTGGCTTGCGTTAACCCGGCATGGGATGACTTGCCTTCAGTACTGGACACATTTATCTAGTACTGAGAAGAACTGTCCCGTGTCGCGTGATCTCCAAACCACAATTCTTTGCAACGCCTTAAAACATATGCCCAAATTATCTACCCCACTTTGAGATATCTTTTTTTTCTTTGGTGGCCTCTCTGCTGACCGCGCGACTTCCATTTTCCAATGAGCTCTAACGCATTTCTGTGCAATCGTACATTTACTATTATTGTTAAATCACTTGGAAAATTCAGTAGTAGAGAGTATTGGTTGGTCTACAAATTGCATTGCTCTTGCATTACTTTGTACCTTGTCTGATTGTCGTTATTCATCCTATACAGAGGTCTGATGCCCTGTTAAGGTCTGGTTTTGCTCTATGTAATAATGTTCAAGAAGTGGTCTATTTTCCGAGCGCAGTGCACTGTGCTGCTGATCACGTGGTGTCTACTGTGCCGTGTGCTACAGGCTTTCTTCTGGGTAGATTAGGCGTAGGGTCAACTTGATTGCGTATTATAGAGAGGGCTTCCTGTTTAAAAAAAAAATATATATATATATATATTTCCATCTTCATTTATTCATATTTGTTTTTTTGCACATTGGATTCGGTTATCCCTATTTATTTTTGGTTTTGTGAAAAAAATTAAGCTGCAGCAATTGTATTTCCATATCTATTTAACTGATAAATCTACCGTTATGCTTGCATGTCCGGTGAGTTTTAATGCTGAAAGTACTGAAGTATAATTAAGAATCATCAGTACACACACATTGTAGTGCACATAATTGTTCTTGTGCAGCAGTTTAACCTTCACTGGGGAGTGTTGTCCATTATTATTTTATTATTTATATTTTCTTTTTTATACAGACTTAAAAATAAATACACATAGAGCAATAGGTTGCGACTTTCTGCTGTGTTTATCGGTAACAATCAGTAAAAACTATACCCAAACCACCGTCTGAGGAAGTCATAACTTGTGTAACCACATACAGTCCAGTGACCAACAACGTTAAAAAAATTATAAACAAGAACTGGCGTATTTTGACATCAGGTAACCTGTCATGGCCGAAGCCAAAGTTCGCAAACAAGAGAAGCCGAAATCTAAAAGATATCCTAGTACACACAAGACCTGCCCCAAGGATAACAAGAGGACCCACCAATCCATGGGGGAATCCCCAAGTGACAGGACACTATCCGTGTGGTTCCTGCTCTGTTTGTAGCCTCACAAGACCCACAAAAGAACTCCAATTACTACCAGACTTAAAATGGACCATACGTAGCCACACCAATTGTAATACCAGTCACGTGGTTTACATGATTACTTGCCCTTGTAACCTTAGATATATTGGCATGACATGCAGAAAAGCCAAACAAAGACTTTGTGAACACCGAAGCAACGTGAAATGTAAAAAGAGCACCACGAAAATGGCCAATCACTATCTAGAAAAGGGCCATACAACACAAGACCTTCATTGGGTCATCCTTGAGACTTTACCCAACAAAGACAGTAATGCAGAGAAAATCCTTTTTGAGAAGGAGCAAAGATGGGTACATAGACTTGGAACCGACCGCGAAGGGTTGAATGATAACATCCCCTGGTTCAGCCTGAACAGGAAATGAACAACTTATACAAGCCCAATGAATATAATTCCTCACCACGAATAATGGATACTGTTCCCCATTAGGAGTCACCCGAACATGGGAGCGAACACCCAGTCACTGTACTATATCTCTGTGACTCGGATAGCACGCACCCAGCGTAACTACCCCACAAACGAAGATGCAATGTGAGTTCAATGGATCACCAGCAAAATATCATTATATTGCCAATAGACATAACTTCGCTGTGTCACAGTCTGTCATCGAAGCACGCATCAACTCTTATAATCGTTGTATATAGGTTGTGTAAACCAAAGCCTCAACTTCCAACTACGACATCGATCGACACCTATGTCACCCCCTTTATTTTATTGCTATTTCCACAACGTTATTGAATACATCACAAACTTAAACAACTCGCTGGGAATAGTGTGACCGACTGCCCAGGTTGCCATAGCGATACATAGGAGGACCAATGAGATTCACTCCTAATGTTTTTAACGACCCGGAAACAGATTCGAACGTTTCCGGGTCGACGAGGGCAGCGCGTTCACAGAGGACGCCAGGACAGGACGCAATAGGTAGCGCGATTGGGGAACAAGAACACCGAGAACCGCAAGTACTGTGCTGAATCGAGCTTTAACTTAAACTTTTCCCTCTGTTTAGTCCTCCTGAAGCCCTTTCACCCGACTGGAGCGCGTTACCCATACGCGCGAGGTAATATGCACTTTCTAAGAGAACAGACCGAGGTCTGTTAGGGGCACATTTTTAAGAGAACAAGTGTGAATAGGCACTATATTACACATTAAAATGTAATTTTTCGTGTGAACCAGAGAAGTTATAGTTATACATGTTGAATATTCCACAACGACATCGAGTGAAGTGCACCATCATAGAATTATACGGGGTCAAAACCACAATATATCTAACACTTATACAAACGCTGTAATTACATGCATGCAGCATCTACCTCTGAGCATGCCATAGCCCTCTGCTTGAGTTTGGAGTGTTTGAAGAGAGAGTTGACATTGCCATTTATAGCGCCGCTTTATGAAGTATTGCCATTTTTTAGTTGTTACGAAAATCTATCAATGGATAGATTTGTTAAGCGGATTTCTGCTTGGTGTGTATCCCCATGTACCCCCTCCCTTGTTTGTTGAAAAACAATTGCGTTTTATTTCTCCTTACAGGTACATTGTGACCTCATTCAAAAAGAGACAGGTCAATATACCTAATTCTTATCACTTTATTGAGAGCACTTTGACCACACCCCCTTACCTTCACGTTATTCACATAACGGTCCTGATGAAAGCCCATAAGTCCTATCAAGGCCAATGAGGCAGAAACATGTCGACCAATTTTTAACTCCTTCCCTTCTCACTAATTTTTAATTATACTCTGAGTACATCTATTGCTCATAAAAAAAGTTCCTAAGATGCACTGGATCAGAGTTTACTAGACCCGAACCCAGACCGATTAAAGTTTATTTCTGGTTTTCCGGGCCTTTTTTAAAATCCCTTATCACTGGCTCACTACTGTTTCAACCTTGGGTAAGTACCTCCTGGAGGAGGTTGCATAACCTGATCGACCTGATGATTATGCACACACGTGACTAGATAGCGGAGAACCAAGATATACCGCTAAAACACCATCATACCCATCACGTGCATGAGGGTCTTTTAATTTGGGACGCACCCCCTGTTCATGCAATATACCTAAGGTTGTGCAGGACAAGTGATCCTTTCTCAATTGATTATTATATTTTCTTTTTTATACAGACTTAAAAATAAATACACATAGAGCAATAGGTTGCGACTTTCTGCTGTGTTTATCGGTAACAATCAGTGAAAACGGAAAGCTGGGAGAATTATTGATAGAATTGTGAGGGAAACCAGCTCACGTCCACGTTATGCATCTTTTTCTATTTAAGGTGGGCATGCTGTGTGTTTTGTGTGAGTGCCTTTCTTGGAATTCCATTGTCCGTGCGCATTCCCACCCATAATGTTTTGATTTGTGCTCCTTATATAGTTGGGAGAATGGTTTCTCAGAATGATGAGACACAGGTGTGGAGGTGGGAAAATGTAGCACATCTTCCATGTTAAGATGCTTCTGTGTCAATTTAGTGAGCACACATGATAAAATGAAATATAATCAAAGAACTGAACTATATGATAACGAATGTAGAATAACATCAGAGGGAATTAATTTGCTGGTAGGTCAGTGGGGGTGGGGATGTTAAAAGTAATGACTTCTGCTGTCCCACCAGGCCGCTCATGGTGAGGCAAAATATGGCGGTTAAGGATTTGGAGAGTAAGTAAGTCCTTGCCTGCTCTGTTGAGTGGAGTGCTAGAGCATTGATCGGGGAATCATCAAAGACCAAAGTGTTGTAGATTATCGTCTTTAATTATCGTTTTTGCATCATTCAAGATAAAGGTAAATGAAAGGGGAAGAAAAGAAAGTCCACTTTCAATCAGTAGAACAAAATCACATTAAAAGTGAGGAAATTGAGGGATTCCATGCACTTCAGGTACCATTTCTGTTATGAAGGAGGAAACAGAAAAGAGATTTACCGTGAAGAGCCGGCACCATCTGGACAAAGTCTGTGCCGCCACCCAGTGCCAGAATCAACATACGCCTGGTGTTAAGGATCAGGTGTACCTCTGCCTTGTGAACGACATTGCCAATGACCTTGGGACTCCTTTCTGTAGATTCCAACCTCAGTTTCCCATTCACATTTAATTTGTCAATTCCCAACCAGGATAAGGCTGTCTCAGAACTCATCCCTGCGTGCAGGAAAGCGCTGCATTATTCATGGCACTATGGTTGCAGCTCACAATTCCACCTCCCACACACTAATGAAAAGATGAGACGTGTTTCCGAAGCCCTTCCCCGGTGATTGTGTTTTCAGTTCGAGTAGCTATTGCCACTTAATCTGAATGGTCTAGAGCAGCGACGTAAGGGTGGGGTAATCGGCAACTGGCTCAGTCTTGGATTCAGTCAGTCGCGTCAACCATAGATATGTTGATCTGTGGGGCAACAGAAAAACCTGGGTTTTATGGCGGAAGCACAAATTCAGAAAAGACCCACAGGAGTAAATTCCTTCATCCTATTATGTCTATTGCTAAGAGAATACCACCCACTGGATTTAGCACATCCTCCAAAAGTGAGAGGGGTGTATAGTAAATTTATGCTGCCCTATGTATGTTTACCTTGATGATATATTGCTATTTAGGAGAAATAATTTGCTTTTATTGATAAAAAAACTTGTTTTTACAAAGCACTTTATACTGCACTTCTGCCATTTCTAAGAGCTCTAAAAAAGAGATGTCTCTAGTATCCAATGTAATGGTTCTCAATGTGGGGACCTCGGAATGATGGAAGGCTGAGTGGGCCGTGCCGGGATTTACATGCATTGTCTGCACATCTCTCCATATTTCTATAGCAAAAGGTTTAATTCGGGGCACCATCTTGCCAGCATAGATGGACTTGAGAAAAGTAACAAAGGAGTTCTTAATTGGGAAAACTGACATAAAGCTAGAATGCTGACACCAGACACTGACACAGGGATAAACAACGCCACAAACATAGGACTGCGGCGGACACTGAAAGAACCACAGAGACAGGGATATTATGGACATCAACACAATCAATACCACAGCCGCCAGAAAAATGCAACAGCCGGTACAAGGTGTTACCACTGGTATATGTTAGGCTATACAAATGTTATGTTATGTTAATTTTATTTCTTAAGCGCAACGGTTACCCAAGGGTGTCCTGGCACTAGCTACTGCCTTCTGATCAGAAGCGTACCTAATGATCTATGCACTGATAAAGCCAGGTTTTCAGTCGTCTCCTAAATGTCGTTAGCTCATTTGCATTCCTAATATGGAAAGGACGCTCATTCCATGCCACCAACCCCCCTTGTTCTTGTGAGATTGAAAACTGCATTTCAGTTATCTTCATCTCAAAGAAATGTACCAGCACAGACTAGTATAATAGTAAATCTCTCAGCCTGTAGAAAAGCAGCTGAGTGTTTTTAAGTTTAGCTCAGACAGTGCATATTATACAGAGCAGGCAGACAGTGGGGTAATGGGTCGGCCAATTCCAGTTACTGGCTATGCTGACAATGGCGCTTGCTTTTGTTTTAATGGGGGCCAAACACCAAAAAACCTTTACTACTGGCTTCGGGCTTGATTAGGTTCTACTCTATGATACCCACTGAGCTCACTTAGTCTTGACTAGCATGCACTATAATCATGTGTGTGTGCGTGCGCCCTATTAATAAAGATACTTTTAAAATGTTGTGTAAATTTACTATTTATTGGTATTCACAACCTATGCATTTAATTTTACAAATAATAATTTTACGACTGGAGACTTCACACTCATTGTAGAATCTCCACACAAAAAAAGATAGACTTGTCTTATCTTTTTATGTGTGAAGTTCTCCGCCCGACTGTGGAGTCTCCGTTAATTGTAAAATTACTATTATGAAAATTAAACTCGAAATTTGTGAATACCAAAAAAAAGCAACTTTACAAAAATGTGTAAGTTTACCTTTGTGAAACAGGCCCACTGAGAAAGAGGAAAAAGAGATTGTAAATAGGCAGTGGGATTAAAATTGATGTTATGTTTGGCAATATAGGCCTGAGAGTTTGCTAGAGTGTGTCATTTACTCTTGTGATGCTTCTGTCGTAAAACTCAAATACCAGGAGCAATCCGGGCTGACAATTGAAACTCAAGAGGAGTACAGAAGCAAAATCTTTGGGAACCCCTTAGTGCTTCCTTGAACGCCAGCATGTCATTCTTTCTGTATTTACGTGCTTGCGTCTCCTGCCACCTACTGGATAATCCCGGAACACTACTAAAAAAACGGTCACATTTTCGACCTCTTGACGTCATTAGAAGTGGGTACATGAAAAGACCTATAATTCCATTATGCGGAAGCCCGTCCTTTCAAATCTCACCTTCACGGTACAAAATGTCACACCGTTCACTCGAGTGAGAATTTCCCACATAAGGAGACGCTGGCAAGTCACAGACCCCCGTTGTACGAGTAAAACGACCATTCAGGGCAGGGGCGGATTGGCAATGCGGGCATTCGGGCATGGGCCGAAGGGCCGGAGTCTCTGTGGGCCGGTTTGTTTCTCCCCTTTCCCAGCCGCACAGTGAAGCTGCATTCATTTCTCTGTCTCCCTGCTCTCTGTGGACTAGGAAAGGGGAGGGAAAAAAAACGGCCCACAGAGGGCACGGAGACAGAGACAGAGAAATGAAAGCAGCCTCTCTGTGTGGCCGTACAGTGATTATCCGCTGTGGCCTCTCCTTCACCCCCTGCCCTGCAAAGCAATCACGCTGCGGGTGGCTGGGGAGGGGGTGATTTTTTGCCAAAATCGGCCTCCCTGGGGGCCAGGTGTGTCTCAGGCCTTTGAGCCATTTTCACCTCGGCCCCCCTGGGGCCCACGCAGCACAAATACAGTGTTAGTTTTAAAACCTCGATCACAGCCCTTCACATTCAGGGCACAGTGGGCGACGAAGAATGGGTCTTGCTGTGGGGGCCAGGTGATCTTTGCAAGTTGCACCATCTTCACCTCAGCCCCCCCCTGGCGTTTTGTGCTCCCCTGCCAGGACATTGCCCTGAGGCCTGGTGGGCTGGGGAGGGCTGATTAATTTACTAATTGCAGGGGCCTTACTGCTATTCATGTGCTCCTGAGCTGAAGGTCTGGGGAGGGCTTAGTAGGTTAGTGATAGCAGGGGCTTCACTGCTTATTAGGTGCTCCTTTCCTGGAGGGCTCGAATAATTTTGTGACAGAAAGGGGCCTTGCAGTTTTTATTGTTGCTCAGCATGTAGGCCATTGTCACCTTGGCCCTATGTCCTGTGCAAGAACAGTATCCTCTCACTTTCATTCCTTGTCTGTGCCAAACATCTTAAGGATTTTGGGGGCCCTGGGCCAAACATATTTTTAGGCCCCTGTTTGGAACAGATTTGAATTTATAATCCAATTTCTGCTCTTTGATGCCCTCTTTCAGCTGGTCACTGGACAGAGCACTACCATACTTGTCCAAATTCTTAATGTATTTACATCTAATGTTCAAGGACATTGACGTGTGTTTTCAATATTTCAACACAGTAGCTGCTCACTAAAATTACTGAAAATAATCTCAGTGACATCCTCCCATTTCTCATATGTGATGGCATGTTTGATCTCAAAGACATTTTTTTATGGATGTTGCATGAAACATAAACACATTTCTCTGCAAAATCTCTGTGATAGGTTGTTACTCATCGCCCATATTAAAAATAAATTTGTAAAAATTGTATTTAAAACAGTCTGTTTAAGGAGTATGCATGGTCATCAGGGCAAGATTCTCTTCAGAACAGAGCTGGCTCTATCAGGGGGCTCCCTGAAAGGCTAGGGCCCTGGGCCAGAGCCCACATTGCCCATGCCTTAAAACATCTCTGGTCTGTGCATAGGCATATGTGGCCTGACGCCAGAGTTGCAGAGATCGGGATTCAAGTTTGAGTCCCAGCGTCTGCTCAACAACCTGTGATTCTGGGCACGTCATCGCCCAGGCCCTTAAATAAAAAATCGGATCATGTGTACTGTAATTGGTACTCATGAATAAATACTGATTTACGTGATGATTAGAGTCTAGGACATAGCTGGTTGGAAAAGAGTATCTAACGACATTGTGCAGAGCGTTAAGACTGCAAGTAAGTATTTCGTTTTCAGAACTGCAGTGCTCCTAGTCTTTACCAATGTTACTTGCTCTGTAAGCTTTAAAAGGATTAATTTACTAAATATTTCTCTACAAATTAGACCTCAAAGAGTAACCTAATGGTGTTTCATGAAAGGCACGCCCCTTGAATTTGGGCCACGCCCCTTGAATTTGGGCCACGCCCCTTGAATGTGGGCCACTTTTTTCGTCATTGCCCGGGCCAAATTGTGATCCCAATCCGACCCTGATTCAGGGTAATAATGTGCCCGCTGCCAGAGATAGCCTTTTCCAAGAGAGCGCCTTGGGCGTAACCAAATTAGGCGCCCTCTTCAGCACTTTTGTTTGGTCGTACTAGTACGGAGACTGCTGCGGGGTGCGCCAGCGCCCTCTGCTGGTCGGAGAAGGCCTGTTCTGTCTGCTCCAGTACACCTGGCTTCACTTTGAAGTTGAGGGTGTAAACGAGGGCCTCCTCAAGTAGGAACCAAGCCGACTTTGGAGCTGGAGAACCGGGAGTCGGCTCAGCATCCTGTGATTCTGGGCAAATCACTTAATCTCCCCGCGCCTACCAAAAAATGAATATGTCCTTGTGTAACGTAACCGATGCTCATGCAAAGCACTCCAATACCTTGAGTTCGTACTATATAAATCTGCACAAAAAAAACCAAACAGGCGAGGCCAATAGGGCCGCTCCACCGCAGCCAGATGCGCGTTTTGGCACGCGCGCCACTGCTAAAGCTTTGGGAAGAAGGACTTGGCCTCATGTGCCCAATTACAATCTCTTATCTTTGTTTATTTAGATAAGTAATATTGCAATGTCCAAGCACCAGGGTCAGACTGGGAACCAAAAGCAGCTCTGGCAAGCTTTGTCATACCAGCCCACCCCCCAATCTGCATAGATACAGAGCGAAGTGAAGCGAGAGACCCGGACCACTCTATGGCCTGTTTGAGAGGTTCGTCACTTTTTTTTCAATTGGGGAAAAAGAATGTATTTAGCAACACACATTTTTCGCATCTTTTTCTCCCTCAGTACTCCTTTCTTCTGCCTGCTCATTTTTCTCTTGATCCTTCACCTTCTATTCTCTAACTTCATCTAACTACAACATCTCAATGAGTATCCCCCTGTCCCCTCCTTTCCTATACGCCCTTCTTCTTACTTTTGCTGTCCTTCTACCTTCCTTGTTATAACCTTAATCTTCCTTCTCTCTTTTTCTCTCTTCTCGTCTCCTTTTCATTGCTCGCCTCACTGTCTTTCCTGAGTTATTCTCTCTCTAATTTACTTTTTTAAATCTTGGCTCCTCCTCCTTCCTTTCTTGCTGTTTTTTCTTGCTATCTTCCCTCTCTACTTTCTCCCGTCTGCTCTTTATATATAGCACCTTTCTCACCCTTCCTCCTCTCTTGTCTCCCTTCTGCCCGTTTCCGTTCTCTCCTCTGTTGTTAGCCCCCTTTACTCTGAACACAGGTGACTGGTAATGATTTGCACGTGTGAGAGGAGCGCAGATGTTTTTCTAAAAGAAGTAGAAGATCCGAAAGAAACAGTTCTTAGGAGCTGATGAAGAATGTGAATGATCAGTCAAAGAGAGCTGATTCCAAACCAGAGTCACACCAGAACAGGACCAATCTAATCTGACTTTGGGCTGGTCATCTAGAAGGATGATGCCCTCCCTCAGCCCTGTTTAGGGCACAAGTCCTAAAAAAAGAAGTTGGGGGACGCGGTCACCAGAAGTGACGTCACAGGGGTATTCATATGTGAAAGGGCGAGATTTTGATCGATACCTTATATCTATTGATCCAAACCTCGATCTGGTCGACTGAACCTTTGTTGCCTGTCTAGGAGGAAAACAGTACACCCATTTCCAAGCCAGTTCACCCAAGAAAGGACTCTACTCTCAAAGATCACGGACAACTTCTAGTTTTCAAAAGTTTATTGTAAAGAAATGATAAGCTGCAAATACAGGCATCTCAGAATGAGATTCACGAGATACACAGGTCCAATTACATACATGTGCTCTCGAAAAGCCCTCAGACGAGCAACAGAAATCACTAACACAAGTTCTAAGAATAGTAAAGCTATCAGCATAGACGCATATCGCTCCTTCATTTAGATTGGAGGAAAACAAACACAGGTTAGGCGTCCCTACCCTGTTCTAGATGGTATCCCTACTTAACCAAATCCCAACCTAACAAAGGTGTCAGCAATGAATGACCCCCAAGGGAAGTCACCCACTCTAAGTCTCTTGGTGAAAACCTAAAGTTCTCCAGTCATGACCCCTCACTGCCTACCCATCCGCTCTCTAAAGGGTCCTCAGGTCTCTGCTCTAACTCCACCCAGGGGTGCTGTCCCTAATACAAAACAGTCAACAACATTTGAGACGCCCCTTGCGAAACGCCTCTCACGTGGTGTAGCTTCAGGCTTTTTCCATGATGCTTTGTATTGGGCCTCAGACGTTAGAGTTGACCTTGCTTCTCAGACTCTTCTCCGGCCCGCTGATACCCCTTAAACATTCCAGAACCCTCCTCCATGTCTGGGCCGTCCACTGAACAGACCTCTATTCATTCATTTATAATTGGATCCCCCCTTTCCTGTTGCAGACAGATATCTGCCGCCAAGAACCCAACTCTCATAGACTTCTAAAAAGGCTTGCAACATTTCTCAGCCCAGACATGTACGTGTAAATCAACGTTAAAACATTTCAGGCCTACAATATTTCTCATTATGATTATAACATTCAACTTCTTCATTTAATTAAAGCATGTTAATACTCTTATTCTATTATTAAGTAAACATTTCTATAAATCATGGTCTATTAATGCAGTGACCAAAAACGTTAATATAATCTGCGTCGTGAAAAGAACCATCTTCCCTTTCCCTCCAGCTCTGGCCCTGAGGCCTACCACGTTCTGCTTTTAACCTCATACCATCTTATGTTTTAGCAGCTTCACGACATGGATTCAAAATTAATCACGTCTAATAAAAGCATATAATGTCACACATTTCTGTATTAGTTCCACTTCTATTAAATCTCTACATTAGCTATACATTCAGAATATATTTGCAGATACTATTAGCACTCATGGCATTTCTCTTCATGATTTGTGCTTACTACAGGTAAGTGTGATGTACTCATATATTTAAATCAGTTTGCGCTCTCTCAGTTCCCCCCTTTGATGACCTCTCGGGGTCATCACTAACATTTAAACTGCAGTTATTGCTGGCATTCTCTGCGCTTCCAGAGCTCTCAGGCTCCTGTACTGATTATCTTGTATGGCAGCCAATCTCTGCAGCTGCTCTCTTTGGGCCCTTTCTGACCTTCTTGCTCTGTACCATTTGAATACCCTCACCAATCCCCACAATACTATCCCACAGATCAATATTATGATGATAGGCTTTAGGATGTACCATACAAAGCTTTTGCCTAAGGCGGAAAACCACCCTCCAACTGTACTCATTCCGTGGCCCACCTTTTCCCAGACATTTTCTCTACTCAAGTCTTCGATCTCCTTGTGAATACTAGTTATGTTCTTAATAACTTTCTCAAGGGGCTTCGAAAGGTCTGGAATGTAAGTGCAACATTCCTGGACCTTCAAAGCCTTACAGACTCCGCCCTCTTTTGCTAATAAGACATCTAATGCAAGCCGATTTTGAAGAACCATAGCCCTTATCGATTGCATCTCTCCTTCTACCAGCATTAAGGACTGAGCAGTGCTGGCAGACAACCTGTCGACAACTGTTGCCAGTCGTCTAATTTTAACATCATTAAGGATTATTCCCAAAAGAGGGAACATAGCTCCAAAGACATCTCCAACCATTTCGGCATCACCTACATCTCTCCTTCCCCTCGATGATGTCTGACCCTCAATGATCACTAAGTCTTGTGCATGATATATTTTGGGGAAGACAATTGCCAAGTAACATGATCCATACCAGTTGTCAGGTAGTCTCACGTAAGCATTTCTTCCACATACAAAATACACATTTGGAATCACTTGCATTCCCTTCAGGAAATCCTTAGTGTAGTACTCTAAATTAAAAGCATGTTCACAGTCAACTTCACCCACGTATACATTTTCATAATACGTTTTGGCTCGGTGAAGACATAGCTTTCCTCTCTGCGCTTTATCTAAAGCTATTGGACCACTACTACCCTTTCTCTTATGTGACTTCTCTTCCTCGGTCCAATCTAATTTCCCTTGTCCTGATTTTTTCAAAATCTTTTGTCTCCTGTAACGATCATCCACCTGCCCTATGAACTTTTTCTCGACTTCTGACACCTTGCATGTCAGATTATTTCTACGGGCATGTGAAGTATCTAAGGTAATCCAAGGAATGAAGAATTTGGCCAATCTGTCTTCACTCTTCCAGTAATCCCATTTATTCATCTGCTTATAATTCGGGACTTCTGGCAACACTGAATCATAATTAGAGAAATAGTATTCAAAACTATCTCTCTCATAAAATATACTAAGCAATAAGCTACATGTAATGCCATATGTCAGAGGGAGGTGATGATAGCGAATTCCTTCATCTACAGACGCAGGCAACTGCATGCAGACGTAGCAATCCTTAACCTCCATGGCATCCACGTATTCATATAAAAGTTTAGCATAAGCATTTGACCTAAAGTCTCCTTGGGACTCGTCTACATGTAACCTGCGGGCTTCTGCAGCCAATAACGCTTTCTCTTGAGTGTTTTCCCTTTTCTCACCAGCAACAATAGGTGTAAGCGTTACTACAGAACTCACATCAGTTACCTTTACCTCTTCTTCATTTCCCTTTACATAAGAGATTGTTACCACTAAAGCTATTAATATTATCACTCCTACTATTAGTGTACCTATTATACATTTAGCTCTACGGTTCGGGGTGCCGGCCTCCATTTCGTCAGATATTATAGCTCTCTCCTTATCTTTGCAAAAAGTTCCTTTCCTCTCGTTCCTTTACAGTCTCTTTTCAATCCTTTTTGTCTTTAGAATCCACACAGCTGGAGGCTGACAGCCTTTTTCGCAAAAGTCCTTTAACAGTTCAAAAAGACAACCCTAGCCCTTCTCCATCAACTCAAGGGATTCCCTAAAATTCTCTGCTTCCTGGGCGCTAGGTAATCTTCTTTTTCTGCTTGCTTTATTTACAAAATCCTTTAACAGTCAACTATCAGATTTGTGGTTGCAGCTTCAATAGCATAGTTCAATATTTCCAAGCGAAGAGTGTGCTCTTCATGTGCTGTTATCGTTGTACCAAAGTCGGGGAATTGCAATTCTGTAAGAAACATATGTTTTAACTTGCTGAGGCGGGGAGGTCTGGGGAGCACGAATGTTAGTGACCCTTCTTGTTCGACACCGGGTACCAACAGTCGTATTTCCACGGTGATAATGGGCTCAGAACTGGACACCACCACCGCTCGGATCCTCCCTGTCTCCGGTTTCACAGACATTTGTCGCCAGATATGTCCACTCAGGTGTGGAGTATCTTCTGTTAGGCACACGCACTCTTCTTGACCTTCTTCGGTCCGGTGCCTCAGCGCCCTGAGCACCTTCTTCTGGGTCTGAGTCTTCTGATATCGGAGGAAGGGTTGCTTCTGGAGTTGACCTCAGGCTAGAGCTCCTTCTTTGCGGCCAATTAGCTTCTCCACGTGCCCTTCTACTCCTTCTCCTTCTGGTCTGTTCTCGCTCTCTTTCAGACCTGTCAGGGTCAGACTCGTACTCCCAGCTACTTTCTCCTTCTGTAGCGTCTTCAGTTTCGCTGTTGTACTGACCGTCCTCAGCTTGGTCAGACTCGTTCCCTGCTTCCGCGGGCACCTCTACAGCTTGACTAGCCCCCTCTATGGCTTCTTGGTCCTCAGCTGGACGTCCATCCGAGAGAGGAGCTGTTTCCAGAGGTGCTGGAACCCTTTTCGTATGTGACGCGTGGATCCAATTGGGCAGGCCTCCCACCTTTACAGCTGTGCTTGTGATCAGGATGACCTGGTAGGGCCCACGCCAACGAATATCCAAGCAGCTTCTTCTCACATGTTTCTTCACCAGGACCCAGTCCCCAGGATACAGGTCATGGCAAGGGCCCTGGCACGCTGGAACCTCTGCAGCCTGCACCTGAAGGGACACAGAACGCATGGCGTCAGACAGCCCCTTACAATAGTCCAGGATCATATCATCTGTGATATTTAACAGTGCAGTAGCTGGAATAGATGGCAGCCTCATTGCTCTCCCCATTAACACCTCATGTGGTGACAACCCTGTTCTTCTGTCTGGGGTACTACGAAGGCTCATGAGAACTAATGGCAGGGCATCAGGCCAACTCAGAGTCGTTGAGGAGCAAACTTTAGCTATTCTGGACTTGATCGTGCCATTGATTTGTTCCACAATTCCTGAGGCTTCTGGTCGGTAACTGCAATGTAGCTTTTGGTCAATATTTAGTGCAACACAAATCATCTTCACAAGCTCACTGTTAAAATGTGTTCCCCTATCTGATTCCAAAAAGGCCGGCACCCCGAAACGAGGGATAAGTTCTCTAAGCAGTAACTTAGCCACTGTGAGGGTGTCGCACCTACGTGTAGGGTATGCCTCAACCCATCTGGAGAACACACAAACAACCACCAGGACATAGCGGAGGCGGTTGCATCTTGGCATTTCAATGAAATCTATCTGCATTCTGTTGAATGGACCTCCAGACCTTCCTATGTGACTTAGTGCAACTGGTGTTCTTTTTCCTACGTTCAGCTGCTGGCAGGTCACACAACGCTGGCACACTGCTTCTGCTGCTATTCTAAACTTAGGATTGTACCAAGTCTGTCTAAACACTCTCAGCATAGCATCTCTCCCTAAGTGTACGGGACCATGTATGAGTCTAGCCATTGGACTCACCATCTCATTAGGCAACACTGCTCTGCCGTCTGCTGAGACCCAAAAATGAGTCTCACCCATTACACATCCTGCCCTTTCCCATGTTTCTTTTTCAGAATCAGGAGCATTTTCTTGCATGATTGACAGTTCATCCCAAGTATCAACAGTTTCCAGTATCATGGCTAATTCAGTTCTTACATTTATTCCACCCACATCCACCTCTGTGAAAGAGTAACCTTGTTCCGCGCAATACCGCGCAACTTCATCTGCATATCTATTGCCTTTCGAAACAAAGTCCTCATTTCTGGTATGTGCGATGCACTTTACAACTGCGATACTTGCTGGACATTGTAATGCTTCTAACAACAGGCGCACAAACTCTCCATTGCGAATGGGAGAGCCTGAAGAAGTCATGAACCCTCTTTGAGACCATAACTGCCCGTAATCATGAACTACCCCATACCCATACTGGCTGTCGGTGTATATGGTGACTCGAATTTGATTGCCTGCTAAGCAAGCACGTGTCAGGGCAATAATCTCGGCTACCTGAGCGGAGTGTACTCCTTCCAGGCACCCAGCTTCCACAACTCCTTCAATTGTACAAACAGCATAAGCTGCTCTCAACTGCCCAACTTCGTCTCTTACACATGAGCCATCGACAAAGAAAACTTCGTCTGGGTCGGTCAGTGGCTCATCTACGATGTCGGGTCTGGGTTTGGTGCATAGTTCAGTCACATCGAGACAGTCATGGTCTGTATATTCATCATCATCATCAATATCATTTGGAAGTGGCATTAAGGTAGCAGGGTTCAAAACAGAGCATCTCTTGAGGGTCACGTTCTCTGCAGCAAGAATAACTTGCTCATAGCGCGTGAGCCTGCTGTTGGTCAGATGCTGTGTTTTGGTCCTGGTCATTAACAGTTCAACAGAATGTGGCACGCACACCTCTAACGGGTGCCCCATAACGATATTTTCACATCTTTCAATGCTGACACCCGTTGCAGCAACGGATTTGAGACATCCGGGCAACGCTGCGGCTACTGGGTCTAAAGTAGCCGAGAAATAAGCAACTGGTCTACGGGCATTCCCATGGATTTGGACCAACACAGACAACGCACAACCTTCTCTCTCACAACAGTAAAGAAAAAATTGTTTAGTGTAATCAGGCATTCCCAATGCCGGAGCACGACACAGGTCCTCTCGCAGCTGTAAGAATGCCATCAAACAGTCTTTGTCCCATGGTACCGGATCACTCACCTCTTTGTGCGTCAGTTTTTGCAAGGGCTTTGCTTTCAGTGAAAAGTTCACGATCCACTGTCGGCAATAACCCACCATCCCTAGGAACATCCTGACCTCTCTCTGTGTCTTAGGCGCGTTCATTTTCATGATCGCCTCTATCCTGTCTGGTGACACCTTTCGTTTGCCTTTCTCAATTCTGTGTCCCAAGTACTGCACTTCTGTCAGGCAGTACTGCAATTTTCCCGGGGACACCTTGTGCCCATTGGCAGCTAGGTGATTTAACAAAGCAATGGAGTCTTCCCTGCAAGCTTCTTCTGTTTCTGACGCCACAAGGAGGTCGTCTATGTACTGGACCAGAACTGACTTCTGGGGCAGCACTAGACTTTCAAGATTTTTCTTCAGAAGCTGGTTAAAGATCGATGGACTCTCTGTATACCCTTGAGGGATACGACACCATGTTAGGACGCGATTTTCCAGCTTAAATGCGAAAAGAAAATGGCTATCTTCGTCCAAAGGGATCGAAAAGAAAGCCTGACAAAGATCGATCACAGTGAACCACTCAGCTTGGAATGGAATCTGAAACAGTATCACTGATGGATTCGGTACCACTGGACAACATGAAACGACTATGTTATTAATCTTTCGCAGGTCCTGTACTATCCGAAATTTCCCATTGGGTTTCTGCAGACCCATAATCGGGGAGTTGCATGGACTACCCACGATTTCTTTCAGTATTCCCTGTTTAATCATGGACTCGATCACGGGTTTTATGCCTGCAATCGTTTCTGGAGTCAATTTGTATTGGGGTGTTCTTGGGAACTCAGCATGCGGTTTCACTACTATTTTCACTGGGTCCACCCCTTTGACCAATCCAATCTCTTCCCCAGTGAAATCCCATACTTCTGATGCCACTGTCTCTCTCAAGTCCCAGGGAAGCTCATCCACTGTCAAAGTAGGGTACAATTCCACGCATATTCTAGAGTTTGCAACTTTGAAATCTGCGTCATCATCATTGGTCAATACCTCCACTCCCTGAGGTGTACAATATATAGTACAATTCAATTTACACAACAGGTCTCTTCCTAGCAGACACACAGGGCTTGAATCGCAAACCACAAACTGGTGCTCATCACTGTACTTCCCTATTTTCACCTGCACCGGTTCTGTCAATTGGCTGGTTATTCTCCTGTTTGCGACCCCTACCACCTGTATGGTCTCTCCAGACATGGGCAGGTCTGGAACTGCAGCTGATCTGATCGTGGATCTAGTGGCTCCTGTGTCCACCAGAAATGTCGTAGGGCACCCTGCTACTTCTGCTTCCACATAGGGTCCCCTCTGATCTACCTCTAAGGCTGCCCCAAGGGTGCAGTCTTCTCTTTCCACTCTCTGTCCGGTTAATGGGTCCACATAATAGCACTCTTCACCTTCCACAAACAGGGGCATTTGTCTATAGGTCTTACCCATACTCCCTACTCGAGGAGGTTGCGGGAACTGGGCTCGGGGAGGAGCCCCCCCTTTGAGCACCTTTCCTTGGTATGGCGTTACCCCTCTTGTAGGCGCGCTCTGAACCTCTTCCTCCTCTATCTCTTGCTCTCCTATCTCTACATTGTAGGGACACTCGCGTTTCCAATGCCCCAGCTCGTTGCACTGGTGGCACCTAGTCGTTTTCTTCAAGGTAGCTATGTCTATTCTGGGTCTAAAGGTGGAACTCTCCTCATTACCCTTGTTCTGACTGTACTGCTTCTTACCTCCTGTACCTGTCCCTTGCTGCTGTTGCTGCGGTCCCCCTTTCCCTGCTGCTTGCATCTGTACCACCATCAACTTTTCCTTTAGTTTCTTAGCCTTGGAATCTATCTCATCACAACAGTACCTGGCATATCTCAGTATTTCATCTAGGGGTTTAGTTTGCCAACAAATCGAGTGTTGCTGAATCATTAAACTAATATCCGGTCTCAGTCCCAGGACGAACTTGGACACGAATTGCCCTATATCTTTTGGATCCATTACATCCAAGCCGCTATACTGTTTAAACGCCTTCAGCAATCTCTCGTAATATTCATGAACTGTCTCTTTGGGTTCCTGTCTCGTTCGGTCTATTCTGACCCAATCTATGTCTTGCATTGGCACCTTCTCTTTCAGCCAAGTCATCACTCTCTCGAATTTTGCCATCACAATCTCGGACGGCCCATTAGTCTTGGCATCTCTCTCTGGCTCCGTTGTGGGCCACTCAGCGCTAACCTTGCATGCTGTCCACAGATCTCCTGGTACTACAATGTCAAACAGCGTGTTCAGATCTATCCATAGGACCTTGGAGATTTTTACAAACCTCTCGACTTGCTTGTACCACTCCACAGGGTTCTCTCGTAATTTGGGAAAAGAGGTGGTAAAAGCAGCTAAATCTCCCCTACTCCAAGGGACATGTACATAGTTCCCATTTGCAACTTCCCGCAAAGGGTAAGCTTCTATTCCCTGCTGTCCTGGTGTCATACCAATCATGCTTCTCCTGCCGGTCCCTTTCTTGGACCACCTCTCTTCCCACTTATCTAGTGCCCTCCATGTCCTTATTCCAGTGATCAGTTCCCTTATATGTGTTTTCAGCCCAATCGTTCTCCTCTCATCTAGGTCTCGATCTGAGTAATGTAGCCTGTGGTTACCCTGTAATGCTTTGGTTCTTGACAAGTCCACCATATATTTGCCTGCTAGTTCGACTAACTTCTCATGGACTGCTCTCGCCTTTCGAGTGATGTCCTTTGCCATATACAGTATTTCATCCTGTTCATACATTTCCATTCTTTCTAAAGGCAGGGTACCATCTACCATGTCATCCAGATCTGACCTTAAGCTGGAGACATCAAGTCTCTTGGCTCTTATCTCAGCTCGCAATATGTCTTTCGAAGGGGGCTCGCTGGTCTCCCTACCATCCCAACTTCGAGCTCTGCGTTTGGGCTCAGGAGAGTTAATGGGTGGCCTCCCTTGCTCCCATCTCTCCAGGTCCCATGCTCGGCCATCCGATCTTGGAAGGTGATGGAACACGGGCCTGTTACCCCTATTCTGGCTCTGCCCATTCTCTTCTTCTTCTCTCCTCTCACTGCACACCTCTCTGTTATTTTCTCTCTGGTCGCTACACTCCCTTTGCCTCGTATCGCTCAGTATCCGATACGATCCTTCCTGGTTCCCCATATTCCCTGGGCTGCGCTCATTTCTGTCATCACAGGGACTATGGTGCGACCTCTCACAACTCCCATTCAGTTCTCTGGTGCCGGGCACACAGTGTGGACACTTAAAGCTGTTTCTGTACTCTTGTGCTCTCTTCTCCCCTTCACTGAGTATTGGGCGCGCCACCCCTCCACTCCCGGGGCCCCCGTTTTCCAGGTCTGTTCTACCTCCACTCCGGGCCCAATGGGTGACTCCCCTACTCCCTCTACAGTCCCACTCCGGGCTACTCTCCCCAGCCCCGCAGTGAGTCCGTGCTCTGCTGTCCTGACTTTCTCTTTCAGCTTCCGCAGCATTGATGCACTTTTGAGCCTTCACTGCCTCATCCCACTGCTTCATGTACTCATTTAGCTCTTGAAAGGATTTTCGTCCCGATCCCCTCAGATCCATTGGCCATCTAGGGCCCCCAGGATCTCCTCCTGGGTCCCCTGCTGTGTGCATCGGGGTGCTCCACTCTCTGGGTATCGGCATCTGACTTGGGGAATTAGTGGTATCGTTCCTCCTTGCCTCCTCTGCTCTTTCTCTGTCTTTCCGTTTCCGTTCTTCCCCTTTTGCTCTCTCTTGGTCATATATCGATATTATAGGACCTATGGTAACAGGTACCTGTAGTGCATCTGGTAATGGGTAGGATGTGGCGCTTTCCGTTTCCGGCGCTCTTTGTACCACAAACCTACCGACTACCTGTTGCACCTGACTAGGCTGGAACAACTCTTTCTTTGGCTCAGGATCCCACTCTGAACTGGGAAGCGGTCTATGCTCTCCTGCATTGCCCCCCTTTGCTCCTTCAGTATTCTCGACCTCTCCCCCTGCTCTATTATACGGGGGTGGCCTGTCTGTCAGTAATCTGTTTATCAGGCTGTCCTCTGTTTCGCTCTCATCATCTTCTTCCAGGGGACTTTTATTTACTGGCGCCTCTAACACTGGGTACAGTTTATTCACTTCCAGGTTATGCACTCTCCATCTTTTAGCATCCGCATCCCACCTGGCATCCTGCACTGCCCTTACCGAGCGTTTCACCCTTTCTTGTCGTCTGTTCATATTCTTTTCATGCGCTGCCCTAATCCATGCTTCAAGAGCTTCAAACTGGGTTGGTCTAGGCAAGGGTCTCTTTGAGGTCATGACTGATTTCAATCGATGTAACACCTCTAACCTGAACGTCCCGTACTTCGGGAACGTCAGTTCCTCATTTCCTTCAGTAATCTTACTCCACTCTGATATCCAAAGGATCGTATGCAACCCAACATTTACTGCCATATAACGAGCTGGCGTACCCTCCGGCGGGGCTTCTTCCCCTTCATACGATCCCCGCTTCTCTTTTTTAAACAGCGCTTTCAACCATTTAAAACACTTCATAATTATGCGCACAAAATCCAGCCTCGCTACTCTGTTTACTTCCTGATGACAATCCACCAATCCTGTCGCGGCTTTGCTAGCTTGGCCTATCACAGCGCGGTCTTTCTCCTGTCGGCCAATCACGTCGCGACCCTGTCTGACGTGTTCGCTAGCTGGCCTATCACAGCGCGGTCTTTCTCCGGTCAGCCAATCACTGCGCGACACCACCTGACGTCACTTTTCTCCGCTTCGCAGCAGCACCCCTCCTTTCTCAACTCGTCTCCCGGTTATGCATGCGTCCCATTCATACACCGAAAAATGACTACTTCCGACCAAGCGGTCACTTCTCTCGACTGTACGTCCACAGTCTATCTGTAATTGTCAACACAACTGACGAGATGTCTATCGTCTCTCTAATAGGTTGCTTACACACACAGTAACTTCCGACCAGCGTCCGTTACTCACGCACTCACTCTTACGTTCCCCCTATCTCGGTCTCTCGGGTGATCAATGGTACCTCATGACCCCCTTCACACTAGTTGACAATTACTCTGGGTGTCCGATACACCCGAACCACTTAAGCTCTCCTTGAACTTAAGATTTCCACCGGTTGCGCGCGCTCACAACCTGTTCCACAGTCACTCTACAGACATTCAACTCCGCCAGACATTACAACATAGATACAATACAAAAACACCGCAATCTAACACGCATAACCCTTTATACTCACTCTCGACCGATACTGCTGCTTTGTCTGTCTCACGTCATCCGGATCTTCATCTGCGGGCTGTTCTTCCGATCATCGATTTCTAGGGGCCTTGGGGTAAGCTAACCTGGCCTAGGTCACCGTCCTCAAGAAGGCAACCATCCTCTATAGCTACCAACTGAAAGGGCGAGATTTTGATCGATACCTTATATCTATTGATCCAAACCTCGATCTGGTCGACTGAACCTTTGTTGCCTGTCTAGGAGGAAAACAGTACACCCATTTCCAAGCCAGTTCACCCAAGAAAGGACTCTACTCTCAAAGATCACGGACAACTTCTAGTTTTCAAAAGTTTATTGTAAAGAAATGATAAGCTGCAAATACAGGCATCTCAGAATGAGATTCACGAGATACACAGGTCCAATTACATACATGTGCTCTCGAAAAGCCCTCAGACGAGCAACAGAAATCACTAACACAAGTTCTAAGAATAGTAAAGCTATCAGCATAGACGCATATCGCTCCTTCATTTAGATTGGAGGAAAACAAACACAGGTTAGGCGTCCCTACCCTGTTCTAGATGGTATCCCTACTTAACCAAATCCCAACCTAACAAAGGTGTCAGCAATGAATGACCCCCAAGGGAAGTCACCCACTCTAAGTCTCTTGGTGAAAACCTAAAGTTCTCCAGTCATGACCCCTCACTGCCTACCCATCCGCTCTCTAAAGGGTCCTCAGGTCTCTGCTCTAACTCCACCCAGGGGTGCTGTCCCTAATACAAAACAGTCAACAACATTTGAGACGCCCCTTGCGAAACGCCTCTCACGTGGTGTAGCTTCAGGCTTTTTCCATGATGCTTTGTATTGGGCCTCAGACGTTAGAGTTGACCTTGCTTCTCAGACTCTTCTCCGGCCCGCTGATACCCCTTAAACATTCCAGAACCCTCCTCCATGTCTGGGCCGTCCACTGAACAGACCTCTATTCATTCATTTATAATTGGATCCCCCCTTTCCTGTTGCAGACAGATATCTGCCGCCAAGAACCCAACTCTCATAGACTTCTAAAAAGGCTTGCAACATTTCTCAGCCCAGACATGTACGTGTAAATCAACGTTAAAACATTTCAGGCCTACAATATTTCTCATTATGATTATAACATTCAACTTCTTCATTTAATTAAAGCATGTTAATACTCTTATTCTATTATTAAGTAAACATTTCTATAAATCATGGTCTATTAATGCAGTGACCAAAAACGTTAATATAATCTGCGTCGTGAAAAGAACCATCTTCCCTTTCCCTCCAGCTCTGGCCCTGAGGCCTACCACGTTCTGCTTTTAACCTCATACCATCTTATGTTTTAGCAGCTTCACGACATGGATTCAAAATTAATCACGTCTAATAAAAGCATATAATGTCACACATTTCTGTATTAGTTCCACTTCTATTAAATCTCTACATTAGCTATACATTCAGAATATATTTGCAGATACTATTAGCACTCATGGCATTTCTCTTCATGATTTGTGCTTACTACAGGTAAGTGTGATGTACTCATATATTTAAATCAGTTTGCGCTCTCTCATATGCCTTTAGATGAGTCTGCAACCTGCCACACCCCACACCATGCATGAGGCCTGGTGCCAAGTTGAAACGCAGGGCATATCAGCTGAAAAACCGTCGCATACATTACACAAAAACTGATTACCGCTGTTTGGAAGAGGCTGCCGGTTTGTTTCCCCAATACAAAGCCTCACCTGTAATTACGCATCGGCTGATTTCACGGCTCGGCGCTCTAATTGCCAGGTTGTCGAGCTGCCAGAGAGGCCAAAGAGAGAAGTCCACCTTTTGTGCAGGGGGTACGGCGTCCACCCGGTAAAATAATTGGGGGGACACCATCCACCCGCGCGGTACCCCGACTCGAACCCTGGCCCTGTTATATTCCGGCCCCTTAGCTCAGCAAGCAATTCTGTGTCAATGCTATGCTGAGTAGGAACCACAGTTTTGGGCCGAATTAGTTTTCATTGATTTTTAGGTTGTATAAGGATACAGCACATTGCGTTGCAATGCATGCCTTTACCACACATGCGTTACAACACAAAAGCCATTACTGTGCATAACCTTTGCGACACATTTTTTTACAACAAATATGCCTTTACCACTCATGCCTGTCAACACATTTCATTGTAAAAGCATGAATGTTAAAGGCATATGCGTGGTAAAGGTTTTCCTGAGCCCTAAAAGCATACCCCTGCGTGTCCCCCACCTTCCTTCCACTCAGTCCTTTTAAAAAATACCCCTCCCCTGACCCCCAAAAGCAGATCCCTGCACAAATTCCCCCCCTGGTCCCCATGCCTTTTCAAAAATACGCCCCCCAGCCCAAAGCCCTAAAACCATAGCCCCCCACCCCAGGTCCATTCCCCCTTACGTCTCCACGACTACCAAGTAGCTCTTCTGAGGCGCAGTAAACATCGTAAAGAGGAAATGGAAGGGTCAGTTTCCTCTAACTACACCAATAGTCTTCACCACCCATTACCAGGCGTATGCCCTTACACCAGCACCAAGAACAGAAAGTATTTCCTTTTTGTCTTTTTGTTAGAAAGCTGTTTTTGTTTTTTCTTTCTTGAAAAGTTTTTCAAAAATGTTTTATAGGGGCTATGGTTCTAATGGGGGCATTTATAAGATGCCCCCATGATATAGAGCAAAGGTAAGTGTAGCCTAATCGGATAAAGGTATGGTAATGGATCCTCTCTGTCTACCAACCTTCTCTTAGGGAACTACTGATTCGAATGCATCAATGGGTGAACACAAAGCAATTGATGTCAACACTCATCAATAAGACAAAACATTTTATGTATTTAAAAAAAGACAATGTCTTTATATCATTTATTTCTTGTACAACTAATCAGAAAGATATATAAAATATGAATAATACATTAAAAACATATAAAAGTCACAAAAAGATTCTCTCTGTCTGCAAAATCACGGTAGTCATGCTGCGGGTATGTAATTGTAGTTCAAATCATGCACACAATAAGGCAATAGTATTGCACTAAGAAGTTTGCAATTTCATTATTTCAAAAACGTGATACATAAACAGCAAACAATATCATGAAAATTACATAAAATTGTTCATACAACAACCAGCAAGCTTGGTCAGAACTTGACTGATTTAAACAGTGTTGACACAGCTTTCCGGTGAAACAGACAATATTCTTCACCTTCTTCAGGACAAATTCTTTCTAAACAGTTTTCTAAAACAAAAGAAAAAAACTATCAATATATTCTGACTAAATGAATACATGGTGTACAGTGACTAGCAGGAATATGACTCCTTATTTCGCATGCCATTATTACTCGTTTTTTTCTTAGCAATAACCGTTACTACGCACGTTTTTAGTTCGCATACCATTACTTTGAAAGTGTTAATGTATGCGAACTAAAAACGTGCCTAGTAAAAAAAACAACAACACTAAATACAAATACACTACACTGCACATCCAAAAGTAAAAAAAACACTACCAAAACCCTCAAAAAGTACACTACTAAAACACCACTACACTACCCTAAATCACTAACCCCTGCACAACACTGCCCCTAGCCCCAGTCCTGCCCCTACTCCCAAACACTACCCTGCAAGACCCCCCGACACTACCCTAAACCCTAAAACACTACCCTACACTACACTAACACCACAACCCTACTCGAAACCCTAAAACACTACACCCAGCACGACCCTGCCCCTAGCCCCAGTCCTGTCCCTAGCCCCAGTCCTGTCCCTACTCCCAAACACTACCCTGCGTGACCCCGACACTACCCTAAACCCTAAAACACTACCCTACATTACACTAACACCTGAACACTACCCTAAACCCTAAAACACTACCCCCAGCACGACACTGCCCCTAGCCCCATTCCTGTCCCTACTCTCAAACACTACCCTGCACGACACCCCAACACTACCCTAAACCCTAAAACAGTACCCTACTCTACACTAACATTGAAACACTACCATAAACTCTAAAATACCACCCCCAGCATGACCCTGCCCCTACTCCCAAACACTACCCTGCACGACCCCAACACTACTCTACACAAACACAAGTACACGACCCTACCCAGCCCCTACATGACCCTACACTGCCCCTCTTACCTCTCTCTCTCTTTGTGGTTCCTCTCTTCACCTCCACACTTGGTTCCAATCTTCTCCCCCTTCCACCTTCCACTAGCTTCCTCCGTCGTGGGCAGGCAGAATAAGGAGTCCAGAGGGCATGGGTGGAGATGGGCATGACCAACACCCAGCCGGAAAAGCAGCAGCAGACCCTCTTCCTGAAAGTGGACACCCCCTCACCGACTACACATGCGTTGTAACAACTTGCGTACTAAAGGCTACACGTTGTTACATCGCATGCGTTGTAATGCTTGCGTAGTAATGGTACGCGGACTAATGTCCACATACAAATGGGTGCTAACGGACTAGCATACAATATCACTTTATGTTCACTCATTTGTGCTTGATCCTAACTGGGAGGGAGAACCCTTAATTTAAATGTATGTTTGTCCGATAGATGTTATGATGTGAATTCTATTGTCAAAATAAGGGTACATGTATTCCTGAAGCGATCCTATGTAAAATTAGAAAGTGAAGAAAAGTAAAATCTTACCAGGTGGTGCCTAATCTTATGCTATAAGGGCATTGCTATTATAAAAGATACTCAGAAAAAATTCAGAAAAATAAAAGGATACACTACGTCTTACCTAAAGATTTCTACTCCATTTCTAAATGGATAAAGTCAGATATTGGGAATCCAAACAGTCTGCCACACTCTCTAAAGTTTGTTCTTACCACTAGTACCACACATATACCTTTAACATACATACCTTTACAACGTAATTCGTTGTAAAGATATGTGTGTTAAAGGTATATGTGTTGTTAAAAAAAATGCATGGTAAAGGGTTTGCGTGGTAACAGTGCAGGCGGTTGAACTTCCACGTTTCAATGGCTGTTTCGCGGATTTTTAGCATCTTTAAAAGGTGTTTAACAAATTCTCAAAGTCAATGAGGACCCTGCATCTCTCTAAAGATGGGATGGCCTCAAGCGCATAAATGCAAGTCTTTTATATTGCACTTTAGTCTTCCAATTGTATCTTTAATACATGTTACTTCCAACAGATCTGAGATTCCTAGATACATGAGAGGGGTCCATTCTGATGCAAGGAATCATGGTGCCACATCGAAGTAGGTCCCTTTTTCACCCAAATAAGATCATGCGAACTACTCTGTGTTCATACAATGTGCAGAGTACCCCTTCACGTTTTTAACGGGATAGAAATTACTATTATGATATATTTTTGCATCATTTTCGTTTTAGACATGTCCCAGGACCCTCTCACTTTCTGTTCTGGAATTGTATTCTCATTCATAGCTTCCTTCACAATGTGGTCCCAGTGAGCTTGCTAAGAAAGCATGGCTTAAAGGGCAGGCGTAACCTTGCACGATAATTTGAGACAACCAAGGGAAGGATGCCCCAGTCTGAATGACAAACTTTAAATCACTGTTTCGGACTCTTTCTTTGAACTCCAAAATTGTTCCTGGTAAAACAGAGCCTAAAGCTCAGTCTTGGAAACACCCTCCAGCCTGAGATTTGAGAAAGGAGCCCTGTAGCAGCTTTACAATGTATGTAAAAGCATCAGACTGCAGCAGAGGCTGACATTCTCTGTGCAGGCGAATAACATACGTTTGGTAATGGAAAATCATTCTCTAATCATTTGTTTTGAAGTAGTAGTAAATTGCAACCTCTGCTACAGCCTGTTACTCGAATGCGCTTTGTAAAGTATGGGGTATGTATACAATAAAATGGCGCAGCGTGGTGTTATGCCAAAACTGCTAACGCCGCGCTCCAAAATTTTAAAAATGCAAATATTAACAAAAATATACATTTCCCCTAGTGCTGGCGCTAAACATGCTTGCCAGCGCCAGCGCAGGCACTCTTGCACCATGTTTCAAGGGTGCCTGCGCTGCAGGGGTTATTGCTTATGTTTAAATATGAGGTTGAGATCAACACACACCGATGTGTCAGAAAAAGTGACGCTCCGGTGGCGTTAGGGGCTTGTAAATAGGCTCTATGTGTCTTCTCAAGTTACATCATTACAGGAAGGGAGAGGGGACATTCCCGGAGAGCAGGCTGTAGCCGTGTTTTGGAAAGAAAAGTGTTGTTTTCCAGTTAAAGGGAGCTGATAGTATTGCTATGTGATTACAGATGTCGTCTTCCTCCATCTACCACCATAACTACCGGCATGACTTCATACAATGTGGTTGATATACATAAAGTCCCGGAGTGGGGGCTACTCTACCTGGCTGATGTGTTTCACCCCCAAACGAAATATTAATGGCCCGCTCCCTGACACAGAAAACAGAATAGCTCAAATGTTGTTTTGTTACTAATGCAATGGAGGACTCATTAAAATGTGATTTTCATTCAGAAACACAGGTCTTTGTGTAGGTTGGAGCAGGCTATATTGTGTCAAGTTAAACAAATAAAAAAAATGTAAAACGAGTAGAAACAATCAGTTCCAGAATTGGCCTCACCTGTCCAGTATGGCCCCTATTGTTCTTTTGCTGGGCTCCTGTGTGACTTGTTAGCCTGTGAAAGGATGTTTTTTTTAAAGAGGGGAGTGACCCCTGGATTCTCGACTTCTAGACATTTATACTACAAAAAGCTGGAACGTCATCATTTATTCCCCAATTCTTCTGCCCATCTCCCATTGGTCACACCTTCTATTGCAATTATTCCTAATATGGGCAAGAGTCAGTGTTAGCCAGTGTTTACGTGTAAGGTAAAATTAATGATCTCTGGGAAGGACTTACAGATACAAAAGAAATGTTCTTGCTCCACACTTTGGATCCTGGTGGGATTTTTGATGTCTCTCATTCCCTCAACATCTTTATGAATCGAATGCATTTCAGTTCTTTTCTTCTCTGTTGTGTTTTTGTTTCTTCCATATTTCTGCTACTGACTCACAAAAAAATAATGGTTTGATGCAATGAGATTTTCCATCTAAGGGCCTGATTCCGATCGTGGTTGGAAGGGTGCCAAATAGGATTTGAAATTGCCTAAGTCTATCTGGGGCCCTTGTTTCCGACCGAATTGTTCACAGTTCAGAACGACCAAGTACCATGCCTGGAAACCGTAAGCACTGACTGAATCAGTTCTGGAAGGTATTCGGACAGGATGAGCCTTTCGGATCCGATTTGCGCAGCTCTATGGACTTGATTTTCTGAACGAGTGATTACTATGAACGATTCGAACAGCCCTTCCTTTTAGGTTTGACCAGAACAAACCAGCTGCAGGAATCGGTCTTTGGGGGGGCTGTAACAGGACCCCGTTCTCCTTGGGGGTACCCATGTGTCCCCTCTTCCCGACCATGCACACTGTGGCATGCACCAAGGGGTGCCCTTTACAGGGTGCACGATTATCCCTAACCACCCCTTTTATCAATGCGAGCCTGTGTACGCGTTCAGTACACAGGCTCCCATTGAAGTTAATGGGAGTCCGACCATTCAAATGCATCATACTCATTTGGTCGGACTCCTTAGATCTGAGTTGTACGGAAAGCATTCTGGACCCGAGTATGATTTCGGAATGAGAGCAGAATCGGGCCCTACGTTGGTAAAATGGAAATGCACATCTACAACTCTATATTGCCTTTAGCGTTTTATGTATATTTTGATGTGTGGAACCTCAACTAACCACTCGTACATTATTGCCTTTTCTTTTCCTCCTGCGACCACCAACTTGGCGATCTTCCATTTCCTAAGTCTTCAATTGATGTGCATCAGTTGTCCATTTTTTCACTCAGTTTCATTTACAATTATTAGACTTAGTCGATGTTTCCAGAGTTAATAGTAGGAATCAAAGGTCTGTAATTCTTAATTGCAAGTAACACAAATTTGGATATTCTTCTCCATTGTCTATGTTTGACTAGGAATCCGGTTCTCCAGCCCTACTGCCACAGATGGCCCCAGCCTCATTTCATCATGGTCTGTATTTCCCAACTTAGAGCATGCAGTCTTTAGTAACTGGAATAAATCATTAGACGGACATGACTGACACTGTCTGACACTGTCACAATTTTCTTCTTTCTCAGCTCTCCGTCCAGTCGGGCATAGCCTACAGATTTAAAGACACCTTGTCCGCCTGCCACCCACAGTCATTCTATTAATATAAATCATGGGATGCATAATGCTGCTCCAAACTAGTAAGACAGCATCCCTTCTACAGTTTTCAAGGTAGATTTTGTAGCTCTCGGAACAGAAATCCCTCTGCAAGACCTTCACCTTTTTAACTCAAAAACAGTAAAAAGATGTGGCTCAATTCATAAAGTTTCCTATTTTCTATTCTGGTAGCTCTTGAAAATTTAGAAGTTAACCTACCTACTCTACAGTAAGTAACCTACTTGGAAAAAACAACTTTGCATATCAGGGACCCAGGTGTTCCAGAGCTTTAAAGTAGACTTTGTGCTAAAGTTTAAGCAAATACCCTTTTCACGCATAGTTGCATTACCGGCAAGAACTAAATGATCAAGATAGTCCTTGTTAAGAAGAATAAGCAATTGAGGAACCTGTAGCCTACCTGCCCCATTGTTCAGCCGCGGCCGGCAGTAGGAGTACCTGCAGGGCGGTGACGTGGGGAGGGGCAGGGTGGGGGGTAGTAATGTATGGATACGGATCTTCCCGGATAAGTAAACATTTAAATAAATGAAATGAATTTCGTTGAGTGCACTGCATCACCAAATGCGATGCAGTGCGCACAACGAAATTCATTTTATTTATTTAAATGTTTACTTACCAGTAAAACTCCATAATCCATACATTACTACCCCCCGCCCCACCCTGCCCCTCCCCCTCCCCACGTCACCGCCCTGCAGGTACTCCCACTGCCGGCCGCGGCTGCCATTGTTTACCGTTTTCTCCCTACAGAAAAGTTACAAATGTTCACTGTCGTGAAGTCTCAGTAGCTTTTTATTCATCTTTTCATTTGGAAGAAAGCTATGGTACTCCAGGGTATGTGTGCCGTGTTTGTTACTGTACCATACATTCATCATCATGCACAACTGCAAATTTGTTTTGAGAATTCAGCAGCAGCTAAATCTGTCTCTGCTGCTCAGTGTGGCAATGAGCATCCCCAGGCTGGTGCTGGATATCTGCAAAAATGACACCAAGGCTCTGCGAGAACAGGTGTTACAGGGTTAGTAATGGTTTCTCCTGAGCAGGGAATCCGTCTTTGAACCCAGCCTCATCAGCGATAAAACCACTGGCTATGTAGAGATTATGATGTCCAATTCAGCATGACAGCCCAGAAGCTAGCGTGCTGCAAGTTAACAAGGTAATTGTGTGAATAAGTGGCAAAACAGAGCTTAGCAAGGTTGGCACTGTCTCTGAAATGCTATGTAGATGAGGGTAGGTTGAAGAAAATTGAGCTTGTCTGAACCTTTCAGAGCTGGGAATTGTTTCTGTTGTTGAGGGCACCTCGACCTTTCTTTCCATAGAGTGCGGAGAATGTGTGCGGAGAACCACGTCTCAGTGACTGATGACACTGATCCTGTTTTATGAGAGGAGGAGGAGATAAAAGTCCTTCATTGGCAACTACTACATACTGCATTGCTGCCCCCCAGCAGGATTGTACTTATTTACATTTCAACCAAAGTCCTGCGTCCTCTGCCTCATTCTCCTGTACGTTCAGGCAGTACAGCTTGTTTGGGGTTGGATTTGCTATGGGCTTGACTACTAAGTTCACTTGGTACTCAGTACTATTACGATGAACATGTGAAGGGATTTGAGCTAAGAAGTCAGGAATGCCTGAACCGTCCACTCATGGCACAGGACAGCGTGGGCGTCCATTATAACCTAAAGTCAATCCTAGAGTAAGCGCAACGCTGCCAAGATTCATATCTGTATAATTGCGACTATGATAATTTTTCATTTATTTGACGTCTAATATTCCCCCAAACTAATTTCAATTGGTTTTATTTAATAATAGTAGAAAAATGCTTTGTCACAGTATTTCTACAAACCTATACAGGCATCTTCAAATTAAAGAACATTCTAGAATGTTGACGCAGACCTGGAAAAAAGAATTGTTCTTTTCTCACTGCTGCATGCCCCCTTTAAGGAGAATGGCAAATTATATTATCAAGTTTGGTCATCTCTGTGTACTCCTATCGTGCCAGCGTAGTCTGTATGCCATTCTTCGGCTGTGTGGATTATCGATAATTGCTGTCTGATATGTATGGAAGTGCCTAACCCTGATTCTGAAAGCCTCTTTTATGGGTTGGAGTAACATTTTCATAAACCCGAGTCCTCCTCCTCTCAGATAGATCTAGGGTGACCAATTCTCAGTACAGTAATGTGTTATCGAGGCATAATCTCAAATAAATGGTACCTCGTCTTGATGCTATATATTTATACAAGCCTTTCCTTTCATATATTAATAGAGGTCTTCCACCTCCTTTCCAATTCTACTTTGAAATCTCTTGGGAAATTCCATGTGGGAAAAACAAGAAACTCTCCAACAACCTGACACTCACACAACCCCAGTCCTGTTTACTTATCGGCAGTGGTTCTAGGATGTAATTACTTATAAAGTTGCCAGTAAACGTGCTCACACACTTTTACTTCCTAGTCGACATCAGCCCAGAGGTAGGATACCTCCTACAGCCGTCAGGGGCAAGCATGGAGGGTGGCACATCTTATACCCAGCCTCACTTGCTTCTAATGTTGCCTGGGCATGTTCTCCAGATGGGGGCACATCAGGAAAGCTTACAGGAGGGCAGGCCATTATTCAGCCTTTTTCCACTGCAACTTTCCAGATGAGTTACTCTCAGGGTTGGATTGGGATTAGAAATCGGCCCAGGCATGCGGAAAAAAAAGTGGCCCATATTTGCATTGCCTTTCCTCAAAACACTGCTTCAGCGAAATTATATAAAAAAGTGGATGGGGGAGGTATTAAAAAATGCTCGGATTAGTTTTCCGTGGTGAAACACTCCTGAAAACAAGTGAGGCCACTTTTGCTCAGGCCCCCTTGCCCCTGCTCAATATGCATATATTAATGGGCTGGCCCAGCGAGAGAAAGGGAGTGCCACCTCTGCCTGTTAATAAAAGGGAGGTAACGGACGCCCATCTGTCTCCAGAAAGGCCACTCGGGCACCGAGTGGGTCGCTGGCGGTATCCGAACAATGCAGAAACCACCCAAATCGGCCCTAGACTGCTAAAAAAAAAGCAGCCCACAGCTGGAACTCGGACACCAGCCTCTCGGGCAGTGCCCGAATGCCCACGTTACCAATCCGACGCTGGTTACTCTCCTTCATGCTGTTAAGCAGAACATGTGTTTGAAAAATTTGCCCTGAAGGGATAAGTGGCTGTGTGTTTTTTCAGTGAGGGTTCTCTAGTCCCAAACACTGATGGAGCCTTGGAATCCATGCTCTGGTTCTTCTGAGTCTGTTTTGATCCAAAGCAATAATGCCTCACACTTTATTTGTAGCCATCTCTTTCAAGGTATTATGGCCCTTTTGCACAAAGATTTTTCAGTGAGTGAATTTTTGGGTTTCGGCCACGCATAGCAGTGGAATCTATCATTTCCCATTAGTTAATCATAACTGCCGATGCGGCTCCTCGATTGGGGTGGAGGAGTGTTGCCCCACTTAAATTACCCCTTGAGATGAGAATAAAATGGTAATTCATTACCATTTTATTTTTCATCCCCCATCCTGAACAGAGGTCAGGATGGGGCGGGGCCTGCTGAATCACATCAGCAGGGAGGTTTGTAAATGCACTGTGTACAGTGTGCATGTCTTTTTGGCTGGCCATCTTGAACCGGCCAGCCACACTGTTGAGCGCCGAGTGAGGCTGCTCCCTTCAATCATGGTGCTGTTCTCATGCTGCATGAGAGCAGCACCAAAATTGGTCCAGGGAGTTTTCCTGTTGGCCAGTCTGCAGTCAGAGAAAGAAGACGTTGGGTGCAGTGGACATTGTGTTCGTCTACAGGTAAGTTTTTTATTTTTTTATTATTATTTTTGCGTGCGCCTCTCTCCCCCCATAGATGCCAGTGGCCACTGCTTAGCTGCGATCAGGGCACTCAGCCTATTAGCGCGGGCCGCATTGTCACTTTATTTCCCTAGGCGAGGTCAGACAACATCGCCATCAGCATTCTATTAAACAGCGTTTATAAGGCTGCCAGGAGCACAGAGAGATCGCTATGGCATGCACAGAAAGCGTGACAAAAATGTTGTGCACTTGCTTGCACGATCAGTGTACTGGCACTGCGTAATCCGAGTCACACAAGACCAGCTCAAGCCAGTGCTTGTAATGGAAAAATAGAAGTGCAGGTACTCTGTAGCAGAGTACCTGCTTGTTTCTGAGAAGTGCTGGTACTCTCCAATTAAAAAAATAGCATTTCTCTTGAGAAGTGCCGATACTCTCCCTCTCAAAATAAAAAGTGTTGGTACTCGGGACCGGTCAGTACCGGCCCATTTAAAGCACAGGCTTCAGCCATTTGAGCCCCACGGAGGAATCAGTTTTCTGCCTGCAAGCAGGATCGGATTGGTTACGTAGGCACTTGGGAAATGGCTGAAGGGCCGGTAGCCGAATTGTAGCTGTGAGCTGCTTTTTTAGGCAGCCTGGGGTCTGTCTGTGTTGTTATAATGCCGCCAGCGTCCCAGTGGGTGCCTGAGTGGCCTGTCTAGAGGCAGATGGGCAGAGGTATCGCTCCTTTTCTCTCGCTGGGCCGGCCCATTAATGTATGCTGATTGAGCAGGGGCAGGGGGCCTGATCAGAAGTGGTCTCACTTGCATTCAAGTGTGGCTCAGTAGTGTGAACTACTCTGTGCATCTTTTTTTAATCTAAGTGAAGTAACGCCCCCCAGCCCCTTTCTTTTCATAATAATAATCCACATTTGTATAGCGCACAATCACCCGTTAGGGTCTCTAGGCGCTGGGGGGCCGTCGGGAAGATTAAGCAAGCTATTGCCCAGAGTCGCATGGTGCTGGGCTAACCTGTCGCCGGAGCCGGGAATCGAACCCTGATCCCCAGATTCCAGTGTCAGTCGCCCTGGCCGCGGCGCCACACCTCTCCCGTAAAACTTCACTGAAGCAGTGTTTTGCTGAAAGGCAAATGTGGGCCACTTTTTTTTGGGTGTGCCCGAAGCGATTGTTGATTCTACTCCAACCCTGCCTGCAGGAATCGGAAAGCAAGAGACTAAGCTTGAAATCTGTAGTCTCCTGCCTGAATCGGGAGGGTTGGCATGTACGATAAAGCACTCGCTCAACACATATTTTAAAAGCTTACATTGACAGGGCAACTGCACAACTGCCGCTGGGACAGGATGGAATGTGTTTCTAGTCGATGGCGGCGTGGTAAACACACTGTCATGGGAAACTAGGGAAAGCTTCTCCAGCAAGTGGCTCCTCGGCATCTGCTCTCCCTCGGACTGCACGCGGTCGGTCGCCTCGCGCCGCTCCCGCCCTCCGCTTCCCGCGCAGCCATCTCCGAGGCGAGCATTGCTTTTGTGGTGAACCTGCCTGCCTGGCCAGCCACCAGGAACGAAATGTTACGTAAGGCCTGAAAGATGGCTGCGCCGTCTCTCCCGGCGATGACATAATATCCCCCGGTTCAAAGGCAAATAATAAAAGGTAAACAGATGCGCTGGCTGGCGGGCTTTTTTTTCCTCAAGTGCCTGATGCGAGGAAGAGCGAAGTCTGCTTTTGTCTTACTGAGGTGGATCGAGCCCAGCGAAATCCCCGACCGCCACCCACTTTTAATTAAATGGCTCGCAGGCATTTGCATTGCATTCATCGAAGGCGAAGGCGGTCTCTGGTGATTGTGGAAGCGTTTCCGAGAACTCGGAATCCGGCTAGGGCCCCGCCCGGCGTGTTTGACTGTCAGCCAAGCCAGGGAGCTGGCAGCCTTCCATTCACACTACACTGGGAGGAAATGTGTACTCGGTGACCGGCCCTGGTCCCTTCAGAATGACTGTCTGTGAATGTGTGTGGGTGATGTCATTGCCCTTGGGGATGGATAGAAAGACAGTGTATGTTTGCTTGTGTGCAACTGGGATAACACCGCACCTTTGGGACAAAGTTAGGCCTCTAGTTTTTCAAGAATGGTTTCAGGGTTTATTTTCGTCATGCCAATCAAATTTGTTTTTCTGTAATTCGTTAATTTTAAAAAAGTTGCACGTGTTGGTCTATATATACTGCACAGGTGCAGCTATATGGGAATGCAAATAGATGGCACGTCGTTCAAAGGATGCAAAACGTGATGGATGGAGTGCAAATAGGGTGTAGTGCACGTAGCTCCCCGGTCTCGGTCTCTTGCGTGCATTGGCTGCTAACTGCACGTGCATGAGTGTCCATTACGAGCCCGCTCATAGTTCCCATGGTAGGTAGTGTTGGCACTTTCCTTGCAGGCCCAATTTATTTAATCTAGCATTGCACTTTTCCATCATTCTTTCCCCAGAACCTAGGATCAGTGGGAAGCCACAGTGATATAGAAAACCCTTGTTTTAGCCTATGCACATTTGTTGATTACGAGCGAAGAGTTGGACAAGCGATCAGATTAACAGGGCAAACTGAGCCTTAGCCTAGTTGGGCTGTCTAGGCTCTGAGAGCCCGTGCAAAAGTCAAGCCCTGAGCATGTTTGGCATTAAATCATCCAACAAACATCTGCATATGTCACAGTGTTTTATCTAAATTGAAAAAAAAGTTGTACTGGGAAGTGTTTCACCTTTAGAACATTAGATTGTATCACTCCATTGAAAAGTATTTATTAAAAGTGATAGTTTTTAAACATGAATTCTAACCACTGACGACTGTGCCACTATAAACTAAGAGGCAAGTCAGTTGTCATATTTACCCCACCAGTGGCCTAAATTCTGTTTATAGATGGAGCAACATAATAGTTGATTAAGTCAAACTCAAGAGGTTTTTGTACAGCGTATATACCGAACTCACTTATTTGAAGATGCTTTGTGTGTGATAATGTCGAAAAAGGAGGCCGGGTAAATTAAAATATTTGCCCAAGATAACACAATTTGGTCGACAAGGGAACCCAGGATTGAGCCCAGATTTTCTGGTTTCAGATTGGATAGTTGAGCGGCAAGATTGGTTTCTTTCTCTCACCTGTTTTATATCAAAGGTTACTTAATACTTTCTTTTGAATTCTTGGTGTACGAGGTTAGCGCGTGGGGGGCAGGCAGAAACCAATTAGTTTTGGTTTTTAGAATCCTAGAGGATCTCAAGCTGTGCAGAACCTGGCATGTGGCACATTGAGCCTTGCTGTGTTGGCAAGGTAGAGAAGGGGTTAAATGCCATGCAATTGTACATGTAAGTGAACTGGACTTCATACTCCATTGGCTACAAATCATGTCCATTGCCTGTTCCAACCACAATAGCACTATTTTTCTCTGTAGTATATTCTACTTTTGTGTTTACAGATTGATATGGCCAGAATTGTTATAAAGTCTGTGAGCCTTCAGTAGTGGGCTTCATGCTGAGACTGAGAGAGTGGTGTCGGCTGGTATTATGCAGATAAACTACATTCTCATTGGCAGGTTCTTCTTCCAGAAAGCACGGATACTTGCAATAGACTAGGTAAAAAGAATGTATACAAAGCAGACCAAACTTGAAGCATCATGGAAGAAATTGACAGGAAGAGGTAGCTGGCATCCTGCAACCTACCCTCTTCTTGTATGCTCCAAGTGGATCATTTCTTTTAAATAAAACAGAACAAAATGGCCCTGGGAGACATTCATTACTAAGTTCACAGGACGTTCATTGGCTCTGTATTATGCTGCATTTGATTGACTTTGCTCTTGATCGAGGAGAGGGTGTGTTGCCTTAGTTTGGTCTGTTACTGTTTGTTAATTGAGGAGCTGTACCATCCTAAATGCCTTTCTTGTTATTAGGTCTGGCCTGGAGATAGTTTTAGCTGTCTCTCCAGCCTCATATAAGTGATTATGTAATTAGTAATTAAATCGAGTAATACATTTTCTTTGCACCATTAAGAATCATATTTCTCTGGGATGTACATTCAAACTAAAAAGGATTTCTATACCTGGTCTATATACTGCTACCTGCTTTTTCCCCACCCCACCCCGCCCCAATGCTCTTACCTGTAACAAGTGGCGACCGGCACAGGCAGGAGTGGTGAGGCGAGCGGGATGGGGTGTGGGGGGAGTCAACAGACGACGGGATAGGTAAAATTAAATAAATAAATAAAACCACCTACCTTGCATGTGCCACATCACCGACTCGGCGATGCAGCAAGCACAGTAGCAGCCCGTGGACGGAGTTCCGTGAGGCGGGCGGTGGAGGGGCAAGGTGCGATGCAGCACGTGCAATGAAATTCGTTTTATTTATTTAATTGTTTACTTACCTCTGTTCATCTATATTCCGGCATTTACTATCCGACCTACCCTGCCCCGCCTCACCGCCCCACGGAACTCTCTCCACAGGCCGCTACTGGGCGAGCACCAGGTAAGTGGGTTTATTTATTTAATTTTACCTTTTTCCATCATCTTTTGACTTCCACCCCACCCCGGCTCACCTTACCGTTCTTACCTATGCCAGCCGCCACTGGCGGTAACATGTAGGTACCAGTGGAAATTTGGAGGCAAGCAGAGGCCGGTGGTGAGTGCGGAACATGAGAGCGGGAGGCAACCTGCCTGCGGTCATTCCCATTGCAAAACTTCCTTGTTTGTTGGGAAAGCAGGCCTGCTGAATGTGAACACAGAGACCGGTAGAAAGGAATGATGCATTCCAGCAGGACCACTTAGGGAATCATAAGGTCTTTCCCATTTCTCATATATAGGAAACTCCAGCGCTCCATATAACATATGTTTTCCTTAATTTGCAATATGCTAGAAAATATAAATATTGTTAAAAAATACAATTCTTTTGTGTTCAGCCTTCATTATTTGAAAACCAGCATTTGCAGACATAGGGGCTTATTTACAAGCCAATTGTGCTGGTGGTACGTCACTTTTTTCCATTTTAAAAGTGATGCACCAGCGGTGCAAGTGGCTTGTAAATAAGCCCCATAGTTTTTATAGCATCTTCTTTTTTCGTATAGACCCGTTTAGATGAATGGCCCTTCTGCCCTAGTGGCTCGCTGATAACTGAATTTGGTGCAGCCATGGTTGACCCTTGGAGAGTGGCTATGCGTGACATTTACATGCCTTACGCATGACACTTCGAAGACACTGTGCCATGAACCGGAGTAACATATCCATGTCTAATTATTCTCTCTCCCATTTGGTCTACAAAGCACAGTTTGTGACGTTCCTAAAGTGCTTAGCTAAGATGCCCAATTGACAGTGCTCAGAAGGAGCAGTGCTTCAATTAACCCCTTGGCTGCGGGGCACATTCCCCTGCTGTGCTGGGGGGAGGGTGGGCGCGCACAGCGCCCCGGTGCTCATGACGAGCTCAGCTCGTCATGAGCCACGGTTCTGAGCTCGTCACGACCACGCCTGTTTAATGGAACGCTCAGCACAGCAGGGGAATTAGCCTCACGTGTGAGCGTTCCAATGGTCATGACGAGCTCAGCTCGTCATGAGCATGGGAGGAGGTAAGTCTGCGCAACCAGTCTGTGCAGCCTGCATAGTTGGGTGCAGGTGAGGGGTACATAGGCAAATGTGAACTACAGGGCAGCTTCCCCTGTGGTCTTCACTGCTCGTTTCAGCCCGAGTGTCACAGTCAGACTCAGGGAGAGGACTGAGGCAACCCACAAGAGCAAAGATCAGAAGCCTGAGTAATGGCAACACAAAAGAGGTTAACCTGGCAAGTTCGCAATGAGAGGCTGTCATCATGGTGTCCTTGATGACGGAATGTGAGTGTGAGCCTGACTATAAGACATTGGGAAGGCAAGTGCTCACCTAAAGTGCTCAGTAAACCTTCTGAGCCACATCCATGACACCCTGTGATCTATTGAGACTAAAATAAGCAGAGAAACACCCTCTCTTCCCTTCACTACCATCTCCTGAGTTGTCAAAGTGCCATATGAATCCAACCGTCTATTTTTTTTAACTTTGTGTTCTTGTTCTTAGAGGTCTATAATAGAAATAAGTCAAAACCACAAGTTTCAAAATGAGGCTGTGCCTATCACCCTCGACACAAGGCAACCTGAGAGCAAGGCGTGTCCTAAAAAGTGAGAACAAAACATATTTTTTACTCTGAAGGCCACGTTTTGCAATAATTAAATGATAAACATGAACAAAAATTAAATGCTCTGCTATTCCACTTGAGCTGCAGGATAAACAATCTTGCTAGCTGCATTCCTTGTTTAGAAAGAGAGACACATGGATGCTGTCAATCACTCCTATACACGCCCTTGATGATGCAAATAACAAGGGCATGCTTTATAACAGAGCCCTCTGGTCGAGTGAACATAAAATATATTAAAAAAAAGGTTTAGTGAGCAACCTTTGTACAGGCCTGCACGTGGTCTCCAGAGTAGGGCAGTGGCATATCCCATCTTAAAGTTATGGAACAACTCTATCACGTAACCTGCTTTTTAACACACATTGTAACTTTCTGCTGCAGTGGCTTTATGGAACTGAGGAGAATGGCTCATGATCCCGGAGCTGAGCCCCTGGCTGGACTGGCGCGTCAGGGACAGCTGAGCATCGATGGAGCTATTTATTTATTTTATTTATTTATAAAGTTTTATATAGCGCGAACTTGATCCCTAAGGATATCAGAGCTCTTTACAATTTGAGGCAAAGGTAACAAATCAGAACATTAGTCTAACATGGGGAATCTAATGGGCATTGAATTAACTAGTACAAACATAACAGCTCAATATAACCTCAGTGCACGAGTAGGAATGGGCTATGTGATGGAGCATAAAGAGATAAGGGGAGTACATACAATAATCATATTCAGGAATAATAACCAGTACTCAAAAAACGCTCTCTGAAGCAAGTCAGCAGAGATGCCGGCACACCCTATGTGTGATCTGGGGCCCGCTGATCAGGCTCGTGCCTGGTGCCTGACTGCTCAGGCAGCCAGCTTTGGTGCAGCTAGCAGCAAGCCTTAGCTGCTGCGAAACAAACATGATTAGAGTGAGGCAGGTCTGCGCATGCCATTAAATAGAAACATAATATACATGAACACAAACTTGCATATCACTCTGACAAAACGATAAACTAGCTACTTTTACACTGAAAGCATTTTCTTCGTGTTTTTTAAACACACTATCAGTTTTGTAACAGACTCCCATGTGGTTAAGTGCTCCTGGCAGTGCGCCACAGCATCACACACTGCTTCCCTTGAGACTCAGACACCGGGCAGCCTCCCTCGTGCTGTGCAGCAGATCTTAGTGGCAGCAGAGAGGCCAGAGGTTATTTTGAGTGAAGCATGGTCCGCAGGTGCATGGGAGACGGCCCTCAGTCAGCACACACTCAAGTCTCAGCAGCTCTGTCCGTGAGTGCCAGCCCTCACAGCAGGGCTTTAAGTGGGATGAAAAAGGTGGGGGTCTCTCAAAGAGGCGTGGCTTAAAAACGCATATGCTAAAAATCTGTGCTTAGCATAGTGTGCCGCCCGACTGGTATTTGGTTGCTTCTGTCATTGCATCAAATATAGAATACAGCAAGTAACATTACACCTACAACAAACCAGGACTATTGGCTTTGTCAATGGTTGTTAGGTGCAAATGTTAAATAAGCACCAATTACAGCTTTGTTGTATATAACATTGAAAATGATTAAGTTCTGACATGATGAGACTATGAAATAACTTTTAATCAAAGGCAGTGAAGGGTGGTACTGCTGCAGAGGTAAGATTTTTTTTTTTACCCTGAGGGTGAGGGCAAAAATGGAGAGCCCGATAGGGACCCGTCTCAGCACCTGCTTTTTAGAACGTCGGATGCTGAGCACTGGCAGGACCCAGCCCACTTAAAGCCCTGCCTCACAGGATGAAGTTAACAGTAGTTCTGTGGTGCACAGCTATAGCTGGGCACAAATCCAAGGAGGGTAGAGAAAAGTTAGGTAGCACAGCATGTAACGTAGGAAGCACTGACACGTGGCAAGCACCAATCACAGTGCATGACAGGGTAGGAGGCCGATCGGGATCCAGTTAGGATCTCAAGACCTCTTGTGGGCTGAAACATCATAATAGGAAGATTCTAAACACCTTCTTCTCTTTTCTGCCTGTGGCACAAAGAGATGGGGACAACGCACAGTGTATCAGTCTGATTTGGAGGAACGGAAGAAGTATTCTGGTACCTCACGGTAATGCAGGGAAATTCCCATAATGTGTTAGCCTAACCCCTGATGAGTGACACTTTTCAGTACTGCTGGCTATATATGATGAGCTATGGTGCTCTGATTAATTCTTCTCATCATACAGAGGGTGGTGCCATTGTGTTCAACTCTTTTGCTCTTTGTACAGGTGTCATTATCGCCCTGTTTACCTAGCATGCCATCATACGAGGGACTGTGCTTCCTTGATTGATGCTCTCGTTTTTAAGAAGACCTCCACCACCTTAGTTGCCTTTCGTGTTGATTTACGAAAGGGTGAGCTGCTGTTGCTGATTCTTGTTGTTGTATTTGGGCAATGCTACCCTGGTTAACTCACTTTCTGCAAATTGAGGAATTGTGGTTGACTGGCTGGTTGGCTCAATTACTGTCATATGAGAATCTCTGGTGTTGTAGTTAAATCTTGATGTATTTGTGGCTGCTCTAGTCTTACTGATTTTCATAGTACTATACGAGGAGCAGTGTTGCCCTTATTGAATTTTGTCATCATACAAGAGCTATCCTACCCTCTACTTGTTTTTGTTTTTATACAGGAGTTTGTACTGCTTTGATTGACAGTCTTGTTGTTTTACAATGGTCTCTGTTGGAACTGGCCCTTCTTGCAGGGTCATCCTCAAACTTTTTGCTTCTTCCTCCCTTATTTTTCCTGACCCGTGGCTGTTGGCAATAGGACTCTGCGCACTTTACCACTGCTGATCAGTGCTAAAGTGCATATGCTCTCTGTGTAAATTGTTATTCTGATTGAATATACATGTTTGGCATATTTGTATCACCATGAAGTCCCTAGTAAAGTGCACTGGGTGTGCCAGGGCTGGTGATGACAAATGCTACTAGTGGGCCTGCAGCACTGATTGTGCCACCCACAGGAGTAGCCCTAAAATGATGTCTCGGGCCTGACACTGCAGTGCCTGTGTGCAGTTTAGAACTGCCATGTCTTCCTGGTCAGTGTCCCCACTGACCAGGCCTAACCCTTCCCTTTTTGTGCACATCAGTCACCCCTATGGAAGGCCCAAGGTACCCCCCTGGGCAGGGTGCAGTGTATGTAAAAGGTAGAGCATGTACTAGTGCAGGTGACATGCTCTGGTAGTGAATGGCAGCCATTTTCGTTTTTCACTACTGTAAGGCTATCTTGCTCCATAGGTTAACATGGGGGATGCTGGCTACAGTGGTTAACAGCATTTCTTCCCATAGGAACAAGATAGGACATAAGTATCTAGTATCCCTGAACTCAGAATTTAATAACACATCTTTTAGGAAAGGTTGTTTTTAAATCCTGTGTTTGAGAACAGCACTTTTAGAAAGTTGCTGTTCTCCTGTCTGACCCTTCTGTGTGCCTGGGCCTGTTTGTGTATTGACTGTCTGGTTTGAGAGTGGCAGGAGCTGGGGAATTCCCCAGGAGGCTGGATGAGTCAGCACTAGGCTGAATGACTGCAATTGCAACTGGAGTGGTGGGAGGAGTTAGCACCTGGGCTGAATAGGGCTGTGCCTGCCTTCCACAATGCTGGCTCCACCCCCCTGATGGGCGGCTGAGGACCCTGCCCCTCACTCTGAAAGAAAAGATGCAGCCAGCAAAACAAAGTGCTCAGGATCCACCCAGAACTGGTTTAGACCGGGCTCAGGGCCCACATGCACCAAGAGAACAAAGACTTTAGGGGTATAAGTACAGGACCCCTGACAACAGAAAATTAGATCATCCTGGAAATCAAGAAGGAACCTCTGCCAAGGAGAAAGCTGAAACTGAAGAAGGAAGATTGTCCTGCTGTTGCTCTGCTGGACTGACCTGTTGCTTTGCTGCCAAGGAGAGGGGAAGGACTTTGCTGCTGAGCTGTGTCCTCTGTCTTGAAGGAATCTCCAAGGGCCTGAGTAGAGCTGGCTCCCTGTTTTGAAGTCCCAGGAACAAAAGGACTTCACCCCCAGCTTCCCTGAACTCTGCTGAGAGAGTTCTGTCCTTCCTAGAGTGCTTGATCCAGTTGTGGGGCCTCTGGAAGTTGTACCTGAGCTGGGAAGCTTGAAACTAAGCTTGAGTGACTTTTTGAAACTGAAAAGTGCTGCATCGCTCGCTTGCGGAGCGCATCCCCGACAGTGCGAGAAGTTTCCCGCCGCTACGGAGGTCGAGATCGTCGCAGCGCCTGACGCCGCTGCCAGAGACGTCGCATCCTTCGTTTGCGGGACGCACCAGACCGGTGCGGGAGAATCGAACATCGCTGCGAGTATCGTCGCAGAGCCTGTCGTCGCTGGGTGAGAAAGCCGCACCGCTTGCTTGCGGACCGCATCACGTCGCTGCGAGCATCGTCGCATAACCATCGCATCGTGGAGCTGCGAGAGAGAGGATCACCGCTGGACCGCGCATCGTCGCCCCGGAGATCGCCACAGCCCCTACGAGATCGTCGCATCGTGCCTTTGCGAGAACAGACTTCCTACGGAACCTACGCACCGGAATCCATACAAGTGGCCTTCCTCCCCATACAGACCGGATTAGTCGCAACACGCCCGCTGCTGCAGCGGGGCTGTCGCAAACGCCTCCCCAGGGTCTCAGGAGCAATGCGTCGCTTGTTTTCCACTGCACCAGCTTCTGCTTTTGGAACTTTGTTGCAACTAAAAGGTACTGTGAGTAAACGTGACGCAACTGTGAACTTTTCACGCATCGGTAGAGAATTCTATCGCAACCTAAAGAATTTTAACGCAACCTTAAGAACTCTTTTGAAACCATATTCTTGAACTGTGTATGTTGGATTTTTGTCGTTTTGGTCTTGTGTAGTTTAGATTAAAATACCTTTATTTTTCTAAACTGTTGTGGAGTCAGTTTGTGGTGTTTTCACTGTGTTACTGTGAGTTTTGGTACAAATACTTTAAGCATTGCCTCTGGTTAGCCTAGACTGCTCGTGCCAAGCTACCTAGAGGGTGAGCAGGGGTTATCTCAGAGGGTTATCTCCTTGCCCTGACTAGAAGCAAGGGTCCCTATTTGGACAGTGGTGCCTACCTCTGCCAACTAGAGACCCCCAGTTCTAACAGTCTCTGATATCTTCATTGACCGTCTTGTTGTTACACGAGTCGATATTGCTGTAATTAGCTGCATTCTTGTTAAAGACGTGGTTGCAGTGGCGGCTCCTCCGCTAATGCAGAGGAGCGTTTCCCCACTGCTCAAGAGGAAAAATATGCTAACGTATCGTTATTATCATTTTAGTTTTCCTATTGCACTCAGTGGCTCTCGGGCATAGTGGTGCGGGGCTGGCCAGAGCAGGGGGAGAAGTGGTTTGCACTCCCTCGGTTAAGTGCGCATGACCGCTTGACTGGCTCACAGTCATGCACACTTTTCATCTTCCCCACCGGGTGTTAAGGGTACAACCTGGTAAGGAACATGACCAGCCTCCCATTCCCAGTCTGAGCGCTGAACCACGGCGCTCAGAGCAATCACAACGCTGCATTTCAGCATTGTGATTGGCTCTGGGGAGACTGGGAGCTTCCTGCTGTTTCCTGCTACTGGGACCAGAGACAGGAAGAAAAGGATGGAGGAGAGGCGGTGGCCGGCCGGCCGTAGGAGGTAAGTGTATTATTTTTTTCTTTCCCCCCCTCCAGTGGCCCCCCGCGCCACCACCTGGGTCAGGTAGCACACCCATATTGCTGCCCTGCATAAACCTCTTCATGTTGGATAAGCTGCTATGAAGCCCTACTGACACAGTTGAGATTGTATAACAGATGATGTTGCTAAGAAGATGATAGGGGGTAGGAAGGAGAGCAGAGGGGAGGAGAGTTAACAAAGGGACAGGAGAGAGGTGAGCAGGAGGAGGGAGGGAATGAATGATAAGGAGAAAAATAGTGAAGAGAAGAAGGTAGGGAGAAGTACCAAAAGATGGAGAACAGAGAAGACAAATAAGGTAGATGGAGATGGAGAGATTATCAAAAAGAGGGTGAGAATAAGAGATTGAATACATAAGAGTGGAAGAGAGAGATTGAGAGAGATATTAAAGATTGAAACGAGGGTGGAGGAGTTACGAGAAAAAAGGACACAAGCGGGATGGGTAGAGGAGATGAGTGGCTGGAAAGGTGAGGCCCCTGAGCTAAAGACTTGGCTGGCCTACTGAGACTGGACTCCTGCAGAATTATGAAAGATTAAACACAAGCATGAAAATGTATGTGTTCTAGGAATTAAAGGAAGTTTTACCAGGGGTGTCCATGACAGATCATTAGAGGCTGGATGCATGCATGCCAGAGTGTTAAGATTGCCACTAATTATGTAAACACGTTTCAACACTGAGGAGATATGGTCTATAGGCTTTGTCGTGGCTTTGGCACCAAGAGATGTGGATCTCGTGCAAAAAACTCTGTCTCTGTGCTCTAAATTTAGGGGTGGTGGCACGTTAAGGCATACATATAGCAAGCAACTGCATTCCAGTGTCAGGTCATTTACAGCCACAAGAGGGCGCCAGGTTGCGAACATATTGAATCTCGTTTGGTTAAAAGAAAGTGCCTCGGTGGTAAAGTATCATTTTGCCTAGCTTGTAGGAAACATTTTGCCTTGGAGCAGCTTACATCTTAAATATGTCACGTGTACTAATATATTGTTGTTTTGTTCTTTTATAGCCAACCCTATTCACCCCTCTTTACAACCATGCTATTCCCAATGATGTCATGTACATCGTGGTACTATTTACAGTGCGTATGGTGGAAATGGTCCATTCAGATGTTTTATGTGCACTAGTATCTTACGTGGCTATCCTGAAAGTCTGGCCTTTATCTGGACATCCTGGACCTTCATGAGACACCCCTGAACCAAAGGCAGAGATCAAGAGCAGTGAGCTAGAAACCATGAGTGTCTTCTTTTCGAATCATAAAAAGTTAATCTTATTGTGATGAAGTTACTGGCAGGAAGAACGGGTGGTCTTTAGCTAGAGGCGTAATGCGCTCTCATTGAGCGGTACAGCATCCTAGTTCAGCTAACAACCAACCGAGGCAGGCCAAACGCATTCCCACTTGGCCAAACACAAGGCTTAAATCTGTCCCGGGTCCTGTGAGAGGAAGGGCATCACGATTGCAGCACAGTCGATGGATAAGAAGTCATCCCGGTCAGACGGAAATATTGAGGTGATGGAGGGTTCTCTTGAAGCAAACAGAGTGTACGAATATGTTCCATTCCTTCCTCGCCCACTCAATTCTCAAAGTGTGGGTTTCTTGAAACTATGGACTCTCCTCTCTTTGTAGACCACAGCGGTGACCTGCAATGGTCCTGAAGCCATTTATCCACTTCGGCGCTTGTGATGAAGATTCACTGTTGATAATGGAAAGAGCATCTCTGAGCGTCCAGAAATGTTCCTCAGATTGAAACTATGGTTTCTTTTCATTCATTCTTGCGGAGATCAGAAGACAAATTTGTGTATCTGCAGAGTTTTTTTTCCTTCAAGTCACTTTTTACAGATATTGTCTTAGATATAGTTTTTTAAATGAGAGTCACACACTGACATGACACTTGAACTGCAACATGCTGAAGCCAACATCCAGGACAGATCAGATGGTATCTTAGTACAGCTTTCAAGAAAATTGTTCCAGATTGTGAGGAGCGCGTATGCAAATTTCCTTGGTAGACCCTCCTGGCTTAGCAGATGACTTCTCGGTTGCTTCAGGGCTCAGAGTAGCTGGCGTCACATCCAGAGGGCTCTGGCTTATGAACTACTGGTACCCGATCCAACAGCGAGGCAGACCTGGGTTTCAAACGACAGACAGATAAATCCCAGTGTTCCGGAAAATGAGGAGACTAACAAACGAGCCTTGGAAGCAGCCTTCAGCCCAGCAAGTACTCCGCCATGTTAAATGACGGAGTGGCACAGGATGTCATTTTATAAGAAAGTTGGGTAAGTGGAAATGTCCACTTTCTAAATCCTGGCGTGGGCGCCCGCCTAGCTTTTGTAGCATTGTGGCATGCAAAACTCACATGCGAATCTTACATCACAAATCTCGTACCACACACATGCTGGCATTTTAAGAATGACTAAAATCTAAGCTTCCTGTTCAGCAGCTCCTGACCTCTTTATTTACCCAGATGATTTAGTTAATTCGTTTTTAATGCCTGAGTGCCAAAAAAGTAATAAAGAAGCTCCCCTAAACTTTTCGGAGGCTTAAACCAACCCTGCCAATTTAAGAAGGAAATAACCTGATTTGTGGAAGAGTCGTGTAACTGAAAGAACAGTTTATATAAAATGCTAAACTTTTTTCAGCTAGTTCAATAGGCCGTTTACTAAAGTTTGCTGTGGACTCGCAGCAAACATACATTGTAACACACATGTGCCCCAGTTTCTCTAGTGTACCTTTGGGATGTTGCATTGCGGCTGTGCAAAGTTTATTGCAGCTGCTGCTTCTTGACACGCATGTTAGCTGCTTCGCGCGCACATTTTTAAAAGCTGAACGATCATGTATGCATACCTGTCTCCTCTATGCATAGCTTCTCCTATGATACCAGTGTGTGTGAAGTTGAAGGTCAATTGAAACACAATGATTTCGCAAAGATGCCGAAAACACATTTCTCTGCTGAGGTCCATACAGGGGTTCAGACAGACACATCATCTTATGGTGCCTGCAGCAAGTAGACAGATCTCCTACACATGTTTTGTTTGCATGCACATAAGGATTGTAGCTCTGGTTTACATCCCTTCCACGTTTTTTAGTCTATGTATATAAAAACGAATGTATGTCTTTCTCCTGTCTGTCTGTTTGTCCTTTATGCATTACTACACCATTCATCCGATCGCCATGAAACTTTGGGAAGTTGTTGAGTACACTCTCGCGAAGGTTTCTAGCATATGCATTACTACACCATTCATCCGATCGCCATGAAAGTTTGGGAAGTTGTTGAGTACACTCCCGCGAAGGTTTCTGCGATAACATTTTTTTAAATATCGGCCCACCAGGGCCATCATAATCTTTCAAATACTGATGTACGCACAAGATGGAAAAACAAAAAATCGTGGATCCACAAGCACTCGAATAAATAAATAGAATTAAAACACCATTCATCCAATCGCCAGGAAACGTTGGGAAGTTGTTGAGTACACTCCCGCGAAGGTTTCTGGCATACATTTTAAAAAAATATCTGCCCCCCAGGGCCCTCATAATCTTTCGAATACTGATGTACGCACCAGACGGAAAAACAAAAAATCGTGTATCCACAAGCACTCGAATAAATAAATAGAATTAAAATTACACTTTGAAATGTTTTCCATATTAAAATGAATAAGTTTCAATAAAAATGACACAATGTAATTTGAATGTAATCATGACGACTTTCCTTGAATTTGCTTTCGTCGGAGATCGCAGCAACGCGCGACGGGTAAGCTAGTATTATATAAATACAGGAGGAACGCATGCATTCACATCATAACAAAAACATGACAATTGTTAGTGAGATGCTGACCTCTAAAGGCAAGGTACTAATGATAAAATCATTATTTACCTGACTTCATGTTTTTCTCTTTCTTTTGTTATATTGTGGTTTTGTACTTTATTTTTCTAAAAAATAAAATAACTAAAAAATACAGATCTTAAAAAACCTGAGTTCAATAAACATTCTAAATTAAGCACAACATTATTTAAGTGACAGACACTTGTGAAACCAGAACAATTCAGAGAATGCTTATTCTTAAATCATTTTAATTCACCTCTGGAGTAATCCGCTTTTTCATAAATCTAGTTTAAATAGTATCCCCTAACCTCGTCACTCAGAGGTGTGCTCCTGGCTCTGAGAGGCTCGGGTTCAGCCAATATACTTCCTGGTTCTGTTTTCACGTCATATGGGGAACTCAAAGGTGTTCGTTATAAGACTAAACAGGCACTATTTTAAATACGTTATTCATTTTTAGGGAAGGGTTGAAAATAAGTTGGTTTAAGAAGTAATTATTTTTATAATCTGATACCATTTTAAGTGTTGTTTAATCTTTTTAAGGTGTGTGAGGTATTTGATGAGTTGTACATGCTTAGGGGAACACCATTTGACATTCTGCTCTCTGCGCTTAAGTCTTGGATCGTGTACTAGGTTTTTGAGCCAGGGTTGAGTTAGCGCTCTAGTCTCCGGATTAGAGGCGAAGCAAGTGCAAATGTTCCTTTTTGAACTGTATGAAGTCACAAATGTGTCTGTGCAGCACCAAGCTTCACTGCTTGTTTGGGCTCAGATCAGATATTACTTACACTAAACAAGAGTTGTTTGCTCTGAATCAGAGGCAGTGGTTTGCTCAATGCCAGGTTCCTACCCAAACATTGCTCTGAGGTTTATGACTTGGTTACAGACTAAGGGTTGGTTCTGTTATTTCAAACAGAAATTTTGTTACAAAATATTTAAATCCCAATGTAGCCGTGAAAATTCCCGCAATTCCTTAAAGGTTTAATATGATCAGGGTGGACAGAAGCACTTGAAGATGTGGGGGACTGGTAGTAGTTTTCATGGAAGGGCTTACACTTCAGACAATACCGCTGGTGGATTTTGAGCCATGCACGTTTAGAGAGTTTGAATTACTATACACCTACTTTCTCCTATGCAGCGTGGTTATTTTATCGCTCCCCAGTACATGATCCCAGTTTCCAGAAGACATTTTTACAATTGAATATTTACGAGTTAATAGTTGCTTTGCGCCTACTGGTCTTAAGGGGTTTTATTTATGGGTAGAGTGCTACTTAAAGGCCAAAGTCAGACTTTGTTTTAGGCAGTTATAAGGCACTGGGGTTGATTCACTTTGTGGAAGTCACCACACACAATGAGCGACATGCCGTCTATGGTATATTATCTGTGCCCAATAATATCCAAGCTATTGGTGTGTTACCGCTTACATGGGTTGGACCACTATTTAGTGAACTTTAAGTGGATGCACCTTACCTCTACGACTGCTGGTTCCCCCCCAAGGTTCACAGACTCACGTGCGCGGCATAAGGTTACATAAACAGCTTTATGAAGGTGATAGGAGCGACTGAATAAGCCTTTCAATTAGAAAGCAACATCATGTAGTTTCTTGAGGTATCTCCTCTAAATGGATCAGATCAGCTCTAGATTAAATAGCCCCTATAAGATGATGTAGATCTAAAAACAACAAAAAAAGTCCACATCCTGTTTTTCTGAGCAACTCTTACATTTAAAGAAAGGTTGTAGAGACAATGCAAAATAATTATACAAAGGAAGATAGATGCATGTGTTGGCCCTCAAAGAGTACAGTAAACAGATTAGATACGTTAAGAAAGTGTTTATCTCTCATCAGATTGTAAGTGCTTACTATTTTCCTGAAGAAATATTCAGATTTGTACATTCTTTTGCTATTCCTAGTTGTTTATCTTTGGGTATCACTAAGCCATGGGAAACTAGCAATAAACGTGCTGTATTTTTCTATGATACAAATACATTAGATCTACCCAGAATTTGGTGATGAAGGTAAAGATGTGACTACTCCTGGGTTTATTAAAAGTGCTTTTGGCAGAGCAACAAAACCAACAATGCTTTCTGATTTTGGCCAGCTCTCGATTTAGAAAGAAGGGAGCTTTTGCTGACAGTTAAATTAGGTTCCCCTTTGGAACCATGTGCTTCCAAGTTGTTACATCTGGTTGCTGATAAAGTGGAACCAGCCTTGGCTAGATCGTGCAAGTGACAGCTGTAGTGCTATGCAAAATGAGCCATAGTCACAGCTATTTTGAAGAAAGCTGTGGCAGATTCTGCACTTTTAGCCAGCTTCCGTCCTTTCCTGCTGTTACCAACGCCAAGTAAGAATGCGGGAAACAACGCTGTTAAAACCAGCCTTTTAGGATTTCTTGACTCTCAAGTGATACCAGATCAGGCACACTTGTATTCATAGTAAATACTCAGTGCTGGTTGAGGCAGTAGATGAATTAGGACCTTTAATGCCTTGACCCTGCCCATTACTTAACTTTGTTTGGCGTCATTGTTGCGTTTGTTTGGCTATTTCTAATTCATTGCTTCACTGGCTAATGCAGGGCCGGCTTTAGGGTGGTGCGATTGGTGCGGCTGTACTGGGCGCTGACCTTAACAGGGGGGGTGCTGATCTCAGGGGGTGGGGGGTGCTGTGTTTAGCAATAACATATGATTGCTTATGAAGCAATAACTATGCAGAAGAGTTCATTGTGCGTCCAGCTTTCAGGTAGCAATAAAAATGTCAAGATTACTCTTGTGGTTAATGTTCCTGCTAGAGAAGGAAATGGGAGTTGTTATGTCTAGTGGCAGTTTTCACTCATCATAAAGTAGCACAGAGAGTTAATATGCCAGTAGAACAGTGACTGTTAGGAACTCTCACCAAAGGGCTGCATGCAAACTGCATAAAATATGTTAGGACGTTAGTTTTTGTTTCCCTGTCTTTTATTATCTATGTATGTGTTGCCAAAAAGGGTTTGTTTGTGTAGAAACAAGTTCTTATTAGTAAAGACAGCCTTTAGCAGTACTTTAAAATGAATGAAATGTATGTGAGAGTGGGGCTATAGGGAGATAAGGGGAATTGTTGCTCGGTGGTAGTGAGGGAATCTGAGGAGGAGGTCATGGGGGGTGCCAAAACATTTTGTCGCTCCGGGCACCGCTAAAGCCGGCCCAGGGCTAATGAATTCGTAGCCAGCAAATGAGTGCAACAATGAAGTCAACCTATGCAGGTGAGGGGGTTGGGCTTAGTCTCTGAGCAGCAGGTAGTTGACAAATCTAAACACAGTGAAGACTGAACACTCCTTAGAAAGGTTAAATACCGTATTAGAAAACAGTGTAGGTCAGAGTGACACATTAGACAAACTAGCACTCAGTGCAGTTCTAAACAGTGTGTGTGTGTGCCCACATGCATGTGTGTGAACAGGCTGAAGAGCATGTTGACATTCACCCATTATAAATGGTTAATCAGGATCAGGTTTTCACATCAAGAAGCAGCTGGACCCCATCTGTTCTGGAGTTCTGCAGATGCTCCTGGCCAGCAGACGCGGCATCTTGTGCAGGAGTTTGGTGGCTACTTTCTTTGGTGCCATACAAAGGCCATTAGCTAGTAGTTTCTCCCATGTGAGCCCTCACTTTCAGGTAGCTAACTGGTGATCTGTGTCACTGAAGGAATGGGCCTACTTTGAACAACTGTAACATTAAGGACAGGGACCGAATTTGTGATTTTTATTTTTTGATCATCTGATCACATATTTGTTTAGTGTTCCTTGACAAAATACAGTTGCAAGTAGTATATTTCCACAATTATTTGATTGATAAATGTGCACTAACAGATGGAGGTGACCCCCTTCCCACTGACTGGGTTCTCGCCAAAAGGAGGGGTGTTGTGTCCTTTCTCCCTGCCCCAGTTTCAAGATCACACTGCAACAGCTACTAGCAACAGGCATAGCGCAACACTGGGCGTCAAAGGGGTCTGACCCACCCACACCTGAAATGCAAGAGGGCATCCCAGTTGCAAACGCGCATGTTAGAAGGGCAGAAGGGAACAGCATCATTTATCACTAGCATGAGCACCTAATGACTGAAGGTAGGCCAAAGCAAAGGAAAAAGTTTGCCATACCAGAGGGCCTTGGAATGCCTAATGGCAGGAACACCATTAGGGCAGCTGGAAAAGACAAAATAGTAGATGCACAGTAGAAACAGCACTTACTGCCCAGGCACAGTCCAGGCGGTCTCAGGTGTCACACAGCGGTAGCAAGGGAAGCCTAGAAACAAACGGCCTTTGCTTCCACGGCACAGAGCGTAACCAATCAATGTTTTATGCCAATGTACGCATGATTTATCATGATTGTCAATATGATTTATGGTTCCTTATCAGTGACTTGTCAAAAAAATTTGATTTATGACCTACTTTGTGATATATGATCCTGAGGAATTCATAAACCGTGGCCTGATATCGCCAACCAAGAGTACGGGTTAATTGTTGGGAAAAAAATTTGACTGGGTGTGTAGGAAGGGATCAGTTGGACCCTGTAGCCCTTTCAGGCAGGTTAAGCCAAAGGGCTGGTTAACAAAACATTTCAGTGAGCCGACAGCTAACAGACCTGCACAGGGGTAACAAAGAACAAACTGTTATGGAGAGGCAGACAGAACCCCTAAACCAGCTTTTACATAAACAGCGACCAGAGTGCTAATCCCAGCCGACCACTTGATGCAGTAGTCAATCTGGACAAGGCAGGGGCTGCTCTAGGCTCGTGCCGGCCCTGGGCAGGGAGCGTAGGTAGGGAGCCCCGGAAGAGGGGGCCTGGGCGGGGCGAAGTGCGGAGGCCAGTGAAGAGGGGGGGGGGCGCGGGTGTTTGGCAGTGGAACAGAGCCGGAGGCCGCCAAATCCCTGCCAGGGGCCGCCACGCAAATATGTATCCATCCTCAGAGGATTATTATATTAAGGATATATATTGGCGTGGTGGCCCCTGGGGTTTGGTGGCCCTGTGCAGGTGCACAGCTTGCACATGCCTAAGGCCGCCCCTGGACAAGGCTAGGTGGTGTTTTTCTTTCAGGTTTGAGCCCTGCTGACACATTCCACGAGCTTCAGTCTCGTGTCTTCTTACATCACCTAATCCGCCCGACAGACATTACTCGGTTGTTTGTCTAGTCTTCCTCGTGTGACTCGTGCAATCCTTCCTGTTTGTTGAGCTTTTTCAGATACTATATTAGTCCACTTTTTTTGTTCCTCTATTGGCTTGTTTATGTTTGCGCCTCATGTGTGCCTCTCACGCTTGGTTTGGTTTTGGCATCCCTACTTGTAAAAGTGTGCCCTTGGTTTGGAAAATCGCTGACATCTGCATGCTGAGCAACATTTCACAGCAGGGGCAGAGCCGCCTATGCTTGACATTTATTTGAGAGTTTAATTGGGGGTTAGGTTAAGACATTTTTACAGAACATTGCATTTGATTCGTAAATGATTTTAAATCCTGGTAGAGCCATTTGCCGCAAAACTGATGCAAATTCCCATGTTCTTGTAAAGCATATAGGTCCTCCCTCCTACTGTTTTATCACAGATAGTGTATTGTAGTTTAACCGGTTCTGAAATATTTTATGAGCAGTTTCTGCAGACACAAAGCTAAATATTTTTAGGTTTACTTTCACAGAGCAACACAACCGGAAATAGTAACTATGCCAGCAAATGTCAAGTCTAGTGGAAACTCTACCTTTTTTAGCTTCTTTACCATTTAAAAAAAGTTAATTCTTTCTTTGCCGACAGTTAATACATTTTGGGAAGCAGCTGGTGTGTGACTGCTGGTTTGAGGACTGTGTTGCTGCTAATGTTGGCATGTATCTCATCCTTCCACTGAAGATTGCCAGTCGAGACCTTGGCCGGCTGATTATGCAGGATTTTCTGTTCTTAGTCTGTGAAAGTTCCATGGGTGATGCATACTTTAAAAGAAGGACATGTGCAAAACGTTACTAAATTTCCTTAGCCCAAATCTGGATGAAATTAGCACAAGTACCTTGATGCCCAAGTCACAATGTATTTTTTTATCCAAGCATAAATTGTAACTTGCTTGTATAATTTACAAGGTGGTCTCCCTACACGCTCAAATACTTCGCCTAGAAGATCAAGGACTTAGGAGGCAAAGGTACTCCAAAAAACAGAAGGGTGTGTTCTTGGAAATGACATCAGTTATTAAACAAAGGACCGGAAAGTAAGCTTTCATCTGAGCTGTGCCAAATTAAGATCTCCGTGTAGTTCTCCAACTGCAAAGTCCCTACTTTGAATATATTTAAGGCTAAACTTGAATCTTTTCCAGGATAAATGAATAGGCCTTGTAAAACTCCACATACAACATACCTCTCAAATCTCTAGGCGAAACCACAAAGTACTGTTTGTGTGTGTCACTTTTTGTCTCATTTTCAGGCATAAATCCACCTCACACAAGCCTTGGTGAAAACAATAGGTCCTGGCTGTGAAAAGCCAAGCTATTTGCTGTACCAATGCATTTTTGAACGGCATTTGCCAACACGTGTCATGATGCAAATGGACGCAAGGCCACGAATCATTTAATATGTTTGAAGAAAATACATTGCTGCTATGCAAGTGTGCAACATAACGAATTGCAGCTATTTTTCATTTAGCATTCCAACATGGTGGATGGCAAAGTTAGAACAGTATATTAAAAATGAAATAGTTCCTATCAGAGCATAAAGAGTAACCCTGGGCGTAGTTCACGTAGTAGTGCTACGCATAGCTACGCGAAGTGCTCTTCGCACTACGCACGCTACGCGTAGCTACGCGAACTGCGTAGTGTGGTAGGGAAAATGCTGTTGCCAAATATTGCACAATGCCTGATGCTTGCCCACACTGTGCAATCATTGCAAACGGCATCTTGCACAGTGGAAGTGGTCATTTTCTGCTGCTCGAGTAGATTTGTATTCGAGCGGCAGCTTTCTCAATGCAAACTGGTAGTTTCTCATCGCGAGAAGTCGCGAGCATACGCGACCACTCGCAATGAGAAACCTGACCTCCCTGCATTGAGAATCTCGCCGGGAGGTTTATTTTCCACGCTCGCGATCGGCAACTTGATGTTGCTGATCGTGAACAAGGACAAAGTCTCGCCGGGATGGTGATTTTGCTCACTCGCGGTCGCCAACTTGGCGTTGAGGACCACGAGCGAGGAAAAAATGCCCGCTACGCGTTTTTGCACTGTGCTACGTGCAATTCGCGTAGCGCGTATTTGCACAAACTACCCACACTCCGCGAGCGTAGTGTAGTGTTCCGCCCAGGGTTAATAAAAAGATGGTAAGTGGCCCCGTAGCAAGTGGAACAGGGAATGCGGAGGAGGAGGAATAAAAGCGTGTAGCGAAAGGCAAAGGACCAAGCGGGGAAGAGAGCAAACGTGCACTCTAATACAGGTGTAACTGTGAAAGAAACAAGCATTGGCAAAGCCAACAGGTTTGTCACCTAGTGCCTATGCCAATGTTTCTTAGCGATGCTGTACAGCATCCCCAAAGCGTTAACCAATATGGAGTGGGTGAAGTTGGGGGAAGCAACAAAGAGGACACGTGGAAGGGAGAGGGGCAAACAGAGAACGAGAGAACCATGGGAGGAGGAAACGTATGAGAAAGAGCACAATGCTGTACTGTCTGTTGCCAAACATTTTGTTACCTTACAGCGGGCTTAAAAGGCACCCAATACATACGAATGGTTGGCTTCATTGTTGCACTCATTTGCTTGCTTATAATTCAGTAGCTTATGAAGCAGTGAATGAGAAGCAGGCAAAAAAGAGTGACAATGATGTCATTGAAGGTTAAGTAATGGGCAGGCTCTAGGCCCACTGATTGCATCAAAATGTCACGCAACAGACAGTACATGCGCTGTCTGAGATGAGACATAAAAATTGGAAGTGAAGCCCACATAAGCTGACAAATAAGAAGCAAACAAATGAGAGTGACAATAAAGCGAACCAATGGTAAGCAATGACAGGCTCTAAGCCCACCATAAGCTGACAATAGGTCCCTTTGCAAAGACCTGGGAGACCTAAAAGGAATTCTCTGAAGTCAGCAGTAGAATAAGAACCTTGCAAGACAGAGATGCTCCTGGGCGGGACAAACACAAGAATAGGAAATAAAGCCATTGAATAAAAAGACAAATGACAGACAATAAAGACATCAAATCATGGGCAAGGAGTCAACTGAAAGGCAGCTCTCGGTATATGTTATGCATGGGAAGTGGCCAACACACGGCTGAAGCTGTGTGTAGGCGAAACCTAAAAAGGGATTGTTTGTGAGTTTCTAATGACGCTTACAAAAACCCTTTTGCTGCAGCCCTGTGTTACAGCAGACTCTATGAGCCTGTTCAATAAATGTAAGGCTCCATCCATGGTTAATTGTCTGCAGCGACTTGCACCCCACAAAAATAACTTGACAAGTACAGTCTGATAAATGCGGTAAAATAAATGCTTGAAGTGTGTTACAGCTCAGGAGAATGTTACTTTCTGCTGCAAGTGAGCCAATCTCCAGTATCGTCATCTGGTTTATGACAGGAGCAGGTGGCTAACATGCGTTTTTAATGGAAAAGAGCAGGGGTGTCATTTACTTAATTGGTGCTGATTTGCCGTTCTGGATAGAAGTAGTCCTGGCGCCCTATTATGTAAGGGGCACACTTTCCCTGTTTGCTCCTGGTGCACCTTAAAACAGGTGTTCCTGGTGCAAACAGGGAAAGTGCGCCATATTCCATGGAATGCACTGCCCCAGGGCAGCTTCAATCTTGTGCTGCACTGGAGGCAGTGCTTTCATGTGAATAACTGAGCTGCTGCTTTGATGCCGTTCTGTGTTTCGCAGTGCAGGCAGCAACCTGCCTGCACTTTTAACCCTTTGCATGCTGATGACGGAACCGCTCCGTCATCAGCTGCGGTGGCGCTGTGCTGATGACGGAGCGGTTCCGTCATGGCCCTGCCGCCGCGCCTGTGCGGCGCGGATTCCGCGCCTGCGCTGAGCTTTCTATTGAGCGGGCGGGGCCAAGACGGAACCGCTCCGTCCTGAGCTCAGCCCAACCGCGGCTGATGACGGAGCGGTTCCGTCACCAGCATGCGGCCGCTGCGCGGCCGCCCCGCCCCCTTAGCACTGCGGCGGAATAGCCGCCGCAGTGAAAGGGTTAAAAGGGTATTAGAGATCCCCTTGCAGGCAGGTGTAGTGAGTGACTGCACCCGTCTGCAAGGGAATGTCTGGGACCCCATTTAGCCCCTCTAGAAGGCTGCCATTATGGTGTGCACTGACAGCTTCTTTGCCTCTGCGCCCGCATCTATAATACGGCACGGAGGCACAGGGATTACCTCTTTTTATGGGCCATGCCCCAATGCAAATGAGGGGACCCCCATTGAAGATAGCGCTGGTGCTTCTTGAGTGCCAGTGCTATCAGTTTACAGATGAGGCCGCACAAGCATCTGCAGCCCCTTCTTTAATACCAACGTGGTCCGGGGGCACTCAAAGTGGGCGCAAACGCCCTTTGCGCCCCCGGGGCACTTCCATAATGTGGCCCCTGGACTACTGTGTTAAAATACGATGTCAATGGACATGAAAGCGTTCAGGTAAGCAGAGCAGACCCAAATGCTGTTGACAGTCGCCAAACTTGTAAGGTTCATAGCTTTCATCCTTCATTTCAAGTTGTAGAAATGGAAAAACAAGTTTTACTTCTCTACCTCTCCTAACTCTCTTTTATTCACTTTGTCCTTTTCCTGTCTGTTTCTTTTTCTCTCTTTCACTGTTATCTATTTCCCTTTTTCTGCTGCTCCCTCTGTCATTCTTCTTTTCTTTCTCGCACCACAATGGTTCGATGAACACCTTTCTGGGTCATTGACAACCCCGGCACTGATGTTGCACTGATGTGCTTGGCGTCAGCCCTCGAATGGCTATTTTCATCTTGTAGCTCTTAACGACAGCCCAGCGCTGTATTAAGACCTGCGAACGTTGCAGTGATCCATTCATAATCAGAGCTTCATATTTATGCTTCTGACACGCGCTCATTAAGCAGTGCTGGATTAAACCCTGGGGAGGCCCCTCAGCAGTAAAAATTTCGCCCCCCCTCACAAATTATCTCCTAATATACAATGCACCGGATTTTTTTTTTTTACAAGCTGCCAGAAGATGAGCTTTTAAGAGACAAACTGTTATGTGAATCTGATGTCTCTGGTTTAGGTACTTTACGTGGTTAATGAGTACATTACATTGTGGAGAAGTGTGGCTCACTGGTTAGAAGCTTTAAGGGAGGCAAAGGTCCAGAACACAATTATAGGTAATGAGACAATGAACAATAGACCACAATAGGCTCTATATGGTATTTTTCTTGTCCAGCCGGACAGGAGTTTTAATAGTTAGTTTGATGGAAGTATTATTTACAATATACACAAACAGCAATGAACAATTGCAATGGAAAATTGCAACATAGCACACTCCTGTGCCATACCGGATGAAACCAGAAGGAAAAATAAGAGAATAGGAAAGGGTGTATCAGGCAAAGAAAGGGACAGGTCACTGTATAAATCAGAGCAATTTGTTAGTGTACCCTGAAGCGGCGCATACAACATTAAATGAATAATACATCAATGTATGCCCACTCAAAAGAGTCGACGTTTCGATCCCGCACTTAAAATATCAAGGGATCGTCTTCAGGACTTAGTTAGTTATTTGCCTGGTTGGAACAATATTGATAGCCTGTTAGGAGTAGAACAGGGAGAAAAGAAAAATAAAAAAATGAAGGAAAAAAGTATTATCACTGTGCGCCTGGAGAGAATTGTCAGTGTAATACTGAGCTTACAATACTCGGAATCGCAGTGGGTGAGAGGTGCTCGTGAATGTGACTAAATACACATACTGACATAATAACTGTTGCACACTTTCAAGGTTCAGACGCGAAGTGAAGGGGGTGTGGAAGGTGTGAGCGTTGGGCGTCTGGGAGCAACACTAGTGACCCGGTGTGTGATCAGGCATGGGTCAAGCTACATGCATCTAACACTGGAAGGGACCGGAAACTTAGGCAGCCTACCTTTGGTAATATTATATTTGGAGAAATATATAACAAGGGAGGGTGGCGCCCGGCAACGTTGGTACCAGCACAGTACAAGTGGTACTGGGAAGGGAAAAGGCGGGGAACCAAAAATGAGACTAACGGACATCGCAACCTGGCGCGAAAGGTAGGACGGCATGCGAGTGTTCATGCGAGGGGAACATACCTCCTGTACAAAATAGGGGTCCTGTACTTGGTCGCGATGGAAAGTGCACGTGTTCCCAAAATGGTAATCAACGCCGTGTGTGGCGCTGGTGGGGCGGTGTCCTCCGTAACTAGGGAGAAAACAATTTTAGGGCTTAGACTAGCGGACCCACCTGTAGGTGCCAGACATGGAGGAAAAAGAGACTATACTTAAACTCACTAATGATGCCAGAGCACAAGGCTTTCTGAGTAAAAAGGAACATGCGTTTTTAAATGTAAAAAAACCCGCGACTTCCGGTGATTTACACTCTCCCGAAGATTCATAAGAACATTGATTCCCCCCCCTGGAAGACCAATTGTCTCTGCCTCTGGCTCTATTTTGGAACCACTTGGTAAGTACGTAGATCATTTTATCAAAGACTTCGTTCCATTGACTTGTTGCTTTGTACGCGACAGCATGGAAATGATAAATCTGGTAGAGCATTATCCATTTGACCCTGAGGTGAACACTCTCTGTACCATGGACGTAGAGTCGCTTTACACAAATATCCCCCAAATAGCGGCTCTACTAGTGATCCAGAAAGTACTGGACACCCGTCCTAGGCCCCATAGGGTACCTACCGTATCACTGGTTAGAAGCGGCAGACCCAGAAGCAGAGATCAGGCCCGGGACCAGGGTTCAATTCCCGACGCGGCAGGGTCTTGGGCTCAATGTCTGCAGACTCGATAATTCTCGCCTCGATGCCTACTCTAATCATGGGTCCCACTTTGCAACTCTGGGAAATAGCTTGCTTAATCTCCACAACGGCCCCAACAGCGCTGGGATGCCTGGTTTCACCTTGGGGGTGCCCAGGAGGGCGCATCTCACAGGGAAAGCCAGGAAGGGTTCCACAGCGGTATACAGCGCCAGGATGCCCCGTGATGGGGCGAGAGTGCGCTTTACAAGGATACTTACATTTACATTACCTGAATACAGTATTTTCTCTAAAGAGTTTTTGATGTAAAGTTTGTTTCTTTGAGTTGATTAATTTGTTTCCATCTTTTGGAAAGAATATTTAAGAATGCTTGATTTAATTTTTTTTCATTATCAAATCAATATTATTTTGATCCGTTGTCCCGGGGCACCTAAAAGGAGTGGGGCCCATAGGCCGGTGCCTACTTTGCCTATTTGGTAATCGAGAACTGTCATTAAAAGTCAGCCTGGGGTGCGCTCAATGAGTGGTAAGTAAGGGTCCGTCAAGGCGGGCATGCCTCTGTCAATTAGGGACCGGGGAATGTGATCACTTCTGTCCCTCTGGCGTTATTGTCCAGGCTGTGGGATGTCAGCAGACTGACGCATATAGAGCCAAAGGGAGGAGTCAGCAAATGTCACAGCATGAAAACTGATATTAATGGCGGCGAAGACGAGGTTCGTGATCAAATCAATCTGTTTCCCTTCCTTCCACCTTCTCCGTCATTTCCGTATTATTTCACGCCTAGAGACCGCCACTAACCACCAATTGTCTCTTTACGTCATGTGGCCGAGCTTTCATTCAGTCATGCATCACTGAAGTGCTAGATTTTTAGCTGAATGGGCATTTATGGAGGTGACTTACAGTTAGTGTTTTAGGGTCACAACTATTACCTTTGGCATTAGAATTTGATCTTTCTGACGTGCATTGCATTTCAGCACTTTTTTCATTGGAATCCTCCATGTGTCTGACCGAGGTGAAGAATCAAAATAGAATTCCTTTTCTCCCAAATAGAAGTCTTTAGAAGTGTGTCTACTCTCTGTACCTTTCCCTCTCTAATGTTATGTTGGTGCTATTTGGTTAGCACACAGTCTGCCTCTGATATGGCTGCATAGCACTGTTGACTGCCCCTGTATGCGATTATGGGATTTCCATAGCAGACTGAAGTCTGAGCATCCTGGCATGATATGTAACAATTGTTGCATTGTTTCCTGTCTCTGATTGGGAAGTAATGTTCAGAGAGCTATGGGGTGTGAGATTTTGATGCCTGACAGGTGACAAAGGCCAGAGTTTTCAAAGGTAAGCAGTGTGAAAAATGACACCCAGATTCCTCACTAACTCAGCCAGAGTCACCCCCGCTCCCTCCAGCATCTCCGCACGGATCCCTCCCACTCGCCACCCTGCTCCCGCCTCCCAGCTGCTCCTCTCTCCCACAAGGGCTCTTAAGGCTGGGCTCACGGGGCAAGGAGCTGTGACCTGACCTGACCCGGTCGGTCCGGTCGCTCCTCCTGCCGCGTGGCCCACCCCGAGTGTGCCCGATCTCCTCCCGCTGCCGCCGCTGCCAAGGTAAGTGTTGTGCCCCTGCACCTAATTGTCCCTCTGTGCTTCGTTTTTATTTTCATTTTCTACTACAGTATTTGTATCTGATTTGTAATAGTATTGTTGCCGTTCTCTCGTGTCTGGTTCTGTTGTGCCCCATTGTCGCTCCAGTTGTTCCCTGCCCCACCCCGCTCCCTGCCGCTGCTCCCCGCTGCCCCACCCCCGCTCCCTCCAGCATCTCCGCACCGATCCCCCCCACTCGCCACCCCGCTCCCGCCTCCCAGCTGCTCCTCCCTCGCCCCGCCCCCCCCACTCTCCACTTATGGCTGAGTGCATGCGTACAGGCGCGCCAAAGGCAAGCCCGTCTGCGCCCGTCCGCGCCCAGCGCCAGACCCCCTGGCCCCCGCAGCTGCCAACCCACCCTCCGGACGTACGACACCGCCAGCCTCAACGCACTCAACACCGGCCGAACCCCCGGCTGCCATCGTGCCACCCCAGGACGCACCCACGGACCCTTCGCCTGCCAATCCTGCAAGTTCTCCTGCCTCCGGACCTGCACTGGACCCGCCAGGCCAAACACCAGCAGCAACCACCTAAAGTGCATCCTGCTCAACACCCGCTCCGTCCACAGACACGCCGTGGAACTATGGAACCTGCTCGACTCCACATCACCAGACGTCGCCTTCCTCACGGAAACATGGATGAACGCCTCCTCAGCGCCCGACATCGCCATCCCAGACGGATACAAGATCACCCGGAGAGACCGCGTCAACCAGACCTGAGGAGGCATCGCCATCGTCCACAAGAACACCATCCGCATCACGACCAACTCCCACGACACCTTCACAGCCGCCGAACACCTGCACTTCCAGATACACACCGACCCCAAGACCACCCTCAGAGGCACCCTCGTCTACAGACCCCCAGGACCACGCACACAATTCAGCGAAGACATCGCAGACTTCATCAGCCCGCACGCCCTCCCCTCGGCTGACTACATCCTCCTAGGGGACCTCAACTTCCACCTGGAAAACAACAAGGACCTCAACACCGCCGCCCTGCTGGACAACCTCGCCAACCTCGGACTCAAGCAACTGGTCAACACCCCCACCCACTACGCCGGCCACACGCTTGACCCCGTCTTCTCATCCAGCAAGCACATCAGCTTCAGCCACTCCACGGACTTCACTGGACCGACCACAGGTGCGTCCACTTCAGCTTCAGAAGAACCACGACCCACCACTGCCCGCAACAGGTTCCCCACAGGAGCTGGAGCAAGATCACCGCCGAGCAGCTCACCACCTCCCTCAGCCAGAACCCACCCGCCAGCACTACGGACCCCAACGAAGCAGCCCGCAACTTCACGCAGTGGCTGACCGCCTGCGCCGACGACCTCGCGCCACTGAAGAACCCTCCCAGCAGACCCAGAAGCAAGAAAGCCCCCTGGTTCTCCGACGAACTCAAGGACTCCTAGAAGAACTGCCGCAACCTCGAGAAAGCCTGGCTCCTCGACCAGACCACAGACAACATGACCGCCCTCAAACAAGCCACCCGCAAGCACCACCAGCTTATCCGCACCACCAAGAAGAAATCACTGAAGGAACGACTGGACAACAACGCCCACGACAGCAAGGAACTCTTCAGCATCGTCTAGGAGTTCTCCAACCCCAGCACCGGCAACAACGACATCACTCCTTCACAAGAGCTGTGCGACTCTCTCGCCTCGTTCTTCCACCGCAAGATCGCCGACATCCACAACAGCTTCGGCGCACCATCCACGCACCCAACCGTCGAACCAACGCCCCCCACCGCCACCCTCCGCACCTGGACCACGGTGACCACTGAAGACACAACCCGCACGATGAACACCATCCACTCCGGATCTCCAACCGACCCCTGCCCCCACCACGTCTTCAACAAAGCCGACTCCACCATCGCACCCCATCTCCGGAACATCATCAACACCTCCTTCAACACCGCCACCTTCCCGGAGAGCTGGAAGCATGCCGTGCTCAGCGCCATACTGAAGAAACCGACAGCGGACCCCACCAACCTCAAGAACTTCCGCCCCATCTCGCTCCTCCCTTTTCCTGCCAAGGTCATCGAGAAGACCGTCAACAGACAGCTTGCCGCCTTCCTCGAGACGAACGGATCCCTCGACCCCTCGCAGTCCGGTTTCCGAGCCAACCACAGCACCGAGACCGCCCTCATCGCAGCCACCGACGACATCAGAACCCTGCTCGACAACGGGGAAACAGCGGCCCTCATCCTCCTGGACCTCTCTGCAGCGTTCGACACTGTCTGCCACCGCACCCTAGTTCAACGCCTTAGCAACATCGGCATCCAAGAGAAGGCACTAGAGTGGATCATCTCGTTCCTCGCCGGAAGATCACAGAGAGTCGGCCTCCCCCCGTTTCGATCCGAGGCCACCGAAGTCATCTGCGGCGTACCGCAAGGATCATCACTCAGCCCCACCCTCTTCAACGTCTACATGAGACCTCTTGCAGCCATCGCACGCCAACACAACCTCAACATCATCTCCTACGCCGACGACACCCAACTGATCCTCTCCCTCACCAGAGACCCGGCCACCGCCAGGACCAGCATACACGAAGGGATGAAAGACGTCGCCGAGTGGATGAAGAACAGCCGCCTGAAACTGAACCCAGACAAGACGGAAGTCCTCATCCTGGGACCATCGCCCTCCGCCTGGGAAGACTCCTGGTGGCCCCTCGCCCTAGGCACCACGCCCAAGCCAACAGACCACGCACGCAACCTGGGCTTCATCCTGGACTCCTCCCTCTCGATGACCAGACAAGTCAACGCCGTCTCCTCATCATGCTTCAACACCCTACGCATGCTCCGCAAGATCTTCCGATGGATCCCGACCGAAACCAGGAAGACGGTCACCCAGGCACTAGTCACCAACCGACTGGACTACGGAAACACCCTCTACGCCGGAACCACAGCCAAGCCACAGAAAAGACTCCAACGCATCCAGAACACCTCCGCCCGACTCATCCTGGACATCCCCCGACGCAGCCACATCTCCGGCCACCTGAGGGACCTGCACTGGCTCCCCGTCAGCAAGAGGATCACGTTCAGGCTCCTCACCCACGCACACAAGTCTCTCCACGACCTGGGCCCCAAGTACCTCAACGACCGCCTGACCTTCTACACGCCCACCCGCCAGCTACGTTCTGCAAGCCTCGCCCTCGCCGCCGTACCACGCATCCGAAGAGCCACCGCCGGAGGAAGATCCTTCTCCTACCTGGCGGCTAAGACATGGAACTCCCTCCCCATCCACCTTTGGCTGACCCAGGACCATCTCGCCTTCAGGAGACAACTCAAGACCTGGCTGTTCGAGCAATAGCGGACCCCTTCCCCCCAGCGCCTTGAGACCCTTCCGGGTGAGTAGTGCGCTATACAAATGTAATGATTGATTGATTGATTGAGTCGGTGAGTGGCAGGTAGTTAGAGAGCCAGGATTCTTCTGCCAGACATCATCCCGACTACAACGTCTGACTAACCAAACCTCAGAAGACAGTGTGCATTCGAAGTTGCATCCTTTTTAGTTAGTCAGTGCTTTCAACTGCATCGCCTTGATTCCAAACAGCGACCCGGCAGGATGTGGGTGTCCGTATATATTTGACACTGCAGACCACAACCCCCAGTCCCCGGCAATTGGGGGCATATGAACATCAAACAAGCTAGCAGCAAGACCCAGTGTACTGGTACTCCCTCGGTTAATGTGTACGGGTTCAGAGATGCATTTTCCACACCGAGTGGCGGCTGCTGTGGCATTTAAGTGGTAGGGGAGCACGAGGAAAAATAATTAAAAAAATAATGCTTACCTGCATTCTGCATCGTCGGTGCGCTTCTGGCCTCTTTTCCTCGACTCCCGGTAGGTTAGAGGGTCCCCTACGCCAATCCAGATGCTGCTCTCATGCTGGTTTTACCCATATGAGAGCAGCGCTGTCATTGGTGTGAGCGGCCTAGTTAGGTGCTCACTAAGAAACTACGACCCTCTGCTTGTTCTCCACCCGGATGTAAACCACAGCTAGGGGGGAGAGATCTCAGTGCGCATGACGGTTTGGCCGGCTTTGGACGGCCGACCAAACCGTAATGTGCCCTTGAAGCAGTGCCACCAATCCTCCTTCTTGCTGCTGCTGTGTCGACGTGTCACAATGGACGCCTCATCCTCGGCTCAGCTGCAGAAAGTAAGCAAGGAAAAATAAAATGATAATAACCTGTGTTATTATAATTGTCTGTCATTTTTCACTGTTCAAAAGCAGTGGGGCGACACTCCTCCGCATAAGCGGAGGAGACGCTGCTGTCCACACCTAATTATTTGTTCTCTGTCTGAGACAAGAGATTGCATCTCCCAGAGAATTCTTAGAATCCTCACATGCTAGTCGAGGCATTTAATGAGGAATTTGTGATGTACTGCTTCAAATCTATCCAAAATTGTGTACATAAGTCCTGGCAGCTAGCTTGCCTCTAACTCAGCTGTCACTTCACCAACATGTTCTGTAAATCCTCAACTGCAACTACTAAAGGCGAGTATATATGTGATGTAAGTTTTCCACTCTCCAAACACAAATGTAATTTTATCTTGGAAATTATCTAATAAACAGTTTTTCAAAGAAAAAGGGCCATTTATTTTATAATCTAATTGCATGCCCCTGTCGATGCCCTGAAGAGAGTTCTGGGTGGTTTAGTAAGAGGCAACCTCCTTGGTAGTACACGGTTGATGTATATTGTAATTTTATAGAGAGTTCTGTGTGGAAAATGTTGGTTGGTTTGGGTGAGATTCAAAGAGGTTTGCTGTTACCGCATCTTTCAATTCAGTTCCATCCCCACATTCCCGTTAGAGTCTATTTTGTTTTGTTTTCTGGGATGCTTTACTTTAGCTGACTTGAAGTACTTTATTTAATTTGTCTTGGACCTTGAGGGCCCTTTTTGCATTCCTTTGGATGCAGTCCTTCAGAGGCTGTATTCGACAGCCATTCGGGCTCTCTTGTATGTTGTCCAGATGATGACCCTTGAATAACTATAGGGTCGAAAAGTCTTCGACTTACACAACAGTTAGACTAGGAATCATGTATCTAGATTAGACACCTTAATTGAACAATTTCAGCTTTACTTGAACCCCTGTGCTTATGTTGTGTTTCCATTTTATATATACAAACCTTTTAAGTGCACCTAAATAATGCGTGTGGTCACTCTAGGTACATTGCATTTTAACGAGAACTACTTTTATAATTTTCGGACACATGAAACAGTTTTCTTGTGTATATTGTTTGAATCTCCATACTAAGGGCCTGATTATGAGTTTGGCAGTGTGGGAGCTGGCCACCGCCTCACTCCCACACCGCCGAACTTCCCCGCCGGCCGCCTGCCAGATTATGAGTTATCTCGTGTTCTGACGGGTGGTCCTTTGTCACTGCCACAGCGTTGCCTATTAAAAAGGTACCACAATGAGAGTGCCAAAGCCAGTTCCTGCACTGCATGACTGTAAAGTCCATGCCATCCAGGAATGGGGGTGCATGTAGACAGGAGGGCACACCATGTGCCCCCCTACATGAATCCCATGACCCTGAGGGAACAAGGGGCCCGATAGGTCCTCCTTTATTTCCTCACTGCCACGAAAACTGCGGCGGTGAGGAAACTCCTAATATTGTTGGCGGTGCCCCAAGCATATTAGGGTCTCTCACTGCCGTGCCTCCGCAGCGGGATCCATGAACCCTGGCGATTGCGGCAGGCCTGTGATGGTCCCACAGCCGTAATTGTAATACAACAGGTGGACCGCCACTGCGGGTTCAGTGGTCTGATGGACCACCAAACTCATAATCAGACCCCTAGTCTCCAAACGAATTATACCCTTGTGGTTTCTCCAAATAACTTATGCACAATGTTTGAAGCTGTATCAGACTTCTTGCTTTATTTGCCATGCACGTATTGTTGCCTACTAGACCTCAGTTATGTACACGTTGAATCACCGTTGTTACAGCAGAAAGGCGCAAGGCACATAAGGTTGTGATTTCTGTTGCATTCCATATTCCTTTTATTAGCTATTTGCCTGAGCAATGATGTGTCAGGGAGCAGTCAGGTCTCTTCTCTCCTGAATTTAAAGTGGTTGTAGATGATTCTTATTCTTGGTGGGAGTTTCAAGAGTTTCTCCATTCACATCGAGAAAGAAGTGCTGCGAACATACCGCTTTCAGGAAGAAGGGATGGTAACTAGCGGGCCATTCTGGACTGATGCAACATTTGGAAGTAAGTGTGAAGATTGTGTTGAAGGAACATAGATCCATTAACTTATATGGTCCAGTGGACGATGCAGCAAGACTCAAATGCAATACACATGGTCATACACAGCCAATATCTATAAAGGAGCACATTTACCTTTAAAGTTCCTCTGTCATAAAGTTGGGCATGTGAGGCACAATATGCATTCAAGCACTTGCAAAGTCGTTAGGTTTGGTTGCAGAGGTATAGTGGATGTATGCAGTTTTTTCTATTGAATAGAAAGGTATGTTTTGTGTGTGTAAGTTTGTATGCTTGCCTTGGTTAGTTATTTGCAAAGAACAGCATATTTGTGCCAAGAGGGAGACATTTTATGATTCTACTGAAGATATTAGATTTTCAACTGCACTACAAGAGCAGTGACGGAGGTGGAGGAGAGAAGACTCTGCCTGTTGCAGCTGACTGGATATTGTCATACTACATTGGCTTTCAACATGTTGGCCATCTTGGAACGTAAACAATAAAAAAGTATTCCAAAAACGCTTAAAGTCCACCGTCCATGCTTTGAATGCTTTTGAATTACTTTATTGTTAGCCTGGAATGGATACAAGCATTGGTGCATCCAATAGCTCTGAATGTAATGGCTGTACCAAAGCCTGTTTCCTGAATCTACCACTTTTCAGATGCCTGTGTCTGTTCTATGCCCCAAAGGCAAACAAGCATTGGCAAAGCCAATTGGTTTGACGTTTGTAAAGCATATGCACGCCTAGTCTGCAATGCATGCAATACAAACGTAAAACCTGTTGGCTTTTCCAATGCTTATTACTTATTCCTTCCTCCTTCAAGCCCATTTTACTCTTATAGCTGTGATCACAGTTCACATGCCAAGAAGAAATATAACTGATGAACAAACCATACAATGGAAAGGCTGTGCTTATTCTTTGTCATCCTCATCTATTATTACATTAGAAAAATGGCCGAAAATATGAATGTACAGGCTTCTTTACAAGCCCCTTGTGCTGCCGGTACATAATTTTTTCCACCATATTAAAAGTGACGCACCGGAGCCGCAAAGGGCTTGTGAATAAGCCCCATAGTGTTGAAACTCTCTTTGGGCATGCCTACACAGTTTTGAAATCCATTTTTCTCGTATCTTAGCTGTTAAATCAGTATAAGTTCCCCCAGGCTCACAGAATATTCTTTTCAACCCTGATAGTTTTTTAAGGTAGCTATTAGCATGGCTCCTTAAACAGATGAGTGCACTCAATAAAATGCTGCAGGTAGAGCCTGGTCTTTTAGCTGCTGGTTTAAGATCCTCTCTGAGGATGTGTACTGTAGGTGATGAAGGCTGTGGACTGTAGACGATGCAGGCTGCGGACTGTAGGCGATGAAGGCTGGGGACTGTAGACGAGGAAGGCTGTGGACAGTAGGTGATGAAGTAGATATAGGACGAACAACCATCCAGTTTTTTGTTTGCTTTGACCCGAAATGGCCTGCTTTTTCTGCTCAGAGTTAGCTGCCTCCTGGGACGTCTGCAGCCACCTGGCAACGTTGCCACATCTCACTATTTCAGCCATCTTTCAGCTGTGAAATCCGTGGTTCTTTGTGGCTGGGAGGGAGGTTTTGCAACACAATAGGGGTCCTGCACAATGTAGCTTCAGAGATAAGGTCACTCCAGAGATACAAATAGGCAATGTGGAGAAGTGCAGTTGAGGACCTTGTATGTGTGAATGAAAACCATGCTGGGAATATGCCCTTGGTGTTTTTTTCCATTAAGCTTCCTTCAAGGTATCCGTATATTGTCAGATCAGAAGGAGAGAGCCAAAGGGAGAGTATGATTTGCTCATCGTTAATCAGTTTGGTAAAGTTGGAGAGACGACATTGTCAGCAGTTCTACTTGTTGCAAAACGTAATACTTTTCCACTATCTTACATTTTGGTAAATTGACCATAATAGTGGGCACTGCCTACCCTATCTCTCCAGAGGTTATATGAAGTTTAGGGTTTTTTCCTGTTTTTTTATTTTACTACAAACTTACTAACAGCTTTTAGATTTATTATAAATACTCCCAATGGTAGACAGAAATGTGCATAAATACATTTGTAAGGTGATTGCCAAGTGCATACACTTTAGCCAAATGGGAGGCTGGGATTAAAAACCATGGCTCCTAGTTACACAGCTTCCAACTAGACCAGTAGATCGCAACTGGGCTGTCGGTGATTCTGATGGAAAGGTCAAAGTACTATCTTTGCAGCTAAGTGTCGCTGTATTGTACGCCCTGCCTACATTTATAATGCAGTTCTTACATTCAGCAATTTTAGATAAAGACATAATTAGATACTAAACCTAAGAGTGATGTCTGCTCATGTCAGCGAATTGCCTACCTTGTAAGTGGTCCTATCAAGCTGTTTTTATGGTACTTGCTACTTACTTGTTCCTATATCTAAGTCCTCGTATCTCCAATATTTTCATGTCAGGTAAAAAAGCCAGAGGTAGACTGTGAGACATTTTCTTCAGGTCCAAGGGCAGTACGGTTACTGGGTAGTATGCATGGTAGATACTTCTGTGTACTGTTTGTATTAAGGCTGTTTCCTTACCTTTGGATGATGGAGTTATTGATTGTGCAAACTTTTTTCTTCAAAGATGGCATTAGCTAATGGTTAAAGCTTTTTCCATGAGATGGTAAAGACGTTGGAACTCAAATATAGATGACACAGTAATCAGATGCCATAAGTTAAATATCCATTCTAGTGATATTGTTTAACCCCATCGCCGCGGGGCTAATTCCCCCGCGGCGCAGGGGGGAGGGGGCCCGCGCGCGGTGCTGATGATGAGCTCGGCTCGTCTTGCAGCACGGTGGCCTGTGTGCTGATGACTAGCTGAGCTCGTCATGCATGGCCACGCCTGCTCAATGGAACGCCCAGCACAGCGGGGTAATTATTCCTGCGTGGGTGTTTTGCGGAGGCCATGACGAGCTCAGCTCGTCACCAGCACACGGCCACCGTGCTGCATGACGAGCTGAGCTCGTCATCAGCATGCAAGGAGTTAACAGGACCTCATTCAGAGGAGGTAGTTGCAAAATGAAACCCCAAAAATACGCTCCACTTCTCAGTATACCCCCTGTTCCCCAACAGTTGTCTTCTGATGTGTCAACAAGCACAAAGTGCCTTAAGACACAAAGTGGTCTGCAAAGTGATAATGGAAAGTTGGCCACCCTAAGTGCATACCTGAATGCTCATAGCATGTTGTAATAAGCACTTTGCTGCCCCCTATACAAGACAAGGACATGCCTACCATTAAAAGACAAGGACCTGCCTACCATTACAAGACAAGGACCTGCCTACCATTTGGTGCTCTATAGAAGCCTAGAAAGAGATTTATGGATCTCCTGAGGGAGTGCAGCAGCCCCCCATTACGTGTGCCAAGATAGGGTCTTTTAAGGTTCATGCAATAAGTGGAATGCAGGAGATACAACAAAAACGACCCAATAAAGTATGTTTTTTACTCAAACCCTAGAACAAATATTTACCAGTTACTATGCTTTTAAAGATGATCTGGGAGGGGTGCATGTCACGCACAGTGTGTGGGGGCAGAGATGTGAGAGGGATGCAGCACATGAGAAAGAAAGAGAGAGCAAGAAAGTAAATGGAGTCCTCAAAGTAAAAGAAAACAAGCATTGGCATAGCCCATAGCTCTCGCCTTTGGGGTGTTATCAGTGATTAGACATGCAGCATATTACCCTGCATATGTGTTTAGAATTAAGCATATTACCCTGGCTGCTGTGCCGTCATATATCTGGATGCAATACCAGAAACAGCAAAATACAAGTCGTCCAGTACTCTATGCTAAGCACAGATTTTTAACTTACGTGTTTTTAAGCCACACCCCTTTGAGAGACCCCCCAGTTTTTTCATCCCATTTAAAGCCCTGGGTGTAGCTTCTGGTATTTATCTGTTTCCATGGGCTTTATTGCTTGATTTTACTCGTGAGAAAGTGCCACTCCAAGTGTCACACATTGGTTGTTGAATTTCACTCATAAATGCACCAAAACTATGAAAATGCCACACATTATCAATCTCAAACTTTGGTAGCTATGTGTGAACTGAAATGTGAAAATGATTTGAAACACCAGCAGTGACCCGAGGAAAGCGGTTTTACAACCAGCCAACCTGTGCAACATGGCTTTACGAAATATTTGTACATTGCTCAACATTATTGAACAGAAAATGAATGAACGTTTTACCTGTAAATGGAGAATCAACTGACGCCAAAATCATGCAGAGGCACAGAAACCCAGTCATCTTCCAGCCGCACCGCACGGCTTCTGAAACCAGGAAGTGACCAGCGTTCTACACAGTCCAGTGACAGTCACATGATACTCTAACAAGCAAGGTGAAAGTTGTTGTCGTTCCCTGTCTAAATGCACCCGTGAATAATACGAAAGAAGGCATACAAACAAGCATTGGCATAGCCGTTAGGACTGGTTTTAATGCGCTACCACATTCAGCGCTGGAGCAAAACATACGAGTGAGACAGTCCCGGTGTTGTACAATTCTTGTAGCCCCCTCAAAAACCTGAAGTTCAGCTGTTTTCGGAGACGAAACTCCGCCCGAGCAGCAGCGTGAGGCCGAAGCAGCAGATCTTTTCTCGGGTTGAGTTAGGGGATACGATTGAAGGGGAAGCCGAACTCAACTCCAGGTTTAAATTACCTGACACTTATGTCATTTGTTGTGCTGCAGCGGGCTGCTGCGGCACGAGTACAGACAGGCAGAAAAGAGCGCTTAATGCAAAGAATACTAACACATGAAATAAAGGGCAAAAAAATTAATACATACACATAGAGAAAGCAAGGAAAATATTTGATGGAGAAAATGAAATCATATAATGAAGTAACACAAGGGGAAGAGATTGAAAGAGAAGGGAAACAATGGCAGGGGCATTAATAGAAATAAAAGCACGCACTGCGACTGTGCTAATTGGAAACGTGCTCCCGAACAGATGGCGCCACTGCTCGCTCCCGCAAGCTGTGGGCGGATACATTTACTGGGAAAGGTGGGACATGCACCTGCCTTTGCCCAATTGCGTGCTGTCTTTTTGGAAATAATGCCGGAAGAAAAGCCACACGCACGAGCGTGTGAAAAGTCCAGAGTGATTCCAAGAGGCCCTCTCCTAGAGCAGCACATGCGCGCTGTGCTAGGCTCGACCTAAAAATAAGTCTCTGATATGAACTGTGAAAGGATTTAAATCAGTCAGTGAAAAGGATAGCAAAGAAGCTATGCTTCAGTAGAGGGCTAAAAATCCAAAAATAAGAAGGGGAAGGAAGGCCATCAAATTAGAAGCAAGCAAAAGAGATTTGCAAAAAAAGATAGCAAAAAAGGGAAACCAGTGATAAGCGTGGACTGACCAAAGCCCACTGTAAGTATGTGTATAGTACACAATAGGACTTCAACAGCAGACAACTACAATCTTTCTGTAGGCAAGGCTTAAAATCAAATTCTCAGATGGAAAACAAAAGCGTGACCTTGACCTTTAAACTTTTAATAAAATCTGGCTATGTCACAGCATTTTAGTGTTGACAATGTTGTATTATGTCTTAAATGGCCACAAGGATGAAGACAGCTTAAACAGCCATAAATATCTTTTTTTAATCATTATTTAGTTACATTTATCAATTGCTTATGGCCACTCTGCTGTACTTCAGAGTCTGTAGTGCGCATCGGAGAAAATGCCTGGATGAGGCAGGAACCATAAAGTTGGCTATTTCAGAGATTTGTTGCCTGTGTTGTGGTAACTTGAAGTGAGTTTTGAGAGCTCCTTTGTGCAGCATGGTGGACTGCTCCATTCTTAAAAGAAGGGATTACCCAATGACAGCAGAATAGATGTTTTATATGTTTCTATCAAATGACTACTTGACAGATGGTAGGTTCAGGGGAGTCTTAACAGCATTATAGATCCCTGTACAAAGCAGTGCACTGGGACCTGCCTACACAACCATTCACAGGAATAAAAAGGGTTAGCTCAATATGAGTGTTAAATTCTGGTCAACATGAGGCCCTATCCTCAAGGGGCCCTCTGGCAACAGCCTAGCGTGCCCACTATGTAGGCTGGGTAGTTACCTCAGGTTTGGGTCCAGAGAACTCCTTAGATGTGGGCACATCAAATTATAGTCTTGCTATGTGTTGTGTAAATGTTATGTTATGTTAGAAACACTTATATAGCGCAGAATTACCATTGGTCTCTTAGCACTTGTCTAAGGGTTAGCCACCTTGCACCAACTAATACTTGACAGATATATCCGATCAGACTCTACCAAAGGTCTGTCAAATGGTCAATTGTATATTAAGTCCAATCCTTTGCTCCACGAGCAGCTCATGGAGTTGGGGTTTGGTATCTTTAGGTTCAACCAAAATGTCGCTGATCGGTTTTGGATCAGCTGCAACTCTTCAATGAATTTTCGTAGACCATGTGGCATTAATCTAACTGTAATAGCCTTGGGAGCTTTGTGAGTCTGATTCATGCTTAATACCAAAGAGTGGAAACTCCCATCTCATCATTGTGAGCTGAAAATTGTTGCTGTTGAGGATGACTGTGATCTGTTTTGCAAAGTAGATAGATGGATGAAATCAGACAAGGTGCTGTGAACTACAGTATGTTTTCAATTGGACTGTAATTCAGGCATGTGTAGTTTTTCTTCAGATAACAAATTTAAAACACATTTTGGGAGCCTAATACTATTCTATAGGATAGCTAACACCACTCATCTGCCAGGTGGGTTGCATAGTTCTGACTCCGGTAGAAAAATGCTTTCTAAACACTGTTCCATTTCCATTAACTCCATCCCTTGATAATTGATGGATGTATGACGGAACCCCGCATGCATTTCCAACACATGCTTTTACTCTGCAGTCACTACCCACACTGCAACATTAGCACTTGTTACTTTATCACGCAAGTCGTTACAATGACTTGCCTTAGGGGGGCGCTGGACTTTGGAATAGTATAAATTACTATTCCAACTCCAATCAGTGTATCAGTAGGGAAGGTGTTGGACTTAAAATCCAACCCCAGTTCAACAACGTGCTCACTAAAGCAAAGCATAACAAGTTGCGTGGTAAAGGAACACGTGGTAACATGGCAGTCAGGGTAGTGACTGTGGAGTAAATGCAAGTCGTGGTTCTGCCTGCGGGGTAAAGGATGTTTCCCATAATTGATAGCAGGAGGCTTCTGCCTGTAAGGGGAGCTGTTGGTTTGGTTTCTGCACCTGGTAGTAGTTCTGACACGAAACCAAAAATAATACAGCAGCAAGACATCACCCCTCTCGCCCCACAAAGACATACCCTTCTGAAGGACAGTGAAAATGTGAAACATGTCAAGGGTAACCAAGCAGTGGGTTACACTTGCACATTAAGTGACCACTTTCTACAGTACATAAAAGTCTGTGGCTACATGTATCAGCATATATTGAGGATGATTGGCAGTCTTACCAGAACCAGTGTTCAACCCCACCTCTTAATCACTTTCTACAACGAGTGAAAGACTGTGACTACATGCGCCAGCGTACAGTGGGTGAGGAAAGGGGCAGTCTTACTAGAACCGGTGTGAACCCCACACCTTATAAAAAATCTGTCCCTCATGCTTACGGGCATTGTGGCATTATCAGGGTGTATTGTGATGATGAAGCAATATTGCATGGGGTGCACTTAAGAGTAGGGATGTTGTCCTGGCCTCTGCCATGGTACCTGGGCATCTACAGTTGTTTTCATCCTAGATATTTATAAGGAGTGTGCCTAGCTCCCAGAAGCAGGCTAGCATTTTGTAGAGAACATTTTTTTTTAAATTATTTTTATTAACAATTCAACAAAAAGAAAAACATCAGGTGACTTGGCCAATTACACATTTGTCCGTTATGCAGATCCATACTTCAAACAATACATACAAGATGGTGGTCAGGGGATCACAGGGACTCCTGCATCTCCTCTTCTTCTGGACAGGTCGGGGGTGTACACATGTCACCTCTGTAACCATTCCAGTCCACCCACACCTTACACCACTTTTTGGGACACCCCTAGAGACAGAGACCGACCTCTCCCTAAACATGCACCAATCCATGTCCTCTGCCCATTTCACAACCCGGGGTGGCTGTCTAGCTCCCCATAACTGAGCGATGTTGCGCTTGGCTACCATGCATGCCAACGTCACCCACTGTCTCTTATACACACACAAATCCGTAAGCATTTTTAAAATTAGCAGGAACATCCAAAATCCACTCAATTTCGTTCAATTTTTTCACAACGCCCTTTCCTCTGTTTCTATCCCAGAGAAATTGCTTTTGACGTCCCAGCGAAATTGCCTCTGACTGATGCTATGAGGGGACAGGTGCCAAATGTTTCAACAGTGATAGTGGCTATATTTAGAACTTTTAAGAACAAGAGCACAACTGAAAATAATTGATAAGGAGGGAGTTAAATCGTCAGTAAACTCACTGATGAGGTCATGCAGTCTCATCAGTCACTTCATTTTGATGTCGTGTTTGAGCACTGTGAAATTTCAAATATTTTCTATACCGAGAAACAAAATCAGCATCAACTACCTCTAGCACAGCCTCAACTTTGCCTGAATATATATTATTATTGTTATGATTCCAACCTAAATCCATAAATCCTCTGACATTCACAAGTTGTGGTTCATTCCAAAACCATAGCTCCTCCTACCAAAGCATTACAAATTATTTCATCAGTGAGATATTTGATGACACATCATTTGACATAACCAACCCCTTCATTGAAGACTTTAAAATGTAAAGCAAGCATAGGGTATGCGCTGAAGGCTCCTCCTATGCTTGTGACATCAGTGACAACATTGACGGTCACAGCACCGATCTCATAAGTAATGACAATGATGTGAACACAGAGCCTGTTGTCCATAATATTGGCTCACAGTAATATAAATGCCTTATATCCTCAGACTAGAAAGTCATCAGGTATTAAGGGTCGGATGTAGAGTTTGGTGGTCCCAAACGTGATGCATATCCTTTCCATCTTATTAAAAGTTCATTGTATCCTAGTGCACTTGCATTAAGGCTGACTGATGGAGTACCCATCTGCCAAACTTTAAATCAGGCTCTTAGTCTCTTAAATTATCAAGTCAGTTTTGCACTCACACATTTTTCAAGTGGTTAAAAGTGAGCAATATGCTCCATCCTGCAGTAACCAGACGTGGATTAACCATTTTAGAGCCTTTTTACACTGTAGGCGTTCTTTGCAGTAACTAGCTCGAATGAGTTCGAATATGTATAAATGTCACAGAAACTGAGAGTGGCAAGTTGAAAGGATGTGGGCGAGTGATGGTTACAGCTTTATGCTCACTGATGTCAGACAGACCTGATCGTTATGCCTCAGATTCCCATTTTTAGGTCTAGTTAGCAGACGCTTAAAAGCTGTGTGTTGGCGAAAACCTATTTCTTACAATATCAATACTTTGTTCCTCATTACAAGTGACCTCTTAATTCCAATGGGGCTGGTAACAGCAGTTACCAGTCCCCACAAAATTTCACTTTTTTACTTTCACAGAGACATTTTGCCTGTAGTAAGCCGAAATTCTATGTGAAAGTCCTTGGGAAAATGAGGAACTCCCTCTGAAATGGATTCATATTTACTGATTTCCCTGTTGAGTCATCATTTCTTAGTTGATCCTAGAGTTGAGCTTGAGATGGACTGATTTTCCCCACCCCCAGAGATACCAGAAGGCATAGTATTGACACCTCTGGTGAGAGAAAATAGGGCCTATTTTTCAGGCCACTTATAATGAGGGGCTTTTGATCAGCAATTTGTTTAAGGCTTTCTTGGCTATCTCGTTTGCTTGCTTCCTATTCAATGACTTTCCTCTTGTGTTTGTCCCCAGAGCACAGCTTCTTTCACATCCTTTTGATTGGATGACTTGCATCTTGCCACTGCTTACATTCAGGGAAAAGTTTTTTCTTTTTCTTTTAGCACTCCATGGGAGTGCCTGTGTTGTTTTGCCCCCCATGCACCATGCACTGCTTTCCCTTCAAATCCCCACTGCTGAGCTTTTAGTGTTGTCCTTCTCACACGAATCCTCTCAGCTCTCTGGTGCTCATCTGCCTCTCTCTGCTCTGCCTTATGCTCCCTGTAGTGGCAATAAGTAGCTCGTCTGCCTCTCTCTCGCCTCTGCTCTATGTCCTCTTTTCAAATTATTAATACTTTTTGTTATGGCTTGCCTTCTATGATGCTCATTACTCCATTTTTCTTGTGTTTTGGATTCATTGCTGTAAGATGAGCATTCAACATTTTGGAACAATAAATAAAATTCACAATGTCTTGACATATACACGCATGCATGATGATGCAGACAGCATGCATTTTTGTGTTTATTTTTTTCAGTCATTATTCAGCATTGGCAAAAACCATCTTTTTTTATTTTTGCTGATAATTTATGTAAGCAATCTGGTTACTGGTTGAGGGGGTGGAGGACCTACTCAGGCAACAATCCCAATCCTTGCCAAGACCATAAAAGACACTACATTAACCTGTGCTTAACCTTCTGGTAGCTTGGCACAAAAGCAGTCTTGCTTAACCTAGAGGAAATGTGTAGAGTATTTATGAAGCACACACACAGCAATAAAGTGAAAACACAATACAAGAAAAATCCCAAACCAATTTAGAAAAATAGAATAAAGTTTAATAAATACAATGATACCAGAACATCAAAAATCCAATCAGTAGGACCAGAGATGTGTGATTGAAAAATTTTAGGGAAAAATAGATCTTGGAAGCACAAAGCATCATCTGCGATTATCGGTCACACTTGACTGTGATGAAGTCACAAGCTCAGGCCGATAAGGCCCTGCGAGGGGCTACAACGAGAGGTCCTGCGTTGAGTTGCAACTGGCTGTGACGGTTCTGGTGGAACTCACATTTAGGCAGGGAGGAGTGCACTCTGATGCCAGCCAAGGGTACAGGACCTATGGGGAACCTCCTGGAGGTCAGGGCTCACTTCCGGATGAGGCCAGCAGCAGGGCTCTGGCAGTAGCCAGTTGCAGTAGGTCAGCTGGGCAGTTGCAGGGAGGCCTCTGAAACTTGTTCTGTACTTTTAGCTCAAACAGGAGGTCAGCCAACTGACCCTTGGAGTCACTCAGGTTAGGCTGGGATGAAGGTAAGCAGGCCAAGTCTTCCTTTTCAGACAGCAAAGCAGTTATCAAGCAGCAGGGCAGTCGTCTTTTGACAGCAGGGCACTCCTTCTTCTGTAATATCCATAGGTCCAGGATTGTACTAACGAGTGTCTCTGGACTCCAATATGTATACCTGATGCAAGCCTTTGAAGTGGGGGAATTCCTTGTACTACCCCCACATCTGGTTCTAGAAAGTTCCCACCTTCCCCTGTCAAGGTTTCAAGATGTCTTGGGTCACAAAGGACAGAACAGTGTGTGTGTGTGTCTGTGTCTGTGTATGTGTCCGTGTGTGTCCGTGTGTGTGTCTGTGTCTGTGTCTGTGCCTGTGTCTGTGTCGTCTGTGTCTGTGTCTGTGTCTGTGTCTGTGTCTGTGTCTGTGTCTGTGTCCGAGTCCGTGTCTCAGTCCGAGTCCCCAGATCCTTTGAAGTGCAAGTCGGGTTGGATGCAGCTCCTCACAGTCATTTTGCCAGGGTGTAATCCTGTCTACACCTAAGCCACCTTTGTGTTACTGGCTGGAAGCAATACAGAACTTCCAGCAGTAGAGTCACAGTCATATGAAAAAAGACACTGACAGAAGGAACAAATGGTTAGGACAAGAAAATGACAACTTTCTAAAAGTGGCATTTTCAGAATTGTGATTTAACATCCTTCTTTACTATTAAAGAGGATTTTAAATTACAATTTGAGTATAAACAATATATTTGTATCTGCTCCTAATCTAATATCACTTATTAAATGTAATAAGGTAACCCAGTGTTAGTCAATGGGCGAGATAGGGCTTGTAACAATAAAAAAATGAGTTTAGGCGTTTTTCACCACCAGGACATGTAAAACTAAAGTATACATGTCCTACTTCTTAAATGCAATACTCCCTGCCTTATGAGCTTTTAGTGCCTACCTTAGGGGTGACTTATATGTATTAAAAAATGAAGTTTTAGTCCTTGCAAAAGATTCATTTTGCCAGGTCAAAATGGCAGCTTCAAACTGCACAAGAAGCTATGTGGCAGGCCTCAGACATGATTTTAGTGGGTGAAACAATCAGTGCTGCAGGCAAGCCCACTAGTTGCATTGAGTTTACAGGCCAAGCATACATGTAGTACTATTTGCTAGGGCCTGACAAGTAAATTGAATGTAAGCCAATTTTACAGTTGTATGCCAATTTCTTCTATATTTGAAGGAGAAAGTACAAGCCCAAGTGCACAGTCTTAAAGCTTACAAAAGCAAATTCAACAAACAGGAGGTGTTAGGGCAAAAACATTGTGAGAACACCACGCCAAAGATGTCAGGTCTTACACTGTATTCATAGGCAAGAAGCATTCAGCAAATGCATTCGAAAGGCGAAAAATATTGTCGTTGCCAATGCATGTCAGTTCCAAAGATTAGTCTTTATGTATACTTAGAGCCCCATCCATCACTCCTCTTGAATTATTACATAAATCATAGTGAGGATCTTGAGCGCGGATGTATTATCTCACAGTTGATTGTGTTTTATTGGAGTTCAAAGGCACCTGTTTTTATTCATCCATTTTACAAAGTGTGCATCTAACAAGTAGCTTGGTTGCCTTGTCAGGCCTCTGGTGAATAAAATAAGCAGTTAGGCTTCCTAAGTCAGCTAGAACAGTAACCCTGCATGGAGAACGACCGGCCAATCTGCACTTAAGGATCGGGCAGGGGCATTGGGCACTAATGCGTCCAAGTCCCCTGCAGACCTCCCTTTATGGCGGGGCATTTATTGCCATCCCTGGATAGCCCACTTTTGAGCTGCTCTCAGAAAGCCTTCCCACTCCATTCCCCGTTCCTCCACCATACATAAGCCCTGCTGCTCCTATTTACCATCTACTGAAAGCAGGTCGCCCAAGGAGTTGGAAATTCTGTGTGGATTTCAGCCCTGTGAAACCAGGCGAAAACCGTCATTGCCCGTTTCACTAAATTTAACTTATAACTACTTGATACTGATGGTGTGTTAGTGTATGGTAGCAGTAATTCCTGATGCAGAGTTTGCACCCCACCACTACCATGCAACTCGTGATCTGGGGCTTGGATGCATTTAATTTGCAAACAAATAGGCCATCAGCCATCTGCTGAATACAGGGCAGTAACTTTGTTGGTAAAGGTGTAGAGGGAGCGAGTTTGTTCGGGAGCCAGGGGGGGATTCTTGAAAATTGAACATCCAGACTCCTGTATGCAACATTCGGGACTTGTGTCTGCGCGTTAAGCAGTTGTCAACCAGAAGGGGACTTTATGAAGATATATCTTAATGGAGTTTACTGGCTTTCATGCGATTTGTACTCGACTTTCATGCTTCATTCCTTGAAGGAGGCCATTGAGCTGCTGAATCCCACTTGGGATGATTGAAGGGTTTCGCGTGTAGAGTGATCTCATACATGTCTTTGGCTTCATGTACTTCGGTGAGGAATGCTTTTGCGTGTGCTTGGATTCTGGATTGAATGTTCTACAAGATGACTGAGGTGGGCTCTGTTGCTCTGTAAACTTTTGGGAAATATTTCCTTCATGCTGAAGTGTGTAACCGGTCATTTCTTCCATTTTTAACTCACTACGACATTTAAATTATTTGTGCGAGTTCTTGAATCCACATGCATTTTTACTAATAATTCTCATTTGTTACCCTCCACTGCCCCCCTCAATGAATGGCAGAACATTATTGTCACACTGTCATTCACAGAACTATTCATTTTTATTCAAATGGCTCCCTTGTTCGCAATGGCATGTATGCTTTATTATTTTCACATTTACTCCTCCAATGTCTTTGCTGGGTTCTCCCCCTTTTGTTTTTGCTGCACCATGGCTGGTCGCCATGCAGTCAGTCACAGTGAGAGTTCTTCAGATTGGGTAGACTTCTGTTTCATGAGAAAATGGCTCACATTAACTTTTCCCATTTAAGAAACAGGTCCACCTAGTACATTAAGGTCCACACACCCAGAATGTTATTTTAGAATTGAACGCTCCTACAAAAAATAGAATTTTATTTTTTGCAGTAAGACGGTATTGTTCTTCCTCACTATTGTCTGAAGTGAAAAACGGAACAGGATACTGAGTAGCAAGGAGGGGGATGGATGATCCCTGATAAATACTAACTTTCAGCTGAAATAGTTGGCACAAAGTGACAGAAGTTGCAATGGAAAAAAAATGACTGGAAGATTCTGTTCTTCTGAATAGTGGGCCATTAGTTGCCCAAAAATGTGTTGGGAGAAAATCCCCCTTTGAGTATATTTGTGTGTATGTATTTTTTTTAATACATATTTTATTGTCAGGTTGCACATGTGATGCAGGGTTCTGCACTCCAGAGACAACTGCAGTATCAAATATTGAATCAGCCGTAAGGCAATCGACTTTTCTTATGGTACAACAAGCAAATAAACGACATGACCATGCATATGAAACCACATTTCCCCCCCCCCAAAAAAAAACCCGCCCCCAACACCCCCCCTCCCTCAGACCCTCCCCCAAAGTCGGACAAGGTCCACAGAGTCCAGGCTACAAACGACCTCCATAACACTGAAGAATATCTGCATACGTACACACGCCCCCCGGGCCCCCCCACCTCACCCCAAGACAGACCCATACCTCCCATCAGTCGAACCCCTGGAAGATACTCTGGTACGACAGGAGGCTCTAGCCACAGGCCATGGTATTGTGCCCAACGCTTCCATATTTTATAATGCTTTCGTGGGCATCCCCTGGCAACAAAGATCGGTTGTTCCAATCCCATACAAAAGTCTAGACCATTTTTCCACGCCGCCACAGACGGGGCTTGTGGATCTTTCCATGCCCTGGCTATATCTCGTTTTGCCAGTGTGAGGCCAAGCTGCATCAAGTGTCTTTTATAAACATTGCCCCCTACCCCTTCCATAACGTGTAGTGTGTATGTATTTAATTTATTTGTAAAGTATACAATTCACTGGAGCTATCATGCTTGGCATGGATGACAACATATCTGCTAAGCTAGAGTAAACAAAAACATGCATAGCCCTAAAAGTTAGCCAAGTATAATTATAGAAAGATATTTCTAGTTTATTTTAATTTCAATTGATTTTGATGAATGTGAGGAGTGTGCTGATGGTTTGGGGTATGTAACTTAAATTTAGAAGCAATTATATCTTGGCTATTTTGATGTATGGACCTTTCAACAACGGTCAGGGCTTATCCCTAGATTGAACTGGCAGCTAACGTGGAGACGGAGTGCAGGACTTACACGAAATAGAGCTTACTTGCAGAATGTTTAACTTACTGTTGCATTTTCGTTCGTTTTTTTATAGGGTATGCTGTTTTGTCATATTCAAACCTGGACTGCACAAGAGCATTAACTATTGGTCTTGCTTGATAAAAGGCTTCAGTTTGTTTAAAATCCTTATTTGAAATAAATGAGGCACTAGCCATGATATAGATCCCCATGTTTCTGACCGTATTGAAGAGGGTAAGAGGAAGACCTGTACTTTCAGACCAAACACTTGGATTCCCGTTTGAAAGGTTTTTTTCTTGTGATTAACAGCTCTGGTTTGGTAGGGGTGAGCTTGAAAAAATGTGCTGGCATCCATCTCAACTGGGTGAGATTTGAGCTACATGTGACAAGTTCAGTGTCTGGCCAGATGAGGGCTTTCTTGTGAAACTGAAAACAAGCTGGTTGTCTTCATTGTACACATAGAATTGCACTAGTATTGAACTCCCAGCTGTCTGAGAAGTTCTGCCAGCAACTGCATAAATATATGTTAAATAGATGGTGTCGATTTTTTTAATCTACTTGTTCAAAGGACAAACTTCTACTGAAATCTACTTGTGCTGTAAAAAAAAAAACTACTTTTTCAACTTGTTTCTAAATTAGATTAGATGGTCTGTACATACACAGTACTATCTTGTCTGTTTTGTTTTATGGAAACAGCCAATCAAAATTAGCTCCTTTGGTGCAGATTCTAAAAGTATGCAGGGTTTGTAAATTCCCCTGGAGGGAACCGATTATATAGCCTCAATATAGCAACATTTGTTTTTTGTTGTAAAAATGGGAAACAAGTGCTGTACTAGAAAGCGTATAGTTTATTTTTCTAAAAATGGCATCAAGAAAAGATGTGCTAAGATTGCCATCTTCTCAGCTTTCAGGAATAAGCAGAGTTGTAAAAGAAAGACAACTTTTTTACCACATATTTTGCATTTTTCTAACTGATGGTCCATTTTTCTATTTTTGTGGTTTCAATCAACTTGCAGTTTGTGGTGGAAAGAGGTGTGAAACCCGTGGGCGAACTCAGAAAGCCACACATTTCTGAAAATTAGACAAAATTCCAGATTCAGCAAAGGTCATTTGTATTGATATAGGGACATGTCAGGCAGTCAGTCATTTTCATCAAGCAGGTGATTTTGAGTTCATAACATTTCTGTACAGGCTCAGTGGCTATGAATAGTGTGTGTATTCACATACCAAACAAACAGAAAAACAACCCCTCCCCACTTGAACAGATATTTATTTATTTAGGAGTTTTATATAGCACTGGCTCGACCCAAATGTATCAGAGCGCTTTACATATTATGTAAGTTTACTCAAAGTACATGCGGGATACATATGGGAACAGGACAGTCTAAATACAATGTAGTAAGGAAAGTATAGAAAATACAGCATTGAGGTAGTATAAAATAGTCACAGAAAGTATAGACAGAACAAGGTATCAGAGAGCTTTACATATGATGTGAGTAAGTTTACTCGAAGTACATGTCGGGGATCTGTAAGGGACTTATTAGTCTAGTTCCAATGCAGTAAAAACAGTACAGAAAATATAGAATTTAGGCAGTGTTAAATAGTCACAAAGAGTGTATGACAAAAACATTGTTTTTGTCCTGGTGTTGGAGACTGAACCTGTCAGACGACTGCCTCTGCCTTAGAGAACGTGGCTATGCCTGTGCTTGCCTTGAGGAAGTATTAGTCGAGTAGTAGAGCTTTGATGTCCCATTTGAAGCAGGAAAAGGAAGATTTCCATTGGAGATCATTGGGGAGTGAGTTCCAGATCCTAGGAGCATTTCCAGAGAAAGCGCACACCTGGGAAGATTCTTCTGCAGATTGGGAGGTATGAGAAGAAGTGAGATGGGGCTTCTTAAAGTCCAGCTTCTTCCTGCTTTCGAGAGTTTTGTTTCTAGGTATTCGGGTGGGGGGGGGGTTTGTATGAAGGGCTTTGTGGGTGATACACGCTGTTTTGACGGCTCATCTTCCTTCAATAGGCAGCCAGTTGAGACTCTTGAGGGCAGCTGAGATGTAATCGAACCGTTTAATTCCTGCGAAGATTCTGGCAGCAACATTTAGAACAGCTCTTAGGGGGCAAGGTGACTTTACGGTGCTCCTCTGTTAGTGTTGTTGCTGTAATCAAGTTTTGAGAGGACTAGTGATTGTACTACTCACTTAAGATCATTGGGGGGATAACCGGTTTGATTTTCTTTAGATGTTTTAGTGTGTAGAGGGCTCCTTTGACACACACACCCAGTACTGGGCTGGGGAAACAAAAGCAGCCCTGGCAAAAATGCTCAAACCATTTTACTCCCTTTAACTTTTTGAGCAATCTCTCGCTTTCCTTGTATGCATTCTTTCTCTCTCTCTCACTCTCTCCATTACTCCTCTCCCTGTCTGATCATTTTCTCTCTACTCCCCCCTCTATCTATCGCTCCCTCTCTCTTGTAGCCTCCTGTACCTGCTGCATTTAAACTGGGGGAGCTGGGAAAGTGACAAAGGCACAAGGGGAAGTCCTGGTCTTATAAAACTGGCCCCCAGGGCTCCAGCACAATGGAGAAATGCCAGTGGAATAAAAGGCCTGTCCGGCCCTGAACACACCCACCAAAGACATACATACATTTTGCAGCAATACAAATCCACACTAAACCACGCGCACACACACACCTGCAAACAGTGTCACTTTCCGGAAGACACCAAGAGCCTGCTGAGATCTCATATCCTTACATGGATGCATACACACACACACACATCTGTTGCTGAACACAGAAACACCCTCTGGCACCCACCCTGCTAAGAGACACAACTATGCAAAGCCAACACAGGCCTTGTGAAGCGTGAGAGACACTCCCTTCCTTCACCTCACACTACTCCCACTCACTGCAGTGAGGGAAATGCTGCACTCATCTGAAGATTCTGACTTAGTCTAACGTAAGTGACCGGTTGCAGGAAAATGGAACTGCTTCTGTTTCTCAGACAGGAAACCCATAATATACATGGAACAGACTATGCAAGCTGCTGTCTGATGTATGCAAAACATTTCTGTATGCTGCACTCTAGCAGGGAGCACCAAAGAATGTGAATAGAAATGTGCCATGCATGCTACATTGTATCACGGAACACTGTTAAAGAAAGATAGGGGCGTATTTACAAGCCCCTCTTGCCACAGGAATGTCACTTTTAAAGACGTTCCTGTGACGATAGTGGCTTGGCCTTATTCACAAGGCGGCGTTAAGTCACTTAACGCTACTTGTAAATAGGGCACCCTTTCATTCTATACTTCGCGTGAAAGGAGTGGGCAATGAGTGTTGCAGTGGACGTCCTGCTGCAACACCCATTGATTTTGACGCTGCCCCATATTTACAAACAATAATTTAAAAAATGACCATTTGCAACTTCTATGTGTGCTGCACAAAGCAGCACACAAAGGAGTTTCAAATAGCCATTCTGGATTGTTTATGTGCGAGAAGGGACATCTTCCGGCACATAAACAATCATTCTCTCAATGGTGAAAGAGTTCCTGCGTTGGCACTAGGCAGCTGAATTTAGTGCCAGCTTAGGGAGAAGCGTAGGGGTGCGCCATATTATTGTAAATACAGTGCATCCCTGCATTTCTTAAGTGGCGGAGCGCGGCGTTCGCTATTTTGGAGCTAACCCGCGCTCCGCCACTTTGGTTGTAAATAAGCCCCATAATGTGGTTGTGTTTTTTTATATATATGCAAAACTTAACCATAATATGGACAGAAGTAGACTGTATGTCTCTTGTGATACCATTTTCTAGTTCTGGACATTCGTTTTATTTTCAAATCATTATTTTAAGACATATTAGTTTAATAGGTTTAATTGAAATGAACACTGACTACAGCTACCAGAATACATTTGGTTTTTCAACAAAAATACTGGACTAGAAATTGTATATATGGACACATGGGGTATCTTGTAACACGATAAGAACAGACTGTGCATGTTACAGTCTCTCGTGGAACACTGATTTATTGTGAACAAAAAATACTTTTAGTTGCTACGGCCTGACCAGAAACACTCTTGTGCACATAGAACTGCTAAAAACCCTAGCTACTGATATGGATAGCTCTTATCTAGTCAAAAGAGGCTGTATGAGCCACCGCTGGACAGTAAACACATCATATAAACATAGCATACTGCTGGTGTAAGTCTGTAAGGAAACTCTTGCACAAACTCCCAACAGACTGTGCAAGGTACAGTGCAGCCGGACTTAAAAGCCTTATGTAAAAATACGATAGGCAGGTGTAAAAAGGGTTTTGTCCTTAAGCGTGAACAAATATTACCCTTGTGTCATTAGGTCTCACCTACAGACGGCTTTAGCTGCCTGGTAAGAGCTCATGTCGCCACATACTACACAACATACAGTGCACAGCATACACATGCACGCACACATAGGTACATAAATAGTCTTTTGGACAGCCCCTTTCCGCCATGGCTTTTGCAGCTCAGCTAGTTTTATCTAAAAAAGGTTCTGTATGGGGATAAATTATAGGAAATCTTACAACATCAATAGTGGAATCAGTCGCTAGTGGGAAACATATTTTTGTGTGCAATATTGTTGGTGTCCACATTATTGGCCCAGTAACAGTAGGCCATTGGATTTGTTAATTCATATTTACCAGACTAATTTATTCAAAAATACATTACTCGTCAAATCATGGTACTTTCTGTTATTCCCAACACAGAAAATGCATTCATCCTCTACACCATTACTTGTATAATATTTTCTAAACAAGGCAGGGGGTCCCCTTTCAAGTCCAAGGTACACCCCTCGAGTGAACCATCTAGGCATTCCAAAAGGACAACTATTACTCTAGAGCCTCATCTCCTCCTGCATTGGATTTTCCTATTTTTCCCTGATGGAGACTCTTTCAATTGGAATGTCAACTGGCTATAGGGTTGTCCGTCAATTTTGGTGCCAACCCACGGCATTTTGCATATCAAAACATTTTTTTTTAAATAATTCCACATAAATCCCTCGCACCCTGCCCAGTCATCCCTGCCTTCTACCTCCATGACATTCTCCACTAGATCTGATATGACAGAAGAGCAGGGCCTGCGGCACATTGAATGGTGAATTAGTATTCAGTATGCCAGCACCCCCTTCTCTTCCCTCATAATGTTGTGCTGCTCTGGTATCTCTTCCTCTGTACTCGCTGGTGCTGTTGTGAAGTATAGAGAGGCAGGAGCAACTCTAATGACGAATCTTTACCAGTAGCTTTAGGGCACAGCCCTGCCACCTGCGAGGTGCCACTTACTGCCCCTGTCCTCAGTCCACAACTTCTATTTATTAACTGTGCAGTGTTCATGAAAACACGACTTTCCTATTTGCATGAACACTGGCGGTGCACAGATCAGCCCTCTCAGCCTCGTCTCCAGGCTCCTGATGACAAGAGAAGAAGGGGGTTGCTGGAGCAGAGGCACAATCCATCCACAGAGGGCTGTTTAAAAACATGGCACTCTGCAGGTGAATGTGTGGAGTGTGCATGTGAGGGACGTAGTTCAACTATGATCCCCTCACACAGGCACAACCCATTATATTCCGCAGACATACTGCTCATGCCTCAGGCAGCACATTGTATATTCTACAGTGGGGCTATCAGTGTGAAACCTCACAGAGAAGTACGGTCTGGATCCCCAGAACTGTCCGAGCTTCTTATAGGGCTGTGATTCCAGTTCTGTCAGGAACCTGGGAGAGGACTTGGTGTGTCTTCCCCTTTTCAGAATTGGTCCTACCACTTGGTCTGGCTTCTCGTTGGGAATCATGGCTCGGGGGAAACATCCTTTACCACGTTACCATTACAACGCGTTATGGTTACATCGTGGTTTTAACAACGCAAGTCGTTACCACGACTTGCACTGGAGGTCGCTCTAGACTAAGGAATAGTGTGAATTACTATTCCAACACCTTCCATACTATACGTAGACTGGAGTTGGAATAGTAATTCACACTATTCCTAAGTCCAGCGCCTTACAGCGCAAGTCGATGTAACGACTTGCGCTGTTAAAACCGCAATGTAATATACCGCGTTGTGATGGTACACGTTGAATCATCATACATCCATGGCTCGGTGGTTCCAATGTCCAGCACCGGATTCCTGCTTTGCTGCTACCAATGAGCCTCTGAGTTGCCAGTAATAGGAACAAGGTAGGTAAAAAAAGAGCATGCTGTTTCTCTGTGCATGTATGAGTGGGTGTTTGGGAGTGCGTTTATGAGTTATTGAGATTCAGTGAGTGTCTTTTGCGAGTGTCAATAAGTGAAAGTGTGTGAAAATCAGTGAGAGAGTGAGTATGAGAAAGTGAGTGTGAGAGAGGGAGTAAAGAAGTGTGAGTTACTGAGTGGGGAAAGTTTATGAGAGGGAGTAGAAATCAATTGGGGTGTAGCTTTCAATGGTGTAGCAGATGCAGTTGCAATAGGAGCCAAAGGCCTAAGGGGCCACATAATCCAATCTATTAAGGCTGAGCATCTTTGTGGTAGCCCAGTGAGCTGGTCACTAGCCTCTGGAAAAAAGCAGTACTTTCCGGTTCGCCCCTTTTGAATGGACAGCACTTACCATCCTCCCAAAGGCTCGTGAATTGAATACCATGAATTGGTTACATCACAATATCAAGTTACAGCGCTTGGAAACTACAGAAGCCAAGCATTAAACACTATATAAAAAGCAAGCTACTATCGGAAGCCGATTTGCAGGGCATTAATCCCGCACCAGCGTCCGTTCGGTGTAGGATATTCGCCAAGTACCTCAAGGTGAAATGAGCAATTAACTTAAAATTGCCCAGTACGCTGAGGTAATATAACAAAACGATAAACTGAAGACATTCGACTGCAGGAAGGCCCTCACAGCCTTGACAACGTGAAATAGGAATAAGGATCTTTAGTGTATGCTGCTGACTGAAGAATATGAAAGCAACATTCCTTACAAAATAAACCCTGAAAAAACATCCTAGCTGTGCCTCACACACAACCGTTTTCAAACTATGAAGAAGAATTCAAAACAATCCTTCCCAGTCACAGGGCGACTGCCTCGCCAACCGAAGACATACATTTTAATGGGCAGTTGCATGGTTAAGTCTCGGTTTTAAAGTTTCCTTTTTTTTTTTTTATTTCAAAAAATTTTATTGGAAATTTCAGGGTTTAGTAGCATACAAAACAGAAGTAGCAATGTACATATAATCCTTACATGACATTTTATATTATGCAAAGAGGATATAGCATGAGTATTCGCCTAGAAAGGCTATAGGTCCCTCGATGATGTTCATGGTGCTGGAGGCGGTCTCTAAGGTATTGTGGCAATCAGCCGTGAAGCCTTCTAGGCCGGGCACCTGAGATGATAGAATACAGTAGGGAATGGAAGGAAATGAAGTAGGTAGGAGGAATAGGAGCAGAGTAAGGAGAGAGAGCAAAGGATAGATGTAAGAGGTAAGAGGAAAAGTGTACAATAAGAGATGTGCGAAGTAGGGTGGAACTCCACGATGCGGCGTGGGTAATCACGGAGGTTTATGGGTTTTGAAATATATATCTAGTGAGTTCCAAAGTTTCCTATGTGAAGGGCGTCCTGGTGTGTTTTACAGAGAGATGTTGTCAGCCCCTCGAAGGTTAATCACCCAGTTTAGCCAACAGGCGAAGCTTGCCTTCCTTGTGTTTTTCCAATTGGTTAGAATGACTTTCACGGCCGCTGTGAGGAGGAGGTCAAGGAGGGCCCTGTCGGTTTCTGGGATTTGGTTCTCCTTTGTAAAGCCGAAAACAAGATAGGGTAGTTCTTTGGCAGGTGATATATTAAATACTTTGCGGATGAAGTCAAATACCCTATCCCAAAACGTTGCGACGCAGTCGCATTGGAGGATGAGGTGGTCCAGGTCTCCTTCAGCCCTCTTGCAGTTCCAGCAAAAGGCGTCAGGGCTGAGTTTGTGTGCGTATAGGCGGGACGGTGTCCAGAAGACTTTATGCATGAGCCAGAATTTGGTTTGTGATAATGTAGGGCTAATTTTATGGCTCATGCAAGCTTTCCACGCCGCGGACCACTCCAGCTCTGAGATGGAGAAGGAGGCGAATGACGACCAGAACTGTGTTGTTTTGGCATTTAGCATGGATGCTTGTGGGCTCAAGAGTTTGTACAGTCTCGAGACCTGGTGGCCGATTTTATTTAAGGAGGAGAGGAGTGATGGAAGAGCCGGTTGTTTGGATGTCAATCCCGCTTTTGTAAGAGCAGTTTTGATGTTAAGGAATATGTAAAAGTCGGAACTATCTAACCCGAAGGTCGATTGGATTTTTGTAAAGGGCAGAGGATAGCCATTCTCATAGAGTTGGTGGGGGAAAATAATTCCTTTCTCAATCCAGGTTGGGTTGAATAATGGTTTACTTTTGTAAGTTATTGAGGGGTTTTTCCAAATCACTTCCCACCTAGATTTTCTTATCGATGATTCTAGCAGTTTATCTATTCTTAGTAAAGCTATTTTGGTGTTAGTGAATATGGGTTTCGAGCACGGGAGTTGATTCGCATTCATTGATAAGATCGAGATGGGAGGAATGCCCTCCAGGAGCGCTTTTTCGATGTCCAGCCACACCGGTGTATAATCCACTGGGGGGGACAGCCAGTAGGATCCCTGTTTCGCTAGAAAGGTTATTTGATATCTCTTAAAATCTGGGAGATTGACTCCACCGATGGGTTTATCTAATCTCAATTTTTTTAGGCTGATACGTGCTTTTTTCCCTTTCCAAATGAAATTGTTAATCATTTTGTCCAACCTATTATGAAAGTCTTGGGATAGCATCAAGGGGAGCATGGTAATTAAGTAATTTACTAGTGGTGTAATCATCATCTTGATGGTCTCTAGTCTGCCCCACCAAGTGATGAATCGGGGCGACCATCCGTCTAGTTGAGTTTTTATTTTCTCTAGAGTAATGTTTTCATTGTGTTGGAGAGTCTCTAAGATGGAACTTCCGAACTCTATACCAAGGTATTTAATGTGATTGGTTTACCAGACTAATCCTGAAGTACCTAAAGATTCCTTAGTAGTGAATACATTGAGGGGTTTTACCTCAGATTTATCGTGATTCAGTTTATAGCCTGACTGCTTAGCGTAGGATTCTATCGAGTTAATCAGTGCGGTTATAGAGGTTTCAGGATTCTCAGTGACTATCAGGATATCGTCTGCGTAAGCCGCAATTTTAATATTTTTATCTCCGAAGGTGATGCCACTGATATCTGCATTCTGTTGTATGTCGCGGAGGAGAGGTTCCAGTGCTAGAAGGAATAGAGCGGGAGATAGGGGACAACCCTGTCTGGTTCCTTGTTCAAGACGGAAAGGTTCCGACAGCGAGCTGTTAATGGCAATTCTAGCCGAAGGGGAGGCATACAATGACATGACCATGTCGATAAAGGTGTCACCCATGTTGAATCTGTGCATGCATTGGCGGAGGAAGGACCACGACACCCGATCAAACGCCTTCTCCGCGTCCAGGGTGATTGCTATTGCAGGGGCATTCGATATTTTCGACTTCTCCAAAACATGGCATAGGAGTCTCGTATTATCGTTCGAAAGGCGGTGTTTCAGGAACCCCATCTGTGAGTTATTAATTAAGGAAGGTAGAACGGCGTTTAGTCTGCTTGATAAGGCTTTCGCGTAGATCTTGCAGTCCAAGTTTATGAGGGATATCGGCCTATAATTCTTAGTGAGTAAAGGGTCCTTCCCCTCCGTAGGTATCACTATTATAGTTGCTTCACTCACTGTGGGGGTGGTTCTGTTTGATGTCGAAAAGGATTGGAACAATTTGAGGAGACGTGGGTTAAGTTGTTCCTCAAAGGTCTTATAAAAATTGGCTGTTAAGCCGTCAGGCCCTGGAGCTTTATTGTTTTTTAATGTTTTAACGGCGTTCGAGATTTCTGATATGGTCAGTGGCGCCCCAAGTTTTGCTTTGTCAGGGTCGGATAAGCGTGGGAGTTGGATAGAGTTTAGATAATTGTTACATTCTTCCCTATTGAATTGGTTGTTATTCTTGTAAAGATCCTCGTAAAAGGACTGGAATGTACGGAGAATGTCCTTCTGTTTGGTTTTGATGGTATTGGACTGATCTCTAATAGATGCTATATGGAATTGCTTCCTTTTGTGCTTTAGATAGGAAGCGAGGAGCTTCCCTGCTTTGTTACTGGCACATAGCCTTAAGGCCTTGAATTTATTAATCCACACTCCTGCCCTTTTACTAAGGGTAGCGTTGTATTTATATTTCAAATTGGTCAAACGGTCGATGGTATCTTTATTATTCAGATCAAGGGAGTGTTGCAATTCTAGCTGTTTGATTGTTTTCTCTAAAGCGTCTAGTTCGGAATTTAATTCTTTATTCATACGAGCTCTGATACCTATCAGCGTACCCCTTAATGTGGCCTTAAACGCGTCCCATACTAAGGCAGGATCTGTTTCCGCCTGTGAGTTTATCTGGAAGTATTCTTCTATGCATTGTTCAATGCTTTTCTTATATTCTGGCACTGATAAAATCTCATCATTGAAGCGCCATCGTCTGGGAGGGATAAGTGAATGTGAGCCTGCCAATTTCATATGGATAGCTGCATGATCTGACACCAATATGGGGGCTATGTCCGTTTCATCGATGAGGTGTGTGTGCGAGTCAGATATCAATAAATAATCTATTCTTGAATAAGAGTTGTGGGGAGGGGAGTAGAAAGTATAGTCACGGCCATCTGGGTGTTGGAGGCGCCATGAGTCATGGAGGTGGAACTTGGAACAAATTCTCTTCAGTGCTTCATGTGCGCGTGGGGGGTGGTATGTACTCTTGGATTGCCTGTCTAGCAAGGGATCTAGTGGTAGATTAAGATCTCCTCCCACCACTAGGAGTTCATCTTGAGGAATATTTTCAAGTTCTTTTGATACATATTCCCAAAATTCAGGCAGGTCAGTATTAGGGCCATAGATATTTGCAATATAGATATGATCCTCGTCTCTTTGCAGATGTGCAACACTCAGTCTACCTTCGGAGTCTGTTGAGTGTGATACCAGGGCTAAGTTGGATTTTTTAGCAATCAGGGTGATCACCCCTCTTTTCTTTTGGGTCGATGGGGAGCAAAGTGTCTGCGAGATCCAGTTTTGTTTAAGGTTGTCAGCATCAGTCTGGGATAATTTGGTTTCTTGCATGAGAATTATGTCTCCTTTAGTCTTGGCCAAGTAGTCCAGAATTTTTTTGCGCTTAACTGGGTGATTAAGCCCCTTAACGTTTAGTGAAACAATATGTAAAGAAGTTGCTAGTTTCTTATCTGAAGCCATGGGTATAGATTCAGTGTAACGTGGTCGTGGGGCGTAGCGTGCATCTCTGCACGCACAGATACATTGCATTTACAATACTGTAATTGTCATCGATGGGCGCCGAGGAATGATCTGGAGTATGTGGCACGCATCGTGGTGGTGATAGGGAAAAAGAAAGAGAGAAAGAAAGGAAAGAAAGAAGAGTGAAGAATAGGACAGATATAGTACATAGCTGGGATAAACCTGAAATACCCGTTTTTACAACCCTGCAGTCCCCCCCCCTCCGAGTGAGTCAGCCCCTCCTTGACCTCCCCTCCCCCCTCGGAGATACCCCTCCCCTGCCCTCCCTCCCTCCCCAAAACTCGAACTGAAGAGCTGCGACGGCAGTGCTGTCGATGCTCACGCAGGGATATATCTGAAACATTCTGATAACATTTGTGTGAAAAACATTCTGGTAACGTTTTGTTTAACATTAATAGGTACAACAACCTTTATGTAACATCACTATAACAATAACTTAGAGCAATAGCCTTGCCCAATGATAGGTGACGTAATACCTAAATTTAAGAGAATTAGGTAGGAAACTTGAGCTTCCTAATTAAAGAAACCTTCATATTTGCGTACGGCAAATATAGCTGATGTAAGCAGTTCCGGTCTTGCGGAGGTACCTTAGGTACCTTAGGTATCTAGAAAACTTGTAGAGTCTAGAGATTTTATATGCAGAGCCATATAGCGTAAGACTGTGTGCAGCAACATAAAACAAGTCGCTTGCCTAAGGAAAGTGAAACAAGTAAACAAGAAGTTAAGCTCATAGTGATTTAACCGCACCTCACATTTAGTAGTGGGAAGCACGAGACAGCTGAGCACTGCAAGTATAACAAAATAGAGGTGGGACCCACTCGCAAAAGGAGTAGGGCAATGGACTCCTAACAGATTACCTGGGCATAGCATAAGTGAGCGCTAGGGTTAATCCAGACCATAATTAAAGCGTTCAATCACTGAGGCTAAGTCCCGCCTCTGAAAGTTAGTGAGATACTTCGGTCCGGATGTCGAAGCTGGTGGAGTGAGTAGACCGCCTGTGTATACATAACATAGTTCATAAGTTAGGCATGCTCATTGAGAGGTTTCGAATGCTGGCGGATAGGGATAGACCTAACTGCCTTTTTCTTGTTCATCTGTTTTCCTTTTATTAGATTGAACCCCAGACGTGTCCATTTCTTGTTGTGGTTTGACATTAAGGTAGCGTGATAAATCATGCGGATTAGTGAAGAGATGAGAACGACCATGGTCCGAGATCTTGAATTTCGCCGGGCCTGCAAAAGAGAACTGAATATCTTTCGCCCGTAGTCTTTCTCGAAGGGAAAGGAAACCTTTTCGTATTTCCACCGTTTCTCTGGGATAATCCTGCGTAAATGTGATTCTGTTACCTTCCCAAATGATGTTGTGTTTTTTTCTGGCATACTTTAGGATGTCTTCCGTATGTTGGAACCTGAGTGGTTTGCATATGAGTGGTCTTGGGCCTCTCGCCGAACGGTGCAGGAAGGTCGGCACTCTATGGGCTCTGTCCAGCTCCAATTTGTGTTGGAACTGTATTCCCGTGACAGATGGGATCCACGCTTCTAGAAATGATATACAGGAGTCTGCGTCTTTTTCTGCGTTTTCCGGGATCCCGAAGATTCGCACGTTTCCCCTTCTGTTGCGATCTTCCAATTCTGAGACTTGGCGTCTGAGATCGTTGGTGGCTGTTTGGAGATGCTGCGTGATTTTAGCACCGTTTGTGGACTTATCCTCGATATCGCTAATTCTCTGCTCTGCTTCATCTTGGCGGAAAGATAATGAGTTCATGTCAGCTCTGATCGCGGTTAGTTCAAGTTGCATCGCGTCGGTGTTACTTTTCGTCGACTTGGCAAGGTCATGAACATCCGCCAGTTTCTTCAGAATCATTTCTAGGGTGCTAGCAACGTCACCCCTGTTCTTAATAGGAGAGTCTGAGGTGGAAGTTTCTGGCCGCACCTTCTTAGGGTTTTTGGATTCTCTATCCGCCATTGCCTGTGCTCAGCCGGTTCACTTAAGCAGTAGATAAAACTTGAGCAGGGATGACTGGCTGCAGAAGTAGGTTAGGTGGCTGTTCGGTGGAAGTTTGTATTCTCTCCAGGTTTTTGTGAGTGTTAGTGAGTCTTTTATGGGTCTTGTCCGGGCTTATGCCGTTCTTTCCCAGGTATTGTGCAGGTCAGGTCTGGTGTTGATTGGCTTTATCGTGTATCAGCCAACACATCAGGCTCATTGTCTAATGCTTGTCATCTACTTGGTTGCTAGTGCTGGCCAGATGGTGGTAGGGTGTGATTAACAGGGATAAAACAGGTGCTGGCCGTAACACAAGACAAAGAAGTGGTGCAGATAGCTCTCATATAATTTACTTGCTGGTGCTGGCTGGTACCTGTTGGTACAGGCTGGGTGCGTGTGTTACAGGGACCCCTACAGTCTTATGTCGCTACTGGCATAGAACTGCCGTTGCTGAGGGAGGCTTCCATGTACCCTGTGTCTTTACTGCGATGTGAAGACATTTTCGCGCCAATTGCAGGGGTTAAGATCTGAAGGAGTCGCCATCTTGATGTCAGGCATCGTTTGGGGAAAAAAAAGGCATATCAGGGTACTCAGGACGGCAGAAGCAGATTTGTTAGGCAGGTTTGTAGGGTAGAGTGACCTGTGGTTGGAATAACGCTATGGTGGATAGTAGGGCGCAGGTTTGTAGCATATAAGCACTCGCGTTTCAATTACCGGGCAATCCGGACGCCATTTTGAGGTCAGGCAAGTTAGGACTGGTGGACATCGGGCGCTCTTGTGGCACCCTTACTTGCAGAGAAAGCGTCGCTGCCTTTCTCCTTGTATCGCGCTCACCTTAGGAATGAGAGAGATCATTAGTTGAGGGCTGGAGGTCCCGCTCGTCTCATGCTCAACTCTCGACTCCCGACGTGTTTCCACGGACCTAAGATGGCGGCCTGTGTCTCTCGTCTCCGGCATAGACCCGATCAACGATCTAGGGCGTCTATAGGTGATCGGCATTAGTTACAGCTGTCACATCATATGCAGGGGATGTTGCGGTGGGTGAGTTCACCTTTGATCATCGTTTTCGGTTGCTGCATCACACTGTTTTCGCTACGAAATTATATCCCTGTGTAGCGCGAAGACAGACTAGGCGGCCATTCACTCTGCCGTCCAAGCCACGCCCTCCTCGGTTTTAAAGTTTAAACATTTTAAAAAATTGAAACAAAATACCCGCACAAACTTATTTTGAACAACATCTATCTGTGTCTGGAACACATGACGCGTTCCAAAACGTGAAATCTATTAAAAATAATCCCTTGTTCTGTAGTAGGGGATCTCTGTGTATAGTCATAATCTAGTGAATAGTCCCGCCCATGTGCGTGGACCCCGGAGCAATCAAAAATAATCTCTTACAGTGTCAAAAAATGCAGAAAATGCATAGACACTTAAGAGAGAATTTAAAGACAGATAATGCAGCCAAAAAGGCTACACTGTCCAGTACTTCAACTAGAAATTCCACCATAAAATCCACAAAACAACCAAGCCTGTACAGATTTCCCTTGCTTAACAGCAAAATCCCTCAGGAATGATAGAGAGAAGAACCTGGACAGACAAGCCCCATAGGCTGCCATTATGTGGCTTAATTAGGATACTGTGCCTTTAAGGAACCTTCCAGAACCTTCTCTCAGTATCCCAGAATGCATAGCAGGTCCAACTTAGCCTCAGTTCTTTTTTCCGGCTCCTGCAAGCAGGACCCTGGAGCATTGAGCTCTCCCTTTCAAGGGTTTTTGTTAGTGTTTTACACTGATTTCGATTTTTGGTACTTTTAAAGTACTCTGGTGACTTTCTTTCTGTGTTTCTGCACTCTTTTTTGTCCAATAATGCCTGCATTATTCGACAAGTGCCCTGAGTGCTCAAGAAAGAAGGCCAAGACAGACTCCCATGAGGTCTGTATTCTCTGCCTTCCCTCTTCCCACATCCCTGAGGAGTGTAGGATCTGCAGAAGCTTCTCTGGAAGGACCCTGAAGGAGAGGAAGAAGATCAGGCTTCAGGGACTTGAGGAGAGAAAGCTGAAGGCACGAGGTGGGTCAGGAGGGGCTCCTTCTACCCATGCTGAGGCCTCTGGGGGGCTCCCCAGGGGCAGGAAGACCAGCCCGCGCCCAAGGTCTCCGTCTGGGTCAGTTGCGCTGACCACGACGTCGAGGGGACGGTCAACGGCCAGTTCCAGGTCTCCCCAGGGCTCTGGGTCGAGAAAACGTCGCCCGTCGACGTCGAGGAACGTGTTCCGGCCGCCGTCGAAGCCGGTGTCGATATCCTCGTCGTCGCTGTCGGCGTCGAGTGATCGACATCGGAGGGCCCGGCGTCGGCGCTCGCCGTCGAGGCGACACCGCCGTTCGCCGTCGAGGACATCGTCGTCGAGGGGATCCTCGTCGTCAAGGTCGCCGTCGAGACGAAAGGCATCTCCGGCGCCGAAGAGGTCGACGTCGAAGCATTCCAAAAGGCCGACGTCGAGACGGTCGAGGAGATCGACGTCGAGAAGGTCGGAGAGGTCGACGTCGAGAAGGTCCAAAGGGTCGCCGTCGAAGCGATCCAGGAAGTCGACGTCGAGACCGGCGAAGAGGTCGAGGTCGCCGTCGAGGCACCATCGCCCGTCGTCGAGGTTTCGTGGCTCGTCGATCTGGTCGGGGTCGACGTCGAGACGGAGACACGGTTCGACGTCGAGGAGTGTGATTCGGTCGACGCCGAAGGACCGTTCGACGTCGAGGGGACATCGGTCGTCGTCTGGACACCGGTCTTCAGCGTCTGGAGGTCCTAAGGACAGGCCCAGGACTGTGGGGGGCTCCCCACTCTCTGGTAAAGGTGATGGCTCGCCGGGACCGGCGCATTCCGGGGTGGAGACTCCGATGAGGCCGTCTACGCCTCCTCCGCGGCCGGCTGTGCCGAAGGGTCCTCCTCCGAAGGCCCCTACCCCGCCTCCGAAGCCGGCTCCGCGGGACCCGCGTCCGGTTGCTCCTCCACCCCCGATCCCACCGAGGGAGGTGTCGATGCCTAAGTTCCCGACGCCTCCGAAGAAGACTCCTAAGAAGCCTGGAGCTCCTGACCCTGGGAGGCCGAAGGAGCGTCCGAGGCCCAAGAGGTCGAGGTCTCGCTCGGGGAGACGGGACAAATCGAGGAGTGGCCGCGGATCTTCATCACGATCCAGGCATCATCACAAGAGACGTCGGTCCAGGTCACGTTCTCCGTCTGGGACCCGTTCCTACTCGCCCACGCTGTCCGATTCGCCAGAGACTAGGGTGTCTCCGATAGACGATATTAGCACATTTCAGGAGGTTCTCCTGCGTGGTGCGGCGAAGTTGGGCATTGAGGTTGAGGCGCCTACGGCTTCTACCTCGGTAATCTTTGAGACTTTACACAAGAGGCACTTGTCTCGCCCCCTGTTACCTCTGGTGCCGGGGCTCCTTGAGCCCGCCGAACAGCTATTCCTGACGCCGGCAACGGTGAGATCTGTCCCTTCCAGGATACTGAAAAAGTACAGGGCTCCGGACTCAGACCCAGCCTTCTTGAGGAAGGACCCGGTACCGGATTCAGTCATCGTGACTGCTGCTCGGAAGCTTCATGCCACCTCCCCTGCGTCCACGGTGCCTCCGGACAAGGAGAGCCGGTGGATCGATTCTGCTGGTCGCAAGGCGTGTGGGACATCCGCCTCGTCCATGAAGGCAGCCAGTGACTCGGCTTTGCTGGGACGTTACGACCGGTCCCTTTGGGACTCGATGGAGCAGTTCGCAGACCTCGTCCCTCGAGACCGCAAGGAGGACTTTGTGGAGATCGTCAAGGAGGGGATGTTGGTCTCTAATCAGGCCATCGGCGCCGCAGCAGACATATCGTTGCTGTCCGCGCACGGATATTGCCAGGGGATTCACCAGAGACGCCATGCTTGGCTCAGGTTGACATCGTTGAAACCGGAGGCACAGCAACGCGTGGCGAATCTCCCGTTTTCCGGAGATACCCTCTTCGGGAAGCACGCGGATGATGAGATGGCCAGGATGAAGGCCGAAGCGGAGACCCTGACGGCAGTGGGCCTGGAAAAGCCCAAGGAAAAGAAACCCTTCCGACAGTACCAGCGTCGGTTTGGGGCGCAGGGTCGTGGAAGGGGGCAGTCTGCTGGTCAACATCAACAGCGGCAGCAGCAGCAGCAGTACAGGCAGCCCTTCCAGAAGAGACAGGGTGGTAGAGGTCGTCAACAGTCCTCTACCGCGACCAAGGGCCCGGCCGGGTCCCGTCCCTGAGCTGTTACTTCCCCCTCGTCCGTTACCCGCTCCGGTGGGGGGAAGCGTTCAATTTTTTCTGGCAGAGTGGAGAAAAATTACTCAGGACAAGTGGGTGCTGAATATTGTTTGCAATGGATACAGTCTACGTTTCACCAGCCCTCCTCCATCGATTCCTCCCGTCAGCTCGCAGTATCAACTGCGCGAGCTTCAGACGGAGGCGGACGTTCTGCTAAGGAAAAGGGCGATCGAAGACGTACCTCTGTCTCAAAGAGGAAGAGGTCTGTACTCTCGGTTCTTTCTTGTCCGCAAGAAGGACAAAAACGAGTTCAGGCCCATTCTGGATTTGCGGCAGGCAAACAAGTGGATTCGCAGAGAAAAGTTTCGCATGCTGTCGTTGCATCAGATCTACCCTCAGCTGCAACGGGGAGACTGGATGTGTGCCATAGATCTACAGGACGCATACTTCCACGTGCCCATTGCATGCAAACACAGAAAATTTCTGCGCTTTCAAGTCGGCTCCAATCACTATCAGTACACGGTGCTACCCTTCGGACTGAAGTCTGCACCCAGGACATTCTCAAAATGTATGGCAGTGGTAGCGGCACACCTGAGGAAGAACAAGGTGTTTGTCTACCCGTACCTGGACGATTGGTTGATCAAAGCCTCCTCCTTCTCGGAAGCTCGAGCACACTTCCAGAAGACGTGCGTTCTCTTGAACAAGCTGGGGTTGCACATCAACATGTCCAAGTCGGTCCCGATTCCGGTGCAGTGCATCCAGTACTTGGGGGCCTCCATCAATACGCTGTCAGCAAGCGTGTCTCCTTCGGAAGAGCGACGTTTGTCACTCGTTCGGAAGGCTCAGGCTCTCATGAAAACTCCGTCTACGACTGTGAGGACCGTGTCTTCTCTACTGGGATCGATGGCCTCTTGCATCTTTCTCACTCCTCACGCACGGCTACAGATGCGACCTCTGCAGGAGTGCTTGGAGGATCAGTGGGACCAGAGGAGAGGTTCTTGGGACGACAGGATACGACTGTCTCTGCATGCTCTTCAGTCTCTGAAGTGGTGGTGCTCGAAGGAGAATCTCCTCAGAGGCGTTCCCTTCCACAAGGACATTCCCACACAAACCATCGTGACGGATGCGTCTCTCCAAGGTTGGGGGGCGCATTCCGGAGACCTGCAAATTCAAGGGACGTGGTCCCCGACGGAGTCAATTTCCTGGAACTGAGAGCTGTTCACTTGGCACTGAAGGCCTTTCATCCGTCCTTTCAGACCAACTCTCTGCTTGTTCAGACGGACAACACGACTACGATGTATTACCTCAACAAGCAGGGGGGCTCGAGATCGCGCACTCTGTCGCAGGAGGCGCAGGCGATCTGGCACTGGCTTCTGGCTCGAGGACTGTCGATAACGGCCACCCATCTGCCAGGTGTGCAGAATGTTCAGGCAGACGAACTGAGCAGAATCGTGCAGGAAAACCACGAATGGGTCATAAACGACGAAGTACTAGGAGAAGTCTTCGCAAGGTGGGGAACTCCAGACGTGGATCTGTTTGCCACCGCCGAAAACAGCAAATGCCGAGGCTTCGCCTCCAGGTACTACCAGCCAGTGACGCTGGGGAACGCGTTATGGATCAACTGGTCGAACGGCTTTCTGTACGCTTTTCCACCAATTCCCCTGATTCCGGCGGTTCTCATCAAGCTGTCCCAGTCCAGGGCGAGAATGATTCTGATTGCCCCGGAATGGCCCAGACAGTGGTGGTTCACGGACCTGCTTCACCGTTCTCTCCTTCCTCACATGAAGCTGCCGTGCAGGCCGGACCTTCTCACGAAGTTCGGGGGGCGGATGGTGCACCCCAACCTCTCGTCTTTGAGTTTGGCGGCATGGCTCCTGAAATAGTGCAATATGGCCATCTGAATCTCCCAGAGGATTGTATGGACATACTGAAGGAGGCTAAGCGACCTTCCACTAGGACTTCCTATGCTTACAAGTGGAAGAGGTTTTGCATCTGGTGCAAGTCTAAGAACTATGACCCTACGTCATGCAAGGAAGATGTCATCCTTCCATATCTGCTTCATCTGGCGCAGTCGGGCCTTAATGTCCATTCCATTAAGGTTCATCTGGCTGCTTTGACTGCCTACAGGAAAGGCCCTTCACAGACTTCCTTTTTCCAGATCCCTGTGATCAAAGATTTTTTGGAAGGCTTGAAGAAAGTGTTCCCTCCTGTCAGGCTTCCTTCGCCTTCATGGGACTTGAATGTGGTGCTGTCCAGATTGATGAAGGAGCCTTTTGAACCCATTCATAAGGCTTCGTTGCAGCACCTGTCCTGGAAGGCGGCGTTCCTAGTGGCCATTACATCGGCCCGCAGGGTGAGTGAGATTCAGGCATTGTGTTGCCAGGAACCTTATACTGTATTTCATAATGCTAAAGTTGTTATGCGTACTCACCCTAAGTTTCTTCCCAAGGTTGTTTCTGATTTTCATATCAATCAGACTATCACTTTGCCTACGTTCTTTCAGAATCCTTCGTCTCCGGCGGAAAGGTCTTTACATTCCCTGGATGTGCGGAGGGTGCTGAAGTTTTATCTTGATAAGACTAAAGATGTTCGTAGGTCAGACCAATTGTTCATCAATTATGGTTCAGTCAGGACGGGTCTTGCTACCTCTAAGCAGTCCATCTCTAGGTGGATTGTGTCCTGCATTCAGTTGTGTTACTGCAAAGCTAATAAGACCTTAGGGGGCAAACCTAAGGCTCATTCCACCAGGGGCAAGGCTGCTACGACAGCTATGCTCCGTAATGTTCCCATTGCAGAGATCTGCAAGGCGGCCACTTGGAAGTCGGTCCATACCTTTGCTAAGCATTACTGCCTGGATTCTGATGCCAGGACAGACGCTCAGGTTGGGCAGGCTTCGCTGCGGAATCTGTTCGCACAGTAGTGGCGTTATTTTACTCTCCACCGCCGCTTGGTGTGGGGATGGGCTTGCCATTCTATTCACTAGATTATGACTATACACAGAGATCCCCTACTACAGAAGGAGTAGTTTCTGTCCTGTAACTCCAGTTCTGTAGTAGGGGTATCTCTGTTATAGTCATAAGCGCCCTCCCGCCTCCCCGGTGGAGTGTTGTTCATGATCATAATGCTACAGGTCTGGCGTTTCCTACGCCCTCGAAAAGAACTGAGGCTAAGTTGGACCTGCTATGCATTCTGGGATACTGAGAGAAGGTTCTGGAAGGTTCCTTAAAGGCACAGTATCCTAATTAAGCCACATAATGGCAGCCTATGGGGCTTGTCTGTCCAGGTTCTTCTCTCTATCATTCCTGAGGGATTTTGCTGTTAAGCAAGGGAAATCTGTACAGGCTTGGCTGTTTTGTGGATTTTATGGTGGAATTTCTAGTTGAAGTACTGGACAGTGTAGCCTTTTTGGCTGCATTATCTGTCTTTAAATTCTCTCTTAAGTGTCTATGCATTTTCTGCATTTTTTGACACTGTAAGAGATTATTTTTGATTGCTCCGGGGTCCACGCACATGGGCGGGACTATTCACTAGATTATGACTATAACAGAGATACCCCTACTACAGAACTGGAGTTACAGGACAGAAACTACTCCTTATTATGGTAAAATGGAGAACAATAAATGCATTCTACTAACTTCAACAGTTAAAACATCAAACTAGTAGTAATGGCAACGTATACTTAAAAAGACAATATACACACTTCCCGCACTGGAATGTGCACAGAGGTGTGCGCATACCGACTCATGCTCAGAGACTAGATACTCAAGCACACAATGAAGTCTCACACCAATTCATACTTGCCCTCAAAAGCCAAGAAAATACACATTCTACAACTCATAAACACACTATAATTGCGTGCATTCGTACTCAGTTGAACATATGTTTCCTTGCACTTACGAATATATGACGTTACAACGAATTCCGTTGCAACGCATGCCTTTACCACGCATGCGTTACAACGGAATTCGTTTACCACGCATTACATTTACCACAATTACTAGCGTGGTGATGTCATACGTCGTTAAGAGAAAGCGGAAGTTTATTTTCCGTTTTCTCTTAAACGACGCTGATACCCGACGTGACTTCAGGTGAGTTTCTCTTTTGGGGGAGAGACCCCCCCAAGTCCCCCTTTTTTTTCTTTTTACCTTTACCACATATACCTTTACTACAAACCTCGTAGTAAAGGTATGCATGGTAAAGGCTTTCGTGTTAACCACGCATGCGTTGTACTGCATGCGTGGTTAACGATTTCGTTGTAAAGGCTTCGTTGTAATGACCGTTTCCCGCACTTACGTGTGCATGCACACACTAGTTGAGAACATTTGGACACAATCATCAGCACACTGGATTTCACAAACACACTCATCAACAGAGACACTTGGGCAAAACAAACACGTGTTGATTTATTGTCGTGTACCAGCCATATCCCAGCGAAGTCAGACCTATTTGCTATGAAAAGGTATTTAAAGGTAAATGTCAATGGTACCCTAAATAAAAAGCTAGGTCTATTGGCTTTGCCAAGGCTTTCTTTCAGTATCATACAACTGGCAGCGCACTTTATCCAGCATCGTGTGAACGTAGAGAGAAAACGCTTGTGAATGACTTTTCTAGTACATCCCTTGCAGTGTCAATTTTATTCACAGCTTTTAAAAGACACAACGAGCACTGTAAAATTTAAAGCCTGCATTTGTGGAGAAGAGGAATTGTGTTGTGGTTTCATGCAGTAAATAGGCATTGACAAAGTAAATAGGTCTCGCCTTTGGGACCTATTTGCTTTACCAATGTGTTTTAGGTCGAGCCTGGGCAGCGCATGCACTGCTCTGCGAGGCATGCTGTATTGGAGTATGGACTTGATGCTCTGCCCACTCTCTGCCCATATTTGGCATTGGCTTGTGTCATCGTTGTTTGTAAATGCTGGCTTCTGATTCGTTAATAGGCTTGTTAGTCCCTCCTTGGTACCACCTTGTATTTATTTGTAACCTCCTATGAGGACTGGCCCCCTTCTGTTGTTACTTGAGATTCTTTATCTAGTCTGTAAGCACTATTTTCTTTTTTTCTTTCAACAGTTTTATTAGCAAATTTTTCTTTAATGAGTTTTGTCCTACTGCAGGCACGACGTGCTTTCCTCCAACATTCGGAACCACAGGCGCGCTGCCACTTTCCAAGCAGCCCGAGACAATGGCGGCCATTTCTTTGCAATGCGATCGGTCTAGCATTAACGAGAGTTTGAGCTATTGGCATTTAAAATGACAATGCCTTTTATTTATGTGTTAATTTTCAAAACAGATAAATAAAAGGCATTGTCATTTACAATGGCAATAGCTTAAACTCTCGCAAATGCGTGACCTATCGCATCGCAAATGCTTGTTCAGTTGCTGTACAACCTCCCCACCCCCGGCGGTACAGCATGGCTAAAGATGAAGCTAAAAAGAAGAAACTGTGACACGCTCGCCCACCAAATTATATAGTTGCATGCAGCATGACACCGGCGCCTTTTTACTTTTTATTTACCGATCCAAGTTGGATTGTTCAATTAAAAAACAGCATGAAAGCTTTATTTTTCTTTTTGTTTTTGGAGTGCAGGTGTGGAAGCAACACAGTGTGCATGTGGAGAGGAAGCAACACAGAGGGCGCAAATGAGTATATTAGCAATTGGACAGGGCAAACACACTGGCCGAGGCAACATGGGGGAGCAACGTAGAGGGTGGGGGAGGTGAGAGGGAGGAATGTGGAGTGTGGGGATAAAGGAGAAACACGTGTTAGAGAAGGGGATGTTGAGCTGTTGGGGGAAGCCCATGGGTGAGAAAGCAATGCAGGGGAGAAGCACACAAGTGCACCCAAGGGCGAGCAGAATATAGAAGGGGTAGTGAAGGAGCAAATTTGTGAGAGAGACACATGGAGCAAGGCAGAGATAGAGCAGAGGAAGACGGAAACAGGTGGAAAACACATTCACTCTCATGGAGTGCTTAAACCAGTAAGAAAAAAGTAGTTCTCCAAAGTGAGCAGCGGAAGGACACAAGTAATCGTCCATGTTCCAGGAGAGTGACAAATAAAAGAAGAGAAAGTAAAACCTGCTGCAAATGAGAGACACAGTAAAGTCATCCAGTGGTAAGCTATAGGCATTCTCTATGCCCACTGTGGGCTGACAGTAGCTGTATTTGCCAACCGAACGCCTGTGCTGTCTGATTGGCGACATTGTTAGATATGGGGGTCTCTATTTGGTAGTGGGATTCACTCTGTCCAAATAGGAACCCTTCCTTTTAGTCAGAGTAAGGGAGTTAGTTACACACCCAAGATAAGCCCTGCTCTCCCCCTTGGTAGCTTGGCACGAGCAGTCAGACCTTTCTCAGATGCAATGTGTAAAGTATTTGTACATAACACACACAGTAACACAGTGAAAACACTATAAATGGACACCACACTAGTTTAGAAGAATAAACAATCTTTATCTAAACTAAACAAGACCAAAACGACAAAAATCCAACATACATAACTCAAAATATTACTTTTAAAAGGTTTAAGCAATTCTCTCCAAAGAACTCTATGGTTGCTTTAATTTTAGCACAAAGTACCTTTGATGCGTCAAAGTTCAAGACGAAAAACAGCTGCAAAATGGGGAAGCATCGGAAAACACAGCGATGCATCGTTTCTGGAGACCCAGGGAAATAGAGGTGTCAATGCTGCTGCACGCAGGAGAAGTGCTGCATTGATTCCTTACTGTGAGTGGATGCGATGCGTTGATTTCCGAAGGCGACTCCTTTCAGCGAGGCGATGCTTGGAAACCTGCTGCACAGGTGCGATAAGTGAGAAAATTCAGGCGCTGTGGAATGATGCAGCAGTGCTGCGTCGATTTGCACAGCCACAGACAGGTCATGCGTTGACTCCTTCAGCCACAGAGCAGGGCCTGCATCGTAGTTGGGCGCCGGTCCCAGATGTCAGAGACTCTGTGCTCTGGACTTGGGCTGCAGCGATTCTTCAGGCTGCAAACTGGTGCTGCGTGTGCGGCGATGCATTGGTTTTTAAACCGCATGGCAAACTTGCAATGGGAAAAATGGCGCAAGAACGGTGCATGGATTTTCAAGACTTGAAGCAGCAGAACTAGAATTGGCACAACTTGAAAGGTCAGAAGTTGAACTCACAGCAGTGGAGTTCAGATATGCTGCAGATGAAGTCTTTGAAGGCCCTGAGACTTCCAACAGGAGGCAAGCACACACAAGCCCTTGGAGAACCTTGAAAAAGCAGGATACAAGAAAGCAAAGTCAAGTTCTTTCACTGCCCACAGACAGAAGCAGTAACTGCAGGCCAACCGAGCAAAGCAAAACACAGCAAAGGGGCAGCACTCCTAACAGCTCTTCAGTTTTTCTTCTTGGCGGAGTCCTCACTCCAGAAGTGTTCTAAAGATGTGGGTTATAGGTCCAATACGTATACCGCTTTTGGCTTTCGAAGTAGGCATACTTTAAAGGAAAGTCTTTGTTGTCCATAAGATCCAGCCTTGTCTCCGGACACACTGCAAGGGTGTGGAGAGAACAGTATGAGAGGCCAGACACAGCCCTATTCAGGTGTCAGTGGCAACTCCTCCCAAATATCTAGCTCAGTAAGGTGATGGGCCATCAGAATATGCAGGGAACACCTCAGTTCCCTTTGTTTGACTGTCTAGAGTGAATGCACGAACAGCCCAACTGTCAGTCTAAAACAGACGTTTATTCCACAGGCAGGCAGAGACACAGAATGGTAAAGCAAGACAATGCCCGTTTTCTAAAAGTGATATTTTCAAACACACAATTTAAAAAACAAATTCAATAAAAGATGTATTTTCACATACACTGCACTCTGCCCATGCGGCTACTTTGGGCCTAACTTAGGGGTGCCTTACATGTAAGAAAAGGGGAGTGTTTGTGTCTGGCAAGTGGGAGCAATTGCCAGGTCGACATGGCAGTTTAAAACTGCACTCACAGACACTACAGTGGCAGGCCTGAAGCATGTTTACAGAGCTACTCATGTGGGTGGCACAATCAGTGCTGCAGGTCTAACAGTAGTATTTGATTTACAGGTCCTGGGCACACACAATGCACTTAACTAGTACTTACCAGTAAATCAAATATGTCAATCATGGATAACCAATCATAATCACAATTTACACAGGGAGCACTTGCACTTTAGCACTGATCAGGAGTGGTAAAGCTCCCAGAGTACACAAACCAGCAAACACGAAGTCCAGTATACTGTCAAAAATATAGGTGGTAGAGGCAAAAAGAAGGGGGAAACCACACCAAGGATGCCAGGTCTAACAGTCATGCTTTTTCATATATGTGAACTGTAATGAGGAATGATTGTAAAGGTGAATATAATCAACCTTCCGGTGCAACGTACTGTATTTTCCGAATGATCAGTCTGTGACTTGGCAGAGCGAACTATTTATCAAACTGAAACTGCAACAGCCTCAAACTGTGCTGATTTCACCCCCAGAATGTGTTACATGCAGCAGAGGTTGCCATAGTTTATGAATTAATAAGGACTGGTTTGTTGTGCCTCCAGTTGTATCTCTCTGATAGAGGGTTTAATCCTGAAAATGCATGATGTGGCTGTTTGATTAGTTTTCCTCTGTAACCCTACCAGAGGAAAATGGAGAAATCTGTAAATCTTAGCCTCCAGCATCGTTTTTTTGTGCACAAATTTTGTCTTTTCAAAGAAACATTCTAATGGGGTCAACTCAACCCTCCAACACATAGAGTGAAGAACTAAGATGGCCCTCAGCCAGTGACTTCACAATATCTGTCCTTGAGTCCACCCAAGGCTGTCTTGATCAACAGCAAGAAATGCTTCACCTGGGATGGATTCAGTGTTCTCACAGCCAGCCTACATTCTGCTCAAGAGCCCTTCACCAGTCACGATCCCTCACATATTTCCCATGTCCATGTAATGTGCCTCTGTCACCCTGATTAGATGTAAATGTTAGAGCGCTACATCTCCGTTCCTCTTACTGTACATTTGTGTGTAGATTTACAGCAGACAATTGAAAATCTACAGGTCTCGGGCGATATAAATGCATCAGATGAAATATAGCCAGAGATAGAATAGAGCAGTGATACTCAAAGTACGGCCCGAGGGCCACATGCAGCCCTCTGATCCACAGCAGCACTGGGCTACTGTTCACTCCACTCAGTACTAACATTAAAAAGATGTTAAATTTACTGGCAAGCCTTTATTTAAAGGTTAATTAAGGAAGTAACAAAAGTGTCCTGCACCACTTAACTTTACGAACACCTTCATTTTCAAAACCATCTTGCTGCAAAAGTGTAAAAATGTGGTAAGATCTCTTCAAAATTCAAAAAGTGTATTTCATTAACATGTAGACCATTTCACCTATACCTCAGTGCATTGAGAAGTATATTTTTAAGCGATATTTGTCAAATATGAATTTAGAAACATTCATTCCCCCCCCCCCCCATACTGAAAACAATGCCAATAGTGAACTAAAAGGCAAATCCGTTATGTGCACTCTTAGGGTAGTCTAGGCTCCTATTATACATGTACAACATTATAGTTTCTTAAATGAAACACAGGATGAGATTTTGTACAGTGCACGTCCTGAAGTCATGTATTTCGAGGTCCTCTTATATGTGATAGTAAAAGAAAAAGTAGGAAAAGTGAAATAAAACAATTGCCTAGGATCACATTGGCATTAATCCCAGGTTTTCTGGTTTCACATTGTGCAATTCAGCCACTAGATGTATATGCTTTGTTTCCTCTACACCCACCTTATCGCCCCCTGGATTGCCACCTTGGTGGCATAGATGTGGCCCTTGGTCACATCACAGACCAAATTTGGTGGCCCTTGGGAAAAAGTTCATAAGTACACATGGAATAGAGCCTTGTGGGGCACCACAGCTTCTTTTCTCTGGTTTAATAGCAGCAGCAAAGACATTTGTGTTTGTTTACTGATGAAAGACTCTAACCTTGCTGTGGTGGTCAGGGATTCAGACATTCTTTAGTCCATTCATGAGGTTGTGATATTCGGATCTATGACATAATATCGACAGACAGAATATCTACATACAAAAATATTGACACAAAAATATCGAAATCAAAAATATCGGAGTTATATCTTCATAAAGGTAAGTACAAATTATCGAAAAATTAATATCGTAGTACAAAAATATCGAAATTAAAAATATCGTTTTTTTAAATGTATTAATAATGTAAAAATAATTTAAAAATACAAATAATTTTAAAAATATTAAATAAAAACATTAAAACATTTAAAAAATTAAAACTAATAAATATACATTTAAAATAAATTAAAAACTCTACATATAGATTAATATATATACGTACTCCACATATTGCAACAGTAGGAAAATCGTTGGATAGCGTAGGGGTAAAAATTACTAGTCCCACTCCAGAGGGTGCAACAGTAGGGAAAGCATTGGATAGCGTAGGGGTTTAAATTACTATTCCCACTGAAGAGGGTGCAACAGTAGGGAAAGCGTTGGATAGCGTAGGGGTAAAAATTACTATTCCCACTCCAGAGGGTGCAACAGTAGGGAAACCGTTGGATAGCGTAGGGGTTTAAATTACTATTCCCACTCCAGAGGGTGCAACAGTAGGGAAAGCGTAGGATAGCGTAGGGGTAAAAATTACTATTCCCACTCCAGAGGGTGCAACAGTAGGGAAAGCGTTGGATAGCGTAGGGGTTTAAATTACTATTCCCACTCCAGAGGGTGCAACAGTAGGGAAAGCGTTGGATAGTGTAGGGGTAAAAATTACTATTCCCACTCCAGAGGGTGCAACAGTAGGGAAAGCGTTGGATAGCGTAGTGGTAAAAATTACTATTCCCACTCCAGAGGACGCAACAGTAGGAAAAGCGTTGGATAGCGTAGGGGTAAAAATTACTATTCCCACTCCAGAGGGTGCAACAGTAGGGAAAGCGTTGGATAGCGTAGGGGTAAAAATTACTATTCCCACTCCAAAGGGTGCAACAGTAGGGAAAGCGTTGTATAGCGTAGGGGTAAAAATTACTATTCCCACTCCAGAGAGTGCAACAGTAGGGAAAGCGTTGGATAGCGTAGGGGTCTAAATTACTATTCCCACTTCAGAGGGTGCAACAGTAGGGAAAGCGTTGGATAGCGTAGGGGTTTAAATTACTATTCCCACTCCAGAGGGTGCAACAGTAGGGAAAGCGTTGGATAGCGTAGGGGTTTAAATTACTATTCCCACTCCAGAGGGTGCAACAGTAGGGAAAGCGTTGGATAGCGTAGGGGTTAAAATTACTATTCCCACTCCAGAGGGTGCAACAGTAGGGAAAGCGTTGGATAGCATGGGGGTAAAAATTACTTCCCACACTACTCCCCCTTTAACACACAACACACTACACATACAAAAAAACACAATTAATATAAATTTCAATTAATAACAATTAATATCACTAAATTGATGTAATTATAAATGAACTAATTAACACATATTAATTATTAATTAATTAACAATAAATACCAATAAATAAATACAATCTCTTTAATAATTACATTTAATTATATCACACCCAATCCCCCTATAAACACACAACCCACTACACATAAATAAATCACATCATGTAATCACTTAATAATTATTAATTACCAATTAATTATTATTTAACAATAACAAAAAACATAAATATATTAGCACATTAACTCTAATTAATTTAATTAAATAATTAATATTATTTAATTACCAATTAATTATTAATTAACAATAACAAAAAAGTAAATATATTAGCACATTAACTCTAATTAATTTAATTTACTAATTAATATTATTTAATTACCAATTAATTAATTACCAATAACAAAAATTATATATATTAAAACATTAACTCTAATTAATGTAATTAACTAATTAATATTAATTAATTACCAATTAATTATTAATTAAAAATATTTGCAAACATATATTAATTAATTAACTAATTAATATTTATTAATTGCTAATTAATTATTAATTAAACATATTTACAAAAATATATTAATTATTTACTTATTATTAAATTACTTCCCACCCTATTCCCCTATAAACCCACAACCCGCTCTGATACTAAAACGCAAAATGTAAACAAAATTACAAATTTTCAAACATACATTACAAAACATATTTAACAAACATATAAACAACATAATAAAATACATAACACTAAACAAAATTTCGATATTAGTAAATTTCGATATTAGTAACATACATACCTTAAAAAAACGATATTCTGTCTGTTGGTATTTTGGACATCGATATTCTATACTATCGAAATTAAAACATCGATATTATTGTATATCGATATTTTAATTTCGATATTTTGTCTCACTACCGTGATATTCAGATGTATTATTGGAAATGTAATCTGGTGTGAAGTGCAGAAGGGATAGTAATTGAGGTGGTGAAACCTTTTGTTAACGGAACACAACTAAGACCCTTAACATAAGGCACCAAGAATAAAGCTTTGATGAGGATCACATCTGCATCTGGCCTGGTTCCAGTGGTAACTGGAGAAAGGTGACCAGTTCTGCACACCATTAGCAGTGGCCTCTTAACTCTCAAGGTGCAATGTCGCACAAGGGTTAGGCCTCGCGGCCAGATACTCCCCATGTGTTATTTATAAAAGATGCAGGGGGTTTATCACAGTACCTTCTTAGCTTACTGGTTTCTGTGATACATGTCTCTTTTAAGTCATAGGCTTGAACGCTGTGGAAAGTGATAGAGAGGTTCGACTCTTCAAACGTGATAAAATAAGAACCAGCTGTGTTACTCCAAAATTGGTAACACAGCGCTTCGACATTTTTTAAAAGCAGGGATGTGTTGTATTTATAAAAATACAACGCACCTCTGCGTTTACCCTAGTGCTGGCGCTAAAAAAGCTGCCTAGAACCAGCGGAGGCACCCTTGCGCCATGTTGCAAAGGTGCAGGTGCTGCAGGGGCGATTGTTTATATCCTCCACATAAACAATCTTTTAAGGTGATTTGCTTTTTCCATGTATGTTGCATCATGCAGCACACATATAAAAATACAAATATGAGAAGAAATTAATGATTTCTCATCGTATTACCATCCTAAAACCAGCTTTTACCTGGTCTTAGTTTTTGGCGATGCCCCATCCTTGTAAATATGGGGCAGCTTGAAAAAGCAATGGTTGTTGCGGCGGAACACCCAATGCAACATCCATTGCACGCTAAAGTAAAGCTTGAAAAGGGGCCTTATTTACAAGGCAGCGTTGTCACGTTAAGTGGTTTAACACCGCTTTGTAAATAAGGAGAAGGTTATATTGCTAGCAGAACGTCACTAAAAGTGACATTCTGGTGCAGATATCCACCCAGGTTTCCTCAGCAATAAATATTCTGTTACAAATTTTGAAAAGCCTCTGAACCTAAATAGTTTTGGTCTCTAAGTAAATGAAGCTATTTTTGTAAGTAGTAAATCTTGCCTCTTCTGGCTTATCCGTCTTCGTCTTGTTCATGTGCATGCCTCCCACTAGGAAGCGTTGCTCCCCAAATGATAAGAATTCGTACTATGCTGCCTACAGCCTCTAAAATTCTCCAACCTCCTGTGCTTAATTTGATCTGGTGGTTACCAGAGAGGGCCACCGGAACTCATTTACTGAGAGGAAGATACAAACAAAACGGAACTAAGGAGGAAGAGAGGAAAAAGTTGTCATAAAGGGAGAAAGCAGGAACCAGCAAGAATGGTATAAAGGGGCAGGGAGTGTCTGGTAGTGAATTAAAGAGGCACCAGGTAGAATAAAGATTACACAGCCTTGGAATTGGGCGCACCAACATTGAATTGGACCAGCTAGAGGATTCTGAGCAGAGATTTGCACACCAGTCCTCTTTCTTTTACAAGTTAAGCACTACCTCCAAACCTTTCATTTTGTTTTGGCCCCTACTCTTGGACCAGCAACTACACAGTACAGCTTCACGACTTTTTTTACCACAGTTGTGAACCCCACACGACTGAAACAGCATTGTAGGGCCTCCATCTCTGAGTGTACCTTTTAGGCATCCGTCAAAATGCTAACTGAGGAGGTTGCGATACCAGCTCGACTCAGACTGGTTCAACTTAAGATTCTTCACAGGGTATACGTCACGGGCCCCCGATTGGTACACATGGGCTTTTCTGAAGAGGGTTTGTGCAAGCAAGGATGCGGCCAGATGGGGACATTTCTTCATATTATCTGGGAATGTCGTGAGGTTGCCGCCTATTGGAGTGGGGTACATGATGTGATGAAGGACGTAACGGGGGTTGCCCTCTTACCAGAGGCTAGGCGATGTCTATTGAATGTCTGGGAACCCACGGATTATAACACAGCCCAGACACAATGGGCGACCCTGGGAGCCATGATCGCCAAGCGCGATATTGCTCAATTGTGGGGATCCCAACAGCCTCCTACAGTTGCATTATGGAAGGAAAATATGGATTGGTGCATGTTCCGAGAAAAAACGGTGTATTTGGCCCGGGGTCGGCCCCGGAAGTGGTGTAGAATATGGAGACCCTGGAATACCTACCGTGGAGATATTTGTGCACCGCCTATTGCAAATAACACTGATGTCCCACCTTCCCCCTGACCACGCATTCTGACTGCCTATTTATATGTGTATTGATTTTCTTTTTTGTCCCCCCCCTTCCCTCTTTCGTATATGGATTGCTGATTTCATTTGTAATGACTTTTCCTTCCCCATTTGAATTAACACTTTGTGTAATATATTCTTACCTTGCTGTTTTTATATTTTCAATAAAAAGAAATATAAAAAAAAAGAAAAAAAATGCTAACTGAGGTACTGTGTCTGATCTTTATATCGATCTTTGTTCACCACGTGACATACCTTCACCAATTTATAAATAATGTTAACAGTGATGATGAAAAATCACTCAGAAATAAATAAATGCAAGTCGACATTCAAAACACATTCAATGGTGTTTTAAGGCAGAGTTAGAACAATTGTCAGATGTCCTTCTGGCAGGCCTACCACCTCATTTTCCCTTCCCTGCTGAGAATTATTGACAGCATAAATGACTTAAATGTCTCTTCAAATGTTTGTACTGTAAAATGTCACTTCAGTTCTAGCCACGGAATAGTACGGTTGAGGCAAGGGTCCGGGGATGAGGGTAGAAAATAAAAATTTCACCTACATGACTACCGGCAACCACCTCAACTTCATCCTCTTCTGTTGATGCACGGACACACACAGGCTCCCAGACTCCCCTACGCCGATCATGACCCTTCTGTCACCAGCATGACAGCAGCATTCTGATTGGTCTAAGCGGCCTGGTTTGGTGCTCAGACAGTGTGAGCCTGTGCATGTTCTCCACTCAAGCTGTGCAATACAGCCAGGTGGAGAAATGCTAAGTGCGCATGTCTGTTTGGCCGGCCAAGACAGCAGGTCAAATCATCATGCGCACTTAAGTGCACCAACCATTCCTCCCTTTGCTGGCTGTGATGACTGCCAAGCCGCACTCCGCCAGGTAAATAAAACTGCCTCAGTACAGAAAAATGAAATGATATTAACATTGTATTATTGTCATTTTATTTTTCATTTTTGCACTGCTCAAAGAGCAGTGGGGTGGCTCCTTCAGCCTTAGCTGAATTCTATCTTCTCTGAGTGCAGTTTTACAATTTGAACAGTGCACCATAAATTCAAGGCTATCTCAACTCACAAGGTGCTTAACTTGTAACCTGAACCCAGACTCAAAGACGATCAAATGACATAAAATCCTATTTGCATTTCTCTAAAATCCTTATTATTAAAATGTATTGATATTCCTTCCTTATTAAGACTTCGGTGCAGTCTCATTTTATGTAACTGAGGGTTTGCAGAGAATGGCAGGGTGTGCGCATGGCCCGGCTCGGTTGTGCATGGCCCAGCTCAGGTGGGCAGAGCCGGGTTAGGGTGTGCCGGGTGTATTTGGGCACGTGTACAGCATTGCCACGTGCGGTCAAGTGTGGTTGGGTGTGTTCAGTGAGAGCGCCTAAGGCCATGCTAGATCATAACTTCAGAACAGTTCAGTGACTTAATATCGAGGGACATAATATAGAATGCCCAAAATATCGACTCCAAAATTTCAAAGTACAGAATATAGAATCCCTATCTACAAACAGGTAAGTACTAAAATATTGAATCCAAAATATAGCAGGTTAAAATATAGTTAACTAAAATATCGAATTTTTTAAATGTATTAAAAATAATATAACAAATTAAATATTAAAAACAATTAAATAAAACATACTTAAAATAATGTAAAAAAGCTTAAAATGTAAAAATATTAAATGTAATGTAAGCAAAGTAGAGAATTTGTTGGATAGTGAGAGGGTAAAAATTACTATTCCCACTCCAGTGAGTGCAATAGTAGGGAAAGCGTTGGATAGCGTAGGGGTAAAAATGACTATTCTCACTCCAGTGAGTGCAACAGTAGGTAAAATGTTGGGTAGCGCAGGGGTAACATTTACTATTCCCACTCCAGAGAGTGCAACAGTAGGGAAAGTAATGATTTAATATTAAAGTAAAATAAAATTAATTATCAATACCAATACAAAATAATTAAAACTAATTACCAATTAATACAAATTAATTATCAATTTAAAAAATATTTACCAATTAATAAAAAGTATTTACCAATTAATAATTCATCAATTAATTATCAATACATAGAAATAAATATTTGCTTTATTACAATTAAATTACTTCCCACCCTATTGCCCTATAAACCCACAACCTGCTCCAAATAAATACCATTAACATAATTGTCAATTAAGTAATTAATACAAATAATTACCAATTAATACAAAATAATTACCAATTAATAAAAAATAATTACCAATTAATAATTAATTACCAATCAATACACATAAATAAAAATTAATATTTAATTTAATGTAATGTAATGTATGTATACTTGTAAAGCACACTGTTACCTCGTTACGTGGCGTCCTGGCGCTGTATACCGCTGGGGAACCCGTCCTGGCTTTCCCTGTCAGAGGGCACCCCAAGGTGAAGCCAGGCATCCCCGGCGTTGCTGGGGCCGTTGTGGAGCTTAAGCAAGCTATTGCCCAGAGTTGCAGAGTGGGACCCATGGTTAGTGTAGGCACCTAAGAGAGAATATCGAGTCCCCGGACATTGACCCAAGACCCTGCCGCGTCGGGAATTGAACCCTGGTCCCGGGCCGACCTCTGCTTCAGGGTCTGCCGCTTCTAACCAGTGAGCCACACTTCTCCACTTTACTGTAATTAAATTACTTCCCACCCTATTCCCCTATAAATCCACAACCCGCTACGGAATTAAATTGCGCAAAAATTAAATCACATAACATTCATTACTTTAAAAAAATGAAACATACATTGCAAAATGAATACATAATTCTAACACATATACTACCATACATAACACTAAAAAAAAAAATCAATATTTCCTACTCCAAATTCGATACCCTGACTAACTATATTTTGGTAATTCGATATTATGTCCTATCTATATTTTGAACTCGATATTCTGTCCATTCTATATTTTTCATTCCATATTTTGGTTGTTTACCCTTCAGAACATAACCAGCGGTGTGCAGAGCATATGTGAGGGCGTGAAGGGATGGCGCAGGGTGGTTGAGGATGCGTGGCGGGACTGTACTTCACTTCACAACACACTTGGGGAAGGGTCAAAACTTGGGGTATTTTCTGGCTCGTTGTTTAGTTTTACAATATGCTCTTTATGCTGACGCATCCTACAGAAAATCTGACGGCAAAGTTATCTGAAGTTTGTAACACCAAAACAATTGCACTGAATTCCGTCGCATCATATTTCAGTCCTAAACGATTTGCGCAGTCATTGATTGCTTGGGTTAGTCTCCTGTTATCCATAAAGGCGCATTACCTTCACTTTTTGACTACATATGTAAAACTTGCCTTGGATACCTTATGCTTACCCTGCTTTAATCTTTCTGTATACCTTGTAAAAATCAATTAAGTATTTTGAAAAAAAATAAAAAATAACTTCCCAGGCGCACCTTTGTAAAAAGTGCGCTCTTGCCAATCCTGCAATTGATTTCTATTAATAACGTATGAGGCCATTTTCGTTAAACTGTAGAGTTTATATTGCATTTATGTAGCTGATGCCAACTGTGCTTTTATTTCTATTTGTTTTCAAACGTAAGCTTATCCTAAAAAAGTGACAGGGTAGAAGGTGCAGAAAGAGGAACCCCTTGACCTTGCCTGCGCCCTTTGGAACAATTCCAAACCAGGCTAGAGGGCCACAGAAGTTGGCAGGAGAGCTGTTCACTGGCCTCTGGTTGTCCTGAATTGGTCCTTAGATGATTCCAGCACACAACACAGGGTGTGGTAACTGTAGTGTCCGGCTGGACACGTTCTAGTGTTCTGCCTGCTGTACCCCACACTGTTTACCCACCCACCATAGGCGTCACCAGTCAGGTGACCATGCAAATAAAACGGGCGGGGCGCAAGTGCCCTGGGCCTGTTCTGTACAGTAACCATCTGTGTCTGCGTGGTCAATGTGCTACCATGAGGGCCTAGCACCCGCATACATTACAGGAACCTATCCATACAAAAGGCTCCACACCACCAAGTACCCCTGTCTGCCTGTAAAAACAACCATGACATATACAAGCCTCAAAATATTTCAACAGGTAAAATGAAAATACATTTAGGTCCAGAAATCTTCACTTTAGACATAAAGGTTTAGGAGATTGAAGAAGTCAAAGGTGTCACAAAAGTGGCGATTTTGCTTCTGAAAAGTTGATTTATGCATATACAAAAGGAACAGCTATGGTGGGGCCTAGGCCTAGGGTAAATAATGGGTGGATTATATTTACAGTTTGACTTTTAAAAAGAACTAGTGTGGTAAGGGAAAGTCCCCACATGGAGATTAGTGACTCATAACAACAATATTCACAAGTGGATCTGACGAGCAGGGCGAATGAGCATTTCCTGGAGGGGCTTTCCCCAGGTCTAAATGATACCTACGTACAAAGAAGGCGACCATAAACTGTAGCCCAAGTGGGTCAGTGTTGATAGAAACCCCTAAAGTATATTCTGAAAACTGGCAGCATGGTTATACTAGTGAGTTAAAGTTTTAGTTATAAATTAACCTCGGGGAAGCATACAATTTCCATATAAGGATCTAACAAGGTAGATCTTAGTGCAGAAGTGAAAATTCGTGGGTGGGTGTTTGATAGAAATGTCAAGCATATATTATGAATTGACAAAATGGTACATGGATATTAAGGTTTTATAGTTCCACTAGTGGGTTAGCTGGGTATTGTTCTAAAACAAAGTTGGGATACCGACATTTCCAAAGAAGGATCACAGTAGAGATGTCTTAGTAGACTTGGGCATATGACTTAACGTGTCCACTTAGCACCAGGTTTAAAGGTTTCCTTTTTCTTAATTAATATGTGTCTGAGCTCATTCACTTTGTAATTATAAAAATAATTTGTTTTTACCTATGGTGCTAGTGTGTACTTATCTTTTGCTTCTACTATGTATGGTGAATCCATTAAACTTGGTGAATGAAGTTCACAAGACTTCACATGCCCTTATGCAGTCTATAATTAATGTGGATAGTTTAGTCCTGAGTGACCTCCCAAATAAGACCGGGCTTGAATAAGAACCTTTCCATGTGGGGTGTTTCAACTTTTCTCAGATAAACCTAAACGTTCCCATGCAACCCCAGTCTTATAAAGAGTGTACTAGCTTCCACCATTTACTACAAATGCATTCAAGATTGCCTGCCCTTAAGTTCCAAACATCAGAATACTGAAGCGATACGTTATATGCAGGACCACTACAATAAAGCAATTTCCCATCCATGGCACTTATTGCATAGATATGGCTTGGGAACATTTGCCACATAATCAAATATCCGCTGCATAATTTGCAGATTTCAACAAAAATGGTTTGTAGCTCAGACCGAATAAAAATTACTTTTAAAAATGCCACACGTGGTACCAAACACTGTTGAGCCCTTTTTAAAGGTTAACTGGTCACCTTTCAGTTGCTGAATTCTATATTTTGATGTAATATTGGTGCTGTGGCAGAGAAACTATAGCCCAGGCAGTTTTAATGTATCTTAAAATGACAAAATAGCGAAGTAACGTTGTTACAGAACGCCTGGCATTATGCTGCATAATTTACCAAGTCAATCCCGCCACATAATAGGTCCTTCAGCTGGCCTGCCAGAAGGTAAGTGATTTTTTCTAAGTGACCCCCTTCTTCGAGGCAGCAGCCACAACTGCTTTTATTTATGTTGTAAAAACCAACACATAAATAAAAGGCATAGTCATTTTAACAATGCCAATAGCTCATAGTCTCGCAAACGCGAGACCTATTGCATTGCAAATTCTTCTTGTGCTTCCGGCTGCCACCCGCCTCTCTCCTCTGCCGCAGCTTCTCCTCAGGTTTCAGAGCTTAGTACGAGGGGGAGGGGTGGGGACTGAGGCTTCTTCCAGCGCCGCTGCTCGACTTCTACTACCCCTTCCTGGCACATCCAGGAAATTACTTTCACATGACGACATTATAATTCTGACACAGTACGTGTGATGCTAGTAAAACTAGGCTGTAAAAAGAGAATAACCGGGCGTGAGATAACATCTCCCACAGAGCCCTAGACTGTCTTGTGAGTGCCAGTAATGACTCAACTTTGTAAGGGGTTCTCTATAAAGGGAAGCCAGAGGAGTGTTCAGCGGTTAGAGTTGCTGACTCTGGAGCTGGGGACCAGTGTTCGAGCCGCGGCGTCGGCTCATTTAATCTAATTTAATTAAAAATAAATAAACAGCATCAAGCAGTGTTGATGGGTGGGGAGAGACAAAAAAAATATTTCCAATGCCATAGGTCTCGCATTGCAAGAGTGTAACTATTGTAATTTATAATGCCAATAGCTCAAACTCCCGTAAATGTGAGACCTATTTCATTGCAAAAAAGATTGTCCCGGGTTGCTTTGAAAGTGAAAGCGCACATGGCGCGCTGAATGTTGCAGGAAATCACGCCTTGCCTGCAGTACCAGGAACTCATTAAAGAAAATATTGCTTACAGACTAAATAAACATATTGTGTGACAACAGAAGTAAAAGGGCCATTCCTCATGGGAGGGTACAAATTAATACAAGACAGTAATAAAGAGGGACTAACAACCATATTAACGAATCAGAAGCCAGCATTTATGAAGGACAATGACACAAGCCAATGAAAAATATGGGTGGAGAGTGGGCTGACCTTCAAGTCCTTACTCGATTACAGAATGCATCACAGAGCAGCGTATGGGCTGCCCAGGTCGACCCAAAACGAGATTTTCAGTCCTGTGTTTACAGATTGATTGTGTTTGAATGTACAGGACTTTTAATATTAACCAAGTGTTATGCCAGTACAAAAATTACACCATAATTAACTCCTGCCCAAGATTAAAAAAAATAGCACATGGGTGCATGCAATACCTATTGAATACATGCAACATTGCCTCTATTGGTTTGCACCATTGAAAATGTATCACTTATTTAGATTTTAAATGAGCCTTTAGGAGAGAGAGATCCAAGCAAATGTAAATCAGCCTGTCCCCACTACAGAAAGAGGAGTCCAGCCCAGCGGCGTAGCGTGGGTTGCCAGTGCCCGGAGCAAGGCAAGTATCCTTCCACTCTTCTTTTACAATTGTGTGCCCCTCAGAATGTCCTTAAGAATTTTGCACCCGCGGCCACCGCCCCTCTGGCTCCCCCACGCTACGCCACTGGTCCAGCCCAATCGCTAAGTCATGCCCTCTCTTCTCAGTTCAACAGAAAGCCCAGAGTGCTGCATGTCACGTCGTTGGGCATCCTCAATGAGGTGCAGCTTAAGTTCTGCTTCGGCATGCCCATGAATCTCCTACCCAGCTATATTTAAAAACCCATACACTGCAAAATTTTTTTTTTAAATAAAATGTCTTCATTTGTGCAATTTCCAAAACAGTGAATAACAATTGCGTTGTGCTCATTCATTGCATCTCGGTTACATGCAGTACAAGTAAAAACTTTGCAATTAGTCACAGAATTTTGCTTCTCTAAACTACATTGCAAAATGTTTAGTACAGCTTTGCACAGTATACAGGCGCGGTGCGTCCATTGGGGCGTATGGGCGAAGCCCCACTAAGCCCCATGGACCCACCACGTCGTCACTAGAAGCCAAACACAATTATTTAAAAAAATCGCGCTATCTGCCGGCCGGGAAACCGGGAGACACCCGACCTTCCCGGAGTGCGCAAGGGAGGGGGGGGGGAAGAATCGGGCTGCTGCAGCTGCGCAAGTGTATTTTTGGGCACAAACATGCCCGCGCATGCGCAGATCGTTTTCTTGTGAATTCCCCCTTAGAGAGAGGACCAGGGGGCGGGCCGCAGCCCCCGGGGTTACACAGGGCGACTGGGCGAGGAGTCATGGTGCCCCCCCAGCCAATCCTGGCGCAGGATTGGCTGGTCACTACATAGCCCGGTTACATAACCCCTGACGGATAGCACGGCCGACTTTGGTGCTGGGAAACCAGGTTCGAGCCTCTTATCGAACCATATAAATGTATACATGACTTACTTTGGTGTTAAATAAATAGATATTTTTAAAAACAAATAAAAATGATGTTCCCACTAAGGTGTGAAATTGGTGTCGAATAAATAAATGTTTTTAAAAACAATTAATATTAATCATGTATCATTGGTGCTGGAGTACAAGGTTCGAGACTGGTATTAAACGCTGACAAGCTGTGTGCAAGTTATATGGTCATAAAAATACATGAACGATGGATGCAGGATGGGTGGATGCATGAATGGATGCAGGATGAATGATGGGTGGATGAATGGATGGGTGGATGCATGAATGATGGATGCAGGATGGATGCAGGATGGGTGGATGGGTAGATGAATGATTGATGGATGCAGGATGGATGATGGGTGGATGGATGGGTGCATGAATGAATGATGGATGCAGGATGGGTGGATGGATGGATGGATGATGGATGAATGATGGGTGGATGAATGGATGGGTGGATGCATGAATGAATTATGGATGCAGGATGGATGCAGGATGGGTGGATGAATGAATGATGAATGCAGGATGGATGCAGGGTGGATGGGTGCATGATTGAATGATGGATGGATGGATGGGTGGATGCAGGAATGGATGCAGGATGGATGATGGATGGGTGGATGGATGGGTGGATGGATGCATGAATGGATGAATGATGGATGCTGGATGGGTGGATGAATGAATGATGGATGCAGGATGGATGGGTGGATGGATGGATGGGTGCATGAATGAAGGATGGATGCAGGATGGATGGGTGGATGGGTGGACACGAATGGATGCAGGATGAATGATGGGTGGATGAATGGATGGGTGGATGCATGAATGAATGATGGATGCAGGATGGGTGGATGAATGAATGATGGATGCAGGGTGGATGGATGGGTGCATGAATGAATGATGGATGCAGGATGGATGGATGGATGGATGGATGGATGGGTGGATGGATGGATGGATGGGTGGATGCATGAATGGATGCAGGAATGGATGATGGATGGGTGGATGGATGGGTGGGTGGATGGATGGATGCATGCATGAATGAATGATGGATGGATGCTGGATGGGTGGATGGGTGGATGGATGGATGGGTGGATGAATGATGGATGCAGGATGGATGGTTAGATGGATGGGTGCATGAATGAATGATGGATGCAGGATGGGTGGATGGATGGGTGGACACATGGATGGATGATGGATGATGGGTGGATGGATGGGTGGATGGATGCATGAATGCATGAATGAATGATGGATGGATGGATGGGTGGGTGGATGGATGGGTGAATGCATGAATGAATGATGGATGCAGGATGGATGGATGGGTGAATGCATGAATGAATGATGGATGCTGGATGGATGGGTGGATGCATGAATGAATGAATGATAGATGCAGGATGGATGCAGTATTGGTGGATGGATGGGTGGGTGGGTGGATGGATGGGTGGATGCATGAATGATGTATGGATGGATGCAAGGTGGTTCGGGCTCGCTCGCTGCGCTCGCTGCGGTGCAATATGCAAATTAGTTTACGCCCCACCACTTTCAAATGTCACCAGCCGCCCCTGACAGTATATCATGTGCTTTGTTTGAAAGAGGACCATCCACACTACCCTTTACTTTCAGTAGTCAGTGCTTTGTAATTAAGGCTCCCTGTATTCCACTTTTACTGCTTTTTAAATACAGACAGAAAGCAATGTGTTTTCTGTCGGCATTTATGTTTAAAAGTGAATAAATACAGAAAATTGTTCTTCTTTTAAGTGACTCTAAGTGCTATCTTTCATGAATTGTAGCCCAAAAGCTGAGCAGATGTACAGCATGGGAAATTAAAAAGTAGGATGACATTTCTTTCAATAGTGGCATATGTCACCATACATTTGTGGTATAATGCTAATATTTAGTGAATGTATTGTTACGTATTATTTGGCAGCTTAAATAGCTAAATCACGACAGAGATCAAAGAATGAGTACGCATTTATCAGCTAAATAAATATTGATGTGTACAGTTTTACAACTTCATTTATACACAAAACACAAAATAAATATGGATAAATACAGATAAACTGGCCAAAAAATAAATATGGATTAATACAGGCGGAAATGTTGAAAAAATAAATACCATAAAATCGTGAGCCCTATTTATAATCCTATGTGAGAGACAGACATGAATGTCCCTAATGAAAAGTATTCAGAGTTGCACAGTTGTACATTTCACTTCCTGTAAATTATGCGGTGTCAGCAAATCTCCTCCCTGGGCTACTTTTGACCGCAGAGGTAAGGCATGTTGTAAACACATGTTTTGGTCAGCAGGGGAAATAGCGTGCGATGTGTGAAGGGCTTCTGTCATTCCCAGACAGGGATAAGATTTCCTGTTCCCGAAGCACGAGCCCCGCCACCATTAATATTTTGCTTGTGTTTCTTTCATGTCATCAGAATGGGAACTTGCTCAAACAAAATTCAATGATTTCTGATTTCTTTTGGGTAAGATCAAAAAGATATTTGTGAGGTTTCACGAACAATCTTGAGCCTTCTGTTTTTCTAAATTCCAAAGGAAATTAAAATCATAAGCCAAGAAAAGCTGCTTTATATGATGAAGAATACTTTGTGGTGGTGTCTTATGTTTGCAAATTATTGACAACTCTCGTTATATTTACACTCCCAACGTAAAGCTGTGGTGTGGACATAATTTACAAAGGAATGATATTCTGAAACCGCGATGTGGAATTGCAAAAGTTTTAGTACGTTTGGTAATTTATTTTATTCGTTGCAACTCTTTTAACTTGATCACTTTTAGCTAGCGGACTTTATATCCCTTGCCATGTCGCTTTGGATACATAATACTTCAAATAAACACCGCAGCACTACCACACAAGCAAGCATCCCAGAAATAGGAGCAATAACAATCTACAGCGGCATTATTTGCAAAAGCTCAAGCGACCTCAGTTTTGAACTCTTCCAGATTCTTTGCAGGGAGTTCAGCATTCATGTGAGTTTTTCAGTCATAAGCCACATTTTGTATCGATTGAACACTCCCTATTTGCCACATGATGTCTTTGCAATAACGTATTCAAAGTAGATGGATTCTCCTCCTTCTGGACTATAGGGCTCCATCATTTCCTTGTACAATGTCTATGCATCTCCACCACCCACAAACCCACGGTAGGCGCCATTTTAACTTCTGAGTGTTGACACTGCATACCTTAATTCCTTCATGCTTCAACCCAAATCTGTGACTGGGGGGTGTGAGTGTCTGAAAACTTTCAGCGCTCCGTCCATCATCTAGTGTTTGCTTCATTCGCCCTAAGTTGGCAGGGTGTGCCCAGACGTGGGTCCCTTGCTCACTTTGCCACTGGATTCAAGCTCGCCTGGTTGATGAGGGGTGTTACCCTGAAACCGGTCCCAGGATGCTAGTTTCTGGTCCAAGGAAAACCTGGCTTGCTAGTTTGGGCTGGACTATTCCCATGAGGAATAGGGTCAAGACTGATTCGCATATGGCTGGGTCTGAACTGGGGTAGAGAAGTGAGCTAAAGAACGATGATGGATTCAACCCAGATCTGTGACTGGGGGGTGGGTGTCTAAAAAGTTTCAGGGCTCCATCCATCATCTCCTTGTGTTCGCTCCGAAGACCCGGTTATACAGCATGCTATTTTTATAACTCAAACTCTCCACAGTTTCTGCTTGAATAAAATTTATGGTTTTGTAGAACTCACATTGCAAACTTGATCAACTTTTGGTGTGCTCGCACTTCCTACCCTGCTCCTCATTTAAACATGTGTTAATTGCCTAGTACGTTTTCCTGCAAGGAGATTTGTATCTTCAGCTCCATGGAAGGTGCTCTTTATAAATATTGACAAAGTTGCTCCACAGGTGCTGAACAAACTAGTGCTCACAGCCAAGATTTTCCAAGTTTTCCACTGCCAAGATAAAGTAGACTATGTAACAATACAAATAAAAGGTCCAGTTGTTATGGGAGGTTACAAATGCAGACAAGGTGGTACCAAAGAGGTACAAATAAGCCTATTCAGGAATGAAAAGCAACGATATTGCAAGGACAGTAACAGGAGCCAATTGAAAATATGGGCGGGACATGGGCGGAGCTTCAAGTCCCTATCTCAATACAGCATACCTCGGAGAGCAGCACATGCGCTGATCGTGCTTGACCTAAAAACAAGACGTCTCGGGCCACAGTGGGCTATATGGTCAACAGTAGAATACATTTAAAAACAAATGAATAGAATTATAATAACACAAATGCCAGTCTTACTCCAATTTATAGAACACATATTCATCTAAATTAGAACATTAAACAAGCATTGTCAAAGTCAATTAATCTGGATTTTATTTAAGGGAAGTGTTAGGTAATGGTTGGGCGACTTTGTGTGTGCTGCCCCGAGCTCTCCTATGAAGAAATTCCCTACTGAGCAACATCTTGATCTACAACATCGAAATCATAAGTATGTATTTATTTATTATGCAATCCTATATCCTAAACCAGACCCTCTCTCCTCACCCCTTGGTTAGCGGAGCTCTTTACAAAGTAACAGATTTCTAGTGCAACAACTGACAAGGTCAAAAAAAATATTTGAAAGGAACGTTTAATAAAAGTTCCATTTTGGGGACAATGCATATATTCAGTGCGAGGCAATCTCCAGTAGGATAATATATATCAAATCGAGAGTTCTTTGAGGAGGTCAGTAGATAGTTGCGATCAAAGAATGCCATCAAGATAATGATTAAAGATCTATCAGACAACAAAACAATAGCATGTAGAATGTAGGGCTTCAAAAGTGGACACATTAAAAATTCATTAGGATCATTGAGACTTTAAGACAGTCAAAATGTGGTATATTCAAATAAAATGCTAAGTGCCGTTTGAAAAAGAGATCCTTGAGATCTTTTTTGAAGTTTTCAGAGGAATAGTTTCTCATTATAGCTGTCGAGATGGAAGTCCAAAAAGTTGGAGTGCAACCCATGAGGAAGGGAAAGAGAAAGTGTGTGTTTGTGCATTAGGAGAGCTACGTTGAACTCTCAAAGAAGAGTTTTATAAAAAAGAAAAGGAGCCTGAAGAGTAAGGGCCTGATTTGCATTATGATGAATGGCTACTCCATCACAAATGTGGGGGATATCCCGTCCGCCTTATTATTAGTGCATTAGGATATAGTGTACTTATAAGGCATATAGAGTATCTGTCACGTTTGTGATGGAGTACCCATCTGACAAACTCTATATTTGGCCGTTCATTTGCCATGTAAGTAATGACAGTATGAGGCAAATACAGCAAAATATAGAATAGCAGAGTAGATACTTGTAAAAGAGCCAATAATTTCTTTGATCCTTTAGGAAAGCCTGTGTTCTTACAATTCCGTACTTTGTGAACATGAAAGCTCTAAGTCCAACTAGAAGTTATCATGGGAGCAAAGTGAAAGAAATACGTGTACATGGGCAGTTGGGGAATAACAGTTTCTTTGGCAGGCAAAAACATCCACTACAGCATGCACTACATCAATAAAAAAGCCTAGAATCAGTGATGAAAATGTTGTCATAAGTGTAAAATAAATACATACAAATAAAATACACTGACTCATGTCGCATCTGCAATCTAACAAAAAACGATTTGAAACCTCTTTACCAAAGCCTAGTGTGGCCAGAAATGGAGCAAAGTTACCATCATGTATAAGTTAAGGGTTTGAAGGAAATCCCAAACCAGAAATAGCAAAGTATGAAAAACACATGAAAGCTGCCAGCTGAAGGGGGACTGGACCAAACAGCCCGTTCCCCCGCTGTACTTCTTATTGTACATTTTTAAAGAATTGTGTTACCATGGGGTCTCATAAACATCTGAATCTGTCTGTAGCATAACAATGGCGGCATTGCATCTCAGAAGACTGCAAGACCTTTCAGTGCAAAAAATCAATAGGCAAAGATTATTGTAACCCACTCAATAAAAGTGCATTCATTTGCTTGTTCATGCATGTGAAGGACATTCAAGGCCAGATTTACAAGGATTTTACATAAGGTTTAAATCACTATTTTGTCGCATGTCCGATGCAAAATTTGTTTTGGGATTTACTAAGCCACACAAATTTGCGTGGCTATGTAAAAAATAAAGTAATGCAACACAGCGCCTGTCTTCCATCACTTTCCGTCAGGTAGGCATCACTTGGGTAGAACATGGGTGTTCCCACGCATCCACCCATGTATTTTGATGCAAACCCATATATACAAAACTTGTAATCATAGGTTTTACACCAGAAAGATGTTGCATACCTAGGGGTTGCATAATATTGAAAAATATATTTATTTTTGTTACTCCCTCTTTGCATGGTTGATGTATTCAGCATCACATATACAAATAGGAAGAAACCTCAAAGTATAGTTTTTGTGCAGGAAGGTACCCCTTCATTTAGAAAAACTATCCTGACCTTAACGCCGACTCCCTTGTGCCTTGCATTGGCTCTAGGCAGCCCAAACTGTGCCAGCAGAAAGAGTGCAGCTAACTGCAGCAGATCTTGGTAAATATGGCACAGTTCTGCTCTCTCCCTTTCATGCACTACAGCAACTTCCCTTGCTGCTCTGTGTTGAGTGAAATCTTAGTAAATGTGGGCCTCAACTTATTGTGTCATATGATGGTTTATGTTTGCATGTCTTTATTCTCCTTACAACCTCTTTTGATATTAATTGAAAATGTTTTGCGATGATTGTTGGCTATACCCTTAGCCTATGCAGTGTTCTTCTTTGTGAAAAATGGCCCAATCCTCAGCTAAAACGTGACAAATGTGTCTCACCTTTCATAAATAGCACAGGAAGTCAACAGTGAATTAAGCAAGAGGAGTGTGCATGCTTCCTTGTTCACAGTGCATTGAGAAGTTCCTTTAAACTGGCAATTTATTGCAGCACCAGAAATCGCTTTTAAAGTCTCACCTCCTGACATTGATGCTCTAAATGTGGTAAGCACATCATTGTAAGCAGTGTCACCTTGGGGTAATGCATTTGCGCACTCCGCTCTTCTGCCTTTGGCATCTATTTAGCTTCCTCTTTTTCAACTGGTGTCACTGAGTCCTGATAAAAAATTAGACAGTAAAACTGTGGCCCGAAGGAGAGATGCTTTTTTTTGGTTTGAGTCTAGTAGGTGGCATATGCACTGTCTGGTGTAAATCATATTGGGCCCGATTCACAAAAGTAATCTGAGACAAAATCCTAACTTTACGAATTTAGGTATTCACAAAGGGCATTTAAAAGTAGTAAAGTTTTACTACTCCTAAAAATGTTAGGATTCATAACTTTGATACTCCTCAATGCCCTTTGTGAATACTGAAAGTCGTAAAGTTAGGATTTTGACTTGGCTTACTTTTCATGAATCGGGCCCATAGTGACTTACCCAGAACATAATGGGACATGGAGCCCGCCCATTCCATACTATTGGCTGTCTTTCCTGTCACTCTCATTGGCCTGCTTCTTATATTTATCCTGGCTTCTCAGTATCATGTTTGTCCCTTTAATGAAACATTGCCTTTTTACCATCTCTTTGATTGGCTGGCATCTTTGCTTCCATTGCTTGCTTTTCAAGCACTACTTTTTCATTTTGTGTTTTGGCCATGAGAGTGTCTCCATTGTGTGCTTCTCCCCCCGCAGCATTCTGGGTTGCTTTCTCCCAACCCCCATGTTGCCTCCGCCCCCCATCCTGTCCCATCTTGCTTACACATCCAGTGTTGCTTTCAGCATTCCCCCCGCCTTCACCTATTTTGCTTCAGTGTGTCCTCCACAGCCCTGCATTTCCTTGCTTCAGAAAAGCATTTCTATACAGATGCAAGGAAGAATTATAAGTACTTGGCTGTGGTAAAGTAATTTTGTTGGATCTGCAAATGATTTCCAAATCTGATGTACTACAAAAGCTTTCCTGAGAAGGCATGATCCGTGTATGGTCACCGTCTGCTCTAAACCTTCTGTAAAATCAAATTGACAACTTGCCAAAGTTAGGAGTCAATGATAAGGAACACTCCGATAATTGAACTGTTTTGTTCTGAATTAATGTTCTGGTACGTGTAAGCCATGCTTCTTCTAAGTTGACTAAAGAAGAAAGACATATGAGTACCTGATTTTCTTTTTGTAAAAATATACTTTATTAACATTTCAATAGGAACATTCAAGTTTAGCCAATCCAAAAGGTTCCATGCAATACCTTGAATATAAATATTTACGAAAATCTATTGATTACAGCCACATCACCCTTATTATGAATGATAATGAAAAATATTTGTAAGTTACCATGTCTTTCCGTTTATTGGCACCATTTCTTTGCTGATAAATATTTCACTTTTTTTATTGTCATACCAGTAGAAAGTCATAAGTCTATCGAGATATATATTTACACAATTGTTGGACCCAACAGCCTTAGGGTGGTCTTCCCCCCAACATTTAGCATACCCCCTCCACTTTTCTGACCACCTTTCTGCTGGTTCTAGGACTCTGCACACTTTACAACTACTAACCAGTGCTAAAGTGCTTGTGCTCTCTCCCCTGAACATTGTAATGTTAATTCATCCCCGATTGGCATAACTTATGCATTTATAAGTTTCTAGCAAAGTGGTATTACATGTACCCAGGGCCTGTAAATTAAATGCTACTTGTGGGACTGCAACACTGATTGTGCCACCCACTTAAGTAGCCCTTTAACCATGTCTCAGGCCTGCCATTGAAGAGCCTCTGTGTGCAGTTCACACTGCCATGTCGACCTGGCAGAATTTACTTTTTTTCAAAGCCCAAACCTTCCCTTTTTATAAATATAAGTCACGCCTGAGGTAGGCCCTGGACAACCCAGAGGGCAGGGTGGAATGTATTTAAACGGCAGGATATGTACTTTTAAGTTTTACATGTCCTGGTAGTGAAAAACTGTTTTGGAATTACCTTATTACATTTTGTAAGTGTAATTTCCAATTGAGAATAGACAAACCCTTCAAGTCTTTCGTCTCTGGAATACATCACAATTTTAAAATCTAAATTTATAGTGAAGTTGGATTTTAAATTGCAATTCTGTCAATGCCACATTTAGAAATGTAAGTTTAGCACACACACAAGAGTGAATGTGTCCCTACTGTTGGGCACACCTTTTTGGGTCGTCAATCCGGACTGACTCCGTAAAGTTTATTCAAATGATGATCATACAAATTCAATAAGTTTATCAATATTCGAGTTTTTTATTATGTAGATATTTCATTTCATATCCTTGTTTTAAATGTTTGAAAAGTTCATTGTACATGAGAAGCACAAAACGCTCCAATGCATTTCGGGCAACGCCCTTTTTCAAGGAGCTCTGTTGGTAAGAAAGTAATATGTTTCAGATACACGAATCTTAATGTAAGGTACATCATACATTATCACAACATGAAAAAAAACATTAACAGCAATGAATGCCAAAAACAAATGGTATCAACCCTAAAAAAACAAGAATGAATAGTATCACGTTATGTGTTTGTCTAGAGGTTTGAGCGAAAGAAACGTACCGGGTGTTCCTTGTATCTGTGCAATGTTGAAGATGAATTGGTGTTCAATCTGTTGGTGGACGAAAACAGGAGATTAAAAAAAATTCATAGGGTGCGGTTGGGGGGTGCGTGAAAGATAAGTTTCAACGCACATATTACTTACTTCGTAAAGAAGCTGAAAGCCGTTTAGAGTCGTGAGTTCACATCGTTCCTAAGGGTCCGTTAAAGTGAAGGTTTGCTGTGTGTTCCCGCGAGGGGAAATTTAAACCCTGATGCAGGTTGGGAGATTGTGATGTCGTTAACATAGAAACGGGACTAAGTTGGCTGTGTGAATGGTGGCGGCCATATTACTGGTGAGGTAGATGTGGCGTGTAGCTGAAGTAAAGACGATAAGTAACTGAAAAATGGAAAGAAAATACATGAAAGATACAATGCATTACAGATTGTTATATTTACAAGTAGCAACTGAGTTCAATGCGGTCATTAAGACCGAACGGTTTCAGTGACTGAAGGCGATAAATCCAAGTGGTCTCGCGTTGTAGTAGTACTTTGTTATTGTCTTTGCCTTCTTTTTTTTCCACCATTTCAAGTACCATGAATTTGAGTTGGGCAATGTTGTGCTTGAATTCATTAAAGTGCATGGCTATGTTTGAACGTTCATTTTTGGTTCGTATGTTTGATTTATGCTCATTGAGCCGTACTTTAATCTTCCTCTCAGTTTTTCCTATATAAATTTTACCACATGGGCATTTTAATAGGTAGATGAGATTCATGGAGTCACATGTTGCATTAACATTCATTTTGATGTTGTTTCCTTTCATTGGATGGTTGATCGTGTTTCCCCTTATGATGTTATTGCAACTATTGCAGTTATAGCAAGGACGAGTACCGTTATATGTGATGTTTTCCTTTAGAAATGTGCCATTTTCTTGCTTTAGTCATTTGGTGCATGTAGCCTCTCTCTGATCACTTGAGTGTGTGTAGTTGTTAGTGGGCTTTGTGTATTCCTTCTAGACAGCCACACACAATGGGAGCTTAGGTGTGTCTTATTTGGCCATCTCTGGCAGGATGGGAGGAAGGAGCTGGGCAAATCCTCTCTTACACCTGAATAGGCTGTGTCCTGTCCACACACAAAAGGCTGCATAACCCCCGTATTGAGTCTGGAGCCAGGGCAGTAAGGTAGGACATTTGTGCACTTCAAAGGCATTTTTTTGAAGTCTCCCTCACTTCAAAGGCACCGCTGGGTATACGTACTAGACCTCGGACACCACCACTTCTGTATAATCCTTGACCTGTGGATACTGTGCCAGGAATAAGGACTGCTGTGCTGCTGAAGGACTGCCACTCTGCTGAACTGAACTCTGCTGGACTCTTGCTTTGCTGTGCTGATCTGTTGTCTGCTTCCCTCTTGTCTGGGTCAGAAGGACTGGACCTGCATCTCTTGAACCCAGAACTCAGAGTAACTTCAAGGGCTAGTTGGCTGGCATCCCCGAACAGAACCAATACATCTCCTTGGCTGAGCAGCTCATCCCTGAGCAGAACAGGCGCATCCCTGCTGCTGCATGAACTAGATCGATTGCAAAAGACTCCATTGCCTTGTCCCTCATCCTTGGACTGACGCATCACATTCAGAACTGCTGCTGCACGATGCTGTTACAGACACAAGCTCCTCGCATCTCTAGTCAACGGCAGCCTTGACGACAAACTCTGCATCGCAGCTTCACCGCTCATCGGAACCAATGCATCAGCTCGGCTGCGCCTTGCATCCTCGACACCGGACTTCGTTTCGCAAGCTCCGTCAACAGAATCCTCGCCGTCGACGCATCAGGACCTCGCACAACAGCTGTGTCGCATCCCAGAACCGGCGCATTGCCTCAACTGCGCAACTTATCTTCAATGCTTATGCATGCAATGCTCTGTAACCAGTATCTAAGGTACTAACTGAATCCCTGTAGCTGACCCGCACTCTGTCGCATTCAGCCTGAACTTGTGACTTTGTCCCGCTTCGGTGCGGCCAGATATCCCCTTTTGCACTTTGGGCTTCTTTGCACAATTTTTCACAATAAACTTTGAAATTCAATAACTCCAATTCTTCTAATTGGATTTTTGTTGTTTTGGTCTTGTTTTATTTATTCAGATCAAAGCTATTTTCTAACCTGGTGTGGAATCATTTCTTTGTGGTCTTTTCACTCTTATACTATTTGAAGCGTTGCACAAATACTTTACACACTGCTTCTAAGTTAAGCCTTACTGCTCAGCGAAAAGCTACCAGAGGGTGAGCACATGGTAATTTAGGATTGCCTGCCCTTACCCTGACTAGGATTGGGGTTGCTGCTTGACCAGGGGTTACACCCCATTCAACCAACAACTTAAATTCTAACAATCTTTTGGCCAGAATTCGTTATGTTTCAAAAATGCCAAGTTTCTTGTTAACCACATGCTTTCATTTCTTTTGCTCAACTGATTATTCTCGGTACGGTTCTGATTGGTAGCTTGCGCCTGTGCTGAGCAGGGATGCAGAGCTTTCCTTTGCTGAGAGAGAGCCCTGGGCGAATCCAAATTTGTTCCCCTTACCACTCGTCCTCTTTAATTGTCTTTGTAATGAAAATTTGGGAGTAGAAGGAGGAAGGTGATGGGGGAAGATTAAGGAGCGCCTTGATAAAACACAATCAAAAAGCAGACAAGAGTGTGAATAGCCTTCCGAAAAAGTGTTCAAACACACTTTTCCTTGAACCTAAGTCATAGGTAAAACTTTTGCAGGGAGCTCCAGCACCTCTCTGAAGCTCTGAGTATGGGCCCAGCTCGCACATGTTAAAGGCTGAGCATGCTTAGAAGAAAGAGTTGTAGATTTTTTCAGAGTGCATGTGCACTTGATAGCACACCAAGTATATTAGGACAAGTTGATATTTTGCATTCTGCTCAACTGGGCACTGTGGGGCGCAGTAACGCAGCTTTTAGATAGAATGTGACACTAAGGGCCTGATTATGAGCTTGGCGGTCTTGGAGGAGGCCGCCACACCAGCCCCCTACTCCAAGACAGCCAAACCCATTGCCAGTTCGCTCGCCGGATTACAAGTTGTAATCCTGGCGGGCGGTCCTGCGATGGCGGTTCCACGCGGTGCCTTTGTAAGGCTCAAAGGAGAACCATAGAAAGGCAGTGCTGTGGAAGCACCGCAGCACGTTCCTGAACAGGAAGAAATGCACCATGTCATGCATTACTTCCTTGCACCATGTCATGCATTACTTCCTTGCAGAAACGGAAGTGCAAGTGTGAAAACCTTTAGGAAGTGAAATAAAAAAGTGGACCTTCATTTAAATTTACAAAAACAATATGTGAACAACCAGATATAGTGAAGTATCACAAGATAAATGTTTATTCATACCAATATCATTTTTTTCTTATATTATTTTATCTTTAGGTTCAAAATAGAGAAATATATATCATAAAAAACGGTTACACAATGTGTGCAATATAGGTATTCAGTAATCAACACATTGTTGGTCCATGGTCCCTATTGTCGGCATGCAGGCATACTTACGCACTCATACATTACCTATTTCTACATAAATATTCTGTTGAGGTATTATACACAGTTTATATGTAGGTAAAAACACAGCATGGACTAGACTGTAGAATAACTACAATTCAATTGTTTTAACATGGTTTCAATATTGGAGAACATTCATGTTGGTCATTTCGGGCGCGCGTTTCGGCGTTACGCCTTCATCAGGTAGCCATGTATTCCATGAAACCTAAAGAGATATGTTTTAAAGAAGACCTTAGGAATCACATATTGAGGGTCCTACTCAAGATTTCTGCTAAAAAAGGAGTCGGATGTAATATGTGAAACAGGAAGCGCAAACATGCCGGGGGCATAACATGTTCCCCCCCAGCATGCACCCCTGTGCAAAGGGTCAGGGCCCCCTGAGTTGTCTCGCCACCATTTTTTTCATGGCGGGGCTCACCCCTATGGAATGGGTCTTGATGGCCAACTCGTAATGTGCTCAGCAGTGCCACATTGGCACCCCCAGCATATTGTGGGCGGTCTCTGACTGCTGCACCTCCGCCGCGGGATCCATGATCCCCTGCGGTTGTGGCAGTCCTCTGACAGAACGACTGTCAAACTCAAAATACAGCTGTCGGACCGCTGGTGCAGCGGTTGCCGCACCGCCACCACTGGTTCGGAGCGCGAAATTGGACCAGAAGTTACTTAGCAAACGAGGAAACAAAATAGAAGTGGTTGATACTCTAAAGCACTGTGGGCATGCAAAAACCCTACCCTGGTCCTTCTTGCGTGGCTTTCTCTCTCACAGTGCCATCTGTTTATCCGTGTTCGCAGCTAGGGCCCATACCAATCTGTTCCTTCACTGAGCTCAGTCACATTTTAGTAGAAAACAGAATATGTCTAATAAGAAAATGATTGACCCTACATAAAAGTTCAAACTTTTTTCACAGCCGAGCCCTTCAACAAAGGATGGGAAAATGCGCTACAATGAAGACGTGCCTGGAATCCCACAGGAATGACCTAGACGTGTTTGTGATGATGGCTTCTGCACATGTCCTGCTCAGGAAATGTTTACACACTGCTTCTCAGTATTCTGGCTCGTCATCTCCCTAAGCCCGGTTCACAAACTTTGTACCTCTCCTAAGTGGAACTTGCCTCATCAAAACATTCAGTTGATGTCCTAAATGTCCTAAATTCCAAATTCACAGTATCACAAAATGAGGAGTTTTAAGATTGTAGATTGCATTAAACTTGTGATGAAAAATCATGAAGCTTGAAAGGGAAGGGCAAATGGGTCGCCGTTCAACTTTTTTTTAAACATTTCCACAAATTCCAGAAGCAAGTTCCATGTGGAGAAAAAAATACTGAAAAGTTAAATGAGCAATTGCAGATTTGCGCCATGCTTACTCCTGTGGGCTTTCTGGGCAGTGGCATAGCAAGATCAGGTGGTACCTGGGGCAGAACATTTCTTGTCACCCCTGGCTTGACAAAATGGCAAAAGTATGTGTTTAAAACACATATTTTTTCCATTTTGTCACACCCCTCAGTGATGACACCCGGGGTGGCCCGCACCCCCTCTTCCTACGCTACTGTTTCTGGGAGGTGGAAAAAACTATGCCAATCTGCATGGTGGAGGGGCACTACTGGACAGGGTGCCATTCCATCGTAGAGCTGTAGAAACACTTACTGGAATGTGTGTGGATATGTTAACAGTCAGAAATCTACTACAAGCATAGGAGAGAACCTACAAAAGGAGTTTTCTCATGTTTTCCAGAAGGCCTTGTGAGGTGTGGACCCTCTCTGCTCAGTCACATCACTTTCTGTTTTGTTCACTGAACAGAGAGAAAAGTTACAATGAAGAGCAGGTGTTCTTAACCTTTTTACTTCTGATGATCATTATTGAATCCCCTACGGAACTGGGTACCCTGGCCTAAGCAATTTATACAATCTGAACCTCACAACAACACAAAAAATACAGAAACAAGTGTACATCAAACAAAAACACAAATCATTAAATACTTTCTTTAATTCACAGAAATAAAATACCATTATTGAAATTTGTCGGTTTAATGCTAGATAACGAAATGATATACTAGAGTCTAGCATATCACTGGAGTCCTGATTCACACTATTTTGTTGATATTCACAAACTAGGAGTTAATAGTTTAGGACTGCGGATACTCCGCAGTCGAGACGGAGTACTATGCCCATAAAAAGATAGGAAAGTCCGATGATATGATGAAGACATAGTCAACTGTCTAAAAGTGAACTGGCAAAGGACTTACCCCTGGTGGAATGTGTTGGGTTATCAGCGAAATCAGGGTTAAGGTGGGCTCCTTGGTTCAACTCAAATTGCCAGGAGCTGAAAAAGAGGCTGAGGAAAATGAAAGGCACATTTTTCTCCCACTGATGGCAATTCATATTAGTGAAGTCTTTTAAAATTTACAAAGCAAAAAGACACAGAATAATGTCCAATATCATATGAAAAACTGAAAGGAAATCCTAGCTGTAATAATCTCCAGGAATTCTGGAAATGGGTGCGATCAGGTGTACACAGCAGGGACATCAGAGCTGGAAGTATGGTCTCCCAAGTGGCATGGGCCTCCAACCTCCGAACTAAACAAGGGAGGAGGTGGTCGTGACACCGAAGAGGGTACAGTACGTGTAGATGACCTAGCTACTTTGTTTTCTGTAGCCATTGTAAAATGTATCATCTCTTTGATCAGCTTGTCATAACTGTCTTTAAGCTTCAAATTACTTAGCAGCAGGTGTGTGTATGTCGCATCCATTGTTACAGTCACATGCATGCCATACACAAGACTGTAACAGTGAACACCACATGCACAAAAGACACATGGAAGCGTATAAAGTAATGGCCCCATCCCAAGACATTGATGGAGTGGAGTTGTTGAGCCCAAGTAAAGTCCTACACTGGGAAAAGCTAGAAGAGAGCTGTCTTAAAAACTTGCAATCCCTCCCAAATCTGCCATGGTGTCAGCTGTTAGAATGGAAAGTGGGCTTCAGTCATGGCTTTCCATTTCATTGGTACGTTAATCAAGGTATGGGAACAATCTGAACAAACTGATAATGTCAGAGCACACTAAAATGCTCTACAAGGAAGAGATTATGAAGAGTGAGCTTGGCCGGGCAAAGAGGACTAGGATACGGTTATGCCAAATATTTTCAAAACGGCTCTACCCTTTCCCTACTCACAAAAAGAATGGTGGGAGCCAGGCTGTCTTTTTTTGTATTTTCACGAACTTGTGAACCCTCAATTGCGGAAAGTAATTTTAAAATTCAAAATAAGCCTCCATGCACTTTACACTCATCCATTGGGGATATTTTTCTTTAAGAATGCGGATGGGTTATGTGGATGCAGTTTAGAGATGCCTTGCACAAAAGTACATCTCTTGTTAGCTTGCCTTTATTTTCTGACAGCGCACCAATCATTTTAAAACAGTTTTTTTTAAAGCAGAACATAAGGACAAGAATAACTGTGTTTTATTAGATATGAAATCCCTAGATGTTCCCTGTGCAGCCTGTGAGATTCTTAAAGATTTTAAACAATGTTGTACCTTGAACATGTATAATTGTAGTTAATGAGTTTTATGCTTTTAAACTGTTCTACATTGTCAGCTTCATGTCTGTATTATGATATTAATGATTTGTATCGCCTATAGCTTATTTTTGTTTTACTGCTGTAGAATGTCTATTTATTGTCTTATAGTTGCCTTAGTTTGACTTGTTTGTTTTACTGTTTTACAAGCTTGATTGGCTTAAATAAATATGCATTTCTTACTGACTGACAAATGGTGTGGAGGAAAGAACCCTTTTCTCTTACATTTTTATCACCTTGCATCTGCTTCCAGGCCTATATTGTGTAAACTTCTCCTGTGTAACAGACCCTGTGTATGGTTCTTCAATTTCTTCAAGTGGTCTACTCGATTGCCACTTCTCCTGGAGTGCATCAAAGCAGCCTCCTAGACTGTGTTCTCAAGAAGTTCTATGCTCATCTCCCATGAGCCTCTGAGGCACTCTTAACAGACAGTTGTATTGTTTAGGAGAGTTTTGAAAATGGTCGAGACTGCCCCCTCAGTCAGCTGTCTAGTTGATACCTTGCATTCCAAGAGATTTGCTTCTGGGAGGTTAGATCAGTCTAGCGAGTAGGAAATCAGTGCATGGCAGACTTGTAGAAACCAGAATTCCAGCAAGGGAGGAACATCATACTCTGCTTTTAACTGTGTAAAATGCATCCTCCCCTACTACTCTCCTAGTTCAGAAATGCCAGTGGTGTCTCAGCCTCCCTCTAATTTGACCACACTCTCCAAGTCTTTACCTGTCTGTAAGGGCATTTCTTTTGGAATCTTCCTTTTGTAGCCAGTGAATGTTGTAGGCTTTTTCTTGATTTGTATTGCAGACATGTCACTGTCAGTTCTTTGTTTATCTTTCGTTCCCCATGCATACAGTGTAGATAAGTGTCATTGCCCATGGTTACTCTATCGCGGATGGTTCTTCATTTGGTGTTTATATGCACTTGTTTATGGAAAGGAGTTGGGAGACTCGGTACTATAGTCAGATACCAGGGAGTCTAATGCCTCCGGCATATGGTGATCTGTAAAGCGACATTAGTGCTATTCAAGGGAGCTCAACATCTCAATACATGGAGCACATTCCGCTTCCAGTTTTTCAAAGAAGGGCTCGGGATCATGTATGGGATACACTGTATGGTGTATAGAAGTTGGGGTACGTTTATCATTTCAAAATATATCTATTGGGTTCATCATTATAATCAGCAATCTACACCAACTCTTTTTGTAAGTGTGGAAATTTGCCAGATCCCCGGGTTGCGGTCGGAAAATATTTTTTTTCCTGTGATCGCTATTCCTATATATACTTAGAGCTGTCTGCAGTTATGCAGCTACCTAGTGCCTGCTGATCCTGCATCCCAGTTATTTATTTGCAAGACAGTTCATATGGTCCTCTTAATCTGCTATCCAGAGTGTTTGCCAAATATTTGAACCATGGAAAGTAGCTTCAGTATTATTCAGAGGCAGCTTTTCTACAGACAGAAGTATGTTGTCTGCATGGTGTGAAAACATATCCTCCAGCCCTTTTGTGGACTAAACATTCAGATTTGGGCTTGTGGCCTAACCCAACAAGGTAGAGGTTCTACTGCTTGGCAAATAGGAGTGGGGAGAACCCTTCTTACTAAATCATGATTCAAATAGCAGGCTAGCAATGATATATTTCACTGGGAAAGAGACTGAGCAAGAATGAGAGTGAGACAGGGAGAGGGAAGGAAAAGGAAGAAGAGTAGGAGGAGAAGGCAAAAGGATAAGCGACAAACAGAAACATGCAACAGAAGGCCAGAGTGAAAGTGTATTATCTTTCCCTCTTCCCCTTTTTATAACCCTTCTCGGCACAATATTTCTCGTGCATATTTTCTCCTGCCACCTATATTGTGTGTGATGAGCACATCTCAAACGAGATGACTTCTTATGGGTCTATTTTCTAGCTCATTAATTATGATGACCTGTCGTCTTTCCTGACATGGGATGAATAGTGGATGCTGTTTCTTCGGGCACTTTAAACATGATGGGCAATGCTTGTGCAGTAACGTGATTTTTCCAGATGGTTGGATCTGCAAATGAATAGAATAAAATACCTATGGATGTGTGCATACAGAGATTCGGCTGCATGGCATTAGTGCAGATGTTGCTCATTGGGATGCATGTTTTTCAGACCCATTTCTCAAGCTTTGATCAGTTACATGGTGAATGGATCCACATAAACACTTCTTATAAATCTCGACATCCTCCAAATGCATGTTCACGTTCTAGTTGACGTCATCATGATGCATCGGTGGCTCTCTGCACAAAACCTGCCGTAATGAATCGTCGCATTACTCTAGTCAAGACAGACAAATGCTCCTCAGTACATTCCACTGATGAGCCTAGAGGAAGTAGCTGAAAGGGAAATGGGCTCTAGGTGACAACTACTTTATTTTCTCACCACAAATTTGGGCATAACGAGAAACAGACCCGCCAGCTGCGGATCCAGTGAAGAGTTATACAGAAAAAGTGAAGAAAGACTAAATGAGTCTCAAGGAAAAATTAAATGACATGGATCTGTGAGGCTATGACGTGTCCTAACCACTGCCATGCCGCACTTGTCATGTTACAGTGGGGATTGCCTTGCTATATACAGTGGCGGCTGGCAGCAGTGGTGAGGCGGGCAAACGGGTGGTGGGTGAGTGACTGCCTTATTTATATATATACACACACACACACACATACTCTGTGTCCCGCTGCTCTACTGGATGTCCCCGGGGTACTCCATTTAGACCCCAGCTCTGGCCATGAGCCGTTCTGGCCATGGGTGACAGGAAGGATAAATTGATAGGTGAAGTAACAGATGAATTGGCAGTTTTTGCTTGGGTGGATGGCTGGGTTGTTTAGAATGCAAGAGAGAATGTATGACGAAAAGTACAGATGGATTTGTGTACTAGCGGATCAGGGAAGGGAACAGTGAATATGGAAATAGCGATAGAGAGGCCTCTGGTTAGACAGTAATGGAAATACATCTGAAGAGACATGTCTCAACCAGGTCATTCTTTCCTCCAGCCTGTCCTCTTTTCCCCCAGGCCAAAGCCTGCTACTCTCTCTCCTCACCCACAAGGGCCACATCCTCATTGCCCATAGCCACAATAATCCAGACATGGACGCTGTCGGTTTCCACAACGGTAGTCACTGGAGTATGGGGGCTGAGATACCGAGCACAATGCATGCTTTAAATCGTCAGACCTGGATTCCCTCATTGAAAACATGCCACCAGTGGATCTTGAGCTTTCTCTGCAAACCCTTATGTGCTCCGTGAATCGCCAAATGTGATGCAGCGTGGGCAACGAAATTCGTTTTATTTATTTTTATCGGTACTTACCTCTAATGGTCCATATCCCGCATTTTACAACCCCCCACCCTGACCCTCCCCTGCCTGACATCACCGCCCCAGTATAACGCCCGGCACGGGCCGTGCCTGCTCTGCTCGTGTGTCTGCAGCACCTTTCTGTCACTAGTGCAGTAATGGTGCCCAGGCCCTAATGCAAACAAGAAAATGAGGAACCCTGCTCACCCGCTGTAGTAAAAAGAAAACATAAGTTGGAATGCAGTGGGTCCCTCAGCCCTCTGGCACTAGTGAATTGCAAGTGCTGCACTTATGATAGTTATACCCCTTATAATTTTGGGATCCTAGAGTAAATTGATTGCGTTTTTAACACTGCCAATAAGTTCATCCCCCATTAAAAAAAAAAAAAAACTGGCACCACCCTATGGCAGCAGTGGATTCAATAAAATGCATAGGGTAGCGGAAATTACATCACACCCTTAGACACCCGGCGGCATCATACAGTTGACACCCTGACCCACCTTTAACCACTCAGCATCCTTCTATTTGCTGCCGGTGATTTAAGGGAAGAGTAGAAACTACAGAAAGACCACCACTCTCAAGGTCCTGTTTACTTCCTGGCCCGCCCATTGACTTTATGACATAATAAGGACAGTGCCATGGGTATTAAATAGCAAGCATCCATAGCAGCTGCTACCCATTTCTACCCTTTGTGAATGTTTAGATCTCCCTTTGCTGGTAAATTCCACTGCATAATCCTTTTGCCTGAAAGAACAGTGGAAGGATACCTGAAGCTGGGGCTTCTGAAAAGGATCTATTTTTTTCCCAGTTGACAGGCATATGTAGTCAGGCAGAAAATCTAATAATATTTGTGCCATTAGTGCAGAGTCTGCCGTGCTGCAGGTCTAGGATCCAGCCTAGCTGAAAGCGCGCGCCAACGCTGCACGCGCAGCTGCCGGCTCATAATGACGCCTTATGCCAAGTCGGTTCAAGGACTTCAACGTGAAGCCCTGAGAGGAAGCGAGTCAAGCTTATGTTAATTTTCCTGAGAGTACTGGGCACAATAAAAGAGTGCACACACACACAACATCAACTTTTAAATAGCAATTTATATCTGCTCAAAATATTTAATTATGGTTGTTTATGTTCATTAGAGACACAGGTGTTCGCTAATAAATAGGACCGATGATGCATACGCTACAGCTCTTTAGCGCCTCATCAGGGCTGGGAAGCACTATATAAACGTGTACATTACAGTACTCCATTAGCCCACCGTTTGTGAGAGCAGGCAACATTACCACCTACACTTGGGCATTATCACAGTGTTGCAATGACGAATCGAGGCTTGAATGAGACAAGTACTTTATTCTGTTTCTTGCCTGAAGAAGAAAGTACAACAGACAGTATCACCAAACACCCTTCTTTTCGCTCCCCACCGCCCATCTGCTCCCCTTTGCTCTGTGCATCATCACAGAACAGTCACCACCTCATTTCTGGTTCCGTCCTTGTTACCTGTGACCTTTACCAAAGAGCCCACCACCCACAGCTTCTACGAGATGCTCTATCTGCTTCTCACTGGACTGAAGACAGTGGCCTGGTGTTAGAAGGTAGTTCTGACACTTTGGGCCGCCCGGATTTTTCACTTTTTGAACACCTAATTGTTGAGCTTTTACTGTGGGGCAGCCTCATAATCTGGGACTCACCCACAGTGAACTCATAATGAAGGAGACTGCATGGAGATTTTACTGGTGTACCCATGGCTTGACTAGGCCGCAGTTATGTTATATTTATAATATGATGTATGTCTTGTTTTAGCTATTTAAGATGCCAAATATAACATAACAATACACCCACTGGTAAATAGCACGATACCATAAATGTATGTTGACATATGCCATTATTTGAGGAAATTCTGTTTTTAATTTCCTATGTTGTCTATCAGCAAGGGGCGATCACAGAAACTTGTGAGTAGATTGCCCAGTGCGTAGTTTTTTCTTCATGTTTTGCTCCACCCACTTCTCCACGATCCCCTCTGAATCTAAACATGGAAACGCAAATCCACAGGTATCATAAGACAAAGGGGAAAAACGGGACTGAATGGGCTACTCAAATGTGATATGGCATCACTTTGAGATCTCTGATTAGTGTTAAACTTACATTTTCCATTAATAAATCATTGCAATAAAATAAATAAGATTTTCTCCAAGTCATGTTTCTTAATTGGCAAACATTTGTTCATTTGTAAAACAAATAAGGTTTTCAAAGCATTTATCAGTAAAGGTTTGTGCCTCACTTTTAGTGGAAACAATTTACTTTCAGGCAGGGGTACTAAGAGGGAGGCTTCGGGGATGAGGTAAGGCCTGATGTTCATCCTTTTAGGAATGGCACCGAAGAAAGCAGGTCGGAGATGGCTCAGTCTGTATATGTGGCCTCTTGGGTGTAACACATACCTGCACCCCTGCTGTAGCAGAATCCATTCTCTTAAGGGGGATGTACGTTGTTACAACGCAGGTTGTAACAACGCATACCTTTACCACGCGGCCGCTACAACGCAAGTCGTTACCACGACTTGCGTTGGAGGGCGCGGATTTAGGATTTTTATAATTTTATATTCCAACACCAGTCCCCGTGGATACTAGGGAAGGTGTTGGAATATAAATTTATAAAATTCCTTATCCCACAGCGCCCTCCAGCGCAAGTCGTGGTAACGACTTGCGTTGTAACGGCCGCGTGGTAAAGGTACCGCGTAGTAAAAACTTTGTGGTAAACGTTGTTTACCCTTAAGGGGATGTCTATCCCGGGGTTCCATGTACTGCCACCAGGACAGCCTGTCCCCTGTTAGTGAGACTGAATGCAAAAGCGCTGGTTGCTGGGAAGGAAAACGGCTCCCTGCCCCTCCCCCTCTCAGCAACTGATTGGGTTTGTGGGTATCAGTCTAATGGTTGAACAAAGATGGTCTGAGACCTCTAAACTTACTATTGATGCAGGCCCTCCATATTTTACTGTATGCAGCTGCTTACTCAGTACACACATGGTCTGTGCCAAAGATAATGACACCGGAAACAGAGAAAATATAGATAGTGGTAGACTTTGAATATAAAAGGATGGCTGTTTGATTGAAAAAAAGTTAATGAAGCAACGTATCTCCTCTTTCCTATGTAGGCCAAGAAAAGGATGAGCAGCCCTGTTTTGAAAGGTTTACAGCCGGTCGAGAACTCTAAAAGACCACGATATCGAGTATTCCGGTAATCAGACTGAAAAGGCCACCCAGACCTCAGCCGCCATTTCACATCTCTCTTAAGAAAATAATGGAAGACTCGTTCTATGAAGTTTAAGGTAAGGATATAAGTCCCCATGAAACGTACATTCAGTGCTTAAGTTGAGCCGGTGGTTTCCGGTGCTCAGCTCTGGCACTTAAATGTCAACACTGGCACTTATGACAGTCTGCTGCATATGTGGTGCTCTTTGTCTCATTTAGAGGCGAGCATCACAACAGTTGTTGTTTACTTCAATGCACTTTAACCCTATCGCCGCTGCCGTCGGCCGTTGGACGTCGCGCGAGCTACCTCCCTGGTGCTGCACACGTCCAACGGCCGACGCGGCTGCACCCGTTTCTTCGAACGTTCAGCACTGGCGCTGAACGTTCGAAGCAGTAAACGGGATAAAAATGACAAATACCTGCCGCCAATGCAATTCTTATAGCTTTGGGGTCTGGAATAGTCAGAATTGTCACACTTGCATATGTGTGATGGTTAGTAGTTGTGTTGTTCCTGTTATTGGCCGCGCTGACAGCAGCAATGGGCGGTGAATGCAGAAGTGGCCTCCTGAAGAGGGCTGTGGCAATTCTGTTTTTACAAATTAAGCACTGCATACATTCAGTTGAGAATCAACATGTTGGACCAGCTTGGAAGTGGGGTCTCGAGTGTGAGCGCACTATTTTAAAAGTAAGATAGAAACACACACATCCGACGATTGTAAATTGTTACAATAACCTATCAAATACAGTAAGAGTATGGACTTGCTTTTGACCATGTTCAAGACAGTGAGCATAATTCAGCACTCGGGAGTAGTCGCAAGCGGACACGCAGCTTTATGCAAAACTCAAAAGGAGACAATTCAGAAAATTATATTTTGATCGCATGTTGTGTTGCAGGCAGAAAAACGTTTGTATTTTGCTGCTTTAGCAACTTGCAGCCCATTTCTGAGTGCAAGATCTTCAGGCATACTTTGGTTCTTGCAGGTGTCCCTTTATCAGAGGATTCTTTACTTGCTGTGCTCAGGTGTGCTTTGCCAAATGCAAATGAATTAAAAACGTGTGGTGAATAAAGGTGGGATAATTAAGGCATGTCATTTACATATGAGTAGTTGGTAGGTCCGATTGGTGGCCAAGAACAATCACTGCAAAAGATCAGAGGAGGAAGATTCGAGTCCAGATAATGGGCCTCGTTTACGAGGCTGTGCGTCACTTTTACGCCGCTGGTGCGTCACTTTTGTGACGCACCAGTGGCGTAAAAAATGCGCCTTGTTGCGCCATATTTACAAAGTGTCGCATCTAGGTAGATGCGTCACTTTGGAAACCCCTGCGCCACATTATACCTGCGCCAGGGATAATGTATGCAAGGTGGGGCGTTTTGACGCAAGAAAGGGTCGTAGAAGTGACGCAGTGAAATCTATAAGATTTCATTGCGCCAAATCTATGAGATTTCACTGCGCCAGTTCTAGGACACAAATGCACCAATTTCTTATGCCTGCCTCACAGCAGGCGTAAGACTGACGCAGGCCCTTTCACATGAGGCTAGCCCCATGTGAAAGGATACATTGCTGGAGTTGCGTCACTTTTGTGACACACTCCTGCAATGCGTCACTTTTGCGCCATACAGATACGTCAGAAATACTGACGTATCTGTCACTCCTTGCGCAATGATGCGTCATACTGTAAATATGACCCATCATTGGTGTAGCAAGGAGGGCGCAGTGAAAAGTGACGCATCGCTGTTTTCACGCAGCGATGCGTCACTTTTCATAAATGAGGCCCAATGTTTTCTTATTCTAATCAGTGGGGCAGAGTATTTGCCTAAGTAGTTTTCTGGTCATGAACTGCCTATTTCCAAACAAAGAGCAAAGCTACAAACGGACTAGTTGCTCTGGAATATCTTAAGGTTATGCCTAACGTCATCATTGCTCCCTACGCACTTCTGCCACCTTTTATCAGCATGTATACAAAAATATTTATAGGTCACTGAGAAGTAACGTCAATATGTTTCAGGTAAATTAGAACTGACTTGATTTTGCTCCCTGGGCACCCATTGGTGAATTGGCTAGGGTAAGCTGACTCGAGCAAGTAAACATAGACATAAGCAACTTACCTAGAGCTGAATAATTAGTGCACACATTAAAACGATGGGCCATACTTAGCGCATTGTTAGTTTTGTACACGAAAAGTTTAGGAATTTGTTCTCTTACTACATGCACAGATTGGTGCATGGCAAATTTTTCTCTAATTCAGTTTTTTTTTCAATCGAACCTATTATCTTTTATAAGAAATCTTTATGTTGGGACTATCTTTGTGAAATACCTTTGGATATTTGAGGGTCTTCGGTATTATTGCATGGAAAACCATATTATTGGGTACTAAGGGCCGCATGTGCGAAACTTTGTTTTTGCGATTTCCAAAGAGTCGATTTGTAGAAATCGCTATTAGGGAATCGCAAAATGAGATGTATGTAACAGTTTATTTCTCTAATAGTGATTCCTACAGATTCACAATCACAAACTGGAAATGACAAAATTGCTATTTCCAAATAAGAAATCGCAATTAGGGAAAATAGCATTTTGGATGCAGCATGATGATGTCAGAGCCGGAAGTTTAGAAATACCGGGTGTGCCACCACTAGCTCACTACTGGAAGTGTTTCTTTTGCAATTGCTGGAGAACACCATGTCCAAGGAAGATGGGGGACAAGGATTCTGGAAGCAGCAAGAAAAAAGTCAAATTTTCTGAGATGGAGTTGGGACTTCTAACAGAAGAATGTGTGGCACATATTGACCAGCTCTTTGGGAAGGCATCATTTACTGTTCCAGAAACCCGGAAGACCAAGATATGGAATAGCATCGTGGAGCAGATGAACTCCCTAGGTGTGACCCAGAGGACCATACCCAAGATCAGAAAACTCTGGTATGACTTGACATCCCGCACAAAGGAGAAGGTGGCCAGCAGGATGGCTGAGGGCCATGGCACAGGTGGTGGACACTCCAAATTACCCCCTCCCACTCCCATGGAATCACTGATCAAGGGGATACTGGAACTAGAGAATGTGACAGGAGTATCAGATGCTAACAGCTCCAATCCTGCAGGCACAAGACAGGGTACATCAACTCCCTTTTACCTTCTTAGCATGACATAATGTTTGTAATGCCTCAAGTAAAACATTAGCTGTACCATGGCAGTGCATCAGGGGAGTTATAGCACACCAAAGTGGAATGATGTACTGTGTGCTGATTACCACACTACACATATTTGTACATAAGAAACATATAACAAACACATGAAGCACCGTTACATTATTGTGAACAAACACTAAACATTTATTAGCAGCATCTATGTACATGCATTTCCACAGATCACACCAAGGACGTGTCAGAAACAATTAAGGCCAAAGGAGCTACTGACACAAATGTGGAAATGGAGGGCAGCACAGTATCAACTCCTATGCCCATTAGTCCAACTCCAAATTCCAGGAGAGTAAGCATTGTACCACTAGCAGTCTTTGTGGGCAGTGATGAGGTACAATCCCAAAGCAGAGGCACAACTACTTCTGTTAGCAGGACACACAGACACCGTAGGATCCAACCAGCAACAGTCCGCAATGACAGTGTGTCAGATGGCATGGCAGCCAGTTATCCTGTGTTTGGTGGCCTGGAGAAATCAATCGTCTTGGTAGAGCGCCTGCACACCAAACAAATTAAGACTGTAAATAGGCACCCAGCAGTAAAATAATATTGGGAGTCTACTATACGTAACTTGCAAAGAGTGTGTGGAAAAACCTTCCATCCACGCCTAAATGGTGTCTTCTTAACATGTGGAAGGCAACAGACTTGAACCGTAAAGAGAAACTTTGGGTAACTATGGCAATGACAGTTGCAAAGCGTAACATTACCCAGTGCGGAGGAGCCCAAGAGACGGCAACACGTGAGGAGTGGGTAAGAGATATGGACTGGTGCATGGTGGGGGCAAAAGTCATCTACGAGGGCATGGGCTGCCCCAGGAAATGGGAACAAATATGGGGTAAATAGAACACCTATATAAGTGACATATGTGTCTCCACCTCCACCCTGATTGACGAAGTTGCCTCCAGAATGACTACTTTTGATGGAAATTGCAAAGAAGCATAAAGTGGGAATTGAGGTCGATAATTAAAATGTAAACTATACCGTTGCCTGGTCTGTCTTGATGAATCACCGCTGTGGTCTATTAGCTGCTGTACAACTGGATATACTTTCAATAAAAAGAGATTTAAAAAAGAAAAAGACTGTAAATAGGCATCTGCAAAGCATGTGAAAATCAATGTAGCTATTGCAGAAAGGGCAAGGCCGCTGGATTGCTGCCATGGAGTAAGAGCAATGTCTCCAAAGACACAGGGAGTAGATGGCACACTTTTGATGCCTTCACTCATTCAATCAATTTTTTGGCAATAGACACAACCACCCTTACAATTAGAACTGTCAACATTCAAAATGACATGGGGCACTTCTGCCAGGATGTTGCACATGGCCTAGTACAAGTGACCACAGCCCTTCAAAGCATTCAGACACAACACCTGTCTGTCCCCATCATACTGCAGCCAGCTGAGAGTGAAGGCGTCTCTAGCATCAGTGCTACTTCTATGCAAGAGGGATGCTGTACCAAGCGTAAACGCCAAAACACCTCTGGATCTGACATGCCCCTCTTCCACATCCCAGTCTTGCTGAGAAGGCACCCAAACCCGGAGGATGGAAAAAGTGAAGCCACTGAACACTCATACTCATTAGTCTACTTGATATATTTTGTTATTTCATACTTTGTTAAAACAATGTTGCATCCGCAATGGATAGAGTTGATTAAGGAGAGATACATTATTGTAAAAATTGCAAAACTCCCAGTGGGTAAATAACTCATCAATAATTCACATGCACTCAATGGATCTCAAATTGTCATTCGCTCCACTCATTCACCTTGACCATATTACAAACTCTATTTCTATATATACCTCAAAGACCATGAATTGAATTGTTGTGAAATTTATTTGATTACAAGTTCATTTAAAATCTCACATTAAAAGCTAAAATACAGCTGTAAATACCAGCAAATTCATAAAAACAATACACAATGTCAATAACCACAGGTAAATACAAGGGCATAAATTAAAAAAGTTTTAACAAAAGAGAGTGTTACATCAGACCTATACACTTGGTCTTGGAGAGCTACACATCCCCTGTTTTGCTATATGCTAAAAACATTACTTGAGAACATTTGTATACTTTTTGCAGATCAAGCAATGCACGGCAAGATGGTTGTGTATAAGTTAATGTGCGTCGACACGTTTCGATGGGTTCTCAATTTATTCCATCTTTATCAAGACCAAACGATCACTCTCATTTAACAGGATACGGTTGTGAATAATAATGCACCTATAAAAACATAAATTAAATTCAGAACCTATCATTTATATTTACACACATCATAGAATTCAAATGGTCTTTAAAAGGGAGACATACATTTTCTAAACATGAGCTCATATTTGTGGCTAACAATTATATTCATTACACAAGTGTTTTTCTTATCTCCTGGCTGTTATAGCAAATTCAAGATCGCTGTTAGTTAACTCGGGCTTCCTATTCCCACATTGTTTTGTGTTGGTTCTGTCTATTGGTACAAGGCCCTTGTTCTCCTGCATACGTACTCACATATCCTTACTCACATATAGTCATTTAATATATGAGAACAAATGGTTAAAATAACTATTCACTCTATACATGACATTCAAAACTCAAAGGACACTGTGCATATACTCCTTCGTTATATTTGTCGTATTTTTATGTGTCAACTCACCTTCTATTTTTAAGGTTAGCTATTATGTTGAAACCTCCGGGTGTCAACATAAAAGAACAAGTTCTTGCAATCAAGTATGGTGTCAGTAACCAAGGACACAAGGCATACACACTGTCTCCCTAAAGAGCATGAGAGGATAAAGCATTAGGTCATATTACACAAACAGTTCTTGCCACTGTATGTATTGAGAGAACTATTCTCTTACCATGTAAAAAGCCATTGCCAAATTTGACCTGGTTTTGTATACCACTGTGGCAGAACATGAAGGAGTCATGGGTGCTGCCTGCGAATCTAGCACAATGTCTTTAATGATGCATGAGGCCTCACACACTAACTGTACATATATGAGTGTGTGCTTTTCCTAATTCTGTAGAATAATTATTTTCTTTATGGGGGACATGTGGCAGTATATGTCCCATCAACTCAGCCAATAATATTGGGGAATTGTGCTACACTGTAAAACATTAATTTGGTCTGTTGCAAATGGTGGGGGGTATTTGGAGAAGATATGTATTGGTTACATTTGCTAACCATGATGTGCAGCATCATGTGAAAGCACCTGGAAAAAGTACTTTGTGACACCCCCCGCCACTGCTATGGCCCCCTGGTAACTGCTAGAAGGTGTAGACAACACAATACCTGCACATGTGGTGGGATTGCATTGCTTCCAATTTTGGGGTCCGAAGCTGAGGTAACTCAACAATTAATTCCAGGATTACCTCACTACTGAGTCTGTACTTCTCATATATCTCCTCATCTGTCTGTTCAAACAGGGTTACCCTCACCTTTAGTATTCTCTTCTGTCTCCTCCTACTTCTCTGCTTACCAGCCAGAATCCTCCTCCTCACCAAGACATACAGAGCCGCCACTCTGCAAGAGCCTGATACATTTTGGATGCCTTTGTACCTGGTTGCCACCTGATACAGATGGATGGTAATTGCATCTCCTAAATGGGTATTTTGCAATTATTCACAATTTGGAAATCCTTTGTACATGGTGTTTGCGAATCGCTATTTGGAAATCCCTATTTGCGATTTCCTATTTAGCGATTGCCAAAATGCTATTTCTATTGGATAGAAATCGCATTTTTCACCTCAGAAAATGCCTTTCGTACATTCAGAAATAGCATTTTGCATTTCCTAACTGCCCGAAATTGTGATTTGCACCACTAGGAATTGCAAAATGCCTTTGCATATATGGTCCTAAGCTACATGTCCACCCCTTGAAAATAGATAGATAAATGAATACGGTTGGGGTAGCCCGCATGTAAAAACAAGCCTCTTGAATCTGGGGGTCAAGGCGAATGGCAATTGGGTAGAGGAGGTGACCATCAACCACGACTCTAGTACCCCACTTAACTTGCCATTTATTGCCATCCAATGACATGAGTCATGGGTGAGGAAACATAAGAGTGTTCTGCCGCTATTTAGCAGTCATTCACATCAATGTAAAGTGGGCAGCTGTATTTTTAGTAAAACATGTTAAACTTCCTGGTCTTCACTGATACTGAGTTGCCTCCTATATTTTCATATCCTGCTTTGAAAACTGTGTAGCTGTTTCATACTTGCTGAATCCGGCTTCAGTTGTTTTTGTGGGTTTGTTTACACAATACCTCAAGTGCAGGCTTTTTAGTACTCGCCCCTGGGTGTTTCATACCGTTTTCTGAGCAGTTGTTTTTAAAGAACTAATAATTGCAAAACCTAGACAGTTGTGCATATTTGTATCTGACTGTAATGGTTTTTATGCCATCACCTTCTGAAAAGGCTTCAACTTTACAGAAACTCTAATCATACCCTTGTCGATAAGATGTGTGAACTATTGCATTAACATATTTCATCCACCTACGTCCTACCTGACATCCTGCCTTTCCGGCACTCGATCTAAAGCATTGTTTTGGGGGGTTGCAGTTGTGCTCACCAGGATCAAATACTACTGTTGTATCTTTGTGGACTTACCAACAAAACCCATTGCAAATTTCCAGAGATCTCAGAATCCTGGGGTTCCTCTCACTGTAGATCAACCATGCCTCTCCCCTGCATTGTTTTCACTCCACTGGCACATGACCAAGTCAAGGACTGAATTCAGAAACCTGTGCCCCAAGGGTATGGCACTTCTTGGTCGAGCTCCCTCCTGTGTCTCCTTTCGGTTGATGTCATCCCGGCTGACCAAAGGCCCACGCCATCTACCCAAACAAACATGCAGGGCACCTGATGATAGACTGCGCATATGTGTGCAGGATCCTGTGTGTGTGAGGCTCCTCCTCTTGACTTGAAGTGAGCGAAATTCCCATAATTTGCTTTTGCATAATGATGCGAACTATCAGAAAAATGACACTAATATACGTGAAATGTGAATCCACTGTTGAGGGCTAAATTTTAGCACAGAATTCACCCCTGCAAGAAGTTTTTTACACATTTCTTGCAAAAAGAAAGTCTAAAAAACAAAAGCACTTGCTTGCATGCAGTTGTTCGCATGTGTTTGCTGTAAATTAATACTGTGAATGGCGCAGAGTTACGCAGTGTAGCATAATGACAGAATTCCAAGAATTTTGAGTAACAAGCTTATTGCAAAATTCCTGAAATTCTTCAAATTACGCTGTGTAGTTGAAATTTCGCCCACGCCTGCTCTTGACCATACTTCCTTTACCTCTGCTCACTGAAGTCCACTTTCGGAGATTCAGGAAGTCCCTGAAGATGCTCCTGTTCTGTCGGATCTTTGGACATCATTGCATCTAACTGCCCTTGTTCCAGTGAGCGACTGTCAGTTTGTGCCATCAATGTGCTGGATGATTATTTCAGCTCCATATCCCCTGTAACCCTCCCCTCCCATTGGAGCCATTCTAAAGCAGCCTCCAGGCGCCTCTACTGCTTTATGAAAGCAATAACTGTAGAAGAGCTTCTCCTAGACTTAAACAAGTGTCTTCTTTTGGTGGTTTAGGCATTGTTCAATCTAATGCATTATTACACGAAAGCTTGGAAAAGTTGCTGTTTGTCGCACCCTGTAAGTTCCGAACCCCAGTGCACTGGTTTTACCTGGTGCAATACATTTCCGACACCCTCTGTGACATTTGTAACGCGAACCTACATGCTGACCTTCTGTGTCTATGTCATAAGTCTGCCCTAGAGCAGCTCTTCACCATTTTAGAAGAAAAGTTCCTCTTTTTCTTGCAACCACCCTACTCTGACATCATGATGGCTTACATTTTTGGCCATGCCTATGTATGGCTTTGACCAGGGCCGGCATTAGCGCTGGTGGCACATAGTGTGACAATCAGTTTTAGCACCCCCCATCCTCCCTGATCTCCTTCTTGGATTTCCTAAGTGTCACTGGGCAAAAGTGCCCCATATCTCTCCTTAGCCTCTCTCGCACTTCATTTGTTTTAAAGCAGTGGTAAAGGCTGGCTTTACTAACAAGAATGTACATCTACCCAAAGTAATCATTTTCAGCAACATTAAGAATAGATCATGAAAGACTAGGGAAGAAACCATAATGTCCTAGCTATTTTATGCAGTTTGTATGCAGTTCTTTGATGACAGTTCGTTACAGTTACTGTTCTATATTAGGGATTTATTAGATGTACTGCGGTAACACAAGGATCTCTGTGACGAAAACAGTAATCCACTCCGCTATCCATAGAAAATACAGATTTGTGATCTGCATGGTACTTGTTCTTTGCAGCAGGCCTTTTAACCCTATGCGTTACTTTATGCCACTAGACAAAATTCAGATCTCTCTCTCTAACAGGAACATTAATCACTAGAGTTATCTTGATATTTTTAATGATGCCTGAAAGTTGGATTCACAAGGAACTCTGCAGAAGATGTTTTGAAATCGTAAATTATTGCTAAGCAAAGTACCTCCTCCGCCCCGAGGTCAGCACCCCTTCCCCAGGTCAGCACCCAATGCGGCCACACCAGTCGCACAGCCCTCAAACCAGGCCTGGCGTTGACCATCAGCTTAGATACAGTCTCCTTTTTCTTTTTTCTTTTTCTAAAAATATTTTTCTTGATTTTTCATTTACATGGAACATACTTGTAAAGACATACAAAAATAATTGGCTGTTAGTCTCTTCTACTTTTTTGGCGCATAAAAATACATGTCCTGAGCGATTTGTTTGTGTCTGTTGGGTTTTTGGTTACAATACCCTCTTGGTTGGACATATCCGTGTCAGCTTTGCAATGGGCCTCAGCTCATCTACCATTCCTTGTTGGTTATTGAAAGCCTTGCCTTCATCTATCCCCAATGCCCAGATCCTGCTTTCTTCTGATCTCTGAGTGTGGTTCATTGTTTTGCCCCATCATCACCCCAAGTTGTGCCCCTAGTGGCTTGAAGTAGGACCAGTAGAGGTTTGGGAGACTTGAACCTGTTTTTCATCTTCAGACAAGAGCAAGTGAGAGAAAGTAAAACAGGGTGGAAGATAAATGAAGGAAAAAGGATAGGTGCCAGAGGGATAAAGCAGTGAAGAAAAACAATTTGCAGGAGTGAGATAGAGAAGCAGGAAGTGTCGGTGTGGTGGGAGAAAAAAGTAGGAGGTGGTCAGAACTAAGCAACCTTGGCATTCGTCACCCAGACATTTAGAAGCACTGGCGGTGGGCTCAGAAGAAACACTTTGGGCCCTGTACTTTTTTTTCACAACTTATGTACGGCTAATCACCTCACTCTACTCAAGATGTCGGAATACTGGCTTCCATGGAAGGAAGAGCACAGCAGGGCCCTGACACTTTGAACCGGATGCATATTAACACAGAGATTCGTTGGAGGACATGAACGACCATTTGCCATGTTCATGTGAGGATTTGGGTGCTAAGAACGTATTGTTTTGCTGTTGCCACTGGGTTACCTCCGTCGCTCTTCTGAAATGTTCCTAATTACTCAGGTTCTGTTCCATGCTACAGTGATTTGCCACTGGCCTATTGCTATTCTTTTACCGAACACCTCTTTTTAGCATGTAGAACTCGGATTCCTGAAAGTGGGGGTGTTTATGTGGAGACAATTACGTTTGTATTGTTAGGATCTTGTAAAAATAAGGCAGCTATAAATAGCGCCTGAGAAATTCCACATAGCAGCTTTTGTAGGCTGGGGCAGATTGAGTGATAATTGTTAGCTGAAGTTCGCAGTAAGTGGTAGGATGTAGTCTAATACCGCATGCTGCTTTGTTTTAATACAAAATGACACATTAATGCAAAGAGGCATGAGTTGGGAAGAAAGCTCCTGAGGCAGCACGTAGCTCTGCGGCACAGGATTCACATTGGTGCAGTGTTGCACCAATTTAAGGTCATTTCATAAATTGGATATGAGAGTATTTGAAGCAACAGTTGGATCATATCAACATGCCAGATGACTTAAATGTACACGTGTTACATGCCATGATAGAGATCTAGATGCTGATGCCCAATAAGAAACACCTATTCAAATGGATACATTTAACCGCAGATTACTCACCTTTTGAATTCTTCATGCACCAGACTAGATCGGGAATCTTTTTTGCAATTGGCCCTGCAGACTGATGGCGCTGTTAAGCTACACGTTGGCTTCGTCCCACCTCCAAAAATGACAGTGCAGAGCTGTTTGTGGGTGCCACCCTACAATGCTAACATCTCTTTTTGTTCTGCACCCTTTGATGTGCATGCCGGGCTCCACACCCAAACTTAACTGTACTTTTTAAGCCCTAAAAATAACTTTTTTTTGTGATGGTAATGGTGTAGTAAGGGTGTTTTCCCAAATGACTACAGGTTGTAAGCTATGCCGTAACTGATGGAAACTGATATTGAATATGGATGTCGCATGCAAGCATGATTCAACGTCATGCAACCAATTCTTCCTGAAGTATCTGAAGGCCATCAGGGAGCAGGAGGCAAAGAGAAATGCCCAGCTCAAGGTGCAGGCCTGATCCACCAAGTCCTGGTCTTGGTTAAGGTCCCTGTCTTTCGGTAAGTCTAATAACAAATCCAAGGACAACTCTTACCACATACACAAGTAGTCCATGCTTAAGCCCTTCCCCTGGCGCTCCTGCTCCAGGGAGAGATCGCACAGTTGGCACTGCAAAGGCCTAACTCTTCACAGGTTGTCTGATTGTAGCTTCATTCCGGTCCACATTTCCTGGGCAGTTCTTGACTCTCCAGCTGGTAGGCACTTTCAGGAAGGCAATGCTGCAGCTTTTCCAGATTAGTTGGGATCTTTCTCAAACACCTTCAGACCCCATGGAACCGTAGGGGTTCGTAGTCGAACTTTCACTAGCGGGTCCTGCCCCGGCACTGACTGATACCATTAGACCACCACCTGGCCTCTCACTATTGCTGGGCTGCACCTCCACTCCTATGTCAGAGGATACATTTTTTTGATCATACCAGAGCCAATGCTGGTTCCAGGGGCACCAGTCCCAGATCCAACCCTGATGCTGATTTTGATTCTGAACCAAGTTCAGTTAGATCTCAGTCAGTGACTCACTGTGAGACTACTAATGTCCAGCCAGTTATGTTAGAAGACTCTCCGGCACTGTGTTTGTCTTGGAGCTAGTGTCTTTGACAACTTGAGAATTTATTTGCCTCCGACTCAAATGCCTTACAAGAGCCTCAGGATGTTCCACATGATGGGGTTGATTATGAGGAGGCAGAAGGTTTGTTACCCACTTACTATACTGCTGAAGGACTATACTTAGGTCTCCAAAATGCCAGTGGGTGTGATGCCATGCCAGATACTGAATTGGATTCCCTTTTAGGGCCCCCACTGAGAAAAGGCGCCTTTTTTGCTGTGAAGATAGGCAAGACAACAAAGGTTTTAGAATTGCTGTTGCTAACAGTGGAAAACAAGGTTAATCTGCTTACAGAAGTCCAGGCCCCCCAACTTCAGAGTTTTTACTGTCCTTCATTGGAGCCATAAAATACACTGTAGCAGCAGGGTTAACTTGAGACATGCTTGGCACGACCAGTTAGTCACCATATAGCAAGGCATGAGAGACGTACCCTGGAGCACCTAGCTTTCTTGAGGCAGCACCCAACACCAGAAAGTTTTGTAGTGCAGGCTTTGGCCAGCATAGTGAACCAAACAAGAGGGTGTTCTCCTCTACCAGTTTGATACTATGGTGAATGAAGGCAGTCTGCCTATTGGGCAGATATAACCATGTACTAAGGGACATGACAAGTGAGATCCTGCCTGCCCTTCTGGAGGAGTTTAGAAGTACCATTGCACAAATTTCTATGAAGGTAGAACACAACCAAATACACTTTGAGGGACGGATTGGATACTACAGGTTGTGCAGGCTGTCGTATGAGCACTGGTGTTGTCATTTGTCCCCATGCTGTGGTATAAGAACTGGTCTGGTAATTCTCTGGGGACATGCAAGTGTCCTTCGTAGACATGCATTCGAATGGCTCCAGGCTGTTAGGAGACCTGGCAGATTCAATCAATCAATTAATAATCTTTTATTGTTATTAGTTAATAAAAACCGTCACACTAGTGTTACGTATAATGATTTTATAAAACATATAAGGCCTCAACATTCATACTGTATTTACTGGTAAATGTTTTTTTGTAAAATACTTTGGAGTTTGTAAAAACCCATCACAATAGTATTATATACAGACATTTAAAACCTCAAAGTTCATACTGTATTTACTGTTAAAAGTTCTTTGTAAAATACTTTAGAGTTCTTGGGTCAGATAAAGTGCCATTGTGCATGCTGTCAATGTCTTACGCAATGAGTTGTTTAGAACTTATTGCTAGGCATCTGATGGTGTTCTTTTAAGCTACAACCTCACCTGGGAAGTTACAGCAGTTGATTTCTCTGTCGTGCAGTGACAAAAACTTTAAGAGTTGCAATTAATCTTAGGGTCTAGGCTCTTGATTATTGCCATCGGACATGTTCGAATCCCCCGTTCATTGAATGCAGGTTTCAGCAGTAGAACTTGATGTTGTCTTAAGGCCTGGCAGAAACAGACTAGATGGATTATGTCTTCCTTCAGAGCACCACAAAGTCTGCATGATGTTAAACCTTTGTTTCTTCAAACTGGCTGATCAGCCAAGGATGGGAGAGCTCCAAATCGAAGTGTCATCAGCTTTCTTTTTAAAATGTGCCAGATATGTTGTGCTCAGGTATTCAGCTGGTTTTAAGCTGTGGTACGATTGGGCTACCATCCAGGCACGCGACCGAGAGGTTAGTTTGTACTTATCCTTTATAAGGGACTCGAGTGCAGTTTAGCTACTTTGTTGATGGCTCGGCAGAATGTGGAGTGTGGCAAACTCAGATGCCATTGGTTGTTAGTGTTTGTTTCAAGTAAAGAGAAACACAGGTATTTACTATATATTGAGCCATTGTCATCTTCCAGTGACTGCCAAAATGCACTAACCAGTGGTTTGGTTCGGTTAGTCCGTACTTTATGCCACGTTTTAATGGTTGTGTATCTTCTTGCAATGCTCTGTTAAGCCGAATTCCAGACGGACTTGCCCTGGGGAGGCACTCTGAGAGAGGCCAACGACTCGCTTGAAGGTGTTTATTTGAATTTTCCCCTAAATTGATGAGTCTTTCCCATGCATGACCGCACTGGAAAGACACTGATGGCAATAGTTTTGCGGTTAATGATGGCTAGGAATGGTTTAAAAGAGAGGACGGACGTTCAGCTTTTTTAGTAAAGTGTCTTAATTTGTTCTGATCCTATTAAAGTCTGTGGTTCCATCACGCTTCAGAATTACAAAACATATGCTTAATTTTTGCATTCCTAACCGCTGAATTTGTACAGTTCATTTACAGGTATTTATATTTTGTTGTGTGTTATCAAACAATTACTCATAATTCACTTTACTTGGCTGTCTCCGACTGCATAGTGAAAGGAGTTTGTAAACACCAGACCCTATGTTAAAAAAAAAAATAAGCAGCAGATGACATACCCTGATATTTGACCTCTGTCATTGAAGTGGAGCAAACGTGTCAAGATAAATACAGAATGTATATGCAACTTTATTTTTTGATTGTACTTTGGTGACCCATTTTTAAATTGGCTGTTGACCCACTAGTGGGTTGCGACCCACAGATTGGGAAACACTGCTCTATAGCACTTTACACTGCTCTATAACACTTTACGCTACTCTACCCCACTCTACACTGCTCCCTCTACCCCGCTCCACCCCAGCCAAAATATTCTATACTCTATGAGACACTACTCGAGTGTACTCCTCTACTGCACACTCCACCACTCCACTGTACCCTACTTTTTGCCACTCAACTGTACGACAGTCTAACCCACTCCACTCTACCATACTCTAAACTCTCTTCTACTCCACTGTACATCACTTTAATCCACTCTCTAACACTCTACTCTACAACACTTTATGACACTCTACAACACACCAGTCCACTCCACTGTGCCACACACTACTCCTCTCTACAGCACTTTGCTCCACTCAATGCTATGCCACTCCAATTAACACCACTCCTCTCTACTGCACAACACTTTACCCCACTCTATGGCACTGCAACTCTATACTGCCCGACTGTAACACACTCTACTCTGTGCAACTCCACTCTAGAAAACTGTACTCCACTCTTTGCCCCTACACTATACGATACAGCCCTGAACATCACTCTATACCCCTCCACCCCAGTGTACAACACGCTACTGTACTGTACAAGATGCCACTCCAATTTATAATGCTTTACTCGACTCTCCACTATGCCTGTCCATTATAGTGCACTCCACTCCATTGTACTATACAACACGCCACTGCGCTATATAACAATTTGCTCCACTATACGCTGCACCACTCCACTCTGCTCTATGACACCTCTCTACTCCACTCAACACCACTCCATTCCACTCTACAACACCACTCTATGCTATTCCAATGTACTCCACTCCCTCTGAAGCAAGGGTTGTTCGAATATCAGACTTCGATACAGACTTATCAGCCTACAGTTCCCACCTGGCACTTGTGTCAGAATAGGTAGATGGCTGGTTCTGAAAAGTAAAATGGCAAGTTCAAAATTACCTCACCTTCGATCACTAAGAAAGGTTTGGGAACTACTCATCACGAGCTACCAAATATAAGGAGGGAGAATACTTTTGACCTGATTCGCAAACAATGTGCAGAGGCTTATTCCTGTAGTATTCCTGGCTTACTCCTAGAATTCAGTAGTCAACCAGGAGTAATGCAATGGAAGTCACACCTTCCCCTGGCAACATCGCTGTGAATCAGGCCAAGTGTCTTTCTCCCAGTGGCGGCTGGAAAGTCCGGCGATTAGAGGGGCGGAGAAAGGATTTAATACATTAAAAAAATACATAAATACACTTAAATACATAAAAGAAATATAAATGTACTTACCATTTTCCAATGACACGTCCACCTCACTCGCTCGCCTTCTTCACCTGACATCACCGATGTCACGTCACATCCATATGGGTTTAACCAATCCTGGCGCTGCATGAGAGCAGTACCAGGATTGGAGGGAGCGGCATCTCTAGCCGCTCCCAAGGACAGTAGAGCCCTTTGTATTCTATCAACCCGTGTTTCTAAGGCAGCCGGGTTGAGAAGTTTATAATGCGCATGTCAGGCTGGCCGTCACAAGAGGTTCGGCCAAAGAGACTTGTGCACTATAAACTAGTGCACAGCCAGGCAGCCCACCACTGCTGCCACTCAACAGATCCTCTCCTGGCACACTGTTCGAGACGGGTTGATGGAAAAATAAAATGGTCATGACCATTACCATTTTATTTTTCGTCTCTGGGCCAATTAAGTGGAGCGACGCTTCTCCACTCAAATGGAGGAGCCGCCCCTGGAAGTTGCTCCTATTGGTGGGACAGCCTCAATGTTTTCAGAGATAGATACGTTTATTGACCAGTTAATTAAAACTCACAATTTAAGGTACACAACTTTAAAAGAGATACATGTCAAAGGTAAAAATTAATTATCAGGAGTAAAAATTATGAAGTTCATATTAACAGTTTACATTTTTATTATTGTTATTATTGTTCGTCTGTTTTCAGAGGGTTAATATGCAAATGCTCATACAGAATGTTCTGGAAAGCTGTACTTCATGCTTGTGTAGATGGATAGGGCTTAAAATGACATCATTTCACAGCCTGAAGTACTGAACGCCGAGCCCAGCCGATGCCAAACTGCATCTGACATCGAACTGTGGATTACCTGCAGAGCTCAATGGGCTCTAAAAAGCGGCCAGCAACCTGCTACCCATGGCTATTGTTATTACACGCTAGAAGATAGCTAATTTCTCAATGCATGCTCAAACTCCATTTCCACGAATCCCTTTTTATTGCAAGCATCGCAGGGAAGCTGTGCCCTGGCCCTAACGCTGCTGTGGCCTCGAAGCCCCCAGGGGTCTGGCAGAGGCAACCTTCCGAAGCTTTGATTTGGACCGCGGCTGCCTGTAACATTCACTTTTTTATTAAAAATACTAAATCATGGGTTTATGGATCACTCTCGCTTGAGAGATTTTAATATAAACGCAGTGGGTACGTGCTAATTTCACAGCCGCTGGCAGCTGGTGTTTGCTATCAATGTTTCGATTTACAGATGTCGCTTTTGTTTCTTTTTCTGCGGCCCTGTGATGTAAAACAGCAGCGGACAGCTTGGGAAGAAACCATGGGCTCCGAAATGCATTCTTAAACATGACCTTTTGAGTGGATAAGCCACTTTCTGGCACTAATTCCATCAGTCGCACGTTCGTGTTCAACTGCTCTTAGTTTATTTGAAGCATCGTTTGTTTTTCTTCTTGAACAGGGCGCAAGTCAGAGTTACACGCGGGTAGACGCGTCCACATACTATTTTCACAGAATGAACTTCAGCCAACGTTAAAAAATGCAGAACTCGTCCCAGTGTAAATTTCAGGCACAGGGTACTTTTAGCAGCGCCTGCACCTTGTCTGCTTTCTTTGGGAGCAGCAATGTGCAGGCAGAGTTGAGGGCTTGTTATTTGAAATTCCAGCTGGGCCCAAAACAAAGGCCGAAGTTAAGGGGCCATCAGGCCTTCTTTTGTTCTTTGGTTGGGAGCTATATGGAGCCTCACACCTGGATGCAAAGGCAATGGAAGGGAAACAAAGGGGCACATCTTGTTAGTACTCAAGGGAGGCAGGGTTTTGTCTTTGTTCAGTCCATGCACTGTCAGAATGTCAAATGTGTTGTTCTGTCCCAGTATGTACACAAGTAACAAATACCACTATTTTGTTTTATTTCTCTTGTAGCTACTCATACCGATGCTAGGTGTCAGAGCGCTTTACATCACACGTACACATTACACATTGACAATAAATCCTATAAGTATGTACATCAATGTACAGGAGGTGTTAAAAAAGACAGCGAGGGTTGCAAGGAGTAGGAGTCACATCTCCTTCATAACTCATGCTATACTAGAAGGCTTAAAATTTATGAAATGCAAGTTACAAAAGGATCTCTGTGTTAAAAGCAGTAACCCGCTTACCTAGCTGCATAAAATAAAAATCTGTCATCTGCATGTTACATGATGTGCTTAGTAGGAAGTACAGTAACTCTCTATGCTACTTTGATTAAAACTAGAACTAGACAAAACACAGATGTCTTTCGCAAATGCGTTAAACTCTAGAGGGATGTTGCCATTATTATTTTTCCCTGAGATTAGTAGGCACGCAAAGATCTCTGCAGCAGGGGTATTAACCCCATAAGCTATTTTAAAATGCAGACTTTGCAACCAGTTGATCAGAACAAATTTACTGTCATGTTTCTCCTTGTTGCCAATTTCTGTGTGCCAGAGTTTAAAGAAAATAAATGTATAAGTTGAGGCCCAAATTGTGCGTCAGGGTTGCATCACTTTTTTGACACAACCCCAACGTAAAATCTCATTTGTTAAATCTTGTAATACTGTTAAATATACTCATGCCAGATTTGCTAAACATGTGTGTGAGGTCTTAAGATCTGACGTTACTTCTTGTGATCTCATGGTTTGTGATGCCACTTTCTGTGATGTCACTACTTGTGTTGCCATGTGAAATGCCACACGCTGTGATGTCATGGTCTGTGATGTCACGTGACATGATGTCACTTGCATACTGCCTAACTTGTTTAGCTCCCCCCTCTTTTATTAGGACTTATTCCCTGGTCTTGAATTGTTTTTATCTTAATTTTGTTTTTTTATTCACAATTAAGGCCTACGTACACAAGGAGCTTGTGTCCCATTTTTGGCACATTCTGTGAAACGGGCTGGAAAACAATAGGAATTTGAGAGTCTTGATTATGAAAGTAGTGCGAACTTTTGAAAAGCAAACATGAACTGTGTCGCATATTTGTCATTCATTGTCAAAGCCAACTGCCAATCAGAATATGTTGTTACAGTATTTCTATATCAGTTGCTGAATTCCATCTTCTTTACAGTAAGACGGAACACAATAATATTGAATTTATCTGTAAATATTGCCTAGCACACCACCATCATATTCCCTATTTAAGAAGGTGTGTGTGTGTGGTTTAGTTTAAAGATTTGTAGTTAAGCATTGGTGGTAACAAGTCCTTGTGGACCCTCAACTGGTGTAAAAGGTGCAAGTCCTTAATTATCAGAAAAGGTGTGTTTTAAACTTTCTGAAAATGTTGGAATTGGCTATTTCTTAGCTAATTTCTGATGGTAAATCATTTTACAGCCTGGAACCTTGGGGTAAGAATGCCCTGTCTTCTGCTCCTGTCTTTGTACCTTGTTGAGCCATTATTTGGTCATGAAATGATTATTTTAGAGGCCTATATTAGATATACCATTGATTTGTATTCATGGTGATGAAGGCCACTAGACCTAGAATTTAGGACAATGCAAAATCTGATATGGTGGTTAGAAACTAGCGACTGTATGTCATAGCCATTGCATTTGTTTAATTAGCATCAATGTTATCTGTTTTGATATAGCCTAAAAGAACACGTTGTAACAGTCTAGCCATAACTTAGAATTTTTCACACAATTGCCTGTCTTTCTTGCTCTCATTATAAAAAGGTTGGACCTTTGTAGAGTTTGATCTTCTCCATTGAAAGTCTGACCTAAGGCCACTGCAAGGGAATCTGCAACGTTCGGACTGGTGGCCAGTGTTGGGTGAAGGAACAATTCTGGGCAAAATGTGATAATATGTAGAGTATCTGTCACCATGCGCTCCAATTCAAGTTTGTTATGCCTCCCATGTTATTTTGTGGCTAAGAAGCTTTTGTTCTGAGTCGAGGTTTCCTTACCCAGATCTCCCATAGGCTACATATATAGGTAATAGGTATAAAGTCCCACACAGATCCCAAAGGTGACCACCTTTTGGAGTGTCTTGGCCAACAGGGTGATATGGAGGTGGATTTGTAATTTAGTGGTTCCTGTGGATCAAGGTTTCTGTTTCAAGTGATGACTACATTTGAGAAATAATCATCCGTGATCATCTGTGTGATTGAGCTCTTAATTGTGTTTGTGCTAGGAGGTGGAAACAAGGAGGCATGTACAGTTCAGCTTAGCAGTAATTGCTTTCATAATGTTAATTATTAATTCTTATAAGGGGAATTGGTGACATTGGTCTTTGTCCTGTATAGTGGACACTTTACTGCTATTCTGTCCCCCTATTGTAGTTTTGTCTTCTTCAGAGTCAATGAGAGATTCTTTGCAATCCTATTCTTACACGATCTTCATGAGAAAGATATTGTGAATTATTTGTAATACATTCTTCGGCTGATGTCATTATAATAAAATATATTACTGGTCCTGTGGTCCATATAATGGCATCAGCCAAAGAATAAACTTTGAATATCTCCATACTTGTGTTCTTTGGTTAACTTATTGTTTTTAAAGAAAGTGTTCTTTTTGTCAGCTTTCACAAGTATAAAATTGGGCTCTTATTTCAAATAACTCGTTTGTACGGTTTGGTCGACGTGACTTACTCAATTGCAGTCAAATTGTGGATTTGTGGCCATGCCTGTGCTCTGTTCTCAACCTTTTTTGTGATGAAATATGCAGCTTCAAAATACAGGCTTATCATCAGCACAATCTCTTTCTGGTAAAGTGGGTCTGTGTGGAAATTGTCAACACTTTTTCAGTACACCATTTACGAGGTGCTGTGGCTTTGAGAGGTATCTAAAATATCATGTGTTATTTGATGGTAGGAACTCGGCTCCATTGTATGAGGAGATACCGTTTTTTGGGTGAGACAATTTTGTAGTATTTTAGATCTGTAATCAATGCACAAATAAATCAACAAGCATTAAGGCTGTAAAAAAATAACAAGCCCTCACGTCACATACGTTTTCAGTAGAGTAACTGTGTATCGTATTCAACAGCAATCACAGGCGATTTGCATATAGATAAAAATAAACATTACTTTTTAACTCTCAATAATTATAAACATTGTATTCTTCCACTTTAAACATATATGACTCATAAACCGAGGGTAGTACAAAAAAAGGTGTAAGATACAAACAGCTAATTAAAAGAACACAGCTTTTCATACTTCTCAAAATGTACCAACCTCATAAAGTGATGTCTTTTCTCATGTTTGAGAAACTTGTCAAATCTGAAAGTCAATCCATAATAGAAGGGACAGGACCAGATGTTCACACTTTTTTTTAGGATTTATTATGTTAAGCTTCTGCCTAAAGATTCGTTTTGTTAAACACAAACTCCTTTTGCCTTCCTGAGCCTGCCTTGATGAACAAGGTTATAATTCGGTTGTATGTGATTTAATCAGAAAAAAATTACTGAAATACCATTACTGAGAAACCTTTTAATCTAAATGGCTTAATGGAAATTTTCAGGATGACTGGTATTTACTATTTGATAGAAACCAATTCATAAAATAATGTTTTTTTCGAAATTGGCTTCTGCATACTTATTGTTACATGTCTTACTTTCAGAAACCTTTCTTTCAAAGGAATTTCTTTCAGCCTTTTACATCATAGGACAATATTTCAGAGTTATATCTTTTACATTGTCAAGCAAGTACTTTGGATGCTTTTATTTCGCTGATCTCTTACCACCCCTAAACACCATCCATCTCTGCCTACTAAAATGCCTCCCCACGCATAAACGACACCCATCTCTGACCCCAAAGCTCCACTTGTCCCTGACTCCTTAAATCCATCTTTGCTCCTAAACTCTAACCCAAAGCCCTCTCACTACCACTAAACTCCACCCATTTCTGAACCCTAAAAACCCTTTCCACACCTACATCCCACCCATCCCTGATTCCTTAAAATTCCACTCATCCCTGAACCATACAAAACTCTCACCAGCTGTGAAAATCACCCATTCATGACCCCTAAAATCTCTCTCCACCCCTAAACTCCTCCATCCCTCAACCCTAAAAATGCTTCCAACATATAAACTCCACCTGTCCCTGAACCCGTACAACCCCACACCACCCTAAACCCCACCCATCCTGAACACTAAAAACATTTCTCCATCCCTAAACTCTACCCATCACTGACCCTTAAAAATACTCTTCAGCCCTAAACTCCACACATCTGTAAAACCTAATAACCTCAACAACCCTACAACCCCCCGAACCCTAAAAACCTCTGACCACCCCAAACTCTACTCATCTCTACCATGAAACCTAAAGCCCCTCTCATCACCCTAAAGTCCAGCCATGCCTGTTCCCTAAAAAACTCTCACCACTCCTAAACTCCACCCATCCCTGAACCCTAAAACCCCTAAAAAAAACATAATTGCCGCTAAACATCCTCATCCCTGAATCCGACAACCCTCTCTACCCCTAATCTTCACCCCAATGTTCTCTTTAACTTTCGATCTATTTGTATTTCCTTAAAATTGTCTTTCCTTGAAATTTATTTACATGATTTGGTTTCCTCCACTGTGGTTTCTCAAATCACATTCATCATGTAATATATTCCATGAAATAAGTAGCATCACAGAATGGAACACTTTCTGCTGAGTATATCTTAGATTAAGATATACTTTTCCACTATTAATCATGCAGCAAACCTTATTCTACAGTTTAACACTAATAGATTAATTTATATATTTAACCACTGAAGATTGTTGGACTTATTTTGATCCATCTTTCTTTGCTACATTGTGGTATATACCACAGATATGACGGTTCCCTACAGCTTTTTCGATGTAAAGATATTTTCTTCAATGTCTTTAGGTATATTTCGATTGTTTAGTCAATTTGGTACCCTAGACTATTGGTAAAAGGTCAATCCAAGCATCTGGCTGAAAGAGGATGTTTGGGTAATTCATCATTTTGACAAATTCTAAAATGAAGAAAGTCAGTTTGCCTGACAAAAAACAGGGTGACGAAACTTCAGATACAGAAAACCTAAAATGAAGACATACCGTTCCACAAAAGTATGTTTCTGTAAAAAAGGCAAATGTTTATTTTGAAGGACAGCATTACAAAGCAGTAATAAGGAAAAGAGGATAGGTATACAGGATGGGGGATGTGTGGATGAGGAAGAGGAAGTAGTAAAGGGTTTGTTTAAAAAAGGAGTAAAGTGGGAGAGGGAGTAAGCTTTAAAATGGGCTAAAAACAGGAGGGGAATAAGGGGGTTGTTAATAAAAGGAAGAAAGTGGGAAGGGAGTAAAGTGTTTGAAAAAATAAAGGAGATTGAGAGTATTCAGCCTATAAAATAAGGAGAAAAGTTGGAGCAGGTGTAAGGGGTTTGAAAGAAGGGAGTACGGTGGGAGGAGGAATAAGGGGTTTGTAAACAAACGGGAGTCGGAACGAAAATTAGAGGTATGAAAATAATGGCGTAAAGCAGAAGTGGAAGTAAGGGTTTTGTTAGAAATGGGGGTCTCTAGTTGGCAATGGTTTGCACCTGTGTCCAAATAAGGACCCTTGCTTCTAGTCAGGATAAAGGGGATACACTCCTAGATAACCCCTGCTCACCCCTTTGGTAGCTTGGCACGAGCAAACAGGCTTCTGGTTATGATGCTTCAAGATGGCGCCTCGATGCGATGCGACAATCCGGTGCGATGCGACAAAATGGCGTCTTGGATGAGATGCCACAACCTTGGATGCGATGCATGCACGCCCAACGGCCGTGCGGCGAAATTGATTAACTTTGGAGCCGCGACACGCTTTTCCGGTGATGCAACGATGTCCTCTGTCGCGGCTGCACTTTTCTCTGGTGATGCGACACACTTTGTCTGCGATGCGACGGCGAACTGCTGCAGTGATGGCATGCTTCTTCGGTGACGCGAAGGCAATTGCTGTGGCGGCTACTCGCTTTTCCTCGTTGCGTCGTGCTTCCAGCTCCCAGCAACATGCAGTCTCTCAGAGGGCTTAAACAACAGCAGGCACCTCACTGCAGGTAGAATTCCCAGCAAGGGAATTCAGGGGGAGCTGGTGGTGAAGTCTTTGTGGCCCTGAGACTTCAGAACAGGAGGCAAGCTCAACTTCAAGCCCATGGACATCTTCCTCAAGATAGTAAAAGTATACACAAAGTTCCTTTTCTCCTTTCCTTGGTAATAAATAACCACTGCAGGCCAACCACAAACAGCACAGGGGCAGTCTCCTCTTTCAGCTTCCTTGGTTTCTCTCCTTGGCAAAGGGTTTGTCTTGATTCCCAGAGTGATCTAAAGTTCTGGGGTCTGGGCCCCAATATTTATACTGCAAAATCCTTTGTTCTCTGAAGACAGAGAGTGTCTGTACCTAGTCAAAACCAGTTCTGTCTTTCCTGGTAGGAGGTGGAGACAGCTTTGTTTGAGAGCATACCTGGCCCAGGTAGCTGAAAGGAAATCTCTTCCCCCTACTCTCTATTCTATGAGGACTCGAGTCAGTGAAAGGAAATATCTGCCCCTTACTCTCTATTTTATGAGGGCTCAGGTTAGTGAAAGGAAATCTCCTCCCCCGACTCTCTATTCAAAGCGGATCCTATTCTGCCCAGCTCTGACCCATCAAACTGCTGGAGCTAAGGCCCTCTCCAGCCCCCTGCCACTCACAAACCAGACATGGAATACACAAACCCAGCAGAGACATACTGGATGGTTAGGCAAGAAAATACCTACTTTCTGAAAGTGGTATTTTCATACACAGAATGTAAAAATCACCCTCTCTAAAAGATGTATTTAACATTCTGAGTTCAGGCATACGAAACTTGAATTTCTATCTTGTTCCCTGGGTCATTAGGATTATAAGAGATTATAATCAAACTGCCCATTCTGGCCTATGGGAACAGTTAGCCTTGCAATAGTGAAAAACTAAATTGGCTGTAATTCACTATCAGGACACGCCACACACATCAGGGCATGTCCTACCTTTTACATACAATGCACCCTGCCCTTGGGCCTACCTTAGGGGTGACTAATATGTAGAAAAGAGAAGGTGTAGGGACTGGCAAGTGGGTGCACTTGCCAAGTCGACATGGCAGTCCCAGACTGCAAACAGGCTCTGCAATTGCAGGCCTGAGCCATATTTTAGAAGCTGCTTCAGTGGGTGGCACAAGCAGTGCTGCAAATCCACCAGCATCATTTGATTTACAGGCCCTGGGCACACATGGTGCACAGTACTAGGGTCTGACAAGTAAATCAAATACGCCAATCATGGAGTCACTATCCATTACAACAATTTACAATAGGGAGCACTAGCACTTTGGCACTGAATAGCAGCGGCAAAGTGCCCAAACCGTCTAGGCCAGCAAAACAAAGCAAAAACATGGGAGGCAACAGAGAAAAATTGGAAGGGAGACCCACGCCAATGGTGCCAGGTCTAACACGGTTTGTAAAGGAAAAGCCAGAAGATGGGAAGAAGTAAGGTTATCTGAAAAGAAATTAGATCAGGAGGGGGAGTAAGGGGTTTTTAAAAAAAGAAAGTAAAGCTGGAGGGAAGAAAAGAGATTTGAAAAATAGAATAGAGTGGGCCTAAGGGGCTTGTCAATAAATGGAACCAATTCTGAAGGGGGAGTAAGTGGTTTGAAAAAAGAAGTAATGCAAGAATGAAGGATTTAAAAAAAATGGGAGTAAAGTAGGAGGGGGCAGTAAGGAGTTGGAAAAAAGAAATAAAGTGGAAGTGGAGTTAAAATAATGGGAGTAAGGCAGGAAGGAGAGTAATGAGCGTGGGTAAAAATGGGATTAAAGCTGGAGGGGGGGGGGGCGCTCCGCAGTGAGAATTAACTCTTTCTTCAGCCGGCCCAGGCACCCGATGAAGAAGCAGAGGAGCATCTGCAGCTTTTTTGACATTGTAAAACTATGTCTGCCCCATCTGACAGCCCCCTTACCACTCACGTACTGAACACTGCATCAGGCACTCCTGCAAAAGGTCTTTGATTGCAGCTGGTCCTGTTGGATAACCCAACGCAGAGATGGGTTGAACTTACTACCAGTTTCGCCAATTCTGATGGCCACGGTCCAGGGATTCTGAGCCCTGAGCGCTTTACTGCTGGCACTTACAAATTGCGATTTGAAACAGGAGAGCAGAGCAGCTTTTACCCCTATGTGGAGGTTGTCTTCACATAGGTTGTCTTCACGATTTTGGAACCAGGTCAGAAATACCACATCCCACTTTTGATGAGCCCGTTTTCTTACAAGACCTACAGAGGGAGCTAAGGAACTTTCCACTGCGGTCGTGCCACAGCATGTTCTCTACTGTGTGCGAATTTCTCATCACCCTAAAATGATTCTGTATATTTAAACCCTGTCCTTGGTGCCAAAGCTTGCCTGTAGAATATTACTGTACTAGGGCAGGAAAGCAGTAAAGTTGTATCACAAGCCCTTTAATACTGCTTTTCAAATACTCATTAAAATGCTCCCTAATTTATTGTGCAAAAAAAAAAGAAAAACTGGAGGGGGAGCTCAGGGTTTAAACAAGCATTAGAAATGCAATAGGCCTCGGATTTATTTGAGTTAGAGCTAATGGCAATGTCTAAATATTGCAACACCAACTGCAACAAAAGTCTATAAATTGTAAGCCCAAAAAATGTGTATTTATTTTTGTAGCAATGGTGGCATGCTGCACTTTAGATGAATATGTTTAAAAGTAAAGTGTGCCATACTGCAATTGCTACAACAGTTAATTGTGGATGCATTAACAATTGATGTGTGCACTGATGGCTGGTGGTGTGTGTGCCTGGTGGAAGTGTGCACTGCCGGCTGGTGGTGTGTGTACCTGGTGGAACCCCAGCCACCGCCAAAACCAACCTCCAGGAAGGAATGAAAGACGTCGCGGAATGGATGAAGCTCAGTCGTCTGAAACTGAACTCAGACAAGACAGAGGTCCTCATCCTCAGACAATCCCCATCCGCCTGGGACGACTCCTGGTGGCCCACAGCGCTGGGCACCACACCGACACCCACGGACCACGCACGCAACCTAGGATTCATCCTGGACTCCTCACTCTCGATGACCAAACAAGTCAACGCCATCTCATCCTCATGCTTCAACACCCTGCGCATGCTCCGAAAAATCTTCCGGTGGATCCCCACCGAAACCAGAAAAACGATCACCCTGGCCCTCGTCACCAGCCGACTGGACTACATGTACGCCCTATACACAGGAACCACAGCCAAACTTCAGAAACGACTTCAGCGCATACAGAACGCCTCCGCATGACTCATCCTCGACATCCATCGCCACAGCCACATATCTGCCCACCTGAGAAAGCTGCACTGGCTCCCCGTCAGCAAAAGGATCACTTTCAGGCTCCTCACCCACGCACACAAAGCGCTCCACTACGTGGGCCCCGAATAACTCAACAACCGCCTCACCTTCTACACTCCGTCCCGCCAGCTCCGCTCCACCAGCCTGTAATGCTTTTGTTGATTGTCTCAGGAGCGTCACAGAGCCAGAAGATAATTCCACACCTTCACCCTATCACCAACATGTGTTGACTATATATACCAACACCTTGAATGATGATCAGGGGGAAAGAGGGAAACCAAACAAGGATAACCGGGGAAAAACAAGGTTCTTCAATCTTCACCAAGGTCAGGAATTTCTGTACTTCAGGATAGCAGGATAACTGTGTAAAGAGAACACAAGGAGTTAATATCAGACCTTCCCACTCTATTGTGACTATCTTTGATGAGGCTATAGAACTACCTTAATTAGGGAGAGCGTTGCTCGGTAATGTTCCCCTCTGAAGTAAGTCATATATGGGATTCGGGTTGGTAATCTTAAGGCGGTAGAAGATAGAAAATAAATGAGACTTTACTGGTGAAAAGAAATACAGAGTATATGTTTCTCTCATTTATTGTAAGGCTCACCTTGGTTAGGACAGGATCAGCGCTCTTTAACTTCAAATAGACAAATGAGTGGGTAGTTATGATATAGCACTAACACACTCCTAGACGGTTTGTTAAAACTCACAAACCACAGATACCTATCATGGAGCGTTACGAAGTAATGCTCTGTAATCAGCAATTACCTAGACGCTCAAAATATATAAGAATCACCTTAACACAAAAATAGCAGGGCAAACACCGGAAAGGCTACATAGCAACGGACATTCCAGCCAAATGACAGAAAGTATAGCGTAGCCCAAACCAACAAATACAAGGAACCTACAGCCGTAGCGCTAGAGGATACACTAGCGTAACAAGATTCAAGATATCGGAATTACGAACATACGACAAAAAGCAAGAAGGTAAAACTACTTGCACATTTCAATACCTTGCCACCGCAAATACACTTCCTAAAACGCCGACACCTCCTCGGACACCGCCACTGTGACCCGGAACGAAATCTGGAGCCTAGCGCAAACGCGAACGCGAAGCACTTCCGGTGGCGCGAGGCGGGCTTAAATTGTTCTCCTGCGCATGCGTTAGTTCGTGCGCATGCGTGCTGTTGACTCTCTCGCCATTTTGCCAATCATCTGCCGTGGTATTTTGCCAACCACGGCTACCAACCAGATTACAGGCACGACACAGCCACGCCCTCACCACCGTCCCACGGATTCGCAGAACCACCACCGGAAGATCGTTCTCCTACCTGGCCGCCAAGACATGGAACTCCCTCCCCGCCCACCTACGAATGACCCAGGACCACCTCACCTTCAGGAAACACCTCAAGACCTGGCTATTCGAGCAGTAGCAGCACCCCCGCTCTCTTCAGCACCTTGAGACCCCTACGGGGGAGTAGCACGCTCTATAAATGCATTGATTGATTGATTGAAGCGTGCAGTGACGGCTGGTGGTGTGTGTGCCTGGTGAAAGCCTGCACTGACGGCTGGTGGTGTGTGTCTGATGAAAGCGTGCACTGATGGCTGGTGGTGTGTGTGCCTGGTGGAAGTGTGCACTGCCGGCTGGTGGTGCGTGTGCCTGGTGGAAGCGTGCAGTGACGGCTGGTGGTGTGTGTGCCTGGTGAAAGCGTGCACTAACGGCTGGTGGTGTTTGTGCCCGCTGAAAGTGTGCACCGACGGTGTGGTTGTGTGTGTGTGGTTGTGTGTGTGGTTGTGTGTGTGTGGTTGTGGGTGTGTGGTTGGGTGTGTGTGTGTGTGGCTCTGTGTGTGTGGATGTGTGTGTGGTTGTGTGTGTGGTTGTTCGGTTGTGCGCCTCGAGCTGGGAATCTTTTTAAATAAAAGGAGAGGCACGTGCATTGGTGCAGTGTGCGCATCTGGGTATGCACACATACACATACTCTCTCGCGCTCTCTCACACATCCATACACACACCCAAGTTCAAGTTCAAGCATTTATATAGCGCACTACTCACCCAGAGGGTCTCAAGGCGCTTGGGGAGGGGTTCATTATTTGTCGAATAGCCAAGTTTTAAGTTCTTTTCTGAATGGGATGTGGTTTTGAGTAAGGCGGAGGTGAGAGGGGAGTGAGTTCCAGGTCTTGGCGGCCAGGAAGGAGAAGGATCTGCCACCCATGGTGGATTTTCGGATGCGCGGGACTGTGGCGAGGGCTTGATTGGACGATCTTAGTTGGCGGGAGGGTTTGTAGAAGGATAGTCGAGTGTTGAGGCATTCGGGTCCTAGGTTGTAGAGGGCCTTGTGTGCGTGGGTGAGAAGACGGAACGTGATTCTTTTGTTGACGGGAAGCCAGTGGAGGTCTTTTAGGTGTCCGGTGATGTGGTCTCGGCGAGGGACGTCTAATATGAGTCTCGCTGATGCATTTTGGATGCGTTGGAGTTTTTTCTGTAATTTTGCTGTGATTCCGGCGTATAGAGTGTTACCATAATCCAGCCGACTCGTGACCAGTGCGTGGGTCACAGTCTTTCTTGTTTCGAGGGGGATCCAGCGGAAGATCTTTTTGAGGATGCGAAGTACGTTGAAGCAGGAGGATGAGACTGCATTAACTTGTCTGTACATCGAGAGAGAGGAGTCTAGGATGAAGCCAAGGTTACGTGCGTGGTCTGTGGGAGTGGGTGCTGTGCCCAGAGCGGAGGGCCACCAAGAGTCGTCCCAGGCAGAGGGTGAGGATCCTAGGATGAGCACTTCAGTTTTGTCTGAATTGAGTTTTAGGCGGCTCTGTTTCATCCATTCGGCTACTTCTTTCATGCCTTCGTGAAGATTGGTTTTGGCGGTGTTCGGGTCTTTGGTGAGGGATAGGATTAATTGGGTGTCGTCGGCATAAGAGATGATGTTGAGGTTGTGTTGGCGTGCGATGGATGCGAGTGGGCTCATGTAAACATTGAAGAGGGTGGGACTGAGTGATGACCCTTGTGGTACTCCGCATATGACTTCTGTGGCTTCTGAGTTGAATGGGGGAAGTCGGACTCTTTGAGTTCTCCCGGCGAGGAACGAGATGATCCAGTCCAAGGCTTTTCCTTGTATGCCGATGTTGCTGAGGCGTTGTATGAGGGTGCTGTGGCAGACCGTGTCGAAAGCGGCGGAGAGGTCGAGTAGAATGAGGGCCACGGTTTCTCCGTTGTCAAGTAGTGTTCGGATGTCGTCAGTCGCTGCGATGAGGGCGGTTTCGGTGCTGTGTTTGGCTCGAAACCCTGATTGAGATGGGTCGAGGGAGTTGTTGGATTCAAGGAAGGCGGCGAGCTGGCTGTTGACGGCTTTTTCAATGACTTTGGCGGGGAATGGGAGGAGGGATATGGGTCGGTAGTTTTTAAGTTCAGAGGGGTCTGCTGTGGGTTTCTTCAAGAGGGCGCTGAGTTCGGCGTGTTTCCAGCTTTCTGGAAAGGTGGCAGAGTTAAACGAGCAGTTGATGACATCACGAAGATGGGGTGCGATGATGGAGTCAGCTTTGTTGAAGATGTGGTGGGGGCAGGGGTCGGTTGGCGAGCCAGAGTGGATGGAGTTCATTATGCGGATGGTGTCTTCAGTGGTTATTGTGTTCCAGGCGCTAAGGAAGTTGGTTGGCGGAGTGGGATCTGAGGGGTGTGGGGAGGGTTGGTCGTTGGGAGTGTTCTCGAAGCTGTTGTGGATGTCGGCGATTTTGTTGTAGAAGAAGGAGGATAACGCGTCGCAGAGGATTTGGGAAGGGGTGATGTCGTTAGATGCTGCGGTGGGGTTGGTGAATTATTTGACGATGTTGAAAAGTTCCTTGCTGTTGTGGGTGTTGTTGTCGAAACGATCCTTGAATGCTGATTTCTTGGCGGATCGAATCAGTTGGTGGTGGTTGCGGGTGGCTGCTTTGAGGGTGGCCATGTTGTCGGTGGTTGTGTTTTTTCTCCAAGTTTTCTCCAGGGTGCGGCATAGTTTCTTGGATTTTTTGAGGTCATCATTGAACCATGAAGCCTTTTTGCTGGCTGATTTGATCTGGTGTTTTTTCAGGGGTGCTAATTCGTCCGCACTGTGGGTGATCCATTGCTTGAGATCATTGGCCGCTTGGTTAGGGTCTAATGAGAGGGTGGGAGGATTTTGGTTGAGTGATGAGAGGAGTTGGTCGGAGGTGATTTTGTTCCAGTTTCTCCGAGGAATGGGTTGTGGGCGATTGTGGTTCAGGGTGGTTTTGTAGCTGAAGTGAACACAGCTGTGGTCCGTCCAATGGAGAGCTGTGGTGCGATCGAAGGAGATGTGCTTGCTGGAGGTGAAGATAGGGTCGAGCGTGTGTCCGGCTACATGAGTGGGGGTGTCAACAAACACAAACACAAACAAACAAACACACTCTCACATCACATACACACAAACACACACACAGACTGTGCTGGGGCAGGGCACAGGACATGCCGCTCTCGCCTAGAGACTCCATAGTGTTAGAGCGCATGTACCCCGGGAGGCACTCACAACACAGGTGTGCATGTGCGCCTCAAGCGGGGAATGCTTTTAAGTAAAAGGAGAGGCTGTTGCAGTGTGCGCCTCTGGGTATGCACACAGACACATTGCAACAGGTCTCGCATTAGTTAGAGTTAGAGAATTTGGCATGTCTATATTTAGCTGGATATGTTTGCTGGTTTGTGTACTGTGTGTGTGGGAATGGCAGGTTTGTATGTATCTGTGGAGTAAGTATGTGTATTATAGCGTTCCCATGCCAGGTTTACATTGCCAGTGAGGCTAACAGTAGACATATACACTGAGACAAACATACAGAGAGACACATGCAGCGACACACACAGAGACTGACACACGTATAGAGACGCACACAGAGATAGAGACACACATAGAAACAAAGATGCACACACAGAGAAGAGACGTACTTACAGAGACAAATGCACATATAGAGACGCACACACAGAGATAGACGCACACACATAAAAATACACGCAGATAGAGACACGCACACCGAGACAGAGATTTGCACCGAGAGACAGAAAAATGCACATGAAGATGCACACACAGACACAGATACAGAAACGCGCACAGAGCAAAAAAAACATGCAGACAGAGATATGCACACAAGAGGGGATGTCACTGTTAGGGGATGCCATGACAGAGAGGCGTGGGAGGTGGGCTGGCATGTACAGGGAAGGAAACATACATTACATTTTTTTTAAATTACAAGAGAACAATGGGAAAACACAGAGGGGTGAACAAATACAAACAAGTTAGTTTTGGAAAAAATCAAAATGCAGGACCTGTAGCTTTCATTGCTAGTAATGTGCAGAATGAGGTGCTCACATATATCTTTGTGATTTTGACTTTGAGTCCCCACTTACAATACAGATTTCGTGAAGTTCATGGTACTTGTCACAATAACAAAGACTGTTGACAAGAAAAATCAGGGTTACGTATCAGGTGGCCCAGAGGGGCATATTTATGTGTAAGAACTAGGGCTTGTGTACTTCAAGGTTTAAACCTAACAAATCTATTTACAAAAACCTAATCTAGTTTATACGATAGAGGGACCCATGTCACAAAACATAAGATTGCTCCAAAGATCACATTTATGTGTATTTCTTGGACAATCAATGAATGAAATATGAGCAAGTGGTGATGTGAAAAGTGGTACAGAACAAGCAACCCAGAGGTTTTCTGCACACAACGACTGATAGAGGCAGAATGGTTGAAACTGTTATTGGTAACAATATATTAACCCAATGCCTGTCAATCCATTACGCTGTGTATTACCTTTCAAAGAATAACTCATGAGTGTCCGAAAGGCCACAGCAATATGTTTTGGCTTTTCCTACTGGTTTTGTGGTAACCTTCATCCAGACTCAAGGTGCCTTTTTCTAGACATACCTCAAGGGATAAGTAAAAACAAAAGTAGCAGCCATAACTGTGCCCTGTTTTTTGACAGCCTGTCTGGCAAATGGTAACCGGCTAATTAATGGACTCCAAAACAATTACCAAGAGTGGTTTGTGCACCGATCTGTGAGTTAGTATCTGCAGGTCTGTAGCATGTGGAGGGGATAATGGCTATCAGTGGAGATATTTAAATGTATTCATTGTATATGGAGATTTGCAGGAAACCCAGAAATCGAGTGACAAGTCTTATTTTGTAGATAAAAATGTTCTGTCCAGTATAAGTCTGCATATATAATGTCTCAAGATATTCCTATTGCGATAACGATGGCATTTTTCCTAATGTGATTTCAATGAAGTTGTGGTCTGGACTCATCACATGCAAGGGCAGTTTCAAGAATACTTCACATCGGTGTAGTAAAAGACACAAAGCAAAAATATGGTGTTAAAAAGGTGAGATTCAGGCTTGTGTAAACGCTGCTATACACTGGGACACTTTTCACTTCACTTTCTTCCCAGCCACAAGGAAGACCTAAAGAACGATGGAGAGCAGGCAAAAGAAACTAGAAAACCACAATAGTGATGAGGGAGTCCCCTTTGAAAGCTGGCTACAGTTTATATTTCCAGCCTATACTGCAGTGCATCCCGTGCAGGGTTTAAAGGCAATTGTACTACACATTTCTGTAAGTAATAAATGTTAGCATGACCATACTCACCCGATCCTTGCCAGTCTGTTCATTTAGGGCCTTCACCCAGGCACGCTGCCAGTTTTCCCGGAAGGATTTAAAAGCGAATAAAGACGAGAGAAGACCCCGGACACCAGCTTCTGGGACACCGGAGCCTTCCCGAGCTGACACTCTTAACTGCAGCAGCGACTTCCAGATGGCTGATAGTTCCAGTAGATTTTGGTTGCGCCTACTCCAAAGACCCTGGGAATACTGTGCAAGCCAGACAAGCATAGTGAGCAATGAGGCTGCGAATAGCAGCAGCAGGCTTAACCACCCTAAATCTAGGTCCAATCCTGCGGGCACCTGCAGCAGCTCCCACAGAGCCTGCATGTTGAGGGCAGATGATGGGGGTTGGGGTGACAGTTCCGGAGCCCGTGAGGTGGAGCGAGGGATATTTCTGCATACTTGGGTAGATCCAGAATCTGCGAGAAATTAAAGCGATCGCAAACTAAAAAAAAAAAAAAGGCCCGCGAGTGGTGCGCGTGCGCCACTGCGATCATATGTCTTGAATTATCGCGGCTGTCAAGCCGCAATAATTCACAACATATGGCCTCTGGTGCGCGTAACAGACACCAATAGGCCATAGGCGGAGCTACGCGACCGCCTATGGCCTATTGCATGCTCTGTTAAAAAACAGAACGCACGCAAAGGCCAATGAAAATGGACCTTGGAAATAACACGCACGAGCTGCGTGGAATTTCCAGGTCCATTTTCAAAACGCTGAGAAAAGGACTCTCGCTGCGCAACACTGCATGCGCAGTGTTCGCTAGGCCCGCGCCCTGAAAAGGAAGTGAAGCTTGAGTGGGATTAAAGGGTTTATAAAAAAGGAATTAAAGCAGGAGGGGAAGTAAGGGGTTTGAAATGAAAGGGTTAGGCAGGAGTGGGAGTAAGGAGGTTTCTAAAAAAATTGACTTAAACTGGAAGGGGAATACACAGTTTGAAAAAGAAGTCAAGTGAGAGTAAAGGGTTTGTAAAAAACAAGGGTAGTAAAGGGTTTGAAACAAGAAAGTAACAAGCAGTGGTAGTGAGGTGTTTGTAAAAGGGAGTAAAGTGGGAAGGGGAGTAAGGGGTATGTAAAAAGAGAGTAAATCTGGATAAGGAGTAGGGTTTGTAAAAAATAACCAGAATTACATTGGGAAGGAGAGTGTCACAAAAGATCACAGAAGGCAGGCAAGTGCGTCTTCAAAGAAAAGAGAACATGGGGTAGAGTTGGCCCTTAAAAAGGTACAAAACTGAAATCACACCTGAAGAACCTCATCGGCCCCATAAAAGCCAGTCTAAAGAAACGTTTATCAACAATAGTTTTCATTAAAAGTACATACAACTGATGTTTGTGATCCCTTCGAAGTTTAAACTGTGACGTTCCTCAGTTAGTTTATGTATGTGCTTTTTATGCCATTGTCTTTATTACTTCTACACGCTTTATCAGCAACATCTGAGTCAACAAGCCCGCAACTATGACCTGAACCTAGTCAGCTTCAGCATACCCATCCCGCACCATCAAAGACCTACCAGCACAGGAACCCCATGAAAAAGCTGGAAAAGCATCACAGAAGAGAAGTGGGTTTCCACCCTCTCTGTGCACTGACCTGAGCACACCAGCAGCTTGCAGAAAGCCATCATGAACCTCAACAGTTGGATCACCCCATGAGCCAACACCCTGGCTACCCTCAAGCACAACCCAACGGCAAAATCCCAAACACAGGCCAGTTGGTACACAGAGGAATTCAGGCTGACCAAATGCAACTGCAAGCAACTGGCACTCAAATAGAGAACACATTAAGACACCCCAGATAAAGACATCTTCAGATCAGCCCAAAGATGCTACCACTAGCAGATATGGAATACCACTCACACAGCTCATGCGGATTGCATTGACGCCAACACAAAAAGCAGCAAGGAAACCTTCGCCACCATCAAAGATTTCACGGGGGCCTCCAACAGCTTCCAGCAACATCACCCCCTCAAAGGCCATTCCAGTAAGATATAGAAATTCTTATGTAACAAAATCCCCTTCCTATCAAACAACTTTGACACTCATTCACTCGGGGCACCATCTGCCCCTTCCCCCACCACACCTTCACCAAAGGGCTCCTATCAATGAGCGAAGCACTAACACCCACCCTCGCACACATCCCACACATACACATACACAGATCCGGAGGACGGGTGTTCTCTCATCATTTCTGAAGCATGGAATGGCCTCCCACTGGAAATTAGAGCCTCCTCCTCTCTTCTTGAATTCTGCAAGAAGCTAAAGACTTGTCTTTTTATAACCAACCTGCCATAGGCAGGGTTAGGCGCACACTCCTGCTCAGTGCCAAGATACCCTCAGGTGATAGTGTGCTTTACAGATGTGCATAGCATAACAATGTATGATTGTGGCTTGGATTAAATTGAGTCTCATGCATATATTGGCATTCATGAATATTCCATGGAAGGTATATGGAAAGGAAATGGATTCACATTAATACATGATATTACTTTGAAATTCCTAATGGGTGCTTGTTGGTTTGTTTGTTACTTTAGAAAAAAAAGAGGGTTAAATATCGACAACTGTTTCTGATGTCTTGATCAAAAGTAATCGAAGTAAAAGTCCTCTCCAGAAAACTTTCAAGCACACTTTGTATTCTTTCTCCTTGGTGTGGAGGTTACCCCCTTTAGGGTTCAACAGCACCAAACAAGTGTCATAGCCTAAATAACCATATTACAAGTATCAAAATGGGAGAGTCAGGTAGTTCCATACCATAAAGCGATCTGCAGACTGTACTTTATCGTTTCTCGTGCTTCTACTCCATCAAATATAACAAGCATTGGCAAAACCAACAGGTCTCACCTTTGGGACCCATTGGCTTTGCCAGTGGTTTTTAGCAAGCTGTACGGCATCTCTGATGTAGCATTGTTAAAGGGTAAACAAGTAAGGCACTATGACTTGTCTTCCCTCCTTGTTTTGTAGGTGCTTGCTACATTTATGCGTGCGCCTACAAAGTGATGTGAGCACCTTTTTTATTTATGATCTGAGTTGGATCACTAAATAAATAAATAAATTTGTGCAAAAGTTTTTTTTTCTTACCCACTGGAGGAAGGAAGCAACACAGAGGGTGCAAGTGGGGATGGAAGTAATAAAAGGGGAAAGAACAATATGCTGGTGGCAGCAGTAACCAGTGCGTGGACAGAAGCAACACGAAGGGCACAGGTGGGGGACCCAGTACGGAGGGTGGGGGAATCAACATGATCTAGAGAGAGGAACATAGAGATGTTATGGGGAGCATACAGGCAAGAAAGCAACAAGGGGTAGAAGCACACGGAGATGCATTGGGCAAGCACACGGCTGAGATAGAGCAACACTTAATGAAGCAGAGTGGGGAGACGGGAAACAGCTCGAAAACACATGTACTCTCGTGGAGTGATTAAACAAAAAGAAAAAGGTAGTGATTGAAAAATGAGCAGGGGAAGGGCACAAGTAGGGCATCCGTTCTCCAGAGGAGAGACAAAATCAAGAAGAAGAAGGAAAGCCCTCACAAGCTGACGAATAAAAAGCAAGCAGATGAAAGTGACAATAAAGCCACCTAGTGGAAAGCAATGGATGGGTTCCAAGGCCAGACCTAAAAAGGACGATTGCTTATGTTGTTAATTTTTAGAGATTTATTAAGAGTTAGTGCCATTCATTTACCTGTACAAGTTTTCAGTTCTTTTAGCAAATGGTAAAGTTGAGAAGAAATACGTAGAGGATAGCTGGATAGGAGTGTGCTTGCCACCATCTTTGTTTTAGGACAAGTAAGTCTACGTCACTCTTACATAAAATGTGAAAAGGATCTGTACAATGTGCTAAGCAGATCCTGTATTGGAGTGCCTTGGGTGTAAAATAGCTTTGTGCAAAAACTGGTCATTATCGATGTAGTCTGGATGTGGTTCCTTGTGGGAATTTTCTCCTACTAGGTTGGTATCTTTTTGGTACCGTAGTGACAGGACATTGCGGTGAAATTCTGTCTAGTCCAGCGGCATATGGTTTTCATGGAAATAATAATCTTGCCTTGGATGGGTTGGTAGCTCCTTAGATGTTGATAGGAATACCTCACCATGCTCTAATTTTAGACTTTAGTATTTTAATCGGACATGAGGTGGGGCAGTCATGTCTCCTGTTTTTTTAGGCTTGGGTAAACGTGAGATATTGCAGCTTGGAGTAACAAAGACCTGTGACAGCGAGCCATAAGTGCGGGTATCTTGAGTTTCCTTTGATGGCATGTCCATGCTTTCTGTTTTGTGCCCAGGTTGTTCATAAGCAGCATTCTGGAAGATGGAGATGGCAATTTGAAAGGAGGCAAGGTCGATCTACATAGGTCAACCGGTTAAATATGATTCTGCAGTTTGCATAGTGAGGCTGCCAAGTGCTGATAAACCTCGTGGGTGGCGAGCCAACTCCACTTTCCCTTTATGCTCTGCTAATGCTGATGCTACATATGCCATTCCAGTTTTCCCGAAATGGGGAGTGGTTCAGTTTTGGACTCTGGAGGCTGGAATCCATACTTAAAGAATCTAAGTGGGGGTATGCCATACCAAGCACTGTTCATCCTCATGTAAGAAGTGATCACCTCAACAGGCCCCAGTGCACAATTAGTAGGATTGTAACTGGGTGTGTGTGCGCGCGCAGGTGTGTGAGAAGTATGTGCGACTACTCGCTCCTTAGAATAAAGTGGTGTAGTAGTGAGGACAAGAACACCTGGGAAAAGAGTGCCGCTCAGTGCCATAGTGTTCCTTTGATCCACCTTGAAGGAACTTGATCAATTGAAAGTAGATATCTAAAACGTGTAGACTGTTTTGTTGCTATATTGACAATAAAACCAACTGAAATATTTCCTCAGAAATAAAGAGTAAAAGTCTACGCATGATCAACATCCTTTCATTTTCGACTTGAATCGGTGCTTTCTTAAGTGACAACTCCTTTTAATAACATCTCTGTAGCTACTAACTAGTGCCTGTAAATATGGTGAAACGCCTACTCTTGATTTAACCGTGTTTCCTCACTACCCCAAGCTTGGCATAAGGCACGCGCCCTCACAATGGCAGTGCCCATCTGTCCTCTCCCTCTCACATAGTCAAAAACCATTTGAAGTTGGCAGGTTTTGTCTATGGCCGGTCACTGGTTTGGCCTCAGCCAGAGTTACCGCCTGTTCACCCCGAGTACTGTGCACCACTATGCACAGAAGGAGAGATGCACACATTTCTGTCAGATGAATCTCATTTTCTTGTGACTTTTCTTTTTGCTGTTCTATCTTATGCCATTTTATCTTTTTGCATGCTTTCTAAAAGTAGTATTCCCGAATGGCATACGTCAAGACCAACCTAAACCTTTGTATATGCATTGACTCGTTATCTGGCTGGAAAGAACGATGCTTGTTGCAATATGCAAAGAAAACCACATACCGATATAAAAACACGAGGACCGGATAAGTGCAGTCCTTTTTCCAGCTACCCCCCTATTCATTTTCTCTGTGGGAGAGAGGGGGCTGTCTATCCCTGGGACATGTTAGACTGTATTGTATTTCCATATCTATAGTGCTTCCAGTATCATACCCCTGAAGAAATACAGGGATGCTTGCTTGGTAAAGTGTTGAATTGCAGTGTGTCTAGAAGTGTTACAGTGTCAGTCGTGACTGAACAGAGTGATGCTGTTACCCTGTCGTAGTCGCTGTAGTGGGAGAAAGATGAGTGAGCAGTCCATGGGAATCAAGACAGATAAAGCTTCGCCTCGGGTTGTGAAATGTGCATTCTTTCTCTGTGAAGTCAGAGCGGCGTTTACGGGAGTGCGTGAGACATAACATTTTGCTTGGCTGCCTTTTGTCTGTGAGCGGTGCTTTAGTTTGCTCTGCTGCTCTTAAAACAAACACAGAGGGCCAAACTGCAGGCTTGTAGTTCACATCGTACATGGTAGCATTTCTTTCTTATTTTAATTCTGTGGGAAGAAGGCACGTCAGTCACTTCTTCCTCTGGTGTAAGCATCTCCCCTCTTTGTAGGTCAGGCTTCTGCTGCTCTTCCTGTGTCCTCCTGCTGCTGTCATTATGCTTTTAACATATGCCGCAGGCTTCTGCAGCTCTCCCTGTGGCTCTGCTATCTGCTGCTCTCTCTTTGTTTTAGGTTCAAATATTCTATTAATCCCAGAAAAGACAGCCATTCTATAAGACAATAAGGTTTTAGAGTGTTCTGTCCAGAGACCTCAAAATAAAGGATAAATGGAATTTAAGTTAATTTATATAATTAACTGCCACCATACACAAACAGCCAGGTGAAAGGCCGCGCGGGGGTATCGAAGGGGAAAATTCAATTTTTAATAACCAATCTGTTTGTCTACATAAAAACAGTATGTCCACTGCAGATTTCACCCTGGAGAGGACATCAAGACCTCAACCCCCCCCTTCTGCAAGGCGTTGTCTCTGGTTGCCGGCCATCATGCCATAGATAGCCGTTATCCCATATGGTTTGCCAGCAAGTTCTCTAGGAAAAGGTTTGCCAAATCCACTTGGGAAAACACATATTCTTCCCTCCATTCATGACTCTAAGTTTAGACTGAGTCTACCACGCCCCTTTCCTTTAGGCTTTTCTTTATCTCCAAAAGTGCTTTTTTATGGAATAGTGTTTATGGACCTACCTCTGGAAGGACAAGAAGCTTGTCTGAATCCAACATAACTTTGTCGATGTTTATGGCAGCTCGTACCATTCTGTTTGTCAACTCTACAGTTGCAAGGGTGACCACCACTGTACCTCCAAAGTCCACACTGTTCTTCTGTCCCTTCTAGGGGAGCCTATAATTTTCCCCCACTTGTGGATACAGTACTTCCATATCCACCTCCAGCACCTCACTCACCACAGCACATAGGTTTCTTTCAGTTTATCCACCTGGATCGAAGATGGACCCCAAGTATTCTCAACTGTGTCCCTCTACAGAGGCTGTCTAGGCACTTAGTCCTTGCATCCAACATTGTAATCTATCAATCTCCTTTAATCTAATAAACTCTAAGTCACAGCATTAGATGAGGTGTCCACCTGCTCTTCCAAGGAGTGCAGCCTCTTCTTCACAGATTCTTGCTCGTTTTCAATTGCATTTAGTCTGCTGTATAGACCCTCCACTTTTATTTCCCACAGCCGTTACCTCTTTCTCAGTATTCATGGTCTTTTCTACCAGTTCGGCATGCATGGCATTCATGGTACCCAGTGTTTCCTTCTCGAGAGTGAGCTATGGATTTTCATCAGTGTCCATTGCTGGAGCATTTGCCCACTTGGCCCCAGTTCAATTTTTGGGGTAAAAAAATCCCTAGTTATGCATCTGTTTTCCATCCTTATTGATCTGGTTGTTCACTTTTGGGATCTACCTCCCACAAGGAGCCACCTTCCTTAAGGTGCACCAGTGCCAAGGTACTGCATCTTGTCAAGGTCCCCTCATGGGCCTCATCAGACTGAGGGTACTCTTGGCTGAGGCTGAAGCCAGCACAGATCATCATCACATGTGTCAGTCTGTCTCTTTGTCTATTTTCCTATCTACCTGTCTGTCTATATTACCCTAGTTAATCTGGTTAGAACTCAAAACCAAATATTCACAGCACAGTTCATACTCTAGTCTACGATGGAAACCTCGTAATGTAGGTAAGGCGACCTGGCTGATCGCCAACGAGCCAAGGCCATGCTAATGTTCAACAGTAGGCTGTACACATCACTAACATAATCTATGACCAAAGGTGGCTTCATTAGGTTGCTAACCAGACAGTACAAACTTCCACTTTGTTTCTGACCTTGACATGAAAAAGATAAATGTATGTCCCCTTCCAAACAAAGGCACCGAACTTTATTTTCAGGCTGTGCTTAAAAAGAAATTAGGTATGGAAATTAATGTGGTGATTTGTCACTGCGATAGGAGTCCCTAGATTGGATTCTTTGAAAAGCCACTTCTTCATTTTTGTCACTTGTGTATAAAGCCCTGTTCAGTAATTATGAGAGAAAAAGATACCTTTAGTTGCCAATAAAGCGAAGTGAAATAATGTTGTGAGAGCTAGACGTTTTGATAACTGGTTAAGACAAAGCTTTCTGTACTTTCTCAATGTTAACGATGCATGTATGAAATAACAAAGGACTGTGACTAAGCTGCTTTTATTGTGAAAGGTGTTTGTGGTGGAAGAAGCAGCAAATGACTGTCAATCACTTTTTGTTCTTTTCATTGCTGATTTTTTGTTTTCTTTTTTCTCTTCCTTGTTTTAGAATCTGCAACAATTGTGGGAGAATTGTACTCCACGCGGGGAGATGATTCCTCATGAAGTCTTTGGATCCCCTCTGGAATCAAATGCGACTTCCCATCCTGCAGAGTAAAGCCAGTACTAGCCAGACAGCGAACGAGCAGTGGCGGTGGTGCAGCAGTGGCGGCTGTGAAGTAAAAAATGAAATCCAGCCACGAAAGGAGTAATGAATGCTTGCCACCCAAAAAGCGCGAGATTCCTGCCACGAGTCGGCCGACTGAAGAGAAGACAGTGGGACCGGCCAATGAAAATCACAGGGCAGAGAGCTCAACATGGCGCCCTGGCACACCCAGCAGTCAGTGCGGCATGGCTGGACGACAGCATGGAGCCTCAGTCACTTTGGCAGACGCTGGTTCACAGCAGGGTACTGGTTTACATAAGTCATCATCTACTGTCATGGACTATTCCTCCTCTTGTGCTCCAAAGTCTATCTTGGCAACAACAGAGTACCCTTCTTCGCTGTCTCAGACTGGGATACCAGTTACGAGCATGCAGTACAGCCACTTGCAGCAGGCCTACCATTTTGTTAGCCCCCAGTACAGTGCACAGTATGCAGGGCTCATCCCACCGCAGCTGATATCCCCAACATCTAGCTGTGCAACGGGCACTGTGAGCTCTACAGGTTCTGCAGTAAGCACTCCATCCCATCGCGCTCAGCTGGAAACGTATTCTTCTCTTCGGGGAAGCACAAGTACATCTAGTTCACTGGGACACAAGGTCGAGCAGCACTTAGTGAGAACATCAGGATTAATCTCATCCTCATCACCTCCTCATACCCAGGCAAACCAATATATCCATGTTTCTAACTCGCCACATTGTGCAAGCAGAAACCTCTCTCCTCCAAGCATCCCTGTACATTTGCATCCTCATGCACAAGGAATTCCACTCACCCTGTGTCCACCATCTCAAGTGGTAGTGCAGTATGCGGACTCCGGTGGCCATTTCATCACACGGGACAATGCAAAAAAGGCAGAGAACTTCAGGCTGCAGGCAGCACAGGCAAAGGAGATTTTAAATGGAGAGATCGAAAAGAACAGGAGATATGGCACTTCACCCTCCACGGACCACCATCTTCTCAAATCAGGCAATAACAAATCTACTTCCCAGCATTACGAGTCTAGACATGTGGTGGTCCACCCAAATCGCACAGAGTACCATGTACGGGATTCCTCAAGTGGCCGAACCTCAATGATGGTTGCACCAAACAGCAACCCTCCCACAGCTGAAATTGAAGCCCACCAGACCACTAACAGAGAAGCGTCATCTTCAGGAGTCCGGAACAAGGGAAACCTCCATTTAGGAAAATCAATCCACCGCTCATATGCATTATCACCACAGCAGACTTTAAGCCATGAGGCTGTGAAAGCTGTGGCCACTCTTTCCCCTCACACGGTCATTCAGACCACACACAGTGCAGCAGAGCATCTTTCGGTTGGGTTGCCTGCTACTGCTTTCTATGCGGGTACACATCAACCATTAATTGGCTACTTTAGCAGTCATCAGCACATGCCTGGATACCCTGGAGGCCTGCCACCACACCTCGTGATTCCAGGAACCCAGCCAGTGCTCATACCCGTGGGCAATGCCGATATAGACTCATCAGCACCTACTATAGTTACTTCATCTCCTCAGTTTGCGGCTGTGCCTCACACATTTGTCACTACAGCCATTCCAAAAAATGAAAACTTCAGCGCTGAACCTTTGCCAGCTCAAACTGCCTATCAGGCAGCAGTGGTGCAAGCCCAGATCCACCTTCCTGTGGTACAGCCTGTGGTGTCTCCTACCGCAGCGTCTCCTACACTGCCCCCTTACTTCATGAAGGGATCAATCATTCAGCTGGCCAATGGAGACCTGAAAAAAGTAGAAGACCTAAAAACTGAGGACTTCATACTCAGTGCAGAAATTAGCAATGAACTTAAAATTGACTCCAGCACAGTGGAGAGGATTGATGACAGCCATACTCCGGGCATTGCCCTGATCCAATTTGCGGTTGGAGAACACCGAGCACAGGTAAGCAAGCACTGGGTTACTTGTGGATGTTGATGGAGCTATAATGTGTGTGTGCTCAACACTGTGTGTGTGTGTTGTTTTATTCCATGTATAGTAGCTGTCTGACAACTGTTGACCCACAAGTAAAGTCATCCTCGTAAATGTAATACTTTCCACTTTTGGAAAAAAAAGTTGGAAGAAAATAGAAAATCACTCGGCGTGGCCGTGGAAGATGAGTGAAAAACAGCATAGTATTATTTTTAATACCTCCTTTTTGTTCTAGTGGCATATATTTGCCACACTACCCCCAATACTGTGGTTTATCAAAGTACCATAACAATTTGAGCTCCTCATAGGACCATCATAGGGATCTCAAAGGTAGCATTTTTCTTCTTTCATTCTCTGACAGCACTACTTAATTGTAAATGGTACAAATAAATGTGTTTAGCCTGTGATGGGGTCATGGGTTCTTCACAAAAATTGATTTTACTGAAGGTTAAAATTGGAATGTGATTTGTTCCCATCACCACCAATTTTTTCATTTGCTCACTCCCTAGGTGAAAAAAGTGTCTTTTAGGGGACATTAGAGAGACTGTCCATCAAAATGATGGTTCATCCACTCTGTATAGAGTGCCCCTACATGCTCTGCCTGTGGAAACCTTAGACTGGCAGCTCTCAATTCATCCTCTTTAATTGGAGTAGATGGTCCGTAGTAGTTTGTTACCTGTTCGGGACCTCCATGATAAGAAAGCAGGGTGGTCCCAAGCAGAAAAAAAAACACAAAATGCTCCCTACACCATGAGGGAAAATTCCCAAGGTGTCAGGGCTATATTTTCCCCATATTTTAGCAGGTTGAATCTGATTAAATTTAAATGGGAGAAAAGGCCATGTACATCTGGCACATACCAACACCTGCTGATTTTGGTGTGGTATTTTTTATTTTGTTTATTTATTTTGCGTGTTTGTACCGCGCTAGGATCACTTCCCGAAGGAGTATCTCCGCGCCTTTGGCAGCCAAAAAGCAACTAGCGGACCCTAACCATAAACATAAGTCAATTTTGAAAAAGGAATGTCTTTAATTGCTTCCTAAAAGGAAGGTGGTCCTTGCACTGTCTCAAATACAGTGGAAGGCTGTTCCACAAAGTTGGACCAGCAACCGTAAGAGATCTTCCCCCTTGTCTCGCTTTGCTAAATTTTGGAATCTGTAACAATGCCTGCTCACTGGATCTCAAAGAGCGTGTCGGTGTATACCAGGAGAATTTATTGATCAGGTATGCTGGACCATTTCCCTGTAGACACTTATGCATTGTACAGCAGATCTTAAACTTCACCCTCTGTTTGATGGGTAACCAATGCAACTTCTCCAAAAGGGGTTTAGAGGGGGTGCGAGAGGGCTTATTCAGGACCAGACGGGCCGCAGTATTCTGGACTACCTGGAGTCTAGAAATTACCGCTTCATTTGTTGACAACAACAGCCCATTGCAGTAGTCCAAGCGACTCAATACTAGGGCCTGCACCAAGGTTCTCCTAGTAGAGTCAGGTAGTAAAGGGAAAACCTTTCGTAGCATCCCGATGATATGAAAGCAGGAGCCCACCACTTGATTGCTATGATGTTTTAATGAGAGCTCCTGATCAAGTCGGACGCCAAGGTTTTTCACTACCTACTTGGGTTCTGGGGCCGGGCCAAGATCTTGAGGCCACCAGTCTGGGGTCCACAGAAGTTTGGCCTCACCGAACAGCATCACCTCCGTTTTTGCAACATTACACTGCAGGAGGTTTGATGCCATCCAGTTTGCCACCGCCTTCATCCCCTGGGCAAAGGAGTTCCTGACCTCCACCGTAAGGGTTTTAAAAGGAAAGAGGAGTTGGGTGTCATCTGCATATGACACTGGAATAAATCCATACGATCTCATGATGTTAGCTAGGGGGGCCACATAGATATTAAACAGAGTAGGGCTCAAACAAGAGCCCTGTGGCACCCCCTTAGAGATCTCCAACTCCTCTGACCGATAATCGCCCAGGGTGACCCTTTGGGTACGACCTGTCAGGAAACTCCTCAGCCATGACAACGCCTTGCCTTCCAGGCCGATGTTAACTAGCCTGGCTGTCATGATGTCATATGACACGGTGTCAAACGCCGCAGACAGATCCAGCAGAACCAGGATAACAGAATGACCTTTATCCTGGAACATGCGTAGATCGTCTGCGACTGACAGCAAGGTGGTCTCGGTGCTGTGTCTTGGTCTAAATCCCGACTGAGAAGGATCCAGACCGCCTACTAGCTCAATGCAGCTAGATAGGTGGCGATTTACATATTTCTCTATAATCTTCCCCAAAAAGGGGAGAAGAGAGATGGGCCTTAAATTCGCCAACTCCGTCCAGGGGATGGTGGTATTCTTCCTCAGTGGCCTTACTAGCGCCCTCTTCCAGTCCATAGGAACCTGCCCTGTACAGAGGGAAAGATTAATCAAGTTCTGGATTTCTGGTCCAAGAACTTCCACCAGCTTAGGCAGGATGCGGGCAGGAATGCTATCATAGGGACTTCCACTCTTAATCTGTGCAACCAGTGAGATTACCTCCTCCAAAGAGATAGGAGGGAAGCTAGAGAGGCATTGAGTAGGTGGTCCTGATAGTACACTCGACTGGGATATGTTGTTATTATTTGTTCCCACAGCCGTCTTTGAGGCCATTATCTTCTCATAAATAGCCTCTATCTTCTCCATGAAGAAGGTAGAAATCTCATTGCACAGCTCTTGAGTGGCTACCTCCACAGTCTCACAGGCTGCTGGTCTGGTAAAGGTTTGTAAGATGTTGTACAAAACTCTAGAATCTTTCCCTGCCTCTATGAGTTGTGCAGCAATATGGTTTTTCCGCGCAGTCCTGATGGCTTTATGGTACAATTTAGAAGAGGATTTATAGAGTGTTTTATCCTCCTGCTTTCTAGACCGTCTCCATAGTTTTTCCAATTTTCTTGTCTTTTGTTACAAGGATCTTAGATCTTCAGAAAACCAGATTTCTTGCTTTGTAGCTGGGCGGGGTTTGTAGATTTTCTGGGGGATAGTATTATTTATTGCATCCTTAACTGCCTCGTCAAACCTGTACAATTCTTTTGTTATATCTCCTGTAGTGAGTCCATACAGGGGAGCTTTATACTGATCTCTAAAGGCTTCCACCGTTAGTTTATGCCAGGGCCTCCTTTTAGTGGCCAGAGTACTCCGCTTTTGAGGTTTATTGTTAGTAGCAGTGTGGAACTTTAAAATAAAATGATCTGTCCAGTCTACTTGTTCAGGAGGCATACATTTGATTAAAGGTGAGTTGGACATTACCAGATCCAACGTATGGCCTGCCTCATGAGTGGGGCCGTCATTGATCTTTTTCAGCCCTAGGGAGTCTAGGTCCATTAGGAGAGTTCTTGCCTCCCTACAGTCCTCTAACTCACTATGGACATTAAAATCCCCTACCAAGAGGAAATCCTGATTATCTTGTACAAATGGTGCTAAAGCCTCTATTAGCACGACTGGAAAAGTCCCAATCGGACCTGGTGGTCTATACAACAATGCACCCTTCCTTTGATCTCTGGGATTAGGACTAAGTTTAAAAATGAGTAGTTCCATTTGAGGATTACTAACTTCCTCCAGTATAGTTAAATTCAATTCCTCTTTATAAACAATTGCCACCCCCCCTCCAGTTTTCTTTAAGCGGTCAACCCTGGCAATCTTATATCCTAATGGGACACTAAGTGTGATTGCTGGAACCAAATGGGGCTTAAGCCAGGTTTCTGTTAAAAAACAGAGGTCTGGCTCCTCAGTCAGTACAAGATCCCATATCTGTGTAGAATGCTTCACTAAAGATCGAGTATTACAGAGTAGATTTTTACTCCAACTAATGGAGTTATCTGCCTGTATATTAATAGGAACACAATCTAGTTTTCTTGCTGGTATGACCTCAGCTACCTGTGAATGCCTGTTCCAGTTCATATCAAGATCAAACTGTCTATGGCATCTGTAACAGGAAAAAGGACCTTCAGCCGGGGTATCAATACAAAAAGTACAGGCATAGGACATATCAACACGAATCGCAAGCAATACCTGCGAAGTATATGATATTCGTGTGGTAGACGATGTTTCTAGGACATGTGATGGTAGCGCCATAGTCTCCAGCCCCTTGGCCCCGTCCTGTCGCGGACGGGCGCAGACGGGCTGGTCTTCGGCTCGTCTTAGGCGCAGGAGTAGGCGCCACACTGCGCGCTAGGGCCGACGAGGGGCTAAATAGCCCAGGAAGTGTCAGAGTCTAGAGCGCTAACCGCTCGCTTTCCAATATGTCCTGCCTCAGCCCCGCCCTCCACACACCGGGATTGGCTGCCGAGCGTGCAGGCTTAGGTAGGATTTTAAACTATCGTGGCTTTGGTGTTTGCAGGTATGCGAGATTATTGCAGTGAAATACACAACCTAATTCCTTCTATTCAGGTTAAAACACTGTCAGCATAATTTTACAATCAACATTAAAAATAATTCGGTCGTTTTTAAAAAATCCGTTTCCTTTTACAATTTGCAATTTAGGCACCGCTATCTGATTTTGTAGCGCCAAGCGGGGTCAGGAGAAGCTGCCACCACCTCCCTACCGCAAAATGCGCTGCCTCCTCGCCGCCTAAATAGCCCAGGAAGTGTCAGAGTCTAGAGCGCTAACCGCTCGCTTTCCAGTATGTCCTGCCTCAGCCCCGCCCTCCACACACCGGGATTGGCTGCCGAGCGTGCAGGCTTAGGTAGGATTTTAAACTATCGTGGCTTTGGTGTTTGCAGGTATGCGAGATTATTGCAGTGAAATACACAACCTAATTCCTTCTATTGTGGTAAACCCCACAATCTGCATGTTATTCCTAATTTTTAGGGAAACACATGCAATTGGCGCTATTTATTGCACCTGGTGTATTCCAAACCTTGAGGTACCAAATTTCATTGGGTTCTGTAAATCACACCAATTCCCCCATGATCAAGGCCTGAACCTCTTTCCTGATAGCAGCTCACCTTCACATAGAAGGCATGCATGTGCATGGTTATCTGTATATATGAGTAACGCAAGCTCCCGTGGATGACTGGGTATCTCAAAGTGCAAAATAAACTAATTGCTTACTTGACATTGTGATAGTCTTCATACTCCTGGTGGTCTGATAATTGTGAGGTCTGTGTCAGTATGCTTAGTTGTTCAATTGATTCAGGTCTACGGTGTTTATGTGGGCATTGTCACAGTGTTTCCTTGCATGGCTGTCCCAGTAGGGACTGTCATGCAGGAAACAGCTTGTTTTTATGAATTATAAATGAACATGTTACCGCCAACACGCTAAAAAAATGTCAATTTTGATGTGGGATCTGACTAAAGGTGGACAATATCCAAATCACAAATGAAGGGTACAGGTGCAAATACATAGGGCTTTCTACCATTTAAAGTAGTAAGGTTACTCTTTTAACCGGAGGCTGAAGGATAAGAGTCAAGATTGCTCTTAATGTGAGGTGAGCAGTTGCTATGGCGGGTTGCATGAGCAATCATTGTACGCTATTGCACGCTCTGTCAATGTTGCCTCCTGGTGTGCCTTTTATTCCCACAACCTTCTTTTTTGGCTCACAGATTCGACCTGACAGTTGTGATTTTGGATTCCATGATCTCCTTGAAGTATTTAGTTGCAGTTTTATTTTCTTGTTAATTTGTGACAATGTGTGACAGTTGAATCTCACACCCCTGCAACAATCACCTTACCTCTGAGGGGAGGTGGGCAACTTTTGAACTTGACACTACTATGGCAGATAGGGGAAGGCCTACCCCATTGCCGTAAGGGCCAAGAGGAATTCCCACTAAGTAGTACACCCTCCCGTGTGCAAAACACAAACCACAAAAGGTACTCCTTGAATACGTGGTTGGGGAACCCGTATTTACAACAGTAGACCCTAATGAGGTACCAAAGGGAATTCCTATTATGAAGAGACCCACTAGGGAGTGGGAAAGGAAACAATTCCTTTTGTTTTAATTTTCCTCACACACCCTAGTGGTGTCATGCTTCATCATTGGGTCACCCTGACGCCTAGAAATCAGGGTGGGCTCGACCATATTTCAGGGAGCTCTTAGTGAGAAAATGACCAAGGGAAATTAAAGATTCAAAAAACGCAGACAGATCCCAGTATCCTTTTATTCTTGGATCTGCTAGGGTTATTAAAAGTGTAAAAGGGGGTCATTGGGCGTATTTATGGTCCTATGACCCTAAAGCCAACATGTTTCAATCCTATATGGGCCTTGTTAGGTCCTGGACTTTTTTCAGGGCAACATAATACCCTCCCTGGAAAATGCAGAAGAAGAGTCCCTATACTGCTGTTTATGTATGGGCTGGTAGCTGCTTCTTATTATTTGTATGAAGATAATTATCTTTTCAGTTTCTCTTTTCACTCCATCTGTGAATAAAAACAAATAACAAAGAATCAGATCATAGTGTATCATTCACTCTATGTATGTCACTGCTTCCCATGTGTGATATACTTATCAGTGCATCTGTGTAGTTTACACAGTAAAAGAACACATCATCCGTCATACCAATTTGGTATGTGATTAAGACGCTCTTTCTAGTTTTACCACACTCTCATAGGTGGCACAATATTGTGTTGCGACGATCATTATCGCATACTGTTGTTATTCACATACTTGTGCGTGCACAACCATAGTGATGCAAACCTGTGTCAGTCATCCCAAACAGCACATTGCTGCTATCAGTCATTGTGATTGGCCATTCATCCAACTCATTCACACTGTATCCCTTACCCCACTGTGGGAGAGGAACTCGTCTCTGGGCACCTCACAACTTCAAGAGGTAGCCCTGTAGTCACACACATCGTAGCATAAGCAAAATACCAGACAGGAATAGCGAAACAAGGGAGAAAAAGATACGAGGTTTAAAAAGCCAGAAAAGTCTATATTGTGGCGGAATCACTCATACTTGTTTTCTAGTAAGTGGTTTGCTGCTGCTTATAACATCAAGGGTCCTGCCCCACTGTTCAATCTATTTGGTGCGGGTCTCCGGGCTTTTACTCGGAACCGGTGGAGGAAGAGGTTTAAAATTGTCTGATCGCTGCCCCACCTACTGGGTGCGGTCAAGACCGTGCATGGTGGATGTGACGCATGAATATTGCGTCACTGCTTTCAAAGAACCCTGGGACATGTAGTCAATAGCAGCGGTTCCCATCCTAAGGGTGGAGGTGCAAATACATAGGGGCAGATTTATGATGACTGGCGCATCCCCAGGGATGCGCCAGTCATCCTGCGCAGCTGCTCTGCCACCCATGGTGCGCCGCATTTACAATGCGGCGCACCATGGGGCAAAAACAGCACAGATGCGTCGCAGCTCCAGCAAGGCTCGGCGGTGCCCCATCTCCACAATGCTGCGTCAAGACCTACGCCTGCTTCAAGCAGGCGCAGGGTTTTGACGCAGCATTGTCCCGAAAGTGACTGATTGAAATCTCATAGATTTCACTCAGCCACTTTTAGGAGGCGTTCCTACGCAGGAACGCCCCCCCCCCCTGCGCAGGAACGCCTCCTTATGGCGCAGGGCTTTACAACGTGACGCATCACCTAGATGCGTCACGTTGTAAATAGGGCGCATTATTTGCGCCGCCGTTGCGTCAAATAAAGTGACGCACCGGCGGCGCAAGGCCTTCATAAATCTGCTCCTAAGTGTTTTCCACCCTTTGAAGTGGTACATTTACTCTTTTAGCCAGAGGCTGATGGATAAGAGTCAAAATTTGTCTTAATTTGTGGTGAGCAGTTGCTATGGCAGGTTGCATGAGCAATCATCGTACACTTTTGCACGCTCTGTCAATGTTGCCTCCTGGTGTGCATTTTAGTCCCACAGCCTTCTTTTCTGGCTCGCAGATTCGACCCGACAGTTGTGATTTTGGATACCATGATCTCCTTGAAGTATTTAGTTGCAGTTTTATTTTCTTGTTAATTTGTGACAATGTGTGACAGTTGAATCCCACACCTCTGCAACATCCACCTTATCTCTGAGGGGGAGGTGAGCAGCTTTTGAACTTACCTAGCTGCAGAACTACCTGCCCTCCAAATATGGTTTGATGTCTATGTTTTGGTCTCAAAAAGATTATAATGTCTCTCCAGTGGGTTGTTTATTGGACTTTTGTGCTTTCAGAAGAGAGAAAAAATACCAGCTGAAAACAAAATGTATGATCCGCTCATTGTGGAACCACTCACTTTTTCATAATGAAAACATGTGCTCAATCTAGCTTTATTTTTAAATTGCTTTCAAAGTTAAAAGGCTAGGATAACCTTTCTCGTGTTCGAGCCTTTAACGTGCAGATCAAATGAACGTCTCAGCAGTGAGTGTTTAACCCACTGAGCATTTTTAAAACATATAGCAACTATCTATGAGCTTTATGAATAAATATGTATCTAGTTGATTAGACAATATACTTAGAGGCTTACGTATGAGAGCCCGGCATCACAAAGTTCTTTTCTCCTTCCTTTGACAGTAAGGCAACCACTGAAGGCCAATCCCCCAAGCAGCACTTCAGCTTGGGAATAGTCTCTCCTCAGTTTCTTCAGATTCCTCTCCGCTGTAAAGGTTTCTTCTTGTAGTCCAAAAGTGATCTCATTTCATGGGATCAGGGTCCCAATATTTATACCCCCAAATCCTTTGTTCTCTGAGTGGAGAGGGGCCTTTGTCCAGTCCAAACCAGTTCTGAAGCACTCTGTTTACCAGACTTCTCCTTTCCTTTCACAGTGGAGGGTAGGCACATCAGACGCCCCACAGGAGGTGGAGCCAGCATTCTGGAAGGCTAGTACAGTTCTGGAGCACTTTCTTTACAGGACTCCTTCCCTTCTTTCAGTGTGCAGGGCAGAGACATCAGCCGCTCCCCAGGGGGTGGAGCCAGCATTGTGGAGGTTCAGGTTCAACTTCTCCCTCCCATCTAGATGCAGATCTCTCTATTCACCACTGGGTGACTCAGCCTCTCTCTTGGAATCCCCCAGCCCTGTCACTCACAAAACCAGACAAAGGAATACACAACCTAGCAGAGGCAGGCTTGAAAGGTTAGGCAAGCAAATACCTACTTCCTAAAAGTGGTATTTGCAAACACAGAAGGTTACAACCAACTTCACTAAAATATGTATTTTATCATTCTGAGTTCAGGCATACTAAACTCGAATTTCTACCATGTTCTCTGAGACAGTTAGGATTATAAAATATAATAACTCTAACAGCCCATTCTGGCCTATGGATAACAGGTAGCCTTGCAATAGTGAAAAACGAAAATGGCTGTAATTCACTATTAGGACATGCTACACATACCAGGGCTTGTCCTACCTTATACTTACAATGCACCCTGCCATTGGGCCTACCATAGAGGTGACAGATATGAAGAAAAGGGAAGGTTGAGGGACTGGCTAGTGGGTGCACTTGCCCAGTCAGCATGACAGTACCAGACTGCACGCAGGCTCTGCAATGGCAGACCTTAGACACATTTTGCAAGGCTGCTTCTTAGGGTGGCACAACCAGTGCTGCAAGCCCACCAGCAGCATTTGGATTTACACGTCCTGGGCACACTCAGTGCACAATACTAGGGTCTGACAAGTAAATCAAATAGCCAAACATGGAACCACTGATTAACACATAAATTTACAATAGGGAGCACTTGCACTGTGGCACTGGATAGCAGTGGCCCAGTGCCCAAAGCATCTAATACCAGCAAAAACACATGAGGCAACAGCAAAAATGGGAGACCCACACCAATGGTGCCAGGTCTAACACTGGAGTTGCCCCATAATGGTGCATGGTCGTGAAGAGGAGGATCCGTCCCGTAGAGGCAGTGGGCCCACCGCCATGATTCGATCATGGCTTACAACATTGTGTTAGTGGTGCTCGGCATAAGTGTGCCACTCTTGTAGAGTTGGTGCAGTCCCTGCGGGCAACTCAGCATGGTGCGCTCCACCAGCACAAACTTTGGCAGATCTGGAGTCCCGGGAAGCATGCAATCGAGCTGTGCCAAGTGCAGGGCTAGAGCGTAGTTCTCAGCCGAGGGGAGGCCCAGGCCCCACAAGATCGGTGAGCCAGGAGTTTGCTACTAGCTAACCAGGGACAGGTAGTCCCCTAGACAAAAGACCGTATGCTCTGGTCCACGAAACACAGCAATGAAAGAGGGGCAGTATACTGAGGATGTAGTTGCATCATGGCAGTGTCACCATCCTAACTGCCCCATAGCAAGAGTCCGAGGTGGACCCACTGTTCAAATTCCAACTCCATATGCGCCAGCAGCAGATCAAGGTTATGTGTTACCATGCGATTCAGTCATCGGTTTATATAAACCCCCACTACTGGAAGGCCTACCTCCCCCATAGGCTAACATTGGATTACCCTATGATATTTAATAAGTGCTAACCTTTGATTGGGAAGAGGTAAAAATGTCGTATTTGGACTCAAATGAATTGTAATTTAAATTCCTCTTTAATGGTAAAGTTGGATTTTAATTTACAATTCTGAAAAAAATAAATTTTAGAAAGTTGACATTTTTTCGTCCTAACCATTTGATACCTGCTGCCTGTGCCCCTGGTCACATGACTGCGAATAGTTTGATAGTTGTCCCTGGTAGTATTCCTCCCATACAGTGAGACAAAGGGGGACTAGATGTTGGCAGGATGGGTCATCCTGCCTGGATGGTTGGGATGAGCTATTCCCTGCATCACTTAGATTTTAACAGGCTGCCTCCAGCACACACATAAAGGAGTCTGACACCAGTCGTTTGTAATCCCATACTACTTGGAGCCTCAGCAGGGAAAGGAAAGAAATTCCCAAAACCAGCTACGCTAAAGAAGTCCCCTCACTTCAAAGGCTGGCACTAGGTATAAATATTGGACCTCTTGAGACACCTTTCAGATTACTTCTGGACCCGTGGAAGATTCAGAAGACTGCCATGCTGCAGGAAGGACTGCTGTGCAGTCTAAGGAAGGCAGCCTGGACCTGCTCCTTGAAACCAGGACTACCGGAGTAACTCCAAGGGCTAGCTTGCTGGTCTCCTGCGTGAGCTACAGGGACATAATAAGCTCTAGAAATCTGCCCTGCTTCTGCCCAGCTGATTAGACCTGCAGCTGCACCTGCCTGAGCCCTGGCAACCTCTGCTAAAGTGAGTCATCTCCTCAGGTCCTGGACCCTTAGCTGGCATGAGAGTGCACACCTCTGTAAAGAACAAATGGGCCTGTTCGCGCCGAGACTTGGCTCTTTGTGACTGCAGCCATTGTGACGCTCCGGTGATCTCCGCACTTCACGCTATAATGACTGCCATTAATGATGGGCAACGCGAGATCTGCACTTTATGCTACAGCATTAACAACCTGCAATGACTGTCAGCATGAAGTTCCAGTGATGACCGTCTGCAAGTCCTATACGTCATGCTAAATTGACAGCCATCTACAATGCTCTCCTTGTTCCTCACAGCTCAATGGAACTCTTTGACCCGGACTTTGAGAAGGTAACTTTTTCATCTGCATTCACCTGGTCCCTGTATTAAGCCTGCACTACATCAAGGTTGGCCTGGATTTTAGGCCTGGGCGGTGAACTATGCTCCGTTCGCGGAATTTGCAGAGTTTTCTGCACTCTGCTCTCCACGAAGCTCACAGAGGGCTGAAAACTCTGCATCGCGTAGTGCCAGCGAAGTTATTTCGCTGCTCGCGCTGGTGAACGGTAAATTTGCGAGGGCGAGATGCTGCTCGGGTATAATTTCTACCCAAGTGGCAGGAAGACCAGCCCGAACAGCAGTTCACACTACACGCCGCCACTTGCGGAACTTCGCAGAGTTTTTCTGTAACTTCGCGGAGTTCTGCATAGCAAAACTCCACAAACTACGCAGAGGCTTACTAAATTTGTGACTTTTCTTTGGTCTAGCACTACCAGATGACTGTGAAAGGCGCTTTGTGACTTTAGGCACTATACTTACCTAAAACTTTGAAATGTATTGTCTCCGGTTCTATAGATTGTTTTTTTTTTTGTCGTTCTGGTACCATTTTATTTATTTGAATTTGCTCTATTTTTCTAAATTAGTGTGGGATTTTTCTTGTGTTGTGTTTTCCATGAATTACTGTTTGAGTGCTGCATAAATGCTAAGTTAAGACTGACTGCTTTTGTGCTAATCTACCAAAAGGTTACACAGTTAGAGACTTTTAGTGGTTCACCCTGACAAGGTTGTGGTTGTTGCTTGAGTAGGGTTTTCACTCCACTCAATCAAAAACCCAATTTCTGACTGCAGTCACAGCTCACATGTAATACATTTTTAGATTTGTTTTTTATGAACAAGGAGCACCAGATATGGAACTCCATTCTGAAGGCAGACTCTCCCCCATTAATTTAATTATCAATTCCATGGCTTACAAATACCTGGTCCCACTTTACACTTATGACCAAGAACAGCATTGCATAGTTTATATTCAATCTAAAATCAAACGTTAGTATTGAAGAAACAGTTCCTGCCACTTTCCTAAACAAAAAAGATAAACAACTTCGAACTGTTCAACTAATTGTCGGGCTGCCTAGTAAATGCTTCCCTACAGTAAGGTGCCTTCCCTGATAGTCGCAAGACAGAATCCTTAACATTTCTATTGTAAAAGCCTACAGATAATCCTAACAGTCTTGCTAACTATTGTCAAATCGCAAATCTGTATTTGGGCACAGTACTAAAAAAAGGTGTTGCCATTTACTCACCAGCCACATTGAACTAAATAACCTTTTATTCACATATTAATCAGGCTTTGTAGTTGCTGCATTACTTAGTCTGCCTCATTCAAGATCCTCTGCTACATACAACGAAAGCTGGACGCGGGGTCCCCAGTGTCCCCTTTGTCCTTCTGGACTTGTCCGCAGCATTTGACTCAGTGGTTCGTTATAAGCGATTTAAGGTCTTGAAGTCACAAATAGGCATTTGAGGTGATACAGTGAGCTGGTTCTTGTCTTTCCTTATAAATTGCAGACAGCTGGTCAGGGTAGAGAGTTTCACTTTGAAACTTATTTCTGTAACTTATGGCATTTCCCGGTATTTGGTACGTGCTCCTTTACTGTGAAACTTATATATGGAGCCACTCCAAGACTGTATGGAAGTGGGAGGTGTGAACATCCATCAATATGCTGATGACACACAGATTTATTGAAAAATATCTTCATTCCTAGACATTATAGCCCTTCCTCCCTCGCATCCTCTTCTCTCTCCTCTCCCTTCCTTTTATTCTTTCTCATTTTCTCTTCCACCTCATCCTCGTTTTCCTTCCTCCATCTACCGTATTTTTGCTGTTTCTCACTAAACCTACTAATCTTGTCCTCTTAGTGTATGCAAGGTGTATTTTTTTGATGCAGTGCCAGTGGTTCTGTCATTGTTATCTAGATTTTGGACCTTCGATATTATTTTCTAAAGTTCTATCTTCTTCCTGCTCCCATCTACATTTATCTTGTTGATTTAGAAAAAAAATATCTCTTTTAAAGGCTTTGTGAGTATCCCAAACCAAAGATTGAGTGGTGGAACCCTTATAAGTGAAAATAACTCTTTTGTTTTATTAATTATCTCTTGTAGTACATCGGTCTCTAATAAGAACTTTTTGTTTAATATCCACTTGTGGCATATGGGTTGCTTAGGGAACACTACTTTTAGAACAACTGCCAAGAGATTTGATAGATGTGCTGGGAGTGGTCTGATGTCCTGAACTTTATCTAGCATAGTACGATCAATGAGAGTAAGTCTAACCTTCAGAAATGTCCATATTTTTACTATGATAAGTATACCCTCATTGTGTCTCAGTTTGATTCCACCAGATATCACATAGCCCTAAGTCCTCTATTATATGTCTAAGACATGTTTGGACCTTTGGGGTATCCGTGGAAAATAGTGTTGTGAATCTGTTGAGAATGCAATGCATAAGAGCATTAAACATTTCACCCGTGAGGGGAATGCCTATCGTCGTTATCAACTTGAAAAGTTCTCTGCACGAGTGTTTCTTCATTAGGACAGCAACTCCATTCGAAAAAAAAGCATGATCTGAGCAAACCATTTCGTGAATCTATATCTGTGTTTTGAATAGAAGTTTTGATTCTGTGATCATTGAACATGTTTCTTGCAGCACCATTGGCTGAGATTCACATCCGTTTTTTTACTAGTAGCATATACTGTTTTATTATTTCCAATCTCTCCGTGGCACAATAGAAGGTTGATGGCATTTAAGTGGAAATACATAATTAGGAGAGCATTGTAAATGTAGTAAAACAAGCAGGACCAGTATGGACTTACCACTGTGAATCATCAATTGATGTACAAGGCAACAGTGTTCTTGCTGTTGAGAAGCGTCCCTGTCATCAAGCTTGATATGACAAAAACATAATCAACACAACTTACAGATGTGGCCTATTGTTCCTTAGGTGGGTGTGGCCTTGGCAACATGGGCACAATCAGAATGTTGTGCAGATGTTTAATATACTTTGGGTCTCATTGCATAGATGATGTTAAGTTAGTATCAAAAATAGTTGTTCTAAAGTATACAAAAGGTGTGAGACTTATGGCTTCTTAGTGCAATCTTTCCTTCAGCCTGATGATACTACACAGGGAGACCCTTACCTCAGTGAGGAGCATTCTTCACGAGCAGCCTCAACTAGTGGCCATCCCTAATATGAGATCAAAGGCACATGCACCACATCTTCCAACTGAACGCAGACATTTTTAAAAAAGCCTTCCATCTCAGAGAAGACGTACTCAGGGCCAGACTGGCCATAGCGGGCACCGGGCATTTCCCCGGTGGGCCGCTAGGGTGGGGGCCGGTTTTGGGTGCTTGGGGGCCCGTTTTTGTTACCGGGGGTCGGCAATTTCGTCCCCCTGTAACAAAATTCGGCCGAAACCGGCCCTCGCAAACTGCTCGGCTGCACTCCTCCTCACCCCAGGGGGGCCCAGCTGAGCAGTGTGGCAGGGCCGGTTTCTGTTCCCAGTCTGGCCCTGGACGTACTATCAACCTGAACCCCCTGCTTCTGCCTCCTAGCGACACACTAACAGTGCTTTGGTAATATAATGTGACATCTAAATCCTAAATTAATAAATATACGTCTTGCTGCGCTGCGTGATAGGGAAAGGACAGGGATGTCCTGCATTTAAAAGAAATACGGCACATTCCTGACTTTTCCATACACTGGTGCACAATGTGCTGCCTGTGTTGTTAGCAGGAATGGTTTTGTGTGGGAAGGGACAGCTTCCTGCAGAAAAAACAATCCTGAGAGGCATTTTCCTCTTTCTAGTGTGCTGTAGAATGCAAAACACATACAAAGATGAAGTAACGAGGAGAAATAAAGATATTTCTCCTTGATACACCTCACCTGGGAAGGCGCAGCATTTTGACGCATTCCCAGGTCTACAAGTAGTGATAAATCTGGGAATGAGGCAAAATCCATGGATGGGTGCCTGAGAACACCAACACTCCACCAATGGAACGCCTCCATGGAGCAGAGTAACGCAACTCAGTAATTTGTGCCGCATTGCGTTACTTAGATTTATCAAGCCAAGCAAGGCCACACACGGTGCATTGCTTGACTTGAGAAATCTAACTTAAGAGTTGTGCCGCTCTTGCGCCCCATTGTGTGGCTCAAGGGCGACACAACTCTTTCATAAATAGGCTCCCTAATTTCTTAGCTTATGGACTGATTGTGGTCCAAAAGGGTTTAAGAGGAGGAAACTTCGGTAAACTACAAGAAACTTCAGTCTTGTATGGAGATGAAGAGGACTGGAGCTGATGCCCAATACTTCCCCAACCCTCGCCTCACTAAAGTAGATGTTTTACAGAGGCTATTTAAATTGCCACTACGGGGTTAACATTAAGTGTGCAATATATTTCTTCAAAGTGGGCAAATAGGCAAGGGGAGGGGGTACCTGTTGTATAATAGAGCTCTGTACTACAAAGAAATTGATCATTTTCAGTCTTTCAACTTAGACATGCATTAACATCAAATACTCTGCTTCACTGAGTGTGTGTTATAGAGGTGCTAACTGTGTCTGCCTTAAGTCAGAATACCAAAGTTGGATGTTCTTCTCACTTTCATAATGTCCGTGCATTGTTAATGTACTAATGAAGTGATGTAAATCGAATTTTGTGGATGGGAAACAAGGAGAAGCATTCTCATTTGTCTTGCTCTTTTCTGTTTTTGTTTATGCAGGTTAGTGTGGAGGTTGTGGTGGAATATCCTTTTTTCGTGTTTGGACAAGGTTGGTCCTCCTGCTGCCCGGAAAGAACGAGCCAGCTCTTTGAACTGCCATGTTCCAAGCTGTCAGTGGGCGATGTGTGTATATCACTGACACTCAAGAATTTGAAGAACGGGGCCATCAAAAAGAGCCAACCCACAGACCCAGCTAGCGTCCTGCTGAAGCACCCAAAGAACGACAGCTTTTCTGAAAGTAGGCACAGATATCCTGAGCAAGAAAATGGGATTGACCGGGAAAGAGCTCACATCTTTTCTGAGAATGGTGAACTAAAGTACCCGGATAAAACAGGATTGCCTGCAGCAGCTTTGCTCAACAAGACAGATCCCAGCAAGCCCAGGGCAATAAGGAAGAGGAGGTGGTCTGCCCCCGAAACACGTAAACTAGAGAAATCTGAAGAAGAACCACCTTTGACTCTTCCCAAGCCTTCTTTTATCCCTCAGGAGGTCAAGATTTGTATTGAAGGTCGATCGAATGTAGGCAAGTGAAGGCTGTTTGAAGAGAAGAATTTAGGCTTATCCCTTGTCATTTTTATCCCGATTACTGTACTGTAGGCTAAATAACCCCAGTATTTACACATTATCATCTTATTTTAGGTTTTTGTTATAACCTTGTTATAGTTGCAGCTGTTATTGCGCAGGAGACAGGTGCACATGTTATTTCCACGTTTGTTGGCGGCTAAAATACTGGAGGACTGTGGGAAGGGGCAATCCGCACTTTCTTGCCTCTTGACAAAAAATGAAAGTATCCCCAGGACTCTTTTCATGTTGTTCTTGTTACAGTGCGCAAACGCTGAATTTACAACAAGGGGTTGAAGCCGTTCTTAGCAAGGAGGAAGAGAAGGGAACCAAAACAAGGACTGAGATGAGACTGCATGTATGTGCGTGTTAGCTGAATGTTGTGAATGTGTGTGAGTGCAAACCTGGCATCTCTCCATGCCCAATGTCTTTTTGAGCTGGTCAGGTACATGCGAACTGGAGTACAGCAACATTGCTACCTTTCTAAGTTGACATTCAACCCGCTTGAGGCTCCTTTCTGTGAAATATACTTGATTAACGGGTACGCAATTTTGACTGGGCAACATAGGCGATCAACAATTAAATGTAAATGGCTACGTGGATTCCATGTCTCCACAGAAGGATGTGGCATAGTGTTTCATGAGTCACTCTTTGTGTGGTAAAAGTAGCAATCTTGCTGGACAATACTAAGATCAAACTATAAATTTCAGCTCAGTCAATCTACTGGCCAGCGGGGTAAAGGACATCAGCTGGGAAAAGGAGATCTCTATCCGATCATACTTCTCTTCGACACATTTCACAAGACATCATTGACCACATTGTACATTTTCTCTCATACAAGTCTAACTGCACTTATTCCTCACGATCCACCTACTTTTTGCCAGGCATCTTACAGTCTGTGAAGGAAGAGTCAGCCAGTCACACACCAGATCGCCATGCTTTGGCGGGAAATCTTCTCACACATGAACGTCCTATTTCTTTTCTTGTTTTATTGGTTTCTTTGGATTATGAAACTTGAGAGTTGGATGCGTCGCTTAGCAAATCTTTTTTTGCAGGTCTCCTGTAGATATATTTCCAGGTTTAGGGCCTGCGTCACTGAGGGGCATTTGCTTCCAAAGTGCAAGAGAGGCACACTGCCCATTTAACTGTGCTTACATTGCGTTTATAGTGCAACGCTTGTGTCTTTAACGCTAGTACTTTTTTCGTTCATAGCTATGGTTATCTGGTGCCACTTTCCCATTTGAGTGTGACAAAACAAGGAATTTAATAAGGTGGAGGAAGAAGGTCTTTAAGCACTTAAAAGGCTGTTCACACTTTATTGCCGAGCATCTTGGTGTACCAATTTAATAAGTACTGTATCTCACTTTAATTTGTGTATGTAAAAAAAAAAAAAAGTAAGATAATTTACTTCGACACTGTTAGCTACATGTAACTATGTAGAGTCTCACCGGTGAGATGTTGAAAGTTTCTAAGTGATTTTAAAGGGATGAATGTGAATCTCCAGCTTGTGTGCGATAGTCAGTGTCCAAGAAGGACTACTTAACAGGAGGCACTTTTTAAAAAAAAACTTTAATGCTTGAGTTAAAGTTTTGTGAGCTGACAGTTTAAAAGAGAGAGTGAGGAAGAAAGATGAGAGAAAAAGAGTGAGAAAGAAAAACAACAATCGTTGTCCAGTGTTTTTAAAAGATGGACTTTAAAAACAAACAAAAATATATTGCAATTTGCACATCTTGAGTTTATCATTTGTGTGGTATTCCTGCAGTTTTTACCTGCTAATGTTGTGGGGAGGGCGGGGTGAAAGGGGTGGGGTCGGGGAGGGTGTTGGGTGACTGAAAGAACATTATTAAATGTAGCATTTTTGTACTAACCGGCCAAAACGCTGGGCCACAGGGTTATATTTCTTTCACAGTTCCTTCTGTACCTTCTGTCACACCGAATCAGGTCTTGGCAGGACAACTCTGAGATTTTTTTGTTACGCAGATCTGTTGAGAGTTTTTTTCCTATCTGTTCGCTATTATTCGATGCTTGTGTTACCCTCCGTTATAAATCTTGCCCTTTTTCATAATTCTTTTTATTTGCATAGGCGAATCCTCAGCAATCCACAACAAAGTGTTTTTATTGGTATAAAGATTAAGTTTTACTTGAATATATTTTATCCTTTCCCTTCTGCTCCTTCTTTGCCCTTCCACTTGCATGTTTTGACATACAGGACTCATGCCGTTCCGTCTCTCTCATTTCCTAAACATCTTTAAATGTGAGGAAAGTCGGGAGAAGGCGAGGTGTGCGGGGGCGCGCGATCAGCAATGCACGCTGTGATATGCAGCTATCAGACTAAAAGCGCGGGAAAGCATAGAGACTGCTGGCTGTCCGTTACCACAACAGGCTCGTATGATAATCCCTCCACACCATCATTTTCCTTCTGAACCCTAAGCCCCCTCACCGCCCACTCCCTCAGAAATTTTAGAGAAAACGCTGAAGAAGGAGTACAGGAATTTGGAGCTAGGAAAGACCTCAGCATACTTCTTGATGAACTTTCTCCTTAAACTAATTAAAGACATACAACATATACAAAGGCTCCTAATTGGGAATCTATTGTCTGGGTCATTGATTCCCAATTAGGAGCTTTTATATGTATTTCTGTGCTAGAAAATAAATGTAGCTTTGTGATTTCGTATTTGTTGACACCCAAGAATAATTTGCTTTTGTTGTGTCTTGTGAGGTGCACCATATGCTTTATATTTTTTTTTTAAAGAACTTTGCTTTTTTGCCGGACACACCTTTGTGTTGATCATTGCCTTGGCACCAAATGTTCTATAAGGCTATTTTGTTATCCCTCCTTTCGGTTGTACTCACTGCCTATGTGTTCAGTAGTACTTTATTTTAACCGTAAATGCTCAGAGAACTTGCTGAATTTTATTTCCATATACTCTGCTCAGGGCACTTGCAGTTTATTTCACAATATCGATGTTAAAAGGTCAGGAAAGGGCACACTGTAGAAATGGCGGTTTAGCTCACATTGGTACCACTATACAATACTCAAGCAAAATCTAGAAGGCTGGTTAGTTGGCGAGCATGAGACAATTAAACTGACTAAAACCATTTAAGCTAACACTAAAGCAGAAGGAATGTATCAATCCGGGCCTGACTCACACTTTAGGATCTCTAGATGTGTTGTTCTAATCATTGGCCCAACAATTTTTTTTTAGTAAGTGCAATACTTTATGTGCCAACTTAGATCAGCCTGTCTGTGGTGGTATCAGGATGAAAATAAAAAAAAACTCTTTAAAAAATTCCCGTAAACAAGTTGTTTGCTAAATGTTAAATTTTTCAATAGCTTGTTCTCTGCACCTTTCCCACAAATATAGATATGAACTCCAGTTGATCACAAAAAATTATAGTTCCCCACAAACAAACCTAATGGAAATTCTGTTTCCTATGGCAGGTCTGTTGCGTATCTGCTTGGCTATAAACAATTAAAGATGTGGTTGCTCACATGAAGAAAGTAGCACACCTGTGAAGCCTCCTGCTTTTTAGGTTATGGTACTTTCCATGGGGCACATGTAGGTTCCCCTCCACCCCAATTATTAGTATGGACCGGCATGTCTCAGCCTGCAAAGTATTGTTGCCTAGTAAGTCACAAGCGACTGAATGTGTTTTACTTGTTGTGGGGCCACTAGGCTAATATTCAAATGTTTTAACAAACATGGTTAATTTGTTCCTTAAAGGTACCACAACATGTTTCAGTTAGGGAACTCACTGTTCTCTGATATCTTCACACTTCCTCAATATTTAGTGGCTTTGAAGATTAGTGGAGTAGTATATTGGATCCGTTCATGGCTGGGTTTTGAGTAGATTAAGATCAGTGAGACATCTAGAGCTTCATCAATAGTGGGTGGGCCCTACAAACAGCAAATATTTCCCCCTGGCTGGAGAGGGCAGTTGAGAGCGGAGGAGCTATCAAATGTCACTTCAACGAGGACAACAAAAGTTCTTGCCTATACACTTGTTCATTCACTTGAAAAGGTGGAGAATGCCATGAAATGAATTGGGGTAATTTAAAGTTTGACATATGTAGGACATCTGCCCAAAATTGGCAGATGGTCCATCCACCCATATAGATGGGAATACGCTCTAAATAGGGTTGGTCAATTCTTGGAACAATATCTGCATCCACAAATTATAAACAACCCCCTTTGGTGTCAAGATCCCAGGCACACTTCTTGGTGTGGATTTTTGAATTCGAAACTTTTAATGTGGCTGAATGGAGCTAAACAAGACATTTCCAAAGAGTATGTGTCATGCAGTAATCTGTTTATGCAACAGCGTTCTTTGAAGAATTGTCTTCAGTTATTTCTGGCAAGCAATCAAGCAATACGTATTAGTCGGACAGCTTTTTTCCCCTTGATTCCCGGTGAGCAGATGCTTAGTGGAAAAGCTTTGCAGTTGGTGAAAATAAAAAGCCAGAAATGAACTTGTGTAAGTGAGAAAGTGTTGTGTGCTATTACTATTTTACTGTGCTTTTGACAATTATATATTTATTTTTGTATGCACCAGAGACAGAGGAAAGCCCAGTATAATGAAATGTTATATTTGTACAAAAGAGTTCTACCTTGCATGAAAAACCTCCAGCCTTTTTTTGCAGTCAATTGCACAAAGCTTGTATTCCGTACTGAAAGGTCAGTTTTAGTCCTGTTCAATTTCCTCTGCCTGTGAGATGAACACTGGCCGACGGGAAGAGGCAGTTCAAAGTTTGTCCTGAGACTAACAGGACCAGCGAACTCAACTCTTCGCAGCTGACCCAACAGGTCATATACCTCCCATCATAAGAACCTTGAATAGCGAGACATTTGTGGTCAAGGGACATAGTCTAACTGCCCATTGTAAAGTCCTTAGTTGAACATGGTAGCCTTTGACGAAGTGTGTTTCGCTCTGCCTAGCTGCTGCAGAAGGTCACATAAGTCCCACAACAGGAAACTTGAAACGTGGGAGAATTGTGGGGAGTGGTACCTCTTCTATCTGCCCAATTTGGCATGTTGAACCAAATGTATTTGATTTTTATTAGCACCAAAGGAGCAAAGTACCTACTGCCCATAATTGGTCTCAACATTGATATTGTCCAAGTAAAAAGGGGCATCAGGAAGACATATCCCGTTAGTAGAAAGACCACAAACCTCATGCCCAGAAATTTAGACTGAATTCAGAAGACCTCAAAATAAAGAGTTCAAGTACACAAAACAGTATTTTAGGACTTCATAAACAGCCTGCTTCATCCATGTGTTGATATTCTTAATAACATTACTACACTTGTGATATAACAATTCTGAAGGTTCAAGGTGTATCTTCGAGGAGTTCATAACCTCAAGGCTGGTTGTGCACAAGAAAGGGGAGAACAGGTCTGCCCATTGAAATGCAGCTTTTGTCTTCTGGACTTTCTCTTAGACTAGCCTCCCATAGCCTTGTATGTTTTATGCACTGGAGTCTAAACATTTGGCACTTTATTTTAAACTTATTGTAGAACCCCTTTTCCCCCCTGCCACCCGCTCCCAATGTGACTCATATTTTTTTCAATATTTGGGCAGCGGGCGTAACTCAGGAGCTGAGCTGCCATGATTGAGTTACTATGGGTTCTGGGACACTTTGAGTGTGACGAGCACATTGTGCATGCCTCTTCCTTTCCAGTGAGATACATCCAGGCAGAACTAGCTATTTTAATTTGTGAAATTGCAAGCGAGGTCATTTCTGGAATTACAATTGCAAGCAAGGTAATGTCTGGAATTACCCAAAATGTTATTATTTATAATATTGATTGTCAGTGGCGTTCTGAAGTGCTGGCCATCTCTTTGCAGTTTTCACAGGTATTCCTGATAAAAATGTATGGTATGAAGGCCTATCAGTGATAGTTAAACAATTCTGCATTACACCTATAAGAGATTTTTTGGAAGACATGATCGACAATATGACATTGGCAATGGATCAAGTGCACAGCATTTTAGCAATCTACCCTAGTTTGTTAGCAGAGATAGGGAATGCAATGCATCAAAAAGTCTCCTCCGATGTTTGCCCTTCAACTAATCTATGTCGGTACTGCAGTGCAAAGGACTGCGATATTATGTTCTTTAAATCTGTCACAGAATTAATGTTAAATTTCCAAGGAAGTTGTCCATGGTAAAGTACCAGTGAAGACCCTCAGTGAGGTGTGGTTAGAGAAAGGTGCGGAGAAAAGATGATGTGCTTCCTTTTGTTCCTAAACATTGATAAATGTAGGACACAATGTAAAATGTCAACTTCAAGACTGGTCATTTCATGACTGTTGTTGTTACGCCAGGACGCTCCTTCGCTGGAGCAGCTTTGCGCATAATAAAAACCAATAACATAACATAACATAACGTATGTGTGTCTCATATCCTCCACAAGCTTCCCACCACAAATTGTTCCACAGTTGACCAATGTAGCTCGGCAGCACCTGAAAATAAAATCCTTAATCACTTCAGGCCACAAGTGACGTTCCAGCTATACTTGTACAGAGAGCACAGAACATGTTATGTAGGATTCCTCAAGGGGAACAGGCTAGAAAGCCACTTTCCTGACCAGGTAAAAGTCACAGTCCTGCCAGATTCTAATTTTCTTTCGCCCTGTGAGGATGGGGCATGACCTTGGAGGGGTTGAGACCTTGTGCCAAGCACTGCCTGGGAGGTACCTCTACTCTCTTTCTCCATCTCTCCAAAAAGAAAAAACCAGCAACAATAGCTGCTCATCTGCTGCAGATGTCCTAGAGACATTAAAAGCCCATAATGGACATCTGCTGGACAAGCTAGAAACCCACCGTATTCAGGAGTTTCCTGCTCACTTGTGGTCCACCATGTAATATTTGTCACTGGGTGACACTGTGAAGGGAAATAATATTGTGTAACATACAGTGGCATTCCCTGAGCGTGGTGGCAAGGCTGAAGTCATCAACAGTCCTTTTAATTTCCAAGGAAGTAGCTTAGCAAAACTATCTTTACAATCACTTCTCTTTGCCTTTCCAGCAAATAAATTCCATTTTTTTTTCTTCGCTGTGACTATTGACTATTTTAGTGAAGATAGAGAAGTATTCCCTGGATTTCCCATGTTATATCATCATGGAAATAGGAAGGGGTTTGTAAAGGTGGACTTTTTTCTTTGGGGCTAGGAGACCTGGATTCTGACCTAATTAAAGCCATGTGGGTATATTGTATTGTCCTTCTATGCAGCTGAGCACTCACTGTAAGTTGGAATCTGTATTCAGTTATTATTGAATCAATTTCCAAATACATTAGCTAATTTTTTAATCTCTTATATATTTTCTGTTTAGATGTCCTAAAGCAACAAATTTACAACATGCCAAGTTAGATTTGTACGGTGTGGTATTAAGCAAGGATGTTGATTTTTAAGTTTCCTCAGAATGACACAGCACCTACACGAAAACGTACTCTTAGATTGACTTTGTGGGTATCCTCATATACTAGCAAGACCAAAACAAAAACCATCAGCATGGCAATTAAAGGGTACATTTAAAAGAGTGAGTATCAAAGTAAGCTGCACACACAATTCTGTCTTGCATCCTTAAACTCAGGCTTACATATTCTACCCTTCAATTACATTTTTATTGGCAGTCTGTGCTCAATCATTTATCTGCTATCAAAAACGATTTGATTATTATATATTTTTTAAAACTGACAGTTTAGTTTTTAATGTCTAAAAGTATTTGAAAGAGAGTGCTAGTTGAAATCAAACATACACTAAAATTAAAAGCAGACACACAAGTGCCAAATAAAGCACCAGACAATGATACTGGGAGCTAGATGGTCGAGTAGGTACCATGGACCCAAATGAGGCATTTTAAAGTGGCTTTTTGTTTTCTCCCACAGAAAACTAAAATGCAATGCACAAATTATAATGTGGTGTTCTGTAAGCTCTTTGCTTATCTAGAGATCCTAGTTTGCTATACTGCTTCCCTCCTTTTTCAGGAGAATTTTGGCTGTGAATTAATTCTCAAGCCTCCATGACGGTAGGTGGTTACTTCTGTGAACCAATAATTGCCCCAGGTCCACCTTTCACCACTTCCTGGTTAGAATTTGGCTTGCTGATTCGGACCAGTAGCACCCTGCTTCTAGCAACCTTGCTCCGAGGTTTCTGCAAGGCATAACAGGGTCACTTGTGAGCCTTGACACTTTTAGGGAGAGAGATTCAGCAAAACGTGCTTTATATTGCTTTGCAAGAATGTATGACGAAAGTCTGCATGCGTTTTACATGCATCCCTTGGGAACTCCGTCATTTGACTGATTGCATCTTTAGCACGCATTTGTTCTGCACACAAGTCTTTATAACGATTTGCTTTGGGGAGGGGGGGGGCTGCTTGATATTGGAATAGTTTAATTTACTATTCCAACTCCAGCCAGCGTAGCTGCAGGAAAGATGTTAGACTTTAATTCCAACACCATTCCACCAATGCGCCCTCCCAAAGCAAGTCGTTGTAATGACTTGCATGCAGAACGATTGCATTCTTATGACGCATTTGTTCTGCTGCCAGCGCTGTGAAGGCACATCGGGATTTCGGCTTCATCCTAAAGGACTTTTCCTCTTTGTATACTCTCTGGAAGACAAGACAGTGCTGAGGAGTTTCCCCATGCCTTGTGTTTGCAAATGCAATTGGGCAATTCCTTGGGGCAGTCGCCTCAGTTAAACATATAGATGCATTGTGCTACCCTTCCCCATTTTCTGTGCATCTGGTCCAAAGCCTTGTCACTCAATAAGCCAGTAGCACTTATTACACGACAGCCATTGACCGCTAAATGTTAGGTTTAGATTACTGGTTGAAAAATAGCTGTCTGTTTTTCTTAATGGTAGACACTCACTCAGGTACCTAAGAGATATAGGATGCGACTGATTATGTATGAGAAACACCAACATTTATGTAAGGATGCATGGATTTTTAGATAGATAGATATTCACTCACAAATATCTGGCTTAAACATTTAGGGCCACTAAATAATAAACACAATCGCTTTTAAAGACTCACCTATACTCAGAATAGAGGCCAGTAGCAAATGGGCAGCAGAAAGCATAAATGCAACTGGATACAGTACCTAAAAGCATTAGGATAGAGAATACCAGTAGCCGGCAGTACCATATTTTTGTGTTTTTACATTAGTCTATCCTCACCCTGGTACATAATAGCATTAACACGTTTAGGCAATTCACACAATCTCCAGTGAATGTTTGGGCATAAAATGCAAATTGGCATCAGTTAAAAGCTACAAGTCCAGCCAGCTCAATTTGTGGAAATAGACAATTTGTAGCAATTTGTCCATGAGGTCTCCAGCACACACTCACAGAGTATATATCCGAAAAAAGATAGTTGGTCTCTCTGTCATCCGGATTTATATGGTCGTGAGTGTGTGACAATTGTTTTGTCAACAAAGCATCCTATTGTGTTGATGATTCTAAATTATATTTCCGTCTGTTTGTTACATAGCCCTAACACACCAAGCCATCAAATGATAACAAAGTCAGTATGAATCATTTTTACGCCATCTAAAAGATGAAACTTTGAGCTTGACCTGCTGGCACTAAAGTCTGTGATGTCCATAGTGCATGGGCTTAAGTAGACCGGGCTCGTTAACCTGCCAAGATATTTGTGCACCTTACAAGGTTGTTAGGTGGTTGTCCTGGTTGGGACCTCATACTAAGTTAATGCATTCAATGGACTGCCTTCTAGCATTAGGAACCTTGAATATACAATTCAGAATAAAGAAAACAACATCAGGGGGTGAACAGTGCTAACCAACAGCTAGAACAAAATGTCCTCTTCAAGAGCTGTCACACACTCGGAGAACCTTATTGAGATTCTGCTTTGACCAACCCTAGAAAGTAGCATCTCCCCTCTAATATGTCTCCAGTAAATTATCGTTCTTGTGGCTGTTTATTTGACTTTTTTTTTAACATAAATTGTGTCCCATAACGTCAGAAATGTTCGATGCACAACTGTTGTGAAGTTGTTGGCAAAATAATAATTTGTTACTAGTAAAAATTGTCCTGGTAACAGAATGAGAAAGGGCAATTGATTGAATAAAGATTTGCTGTTTAATCTGTTCAGGTATCCACTTTAAGCAAGCATAGTTTAATCAGGTGAAAAAGTCTGCACATTCATTCTGGTTCGGCACAGATCTGCGGTGGCGGGGAAGGGAAGGGGTAAATAAAACAATTAAATTAAACTTACCTCCTCAACGCGTCCTCCTCGTCGCGGCTCTCGTCCCCGTCCCTTGGGCTGGGACACAGAACAGGAAGCACCCTGCAATGCAGCATTGTGATTGGTCTGAACGTCATGGTTCTGCACTCAGATGGGGACTGAGAGCCTGGGCATGTTCTCCACCCAGGCTGTAATGCAGCCTGGGTGGAGAACATGCTGAGTGAACATGAATATTTGCCCAGCCCAAGACGGCCCGCCAAACATTCACGCACGCTTAGGGAGTGAAAAACACTCCTCCTCTCCCATTCTCTGTCAGCAGAGCAGCCCCTCCCGCCTCGCCCGCAACAGACAAAAATAAAAATGATGATAACAATGGGTTATTATCATTTTTTTTATCTTACTTTGCTGAAAAGTAGTAGGGCGACGTTACTTCACCTTATCGGTGGAGCCACCACTATCTGGTTCATGATGTCACCAGAGCAAAGTTGTCTGGTGTCACCAGTTCTGATCTAGTATGGTCAGTGATCTACCTGTGTGAACTGCCTTGCATTCGAATGGTTGGGACGTTTTTGTGTTTGTCATAATAGGGTGCATGCACAGTATGGTGCAAAATGAACCTACTCCAGCCAGATATACTGTAGTTTAACCTAGCATAAATGGCAAATCAAAACACCTGTAGAGTATTTTTTTCTATTCATGATGGAACTTGTGCAATTGCACACCCTCCATTATTAGAAATTTGTAAAGGATAGTGTCCTGTATAAGAAATAGGGATTTACTCCAAGATCCTCGAGACACATATTATTAACAACGGACTTTTAAGAGTGACATACAGAACACAAACAGGGACAGTGACCAATTCTCACTATCAGATATGAGAATTGTTACTCTTTAACAAAGTTAGTTCTGAGGTGTGGGATTGAAAGTGTATAAAAAGAAGTATGCTAGATTGCTTGTCCATTGTGAGGTTTGAAAAAGCCACTCCTAACAGGTAACAAGGATGATACGTCACTGATGACAACCAGTTAGCCATGCTAGTCGTGCAGAAAAGACTGCATCTCATTCTGTTTTCCTCTCTTGGTCTGACGTCTTTGTGTAAAAGTGAGTGGTACAGATCTCATCGGGCAACGGTAGGCTGAACCAGTTAGATAGGGGCCACTATGTAGCATCCAGTTTACAATGTAACATTTTTGTGTCAATTTTTCTTCTTTCCAAACCTCAGCATTTCAAGAAATCACCAGGAATTTGGGCAGGGAAAGAAATAAATACAGAAAAAACAATTCTGTTGCTTTTCTGTATTTTTGCGATGACTGTTCCTTAAAACTTAGTCTTTTCGTTTGCGTGGGTCACATTTTTGAGATTCAACGTGTGATGTAATTACCCCTTACATATATATATATATAAACAAATTGATATTCCTGCATAGTCCCCATTTAATAGATGTACACCTTTCTTACCTTTTATTTTTTTCTCTCCCATGAATGTGTTTGTTTTCAAGTACCTTGAATGTATTTTACCTTGTTCAGGTGTTGTGTCTTGTGGGCACAGGAAGTGACATCACTGCACCGTTTCCCTACAAAGAAACATGTAGAAACTTTTACACCTCTTACTCAGGGATGGGGCTGGCGTGTGTGTGGTACACTGATTATGACCAGAAGCAGCACTTTCGGTGCTCTAGAAGGGGGGATGTTCAGATTTAATGGGAGTTTGGGTTTCCCAACATCTTATAGATGACTGTAGATGAGCAAAGGATAGAATGCAATATACTAAGGCAGTAGGCCCTGTGTGAATTGTAATATTACTTGGTGTCATGATATTTTGTGTGTAGAATTTAATTTTTCCGTAGGATGTTGCCAAACATAAAAATCACAAAAAGTCGCAGCTGGTATAAAACTATGTCAGCAAGGCTACTGAGCCATCAAGAGTCCACAAGGAAAATGTTATAGGGCACTATTAGAGTGCTATCTGGGTTATATACAGGGTGAGACTCTTGGACATGACAACCATGTATACACTGTCAAAGAGCTGCCAATGCAAACAATGCAGGGAACGTGCTGATAAAATCACTAACTCTTTTACTTTAAACTTGGTGTGAATTCAATATCTATCTGAAGTACTATAGTCTCTGTTGTAAGGACTTTAGTTCAAAATTGTCCAAGAGTGAAAAGTAGAGGAACTAGTCCTATAATATTTTCTTCCCCCAGAGAATGAGATCTTTTATTTTTTCTCAATATGGCATATATATTTATATGTTGCATGAAGCATTTGGAGATAACAATTGGCTGAGAGGAGTTCGAGACAAAAGGAACTTTTTTAATTGTTTAACTCTCACCTTTAGATAATGTTTTAAAAATTCCAGCACCGTTAAATGATAAAACGTAATGGTCCAGTGCCATATTTTTACATTTAGTATTGTTTCTTTCTCAACTTTCTTACTAAAGTGAACATATTTAGTATGTTTGACTTATACTTTTTAATACAGTGTCTGTGCAGACTATAGAAAGTTTAATGTACCTTACTTGGCTAATGTTATTGCACAAGCAACAGTGGCTTCAAAATCCACTTAACACAGGACTGATGACTAAGTTGTGGTTTACCGACCTTACTAGTATAAAGCCTAGAACTAGATATGCACTTAATAGAGTACATTTCTAACAGGTAATGTGTATTGTGGTCAATGAATCCCAGTTTATAGTTGTTTTTGTGGTTGACCATTCTCTCACCAGAACCCGGTGAGGGCATTCTGAGACTATATTATACTAATATACGCTTACCTCTTATTTATCCTCTATATATTACATTTTTTAGAGCTCTGTAGATTCGCAAGCTTCTTAGTCCCTTGGGCTTCACTGTTAGCCATACATATATATATGCCATAATCGTGGGAATAAATTGAGATGTTGTGACAAAGTATTGAAAAAGATGAAAAGATGTAACCTGGCTCATTGAATATCATACCTCTTTGTCAATTTAACACACAGCCACATATGTGCCATTGAGCAGTGCAATGACATATTGTGTTAATTCTCAAAATATGCATACACCCAAACGCAACTTCTTCCTTTTGTTGGCTCTGTACAGATGCCACCTGCTCATTTGGTCTTTCACTTGCAGGGCTGTAACTGAATGCTAATCCTCTTCTAATCCATAACAGTTTCCTCATTCACCAATTTAAATACACAATATGTTGCACTGCGCTTTGGTGCATCTGTGTTATACATATATACTTCACACTCATATATATGACTTTGTTTGGTCAGGTTCCCTTATTAACGAGGGTAGTGTTGTGTTTGCTTTCAAGACAGGGAACACCCGAACTCTTGCACTCCCCTAACTCTGGAGCTCCAGTTCTTTTTTGTTTCGTAGATTTATCTCGCTTCAGGTGTGTTATCTTACTGATAGGATCTTTTTCTTGTAGCAGTATACGTTGTGGAAATATTTGTCATGTAAATCTAATTTGAGAGGCTTAGAACTTCTGTTGTAAAGCGCTCATTCTGAGGAGTACAGGTAAAGTTTTGAAAAATTGCACAAAAGAAAAATGAATGTTGGAATGAATAATTCAGTGTTTAAAAAGACTTGGATTCTGTTGAAATAAAATAACAGATAGTTTCATACCTTGTTTGTAAAAAGAAATATATAAATATATATATATATAGATATATATATAAAACACACATAAACACACAGAGCTGAAAGTTGTCGAAAGTTACATGTTTTTGTACATAGAAATCCGCCACTGCTAGATGATGTGATTTGTATGGCAGCAGCCAGAAATAATTACTACTTAAAATGGTTTTAAAGGAACAAGTATGCTTAATTTTATACTAACGTTGGTTGGGTCTCTCCTCAACGGGGCGGAGGTAAACATCAGGAAGAGCACTAGCATGCTTAGGATATTTTACCTGCTGCTCCTGCGTTACAAAATGGATCTGGAGCAAATGCTCTACTCAGACAAAGCCATTTGCAACTGCTACCTTTTTTTGACTATGCCATGCCTGTTTTTACAGCATGCCTTGTCCTGAGAAATCCAAAGAAAAAAATCCCAAGCAGCAGAGATGAACTACTACAAGGGACTGATACTGTTAATGAAATATGCTGACCCCGTCCATTCCTCAAGCCTTACCTCATTGAAGATAGGGGCAAAGGCACCTGTCATGCAATTGTGGAGCTCATGAGTCATTCGATTGCCAGAAAGAATGAGACGCATGGGGGAAGCTGAGTGGAAGGGACTAGCTGTTGTACAAAGACAACTTGGATTGCCGCAGAATATGTGATTGAAGCAGTCCATAGTATTTCCCAACCCTTTCTAAATTTCTCCCAAACCCACTCATCCACTGGTGGTCATTTTGTTTGTGTTCCAGTAGGCATTACATCGGAGTTGTTAAAGGAAACTTTGAGCTTGACTCTTACGAAAACAAACTCTCTATGCGCTAAAATTAAGTGCACTTGTTCTTTCCGTTAATCAGTCACAATAGGTAGTAATTGTACAATAACAGTATCTAAAGATTTCTACTATCATTACTCTTGTCATTTCCAGAACAGGACTAAAGTCTTCCATTCAGAAATAATCGAAGGCTTCATCCATGTTGTTTCTTTGTTAATTTCTAATTTGACTGGTCAAAGCTGCACTTTCCCTTCCCTGATGCCATGATTGTTCCTCCTGTCTGTTCCTCCCGTTTGAAGTATTCGATCACAGTCACCCTTCCCTCTGATGTGGAGACTTGGAATTGTGAGCAATAGGTGTTGCTCCACGACCCTACTTAAGATAAAATCATTTCTGCATTAAATTGGTCTGGTTACCAGAACAATTTTCTTATCCCTCAACCAGGATAGCTATTGCTTAATCCTTCTAATTAAACGTTGGACCTGTAGGACTCAAAGTCATCAAAGGGCACTCTACTTTTGTTCTAATCCTTGCTTAGTGTCTTCAATGCTTTCATGAGACGAGGGGTGTACCTTCGGTAAGCACATTGGCTGTGGTAGATACTCAACATAAAAACAATTGGTTTATAAGCTAACTAATAATTACATCTATATTCCTCAAACTGAACAGCAAACTTGGGTTGAGGAAAAGGGCTGTGGGCTACCATCCAAACATGCTCTGCAATCAAGCACAGGAATAAGGATTCTGCAGCTTTGGTTGGAGGAAGTAATTGGCAGATGTGACCAGTTCAAAGAAGAAATAGGGAAGGAAATAATTATTTGCACCTTATTGAAAAGAGGGTAAAAATGTAAGTGCATACAGACATAGTTAAAAGCTTTTATTGTGACAGGAGAACCTTTTTCCATATGCGTGCATATTCTCTGTAATTCCAGTGTAAAATATTGTACTTGCACTAGCTTTTTTAAAACAAATATTAAAAAATGGAAGAATTCATATTCTATTTTCTAATTGTGGTGTGTCTATTTGTAGGATACACTCAAGTCTGTTTATTGAATTTTATGGTCCCTTTCTTTGATGGTGCTTGCAGGTTTTTTAGGTAGAAATTATTTCATTATAATAAAACAATGTTTGATTCAAAATTTGAACAAAGTTGTTTTAAAAAAAAAATTGTCTGTATACCAGTACAAGTTTATTGTTTCAGTATACTCGTACTAATAAAATAACAGTGCCAATTGCAGATCTGTGTCTGTGCATTTATATGGATACCATCCAGGCCGACAAACAAAACATGCCTTGTCTTGGCAGCTGTCGACACCAACTGCTATTTGAAAATGGATACTTTGCTTCTTGCTGTACATTCTGTAATTTGAATACTGATCTTTCTACATCTTTTTAGTAGACACGGTCATTCAGTCAGTCTCTTTCCTGTTTTCCTGCCAGTCCTGATTGCCACACTGACCATTATATAGTGTAAATGAATAAATATGGGCCATATTCAGAGTTTGGCGGCACAAGAGAGCTGCCAGATAGTGGCGAGCGTCCCATGCACTCTAATTCAAGTGTCATTGACTTCAAAACACTTTAAAAACAGCAGACTGTACATCCACAGCTTTTCACATAGCATTTAACTCGATGGAAACCGTTTCAGTTACAAAGCTATGTATTTGTTAAAGCCCATCTTTCAATGTTACTCATACTCAGAGTAGGTCTAGAAACTTACTTTGATCTTAATATTCACAACTAGGTTAATATAAAAAACATAAATAGGTCACATTAATTTGAGGTTGCAATACCGTTCAATGCATTCACTAACCAATTTTTATATTAAAGGCATAATCGCCTAAAAAAAGGTACATAACCAAAATATTCTAAATATTTCAAATCAGCCTTAGGCGGAGGATCTAAGGTGAGCAGAAAGTTTTGAAATCAGAGAAGCTAACTTTTCTCACCCATTTCTGCACATTAGATGAAGATGAGCATCTTCAATATGCTCTCTTGGTAGGGAGACTCCATGCTTGCCAGAACCCTTGTGTACACATTTTGGAAGGTAAGTCTGTATGACTCCACAGCATTGTAAGCAAATTTCAGGTATGTGTATGTTCTATTACACCACTGTAATCCCATTGCAATTATGTCTGTGAACTGTTACACTACTGTAATTACTTTGCGGTTAAGTATGTGAACTACTGCACCAATGTAAGTATCTTGTAGAAAAGTCTGTGAACTACTCCACAACTGTACTCAGTTTGCATTAAAGTATGTGGATTGCTGCACCACTGTAATCACTTTGCAGTAATATCTGTGAACTACTCCACTCTAAAAATTTTGCTGTGATATCTGTCTACTAATAGGCCACTGTAATAACTTTGAAGTAAAGAATGTGCTAGTACACCACTTTCATCGCTTTTTAGAAATGTATGTGTGCTGGTACATAACTTTAATCACTTTGCAGTTCAGCAGGTGTGCTACTGACCTACTTTAATAATGTTGCAGTAGTCTATTTGCAATGGCTTTGAATCGAAGCCATTGTGCTTCTGTACCATTGTAGTCACGTTGCAGTAAAGTGTTTGGCTATTTGGCCACTGTAATCTCTTTTCAGTATAATATTTGTGCTCCTCCACCATTGTAATCACTTCGAAGATAAGTTCTCAATTGTACAGCAATATAAACATTGAATTCTTTTGTGCAGTGTGACATGCCAACAATGCAGCTTTACAGTGCTCAACGTTTGGACTGGTTGGTTTGAAGAAAAGTGTTAATGTTACATCTAAAAAAACAAAGTTGGTATAAATCTCATTTATCAAAATTGAATTAACCTATTAGTTCATTGACAGCCTGGTAAAAAAGAAGCATCTGCAGATTATAGTAAAAAATGCAGTCTTTGTGGTTATTGAGAAGAATAGTTGCAGTAAAAATGTTAATAACCAAATATGGCATAAAAGTGCTTTAATGGTTGAGGATTTTGTACCCCAATGCTGCTCACATGTATGGTCTAAATCTTACCAGCAACATAGCTAGATCACGTCTTAGTAGCTTCTTTGTGTATGTGCGCATTGGACATACCTCCCTCTTGTAACAGGTATTTGCATAATTGTGATCAGTCAGGCAGCTGTTCTTAACCTTTATATGTAAATACTTTTCACTTTCTGCTTCTTGTGAGCGATTATGCAAAACACATAACTTTTTTTCTCTTCACCTTGACCTCTGCCCAGTGACAACTTTTAAACGAACCTGAATTGCACAGGTCCTTTTAATATCTTTTTATGCAAATACCACTGAATGAATGAATGAGATTTTTTTCCTATAGCACACGGCTACTCAAAAGAGTGTCCTAGCGCTTTTAGGTGTCCAGATGGGCATTATACTGAGGATTGTCCCCCCAAGTTCATTACTAACATCTAAATAGGAATGTTTTCAATTCTTTATTAAATGTAGCTTCCTCATAGATACATTTCAAGTATTCATTCAGTTTATTCCACAAACTTGCTGCTTTAGCTGTGAAGGAGGATCCTCACCTCCGTTGTTTCTGAAAACTGGGAACCACAATAAGACCTGCATAACTAGAGGAACGATAACCTCCCCAGGCTGTATGCCACAATGCGTTCATTCAGGTACAAAGGTCCCCTTTTATGGAGGGCTTGGTGTGTACCTAATGCCTTGCTGGACTGGCAGCCAATGAAGTCTTTCCCAAAATGGTGAGACCAAAGTACATTTTGGACTTTTAAAGAGTTACCGGACTTCCATATTCTGTATAACCTGTAACCTCTTGATTAGATATTCTGGTAGACCAAGGTACAGGACATTGGCATAGTCCAGCTTAGTTAAAATCAGTGACCTGAGCACTGTAACTTGGGCCTCATGGGGAAGCAAGAGAAGAAACTTATTCATCATGCTCAAAGCAAGTTTTCATCACTGCTTACACCGGTGCCCCAAACGAGAGCTGGACATCAAACATCACATCCAGATTCCTAGCCACCACCGTTGGAGAGGGCAGAGAGGGAACACTGTCAGGCCAGGCACCAACCCATCTTGGAATGAGGTCCTGCCGAAACAATAAGACTTCCATCTTATTAGGGTTGCACTGCAATCTATTGGCCTTCAACCAATCAAGCAGGGCCACCGTGCAGCTGCAGGATCCCCATCATACGCGAGCAGGAGTTGAGTATCATCTGCATGAGATGATCTTGATTTTATTGGATTCCACCAAATATGCCAAAGGACACATATACATGTTGAAGAGGGTGGGACTAAGGGAGGAGCCTTGCGGCACCCTTCACTTCAACATTTTTTTTCTGAGGCATAAGGCTTTATCCATATCACCTGCGCACATGCTTCCAGGAAGGAGCTCAACTAAGTCAGCACCGAACCGGTTACTCCCAGATGCTCTAACCTGTGCAGCAAAATGTTATGATCCAATGTTTTAACATGTCTACAGCAAGGGCGTGTTTGAATTCAGTCAGTTCACAAAGACCATATAATTAGGGCCTTGCAATATGTGCTAATTTCCTTATGTGAAATTACACAAAAATTTGGAAAAACTACGCAAAATTGCATGAAATTGCACAAAATGTCTATCTGCCATTTTGCACTATTTTATTTAGCGCAAAGTCTGTTTTTGCATCCCAAGATTACACAAGGGCACACTTCATGCTGAAAAAAATAGCACAAAGACACAGGTGCTGCTAATAAGATCCGCTTGTGTTCTGTACATTTGCTTTGTTCCATGCTTTTGTTTACCTGAATGAACCTCAGTTACCCTTTTTGGCATATTGTTGGAATTTCATAAGATTTCGCATAAAAAGCATAATGCAAAAAAGCCGTAAATTATGCAAATTTCACCTGAGTAGCTCAAATTTCGCCTGGGCCTACATATATTCGACATCAAAAAGAGCAATCAATGTCTCTGAAAGAAACAGGTTAGTGTTAGATTCCTTACCTTAGAATATCCCCAGGTGTCAGACTGGATCCGGAAAGTTTTGCGTAGCAGTACCCCTGTGCGTCGGTAGGCATCGTCTGTGGCTCCGCGTCCGTCGTCAGCGCCGAGATGACGTCTTCGGAGTACTTAGAAACCACCCTCACGCGCTGACGTCAGTTCTTTTTTCCGCGCCAGCAAGCGCAGATATGGAAAAAGCAGTACTCCTTAGTCAATTTTTGACTAACTTTTTCGATCTTTTTGATCCTTTTTCAAGTCGTAAGACTATCGGTGCCGGTAGCAATGCCCGGGTTCAAGCCCTGTGCGATTGCAACCGACTGATGTCGGTTACCGACCCCCATCGCAGGTGCCTGTATTGCCTTGGGGCCGATCATGACGACAAGTCGTGCCCCGACTGCCGGGCCTTGACTTTGAAGGCTAGGCGGGAGCGGTCCAGTAAGCGCCTTGAGCTCCGGCAGTCGGCCCCGCGCCGTTCACGGTCCAGGTCGAGGAGGAGGTCGAAGGACCGGTCGCGGGACCACAGTCATCGCAGCTCGGCGAGTCGACACCATTCGTCAGGCTCCAAGTCCTCAGGTAAGAGGCACAAGAAGTCAAAGAGACGACATCACTCTTCCGGCTCCCCCGACGCTCGCGCGATGCGGCCGGGGGTTCGGGCGACACCGCCCACGCGGTTCCACCGGAGCCGCTGCCAGCTCCACACCCGCCGGTCCCTGGGCTGAACGCGACGCCGGAGGAGATCGATGCCTTCCTCATGGCCATGAGGTCGCTCTCTCCTCTGTCGGGTCCCGCTGTGGTGCCTTCGGGCCCCCCGGCCCCGACTGGGAGGCCAAGCGGGCCGGGTGCTTCGACCCCGGCGCTGGCGGGTGCTTCGGCCCTGGCACCATCGACGACTTCGGTCCCGACGCCGCAGGGCCCCACCTGGTCCGGGTCCGGATCCGGGTCGCCGCTGGTCAACCTTACGACCCCTCAGCCGGCGCCGCTATCAGGAGATGGGAGGCAAGGGGGATTGGGAGGGGTCTGAGGACCCTCTGGCATGAGAGTGCCAGTTGTATCAGGACTGGACAGTGGATCTAGGGGAGGCCAGTGGTTTGGACACTTCGCCCGACACTGACTTTGTCTCCCTTCCTACCGTGGCTACGGATGAGGGGGCTGCTTACAGCGTGGTGCTGACGAGGGCGGCCAAGGCCTTGGGTCTTGAGCTCCCAGTCACGGCCGTGAGGACTAACCTCCTCACCGAGGTCCTTAAACTGCAGGCAAGCTCTTCGGAGCCTCTACTGCCGGTTAATGAGGCCCTTACTGCCTGCTACAGGTCCTCCAGTAGATCGGAACGTGGCCAGGCGCCACCGCCCGGCCCCGGGCGACCCTAGCTACCTCTCCACCCACCCCACCCCCGAGAGCCTGGTTATCCAGGCCTCTAACTCCGAGACCGCATTCCCGACTGCACCACCTGATCGGGAATCCAAAAGGTATGAGCAGTTCGGTAAGAAGCTGTTCTCCTCACTTAGTTTGGGGTTGCGGTAAATCAATACCGCTTGCCTTTTGGGCCGTTATACCCACTCTCTGTGGGACACGGTCGCGAACGTGCTGCTAGCTTGCCCGGAGGAGGCCCGGGTCAAACTCGCTCAAGCGCTTGCGGAAGGGCGGGATGCAGCACGGTATTCTATCCGATGTGGGCTGGATACCACGGACTCGCTGGGCAGGGCGACCTCCACGATGGTGGCGGTTCGCCGCCACGCCTGGCTGAGGTCCGCCAACTTTTCGGCTGATGTCCAGAATTCCCTCATGGACATGCCGTTTGATGGCCGTCATCTCTTTGGCGACAAGGCAGACAGTGCGCTTGAGCGTTTCAAGGACTCCAGGGCTACGGCCAAGTCCTTGGGCCTGTCGGGCCAGCGCCAGCAATCTTCTGCCTTTCGCTCCTTTCGTGGCCAAGGAAGGGGTGCCCCCTCACGTCCTGCCAGCCACGGGCCGCAGACTAACATCCAGCGTGGAGGCGGACGTGCTAACCACCGTGGCTGTGCCAGGGGACAGCGGCGAGGCCAGTTCGCATCCACCCCTGCAGCATCTGCCTCAAAGCCTTCCTAGTCCGAGCTTTCAGGCCCATTTGATGCTAGTGGGGAGCAGGGTTCGCCATCACCGCCTCCACTGGCACTCCATCACATCGGACAGGTGGGTGCTGCAAATCGTCCGAAGGGGCTACGCCCTCCCCTTCGAGGTGACCCCTCCAGCCATGCCACCGCAGTACCACCACGTGTCGGGGGATCACTTGCAACTTCTGCAAGAGGAAGTTATGGCCCTCTTGTCCAAGGGGGCCATTGAGCGCACTCCTGGGCCAGAAGTAGGGTGTGGTTGTTACTCCCACTACTTTCTGGTTCCCAAGAAGGGCAAAGGGGGCCTACGCCCTACCGTGGACCTGCGGAACGTCAACCGCTTTCTCCGGAAGTCGAAGTTCAAGATGCTGACTTTGGCTCAGGTCTTAGCTGCCCTAGACCCAGAAGACTGGATGGTACCATTGGACTTGCAGGACGCATATTTCCACATCCCTGTCCTGCCGGCCCACCGGCGTTACCTGCGGTTAACGGTAGGCCACGAGCACTTCCAGTTTACCTTGCTCCCCTTTGGCCTTACCAGCGCCCCTCAGGTGTTCACGAAAGTGATGGCGGTGGTCGCAGTCCATCTGCGCAGATTAGGGGTGTCAGTCTTCCCCTATCTCGACGACTGGTTGTTGAAGGCGGGCTCGCTCCAGACAGTCTTCAGCCACCTCCAGACTACGGCCGACCTCCTGCACCTGCTGGGGTTCTCCATCAATGTGCCGAAGTCACACCTGTGTCCCTCTCAGAAGCTCCTCTTCATCGGAGCGGTTCTGGACTCGGCGCAGTTTCGGGTTTATCCTCCCGAACAGCGGGTTCGGGATATTCAGGCTCTGATTCCGATCTTTCGGCTTTTATCCCGAGTCTCGGTCAGGTTGACGCTGCAACTTCTGGGGCTGGTGGCCTCCTGCATCCTTCTGGTGCATCATGCCAGGTGGCGGATGCGGGCTCCGCAGTGGGACCTGAAGTTTCAGTGGGCCCAGCATCAGGGCAACCTGTCCGACCACGTCCTGATCTCAGAGGGCACTGCAAGACAGTTGCAGTGGTGGCTCGCGGACCGCGATTGGGTCAACGGCAGATCCCTCTCCCTACCCCAACCGGAGCACATAGTAGTGACGGATGCGTCCCACCTGGACTGGGGGGTCCACATGGGAGAGGCGGAGTCCCAGCTCCATATCAACCTTCTGGAGCTGTGGGCGATCCGGCTTGCACTGAAGGCATTCCTTCCCTCTGTCCGGGGAAGTGTAATGCAGGTGTTCATGGACAACACCACCGCCATGTGGTACTGCAACAAACAGGGCGGGGTGGGGTCGTGGACCCTTTGTCAGGAGGCTCTGCTCCTTTGGTAATGGCTGGAACACCAGGGCGTCACCCTGGTGGTTCAACACCTGGCAGGTTCCCTGAACGCCAGGGCGGACGAACTCAGCCGCCGGTGCATGATGGATCACGAATGGCGTCTGAACTCGGACGTGGCGCAAGGCCTCTTTCAGGGATGGGGAGAGCCTTGGTTAGATCTATTCGCCACCAAAGAAAACATGCAATGTCATCAGTTCTGCGCGTTGGAATTTCCAAGGCAGCACTCGCTCTGAGATGCTTTTCATCGCGAGTGGAGCTGCGGTCTATTGTATGCCTTTCTGCCTTTACCACTTCTGCCCAGAGTGCTGAAGAAGATGAGGCGCGACCGGGCCCAAGTCATCCTTGTGGCTCTGGACTGGGCACGAAGATACTGGTATACCGAGCTACTCAGCATGTCAGTCGATCCCCAGATTTGTCTGCCTCTTCAGGAGGGCCTTCTGTCGCAGCAGCAGGGGACGGTCCTCCACCCGAACCTGTCCAGTCTCCACCTCCATGCGCGGAGATTGAGCGGCGACAGTTGAGGCCATTTGACTTGCCTCCTGAGGTCTGTGATGTCATTCTGGCAGCCAGGCGTCCCTCCACAAAATCGGTATACGCCTGCAGGTGGAACACATTTGTGGCATGGTGCACAGCAAAGGCTGTGGATCCCCTTTCTGCCCCCCTTTCAGTGGTTCTCCTCTTTCTTCTTTCTCTTGCCCAGCAGGGCTCTGCTCTGGGCGCTATCAAGGGCTAACTCTCTGCTATTTCAGCCTTTTTAAGGCTACCTGATCAGCCTTCTCTTTTCAAGTCCCCTGTTGTAAATAGATTCTTGAAGGGCATCACTCACATGTTTCCTCCTGTTCCTTTCGTAATGCCTCAGTGGGACTTGAACCTTGTTCTTATTTGATGTGCGCTCCTTTCAAGCCACCTCACAATTGCCCTCATCGTCTTCTCACTCTTAAGACTACCTTCCTGGTTGCCATCACCTATGCCAGGAGAGTGAGTGAGTTCCAGGCTCTTTCTTCAAAGCCTCCTTTCCTTTCTGTCCATCCGGACAAAGTTGTCTTGAGAACGCGTCCCTCTTTCTTGCCCAAGGTAGTCACAGCCTTCCACATCGGGCAGTTCATCACCTTGCCCACCTTCTTTCCACCTCCGCATCCCTTGAAAGAGGAAGAGCGGCTCCACCGTCTGGACCCAAAACGTGCGCTCTCATTCTATCTGGACCGCACATGTCAGTTCCGGGTGGACGACCAGCTCTTTGTTGGTTACGTGGGTGCTAAGAAGGGACGGGCAGTGCACAAACGGGCCATCTTTTGGTGGGTCGTGTTGTGCATTAAGGTATGCTACTCTTTGGCCAAAAAGGAGCCTCCTGTTGGGCTGAGGGCCTATTCCACTCCGTCCACGGCGGCTACCACTGCCCTGGGTCGGGGAGTCCCCTTGCAGGACATCTGTCAGGCAGCTACGTGGGCCTCGCTGCACACGTTCGCTAGACCCTACTGCCTGGACAGCCAAGTCCGTAGAGATGGCTTTTTCGGTCGTTCTGTTCTCCAAGACTTTCTGGTGTGATCATTGGTTCGCAGACCCACCACCAGGGTTGGTATTGCTGGGGTATCTATTCTAAGGTAAGGAATCTAACAATAACCTGTTTCTTTCAGATGCACAAGTTACTTACCTTCGGTAACGATATATCTGTAAGAAACAGTAGTTAGTGTTAGATTCCTTACCGCCCCACCCATCCTCCCCGTTCTGCGAACCGCTATCTAGGGTTAAGGTTCTTCCCTTTGAGGGCCCTAGTTTCATGGCACCAGTGTCGGTTTTTCTCATGGCTCTGCGTTCCTGGCGCAGAAAAGCTGTGTATAAGAACTGACGTCAGTGTGCGAGGGCGGCGTCTAAATACTCCGACAACATCATCCCGGTGCCGATGATGGACACGGAGCCGCAGACGCCGCCTACTGACGCGCAGGGGTACTGCATCGCAAAACTTTCAGAATCCAGTCTGACGCCTGGGGATATTCTAAGGTAAGGAGTCTAACACTAACTACTGTTTCTTACAGATATATCGTTACCGATGGTAAGTAACTTGTGCTTCAGTCCCTAGTGGGCGAATTGCGCTGGCGCTTTCTCAAGACCATAAAAAGTAATCACTAGGTCATAGTTGCCCTTTGTTGCATGGGTATTTTAAGGTGGTGTGAACTGAATAAAAATAAATTAAAAAGTCCAGTTCAATTGGATTTTATTAAAGAAACAGACAAACAGAGCCAAGTTCAACTGTATTACAAATAATTTCATGTAAAAAAAAGTTATTGCTCATCTGTTATTTTATTTAAATAGAACTTTCTACTACGGATGAGGCGTTGAAGCACTTTACGACGAGGAGCACGTTACTCTGGAACCCAATGTGAGCGGTATTGTGATCAGTCGTGCTATCAAGAAAAAAATGCATGCTTTTATTCCAGTGATAGATTATGTTAATACAAGTTAGGTGTGGTCATTAGTGGGGACTAAAAGGTTTCAGGTGAATGATTAGTGAGATAGGTAGGCTGGTAATGTTTGACTACAGGCATAGGGTTTTAAAGAGGAGAGGTTGTGACTTAAGAAATGAGGTATCAGCCAATTGCAGAATTGCAGTAATGATTAAGGCAGACACATATGTGACTGAGATGAGGCTATACTCAGAAATTGAAGGCATATCGAGGTTGTACTATTTTGGAACCACTCCAGGAACACTTAAAAAACTTGCCGCCTAGTCCAGCTTCAGATTTGGACACGCGTATTGCCAATCTGGATGTCTGGATCAGCCAGGCCATGGAGGCATTGTCCCCTTTGAAGCCTATTAAAACCCATAGGTCAGCACCATCAGCCCCCTGGTATTCTGATGATCTTCGTCAGAAAAAAGCCTTGTGTAAAGCCCTGGAACGAGCCTGGAGGCAGAAGTATTCCTTGGAAAGTAAAGGTATTTACAGGACGGCCCTTAAGGAATACCGTAGATTGATTGTGGAGCATAAAAGGGCCTATTTGGCCACTAGAATCAATAAAGCCAGCAATGGCGCCAAAGAGATTTTCCGCATTGTTAGATCCTTTACGCTGACTCGGAGCCAGCCCGCCTCCCAGTCTCTCTGTGATAAACTATCGGAATTTTTTGAGGAAAAAATAGAAACTATATACGCCTCCTTCCCCAAAACCAACTCCTCAGGATTGGAGGAGGTATTGATTACTCAGAATCTGCTGTCCCCCGTCCTCTTAGAATTTGCAAATATCCCAGAAGAAGACACCCTTGTAGAATTACTTAAGTGTAAATCTGGATCACTCAATGATCCCTGGCCGGCGAAGCAATATAAGGCTCTGGCTGCTCTTCTCAATCCTTTCCTCAACTCCATTTGGAATGAATCCTTGAGAACGGGTAGGTTTCCTGATGAATGGAAGCATGCCTCCTTAGTTCCCATTCTGGAAAAGCCCAATGGGGATCCAGACAACCCAAGTAATTACAGGCCAATATCCCTCCTGTCAGCCCCTGCAAAGATCCTGCAAAAACTGGCACATTCTCAGCTTGCCAATTACATAGAGTCCCATGGGCTTTTGCATGATTCTCAGCATGGCTTCCGGTCTGGCCATACCACGGAGTCAGCCCTGATCGAAATGGCTGACTCGGTGAGATGGACGCTGGACCACGGGTCGAGGGCGGTGTTAGTGCTGCTGGATCTTTCGCAGCATTTGACACCGTCTCTCATAAGATTCTGCTGAAGAGGTTAAGGGCTCTGGGCATAGGCGGTACCGTGCTGAAGTGATCACCTTTTTATCTGATCGTACTCAGCAGGTATACACCCCCCTTATACATCTCCCGCCAGACCACTTAAATGGGGAGTTCCCCAAGGTTCTTCCCTGAGCCCGCTCCTCTTTAATATCTATTTCACCCCCCTTGCCGAAATGATTGCACAGACCGGTGTTAAAACTACCTCCTATGTTGATGACATTCAACTTCTCTTCACCTTCGATGAGCCCACTGTTTCGGCATTTGATCCCCTGAAATCCTGTCACAGGGAGATATCGAAATGGATGGACTCTAATTCTCTGAGACTCAATGCAGGAAAAACGGAGCTCCTGTTTTTTAACTCACTGTCCCCTCTGGAACCCAGCCTATGGTGGCCGGAAGATTTGAGTCAAGCCCCCATACCTAAAGACTCAGTTAAGAACCTTGGGGTCCGCTGGGACATTCATCTTACTTTTAGTGCCCAGGTGCAAACAGTAGCAGCTTCCTGTTTTGCTTCAAAACAATAAAAAGGCTTATTAACTATCTGCCTACCGACTGCTGTAAGACTGTGGTCCTTGCATTGATAATCTCCCATCTCGACTACGCAAATGCGCTCTACCTAGGCCTTACGGCTGGTCTATGTAACAAACTTCAGACTGTCCAAAATGCTGCAGCTCGTCTAGTTGAGGGAATTCCTCCCAGACAACATATTACCCCACACCTTTGCAGATTACATTAGCTTCCCATCGCTAAGAGATGTGAGTTTAAAGCTATGACTCTGGCCTACCGAGCCATGAAGGGAAAAGGACCAGCCCACCTGAAAACTAGCTTATGTCCCTACCATAACTCCAGAACACTGCGCTCGAATTCCCAACTTCTTCTGGTTACCCTCAGATTTTAAAAAACCTGATCGGGAGGGAAAACGTTTGAAGTTTGTGCTTCTCAGCGCTGGAATAAGCTCCCATTAACCCTCCGTGCATGTCAGACAGAATCCGTATTTCGCAAGTCCCTCAAGACCCACCTCTTTGGCCTATAACTAGGTATCTCGCGTTTTCTGCTGCCAGATCTATTAGCGCCGGGACACCCCGTTGGGGCAGCTGCACGCTTTATAAAATACACAAATAAATAAATAAATAAATGGAAGGTAAGAAGAGGGTCACTCTGAAGAACGCAAGGAGTGGTAATAAGTTAAGGTCAATTTTTCATGGAGAATTTTAGGAGTATGGTGGAAGACGACTTTCTGAGATAGCAAGCAATCGGTGGATGTAAGATCTAGAAAGAAACAATATTATATACAGTGCTCCATATCCAGGTCAGACAGCTTAAACGTGATTTCAAGTGTACACATTATTTGAACATTAAAAGCCTGTTGTGTACCAAGCCTAGGACAGCACCTTTAATCATAGTCTGTAAATAAAGGTTTTTTAACTTACTCACAAAAAATGTATTTGGTCCGGGCTGAAATTGTCTCACTAATGTACATTCAGAGTTTTACCCTGTTAAATAATCCCATTCAATTGTATGTTGTGCATATTTGTGGCCATGTAGTATACACATTGTATGTATAACGGAAGCAGAGTGATGGAGGCCTGTGCGATCCAATTTTTGTAAGACCCTGCCCTGCTTCTGTGCACTAGCTGAAGATGATGATGTTTTCGCAGGTAGTGGAAGTGTCAGGAGAGATGCAGGAGGGAGGAGACCTAGAGAGTGAAGCGAGGGCAAACTAGACAGGGCTCCTATAGAAATTCAATGATGTCCTTTTGCTGAGAGGAACTTCTGACTAGCCTTCCTGTAGCACTGCCACTTGGTAACTGGTGGGGGTGAAGTGGGCTGCAGTCTCTGTTTTTCAGAGTGAGAAGTGTCTTTTAGGTAAAACCACTCCTTTGTGTCCTTCCTGGTCTATACCTTTGTGGCAGCTTATAGCTAGGTGCAGCTAGTTCACACTACTTTGTGCCTCTGTTGTGAGGGCTCCAGGCTGGAATCTTCCCTGCTGTGAGGAGCAGCAATCCACACAAAGGCTGTGTTCGTAGAACAGTGTAGAGAGGCAATTGAAAACAAAAGCCATCACAAACCAGTTCACCTGCCTGCAGAATTGGAAAAAATAACACTTCATAGTTTTTTCCGAGAGGGTTTATGGAAAAACTTCAGGAGAGTGTGTGCAGCACTCCTGCTTAAGACCAACGTCTGCCACTAATTTCAAGGTCATTCTGGGTATTTAATGGCTATTGTTTTCACAGTGGAAGGTACAAAACAGCAGGTATAAAAATGGCAGAGCATCACAAACAGCCAAATGACGGCTTTCACCATGCAAGGCCCTTACATTGTTTACAAATGCATACATTTGCGCTCAAGCAGTTTTGCTTGGGTTAATAGCAATTAAGAATGTAATGTCAATCAGCAGACATGTTACAAATCAATACAAAGAAAGTACAGTGTGCAAAAGCAGCTCTTCGATCTAGAACTCAAACATTTAAAATCATGGCAACATCATAGCATGAGACAATGGCATCCCCCTCTCAGCCCAGGCTACAGAACTTCCAAATCCCCTGAAAAAATAGCACTGCCTAAAGGGCATGCAGATTGCAAGCTGTCTTTGAACTGCCTTCGGAGCAGGACGTGGCCTGTGCAGGTAAGAGCAGTGGAGCCGGGGGTGGGGCGATTTTAACAGACGACGATGAGGGGAAATTAATTATTTATTTAATTTTCCCTCATGGTCGTCTGTCGAATCCCCCCAACTCGGCCCCACCGCTCTTACCTGCAAAGGGCCGTGGCTGCTTATGAGCGGCTGATGAGATTTTGCCTCTGTCTGTGGATGCTCGCACCGGGAGGTCATGCTTTCTGGCATGTTTGTATCTCTTATGACTCAGTAAGAATCAACTATAAGATATAAGCCGGACCCTCCACATGTAAGTGGTTCCATAAGTGACCTGTGAGATGAGAGCTTTATGAGCAGCCCTCAATTGTGGTTGTGGTGGGAGGTTTTTTTTTGTGTTTTTTTTATTTTCCTCATTTAGCAATATTGTGGAGTTGGAGGTGTCGGGGGCCCATTTCCCTTTCTATTCAGCCCTTCCGGGGTTGCTCCTGGGTAAAAGCAGCATGTGCATGGAGAATTTATTTTTCCCCTTTGTTCTTGAGCCCCTTTTTGTCCACTTCCAGCGCAAATCGGTTTTGGGTTCACCTATTCACTGACTACTCCTTCAAGCTCCCACTTGAAAGCTTTTATTGCGTTGCTTAATCATATGACCATATCATACATTTCCCCTCCTTTAATTTGTAAGATTGTGATTTTCCCATATACTCCAAAATGTATATCTCTTTCCCATGTTCCCACTCCTATCTAACTTATTTAATCTTTGTACGGAAGCTAGCCACTCTTTATGTGTTGGAGGTATACTTTTCACCCACTTGATACATATTTCCCTATAAAGAGAATATTTTCCTGATCTTTACTCAACTTGGGTGTTCCTAATTCGTGCTGGGTTTTCCCAAAAATAACCAAATCTATACTCACCTCCACCTGTCATCCCAACAATTTAGTCAAGGTCTTACCCGTCTCCTTCCAAAATTCCTCGAGTTGGGGACACTGCCGAAACATAAATAGGTCATCTGCACCCACTTTTCCGCACTTAGGACAGCTTCTCCCCCTTTGGCCGTTGATCTTTGATAGCCTCTTTGGCGTTCAGTACTCTCTGTGGATGGTGAATAAATGGTTCCTTCTCAGTTGTGCAGATTTCACAATTTCCAACAAGTAGCCATAGATACTTGCAATTCATGTTGGATATCCAGCTCCGGCAGTACTCTTTCCCAAATCTCGACTGGAATTTTTTAGTCTTCCTCCACTTCTTGTATCAGTGCCCTGTACCAGTATGATATTTCTTTTTCGCTGATCTTGTTCCCCTATATTATTTCCTCTACTATCCCATTTCCGTCGTGGCTATCCTTCAGATTTTTGATCCAGCTAGTTAATTGATAGTACTTGAATCTCGAGATTGTGCCCTTTGTCAGTTCATTCAGGACTTCCCATTCTATGACAGAGGTTTGTACCACTAGCTTTCCCCATCTTGTAATGTTGTTTTCCCTCAGGGGATTTGCTAGCCTGTCTTTTAGACATTCTTGGGTTCCTGGGGAGTCCCAGATGGGTGCATATCTGCTATAGTATGGTATTTTGAGTGTTATTCTTATTTGGTACCAGAGTTTAGCTGCCGCCTTCAGAGTCTTTAGTTTTATTTTTTTTTAAATATTTGGGGTGACCAAATTTGTATAGATAGTGGCTTCCTTCCTTGTTAGCTGCCGCCTGCAAGTATTCCGGGTATAGGTCAAAGCTCCCTAGCAATTCCTTGATGCTTTTAAATTGGAACACTCTACAATATTGTAGGATATCTGGACTGGCAATCCCTCCTTGTGTCTTATTCCTCCTTAACACCTTGAATGCTATAGCAATTCTCCCTCTTTGCTGAGGAGTTCTAAACACCATGGATCATGACGAGCTCAGCTCGTCATGAGCACACGAGCAGTGTACTGCATGACGAGCTGAGCTCGTCATGAGCATGGAAGGGGTTAACTTATTCCAGGCTATCCTTGCCCCTTTAGTGGCCCAGATAAAACTACTTAATTCTCCTTGCAGTTTTTGTATCCGGTCTATTCTAAATTCCAATGGGATGGTACTAAACAAATATGTACATTTTGGGAGTTTTGCCATTTTAATTATGTTAGATCTTCGTATAAAGGTCACAATTTTAGTAGTTTCTTAACTTCTTTGTAAATCCTCTCGAGGTTCAGGCTTGCTATCGCCTTTATGTCTGTAGTGAGGTCTATACCAAGATATTTTATTTTATCCTTTACTCGTAAGTCCTGAGAGTCGTTGTTCCATTCTAGGATTTCCGTCTTTAATTAGTTTGCTTGGTACCCTGATACATTTCCATATATTTCCAAGATTTCTTCAATTTTTGGGAGAGAGACTGCTAGATTGCTGATAAATACCATCGGATCATCCGCAAACAGTGCAACCCTTTTCTCCCATCCCTGTTATTTGAATGGTATTATATCTTCCTCTTCCCTTAGAAGGCACGCTAGTGGCTCGATATACAGATCGAAAAGTAGTGGGGATAGCGGGCATCCTTGCCTTGTACCTATTTTGATCATTATTTTATCCGTTAAAATGTCGTTCACTAGAACCTTGGCTAAGGGGTCTTTATATATCTGTTTAATTGCACTCTGACAGGTGTCACCCAAGTCGAATTTGACAAGAGTTGCGTTTAAAAAAGGCCAGCTCACCCTGTCAAATGCTTTCGCAGCGTCCAGGGTTAAAATTGATAGGGGAATTGAATGCTGTGTTGCTGCATCAATTGCACTTATATAAGTTCATGCGTGAGTTCTTGTATATGCCTCCCTTTGATGAAACCTTTTTGGTTTGGGTGTACTACCAAGCCTGCATTGTTTCCTAATCTTTTCGCTAACATTTGTGCATAGACCTTTAGTCTGCATTTGAAAGTGAAACCGGTCTATAGGACTCGCATTTTGTAGAGTCCTTCCCTGGTTTTAGTAAGACGCTAATGATTGCATCATTCCAGGAGGATGGAAGATCTCCTTTCCCTATAAAAACTTCATTGAGTAGTTCTGTCAAAGGGGTGGCCAATGCTTCTCGCAGTTTTATATATAGCTCATTTGGGAGTGTGTCAGGGCCTGCTGCCTTGCTTTTTTTTATCCTTTCAATGCTTCCAATAATTCCTCTCTGCTAATACTTTGGTTAAGCTCTGCTCTTTGATCCTGTGATGCTGTTGGTAATGTTATCTCCTGCAGGACTGAATTTATCTGTTCTTCCGTGGCTACGGTTCCTTCAGAGTACAAATTGTTAAAAGATTTTACAAACTTTTGCCTGATTCAATTTTCTTCCGTGGCATACCCTTGCTCTTCTTTTTGTATTTTTACTCTCCTGTTACGTGTTACGTCTGTTTTCAGTTTCCAGGCTAATAGTTTCCCATATGCTTTGCCGTATTCATAGTGTGATATCTTGCTAGCCTCCCATCTGTCCCTTACTATTGATTCAAGGATATCGGCCAGATCATTCTTTTTCTTCTTTCTCATCTCCTCAATATACATTTTTTCTTGCATGGTAACAGTGCTTTTATTTAACTCCCCTTCCAGAGATGTTATATTTTTTCCTAGCTCGCAGATCTTATTTCTTTTAGTTCTGTTCTTATGCGCTGCGAGACTAGCTATTTTTCCCCTGATATAGGCCTTATATGCCTCCCAAGCGATTTGTTTTGTGGTCTCTTCTTTGTTTATTTGGAAGAACTCCTCAGTGTCTCTTGTTAGTGCTTCTACACATGTTCTGTCTACAAAAATAGCTCTGTCTACTGTCCATCTGGGGGAAGACATGGAGCAATTTAGCGTAAGGTGCAAGATCACTGCTGAGTGGTCCGATAAATGTGCTGGTATATGTTCTATCCCTTGTGTGAATTTTAATAGGCCCCTATCTATTAAAAAAGAATCTATTGTGTATGCATGGCCCAACCTTTTATTTTGCAGTGTAAATTTGTGGGTCTTATCTCCTTTTTCTCTCCATATGTCAATAATCCCTAGATCTTTGATACAAAGACTCACCCACTCCCTCATTTGAGGTAGATTCGGGCATTCTTAGCTGGATATCGGTCTTTCTTTGGGTCCAGTAAAATATTAAAATCTCCCCCCATTATTATGGGTGCTTGCGAAGATAAAAGTTGAGAGTAGATTTTTTGGAGTGGCTCTGGGTCGTCCTGATTGGGACCATAATATTCGACTATTGTGCATAAATTATTGTGTATCCTCGCTTTCACCACTACCCATCTTCCTTTCTTATCTACCTCTGTAGCTTCAATCCTAGCTCTCAAAGATTTTTTACATAAAATCGCTACCCCTTTTACACAGCACTCTTTATTTGTACAGACACATGTTCCTACCCATTTCTGATTCTTCCGAATTTTTTCCCATTCTTCCTTCAGTAGGTGTGTCTCTTGAAGTATCATTTCGCAATCCATTATTTTTAAGTATTCCAGGATTTTTGCACTTTGTTTTCTTATCCTGAGCCCATTCACGATCCATGACATAATATTAACAGGCATTTAGGTCGTCCCCTTTGATGTGCAACCGGTTTGGTAAGACCATTATGCCTCTTGTAAAATTTTCCTGGGCCCCTTCTCCCTTACATTGCTTAGTTAGGACATTTTTAATGTTTTCCCCTATTTTGCTCCCCACCTTGTGCATTTATTTTGTTTTTTGAAATTTTCCTGTGTGATTTTCTTTCCCTCTTTGCTCTCACACGGAGAAGCCTCCCTTAGCCTTCTTCGGGCATTTCTCTGCCTTTTTTGTGCTCCTCACCCTTTTGTTACACCATACATCTGGTTAAGTTTATTATGTAAGATCCTTTGTATGTGCCTTGATACGTTCTATGAAGTACTCCACCTCTTTGGGGATCTCTTATATTGTGCATCCTATTTTCCCACATTATTCTTAGTGAGGCTGGGAAACACATCTGTACTGTTGCCCCTAAGGATTTCTGTTGTTGTATGTACTGGCCAAGCTGCCACTGCCTACCCTGCGTTGTTTTTGAGATGTCGGATCTGATTCTACAAGACCAGTTGCTTTTTGAGAATGATCCCGCTTTCAAACCCTCGCTTAGGATCCTCTCTTTGAGAGTGTAGGTTTTGAAGTTCATCAGGATTTTCCTTGGATTTTTCTCTAACTTTTTTTCCCCAAATGGATTATGGTGGATACTTTGAATATCTTCTGAGAGATCGACTGTCTTTGTCCAGGGAATTCATTCTTCTAGTAGCTTATTCGTAAAGCTTGTGATATCTTCCCCTTCCATGCCTTCTAGGACATTAAGGATTCTGAGGCTATTCCTCCTGGCCTGGTTCTCTGTGGACTCCATTCTATCTCTTATCTCGTTTTCTTTAGTTTTGAGCTGGTTTTCTATTTGGCTCTACTTTTTCGTTAAGTACCCCTACTTCAAATTCCACCGAGAGGTGTGACTCTATCCATAAGCATATTTATTTTTTGGTCTAATACTTTTCACGCTTCCTGGATCTTTGTCTGATTTGTCTCTGATATTGCAAAGTTACACCTCATTTCCTTCATCATGGTTTCCTTCATTTTTTCCATACTGTCTTGAGATTGCGTGCCCGCAGTTTCAAAAGGTTTTTCCTTTAAGGCTTCTGCAGCTGGCTCTTGTTGATCTTGTTGGTCTTGTGACATTAATGCACTATACCTGTTACTGTCTGTTGACATTGTAATTGCTGCTTCCTCTCTGAAAGCTTCTACTTGTACCTTATTCTGATCAGTGTTGTTGGACCTATCGATCTTCTGTTTTTCCTGGACTTTGAAGAAGGACCTTAGAGATGGTGTTATCTTTTGTTTTGTCGAGCCCAATGTTTTTCGTTTGGCTTTACTTGCTCTAGAAAGAGGAATTTGCGGTTTCCCTACTGCTGTGGGCTTCTTTTTTTTCTTTGTACTTTTGGGGATTACAGGGGGAGTCACAGCAGGGAGAGGAGTGGGTGTTTTAGCACTTGGGCACTGCTTTTCTTTTGTTTGTAACTGTTTACTTCCATTTCTTCAACAAGGAGGTGCTTACTCCTTAAACAAATCCTCTTTCCTCCCCAAGTTGCCTTTTTTACTTTGTTCCTAGTGTTTTCAATAAGAGGGGGAAGACTGAGTCCGTTTCTAGCTTGTTTTCCACATTCCATTCAATGTTTTCCACCTCCACCTCCTCCAACACTTTAGACTGTGCTTTAGCCTACTCTGGTTATTTTATATCAAACAAGCTTTTAGCATGCTTTTTAACACCCCATCTACCCCTAACTGTACTGCCCGATCCTCTCCCCCTTTCACTTATGCTTGGTACTTTCTGCACCCTTCACATTCTGCCTCGTACGCCATTAACACACTAACCACGATGCGGGGCTTGCAGCAGGGGTCCTTTCCTCCCTCTGGAGAAGCCGGCAGTCCCCATGTCTTCCCCTTGTATGGGACTCTCGCGGCGGCCCTCCTACAATTTCGGCACGCCGTTGCCGCCTCCGCCTGACAAGCTCGCGCTGGAGTGCGTCACCCCCTCCAGCTCCACTTGTGGCTGTTTTGCTGTGCTGGTCACCAATTTCCTTTCTCCAACGCTGGCAGGACAGCCTTTCAGCCTCCCACTGGTGCTCCGCCCCCTATGCTCAACTCGCCTCCACCCCCTATGCTCGACTCGCCTCCACGTCCGGCTCTGGAGCTAATTTTGCTTTTACTCGTTTTCCTTCAGTTTTTTTTTATATAAACCTCTGCCGAGTGCTCAGTTCAACTTCATACGCCTGGATCCTATTTTTCGCTTGCTTCCACAATCAATTCATGCGTGAGTTTTCAAAAAGGGTTTGGAGTTCACGACTGAGCTCTCTAGCTGGCCGCCATCTTCTCCTCCTCACCCTGTGATGGGAGGGTTACGGAAACCTAGGATACAAAGATTGCCTCAGCCTACCCTGCCAGGGGTCTCAAATTGAACCACTGGTAACACAAATATCCCACATTTCACTGAATCCGAAGGTATCTGTATGTTGTACAGAAACCATTACTGGCATCACCCAACAACAACAAAGCGCCTCGAGGAAGGTGCACATGCACTCAAGCACCTCACAGACAGGACCCTGGTACCCCAGGGCCCATGCAACTCAGAGAGAGGGGCTCAGAACCCCAAGGAGGCAGGTACCCAAACAAATGTTTTAAGCACCGAGATCCTCCAATTTGCATGTACGAACACATTCATTGCAATGGACCCACATACTGGATTCCTTTTGCCCATCCATGCACCCTTTCCAAAGTGGAGTAGGAGCTAGAAACCTACTACCTAACTCACCCCACTCACACATAGTCCACACCAGGCACCAAGGGAGCAGACAAACTACCAACCCGGACATGCATGCCCCAGTCAACACTTCTCTGTTAAATACTACAGACCCTCATCAGATCCTCAGCAGGCCCTCACCCTTTTGGGGCACCAGCAATCTAGGGGCATAGGGGGGGTTAGTGGCTCCACTTGCCCCCTGTGCACTTTACTCTTGAGGGATTACCTACTACAGCTCCCATGCTGGTCCCCATACAACTCCCAGCCCAAATGGACCTCCCCCAGCCTCATCAAGTAGGATGAGGATGCAAAAACACATTGGACCTTCGAATGGAGTGTAATTCTGCAAAAGTTCCTGTGGAAATCTATGACTTGTATAGATTTCCAGGACTACTTTTCTTTTAGCAATTTTGCGATCTATTATTGTGCTAAAATTCTACTCCATCACTAAGAGGAACCAATTAAATTACCACATGTCTGACTTTTTAAAAGATGGTTGTGAAGCATTCCATTGTAGCTTCACCCAGAATTACACCTTAGTGAGCTTACGACTATGGCTCGTATTTAGAGTGCCAACGTGTTTTGATGTGGCAATACCTCATAGGAAAATAACAGTTTTAAATGTGCTATATTTCCAGAGTTTGATATTGCTGGCTGATTCCGAGTTAGGGAGGTCCGAAGGAGGCATAACATTTGGCATCAAGGTTTGGGCACCTGGTTACCCCGCATTTTGCTTCTTTCTTACCTTTTTTCCAGCCAATCTCTATTTTTTGTTGCAAAGATGCAGAGCAAAACCCACTCAAGAATGTGGTAAATCTGCACTTCTTGTAATTCCTATTCATGTGCAAACTTTCATTTGCATCCAAGTTGGGCTTACCGGGGCAGTCTGTAATGACCAAACTCTCAGAGGCTTATTTACAAGCCCAGTGTGCCGTTGGAATGTCACTTTTCTTGGCATTCTGGCGGCGCACAGTGCAGACCCATATTTACTATGCCACATAAAACCACCCTGCTTGGCTTTTCATGGCCTTGTCAATGTGGTGTAAGTCTCTGCATTCCCTCACACTGCCTCGGGTAGGCATGCCTTGTGGTTTGTGGTAGGTGTTCCCACTTAATGCCCATGGTTATCGACACATTCCCAGATTTACAACATAGCGTAGATCTGGTAATGCATCAAAACCCTGCACCTCCCGAGGGATAGCGTAACTGTTGTTTTTTTTAAAAGGAAGGTGTCCCTTCCTGGACAAAAACAACCTGATTTCAATGCAGGCACCCTTGCACCATGGTTGGCACTAAGCAGCCATGTGTGCACCAGTGGAATGTATGACATTATAATGCAAACTATTACAACGCATACCTTTACACTGCGGTCAATACAACGCTGCTTCCATTACAACGCATGCCATTACAACACAAGCCATTACAATGCATATTCCATTACAACAAAAATAACTATTATACCACTGCCAGGTACTTACCTCAGGGTAGGTGCTGGTCAGTGAGGGATATACATTGTAATGGATCCTGCGTTGTATTGACTGCATTGTGAAGGCATTGAGTTGTAATGCCTGCGTTGTAATGGATGTTTCCCCACCAGTGCAGTGTAAGAGTACAGGAAAGTGCCGTATCTCATAGATACAGCATATTCCTGACCTTTTTTATGCAGGGCAGCTCGTAAATGAGGCCTTCATTTGCCATCAGGTAACAACACGGAGATTGGCTCAAGAAAGGGAACTTTGAAATATGCTTGCGTTGCAATTGAATTTCTTCCCAGTAACTTCCAGTAAAAAACAATTACCTGTAACAGGGACTCTTTCTTTGGTGTCAGTGCTAATGGAAATGTGCCACCAATTTATTTTGTGTCCCTTATAAATAGATTGTTTAACTTCTGATAATACTTAGTGGAATAAAGAGATTTTGAGCCCCATCCAATAAGTCAAAACATTGTGTATGAGAGTATCCATAAATCGCAAAGGTGACATTTTATTTTATTTTTTTATTCATTGAATTTATAGGGCCCAACAGCTACCCAAAAAGTGTTTCCCGGCGCCTGGATGAAGCTGAATACAGAGGAATCATGGTGAAAGACATTACTGGTTAAACAACCAGGTCTTTAAAGATTTGCGGAAACCGGTATAGATGGTTTCTTTGCGGATAGTGATCGGGAGGGTGTTCCAGAGCATTGGGCCAAGATAAGAAAAACACCGGCCACCCATCCTAGCGAGACTGAACCTCGGGACTGTACATTTTTCAAGAGTGGCAGAACGAAGGTGGCGTGTAGGGATGCAAGGCTGGACAAGAGACTGCAAGTATTGTGGAGCGGAACCCCATTTGATCTTAAACATGAAGCTGATAGCCTTGAATTTTATGCGGTTTTCCACTCTGAGCCAGTGCAGATCACGGAGATGGCCAGAGATGGAAGTGGTACTAGGGACTCTGCAAAGAAGTCTAGCTGCAGAGTTTTGTACCAGCTGCAGTCTACGGGTCACAGCCTTATTTGGCCTAGAAAAAGGGCATTCCCATAGTCCAGCATTGAGGTGATAAGGGCATGGACCACAGTTTTCTGGGTGGCATTAGGTAGCACCCAAGGGATCTTCCTAAGCCATTTTAAGATGGTGAAGCAAATAGCTGTGACCTTGACTGCATGATTATGCATGGACAGGGAATCATCGATGTAAACACCTAGGTTCCGGACATTGCTGGAGGGGCACCCATCTCAGCGGGCCAATGAAGCGGACCCCATAGATTTTTCTCCTTACCAAGGATGAGAACCTCAGTTTTTTCCCCATTAAGTTTCAAATAGTTATGGTTCATCCATGCTGCAATACGCCTAAGACCCAGCTGAAGACAGGATGTGGAGTGGGGGTCAGAATGTGAAAGTGGGAAGATGATCTGAGAATCATCGGCGTAAGTAAAAAGGGTCAGACCGGTCTGTTCTGCAATGTCAGCTAGAGGCCTGACATACAAGGTAAAGAGCATGGGACTCAGTACAGAGCCCTGGGGTACCGTGTAGGGTGAGGGATAGACATCAGAGCTGTCTGTAGCCGAAAAGATCTGAAACGTGCGGTCGTCCAAAAAAACCAATCCAGTCTAAGGCAGAGCCGCATATGCCGAAGGACCTCAAAGTGTTGACTAATAAGGGATGAGATATTGTTTCGAACGCCGCGCTGAGATCTAAAAGTATGAGTGCGACAGTGTCTCCAATATAGAGGTGATGGCGTAGTCTCCCTGTGACCCCCAACAAGGTGGTCTCCGTAGAAAATCCTGTTCTGAACCCAGATTGAGTAGGGTCAAGAATTTTGTTAGTCTCAATAAACTGGGAGAGATGATGGTGAATGTGTCTTTCAAGAATTTTGGAGAAGACAGGCAGAAAGGAAATTGGTCGGTAATTAGCAGGAACAGTAGGGTCTGCATTGGGTTTCTTTAATAGTGGAGTCACCATAGCATATTTCCAATGATCAGGGACTTTGGACTCAAGTAGGGAACACTTTAAAACATTTAGGATGACAAGCATATGGGAGGGAGCAAGTTGCTTGAGAACTGAAATAGGTAACAGGTCGTTAGGGGAGCCAGACTTAACTCTGTGTAAAATGGTAGCTAAGGTGTCTAAGTCAAGAATGGGCCAGGAGTCTAAAACGGGGTAAGTAGTGCGAGACTCCATGACTGATACTGTGTGTGATGTGGTAACAGTCAGACTAGGAGAGGATAAAGTGTGATTATTGGTAGGGGAAAGTAGATGCAAAGGCCTGCTTGGATGAGAGTTGCCTATTTCCAGATATATCTTTTCGATTTTGTGTGTGAAGAAATGAGCAAGATCATCACACTGAATTTTATTTAATGGCAAGGGGTTTAACGTGCTTTCAGACCCCGCAAGCTTTTTTACTAGACTGAAAAGAGTTTTTGAGCAGTTAGCCGCATCAGTAATGGTCTTGGAAACAAAATTGGCTCTGGTAGTATTGCAAAGGTATGGTAGATTTTTTTCGCCTTTTTATAGACATCTTTGAGGTCCGGCGCAAAGCTTTTCCTCCATTTACGTTCCAATACTTTGCATTTGGATTTTTCAATTTTTAAAATGTCATTAAACCATGGGGCCGGGGAGCGATGGTGTACAAGTTTTTTGTTGGTCAAGGGAAGACAGAAGTCTGTAGCATTGGAGAGCCAGGTATAAACATTCTTAGAGAATGTAACTACATGAGAATCAGATGAGGGGAGATTAGAACATAGTAAGTTGTTAAGAGCGGTAGGGTCAATTTTTTTCCAGTCTCTTGGCAGTCGTGAGAGAAGGGAATGAAGACAGTGAGGTGGGAGGAGGAGAGATCTTGAACATTAATAAAAAATTATCAGACCAGTGAATAGGTGCTGCTGGAGCGCAGTGAATCTAGGGGAGGCTGGAGAAAATGGGGTCAAGAAGATGTCCTGCTTTGTGCGTAGGGCCAGAGTTACAAAGATTACTATTCATGGCGGCGAGATCAGAGATTAAATTGGAGCATATGGAATTAGAAGAATTGTCCAAATGGAGATTACAATCACCAAGTAGTGAGATGTTTTTAGAACTCATGAGTAAAGGGGATAGAAAACCAGGTAGAGATATAGCCGATGAGGCAGAAGGGACCGGCGGGCGGTAGACCAATAAACCTGAAAAGGTATAATTGGGTCTCAGAGTGATTTTAAACAAGGCGGCTTCACAATTAGGGATGTCCACTGGAGTAAGTTTACATTGAAGGTGTTTCTTGTATATAATGGCTATTCCCCCGCATGTTCTTATTTCTCTGTCCATTCTTACTGTGTATATTCACAAATGCTTAACATACTGCCTCTGAGATAAGCCTGTCTACTCGTGCCAAGCTACCAAGGGAGTGAGCAGGGGTTATTAAGGAGTGTAATCCCCATATCCTGACTTAGAAGTAAGGGTCCCTATTTGGACAAAGGTGAATACCATTGCCAACTAGAGACCCCCAGATCTAACACCAGCCAATCTGCTGTTACAGCCAAGGTACCAACCAATAATGGCCTGAAACAAGGGTGTGTCCTAGCCCCCTTCTCTTTAATCTTTACACAGCAGACCTGGGAAAAGGCCTGGAAGGCACAAGTTTACGAACACCAAGGCTGGGAAAGTCCGGCTCCAAATCCTTCAGTACGCTGACGATATTGCAATAATGGATCACACACAGACTGGTCTACAAAAATCTCTCAATGCCCTCCACAGGTATAGTCGAAAGAACAACCTCATGGCGAACCAGGAGAATACCAGGATACTCATCTTTGGGAAGTACCACCGAAAGAAACCAGCTCAATGGCGCCTAGGTAATCTGCAAATTAAAACACACATGAGTTATAACTACCTGGGCATCTGGCTATCGAAAGGGGCAAAACCAGCTGGCCAATTAACATACCTAAGAAGCAAGGGGGCCGGCATCATTTACACTTTGAGACGCCTAAACCAGCGGCTTCTCAGTCCGACTGCAGAACCCATCCTGAAAGTTCTAAAAGCAAAACTTGTTCCCTCTCTCAACTATGGTCATCTAGTTTTCCCTGTGCATTCAATAAGCTCCTCATGAACCTCCAAATCTCTGCTTACAAGAAGGTTCTAGCTCTCCCTCGACAGGCCAGGAGAGCCAGAGTAAGACTGGAGCTGTGACTCATCCGTCCGGATATCATTTGGTCAGGGGACATAATAAAATACTACATTCGTACTTTGCGTGCCTCAGCACCCTCACTGAAAGTTCAAATCAAAACATTCTTTGAAGAGGCTGGCTCCCCGTGGCAGGTACTGTTGGCAGCAGCTACAAGTCTGCTCGAAATAGAAGTCCAAGATCTGCACAACCTCGATTTCCTGGCCATAGCCTGGAAAAGGACAGTGAACACACAGGTCAAGAGAATATCTTTTGAAAGGGACCTGGAAAGTCTACACTACCAACCCAATCTTTCCACACTGGACGCCTCTTACATCCTGGGAATACCTCAGCCATACTTTAAGCAAGCTTTGGCAGTCCTGGCTCGGAAAAGAATCGCCTACATAAGACTTCTTGCACCGCCCATTATGGACTTCAATCCATCCTGGGCCCAGCAAGACAACTCAATCGCTTGTCGTCTATGTAGCTACCATTGTGAATCTTGGCTTCATCTGTTGTGTTGCTGCCCAAAAATGGCAAGAGAGCGGCACTGCTTGGTACTCCCAATTTGCAGGTCTCATGGCTTTAGACGATGCAGAAAAGTCTCAGACCTGTGCTTCTTCATAGATGCAATCCGGGCTGCACTGACACAAACCACTAAAGTCATAAGCTTTAACCAGTCGGTTACTAAGCAAGAGTGACTATGATTAAAAAGTCATCAAAACGAAATATCAGTCCTGTGTCTACAACATATTCAGAGTCCTGCCTTGGATTTCATTCCTCACACATCCCAGGCACACAAGGGAACAAAAAAGATCAAGACCAGAGGACTAAACAAGCACGTTAGACAAGCTAATCCAGGTACCTGGCACTAAAACGAGGAAAATTATGTTGTTTTAAATGTATAATCACCATAAAATAAACATTAATTTTATCAGGCAAACTCGGCCCCCATACACAGGAGCAATCCCTACACACCAGCAATTTATTTCCAGTTCGGACAATTGCTTTTATGATTTTTTAGCTTTTAGAGAACTCAGTTACCCTTTTAACTTTTCCTTTTTCTTCCTTCTCTATACCTGGAAAATGTGGTACATTGTAATGATTTTAATTAATTGAACAATAAAGTACAATAAAACCCTACAGGAAGTGGTAGGCAGGAGATGCATCACAGAAAGTTGCTGGCACCCATTTCCGGTTCATTCTGAGTCTTCCTCTGTCACAGATCAGATCCTGTGCCATCCTGCTGCTCTATAGCAGAGATCCCAAAAATGACACATTAAAGACGTGAAACAAAAGGTAGAACAGACCATTGAATTATGTTTGGCCTGGGAAAAGGGTGTGGCCAGGCACAACATAACATCACAGAAAAGTTTGCTCCTTTGCATTATGGTACATGTAGTTCATATTTTGTGCTCAACTCAAGAGTTGACTATAGTGTTACGGTAAATTCGGGCAAAGCAGTGCCGTGTATCCCAGACACATAGGGCCTGATTCATCAAGCTCATCATGACTCATGGTGGGGGACCCCTCAGTGTGGGGAGTCGATTAAGTTGGTAGAAAATACTCCACAATGCAATAGTTAGGCCCCTTTTTGAAACAGGCACCCATTGTCAAAAGGTCCTGTAAGGTCTCACACATGCACATACGTTTAATCCTCTGGGGCAATAGATTGACATTGACAACACATTGACAATATTTCTTACATCTGCACATGACCTAATGCATGGCCAATCTTTTGACTCCTGTCAACAGCTGTGGTTTACATATATTTAGTGTGGCTTGCAAAGTAGTCTCAGGATGAAACTTTTGGACTGAGTCGTAAATATGCAACTTTCATCATTGACAATAGACTGCAAAGCACATTTTGTCCGTAATACAACATGTTACTCGGGTGAAAAAAGTGCCAACCAGATGATCACGGACTTGCATACCCTGCCCTCTGTTCAGTGCAATGGCTCGATTGCCCAGATTCAGACCTAGCTGAGGTTCAAAACGTATGTGTAAGCCATGACTTAAAGCTATGTTGTGCGAGACACAACAGGCTAATAATATCATGCACACAACTTCAGGGGAGTACATCAACACCCCCCCTGTACAGTCGAGACGTCTGAATCGCAACTTCAGGAGACAAAAGTGCGCTCTATGATGGCTCGAGTTCGTATGTGTGCCCTAGAAACCACCGCAATGGAGCGCACACCGCTAGCCCCTCCTCCGGATCGCCCCTCGGGACTCTGGCACTTGTAGTTCAATAGTGGATCACCCAGGTGGGTGCAAGTCGTATGTGTGCCCTATTGTACCTACGCTGAGGTACACTGGCTGCACGTCCGGATAGTGTGAGGAGTTGAGCGGAGAACACATTCCCAGCATCACCTGAGGAGGGAAAATAGGGCAATTGATTACATTTCCTTCTTATATCTGTACGAAACATGATCTATACTTTGAGACATGCAGTGTCTGTTGAGGCCATGTATGTGGCATGATGAATCTTTATTATAAAATGGTTGTTTGTGTGAGTTGGCATTCATACATTACATTTATACATATCCCACATGCTTTGTGCTTGGTACTTACCCAGTAGTCACATGTTGCCAAATTCTCCCGCAGTCATCCGCCGGGCATGAGATGACATGCAGAATATAAAGCTGTCTTGGGTACTGCCTGGAAATACTGCATGCTCATCAATGAATCTACCACTGGCGTCACAGACACCCTGCACATTTATTGAATGCCATCGGTGTCAGTTGCAGAAGATGTGTGCAATGCGGTGGGATGGCAGAAGAGCCACATGGGAACAATCAATTACGCCCAGCACACGTGGGAAGCATATTAATGAAGCTCAGTACCTGATTCAAGATCCGCGACTGGTTTGCTTCAAAGATGCCCACAAGGTCAGTGGACACCCTTTGGAATGACCCCGTAGTGAAAAAATGGAGAGCAGCAAGGATCCTGGGATAGGCTGGGATGGTTTCGGAGCGACAGGTCACAGACTCAAGTGACTGCTCCCACTCACAAACCAGCTCCAAGATGACGTGGGGAAAAACGGTATCTGGCCTTGATATCTTGGCTGGACAGCCCAAATAGGTTAATCCTTTGTCTGAATATCCTATCTACTCTCCTCCTCCTCCTCAACTCTTCTTGTCGCATGGCAAGGGGCAGAGCAACAAACACATTCAATGACATGCTGGAAGGTTTGTATGTGTTAGCTCTGATATTATTTTTGCTGTATGGCTGGGATTGGCTTTTGGGCCAACAGTGTTTCAGTTGGAGCATGGTACGCACTTACACCTGTGCTTTGCATTGAAGGCAATGATCATCTGACCCGAGTTTGGAGATTCCGGCCTGATTGTGGAGACTCCGGTCCAATTTCGAAGACTCCGGCCTGATACTGGAGATTCTGGCCCGGGTGGGGAGATTCCACCCCGAGGCTGGTTTCTTAACTGGGCTGGCTTGGTGAGCAAAAGAACGAAGGATTAAACCCAGATCTTTGTGGTTGGGGTTGAATGTTTGCATTGTTCAGCGTTCCATCCATCATTTGTTCCTTTTGTTTTTGTCGCCCTAAGTGGGAAGGGTATGCCCAGACGTAGGTCCCATGCTCACTGCGCCACTGGATTCAAGCTAGCCTGGCTGATGAGGGGTGATGCCCCAAAACCGGTCCCAGGATGCTTGTACCTGGTCCAGGTAGTACCTGGCTTGGCAGTTCGGGCTGGACTGTTCCCATGGAGCTCAGAGTTAAGACTGATTTGCATATGGCTAGGTCCAAACTGGGGTGGCATAGTGGGCAAAAGAGTGATGGATTAAACCCAGATCTTTGTGACTGCGGGTGCATGTCTGCATTGTTCAGCATTCTGTCGATCATTTGTTCCTTTTGCTTTTGTTGCCCTAAGTGTGAAGGGTATGCCCAGATGTGGGTCCCTTGATCACTGCGCCACTGGATTCAAGCTAGCCTGGCTGATGAGGGGTGATGCACCAAACCTGGTCCCAGGATGCCTGTTTCTGGTCCAGGGAGGACCTGGCTAGGTAATTCGGGCTGGACTGTTCCCATGGGGCACAGGGTCAAGGCTCAGTTGCATACGGCTGGGTCCAAACTGGGGTGGCGTAGTGAGCAAAAGAACGATGGATTAAACCCAGATCTTTGTGACTGGGGGTGAATGTTTGCAATGTTCAGCTTTCCGTCCATCATTTGTTACTTTTGCTTTTGTTACCCACTTAAGTAGCACTTTAAACATGTCTCAGATCTGCTGTTGCATCTTTTGGTTTTTATTTTAAACTTTTTATTTTAAAAGAAAAACAACATTAAATGTGGTCACACACAAGGCAGAGCATTGTTACATATTACACATATCAAGAATATACAGGAAGCAAAGATCTGGCGAATCACTATATATCATGGGTCTAAGTACATTTCTTATGTTACCGAGATCATCACTCAATTAGCTCGTCAACAGTTGTAATCATGGGGGGCTCACATATGTTTCCCCTGTATTCATTCCAGTTGGACCACACCGCTACCCATTTCCTCGGGCATACCCTGGCCACATATACTGTCTTTTCCTGAACCATGCGCCAGTCCATGTCTTTCTGCCACACGCTGAGTGTTGGTGGTGCGGCGGCACCCCACATCCTTGCAATGTTCCTCCTTGCGATCGCCAGGCCTAACGTTGCCCACAGTGTGCCTTACACTGGGAGGTTAGAGAGTTCCCAAATGTTAAGGAGGCACCAGACTGCCACCCTTCCTCTCCGAACCCATGGAAATCAACTGCGGAGTGCCCCAAGGATCGTCACTGAGCGCCACGCTCTTCAACATCTGCATGGCCCCCCTCACCTCCATTATCAGACACCACGGACTCAGCATAGTATCCTACGCAGACAACACCCAGCTCATCCTCTCCCTCACCAAGGACCCTATTACCACCAGACTCAACTTCCAGGAAGAAATGAATGATGTTGCATCATGGATGAGCAGCAGCTGCCTGAAGCTCAACTCAGAGAAGACAGAGGTCCTCGTTGTCGGACCCTCCCCCTCCACATTGGACAACACCTGGTGGCCCAAGGCCCTCGGCAGCACCCCCCACCCCCACGGACCACGCCAAAAACCTCGGCATCGTACTCGACTCCTGCCTCTCCATGACCCGACAGGTAAACGCTGTCACTGCTAGCTGCTTCAACACGCTCCGCATCCTCCGAAAGACCTTCAAATGAATCCCCCTTGAATTGAGGAAAACCGTCACCCATGCACTCATAACCAGGAGACTGGAATACGGAAACGCCCTCTATGCCGGAGTCAACAAGTCGCTGCCCCACAAACTCCAGACCATACAAAACACCGTAACCAGACTCGTCCTCGGCATCCCCCGACACAAACACATCACCCAGCACCTGTGCGACCTCCAATGGCTCCCCGTCGAGAGGAGAGTCACTTTCAAGATACTCACCCACGCCTACAAATGCCTCCACAACACCGGACCCCAATACCTCAACGAGAGAATCCCCTTCCACGTCCCCAAGATAAACCTCCGATCCGCCGAGCTAGCCGAAACCCCAAAAACAGGTGGAAGGGCCTTCTCCTACATTGCGGCCAAGACCTGGAACGAGCTCCCGATCTTTATCAGACGTGCCCCCTCCCTGAATATCTTCAGAAAGACACTCAAGACCTGGCTCTTTGACTGAACGGTGCTGGTTAGACCCCCACCCCCTCCCACCCCAGTGACATGAGACCCTCACGGGTGAGTAGCGCGCTTACAATTCACCTGATTGAATGAAATTACTTTGGCAAGCTCAACTATGCCTACTACTAATGCAGCTCAGAGCACCAAGGAGATGACCACAACCACCACCACAGAGGCAGCGCTGGAGAATGGAGAAGACATAACGTCAGAGGATTACCCTCATTGCCCTCAGGGAGGAGGAGGGCATTGCCCATAACAGACTCAGAAGGGAGTCCATTGTCCGCCTACTGCACTAGATTGCACCAAGGCTGCAGCCAGCATCACAGTGCTGCACCAACATACCTCTGCAGGCCAAGCCTCTAACTGTCCTGCACATGCTGGTGTCTGGAACTATCCAGCCCACCACAGCCAGAGTGGCAGGAGTATCCCAGGCATCCTTCTCAAGATTCCTCTCCTCCGTCCTGGATGCCATCATGAGCCTCACACCCCAGTACCTCTAATTCCCCAGCACAGCACAGTAACAACAGGAGAACAAGCAAGGCATTTATGCCATTGCAGGATTTCCACATATCGGAGGCAATACAACACACATCTACCACAACAGGAAGCACATCTATTTGATGAACTTGCTGGCAATCGCGGACCATCTTGGCCTCTTCATAAATGTCCTTGCAAAGAACCCCGGCAGTGCTCATACCTCCTTAAACTTCCGCATTACGCCATCAATGAGCGCTACCAGAATGGGACCTGTGAAGATGGCCTACTGGTTGGTAAGTACTTCTCAAGCACATGACAGACAATTATGTAGGAATACATTGACAATCAGTCTTGGGTTAAATGAGACAGCGAATAAGTGTTAGTTGGTGTGGGCCTACATACTTGCGCCATACTACATGGCATATGTGCAACACAATCCTACAAGTCACACATATTGAGACCGCCTACCCCACTGTGGCCCACATGGACAAGTGAACTGTGCTGATAGAGTATCACTATTCATTATTTTGTTTGATCTGTTCAATAAAATTGTTGTTGTATACATGAATACAGAACGAAATATAATCATACAAAAACGTCATACAGAGCCAGGTAAGTAACAAGTCCAGGTCGTACATCAACATCTCAACTTCTTGGTTACATCAGTGAACTTATACATGACTTGTAACTACAAGCGGCATATTTTGTCAATCATAGAATCACCTCCGTCTATAATGCTGTACAATCGCGTTAAGTTACATTATATCTTCCATTATGCAATACTTGTCTATTACGTAAGCACATTTCTTACAGCTTCACTCCGCCATAGCACAGCAATCTGTTTATGAAGTAAAACAATTTTTATGAAAAACACCCAACGTGGTACAAACAAACAGGAATGGGGAAGGGAAGGGAAGCAAGAGCCGCACAGTGATAGTGAAGGAAGCAAACTTCCTAGTTGTCATAAGACAGGAGCCTATCAATTATCACATGGAAGCACAGCCCGACTGCCAGAAGAAATGACCATTTAGCGTGGGGTACAGGTAATTCGATCTACTCATCAATACAAAGCTCAGGCCATAGGTCTACCCCTATATAACCCACTATTCATCCGGAGTGGGAACATCAAGAGGGTCATCCGGCACCCGTAACCCCTGCAGCGCACATAACATATTGTTCATTGCAGTGGAGATGGAAAATGTTCACAAACCCAATGTGTCCTCCATTACCAGGGAAACCGCTTCAACCTTCACCTAGTTCGGCATAGAGAGGAACCAAGCTTTCGAAGACGGGGGCTCTACCGCCTTCCACCTGCGGGTGATCAACTGTTTGGCCACAATAAAACCAAGATCCAGAAACCAGGGGGTGCTTTATGTTCTTTATTCCTTGGAAATACACCAGTGATGCACGTCTCCCATGTTCGTGGAACCTCTCTATCTGTGCTAGTGGCTAGCGCCGCCCAACACCCCCTCCCAGTAACCATGCAAAGTGGGGCAGGGCCCGAGCATGTGTCAAAGATCAGCATTTGTCAGCTTGAAACGTGGACAACTTGCACCCTGACTATGAAAATAACGATTGATTTTATCCAGGGAGAGATAAGCCCTGTGTACAATGTAAAATTGGATTAACCAGAAACACGCGTTTCTGGGGACCTGCTTGGGACCCTCCAGGACCATGGACCACTCCTTCTCTAAATAAGGTCTCCCCGATCTGACTTCCACTTAACTTGCAACTGCGTTAAGTCTACTAGGGTATGCTTCCTGATCGACTCTGCAAACCACTTCACCAGATGGCTTCCCCTACCCATACTGCATTAGAAGATGTGTCGGAGGTTCCTGAGCAATTTCTCCCCACCATCGTCTCATTGCGGCCGCCCAGGAAGCATAATTTAAGAACTGGCCTGGGGAAATTCCATCTTCGTTCGTGATAGCAAGGAACGGCTGCAAAGCACACTCTTCGTGTAGGTCTCCTAGGTTAGTTATACCAACCCACACCCAGTCTTTAAGGTCTGTACTCTGTACGCAACCCTGCGCGATCATCATAACTAATAAGGGCACAGCGGGCGCGTGCAGTGTGATGTGTCTGGTAAGATGAAGTGCCCTGCGGAAGCATTTCCGCACCTTCAAGACTAATAGGGGGAGAGGTTCATTCGATCTGTTACAGGGATGGAGTATAGAAAGAATTTTGTCCAGGGAATGGGGGGTCATGCTCCTCTGAGTCTGACAAGTGTAGTTCCTCTACCCATTTCGCCACCCACATGATTTGAGATGCTAAGAAGTAATGTTCGAGGTTGGAGAGAGCCAGTACCCCCTCCAACCAGGCAGGTATAATATAGCCAGTGCCACCCTGCACCACGAATTGTTCCTGAGGAAATCCCGATCAATCTTCTCCAGTGAGTGGAAGAAGGACATAGGAAGATAGAGCAGCAAGTTAACAAAATAATAAAGGCGACGCGGTAACATGACCATTTGGATTAATTCCACCCTAACTATGACTGAGAGGTTGAGCGACTTCCAAAACTCGATCTGAGACTTGAGCGCTGTGACTGCCCTTGTGATGTTACCGTCCATAAGATCCTGATCGTTGTGGTAAATGTGGACCCCCAAATATCTGAATGCCACCAGCTACTATAGCCCTACCATCCCATCTACCTCCCAACCCGGATCCTCCTTACGAGGATTAAACGGGTGTAGGCAAGATTTGCCCCAGTGCACCCCCAACCCAGACAGAGATGCAAAAGACCTCAATGTAGCAGGTGTGACTTACGGGATCTCCAGAATATCTTTAACATCCAATAAAATGTCATCTGCATAAAGCGAAATCGCATGTGTGCCATCCCCAAGACGTATCCTCCAGCCCAGCGCCGAGGTTCTTAGCGCCATCGCTAACGGTCCAATCACCAGGGCGAAGATCAAGGGAGAGAGGGGACACCCCTGGAGAGTCTACTGTTCTATCTATATATGGTCAGAGAAGAAAGTCCCTAACCGCATCCGAACTGTGGGGGCCCCGTACAGTAATCCGATAAGACTTAAGTTATGAGGCCCAAGTCCGAATCGTTGGAGCACAGCAAACATGAAGGGCCATTCCACCTGTGTCAAAAGCCTTCTCCAGCACAATACAACCGGCCGTCGGCCAGTCCCTAGTAGCATAGAGCATCACCCTGAACAGCCGCCGTATATTAAGCGACGTGCAATGGGCCGGTACAAACCTGTTTTGATCTTGATTAACCATTTGAGGGATCAGTGGTGCCAGTCTATTCGCCAGAAGTCTATTCTCTAAAGTCTTATAGTCCCCGTTCGGGAGCGCTAAGGGACGGTAAGCCCCCACAGAAGTGGGGTCCCTACCTGGTATGGGAAGTGTGATCAATGTAGCCTCCTTCATTGAGGCAGGGAGGGCAAGGGTCTCAAGTTCCTCCATGTATACCTTGAGTAGCTGTAGGCTTAAGGGGTCAGCGTATGACTTATAAAATTCATGGGGGAATCCCGTCAGGGCCAGGAGCCTTCCCAGATGGCAAAGCCCTCATCGTACCCCGAACCTCATTCAGCGTGAGCAGGTCATCTAGCTCCATCCGCTGCTCCCGCGACAGAACCGGAAACTGAAGCCCCTATAAGAACGACTGTATTTCCCCCTCCGAGGCCTGTTGATCCGCTTTATATAGCCGTGTGAAATGTGCAGACAGCTCATAATAGATTTCTAACTACATATACCGGAGTTCTCCATCCGAAGAGCTGAGAGCCATAACTGGCTCACCCGACTGCTCCTGTTTAATCAGCCAGGCAAGATGTGGCCCTGAATGATCGGCTTTAGCGTGGACTGACTTGGAGTGCGCTGCAAAGTTAAGGCAGCGCTGTCGGTCAAGGAGCTCCACATGTTTCTTGTACTGTAGTGTAGTTTCTATATTCCCAATAGGCTCTGCGCATTGGAATAATATGAACAGCAGTGTAGACGTAGGACTGAGGTCGACTAGGTCTCTACTGACTACATTAGACTTAATTAGTTTTGCCAGCTAACTCAGAGGTCACTAGAAACTTTCTCGAATGAAATAGGAAGGGGTTAACTTCCCTGATTCAGACAAGAAAGGATTAGCTTCTGACAACCATATAACATGACAACTTTGCTCCCTCAGAATAAAGAGTGTATCTCTAGAGTCGTGTGAAAACAATAGACGGTTATTTCACTCAGTCAATCGTACATACTTAGTTTCACCAGAGTGCAGAGAAATAGAGAGACGGGCGTTTTCAATAAAAGGTGTTATTTATTAAGCAGTCTTCTTTCTCATGCAAGAGAAATGAATTGCCACAATTGCAATACTTATCATAAAGTAAAGTGCGTACAGTAAAAGGAGTATTATGAAATAATACTGTAAAAGCATTGATATGGTTTCTTAGCCATATGATACTTTAAAATGGATAAAATATATACATACATAAAATATTAACTAACGTACTCAACTGGTGCTTCTAATCTACGCCTACCCCGGACCTAAGCCTAATACGTGGGAAGGAGTAAGTAAGTAGCAGTTTTAAGTTAAGTTGGTTTTTGCCAAGGAATCTGAATCAAGAATTCTCTTAAGGATTTAGTCAGCTCCGTACCTTGGTAATAGAATGTAAGAGGGCTTGTATCTCTCTCTCAGGACTCTCTCTCCCAGCAACCCGCAAGGGTGACTGGAAACACCGGAGCTGGATTTTCTCGGCAGGAGAAAAAGACAGTGTCTTTCTCAGTGCGTCAAAAGGGAGGGGCGGCGTCCTTCGGCTCCTCGCATCAGCTGGGCTTCCGGGCAAGTAGATAGCCGCTCTGCTCCAAACCACCATGTGTTTGCTTAAGGCAACGTTGGTATATTTATACCTGAAAGGTGCCGGGTTTGACGTAAGGTTGGACATAAGACGTCAATAAAAGATGTCACTAAGAACTGCCCGTTCTTTCAGTGCTCGCAGGAGTTCTAGAGACTAACCACTCCTGAGGCGAGATAGCCGGGAGACGGAACATTTTTATTAATCTACCCGATCACTTGATTTTAAAGAATTACTTTTAAAACTGTATTACTGGTAAAATTGTTGCACGCTGTTTTGAAAGACTTTTGACTAAAAATTGCACTTTAAAACTGTAGCACGATACCCCAGAGCACGCCCCCCACCTCACCTGTTGATAACCCCCCGCGCTGCCGATTTCAGGGCTGTCGGAGTTCTTGCCGCCATAACTGGAGCGAGCACAAGCCACGCCCACCGACGCAGGCCACGCCCCCTCCCACTCCACTAGAAATGTGCCCTCCACAAACGCGCAGCGGACGCGTGCAGCGGGCGCGCCGCCTGCGCGCCGAAGGCGCGCCTAAGGCAAGCCCGTCTGCGCCCGTCCCCGAGACCGGGCCCAGGGCCATACCCCCTGTCCAAAGTGACCCCGATGAAAGCCTACGGAAATACTCCAGCCAAGAGCTCCGAGAGCTGAGACCAGACATCACATGTACCCGGATAGAGCCACACAAAGAAGGTAAAAAATGTCCGTCCTGCTCACATACTTTTGACTTTTCTCCCATTAAGAACCTGACTAAATCCAGGATACCAAAATATAGAAACAATAACCTAAAAACCGGCTTGATTAATGTCAGGTCCTTAGTCAAACACAATATACAGACAGCGGAACTTATAGATAACCAAAATATTGATATACTATTTGTTACCGAAACTTGGGGAGACGAAGCATCAGATGCTGACCTGACTTTAGCCATTCCGGAGGGATACTCCTTCTTTAGAGCTGACAGAAAAATAAAACGGGGGGGAGGATTGGCAATCATAGCAAAAGAAGAATATAGAATTAAAATCTCAGACAAAGGAAGCACCCCAGACTGTGAAACCATGACCTTCCAAATAAAATTCACAGACAATTATACGTTTAATGGACTACTAATTTACAGACCACCTAGTGCAAAACCCCCCCTAATTGAGTTACTAAGTCCGTTTCTCGAATCCAGTGTGACAAATCCAGATTATACAATCCTAGGAGATTTTAATCTACATCTAGAGAAAAATTCAGACCCAAAGATAGCCGCATTTATCGATGCAATGACAAACTTTGATTTGAAACAAAAGGTACATTTAGATACCCATAATGCTGGCCACACACTGGACGGTATTTTCACCTCATGTCGGAGCCTAAATAAAATTGACACTCTCCCGATCCCATGGTCAGACCACAAACTAGTCCGATTCACTCTGGAAATTAAAGAGGACACTGGGAGACCAGTGGAACTTATTAAACAAGTAACTTATCTCGAATGGTCTAAAATTGACAACCAGGCATTTATATAAACACTCCAACCATCTCATCCCACATTCGACGAAAACTGTAATATAGCCTGCAAACAATTCAACGAGTGGTTGGATAATGCAGTCAAACTGACAGTCCCACGGAAAAAGGCTACTCTGAAAAGAAAAACCCCCTCACAACCATGGTTCTCGGAAGCGCTAAAAGCACAAAAACAGACGTGCAGAAGAGCAGAGAAAAAGTGGAGAACCAACTACGATACCCACCTTAGACAAGAATATAAAGACACCTTAGCCAGCTACAAGAAATTAATAATGCCCTCCCTGTTATGGACCATCCCCTACATGCTCTCAGCCGCTGAGCCTAATGTGCAAGGACCTCCCACCTTGATCCCAGCAGCAGTACACCTGGGGGGTCACGCGTGGCTTATCCAGTAAACCGTAGTATACGAGCTGCCGATGTCTCAACATTTTCCTCCCCGCCTCGACGCTGAATAGCCCGCTGCTCCACGAGCAGAGAATTTCTGTTCTCACCAGCTGGGTTTGGTGTGGTGGCCTCCGAGCGCCAACCAACATTAATTCGCACCAGGCTCATCTATCTGAGCCTCATCCATAGAGGAGTCGCTGTGAGATATCTGGGAGAACCAGTAAAGCTGTAACGGGGACCAGATATCTTTGGGCCTGCAGCGAACGGGCATCAAATCTGCATAGACGCCGTGCTGGCCCTGGCAGTATTTGAGGTCATCCAGCCAGTCTTTGAATTTCGGTGCCCTGCCCCTTCCCCATCTGCAGGCCACCCTCCTTTTAGCGAGGAGCAGCGCTATATCCACGAATCGTTGGTGCGATTTGGGTATATCCTTGGTATACCCCAATAGCATCAGCACCGGGTCAAGCGGAAGTTGGCCTGTAATCATGACCTGAATCGCAGCATGTACCTGCGTCCAATATTCCTGTATCGCGCCACACTCCCAGGCCAGATGAACGAAGCCCGCGCCTTCCGAGCGGCATCTCTCGCATCTGTCGTCATCTGAGAGGCGAAACCGCAGCTTCCTGACAGGTGTGTAATAAAACCTCTGAATGAACTTGTAATGAATGATTTTCAGCCGACAGCTGGACGAGACATTGGCCGTGACCGAGCAGCAGTAAGTCCATTGCTCATCAGTAAGTTCAGTGTCCAGGTCAGAACTCCAGGCATCACGCGCTTTGGATCTAACAGGCGGACGCTGCATTCGTATGTGATTGTACAGTTTGGAGACCATGTGTCTCCCACCTGACATCAATAGCATATGCAAGGGTAGTACCACCTCCGGTTCATCCGGGAAGCTGGGGAGTATGTCGCGCATACCCTGACGAAGCCTAATATAGTAAAACACCTCCATTGGAGTCGGGGGGCCCGCCGGAAACATCTGATCTTTGGTACGAAATTTCCCATCCTGGAACAGATCACCCCATGTTTTTATGTTAACGCGTTTACACATGGATCGAAATCCAGTTTCCGATAACAATGACACGGTGGTACGTTAGGGGCAGAGCAGGTGAGTAAAGTATGGAAGCGTCAAGCATCGTAGCTACCCTTCGCCAGGCGTCGATGGTACATGTGACAGTAGTGGCAGGTGTCTCAATATCGCCAACCGCTCCCATCAACATACCGTTAAGCGGAAGCAGATGCGCAATCCACTCTTCAGCCGCAATCTGTGGCATGAAGGGAGCGGGACTAACCCAGTGATAGGCGTATTGTGCCTGCGCACTGAGATAGTACACTGCAAAATCCGGCACATCGAACCCACCTTTGTCGTAGGGTTGCGTTAAGACCGCCCAGCTAAGCCGTGGTTGTTTACCTCCCCAAAATAAGCGGAGCAGCTCAGTCCGTAGTCTCTTAAAGAAGTAGGAGCCTGGGTAGTAGGGTATATTCTGGAATAGGTATAGAAACCGTGGGAGAATGATCATCTTGATCAGCGAGGCTCTGCCTGCCATCGACAACGGCAGGGCCATCCAACGAGTCACATTGTCTGCCAGTTGCGAGATAGCCACGCCATAGTTCAGGCGGATAGTGTCCTCCCTATTGAGTGATATCTCAATACCCAGGTATCTGAGTTCCGAGCTGCACCATTCCAGGGGGTAATCCAATTGGAATTTGTCAACCGCAGCCGTAAGGGGAAAGAACTGTGATTTCGTCCAGTTAATGTGCACGCCGGACATGCCGCCAAAAGCAATAAATTCCCTAAGGATTGGGTTAAGGTTCTGTTGTGGGTGCCGCACATACAGGGTAACATCATCCGCGTATAAAGAGATCCCTATCTGTCATTGGTAGCAGTTAAAGGCGCTGGCCTTATGTAGCTGCCGAATCCGGCACGCCAGTGGCTCAATTGCCAAGGCGAACAGCAGTGGCGACAGAGGGCAGCCCTGCCTGGTCCGTCTTGTGATCGGCATTTGCGCAGAAAGCACACCATTAATGACGACCCTGGCAACTGGGGCAGTGTAAAGGAGCTTCACCCAAGAAATGAAGATCCGAGGAAATCCCATTCTAGTCAAGATAGCCATGAGGTAGCTCCATTCCACAGAGTCAAACGCCTTGGTGGCATCCAGAAACACGGCGGCAACAGGCAACTCAGGCGCACTGGTGGGGATAAGCGAGAACAGCGTGCGCAGGTTATGCCCCGTTGCTCGACCCGGCACAAAGCCAGATTGATCTGGCAGCACCAGGGTAGTCATGAGCAGGGACAGTCTAGTCGCCAGCACTTTGGCAAGAATCTTTGCGTCACAGTTCAGAAGGGAAAGGGGTCTATAGGAATCGGTATCCAACGGATTCTTCCCCGGCTTCAGAAGCGAGGTGATCGCCACCTCCCTCATTGAGCCTGGCAGTATCCCCACCTCTAGCGACTCCATAAAGACCTCCCTCAGCACTGGTGCCATGACATCAATGTAGCTGTAGTTGTAGAATTCAGCTGGAAGGCCGTCCAGCCCTGCAGCTTTGCCGTTACTAAGGGATATGATAGCATCCCTAATCTCATCTAGTTCAAAAGGACATCCAAGAAAGGCCCTGTGATTGTCACCAAGCCAACAGAGCGCTATGTCATCAAGGAAGTCCCCAAATTCCACTTCGCCTACCTGCTGGGTAGAATATAAATGTTTGTAGTGCTGCAGGAAGGTGTCCTGTATCCTTTTCGTGTCCTGATAAGTCCCACCTTTGCCATCAGCGATTTCCAATATATGGGTAGTATAGCGCTGGCGGCGCGTGAGCGCAGCAAGCACCTTCCCTGGCCTGTCCCCCTCACAGAATCTCCTAGCCGTCCAGTACTTGCCTCGGAACTTCACCTCCCTGGCAGCCTCCTCCTCAAAGGATGAAAGCGTAGACCTGAATGTCTTCGCCAGATCGGGGCTGGGATTGTGAACCATCTCCACCTCTAGTGCTTTGAGCTCCGATTCAAGCTTAGTCGGTGTTCGCACTATGTCCCGAAGTATTCCGCAGCTCTTAGCAATCGAGATACACCTGACAGTCACCTTGAAGGCCTCCCAAATCGTCTCCACACTGTCGACTGTCCCCTTGTTTCTAGGGAAAAAAGCTTCTATCTCCTCCCCCAGTTCGTGCTTAAAGACAGGGTCCAATAGGGAAGAAGGAAACAGCCGCCACGGTGGTCGCAGCTTGTTCAGTCCAGGCATCTCAATTATAGCCAAGACCGGGCAATGGTCAGAGTAGGTGCGAGGTAAATGTTTCACTCTAATGACACCAGCAGCAAGGCCCCGTGATATAAAGCAGTAGTCAAGTCTTGAATTTGAATGTAAAAACATTTATATAGCGCGCTTATACCGTGCGGTTTCTTGGCGCTGTTGGGTTGCAAGGGGACAAACAGGAGCAGAGGGAGTCTAGACATTATAGGCTAGGGAGAAGAGCAGAGTTTTGAGACCTTTCCGAAACTCGGTATAGGAGGGCGTCATACGGAGTTTCGTAGGAAGTCTTGCCCATGTGCGTGCATAAATCGTGAAATGTGTACCCTCTCTAGACACTGGGTGCGTGAACCTCCAGCTATCTATGAGCCCCGCTTCAGACAGTATACCCTGCAGAGCATCTCTCGCTTTTGTGTTGTATTGGCCACTCCCATCCGACCTATCCGCAGTCGGCATCAGCGACAGGTTGAAGTCTCCCCCCCAGATAACGTGTGTGGCTTCGAGCTCCAATACATGACCCCACAGTGTCAGGAAGAAACCAGGTGTGTCGACATTGGGCGCATAACAATTCACAATCACGACCACGTCCGTGCCCAGTCTACCCCATAGAATCACATATCTCCCCTCAGTGTCCACCCTCGCTCCCAGCTTTTGGAATGGTAGTGTCCTGTTGATCAGAATGACCGTACCCCTGGAATAAGTGGGATAAGAAGGGAACTCTCTCACAAGTGCCCATCTATTTGCAAATTTAGGGTCCCTGCGCGGGTCTAAGTGAGTTTCCTGTAACAACGCTATCTGCACATGATGTCTATCTAAATACGTAAGTACATTTCTGCATTTCCTGGGATCATTAAGCCCTCACACATTCCAGGACAAAATTGAGATGTTAGTCAATGCTTCATCCCCCATGACCCCAACTGCATTCCAAATAGAGAATTATAGCCAAGCCGTCAGCCCTAACATGCCTCGTACCAATTGCAGATCTATGCACAATTAGAAACATACGTATCTCCCATTCTGTAACTCTGTCAGCCGCACTAGTTGCATCAACTGTACACTTATCAAGTATATCTTCCAAAACACTGACCATAGCCACAACATTCCAACCCCCAACAGTCATACTTCCCCCTCCCCCCACATGCAGCAACTCAACTCCTTTGCTCCCTCACCCCCCTCCTCCCACTGAAGCAACCCAAACTTGCCAGTACCACAATCCCTCCCCCCACCCCAATCCCCATACTCAACAACCATCAAAGAACTGTTTGGGGAATCCCCTTCTAGGGGCGTCAGAGGGGCGCACCAATCCACCCCGATAATCTCCTCTCGCCCCACACATGCCATGCGGGAACAGTCAGAGATGGGGGGGGGTGGTGCCTGGTACATAGTACCCCTGCAGTCTAGAACCTGAACTTCATGCCAACATCTCTCATGGCCGCCTCCCCAGGTGGAGAAAGCTCCAGCACAGTCAAGTGAGGATGTCCACTCAGCAGCCGCAGCTCACACCTCCAACAAGTTAGCCAGCAGATTGCTCTCTTCAACGGTAACCGTGTTAACTGACCACAGTTTGTGAATCACCAGCCCAGTAGCAACATGTTCACATAGCCATGAATCCGCAACCTGAGTCCATAGCAAGGTAGGCCACCCAAGGCTTGGCAAGGGCAAAGGTGACGAAACAAGCAGCAGACCCACGACTGGAGGGTTCATAGTCTATATCAGTAAGGCTTTATCAGTCGTCAGCATTCTCCAGAGGATCTTCATCCACCCGATCAGCTCCCTCGTTTCGCCGCCCCCCTCTAGTAGCGCGGAGTTTTTTGATATAGTCCTCTACCTGCTGCGGGTTGGTGAAGAAATATTGTTTGGCCTGATGGGTCACTCTGAGTCGTGCCGGGTACAGGAGCGCATAGTCCACCTGCATATCTCTAAGCTTTTTCTTCACGTCCAGGAACTTCTTCCGCTGCTCCTGCACCATAGGAGTGAAGTCCGGATATACCGAGAAGGTCACACCATCACATGTCAGGTATCGGTTCATCCGGGCCGCCCGCAATGCCGCGTCGCGGTCGCGGTAATTGAGCAAACGGGCGATGATAGGCCGCGGTGGTCTCCCCGGCTCAGGCCGTGGTCCTAGGGAACGGTGTGCCCTCTCGACAATGAATTGGGTGGAGAAGACGTCTTTGCCCACTGCAGTCATAAGGATTTTTTCAACATAGTCTTCCATACGTCCAGTGTTGGTGGATTCCGGCACACCTATGACGCGGATGTTATTGCGTCTACTCCTCGCCTCCAACTCCACATTCTTCGCCGCTATCACCCGCAGGATGTTGTCCATTCTGGACAAGCGAGTATCGTGGGATGCCGATGTGTCCTCAGCAGCCGATATGCGTCGCTCCGTCTCCGTCAGGCGTTCCTCATGGACCTCCAGTTTCTGCGCAACCCCATCCATTCTCGAAGACAGCCGATCCACCTTGTCCACGATCGTAGCGAAGCCCTGTCTCATCTCCTCCATCATCAGTTGCATCTCAGGGGTCCCAGACGTGGAGAGGGGCCCAGCACCCGAAGGCCCACGGGCATCACCAGCACTCGCCGCGTCCCGCAATTGTTTCCTAGTGACCGCAGGTTCAAAAGAGAGTTTAGGCTGCTTAATGTCATTCTTCCCCATTGTGCGCCGCTTGTAGGGGCTTGAAGTGCTTGGTGAGATACGATTGGAACGATCCTCACTGCTCGTTGACGACCCCCTTTGCATCTGCACTGTCAGTGCAGTGTTCGCTCAAGTGGCGGCACCTTCAGCACGTGGAGCGGGCCAGCAGCCTGCGATTACGCACAGTGGTATATTGTGTCTTCAGCCCCAGTAACCGCCGTTACCTTCAATCACTCACGGGGGTCAGAGGTCTCACTCAGCTCCGCTGTGCGTATAGCCATTAGTAGTTAGCCAAGGGTGATCGGCCTGGGTTCACACGGCGTTAGAGCAACCCTCCCAAGGCCGCTCTGTGGGTGACCCGCTACAATCAGCACCCTACCACCGCGTCGCCCACTGTCGCCGGGCAGGGAATGTCTATGCTTCCATGCACGCCGCGTGTTGTAAGTAGGCGCGGTGGGCCGGAATCTCCTCTAAATGCGCTCCCGTAGTTCTTCCCGCTCTACAGGGGTGCTCACAGTCCGTGCCGTTAAGGCCCAAAGAGGAAAGAGGTAGCGCGCCCCTGGCAAGTAGAATCCTGTGTGGGTTCGATCCCAAGCAGCGTCCCACAGCAGACTCCTTAGGCCCCCTTCACACTGTCACTAGCAGCGGTAATCCCGCGGTGGGCGAGCCGTCTCTATCGGCAATCCGCTCGCTGCTACCGGTTCTCCGCTCAGCCACCTCTCGGTGCAGGCGGCAGGACACGTCTCCACACACGGTGCTAGCCAGTCTCCGATGCGCCGCTCAGCGACCCTGTGCCACGCAGTGGCCAGTAAGGTGGAAAGACTCACCGCTGCCCCAGGTCCGACGAGTCCCGGCAGGTGCCGCGCCTCCCAGGCGGGCCGCTCCGCGTCCGAGGCCTGGCTTCCTCGTGGTGAGCCCCGGCCTGTCGTAGACGCGCTCTCAGGCTGGTGCGCCTCTCCTCAGCAGCAGTGCGAGCCGGTCAGACTTCCCGCTCGACGAAGTCCGGCACCAATCGACAGATCGCCTCCAAACTCGGTCAGGGGCAGCGGGACGTAGTAATGTACACTCGCTGAGATCTTCAGGCAGTCATCTGCAGGGGAAAAGGATAAAAGCAGGATAATTGCGTCCAGGCAGCCAGAGCCTCACTAAAGTGCGGCCATTAGCTCGTGCGCCCTCTAGCGCCCCCCAGAAAAAAGTAAATACTTCATCCAGAAAATCAATGAGTCTAAAAACTCCAGTATAACTCTCTTCGAAACTGTTAAGAAATTATCAAAATTTGAGAACAACAACACAGAAGCACTGTCATCAGACTTCTGCAACATACTAGGTGATTTCTTTGTTAGCAAAGTATCATCAATCTATGACTCTTTTAAAAATCAGGAGACGGTAGAAAAGGATACTTCACTTTTAACAAACCCAGGGATACAACCAATCCAAACCACATCGTTCATCTTCACACCACCTACAGCTGAACAGATCCAGAAAGAGGTTCACACCATTAACTCAGGTAGCCCAATGGACCCTTGTCCACCCAAAATAATGCATATCTGTTCCCAACAGCTGAGCCTAGTGCTAGAAAAATTATTCTCCCAAATTATCAGTACCAACATCTTACCTGATGACTGGAAAATGATATCAATCAGGCCACTGCTAAAAAAAACGAACTTAGATTGCGAAACTCCCAATAATTACATACCCATAGCTAGGATCCCTTTTAACGCAAAGGTCTTGGAGAAACTGTTAAACAAACAGTTATCTCAATATCTGATGGACGGCAATTGGCTGGACCACTCCCAGTTCGGTTTCCGTATGGGACATGGAACAGAGACGGCCCTGATTACAGCAGTGGAGGAACTTAGGCAAATACTGGACAATGGATCGAAGGCCGCCTTGATACTACTCGATCTATCGGCGGCCTTCGATACAGTCAGCCACGAGATCCTTATAACGCGCCTAAAAACAGCACACATACATGACTCAGCATGCGCCCTTATAGCCTCCTACTTAGAGAATAGAACCTTCTCAGTAGAATCAGGAGAAGCGAAATCCAACCTTTTCAACCTGCCATGCGGAGTCCCGCAGGGATCTTCGATGAGCCCCACTCTTTTTAATCTATATGTAGCTCCCCTTGCACAAATAATAAGGAACAGTGGCTTCACCCCAATATCCTACGCCGACGACACCCAAATTGTGGTGTCAATAAGTAAGGATGTACAGGACACAGCAAAAAAATTTCAACTCTGCATGGCACAAATCAGCCAATGGATGAGAATGAACTGCCTAAAACTGAACGGGGACAGAGTGAGGTCATGATATTAGGAGGGGACACAAACATATGGTCCCCTTCATGGTGGCCAAAAGATCTGGGAAGATGCCCCGAGTCAGCAGAAAAGGTGAAAAACCTAGGAATCACGCTAGACACCAATCTCTCATTCGACGCTCAAGCCAGTAAACTGGCATCATCACTGTGGTACATCCTAAAAATGATCAAAAAAATTCTACCTTACTTACCATATGATTCGCGTAAAACAGTGGTGACAGCACTGGCTTTGTCCAGACTGGACTACGGAAACGGCCTATATGACGGAGACAGGAAGAAAATCATACTCAAGCTGCAACGCCTGCAGAACGCAGCAGCCAGGCTGATACTCGGAATACCAAAGTTTGAGACAGTTAGCCACAAACTAAAAAACTTGCACTGGCTACCAATTGTAAATAGGATACAATTCAAATCACTATGCCTCGCATACAAAGCAATCAATGGAACTGGATCACAATTTCTAAAATCCCATTTACAACAATATGAACCAAATAGACTTCTCAGGTCCAGCCAAATGAAACTCATCAGAGTCCCTAGATTCAGGAGGGCTAACTGGGGCGGAAGAAGCTTCCTGGTACACGCAGCAAGACTCTGGAACCAACTACCACCAGACATAAAAACCAGCCCATCCTTGAAATCCTTTAGAAAGGAAGTTAAAACCTGGCTTTTCTCGGCACAGCTCTAATCAATCTCGTCAAGAGCCAGTGGTACATCTCAGCGCCAAGACGCCCTTGGGCATTCGCGCGCTATACAAATAGATAAATCAAATCAAATCAATCAAATCTAGGACAAATCAAAACAAAAGCATGGGGAATTCCCAGGTTCCTGGAGGTTTGGTTTGTTTAAAGAACGCGTTGTACTTTCTAGGAGTCTAGGGAAGTAGCCTTGCCTAATTTGGACTGCATGGGCTATGACTAAATATGGATATGATTCTTATGCCTTTATAAGGATATTATTTATTATAGCCATATAAGGGCATAAATCGGGAATATCGAATTAGGGTCCTAGATAGAAACACAACAGCACGTCTCCACCAGGGCAGCCATCTACTACCACCCTAGATTCCAATGGCAACAGACGTCTCTCTATATCGAGCAGGTCCAATGCCACCTGTTGTCGCAGCCCACAACCCTGCCTCAAACACTTCCCTCTCAGGGTGACTTTCATAGCCCCTCACTCCCCCATCGCTAAGGAAGCAGTCCGTGCATTGAGTGCAAAGTTTTCCCCTATAGCCTCACCAATCGTCTCTCGAAACATCGAATCTTCAAGCATAGCCGGTTGCAGGCTCTATGTAGGGACTATTGGGAATACGCCCTCCCAAGCCATCACAACGCAGTGAGGATTGTGATCGGAGTGCATGCGCCCCCAATACTACGATTTCGAGACATAGGGAAGGAGGCAAGAGGACCCAAAGAACCTATCAAGCCGAACGTGTAGGTGTTGAGGTGCTGAGAAAAATCAATACACCTTCTCCCCGGGTGATGATGTCTTCAAACATCCATCAGACCCCAGCACTTTGCCCAGCCCTTCAACACCACAGAGTTGGTCGTGGCAGCTGTGCCCCTGAGAGGCCGAAATGATCTGTCAGTCCCCACATCCAAAACACTGTTAAAGTCCCCACCCAACAACCACGGGATCTCACACCACTTTCCCAGAGCAAGGGAGAACTGGCCAAAAAAGTGGCCCACGTCCACATTCGATGCATACACGCTTCCCAGGAGTACATGATGTCCATCTAATTTACCCTTAACCAGCACATACCTGCCTTCCCTGTCCATAAGGACCTCATCCAGGGCAAAGGATGTTCTTGGGCATATCCAGATCAGAGCTCCTCTTGCAGACAGGGAGCAGTCCATGGCATATATTTTACCCCTCCACCTGCATTTTAATCAAGTAATCTCCAGCGCATTTAGGTGTGTCTCCTGCAAAAATGCTACATGCACGTGATGGCATTTTAAAATGGGAATACACTGCATACCTAGGTGATGGCATGTGGAGACCCCGGACATTCTAGGTAAGTATCAGGTGTCCCATGGCAGACCGAAAGATACCATACAACAGTGAACAGTGGTCTCCCCTGCCCGGAAACCGAAACTTAGCAGTCAGACTTGCATATCAACAGTTCCAGTGTCCCCCCACAGGCTCCTGCAGCAAAGAGGGAAAAGGAAAAAACAATTAGGGAGGGAAGAAACCGTATAAGGGCAACCCTCAAAACATTGGAGCGTCGTCCAAACACAACATACAGCAACCTAGCCGCATGTCCTACTGGCCCGAAGAAATGGGGAAAACAGGGGGTTGTGCAACCATGCAGGGTATACTCTTCCAGGCCCCACCTGAGACAGTTAATATTGCTTTGCCATATTACAGATCCGACAGTCAAGGACAGCAACCCCCCCAGGCCTCAGCGACACCCTCAACACACCAGCCCTCTCCCAACCTAATACATGATAGGACACAAACATTAGGAACACTAGCAACCCACCCACAGCAATTCAACTATCAGCCTCCACTAATGTATTCCCAGGACAGCCATTTCCATACGATACCATCCGCCATCTGGGGTGTATTCTCAGGGCCACCTTATCAGAGGAGTTCACCACCGAGGATCCCTCCTACCCCGATGAATGGAAGGAAGTGTCCACTTTATCCTCCGGTGACGCTGCCTCCGCCATCTGCTCTGCAATGCGTACCACCTCCTGTCGCTCTTTACGGATCTGGTCTGGGCCAGGCACCGCCGCTGACCCCAGGAACTGCCTTCTAGGCCGCCGTCGCCTGGATCCTCTTCTATCTGCTTCCCCAGGCCAAGTTGCAGCAGTTCCCATAGGTCTTGAGCTGGAATACAAACCCGTCATCTCTAGCCAGTCCCAAACATCCTGAAGCGTGTCAAAGACCCTGGCCTTCCCATCAGAGATGACCCGGAGCCTGGCCGGTAACATCAGTGAATATGAGAGACTGAGCAGTCGGAGCTGGTGTTTGACTGGCAGAAAAGACCCCTGCTGGCGACTTTCCTAGTATACTCACAGCGCTTGTCCCTCCATAAGGCCTGGGGTCCCCTCCACGCACTCTGCAGTCACCGGGGCACCGGGCACCACACCACCCCTTTGTTCTGAAGCGTGTCACCACTGTCCTCCTGGGTTGAATGCTCTTGTCGAAGTGCACCCATCCGCGTCACACAGGAGCACCCGTCTGCGCACCCCTCCTAGTAGCGCCACCGCTTCTGGATGTGGCCCTATCAGCATGGTTAGTCAGGGTGCCCCCCACCCACGCTTCCCATAACACACCGGTGGTCTAATTGTATGCCACATATTCAAATCGGTTCTCCCGAGGGGCTTTATGCTGTCTTACGGCGTGCTTCAGGTCTGTTTGGCCCTCCCCCTGCTTTATCCACCTTTGAACAGCCACCAGCTCCACCTCACCATGTTAATAGGGGCCCCCCCTATGGGGAATTCACTCGATCAACACTGGATCCAGCTGCCTAAGAGCACATCCACACCACTGACCTCATCGCTCAGGGGGGCAACACACATCCCCTCTCGGCCGCAACCTGAGTGAGCACCTCCGTTCAGCTCCTTACAGGCCAGACGTCCAGCTGCCTTCCACTTCCCAGGGACCGGCTCCTTCGCACATTGCCTCTTTTCATTCTCCATTGGGGGGACAGTGCGGACAAATCTCTGTGTCTGGAAGGTGGGGCCCAGTGTCTCTGTGTCTGTCCGGTTGATCTTGGCCTCAACCCCACCACCGCTCACCAGCGCTCCACTGAGTACCCTGGGGGGCCCCCGGCATCTCCAATCAAACCACCTGATGCTCCGTATGTCTTGGAGACCGGCTTTGCCCCACGCCGCCTCACACTGCTCTTCTGTGGGGGCACTGCGTACGCCGCTTTCTGTGTACAGAAGGCGAGGCCCAGTCACGGGCACCCAGCCCAAGCAATCATGGCCGCCATTCCTCAGCTACATGCCGGCATATCGCTGCACCAAGGGCAGCTTGCTCTCTGAATTCCCCGCCGGTCTCTGCTGGCTCCCGGGGGTGCCAGTAGGGCATTGCCCACCGCCCTGCGATACGAGATGTTGTTAGTATAGGTGAAGTATGACGGATTAAAGGGACATACAACGGAGCGATCTTAGAACATGTCCGCCATGCTGCCCCTGCAGGCCACGCCCCCCTAGAGCATCACTATTCATGATGGTCTTGTGGAGAAGCTCCCCAAATCATAGTAATGTGGCAAAGCAAAGTCTGTCTGCATAACATTGAATGGCCTCATAGGTATGCAGTAAGTCAAGCCACAGCAAAGTGCAGCATTCATTCACCCTACGTTGAGGATGTATACCATAGGCCTTGTGGTGGCCTTTCCCATGCAACACCAATGATGATCTCATACATTACCACACATCCTATGTTCAGGGATCCTGAGACTGTGTGCAAATAGTGTGCCTCCCAAGGGGAGGTGAAATGAAGATACATAATAACATATCTCTATGTAATTTCCAATTACTATGTGTCCAGCATTCCGCAGGACACATAGAAGAAGGGAATTGCATAGACTGTGTGTTTTTGGTGCTGGAATGTGTCCCTTAAAGCATGACGTCATTTGAGGACATTAAGCTGACGCATGTTTACCATGGTGCAGGGGAGGTATTGGCACTAGTCACTTCCATGCAAAGGTGTATATTCGGACAACCCGTGGATGTGCTGTATGTTAGGAAAAAGGCACATTCCACCCTTTTACTTTGGATGCAGGTCAGCGCGGCCATATTACATCCATTGCTGCCCAGTGGCAACAACTGCTAAATGAGGCCCTGTGTGTGTATTCTATAGTGTCAAAGACCCTCACAAATGCAACACCTTGTAAAATGATGCGTCCACATACCCCGGTGAAGTAAGACGATCCCTGTCTCTTGTCTGTGTGCCCACATGTAAATCCCATGGTCATGAGGCATGAGATGTATCCCAGACCTGTGAAACAGAGAAATATTGTCATATATGAACCTCACAAGATCATGTCTACCATGCTACATTATATCACTCATCATAAACACACATCACATCCTATTTGCACATCATTTCGTTGTGCACAAACCACTATATCATTCATCCAAAGCCTCAGACTGTGCAACAAGGTGCAGCCTCATGCAAAAAACTACATCTTCCATGACACCCAACAACACAGTTATCATGGAAATAATGTGCCTGTCTTGGAGCAATGCTGCACATGTTCTGCCAGTGCAGCCAAAAACACTGGACACTGAATCATGTGGAAAATATAGCCTACACTGTTCACAAGCAGAGTGACACTGTAGTGTAGTTAGTCTACCAGTTTCACTGTACAGCGCACAATTGACACATAGCTCTAACCCCTTGTGTACTACCAGCATAGTGGACACTGTGCACTGCCATGTGTACACTATCATGTCTCACATTGATATCCACTCACTATCCTTCACATGGAATTGAACAACATTGGTTCCAACACTCAATGCAAAATAAGTGTGACTGAAGTAAGCCACATCACCTGCTCCTGTTACATGTCAAATCAAACAGGTATCAATTCAGGAATGGCAATAGTAGCCAATAATATACCCAATAGATGAATGTGAGACATGTCTACTCAATGGCAAATTGACTCTCCTTACTGGTGGCACATTATCACCTGCATGGCATTGTCACTCACCAGTATGACAAATAAGAAGTGCATTACATAGGACAGCACACCTGTATGTGTAGCACAGTGTCAGTCATTTCCAATCCCTACTTGCGTGTATGCCACACAATGTCATAGCACGTCTTTTATAGTAAGCAAGGTGTATGAATCAATCAGGACACATTAAAGAATCAACATGAATGTTGGGCCATCCCTTGTCATGACTCTTAACTAATTGTACACCCCCTTTTTTTGCGGCAGACAAAGCATATTCTCTGCTGCCGTGGGTCATGACCTCTGAAAAACCTACAAACAGAAGCACAGCGGACCGACTATCATTCCCTAAGCAGCAGCAATTCCATCACTGAACAGACATTTGGGGGCAGATTTACAAGCCCCTTGTGCCACTTTTGCGTCACTTTTAACATGGTAAAAGTGATGCAAAAGTGGTGCAAGGGGCCTGTAAATAAGCCCCTTGGAGTTTTAAAATCCTGCTTCCGGATTCTTTATATATATGAGGGCAGATTGCTACACTCACCATCTATGGTGTGCAAAATAATATTGGTGTGCTGCATATTGCACAACATATGTGTAAGGACAAATGTGCCATGGGCAGATGACAATGGGGAGAAGAAACTGCTGGACAGTTAGGAGGAGGAAGATGAGGAACATCATCGACCTGTACCATCAGTTGCCACAACACAGCGGAGAGACAACATCTTCACAGAAGCATGAGTGATGTACATGATATCACACAATGATGACAGATCTAACATTGTTAATCTATTTGTAAATAAATGTATGAGCACTACCACTGTGTATGCATTTTGAGTCCATAGTCACAGAAAACCCATAAACATTCACATTTGATCTGCTATTAATTGTCACACAGATAATGTATGTAGCTATGTGTAACAAACAGCATTGAACATCATCTGGTACAATTGAAATAGTGTGCATGTCAGCTACCTATAGCAGATAGTCCTCCGTTGCCACAATTACCATGGTGTATTAATGTAGATAGTGTGCATGACTGTGTGTGTGTCTCTCCTGCTGTTAGCCATTTCTACTGTTTCATACTTGTAGCCGATAGTAGAGGTCACTTATAGTATGATGACTTTGAAGTGTTCCACATAGCAAGTGCATGGGAACACAGTCCCAAAACTACTGTGTACATATACTACATTAATAACTGTATTCATATGTCAAATCCATTTGGAGATCTCTTATTACACATACATATGGTACATATTATACTTTGCCAGTGCAACAGTGTTGCATTGTAACCCCCACAGGAATGCACAAGCAACACCGCCTTGATGCAGATTTTAGTTATGGTGTGATATCCGCAGCCTTACTACAAGCAAAATCTAGGAGGTCATGTCAAGACATGCATGGTGATCTACCATAGCACAATCGTCATGATTGAGGATCATGTTGGCCACAAATGATGATGCTGTAACTTACCTGTGGGGTACAGCCCTTGGATATGGATGCCAAATACTTAAACAATCAAATGATGCCATCCATACATCCCCTTCCAGGTGGGTTCAGCCAATCGCAGCACATTCCCAAATTTCTGCACAGGCTGATGCCTCCACTGTGGGACAAGTCGCTGGTTGGCATTCGACTGAGCTGTGGGAGATGTGGGTACACTGACCCCATGGCAGTGGTAGTCTGTCACAATCCTGGGGGAAGCACATACAATGTCAGCGGGCGCTAAGAATAATTTAGAACACAGGGCACCTCTGGTAAGATGCTCCCTTATGCTACCACAGTGTTTGGGCATTATGCATAGTATAATCTCTTAACAGGATGAACCCACACATATGTTCATTGTCAACACACATTGTAAAAACATGCAAAGACTGTAAACAGGTCAACTACACTAGTCACACCCAAAACTGCAATCCCTGTACATTATTACATGCATTGCACATCCCAATACACCCAAAAACCCACTTTTGACCTATTGCGTAAAAAAGAAAAAAGGACGCATGGTCATTAAGTGTGATTTTTCCAGCCACTGCGTCATCCAAAAATGACGCATCCCAGCCGACGCGTACTAGAACCCGCATTGTGCCTTGTCAGGCCTTGTGTGAAATCGACACATTGACTGGTAGTGTAATGCCGCTTTAGCTAAAAATGTGATGTATCTGCCCAGGAAGTGACATAATGGATAAAGGGAAGTGATATAATGGCTCCTGCATGCTGAAAACCAGGAACTGTTAAGTTACTTTAATTTTCCTTTTAAGTCACAGTTTTTCTGTCTGAGCTTGGGAGTGGTGGTGTTTTGGTTGTGCTGGAGAGTGGTTTTGGTGTGGTTGGAGATGGTGCGTCGTGTCTGTTGTCCCTGTCATGTCCCTCAAGTTCTTTTTGTGCTTAATTGTTGCATATTGTTGTGTTTTGTCCTGTTTGCTGTCGGATGTTCGTCTTTTGGGGTATATTTGTTATAGGGGTAGTATTAGGTTTTTGGGTGGGTTCAGTTTTGTTTGGGTGTTGTAATTTTTGTGCGTTTTCTGCCGAGGAAGAGTCGGTTTTGCCCCATGACTGAGCAGGAGTTTGGGAGTTTCTTGTTGCTGGTCACGCCTTACCTGCATGCCATGGTAGCCTGTGGTGTCTGTGTCATCTAGGGCTATCCCATGAAGGTCCGCAAACCATGCTAGGAGTGTATACACATCCAGGTGCAGAGAATGTTCGGAGTGGACCATGACACCCACCAGCTAAAACATCACTGGACTGATGTGGTCTGCAGGGAGTCTGACCTCCTGGATTATGTTGGCATAGAGGTTGGTGGAGCAACTGGTAAGTACACATGATTTGTTTGCTATACTATGTGTCTGATGTACTCATTGATGATTTGTGGTAACATTAAGTATGACTCACATGACTTTTGGCTCAAATTAGCCATGCCCCCATGCAAAAGCGGGAAGTGCAGTGGCTATAGTGCTGGCACGATCTGTGCACCAGTGCTATCTGTGATACTGTGCAGGCCACACAAGTATTCGTGTCCCTGTAGGTAATAAAAATGAGTTCCAGGGAAGCATTGAGCTGATGTACTTGCCAATAGCCCATCCAGGCAACTCATGTGATGACAGCTGAGGGAGTGCAGAGCTGCTCCAGAGCTGCTTATTTCACAACAGGCATTTGTCAGGTACAGTTGTGATGGGCCATTACAGAACATATGTTACACATAAAGGAGCTTATTTACAAGCTCCTTGCACTGCTGGGATGTCACTTCTTACAATGTCAAAAGTGATGCACCGGCTGCGCATGGGTCTTGTAAATAAGGCCCATAGTGATGTGCCGATGATCCTCCTTGCCATACCTCTCCTGGGTTGCCAAGAGTTCATGAGGCCTGCCATGGCTTACACTACTTAGCTAACCTATGAATGTGGCAAAACACATATCACTGGTCTTGAACAGCATTTCTTATGTAAATTGTATGACTCCTTGATGTCCACTACAGCAACACTGTGCTTTGCACTGGCTTGCCTGACTACATACTTCTAAATGCATAGAAAATCCCACATGCTGCCTTTGCATGGCATCATAGAGGTGTTTTTGAGGCCCGAGCCACTGGAGCTGTCCTTACATATGAGACTCACATAGTACATGCCTCTAGTATGGCAGATCGGAGCCCACTCACATGGTACTGTATCCCAAGGGTATGCTAACCTGAATATGACACATCTCAAGCTATCCCATAAGTGTTATGTTTAAGTTATGCTATTTCAAACTTAGGGATGCATGGAATACATGTGAACAATATCATGCGCTTAGCAGCACTGACAGTTACAGAGCTCACCTAACTTAGGAAACAAGTACGCATGATGTGAGATATATGAAGTGTACTCATTTCCTGGTGTCAAATATTTAAGAGGGCCTGGATATTGCAATACCTTGCTGAGTAAGGGATGTTATTTATGTAGGTGCAGAGAATCATCAGTCAGCTACTATAGTGAAATTTGGTAGTGATGACGTTCATAACCTGGTTCTTCAAACTGGCCAGCAAGTGCATGTTTTGAATCTTCACATATATGTACACTTCATCCGGCCTTACCAATGTTTATCGTCGTTTTATAACTTATAACTTGAAGGGTTACAGAGCCAATACCTATACATATGTAATGTGCTTCTGTTGCATATCAAATATGTGTTCTAAGTTTACTGATGTGTTTTACACGTTATGTCTTGTAGATGGACCCCCACCGTACACACGTGGTGAGGTGGATAACTTTAAGGACCCCAACTTCACTGGTGAGTGCCTTCATTAATGTTAATTGTGTAATGCAAGGATTGAGTATGATGCCCGATGCTGTGTGACTTACCAGATTCAGGGCCTCATTTACGAGGCCCCTAGCAGCACGTTTGCACTGCCAGAGCATCACTTTTTTGATGCTCCTGTGGCGCAATGTGCTGCAGCATATTTGCAACTTTGCGTGCCTTTTCATGTCCTTGTACATATGTGCCCCTTTCACACAGAACACTGCGTGAAATGGGCGTTACATGGGTGTTGCTGTGGATATTCCCATGTAACACCATGGATTCTGGAGCATTCCCAGGTTTACAATACCTTGTAAATCTGGGAATGCGTCGGATTCTAATGAAACCCCAGGGGTGGCGCAGGGAGGCACAAGGAGAAATCCTTATTTCTCCTTGTTTTTCCTCTTTCTATGTGTGCTGCATTCTGCAGCACACAATCGAAAGATGAAAACACCTCTTGTGATTTTTTTGGTGCAGGAAGGTTTCCCTTCCTGCACAAAAACAATCACCCCTACAAAGCAGACACCCTTGCACTGACTGCATTGGCACATGCCATCCCATTGTGCGCCAGCACAAGGAAAAAAACAGGAATGCACTGTGTCACATAGATATGGCACATTCCTGCCTTTTCATTTGATGCAGGTCAGCGCAGCAAGATTCCTTGCGGCACTGCCCTGCTCCAAAACCTTGTAAATGAGGCCATCAATGTGCATCTCTATCACAAATAAACTTTCGTATGAAGATAAATAGTTCAGGAAAAGTGGACATTAGGTGTTGCATGTCTATCAGCCTCTGACTACTGTCAAGAAGAACACTTTGTCAATCTGGGATGGACTGCATTATAGAGGCTTGACAGGCAAAGCCATCCTGGCAGTGGGAGACTACGAATATATGTGGTAGTGGAGACACATCTGAACATGGATGTGATTTTGAAATGCAGTCAGTTGCATATCTAATGATATTGGGAGCATTTAATGAGAGATTACATGGTCCACATTGGACTTACAACAGTTCAGATAGGAGAGGTGACATATGCCTCTGTGTGATGTGAGGTACTTATCCAACGTCCATTGTGGTGTGTGTAATACCTGGATACTGTACAGTATTGTTAGCAATGTGTCCTGATATGGGTCCTTGCCATTTCAGTTGTACTACTTTGTGAGATAATACATGTATTTTGAAGACATTGCACATCTTACTGTGGTAAATCCCTATGGCAAATTGGCCATTGCAGGATGCAGAAGGCATACTAATGTACAGTGAAGGTGGTGTGTACCATTCCATACGTACCAAAGAGCATTTTTCTGAGCATAATAAGTGTTGACATTGTTATACCTAGATGTGCCATGGTGTTGTAATTGCATTGTGCAACATTTGCCCTGCCTGTGTAATTAGGGCTTAGTACGTCTGATATGGTAGATAACAGGCATGTGTATGGTCACACTAAGCCGCAAGATGAATTTAGGCTGTAGGGGCTGTTACCTTAAATGTTGTGCAAATAATGATGTTTGATGATGTTGGTAACTGTTCCTAGTCACCCTTTGACTGACAGTTATCCTTATTGCTTCATCAGACAACATGACCTCAGAGCAGGTGAGGCAGCACAACAAAGGAAAGGAGTGCTACCACCACCTCAGATGTGATGCAACAGCACACAGGGCCATGAATAAAATGTATAAGGAGGAGAAGGAGAAGGGCAAGTGGCTAAGCTTTTTGCTCAGACCACCAACACTCGACAAGGGGAGATCTGGCAGACGTAGACATTCCAGCAAAGGTACCTCCAAGCCACCAGTACCCATTATCTTCACCAGCGGGCCATCACAACCTCCTGGACACACACCTCAGCCCACAGGAGGGACTAACTCTTTTGAACTGGACATGAGGAAGGACGTTTTGGATTTGAAGTTGCGGGTGGCTGTTTTGGAGAACAAAATGAATCAGGCTTTGACACTCCTCCATGAGATAAAGCAGGCAGTGGGAAGACACAATCGACCATAGCCACAGGGACCCTTTCTGCCCTTCCCCCTGTCTATTGCTTTAAAGTTGTACATCATTTTCTACCTTAGTTTATGTTAGTCTAAGGAGAGTTATAGTGTAGGGATAATAGTTTTAGTGGTTTTGTAGGGGTGGGTTAGAATTTTAGTGGGTAGGAGTACTTTTTGTTTTTTGGGGTGAGGGTTTGATGTGTTTCATGTGTATAAAAACAAATATAAAATAAAAAAGAATATCCTAAAAATATATGATTGTTTAGGATTCTATGTGTAGGTAGTTGTTGTTTAGGTGTAGATTCTGTTGTCCTTGTGTGAAGACATGTCTTAAGGGGGATTGGGGAGTTGATGTTCATCATGTTGTGGTAAATGTGTAGAGTAAGGTAGATTAAGTTAAGGTAGTTTTATATAGTAGGTAGGATAAGATAGCATAGGTTAGGTTAGAATAGTTAGTTTGTAAAGGGTAGGTAGTTTTATATTTGTTATACTTTTCTATTGACATTAAATGTCATTGTTTGCTACATACAGGTCTATGTAATGATTTACTGTGTGGGAGTTAACATGTGTGCGCAGGTAATGTTATGTTCATGCATGTCTTTGCTAGCAGTGTTTGGCAACATGTGTGAGTAGGTGTCTTTTCTATGACCAGGGATCTGTCTGGATGGACATTACTTTACATCATCTAACTATAAGACATTGTTGAGCAGTGGACATGGCAATCAAGACGTAAATTGTGCATATTGCAAATCATGTGTTCACATACAATATATCTTTGTGGGTATGTCATGTAACATGCCTTGGAGAGATGTTGTGGTCAAAAGCAGTTGCCCAATTAGTAGGTTTTTGGACTCACACACTAATTGCTGCTCGGTACCCACTCACACTTGCAGCGTTTACTTGTCAGCTCAATGTTGTATGCTTGCTAGTAACCATGGGTGGACGCGGCACATGTAGCGTGAATTAATTCACCATTAACATTGACTGTATGACACCAGTTTAACTTCAGGCTTGCAACCTTGAGTCAGCACTTGCTTGTCAACACACAAATAGTGTTCACCAAATATATTACACTCTCACTGCCTAGCCTTGTCACTGACTCCACAAAACACATGTCCCTTTGGCAAATAGTTGGTGTATTTGCCTCACAGAATGACCAATGGTCCACCTGGTCCTGACTCCTACAGACAGACACTACACCGGTAGTTTGTCAGTGCATTTATTTATATGTGCAAATGTTGAAGTTGATCAAAGGTATAAAGTTCATTGGACAACAACCCCAAAAGATGTTTAGAGCCAGTGGATGTCCAGACAGAGTACATGTGGGGAACTAGTCATGGGATATGTAGAGGAGTGGAGTGCGTATGTCAGGAGGATGACCACAATGTCATTAGGAAGGATGGGCCACATTAACAGGCCACAAATGGTCAAGTTGTTCAGTGCAACGGCAAAATGAGGAGAGTGGCAGCAGATGTTCCCTGGCATGTTCATAAGCACAGGGTAAAGGAGAAACTGGGTATGTGGCATAGATGACTGCTACCGGACACTTTTTCATTAGAAAGAGGTGCTGTCCAAATTTTCCTCCTCTTATGTCTTGCAGTGTCTCACATGAGGGTGGTGTTGTAGGTGCGGCAGCCAAGAAAGGCACACATACTTCAGGGGCGGAAGATGTGGATCCCGTGCCAGCAGCAGCATTCATCTGTGCCAACACATGAGGCAGCACAGCTGGTTTTGCAACACAGCAGCAACGTCACGGTGGTAGGCAGGCATGGCAGCAAAGTGTGAGTCCTGCTTCCGCTTCAAGGACTCCAAGATGGTTCTTATTGCCCCCAACTGGTTGGCCACATTGCTGGTGCCACTTTGGCAGGGCATTTGTTCATGCCTCTTCCTCCTGACACCAGCGATGCCAGCCAGGGTCAGCTGGAGGCCAAGAAGTGGAGAGTAGGTGCCTCTATTGGTCTCCATTCCCGCCCGCACCTGCTCTACCAACTCCCGCTGGACTCCTATTGCACTGCGTTGAAAGGGAATCTGTGGGACCTCGGAGTCCAGGGGTCTGGGTGGGGTGGCAGGCAGTGCCTGGTGGCTGCTAGACGGGGATATGGAGATCCTACAACACTATTGACCCTGCTTCGTGTCCGGAGATGGTGTCCCGATGGAGTCCAGGAGTTCTTGGAGGGTGTCCTGGTCGCTGGTTTACATGTTGTCATCGTCCCCATCATCGCTGAAGTCCGTGACAGGCTGCTGGCCAGGAGATAAGGGTTCATCCTCTCCAAAGAAATTGAGAATTGCTATTGCTGATCTCTCTTAGATGTTGACATGAGTAATACAGTTGACAATCAAGCTGCAAAACATTTCACTTTCAGGGGCATATTTAGGAGGAAATTACGCAGCACGGCGTTGCAGGGAATTTTGCAGTGCTGCATCATTTAAAAAATGTAGGGATGCAGTGTATTTACAAGCATATGGTGCACCCTAGTGTTTTCCCTTGTGCTGGTGCTATAAATAGCTGCCTAGCACCAACACAGACACCCTTGCACCATAGTGCAAGGGTGCCTACATTGCAGGGATGGTTTTTTATGTGCAGGAAGGCATCCCTTCCTGCCATAAACAATCAATAATGATAATTTGCTACTTCTATGTGTGCTGCATTCTGCATTCTGCAGCACACATAGAAGTAGCAGATTGCCATTATCTAAATATTGTTTTTGTGCAGGAAGGTACACCCATCGTTGCACAAATCTAATGCCTGCTTTCGCACTGCCTCTGATTTACACAGCCTTGTAAAGCTGGAGCAGCATCGAATAGCAATGGCTGTTGTGGCGGGACACCCAAAACACCCATTGGGGCATACTTTCAAGGGGGTTTCGCCACTGGAGCATCACTTTTTAGGATGCTATGGTAGTGCAATGCCCTACTCAATATTTACAAAGTAAAATGTAAATATTATACCCTTTCACGCAGGTATCTGTGCAAAAAGGGTGTGCAATGGTTGTTGCTGTGGGCGTGTTGCTTTGTCATGCTGCCCCAGGTTTACAAGGATGTGTAAATCTGTGGCAGCGGCAAAAACTAACGTCACTCAAAAGCAGGCGTTAGACTGGCGCAACAAAGAGAAATACTCTTATTTCCCCTCATTTTTGCAGATGCAGCACACTTAGAAGGAACAAATTGGCTATAATGATTGTTTATGTACCGGAATGTGCCCCTTCCTGCAAAATGAGGAGAGTGGCAGCAGATGTTCCCTGGCATGTTCATAAGCACAGGGTAAAGGAGAAACTGGGTATGTGGCATAGATGACTGCTACCGGACACTTTTTCATTAGAAAGAGGTGCTGTCCAAATTTTCCTCCTCTTATGTCTTGCAGTGTCTCACATGAGGGTGGTGTTGTAGGTGCGGCAGCCAAGAAAGGCACACATACTTCAGGGGCGGAAGATGTGGATCCCGTGCCAGCAGCAGCATTCATCTGTGCCAACACATGAGGCAGCACAGCTGGTTTTGCAACACAGCAGCAACGTCACGGTGGTAGGCAGGCATGGCAGCAAAGTGGGAGTCCTGCTTCCGCTTCAAGGACTCCAAGATGGTTCTTATTGCCCCCAACTGGTTGGCCACATTGCTGGTGCCACTTTGGCAGGGCATTTGTTCATGCCTCTTCCTCCTGACACCAGCGATGCCAGCCAGGGTCAGCTGGAGGCCAAGAAGTGGAAAGTAGGTGCCTCTATTGGTCTCCATACCCGCCCGCGCCTGCTCTACCAACTCCCGCTGGACTCCTATTGCAGTGCGTTGAAAGGGAATCTGTGGGACCTCGGAGTCCAGGGGTCTGGGTGGGGTGGCAGGCAGTGCCTGGTGGCTGCTAGACGGGGATATGGAGATCCTACAACACTATTGACCCTGCTTCGTGTCCGGAGATGGTGTCCCGATGGAGTCCAGGAGTTCTTGGAGGGTGTCCTGGTCGCTGGTTTACATGTTGTCATCGTCCCCATCATCGCTGAAGTCCGTGACAGGCTGCTGGCCAGGAGATAAGGGTTCATCCTCTCCAAAGAAATTGAGAATTGCTATTGCTGATCTCTCTTAGATGTTGACATGAGTAATACAGTTGACAATCAAGCTGCAAAACATTTCACTTTCAGGGGCATATTTAGGAGGAAATTACGCAGCACGGCATTGCAGGGAATTTTGCAGTGCTGCGTCATTTAAAAACATGTAGGGATGCAGTGTATTTACAAGCATATGGTGCACCCTAGTGTTTTCCCTTGTGCTGGTGCTAAAAATAGCTGCCTAGCACCAACACAGACACCCTTGCACCATAGTGCAAGGGTGCCTACATTGCAGGGATGGTTTTTTATGTGCAGGAAGGCATCCCTTCCTGCCATAAACAATCAATAATGATAATTTGCTACTTCTATGTGTGCTGCATTCTGCATTCTGCAGCACACATAGAAGTAGCAGATTGCCATTATCTAAATATTGTTTTTGTGCAGGAAGGTACACCCATCGTTGCACAAATCTAATGCCTGCTTTCGCACTGCCTCTGATTTACACAGCCTTGTAAAGCTGGAGCAGCATCGAATAGCAATGGCTGTTGTGGCGGGACACCCAAAACACCCATTGGGGCATACCTACAAGGGGGTTTCGCCACTGGAGCATCACTTTTTAAGATGCTATGGTAGTGCAATGCCCTACTCAATATTTACAAAGTAAAATGTAAATATTATACCCTTTCACGCAGGTATCTGTGCAAAAAGGGTGTGCAATGGTTGTTGCTGTGGGCGTGTTGCTTTTTCATGCTGCCCCAGGTTTACAAGAATGTGTAAATCTGTGGCAGCGGCAAAAACTAACGTCACTCAAAAGCAGGCGTTAGACTGGCGCAACAAAGAGAAATACTCTTATTTCCCCTCATTTTTGTAGATGCAGCACACTTAGAAGGAACAAATTGGCTATAATGATTGTTTATGTACAGGAATGTGCCCCTTCCTGCACATAAAGTATCATCCCTGCAACACAGACACTCTTGCACCATGATGCAAGGGTGCCTGTGTTTCAGGGAATCATCCCTACAATGCAAACACCTTGCATCATTGCACAAGGGTGTCTGTGCTGTTGGTAGGCAGCTTTTTTAAGCACCAGTGCAAGGGAAAACATAGTTGTGTGCAGTATTCTTGTAAATACGGTGCAACCCAGCATTTTTGAAAGGACACAGCACGTTACTGCTAAATTGCTTACAGCACCACGCTGCACCACGCTGCACCATTTCTTTGTAAATATACCCCATTGCATGCCCTTTTCACACAGATACTTGAGTGAAAGGGTACGATATTTACAAAGAAGCATTAAGCCACGCAAAGTGTCTTAGCGCCACTTTTTAAATATGGATCAGGGCATTGCGCCACCAGAGCCTCCTCAAAAGTGACACTCCTTGTAAATATGCCCCCAAGTCTTTATGTTGTCCATGCAGGTGCCATCCAGCCAGACCTTACCAGTCGATCTCACAAACATCCAGGTGGTAGGCAAGCCAACATGCAGGAGGAGTGGCCTGCTGAGCCTTTCAGCCATCTGTGTAGACCCTCGGCTCCACCTGCCTCATGGTATCCTCGAGGACATGAGAGGCAGTAAGTGCCCACTCACTTGAAGGAAAAACAGATAAAAGCAGACAGACAAAGGCCACTGAGCCTGTAACACTGAAGGTGGCAGTAGTACCTGTGCAATCCGGTCTCCCCAGCTCGTGTACCTGTTCAAGGCTCCAGTCTTTCTTTTTGTCATCCTGGTCGGTCCATGGTAGTAGGTGTGGTTCTGCTATCTTATTATCTAATTTGAAAAGTCATACAACATAAAATCTGCCCAGTGGTGGAACCTACTCCAATTTAGAATTTTTTTTTCATTTGGAAAATTGAAGTCCACTGATATTAGCACCAAACTGGTTTGAAAAAAAAATATTTCTGAACCATGGTTTTAATGCTCCTTTGAGAATTTCTATGTGTAGACCTTTTTTCCCTGGGTGGAAAATAATCAACAATGCATAATTGCAAAACGGAAAAAATAATTTCAAAATGTGTGTTGCTTGAATATTGTGATTTTTCAATCCGTCCTCTGCATAATAAAAGTTTCTACAGGCCCTATTCTTGTATTCCCATTCTGTTGTGGTTGCTATCCTTTCCTGCATCTAACATTGTTTGTGGGAATATGCCCCATTCACGTTCATTTTTTGCCAGTCCAGGAACATCCACCCAGGGACAAAGGGGCATATTTACAAGCCCCTATCACCACCAGAACATCACTTTTAGTGATGTTCCTGTGGCAATATAGGCTTTGCCTTATTTACAAGGCAGCATTAAGCCCCTTAACGTGGCTTAACACTCCCTTGTAAATAGGGCACCCTTTCACGCTATACTTAGTGTGAAAGGGGCGGGCAATGGATGGTGTGGTGGGCGTTCCACCACAACACACATTGATTTTAACGACGCTGCCCCATATTTGCAAGGGGGATGTAAATATGGGGGCAGCGCCAAAATTAGGACCAGGGAAATTTCTCCTCGTTTTTGTTGTTTCTAATTGTTGATGTGCAGGAAGGGGTTCCTTCCTGCACATAAACAATGATTTAAAAAAAATAACGAGTTGCAACTTCTATGTGTGCTGCACAAAGCAGCCAACCAAAGTCATAAAGCACCATTACAGATCGTTTATGTGCTGGAAGAAACCCTTCCTGCACATAAACAATCCTTCCCCTCGCAGGTATTCTTTCACTATGGTGCAAGGGTGTCTGCGTTGGAGCTAGCCTGCTAAATTTAGCGTCAGGGCAGGGAGAAGCGTTTCAGAAGTGGAGGAGCATGGCGTTAAGCCAACAAGGCTAATGCCGCGCTCCGTCACTTCTTTTGTAAATATGACTCAAAATATTTTAACAAGGCAGCCATAGAAAATTGGAAAGCTCTGCCTGTAGAATGTTTCTGATTTTGTCCAACTATGTATGTGTAATAAAAAATATGCACTACCGTGCCACTTAGCCTGATTTTCCTTCTGCCAAGTGCTTCTTAGGAAAAACAATAAGCAGACAGAAATCTATTTAATACTTGTGTGTTTTTCTGCTAAGTGTAACTGGGCGCACATTGAGCAGTAACTTATCTGCATAATTTAAAAACCTTTTTCGAGGGATTAAGATACATATTAATTGATACTGGGCAATCGTCAGTATGAAGATGACTGCCCCCACTTAGTTGTAGCAGATGGTATATTCTAAAAAAAATGAGTCCCAAGCAATTCCTACCTATTTTTCAGTCTTTGACCAAGTTTAAGTAGCCCTAAAAAAGGGACTCAACACTCTGTCAATCTGGTGCTACCCTGGGCCAATCTTGGTTGTTTGTGTTTGCAGCCAGGGCTAAAACCCACTGCTCCTTCTGTTTTTGCTGTAATTTGTAATTTTTAGAAACAATTACATTTCACAAAAAATGCAACACATTGCAAAAAAGAAACCATAAACTCAATAAATCATCTAGATGATTAAAAAGACTCACAGCAATAAATTCAGAAACGTTCATTGTTATGGTCCACTAATGTGCGTTTGAGATTGTGAAGAAATGTGGCTGGGCAGAGGCGGGCGAGTCTATCCTCCAGGATGCATTGTGAAAGGTGTAGTCTACCTGTTCCCTAACAAAGGACAGACCTAGAAGCTCTGCTCTGGTGGGAATCCTGGAAATCCTAACATATTTCAATTAGATATTGTCTGTTGTATTAGAAAGGGGATATTACGGGGCATATTACCAACAACTAGCGATATTTATCGCTAAATGGGCTTAGCAATTTTTTTTTTATCGCCAAGCATCGCCGGATATTATCGCAGAGATAACGTGCTAGTAGCAACGTTTATCTCTAAAGCGATAAAATATCCAGTGATAGCGATGAAATGCGTGAATATCGCTGAGAATACAGCGATATTCACGCATTAACGCCAATAGGGTCTTAGCCATAATATCCACCTCCACTTGGATATAATGGCTAAGAACTGGTTCTGAGCAGGCGTTAGCTTTTGGAGATATTCGCGCTTAGCGCGAATATTTCCATCGCTATGCCTGCGTTGATAATAGGCGATAGCGATGTTAGCGACTGTTTTTAGTCGCTAACAGGTTGAGTACGCCCACTTTGCATGTCATTAGCGATAAATATCGCTGACATGCAAAGCGGGCACCAAACCGCTCGCTATCGCCTCAAAGCTGTCGCTAACATCAGTTAGCGACAGCTTGCTAACAGGGCGATATAATTATCGCCACTTAGCGGGCGAAAACGGCCGCTAAAGTGGCGATAATCTAATATCGCCAGGCTTGGTAATATGCCCCCACAGCCTTGTAATCTCTGTGGAGAGCCTCCGTCATGCACTCTCCATTTACACATAAATACGTCTCTGATCACCTATTGGAACAAACATTGGCAAAGCCAATAGGTCTCGCCAATCCGAGACCTATAGGTGTTGTCAATATCAATGTCTTTTAGGTATGTGTTAATGAGTGGAGTGGATGTATGTGGAATGGAGGGGAATTATGTGGGTTGGAATGGAATTGTTTATTGTGGCATTGTGTGGCGTGCACTTGTGTGGTGTTGAGTGGAGTTATGTGTAGTGGAATTATGCGGTTTGGATTTGCGTGTTGTGGCATTGTGTGGCACTTGAAAAGCATAACGCACAACTCATAGATATGAAAGGACTCTCAGTCAAACTCTGCCTATATTTATGTTATAAAGATGCTCCTGGAGTCACCTTGGGCAGTTGGTATTGATAAGCCACTGCTGAGGTATTGACAGCATTCCTTCTGTACAAATGCAGAGGTGGGAACACTTTGGACAACAAATCCTCTAACCCAACCCCACACCCAAATACACCAAACATTTCAGTAGACCAGAGGGAAGCCATTTCGTGCTCTGCTCTTCATAGTGAGGAGGGAATCAATATCGGTGACCCGAGCTGCTAGGGGGTGTATTTCAAGCTGCATCAGCAAGGTTTCCACGGTGGAGACTGAAACTTTAAACTTAAGATAAGGATCCCTGGACAAGCCTTTCCCCTTAGCTGGCTGTAATCCTCCCACACCTCTAACGCTGCCCATGCTTCTCAATAGCCCCTCTGTCCAAAGATGGCACCAAAATGATTGTATTGCTTTTCAAATAGCATAGTCTTGTTGACATTTCCCCTGCAGTTGCTTTTACTCTAACTACTGTTATGTGTAATTGGTAGCAGCAAACAACCACATTTTACTTAATTAAATTCCTTTATAACTATTTCCTTGTACACAGTTTCAAATATATATGCTCTATGGATATGTTTTTATTTGTCTGTACAGTTCACAAACACACTATTTCCTTCCAGAATATTGAAACTTTGTCAACGAGATCTGAAGAGAAAACATATTGGTGCTTGTTCTATTTTAGTCACAGTGTATTCAATTTCTATGCTTCATCACGCCCACAAGTGCGCTTCTTTTTACAACGGAAATAGCAGTTGTACTTTTTCCATTAGAGCGATACCGGGAAAGAGTGCTGGCCAGGAGGTAAGGGTGCATCCTCTGCAATGAAATGGGAAATGCTATTGGTGATGTCTTGTACATGTTGACATGGTTTAAAGCAGTTGACAAACAAAGTGCATGGCACTTTCCGTTCTCCAATGATACGTAAGACAGCTGTTACACTAGGCTGTGGATGGCAGATACCAATGTATCTTAATTTCAATCAACAGGACCTCATCATTGTGATCAGTACCACTGTGTGCCTACTCTGAGTGAATGGGGCCTGTCGTAGTCAGAATCTAATCATTCATGTTCATGCCATTTCATCAAGAGCAGAGTTGGTCATCTGTAGGGTGTCAGACAGCTCTTTGATCCAATCCATGCACTTGTATGTGTCCATTGACCCCTGGCTGTTTCAAATAAGGTCCTGGCAGCCAACTTACTGCCACACAGAGATGGAACCCTGACCATACCTAGATTTTACAGTGCCTACACCACCTATATCAAGTGTGGCCACCTCCAATAAGCTGATCCGGCAGGCTGTTACAGGGGGACATTTGAGTAATCAAAAGAATTAGCCTATAATTGGAAGGTCAAGAGGTGTGTTTCTGGAGTAAAGGTACATGTCCGAATTCCCAGCAACACTACCATCTGGGGTGCTGCCTGGCACGATGTAAGAACGTGATGTAGCACTCTAGCAGTTGGTGGGAGAAAACGTAGGAGGGACAGGAAACGGAGGAGCGGGGGCGAAAGGAAGTGGCTAGAACAGAGTAGGGATAGAGGAGGAAGGGTCATGTTAAATAAAGCTCGTTAAATAAAGCATGTCGTCTGCCTCATCATTGTGGGGAGGACGTGACAACTGGCGACGAGGATGGAATGAGAGCGCTGTGCAAATTCGCTACTTCCCTGAGGTAATTGAACCGGTCCTGTGTGGTGCGTGCAGTGTTGCCGTCGCGACAAACGTGCCCCCTCCTTCAAGCGTGTGCCGTGGCAGAGGTGCACCCGCTGGCAGTGCGTCCCTGGGATCCGAGCTCCGCGAACTGAGGCTCCGCGACCTGGAAAACTAGCTCTCTTGTTCCCCTCTCTCTCTTTAATACCTATAAATACAGGTTCACATGTGCCAGGTAGCACCCCAGATGGTATTGTTGCTGGGAATTGTGACATGTACCTACTGAGGTGCATTTTGACAATGTTAAGGCACAACGTGGCACAGCAGACACTTTATCTATGCAACCCTGCATCATTGCACATGCACAGGACAGCACCATATTCACAAGGATTGGGCGCACCCATGTGTTTTCCCTTGCACTGACAACAATGAAGACAAGCAAGCACCAACATAGACAACCAAGTGCAATGGTGCAAGGGTGCCTGCATTGCTGCACAGCTGTTCTTTTTTTAGCAATGCAGGAATGGAACATAACCCAGTGTATCTGGCCTTTCCATGCATCTGTGAAAGGTTGCATGTTGGCACTGCCAATATGTATGCATCGACACCCTGCGCCTTTTCACTTCACTAGGTTGCATTCACTCCCTCACCCAGTCATTTATGTGTTGATGAGAGGAGTTCAGGTGATCTCTGCCATAGCAGCTGACACATGTGTAGTCTGAGACTGCATGCCATGACAGCTTTGTGCTGTGTACTTTGTTCTAGGTGAGAATGGAAGTGACCATATACATATTCCCATGTATAGGAACGAGCCATGGACCACAGATCTCCCATCCTTCTGGTGTGTTGTGGATCCTGTGAGATACCATTTGTATGCTAGGAATGTGTAGCCTACATTGATGTGCATGGGCACAGGTGTGACAGAGGGGCATCTTTCATGGACATGTGGTGCAGCGCTGCGCCAGAAAGCATATTGCTCCCCTAAACATTGTAAATAATAAAGTGCTGGGTTGCGCTGTGTTGACGACAATAGAATACATCCTGTGCTTTCCTTTATGCTGGTGCAGATTCAGCTAGTTAGGACCAATGCAGGTGCCCATTGAACTATGATGCCGGGGTTCCTGCATTAGTGTACGTCCCCTAAATGTGCCCCAGTGCATGCAGTTACTACTGGAATGCGCCGTATTTTGTAGACATAGAACATTGCTACTCTTACAATGGGAGTTAGGATAGCCCAGCTATGACACTGTGACGCTGCCCTATGCCAACATGTGATCTAAATGCCCATGTACCTTCTGTTGATGTAATATCTAAGCATAGAGAGGCCAGGTGGCTACTGTTTGACCTGCAGAGAGTGTGGCAGAGTGCTAGGACATAGCTTACTGGACTGTATGACATTACGTAGTTCCCCCCCATTGTCCCTTGTTGGTACTTACCCTGTTGCTGATGTAGTTGGTCATAGTTAGCACTGCCCTGTTCCCCACTACTCCAACCACCGACTCCTCACAGATAACTGTGGATACCTGCTTCTCCAAGGGATCAAGCTCCTCCTGGGGCGCTGGACTGCCACCTCCGGTCTGCAATGCTGCCTGTAGGTTGGTTGGCAGTTTCTCCTTAGTTTTGCGCTTGGCATCATGCCAGTGCTCTTTACTGTCTGTCACTGTCCTCTTGACTTCAGATATGCAGTTCACCTTGTTCACTATGAACTGCCATATGGCCTTTTTGGGCTCCAATGACACTTTGGAGCTGAAAAAGAGCTGGTGTTGATGCGCCGTTGCAATTAGAATCTCATTCTGACTGAACATGCATTTCCTCTTCCCCTTGGACTCTGGTTGGCTCACCTAGCTGGTAGTGGGGTTGGGAGTGGTTGCTGCCCTGTTCTGGTTCCTGGGTGCTCCATTCTGTATTCAAATTTTTTTTTCATCCTTTGCTGCATTTTCATATTTGTTTTTCAAGCAAGGTGCAGAAAAGTTAGGCCGGCTAGCATGGTTCTTCTTTCCGTTGATTGGCCAAACATCACTTTTTGCCCCGTAGCATGCATTTTTTTCATGACTTCACATCCGAGTTCGCATCATTTTTTTCAGCCGCTATCTTTTTATAACCTCATATTGGGCTGTAATGTAAATATAGCGCTTGCCAGTTTAAACTCTGCTTCTGGCCTTAGACAGTCATTTAATGGGTGATACCCCAACAGGACATGACATAGGACATGGATGAGGGTGACAACATTGGAGTAGATCGAAAAGGGTGAAGGCACAAGTCCTGGCCTGGATTGCACTTCTCCTTGTACAACTGCAGCAGACAAAATTTAAAAATTATGGCGACAATGTGGCAGCCTGGTCAATGTGCGCTAACCACAATTTCCCACTGTTAGCCGTCATGTGCAAGTTTCGTGCAATAAACAAATGCTATGTCAACCATTCAGTGTAAAAGGCCATTTATTAGGACAGGGTTGCAAAACAGTTAATCAACCTTAATAACATTTAATATAAAGTCATAAATATGACATTCCTATTCCTCCCCGAACCATTCTCACATCACATCAACTTTCACCACAATATCCCATACCTTGCTACATTCTTCCCCCTCACACTCACTGACCTCCTTGCAGTTACCCAATCTCTCCTTCACTTGCCCTACCAAACACCCTACAATGAAACTCTTTGACCTGATCCAAGAATCCCACACACTGTCTTCTTTCGCCTGTGCTCCCTCCATCCACCCCAGGGGTGGAGGCACCCGCATATGACTCTCCATAACGAAATATCTCTACCAGGAAAACCCCATTGGGCATTTTACTCCCCCGCTTCAGCATGTTCCAAACTATTCAACAATATGCACTCCTGCACTATATTCTTTCATTCCACAATGTATTCAATCAATCAATCAGGGGATTTGTAAGCACGATACTCACCCGTGAGGGTCGCAAAGTGCTGAGGGGGGAGGGGTAGAGCAGCTCCGTTCAGTCAAAGAGCCAGGTCTTGAGTGTCTTCCTGAAGATATTCAGGGAGGGGGCCCATCTGATGTCGATCGGGAGCTCGTTCCAGAGCTTGGCTGCATTGTAGGAGAAGGCTTGTCCACCTGCTCTGTGGATGCGCAGGGTTTCGGCGAGGGCGAGTGTGGTATCTTCCACCTCCTTTCCCCCCCCCCCCCGGCAGCTCTGCGTGAATTGGAATCGCTCGCGGTGACATCACTTAGAATGTCACCGTGACCAGGGTTCCAAGGCGAGCGCCGCGGAGGAAAGGTTAAACTGTCACCTGTTGTGGCTTTCGGCTGTGGCTGGGTTCGCTGTATCCCGCACTACATCTATGAACCTCAAATAAAGAAGTTAATTACTTGCACCCTACCTGAGTTCGTCATCCTTTGACCATTACTACAGCGAGGTCGACAGATCAGAGGTTTTTCTTGGGTACTTGAAGGAGATTCTCTGGTTGAGGTATTGGGGTCCGGTGTTGTGGAGGTATTTGTAGGTGTGAGTGAGTATCTTGAAAGTGACTCTCTTCTCGATGGGGAGCCAGTGGAGGTTGCACAGTTGTTGGGTGATGTGTTCATGTCGAGGGATGTCGAGGATGAGTCTGGTGCGGTGTTCTGTTTGGTCTGGAGTTTTGGGAGCAGAGACTTGTTGATCCCGGCATAGAGAGAGTTTCCATAGTCCAGTCGGCTGGTTATGAGTGCGTGGGTGACTGTTTTCCTTGATTCAGGGGGTATGCATTTGAAGGTCTTTCGGAGGCTGTGGAGGGTGTTGAAACAGCTGGAGACGACGGCGTTGACCTGTCAGGTCATGGAGAGGGAGGAATCGAGTACGATGCAGAGGTTTAGGATGTGGTCCGTGGGGGTAGGGGGGTTTCCGAGGGTGGTAGTCCACCATGTCTTGTCCCACGCAGAGGGTGAGTGTCTGAGGATGAGGACCTTTGTCTTCTCTGAGTTTGTGCTTCAGGCAACTGCTGCTCATCCAGGATGCAACGTCCTTCATTCCTTCCTGAAGTTGAGTCTGGTGGTGATGCGGGCCTTGGTGAGGGAGAGGATGAGCTTGGTGTTTTCAGTGTAGGATACTATGCTGAGTCTGTGCTGTCTGAAGATGACGGCGAGGGGGGTCATGTGGATGTCAAAGAGCGTAGGGCTAAGCGATGATCTCTGGGGTACTCCACAGTCGATTTCTGGTAGGTTCGGGATGAAGGGTAGTAGCCTAATTCTTTGGATTCTGCCGGTGAGGAAGGAGTTCAACGAGTCAAGCGCTGTTCCCTGTAAGCCGGCGTCGTGGAGACTGGCTGTGAGTGTGTGATGGGAGACTGTGTCAAACGCAGCAGAGAGGTCGAGTAGGATCAGGGCTGCGGTGTGTCCATGGTCGAGGAGGGTGCGGATGTCATCTGTGGTGGCGAGTAGAGCGGTCTCAGTGCTGTGGTTGCTGCGGAATCTGAATTGGGAAGGGTGGAGGATGGAGTTCTCTTTGATGAATGTGGTTAGCTGGGCATTGACGATCTTCTCTGTGACTTTTGCCGCGAAAGGGAGGAGAGAGATGGGTCGGTAGTTCTTGAGGTTGGTGGGGTCTGGTGAGGGCTTCCTGAGCAGGGGTCTGACTTCTGTGCATTTCCAGTCATGGGGAAAGATGTCGGAATTGAAAGTGGTGTTTATGGTGCGTTGTAGTTCTGAAGCAATGGTGGGGCGGCTCTGTGGTAGATGTGCGGCGGGCAGGGGTCCGTAGGGGCCCCTGAGTGGATGCCTTTCATGGTCGAAGTGGTGTCCTCAGTGGTGACTGAGATCCAGGAGGAGATGGTGGGCTGGCCGGAGTTGCTGGAGCGGGAGATGGTATCGGAGTCGGGTGTATTCACCACGTCTGTCATCTCCATCATATGGTATGTATTCCTCAACTGAGAAAGGTGTACCTCATCATCCAGGAAGAGACACTGCTCTTCCTCTTTTACACCTCAGTGTGCTATCGCTTTAATGTCCCTAGCCATTCAAAATACCCTCATGGACCTGTTGAGCTTGCTCCGAGCCTTGTCAATCACTGCATGTTTCATCACACCCCTCCATTGTATATGCGGCACAAACTCTGTCCAAACTAGACATGTCCTCAAAAAGTTCTTATTGATCTCCTCTAAGCACCACTGTATAAGTTGCAGCAGCATCAAACCCGACAGTTGAACCAAATCGTTCTCCCCCAAATGTACCAGGAGCGTGTCCGGGCAACCCCTTGTGGAACCAGCTTTGCTAACCATGGCAGTAAATTGCCACAATGCATCCATTCTTTTCCCCACCATAGCATCTCATGCCTGCTTCTGGTCATTCCCAGGCTTTGTCCATACATCTGCTGATTATCTTTCTTTGTGGCCCAGTGCACTAAGAGTGTCCCACTGTCCAGGTCAACAGCTTGTTCCCAGGACCGCTCAAACACCCTGCAGAATAAAAGAAGTAATTAGCGCTGGCCATGGTCCCTGCATCACACCTTACACAGAACAAATTAATCTCCGCACATAGTGCTCACAGCATCTCGATCTCCACCTCCCAATCTGTTGAAACTGCCCAAATCCTACCCCAAGTATGCTGCTGCAGTCATCGACTGATCCTAAAAGAATGAGTTCTAAAACTGTCCGGATCCTTCCCAAGCCTAGCAACGCCATGCACAATACTGCCAACAATTTGAATACTGTAACCCTGCTTCCTCCTTCATGGCAATATATAAGTTTCTGCTGTTGTCTTGGCGAATCCCAAAACCCCTGTACTTGACAAGCCACAAGACTGCCTCCTTCTTCCAATCATACCCAATTGCCCCTCCCTGCTTGATCCATCTTGGATGGTCTCAGCCATATCGCCATTCGCCCTTAATCCAGACATATATCCTCATGCAGCCCCCCAATGTCCCTGGCTGACCCCAACAATAGAGACACTCGAAAGGCACCAAAAAAACATCCAAATCATGCATAACCTGTAAGCAGCCTCTTCAAAGTGATTATAACAACCATCAGGCAACACTGCAAGAAGATCCTGCAATAAATCACACATAATTGATTCCCATACTACAGACCCCCCTGCACCACTCTCCTTGCCTCACCCTTTCTGAATTCAGCCAAGGCTCACATCCCCAGTACAGTTTACCGTAGAAAGAAATGCCTGCTAACTTGCCCGCAATGGTTTTGAGCGATAAATCCTTGTCAACACAAAACATAATAAGATGTAACACTCTCCCTTCAATTTCACTGTGATCCTGAATCGTCATATCCAGAGGACATCCCTCAAACTCCCCAAACTCATTCTATGCCAGATGGTAGCTCCTTCTGGTGGACTCATTGAAAGACCTCTTGACCAGACCAACCACTTTCACTCCTCCCAGGCCCAAACGTCTGCAGGCAAAGGTGTCTTGTCATACTTTGCTCCTGGTGCAGTCTGCGAAAACGATGCCACTGCTGAAATTCACTATGATCCTGTATCATCCAGAGGTCATCCCTCACACTCCCCAAACTCATTCCATGCCAGATGGTAGCTCCTGCTGGTAGACTCAGCCAAATATCTCTCAACCAGTCCAATCACTCTCACTCTCCCCAGGTCAAATATCTGCAGGCAAAGGTGTATTGTCGTCCTCTGCTCCTGGCACTAGTCTGAGAAAACAATGCCACTGCGAATGAGGTAATGAGTCCGCTATATAATTGTTTACACTAGATACATGATTTGCCCTGAAAACAATGTTAAAACGCAAGCAACCCTGCATAAATCTTCTCAACACTCGCAAAACTCTCAAATTTCTCGCCCTCTGGTTATTCACCAAGTCCACCACCGTCCTGTTGTCCACATTGAGCATCACCGTCCTGTTTTCCAGTTCCCTGCCCCACACCATCAAGGCCTCCAACAATTGTGAATAATTCAAGAAAAGGCAATGCTTCATCCCTCACACAATCAATGTGCTAGCCAACTCACATCCCAAAACAGTCCGAAACCATACGCCCCTGCCACATCCCAAAAAATATGGACCTGCTACAAAGGGTTCTCTTCATCATAGACACTCCATTGATAGCTTCCAAAAACGAAAATAAATCCATACTCTGTGATATTGCAACACTGCCCCTGACAATGCCATGCCCAAAAGTCTGCAAAAGCTCTGACCTGCCCTAACCACTCTGCAGGCGATATTCGAAAACCCAAGCAACTTCTGCACTGCCCTCAACTCAATCCTCCATTCACCGATCACGTCCGTCATGAATCTTTGGATCTCCTATGCCTTTGCCTAAGGCAACCTTGCTACCAACTGTACAGTGTCCAACTCAATGCCCAGGAATGTCAACACCTCACAAGGGCCGTCCCTCTTTTCAGGATCCAACTGTACCTCCACGTCCTTTGCCATAAACTCGAATTGCTGAAGCACCCTAAAGCAGTCTCCAGAGTCCTTCTTGGCCGCAAACAAAAAGATCATCCAAATAGGTGGATACCACCCGATGCCCACTCATCTAAGTAAACACCCTCTGCAGGAATGTGCTAAAGGCCTCAAACAATGCACACGAAATGACACAACCCCCAGGAAACATCCTGTCTACGTAAATGGCACCGCCAAATTGCATGCCCAACAATGGAAAATCATTGAGGGGTATTGGCAAGTCTAGAAAGTAGACTTGATGTCTCATTTTGCTAGCTCTGTTCCCTGTCTACACTGCCTCACCAAAAGAATGGCATCATCCACCGCCGCATTTAACACCCTCATGTTTTCCGCAGCAATTAAGTCATTAACCGAAGCTTCCTTCGGCCATGACAAGTGGTGTATCATTCTGAAGTCTGCCATCCCCTTCTTAGGCACCACTCCAAGTGGGGAGATGATCAAATCTGCAAGAGCCAATCGAAAAATGGGCCTGCAATCCTCCCCTCTGACACCTCTTTTTCCAATTTAGCTGCCATCACTTGAGGGATTTCCTTTGCTGATCTCAGATTGTCTGCCCACTGATGTCCCCTGTGACCCTGGTAACCATCTTAAAACCCTTCCTTGAAACCCCACTCCAGCTTCAAAGCTGCCTCCCTGTCCGAGTCGACAGCTAGCCATGGTACTTGACTCCATCTTCTGGTAGCCCTCCATTGTTCAGTGGGTCTGGCCAGCATGAAACACTGTGTGATAGGGTGTCTCCCCCTGCATTTGGAGCATTCATGTTTTAACTTGCATGGATGTCTAGAGAAAACCCCCTTGTTGAAGTTCTAATATGCCCTAACATTGGGTCCTGTTGGATTTGGAGCATATCCCGCCCTCTGTGGAGCAGGACAGAGCTGAAAGTGCTAGTATGTGATCGGAAGGCCACTGACAGTGTACATAGAGGCCGTGGACTGGGTAGAGGACATCCACTGCATTCAAAGCTCGGCATCCACCTCCACCCATTCCTCTATGGCTTATGTGGGATAAGGCTCACTCGTGTTCAGATCTCTTCATCATAGCTAAGCCATGCGAAGCCCCCAAAGTGCATCTGCACCTTCCTAATAATATCCATGTATTTAAACAAAACAATTGCCTTGCCTGTGTGCTTCTCACAATAAACGCTGGCATTTATTAAAATGCTGACATCCATTTCTCCATGTTGATGGGCACCCTATGTGGCCTTGTCAGTTCCCACTCTTCTTTAGGCCCCTCTTTAGCCTGCATCTCCCTGTGTAACAATTTGAACACATCCACATATTCATGTTTCCATATCATGTTCTCAGCCTTGTCAGAAAGGTGTGACCCCCGGGGCATCGCTAAATCCATATAAGGCAGCCGTTTCTTATGCTTTCTCTCCCCCAGTACATTTTGTGACCTCCATTTGAACCCCTTTCCCATATGTGGTCTTACCACCGTCGGTCTCCTTGGGCGCTGATTATACCTTTAAGGTGTCCGTTGCCTTTGTCCAACCTCCCTCGATGACCCCATCCCCAACACCCAGACTTGCACGCCTTTCCATCAGTGCCTGCTTCCTTTGCATCCCATACTGACCACCAAGCTCCTTTAACTGATGGCACTGTGCCGACATCCATCTTCTCTTTGAGACGTCTACCGCTTTTCTACGTCTACTTGCTAACAGTGCTTCCCTTGACCTCTGAAAGACATCAACTGTACTTTCGGGTGCCTCCTCTCTCCCTTTCATCCTCATCTCTGGCACCCCCACATCCTCATCCTAACATAGCTCATCCTCCTCCCACTAATCGCTGCCTTCATCATAATCCAATGTCAATTCATCCTCTCCTGCACCCTCTTCACACTCTGTCCTACACACCACTTTGCCACTCTTCCTCGCAGGCAGATCTCTTTCTGGCATGGGTTGCTGCTCTGGTATTGTGTTTTGGTGCCCGAGCCATCGGCGTAGGTAGTGTTGCTTCAGACTCCCCTCTTCTTTGGGCCAATGTTCAGGAGCCGTCATGCACCCCTTTGTCATCGCCACCTGGCTGCCAATCTCACCCACTGGCTTTAACGCACTATTCCCTGTCAGGCTGCACCAACCTGGGGGGTCCCTTGCATCACTGGGTCCACGAACTGCACCAACTCCAAATGTCATTGTGTTTACCTCTTGTCCTTCAGGCAACCAACGACCTCCTGCCCCTCGGCCTTCGTGCCTGAACCCTGACCCCCCTGCACCTGACATCTGAGTCTTACCCCATAGTTCACCCTGGCACAACGCAGACTTCCTGGCCTTGCACTCGAGGTCCCACCTCTCCTCAGTCTACTGGATCAACAGGCATTGCTCCCAGAAGCGGGCTTCAATGTCAATGCCTTACCACTTGGAAACCATAACAGGCCCAGTACCCCTTGCCTTCTGTCCCACAGGGGGCTCATGAATGTGAATGTGGGCAACACTATAGCCACCCCCTCCCACAATTTTCAGTGCCCTCTCCCTTCTTGGATCACTTAATGGGCCAACAGCCACAACTAGTGCACATCGTCCAGGGGCGGGCCTGACTCACAGGTCCAGAGGCCACTCGCTCTCTGGGACTACTGAGCCTGCTGGTCGACTACCAACTCAAAGCACATATTGCGCGGGTACTCGTGCTAGACCCCTCTTCCTCCCAACTATTCTGCCTGCAGGATCTAGGCCAGTTGATTAAGCTTAGTGGGGAGGCTGCGGCGCCTCCTCACATTCTTCTTTCTGGCCGCCGATCGGCATACTCCTTCCACGCCCTGCCCCAGTCTTCTTGCTATGGGGAATCCACTGCGGGGAAGATCACGCCACGACAGAATCCGCCTCACCACCTGACGCACCACATCCCAACCCAGGCCTAGTCGAGTGCACCAGGTGTGAGTAAACCTGCCCATCCTGCATGACCAAGAGTGTGCAGTGCGACCCTCACCGCCTCATTGTTGGCCTCAGTCAATCTTCAGTCACGCAGTCGCACCGCCCCTCTTTCCTTCGTCTATGCCCTCCTGGTGGTACTTAGGAGTCAGGAAGAGGATGAACCCGCCCTTCCTCCTGACTCCTTTATACCTGCCTAAACTACCCGCATCTTCCCCTTAAATTAACCTATCCCTCCCTATCGACTCATTACAATAGTACAAATCACCCCTTGGGAAGACTAGTCTGTGACTGTCACTACCCCTGGAGGCCTTCATTCCCAATGTAAGCTCTTGACACAGTGTTTCTCCAACCCGAACATCACCACCATACGTACAATAATGTTTTCGGGACAGACTGCTCATAAAAAGTTTGTCCCAGAGGCTAAACAATTGTCAAAATAACTGAACTGTGAGCAAGTGGCCTGTAGGCTGGAGCACATAGCAGCGTCTCAACTAAATTACTCACCAGAGGTGTGAAACGCAATGTTTTAATGATTTAAACATTAAGCGCAATCCTAGCATTTAATTATTTCTGTTATTGGGGAAACGGTTAGTGAAATATCACACTACGACCTCAACTCTGATCAGATGGGCGCCTTAACCCCTGCGAGATCAGACGTTACAAACTTTTAGCTGTCTGTTATTTAGCTATTACTAGGCATTCAACAAAGAAAAATGCAATGAGGAGATGAACATGTGTTCAGTTGTTTAACAGGTAAAGATATAGGGGCAGATTTACAAGGAACTGGCGCATCTGAATAGATGCGTCAGCGCCGAATGTCCTTGCGCCACTCTGGATGTGCTGTATTTACAATACAGTGCTCCATGGCGCTAGGATTAACAGATGCGTCAGGAATTCACACATGTATTGCAACAAAAGTGACACATTGCTGGAGTTGCTCATGAAAGTGACCCAACTCCAGCAATGCAACACAATAGAAGGGTGAGTCCCATACAAAAAGCCCTGCGTCATTCCTTATGCCTGGTCTGAGCAGGAGTAGCGATTATGACGCAGTGAATGCGTAGAGTGGCACAGTGAAATTTTGTAGATTTCACTGCATCAGTTCTACATGACTTTTTGCGTGGGAACGCCCACCCTGCATACATTGTACCTGACACAGGTATGATGTGACGCAGGGCTTTACAACGTGACGCATCACCCTAGATGCGTCACGTTGTAAATGGGCTGCAACATTTACGCCGCGGCTGCATCACAAATATGACGCAACAGCAGCGCAAAAGTCACGCAAGGGGCTTGTGAATCTTCCCCATAGTGTGGCTTTGAAAAAGTTAAAATATTTTTCTTAAATTAAAAGAAACTTACAGCCTATACTTTCCCAATACATATTACTGCTTCAACTCACTAGTGTTCAATATTTCCCCTGTGGACAGTACTCAGTTAGCAAGCCTAGAATGATAACAGTCTTAGGTGGCATATAAGACCTCAAACGGGCAGTTTGATCTGTGTATTCTCTGTAACAAATCTTAGTATTTCATGGCAAGGGTATAGAAGGAATGCTAAGCCACTTTAGTTTTTTAAGATTACTAAATATAAGGGAGCGTGGTATTTATGTCAATTAATGTGAAACACTATTTGTTATTCTATAAAAAGTATAAGTATCTCAGAGGTTGTTGCTTTGCAAAAGAAAGCTGTTTCCTCCAGTCACGTTTTCATAGTGGGATCTGTATTTATTACAGTCTGTGTTCCCAGTAGTACTGTACTGCGGGGTTGTGAGACATAATAACGGGCTACTCCGATTCAGTTAATTGATGCACTTAAATTGCATGCTTCACAGCTTCAATGCACTTTTATTCAGAAAGAGTAGCAGACCTATTCCAGTAAAGTGAAGGTAAAAACACGACACCCCTTGTTAGTTGTAGCGTTTCAAAACACACAGAAAACAGAACAGACATCTGGTATAGATTTGTGGCGGCTTCAGATCCCCACCACATTTGTGATGAGCTCAAAAGAAGATTTGCAGCCCTGTTCACAGAAGCGGAACAACAGAGCTCGGTCAGAGTGCTTGTGTAAAGTGCCCAAATCAAAGAAAAAGTAGTTCTGAAAACATTTGCTAAATGTTGATCAATGGATTGATCTAGTACTGGCCCCTGGTCTCTGGGAGGGCTAAACACAAGAAAAGGCATGATGCATGCATGCCTTGGACAAATGGGGAGAAAGAATATGAGAGTGATGACGTAGCCAGAAAATGGGAAGCTTATGTGTGGGCTGAAGCCCACAAAGTATATACAACATGTCTCTAGCCGTGACCTAAAAGATGGTTAAAGCAGGCAGACAAATGCCTCCGCGCCTGTAAAACCAAAGCTGAGGACAGAAACATGGGAGACGCTACTCACTGAGGAACCAGGCTAGTTACAATGCTTAGAGAAACAATGGTTCCTGTGACCTAATATTGTTATTTTTTATAATAATCTTGTGCGTAATAGCAATACAAAGGGTTATTGTGTTGTCAGGAGGTGAAGAACTACCAATACCAATGATTGAATATATCACATTCAATTTTATAATCTGGAAAAAATGGAGAAAACAGTACATATGATGTCAAAGATAAACAAAAATGTAGACAATTGTGCATCGTGTCCCAGTGAAAACAGGAACCTTAATTAGAAGTGCTAAATTGTTACAGTGTTTCTAACAAGGTTTCTACAGATCATTAAAAGTCGACCATTCAATATGTACAAAATATGCAGCGGCTATATACAATGATTTGGGCTTGCTAATGGTTCGCTTTTAGCTTTGTGTCGACGAGGTTTCGACCCTCTGTGCAGTCTCATCAGGACCTAGGATTGTAGGGACATCTGATCAATATGCTCAGCCACGTGTGAAGTGTGTGCCAACCGTGAGTGAAAGGATTAGAAAAAGTACTCACAATGGGACCCATCCGGGTGCCCAGTCATGAGAGAGAAGAGGGGAATCGTCTGCTCTTCAAGGATAGCACAGCATAACAGTTGTAGAATGATGCTTGGACAAGATACCCCTATGTTACGCCGCGCATTTGTGCTACTTGCGCTCTGGGCGAGTTAACCTGTGCAAAGCTATTGTATTTTAAAACTTTCCTGTTTTGTGCATATTTTCGTTTAAAAATCATTTCTTAACCCCTGATTTTAATAAGATTAATAGCGCATACCTGCACTATAATTTGTCATTACCACCGCTGTTTTAGCGGGTCCCTGGCCGGACCATTCGTTTTTGGCAGCCATTTTGGGGGTAGCTAGGGACGTTTGGCGGCGCCATCTTGTGAGCGCTCTAGTGCTCAGGCGTGATCGCGAGGCCCCTACATATGACGGTCTTCCGAGGCAGTTCGGCCTTGGACAAGGTACCCTTATGTTACGCCGCGCATTTGTGCTACTTGCGCTCTGGGCGAGTTAACCTGTGCAAAGCTATTGTATTTTAAAACTTTCCTGTTTTATGCATATTTTTGTTTACAAATCATTTCTTAACCCCTGATTTTAATAAGATTAACAGCGCATACCTGCAATATAATATGTCATTACCACCGCTGTTTTAGCGGGTCCCTGGCCGGTACATTCGTTTTTGGCAGCCATTTTGGGGGTAGCTAGGGACGTTTGGCGGCGCCATCTTGTGAGCGCTCTAGTGCTCAGGCGTGATCGCCAGGCCCCTACATATGACGGTCTTCCGAGGCAGTTCGGCCTTGGACAAGGTACCCTTATGTTACGCCGCGCATTTGTGCTACTTGCGCTCTGGGCGAGTTAACCTGTGCAAAGCTATTGTATTTTAAAACTTTCCTGTTTTGTGCATATTTTCGTTTAAAAATAATTTCTTAACCCCTGATTTTAATAAGATTAGTAGCGCATACCTGCACTATAATTTGTCATTACCACCTCTGTTTTAGCGAGTCCCTGGCCGGTACATTCGTTTTTGGCAGCCATTTTGGTGGTAGCTAGGGACGTTTGGCGGCGCCATCTTGTGAGCGCTCTAGTGCTCAGGCGTGATCGCGAGGCCCCTACATAAGACGGTCTTCCGAGGCAGTTCGGCCTTGGACAAGGTACCCTTATGTTACGCCTCGCATTTGTGCTACTTGCGCTCTGGGCGAGTTAACCTGTGGAAAGCTATTGTATTTTTGCATATTTTCGTTTAAAAATCCTTTCTTAACCCCTGCTTTTAATAAGATTAATAGTGCATACCTGCACTATAATTTGTCATTACCACCGCTGTTTTAGTGGGTCCCTGGCCGGTACATTCGTTTTTGGCAGCCATTTTGGGGGTAGCTAGGGACGTTTGGCGGCGCCATCTTGTGAGCGCTCTAGTGCTCAGGCGTGATCGCGAGGCCCCTACATAAATCTGTCATGGATACACGCAGCGGTAACGCGCAGTGGTCGCGCCGGAGTCGAGCCAGAGTCCTGCCCGTCTGCGCCCGTCCGCGCTTGTACGGGTCCAGGGGCCATAACCCCTACTCTGACTCCGGACGCTTTCATCCATCGAACTATTGTACGTAAGTATACTGGTGAGGAATTAAAATCTCTCAGACCCTCTCCTCATACTAATTGTACATCTTGTGTTCTACCAGCTCATAACTTTAATTGGCATGGCTGTAGTTTTTCTACGGGGAAAATGACCAGATGCAAGGCGATGAAACGAACACATATGCGTGGCAGACCGAGGACCACTAAAACTCTTTCTACATGCCCCAAACTTCAGTTTTGGAGCATAAATTGTAGGTCTATTCCCAAACACAAAAATAATATCTACGACTTCATAGTTGATGAGAGGCCGGACGCCATGTTCCTAACTGAGACCTGGCTCCATGAGATCTCCGGACCAGATATTGCCATGGCTATTCCCAATTACTATGTCATGGTAAGGAAGGATAGAGATACTGGCAAAGGGGGGGGTATCGCGATAATCTTCAAATCCAGTTATAGTTGTAAGTTTGAAACCTTTTCCTTGCCTGGATGTGAAGCTGCGCTTTTCAAATTAACGATTAGCCCTCAGTTTACCTTGTCAGGTCTCCTGGTTTATCGTCCTCCTGGTAACCATGGGCGTCCGCAGGGGGGGGCAAGGAGGGGCGCTTGCCCCTCCCTGGAGCACCTCTCCTTGCCCCCCCCTGCGCAAGCCCATCTGTACCAATGCATCCAGGAGTGAGGCCTGACGCTGGGGATTTTAAGCATTGCAGGGAACAGGGCTGTTCCCCTTAGAGGGGGCCTCAGCTCCCTGGTGGGGCGCCTCACACTCCTCTGAGCACAAGAGCAGCCCCACCCCGCCCATTATCATTCTGCGTGGGGCTGATTGCCCCATACAGAATGACAATGGGTCAGTCTGGGCTGGCACAGCATGTGGTGGCCTCATCCAGCCTCGGTCCAGGGCAGGGCATTCTGTCACATGAAAGTGCAAAAATGCCCATGCTGCTGCTAGGTGAGAATCCACTTAGCCAAAGGAAGGCGGTGAAAGAAGTTGAAAGGAAAGGATTATAGTTTTAGTACTGCAACCATGATTGCTGCTTTTTTATTTTATTCAACTAACAACCATTGACAAAGCCAATAGTTCTGGCTTGTTGTAGGTGTAACGTTACTTGTTCTAAGTGTAACGTTACTTGTATTATATATCTGGATGCAATGACAGAAGCAACAAAAATACCAGTCAGGCGGCACATTATATTAAGCACAGATTTTTAGCTTATGTGTTTTAAGCCACACATTTTGTTACATCAAACACCCTTTTGAAGAGACACCCTAGTTTTCTCATCACACTTAACGCTCTGGAAACAACACCATGTCAGTCGCCCCACGTCAAGGCACTGTGCATCATGCATGACTCATGCCTTCGACTTTTTCAGTTTGCCTATGTACAGGGGCATAGTGAACCCTGCTCTACCCCACCCCTTACTTTAGGAACTACAGCGAGGGTGGAGTCCTTGATGGGTCTCATAATTAATGTGAAAAGGTGAGTGAGTAAGTAAGTTAAGGGATGAGTGGATGGATGGATGGCTGGATAGATGAGTAAAATGATGGATGGATGGATGAGTGAAAGGGTGGATGACGGGGGAGTGAATGGGTGGATGGATGAGTGAAATGATGGATAGATTGATGAATTGATAAGTGAAAGGGTGGATTAATGAATTGATAAGTGAAAGGGTGAATGGATGGACGGATGAGTGAAAGGGTGGATGTAAGGCTGGATGAGTGAGTGAAAGGGCGGGTAGATGGACAAAAGGATGGATAGATGAGTGAAGGAGTGAAAGGGTGGATGGATGAGAGAAAGGGTGGATGGATGAGAGAAAGGATAGATGAATGATAGGTTCAATGGATGGATTCATGAGTGGATGAGTAGATGGATGGGTGGGTGGATGGAAGGATGGATGGCTAAGTGAAAGGGGAATTGAAAGAGGAAAGGGGATGGGTAAATGGATGACTGAACGGGTGAATGGGTGGAAGGATGAGTGACTGGGTGGATGAAATAGTATGTGAAAGGATGGCTAGATGGGTAAATGGCTGGATGGATGAGTGAATGGATGAATGGGTGGAAGAGAGGATGGATGAGTTAATGTATGGATGTGTGGAAGAGTGGATGGATGAGTGTACAGATGGATGGAAGGAAACGTGATGGATAGGTTTGTAAATGGATGAATATGGACATGGATCGGCACACAGATGGAAGGACAGAATGAATCGTGAAAGACTGAATGATGGATGAAAGTATGATTACACATTGTAAACCCCATTATCTTAAGCAACATTTCCTATATATTGACTTTCTCATTTATATGAGTGATTGTCTCTATATAATGTGTGTGTTGTAACGCACTCCAAAACTCTGCCCCACATATTTGGGATGAGTAGCACTATACAAGAAATTAAATACACATGAGAGAGGGTCTATGTGAAGATGAGGGGCGCCATTGGAGGGTGGTATCAAGGCCAGACTGGCCGGAATGGGCATCAGGCATTTTCTCTGGGAGCTGGAAAGGTGGGGGCGGTTTTGTTACCATAAAAAGACCTGCACATTTGCTTAAAGCTGCACGTATACTGACAAACCATGAAGTGCACAATTGTCTCAACCTAATATAAACGTATTTTCACTTGTACTTTAGTGGTTGTCTATTTACTTACTTATATACTATTGCGCAACCTTCTTTGATGTGTCTTTAAACCTTACCTTTTGTCCTGAATTTTGACCTCCTGTCTTGAATTTTTGTCCTGAATTTTCACCCTTTGTCCTGAATTTTTACACTCACTCTCCTGAATTTGCACCCATGCCAGTTGGTCACTCTAGGCATCACAGCGACCCCTCCAGGTACCGGTAGTTGGGGGGGGGTGATCCTTGGCGTTCAGATGGAGGGGGCTACCAATGACAGAGGTGACAAGTGCAGGCGCCCTGCAACCCACTCATTACCACCACATGAAGGAAGAAAATAATCCGATCAGCTCGTCGACCCAACTTCCTGAAAAAAACTTTCAGACACCATGGAAAGGCAGCAGCATTTGCTGTCTGCGAGTATGTCAAATTAGATTTGTACAATAAACCTATTTGTACAGGAAACTTCATTAAATGTCTGCCCCATCACGGTCATCACTCAGTGTCTTCAATCCCTTGTTCACCCCTCTTTTAAACCTCACGTCAACTCCTCTCCCTCAAATTTCGGAAGGGGGGGGCTAATTCATCCAGCCAAAGCCATGTGCAGAGTGGAGATGCAGGGGCTCTAAGTAGGGGTGAAAACACAACAAAGCCTCATTACCAAGTAAATGGTCTTTTAAAGACCTGTGTGAAGTACTCAGGTGCAGCTGTGTGTGTGTGGTGTGCGGGGAAGCTGTCTCAGCCGGGCACACACATTCTTATAACATTTACACCCCTCAGAATGACAAATCACCACTTCTAGCTGCCTGGTCTTGGCGTGGGAGTGGGAAGATGTGCACAGCAAGGGGAAAGGGATGGTGACGCTTTTCTTTTGTATAGGAATTTCTGCTGGCATCATAGCCCAGGGTTTGCTGTCTGTGCACTTGTATAGGTGTGTATCCATACAAGTGCACAGACAGCAAACCATGGGCTATGACGCCAGCAGGAATGACTTTACAAAGGAAAAGCGTCACCTGCACTGCCATCCCTTTCACCCTGCTGTCTGTGCACTTGTATGGAATACACATCCATGGCACTGCTCACCAGATAAATGGTGAACAGGGCCATGGATCTGTCTCTTTTTGCATCCAAGGGCACATACGAAGAAGCAGAGGAGGCCCAGGCAAGGAGAATCCAGGAGACATTTGACCAACACCTATCTAGAAAGTGAGACCTTCGGGAGGGGCTGGATGCCAGGATGACAGTGCTGCTGATCAGCCCGACTCCACCGAATAGTATCAGAAGAGCAGGCAGCAGTTTTTAAGTAAGTTCCAGTAACTTTAATGCATTCTGCATCATCACCAGCATTACCTACTGGCTGCATATCTAGGTTACAGTGTTTTAGACTTACATGCATGGAAACCTCAAGGAGGACAGTCCCCTCCGAATATGCGAATGTAGTGTAAGCTTGTAGGGGTAGATTTACAAGCCCCTTGGGCACTTTTGCGACACTTTTCCCATGTTAATAGTGACGCAAAAGTGGCGCAGGGGCTTGTAAATCTGCCCCATAGCGATTCAGCTTTTGGCATGCCAGTGTGGTAATGCCACTGGCAGTGGCATGCCAGTGGGGTTTAGGGTTCATATGTGTGCTCTAATTGTTGTCCAGTTTCAGAATTGCAGAATTCACCACTTTTTTTTTCTCAGCTTGGCCTGAGCATTACCCGATCCTGATTGTCTGCCATTTTAGCCCTGCCCCTATTGATTAACATTAGCCACGCCCCTTCATTTGCCAGGTTAGCGCCCCCCCCTGGAAAAATTTCTGCGGATGCCCATGCTGGTAACTCCAACACTTGGACGACTTCCTTTCCCGACAGAGTTGCCCCACTATCCCTGAGGGCTGCAAATTTCACCATCCTTGGTGATCGCAATCTTCATTTAGAAGATCCTCTTTGCACCGTTAGTAAACACTTCTTATCAGATCTGGAAGCCCTTAACATCTCACTGTGCAATTCTGGGCCCACTCATTCTGCTGGGCACTTGTTGGACCCTATTCTTTCCAATCTTCCATTCGAGTGCTCACTGAATGCCCGTCCTCTGGAATGGTCGGACCATTATGCTGTCCATTTTTCCTTGCCTCTTACCAAGATTATGGCCAAGGGCTGTAATGGAAGGGACGAGCATATACGTCGGTGGGGTAAACTTGACATCAGGAAGTTTAACCAGCACCTATGTGACACTCTCCCGGGCACTGATATGCCTGTATCGGAGTCGAACGCGGTGGTATCCCAATGGTTAAGTGCCGCCGTTGACAAACTCCTTCCCCTGACTCCTAAGCATTCTTTGTCTCATCGTCCTCCTGTGCCATGGTTCTCTAATGACTTGAAGCTCCTGAGGGCTAATTGTAAGGCCCTCGAAAGGAAATGGAGACGTTCTTACTCTAGCTCCCGTAAAGTAGCTTACAAGGAGGCTCTAAAAGAGTACCATAAACAATGCAAAATGGCGAGAGCAGCCCACACTGTTAACACGGTGACGCATGCCCAGAACTGTCCTTGTACACTTTTTTCTGTGGTAAAGAAACTAACAGGAGCAGACACGACCCCGGTCCCCCCTGCATTGGATGAAGCTCAATGTAATTCCATAGCTGAATTTTTTATTGCCAAGGTAGAACGTATCTATGATTCCCTGAGCCCCTCTACTATGGTTGATGAATCATTGACAGGATCTGTACTGACTTTAGAGAATTCACCATTTTTTGCTGGGAAGCTCACGGAATGGCAATTGTTTGACGATGCCTCCTTTTCTTCTTGTCTGAACAGCATCAGATCTGGCTCCCCACGTGATCCTTTACCTGCTAAAGTATTGAAACTACTGGATTCTAGCTCTCGTCGTGTACTGATGAAACTTCTTAACTCATCCCTATCTGAGTCCTATGTTCCGCAGGAATGGAAACATGCGATGGTTGTTCCTCTCCTCAAGAAGGTAGGAGCGGACGTGTCCAACTTGTCCAACTTTAGATCTATCTCCTTGCTTCCTCTCTTTCCCAAAGTCATGGAAAGGCATGTTAATACACAGTTAAGTCATCTTGTTGAGAGTTCGGGGTTTTTACATTCTTCCCAGTCCGGCTTCCGAGCGCATTACTCCACCGAAACCACACTCCTAGGAGTCACCGAGAGTTTGCGGCACGGTATAGATCGCGGTGAAACATCTGCACTTATCCTTTTGGATTTGAGTGCTGCGTTTGATAACGTGTCCCATTCCATTCTTCTTGCATCTCTTCGGTCCCTGGGAGTGGATGGTCCTGCGCTGGACTGGATTACCTCCTTCTTAAGTGGGCGTACCTTCCAGGTCTTTTCTGAAAAAGCTGCATCTGCAATTTGTCCATCGGCGTACGGCGTGCCCCAGGGGTCTATACTTAGTCCTCTATTATTCAACATCTACGTTAGACCCCTGGCCACTATTGTGGAGGACGCTGGGCTTACGTTATTCTCTTACGCCGATGATACCCAAATTGTTTTTTCCCTTTCTAGTAGTGACTGCAATAAAACTTCAGCCTTGAAGCTAGGCTTGACACGGGTTGCTGAGTGGAAGCAGAGTCATTTCCTCAAACTAAACGGGGACAAGACCGAGGTTGTGATACTGGGCAAGAACAAAGATCTCTGGGGCCCCCAGCACTGGCCCAGTGATATGGGATCTACCCCCTAGCCTGTTGCCTTAGTACGCAATCTCGGTTTTCTCATTGATGAAAAGCTCTCAATGAGGCAGCAGGCCACTAAGGTGGCGTGCATTTGTTTTGCTACTCTGAGATGGTTACAATTTTTTTTATGGATGTTGCCCCCTTCCACCCAGAGAACTGTAGTCCAGGCTTTAGTTGTTTCCCACCTGGACTATGGAAATGTTCTTTATCTCGGAGCAGACTCGACAACTATTAATAAACTTCAAGTTGTACAAAATGCGGCTGCCCGACTTCTTCGCAATGTTCCGAGGAGAACATCTGCCTCCCATGCACTCTGCGATCTACACTGGCTCAGGATCCCGAGCCGTATTAAATTCAAAGCTATGTGCTATCTTTTTAAAATTAGACAAGGCTCGGCTCCAAAATATCTACAGAGCCTAGTCCAACCATACAAGCCAAGTCGTACCTTAAGATCCTCAGAGAATGGTGATTTCATTATTCCGCGATTTAGACTAGTAAAGATGGGCGGTCGGTCCTTCTCCCACTTAGGTCCTAAATCCTGGAATGCTCTACCTACGGCCCTAAAGACGGAGACAAACTTGTTTCGATTACGTAAGGGTCTCAAAACCTGGCTTTTTCAGTAGGTTGTGAGGGCTCATATAAACTAGTTAGTGTACCTGTCCTTTTTTCTTCTTGAGTCTGTCCCTGGCGCAGGGAAACCCACTGCGGGTAGTTGTTGCGCGTTATAAGTTTAAATAAATGCACTATAGTGGAGATGACTGATAGTGTGACAGGGGAACTCTCTGATAAACAATCTAAACTGGCTTGGAAGCTCCTGTTTTTCCTGATAGAAAGGATGAGTTCTTTAGTTCAATTTCAGTGCCCTATCAGTGTCAATAGGTGCGGGTGCTGCCAGGGGTTGTGTATATATTTGTCCAAGGGCAACTCCTTTAGAAATCAGGGATTTCCTCCGGAGCGCGGGACAATGAACCGCGCGGTTCCGCAAAGCTGTGTGAGTCAGCTTGGCTCAGGATCAAATGACCGTAAAACCAAAGTTAGCAGTAGTACCCGTGTATTCCGGTCTCCCCAATTCGTGTGCCTCCTCAAGGCTCTAGTCTTTCTTATTGTCATCCTCGTCAGTCTTTGGTAGTCGGTGTAGTTTGACTATCTTAATATGTACTTAGTTAGTTATTCAATGCAAGACCCGCCCAATGGTAGAACCTACTCTAATTTAGATAATTTTTTCATTAGGGAAACTGAAGTGCATTAACAAACTGAATGAAACACCAGAGATGAGTGTTTCTCACACTGTGGTTGAGCCCACCCCGACTTCTAGGGGTCGGGGTGACCCGATGATGAAGCATGACACCACCTGTGTGTGTGAGGGTTATTAAAACAAAAAGAGTTTTTGTCCCACAATCACGGTTGTGTTAGGTACAACCTTTCAATAGAGAGACCCCCCTTGTTTTTCCTCCCCCCTTTTGTGCCCCCGATCTCGCCTGCAATTGTGCCTGGTATCGTATCGATATTGTTTATTAACCTGTATTTATGCCAGATTGTGCCCCCGATCTCGCCTGCATTGTTTTGGTGCCATTTGTTGTGCTTCTTAACCCTCCCCGCTCCCTGCCGCTGCTCCCCCGTGGCCCCACCCCGTTCCCTCCAGCATCCCCGGACCTCCCCACCCCGCTCCCGCCTCCCAGCTGCTCCTCCCTCGCTCCGCCCCTCCACTCTCCACTTATGACAGAGTGGCAAACGCGCAGCGGGCACGCCCTATGCGCGCCGAAGGCGCGCCAAAGGTAAGCCCGTCGGCGCCCGTCCGCGCCTGGACCGCGCCCAGCGCTAGAACCCCTGGCTCCCGCAGAGGCCATCCCTCCCGCAAAACATACGACGCCGCAACCCTCACTGCACTCAACACCGGCCGACTCGCCGATTGCCACCGAGCCGCCCCAGGACGTACCCATGGACCCTTCACCTGCCAAGCCTGCAAGTTCTGCTGCATCAGGACCCACACTACAACCGCACATGCCAAACAGAGCTCCAACAACGACCACCTGAAGTGCATCCTGCTCAACACCCGTTCGGTCCACAGACACGCCATTGAACTATGGAACCTACTCGACACCATAACTCCGGACGTCGCCTTTCCCACGGAAACCTGGATGAACGCCTCATCAGCGCCCGACATCGCCATAGCCATCCCGGACGGATACAAGATCATCCGAAGGGACCGCATCAACCAAACAGGAGGAGGCATCGCAATCGTCCACAAGAACACCATCCGTATCTCGACCAGTTCCGACGACACCCTCACAGCCACCGAACACCTTCACTTCCAGATACACACCGACCCCAAGACCACACTGAGAGGCACCCTCATTTACAGACCCCCAGGACCCCGCACACAATTCAGCGAAGACATCACTGACTTTGTCAGCCCACACGCCCTCCCCTCCGTTGACTACATTCTCCTAGGGGACCTCAACTTCCACCTGGAGAATTACGACAACAACACCACCACCCTGCTGGACAACCTCGCCAATCTCGGACTCAAACAACTGGTAAACACCCCCACCCACTACGCCGGACACACGCTCGACCCAATCTTCTCCTCCAGCAAGCACATCTCCTTCAGCCACTCCACCGGACTCCACTGGACAGACCACAGCTGCGTCCACTTCAGCTTCAGAAAGAACACAACTCACCACTTCCCGCAACAGGTCCCCCGCAGAAGCTGGAACAAAATTACCGGCGACCAGCTCACCACTTCACTGAATCAAATCGCTCCCGCCAGATCAACGGACCCAAATGAAGCAGCCATCAATCTCGCACAGTGGATCACCCACTGTGCTGACGACCTAGCACCCCTGAAAAACAATCCCAACAAGCCAGGAAGCAAAAAAGCCTCCTGGTTCAACGACGACCTCAAGAACTCCAAAAAGAACTGCCGCACCCTCGAGAAAGCCTGGCGAAGAAACCCAACCACAGACAACATGACCGCCCTCAAGAACGCCACCCGCAAACACCACCAGCTGATCCGCACCACCAAGAAGTCAGCATTTAAGGATCGACTAGACAACAATACCCACAACAGCAAGGAACTCTTCAGCATCGTCAAAGAGCTCACCAATCCCAACGACATCACTCCCTCTCAAGACCTCTGCGACTCTCTCGCCTCGTTCTTTCACAGCAAGATCGCAGACATACACAACAGCTTCGACGCCCAGACCACTGCCCCTACCACTGAACCGAAACCCCCCACCGCCACCCTCCGCGCCTGGACCCCGATCAGCACCGAAGACACCATCCGCATGATGAACTCCATCCACTCCGGATCACCTACCGACCCATGCCCCCATCACATCTTCAACAAGGCCGACTCCGCCATCGCACCCCAACTCCGGGACATCATCAACTGCTCCTTCAACACCGCTACCTTCCCGGAGAGCTGGAAGCATGCCGAACTCAGCGCCCTTCTGAAGAAACCTTCAGCAGACCCCACCGAACTTAAGAACTACCGCCCCATCTCGCTCCTCCCATTCCCCGCCAAAGTCATAGAGAAGACCGTCAACAAGCAGCTCACCGCCTTCCTTGAGTCTAACGGTTCCCTTGACCCTTCACAGTCCGGCTTCTGAGCCAACCACAGCACCGAGACCGCCCTCATCGCAGCCACAGACGACATCCGAACCCTACTCGACAACGGGGAAACAGCGGCCCTCATCCTCCTGGACCTCTCCGCAGCGTTCAACACGGTTTGCCACTGCACCCTAGTACAACGCCTCAGAAATGTCGGGATACAAGATAAGGCATTGGATTGGATCATCTCGTTCCTCGCCGGATGAACCCAGAGAGTCCCCCTCCCCCCTTTCAGATCAGAGGCCACCGAAGTCATCTGCGGCGTACCACAAGGATCATCACTCAGCCCCACCCTCTTCAACGTCTACATGAGCCCCCTCGCATCCATCGCACACCAACACAACCTAAACATCATCTGCTACATGGACGACACTCAGGTAATCCTCTCCCTCACCAAAGACCCAACCACCGCCAGAACCAACCTACACGAAGGGATGAAAGAAGTAGCCGAGTGGATGAAGAACAGCCGCCTAAAACTGAACTCAGACAAGACAGAAGTCCTCATCCTAGGATCATCCCCCTCTGCCTGGGACGACTCCTGGTGGCCCCCTGCCCTTGGCAGCGCACCCAAACCAACAGACCATGCTCGCAACCTGGGCTTCATCCTAGACTCCTCCCTCTCGATGACCAGACAAGTCAACGCTGTCTCACCATCATGTTTTAACATCCTACGCATGCTCCGAAAGATCTTCAGATGGATCCCCATCGAAACTAGGAAGACGGTCACCCAAGCACTTGTCACCAGCCGACTGGACTACGGTAACACCCTCTACACCGGTACAACAGCCAAACTGCAGAAAAGACTTCAACGCATCCAGAACGCCTCCGCTCGACTCATCCTGGACATACCTCGACAAAGCCACATATCCGAACACCTAAGAGACCTTCACTGGCTCCCCGTCAGCAAGAGAATCACGTTCCGTCTCCTCACCCACGCACACAAGGCCCTCCAAGACCTAGGACCCAAATACCTCAACAATCGCCTAACCTTTTACACTCCCACCCGCCAACTGCGATCATCCAATCAAGCCCTCGCCACGATTCCACGCATCCGAAGAGCCACCATGGGAGGAAGATCCTTCTCCTACCTGGCGGCGAAGACCTGGAATTCCCTCCCCACCCACCTCCGTCTTACCCAGGACCACCTCTCCTTTAGAAAACAACTCAAAACCTGGCTGTTCGATCAATAGCGAACCCCTCCCCCTTAAGCGCCTTGAGACCCTCTGGGTGAGTAGCGCGCTATACAAATTTCTGATTGGATTGGATTGGATTAGTTTACTAGCATTACTGATTACCGGCTGGTCAATTGTACTATTTCTTGTGATTAATGTACTTCTTCGGGAGGATATTCTCCGGTTGAGATTTCCTCTCAAACACTCCTGGCACTGGGACACTTCCCAGTACCTTTATGTGTTGATACATCCAAAACCTTTTCCTAGTTCAATACCCAGCCCTCCTGCCAAGTTTGTCGGAATTCAGGTACCAGATAGATTCTGATACCCCGGGGTCCATCCTTTATTGGGTGTGATAAATAGAATCTATTAGGAGTTCCTGTTGAATGGCATGCAGATTTTGATGTTTGCTGAATCAAAATATGCATGGTATAGTAAATGCTAAACACTTTTCCTCTTTTAAATTGACCTGCTGAAATCTAACAAAGGGTGAGATATTGAATGCACCCCATAATTACCAGATGCAGTAAATACCACCCAACTTGTACTTCTGACCCATGGGCAAATAGGGGTTTACACAGGGGTCAGAAAACAACACTTTACCTGTAACCAGAGCCCTAAAGACTTTGCTCCATTAACACTGAAACTTATAACAAGAGACGAACATGTGTAATCTGCCTCTTTGTGTTGCGTAGCTGGTTCATTCCCCTTTAGCGCCACCCCACTTACTCTTATTTTATCAGGGGTGTATTAAAAACAAAAATAAAAACTTATGTAGTTTAAATAGTGCAGCTAGAGGGATCATAGGCAGATCTACTAGTGATTTTTTATTACGTCTTTTGAAGTTCTGGAGCGACTTCCTTGCAGTGCTTACTTTGAACCGATGGTTGCCAGTGGGACCCTGATAGAGGACATCTTTTATCCTTAAGGTATAAGGAGTAGGGAGGGAACTTCTTCGGAGATTTGATTATGCATACGGAAGTGTGGAATTTGGAACTATTTAACACTAAGTGCAGAAAAGTTGTAAATTTAGGCCCATCAAAATCTAATACATTTGAAAAAGTTAGGTATTCATCCACAGACAATATTCTTTATCATAGAAAATAGCACAGGGAGGAGTATAGTGCAAAATGACAGAAGACTCATGTACTAATGATGTTCAACAGTGTTTGAAGATGTCTACAAAAACTTGATAGAATTAAAGAAGTCTCTTCATACATACTTCTTTGTCGAATCCATATTTTGTAAGAATCCCATGGCCTGACATTTGATGAAAATATCAAAGAATTATGTTTCTGGGGAAAGTTTTGCTGGGAAGTCAAGCCTTTTTGGCATGGTTTCCCGTAGTATACTCTAAAGTTTGGAAGAGCTCAGGCACTACTGTATAGCTGTGAAAGTTGAAATTATTGGAAGGAGCAGCTAGATTTTTTGTGACACCAGATAAAATGTGATATTGCTGTATCCAGGCTGAACGATGTAAGCACAAATGGGCATATGTACAAGGGGATTGCACCACCGGAACAACACTTTTTCCGACGGTCCGGTGGCGCAATGCCCTGCTCCATATTTACAACGCAGCATTATACAACTTTTTGTGGCTTAACACCGTTTTGTAAATATGATACCCTTTCACTCAGGTATCATCGTGGAAGGTGCGTGCAATGGGTATTGCTGTGGGCGTTCCGCTGTAACACCCTTTGTTTTTTTAACGCTGTCCTAGATTTTGAAGAATGTGTAAATCTGAGGCAGCACCAAAAGCTAATGCCATGCAAAAGCAGGTGTTAGATTGGCAAATGTGGAGAAATACCTTATTTCTCCTTGTTTTTGCTTATTCTACGGGTGCTGCCTTCTGCAGCCCACATCAAAAGAGCAACACTCCATTAATGATTGTTTTTGAGCAGGGAGGTGTTTTTTCCTGCACAAAAACAATCACTTTATAATGGCAATTTGCTGCTTCTAGGGTGTGCAGAATGCAGCACCCATAGAAGAAGCAAATTGCCATTATTGATTGCTTACATGCCGGAAGGGACACCTTCCTGCACATAAACAATCATCCCTGCAATGTAGGCACCCTTGCACTATGGCGCTAGGGTGTCTATGTTGGCGCAAGGCAGTTATTTTTAGCGCCAGCCTAAGGGAAAACACAGGGGACTGCCGGATTCTTGTAAATACGACGCTTCTCTGCGTTTTTTACATGACCCAGCGCTGAGATGCAAAATTTTCCATAGCGTCACGCTGCACCAATTTTTTATACATATGCCCCAAAGATTGAGGCTGGACTGTTCCCATGAGGCACAGGGTCAGACTAATTTGCATATAGCCATGTCTGAACTGGGGTGGCAGAGTGGGCTAAAGAACTGTGATGGATTAAACCCAGATCTTTTGACTGGGTGTGAGTGTTTGATTGGTTCGGATGCTCCGTCCATCACCACCCCCTTTTGTACCGCTTTTGGCCGCCATAAGTGTGGCAGGGTATGCTCAGACGTGAGTCCCTTGCTCACTTTGCCACTGGATTCAAGCAAGCCGGGCTGAAAACGGCTGTAATGCCAGAAACCGGTCCTAGGAAGCTTGTTTCCGGTCCAGGGAAGGCATGGCTTGGCAGTTCGGGCTGGACTGTTCCCATGAGGCACAGGGTCAGACTGATTTGCATATAGTCATGTCTGAACTGGGGCAGAGTGGGCTAAAGAACGGTGATGGATTAAACCCAGATCTTTTGACTGGGTGTGAGTGTTTGATTGGCTCGGATGCTCCGTCCATCACCACCCCCTTTTGTACCGCTTTTGGCCGCCATAAGTGTGGCAGGGTATGCTCGGACGTGAGTCCCTTGCTCACTTTGCCACTGGATTCAAGCAAGCCGGGCTGAAGACGGCTGTAATGCCAGAAACCGGTCGTCGGAAGTTTGTTTCCGGTCCAGGGAAGGCATGGCTTGGCAGTTCGGGCTGGACTGTTCCCATGAGGCACAGGGTCAGACTGATTTGCATATAGCCATGTCTGAACTGGGGTGGTAGAGTGGGCTAAAGAACGGTGATGGATTAAACCCAGATCTTTTGACTGGGTGTGAGTGCTTGATTGGTTCGGATGCTCCGTCCATCACCACCCCCTTTTGTACCGCTTTTGGCCGCCATAAGTGTGGCAGGGTATGCTCAGACGTGACTCACTTGCTCACGTTGCCACTGGATTCAAGCAAGCCGGGCTGAAGACGGCTGTAATGCCAGAAACCGGCCCTCGGGAGCTTGTTTCCGGTCCAGGGAAGGCATGGCTTGGCAGTTCGGGCTGGACTGTTCCCATGAGGCACAGGGTCAGACTGATTTGCATATAGCCATGTCTGAACTGGGGTGGCAGAGTGGGCTAAAGAACGGTGATGGATTAAACCCAGATCTTTTGACTGGGTGTGAGTGTTTGATTGGTTCGGATGCTCCGTCCATCACCACCCCCTTTTGTACCGCTTTTGGCCGCCATAAGTGTGGCAGGGCATGCTCAGATATGAGTCCCTTGCTCACTTTGCCACTGGATTCAAGCAAGCCGGGCTGAAGACGGCTGTAATGCCAGAAACCGGTCCTCGGAAGCTTGTTTCCGGTCCAGGGAAGGCATGGCTTGGCAGTTCGGGCTGGACTGTTCCCATGAGGCACAGGGTGAGACTGATTTGCATATAGCCCTGTCTGAACTGGGGTGGCAGAGTGGGCTAAAGAACGGTGATGGATTAAACCCAGATCTTTTGACTGGGTGTGAGTGTTTGAATGGTTCGGATGCTCCGTCCATCACCACCCCCTTTTGTACCCCCCCCCCCCCCAAAGATTGAAAGGGCATGGAAAGGCAAAGAAAAGATACACAGGAACTTATATACAAGCCCCTTGAGCTGCCGGTGCACCACTTTTAACATGGAAAAAAGTGGGGAACGAGCAGCGTAAGGGGCTTGTAAATAAGCCCTATCAACTTTTTAATAATACTAGCTTCCCTAAATGTCCAACAGGGAGGCGTTTCTTAAAAAATGGGAAGTATTTAGCCTGCGTATTACTTGCAATTTAACCTAAAGAATCTTGTTGAATCAAAAGTAGGGGTGACCCCTAAATAGCTTGCTGAATGAACTACACATATGGCTACATACTGAAGTCTGTTGCAGGTAGAATGTAAATTTTTAGCTGATACTCTAAATAGCATCGAAGTCATTTGTGTCGATCCTTGCAATTCTTTGTTGTTGCCCACCTGTGCTCCCTCCCCTTATTGGAATGCTTCTGTGCAGAAAAGGCTCTCTAGTACAAAAACATTACAGACCTCATTTACTAGCCCAATGCAATTCTGCAGCATGCATAGAAAGAGGAAAATGCCATCAATGATTGTTTTTGTGCAGGAAGATGTCACAAAAACAAACATCCCCACAATGCAGGCTCCCTTGCAACATGACGCATGGGTGCCTGTGCTGGGGCATGGCAGCCAATTGTGCGCCAGCGCAGGGCAAGGCACACAGATGCGTTGTATTTTTGTTAAAACAACGCATCTCTGAGCTTTTAAAATGACGCCGCTGCGCGCAGCAAAATGGCTTGCGGCTCTGAGAGGCCCTTAATTTGTTAACATACTAAACATTTAATCACATAACCTTCTTGTGGTATTGTTTGTCGTGTGTAAGTAAGAACAACACATTAAGGGTTCTTTTAATTGTCAATTTTTTTGTTGGTTTTTTAGATTGTGAAAATAATTGCCTAAAGCTGTCACTCACAAATATAATAGTCAAAATAGGTATAAATATAAATAGGTATAAATAGCTATACAAATATAATAGATATAACTGAAATCACAGGGACCTATGAACTCTATGAAGTTTAAGCCACAAGTGTTGAAGTGATAATCAGTCACATTACAAAGGGACCACAGCTGCTAAATAAGCCACTTTCACATAGCTTTAGCTTAGCAGGCAGTATTTGGCTTTACGCAACCTTGTACCGGGAGCGTGCCACATCCTGCGCCCAGATGTGCAACTATTGTGGGACTTTCATTGTAAAAACCTTGTGCTATGCTTAACACACCCCCAAGAGCGCTAAACCTGCATAAAAATAATTAATTTGGCAGTTGTCCATTGGTCTCCATCCATCAATGAAGCATCCGGGCAAAGACAACAGTGCTGGCTGACGGCAAGATTTACAAAGAAGACACACACCACAACAAGTAACATTGCTGCACTTAATTGCATTGCGTGAAAGAGAGAGAATAGAACAGTGCCATATATGCTAAGGGCCTTATTTATGAGATTTGTCACATTGCTGTGCTGCATGCGTATCAGGAAAAGGGTAGAAATGCCAGGTATTTAAAATAATACTGGTACTGGTTTGGCTGCCTAGCGCCAATGCAGGCACCCTTGCACCCTGGTGTAAGGGTGCCTGTGTTGCATGCAGGATTGTTTTTGTGCAGGAAGGGGTGCCTTCCTGCACAAAAACAATCATTAGAGGCATATTACTCTATCTATGTATGTTGCAGAATGCAGCACTCATAGAAAGAGGAAGCAACGAGGAGAAATAAAGATATTTCTCCTCATTATGCGTCTCCTGGGAAGGCGTATCTTTTTGGCACTTTCTCAGGTTTACTAGTTCTGGTAAATCTGGGAATGTATCAAAAACCATGGCAGTTGCATGGGAACACCCACCCAATGCCCATAGAACTCCTCCCTAGTGGAGAATAAGCCAATGCCACGATTTGCCCTCAGTAGCTTTACTCTAAATTAAACCACTCAGGGCCACACAAAGTGGCCTTGCATGGCTTCATAAATCGAATGTTTCAGTTGCATCGCACATGTACCACGGTTCGTGGTACAAGTGTGATGCAACTGGGGTCATACATATGGCCCACAGATGTAGCACTATTCTGCTCTGTCCCTGTGCTGGGGCACTTTTGACTGCCATGTGCCAATGCAGACACCCTTACACCACAGATCTACAGGATCTGTGTTGTGGCCAGAATAGTTTTTGTTCAGGAAGGGTCCTTTTGGGTACAAAAGCTATGTTTTAAGGAATTTCCCTCTCTGTATATGTGCTGTAGAATGCAGCGCACAGGCAAATAGCAAAATAGGAGTAATTAAAATATGTCTCATTCTTATTTCTAAACTGGTAGCACCTCTATGAGCCCATAGGTGTGTCTCCCATGGCACCAGTGTCACTATTTGCTGTACTCATTAACAGCTCAGTTCGTGAGAAAAAACGAGTTTACAACATAAAGTTCTTTGTTTTCAAATGAATTGTATTTGTATATTCCATCCAATATTCATGACGTGTAACAACTCATATTAGTTCCAATGCATTTCGGTGTTTATATCCACCTTCGTCAGGGAACGTCTGTTAATTGAACAAAAATATATACAATGTAACGGTTCATCTTATCTACATATTAATTCATATGCTTTACTCAACATTCATACCTGTTGTTTTAACTTTAAATCCTTTTAACTCCTTTTAAATGCGCTTTAAATAATGCGGGAGAAGCTCAGGTGATTCGTGTTTATAAAGCGGCGCGCCCCTTTAAAACAAACGGTCATGAGATTGAATATGTACCGCTTCCTTTCATACAGTTGCTTAAAGTCGCGTTTATGCTAGTTGCTCGAGGGTGCTTGGCCTCTCTACAAGATTACGCTGCGTTACGCTCGGTTTAACCAACTACGTGCGCCTGCTCACCTTACTTGCTGTTAACGCTTAGTCCCGTCACTCCGTGTGAGTTCCAAACGCGGTATGCGCTTTCAGTCTTTTAAGAAAAACTCCCTCTGACGCTGCGCGGTGTGTGCACATGCGCAGAGTGTAACTTGCACTTTTTTTTAAATACTGATAGGTTTAACATAACGAAACTTTAACAATCCTACTTGTTTAACATCATAGACATTTACAACATCGCGTGTAAAGTGAAATTAATCGCGACCTCACTTTCTGAACATTTGCTCGTATGTAGTTAACAGTTTTCTCAGCTACAATGTCCAATTTAATCCAATATAGTGGTATTAGTAAAATGTTATTCATAAGTAACATAAAAATTCAGTACGATCATTTAACCCATGAGGTTTAAGGCTGTTCAAATGATAAATCCAATGGTTCTCGCGTTTAAGTAAGTTTTTCTTGTTTAGTGTACCTTCTTTCCTGGGAATAACCTCCAGAACACAAGCTCTCAGTTGATTCAAATTGTGGCGTTTTTCTGTGAAATGTACGGCGACTGTGGATTTAGTGGAGTGAGTCCTAATGTTACTTTTGTGTTCTGTTAATCTCACTTTTAACTTCCTTTCCGTATGTCCTACATAAACATATCCACACGGACATTTCAACAAATATACCACATTGGTGGTATCACATGTGGCATTTACTTTCAAGGGTATTTTGTGTCCTTTCATGGGGTGACTGATATTTATCCCCTTCATGATGTTGTGACAATTTGCGCAATTTAGGCATGGAACAGTTCCTCTAAATGTCTGATGTGGGGTGGTTCGCTTAGGTTTCTTCAGTAGTTCCCCTATATTTTTTCCTCTTGAATGTGCAAATAAAGGTTCTTGGTCGAAGATCCCATTGAAATCCGGTTCCATTTTCACAATCTGCCAATTCTTGTGTATAATTTTTTTGAACCTGGTACTCACATTAGAAAACTTACTTACGCACGTTATTCTCTGTGTTTTGCAGATGGTTTTATAGGTGAGCAGCTCCTGTCTCGTTTTACTCTGTGCTCTTGCCTGAGACTTCTTTATCATTTCATCCGGGTAACCTCTTGCGGTAAACCTACTCGCCATCGTTTGTAGTTGTTCTTGGCATACGTGATCCTCAGAAACCACTCTCTTAACCCTGAGAAATTGCGTGTATGGAAGATGTGCCTTCAATGATGGAGGGTGATGACTGGTGTATTGTAACAAGTTGTTCTTATCAGTTGGTTTACGATATAGGTTCGTGGAAAGAATTCCATGATTTAGGGTGATTTCCACATCCAGGTATTGAATGATATTATCATTGATGTTCCACGTGAATTTGATTCTCTCATTTTTCTCATCCAAATTTTGCAACTGTTGTTCTAATGACTCCTTAGACCCTTTCCATATGATAAACATATCATCGATGAATCTCATGTATGTTAGTAGGTGGGAGGCCCACTCCTGGTTATTGTAAATGTGTTCCTCTTCGAAGGCTCCCATGAATAAATTTGCATACGCAGGTGCTGCGCAATTTCCCATGGCTGTTCCATTGAGTTGCATGTACCAACGTTTGTCATGGGTAAAGTAGCTGTTCATGAGCGTGAATTCCATCAATTGCATCAAGAAGACTTGTAATTCTTGAGGATAAGTGCTGTGTAATAATGCTTTCTCAATGGCTTCTAAGCCTTCTCTGTGTGGTATCGCTGTATACAACGTTTTTACATCTATGGTAGCCATGATGCAGTCCGTTTCCATTTTCACAGTTTGTAACTTAACCAAGAAGTCTGTTGTGTCCTTGATGTACGACAAGTTTTTGATCACCAGTGGTTGCAAATATTTGTCGATGAATTTTCCGACCGGTTCATGGATGCTCATCTTGGTGGATACTATTGGCCTGCATGGAGGTTTTTTTGGATCTTTATGTACTTTAGGTACTAGGTACATAGTTGGGCTCTTTGGGTTCTCTTGTGTCAGGTATCTTTTGGTTTTTTCGTTTATGGTACCGTTGTCCGTTGCTTGTTTCAATATTATTTGCAATGTTTTACAAATTTCCATAGTGGGGTCTTGGTCAATCTCCATGTATGTGTTTAAATCACTTAGATGGGTCTTCATGGCTTCATCATAAAACTCCTTGTTCATAATTACTAATGCCCCTCCCTTGTCGGCTTTTTGGCAAATGATTTGTGGGTTATTCGCTATACTTTCAATTGCTCCAAATTCTTTTTTTGTCATATTCGGATTTTTGACCCTTTTGTTGGTGTTTATTTGGCTTATCTCTTGTTTACATAGTTTTTCAAATAGGTCTATGGTTTTATGTGATATTGGAGGCATGTAACTGCTGGTAGTTTTTAGTCCTTTCAGTTCGTCTTCTTTAGGAAGTGGTTGGTCAGTGATGACGTTCTCAAAAAAGTGTCTTAGTCTCATTTTGCGTGTCAACTTAAACAAACTCACTTCTAATTCAAGTTGGTTGGTATGAGTGCTTGGTACAAATGATAATCCGCGTTGTAACGTGTTAATCTGAAATTCATTTAAGTTCTGATCTGAAATATTCAAGACTAAGTTCTCTGTTGTTATCAATGGTGTTTTTTTCTGTCTTTCCTGGTCGTCGCTGTTCTCGTTTGTGGTTGGTTTGTTTCTTTTGTTTTTGTTGCGTCCCCTCCTGGGTCTTCTATAGGTGTTTGGCCTGCGTCTAAAAAAGGCTCTGAGGTGGATGGCTTATCCGAAGGTTCTGTTCTAGTGGGTTGTCTTCTTTTGTCGGTTCGTTCACTGTCCGTGGATGATGTGTCTGTTTGGGATGTGTATTGTTTGGTTTGACGTCTTCTGGCGTATACTTCCGCCCATGTGTAAACCTCTTGTAATTTGTAATCAAGGGTATCCCTACGGTATTTCCTAAGTTTGCGTTCGTTGACTTCCTGTGTGTGCTGGGCTAATTGAGACTTGATATCATCTAGGATTTTCTGTAACTCTTCGCCGGTTACTCCTTTTTTCAATTCCTCAGTTACCGTTTCTATTTCTGTTTTCAATTCTTCCAATATCTTAGCCAGTTCCTCTATAATGAGTAATATTAAATCCAGACTACATTTGTTCAATATAGCGAACCACCGTTCTGTGAATGGTTTTGAATTTTTACAAAGCAACGGTTTCAGGGCTATTCTGAGGCCTCTAGGGATTCGTTGTGCCTTATGGTACTTAATCATAGTATTTGCGTGAAGTCGCTGGTTAATTTCTCTGCGTGTAAGATACAACAGTTGTCTAATTTGTTGTTCCTTATTTCTCGTTATTTTTGGTTCTGATGTTTCTGTTTGTATCAAAGAGTATATTTTTTCGCTTGCCTCCGCTGGAAAGGCGAAGGTATCTGCCCTTTGGTCAGTAGAATGTGTAATTTCATCATATTGCATTGTCTTGAATCTGGTGTGGCGTGCTACTTCCCTTGTTGGGGGGAATTGCTTCGAGCTTCGTGGAAAAGGGTGGTGCACCGCCTGTTGTTTCTAAATCTTTTACTGTGCTGACATGGGAATCACTCCCCTCCTGGAGTGTAAAGTAGATAACTAAACTGGTAGCACCTCTATGAGCCCATATACTCTTATACTCAAGACGAACTGAAAGGACTAAAAACTACCAGCAGTTACATGCCTCCAATATCACATAAAACCATAGACCTATTTGAAAAACTATGTAAACAAGAGATAAGCCAAATAAACACCAACAAAAGGGTCAAAAATCCGAATATGACAAAAAAAGAATTTGGAGCAATTGAAAGTATAGCGAATAACCCACAAATCATTTGCCAAAAAGCCGACAAGGGAGGGGCATTAGTAATTATGAACAAGGAGTTTTATGATGAAGCCATGAAGACCCATCTAAGTGATTTAAACACATACATGGAGATTGACCAAGACCCCAATTTGTAAAACATTGCAAATAATATTGAAACAAGCAACGGACAACGGTACCATAAACGAAAAAACCAAAAGATACCTGACACAAGAGAACCCAAAGAGCCCAACTATGTACCTAGTACCTAAAGTACATAAAGATCCAAAAAAACCTCCATGCAGGCCAATAGTATCCACCAAGATGAGCATCCATGAACCGGTCGGAAAATTCATCGACAAATATTTGCAACCACTGGTGATCAAAAACTTGTCGTACATCAAGGACACAACAGACTTCTTGGTTAAGTTACAAACTGTGAAAATGGAAACGGACTGCATCATGGCTACCATAGATGTAAAAACATTGTATACAGCGATACCACACAGAGAAGGCTTAGAAGCCATTGAGAAAGCATTATTACACAGCACTTATCCTCAAGAATTACAAGTCTTCTTGATGCAATTGATGGAATTCACGCTCATGAACAGCTACTTTACCCATGACAAACGTTGGTACATGCAACTCAATGGAACAGCCATGGGAAATTGCGCAGCACCTGCGTATGCAAATTTATTCATGGGAGCCTTCGAAGAGGAACACATTTACAATAACCAGGAGTGGGCCTCCCACCTACTAACATACATGAGATTCATCGATGATATGTTTATCATATGGAAAGGGTCTAAGGAGTCATTAGAACAACAGTTGCAAAATTTGGATGAGAAAAATGAGAGAATCAAATTCACGTGGAACATCAATGATAATATCATTCAATACCTGGATGTGGAAATCACCCTAAATCATGGAATTCTTTCCACGAACCTATATCGTAAACCAACTGATAAGAACAACTTGTTACAATACACCAGTCATCACCCTCCATCATTGAAGGCACATCTTCCATACACGCAATTTCTCAGGGTTAAGAGAGTGGTTTCTGAGGATCACGTATGCCAAGAACAACTACAAACGATGGCGAGTAGGTTTACCGCAAGAGGTTACCCGGATGAAATGATAAAGAAGTCTCAGGCAAGAGCACAGAGTAAAACGAGACAGGAGCTGCTCACCTATAAAACCATCTGCAAAACACAGAGAATAACGTGCGTAAGTAAGTTTTCTAATGTGAGTACCAGGTTCAAAAAAATTATACACAAGAATTGGCAGATTGTGAAAATGGAACCGGATTTCAATGGGATCTTCGACCAAGAACCTTTATTTGCACATTCAAGAGGAAAAAATATAGGGGAACTACTGAAGAAACCTAAGCGAACCACCCCACATCAGACATTTAGAGGAACTGTTCCATGCCTAAATTGCGCAAATTGTCACAACATCATGAAGGGGATAAATATCAGTCACCCCATGAAAGGACACAAAATACCCTTGAAAGTAAATGCCACATGTGATACCACCAATGTGGTATATTTGTTGAAATGTCCGTGTGGATATGTTTATGTAGGACATACGGAAAGGAAGTTAAAAGTGAGATTAACAGAACACAAAAGTAACATTAGGACTCACTCCACTAAATCCACAGTCGCCGTACATTTCACAGAAAAACGCCACAATTTGAATCAACTGAGAGCTTGTGTTCTGGAGGTTATTCCCAGGAAAGAAGGTACACTAAACAAGAAAAACTTACTTAAACGCGAGAACCATTGGATTTATCATTTGAACAGCCTTAAACCTCATGGGTTAAATGATCGTACTGAATTTTTATGTTACTTATGAATAACATTTTACTAATACCACTATATTGGATTAAATTGGACATTGTAGCTGAGAAAACTGTTAACTACATACGAGCAAATGTTCAGAAAGTGAGGTCGCGATTAATTTCACTTTACACGCGATGTTGTAAATGTCTATGATGTTAAACAAGTAGGATTGTTAAAGTTTCGTTATGTTAAACCTATCAGTATTTAAAAAAAAGTGCAAGTTACACTCTGCGCATGTGCACACACCGCGCAGCGTCAGAGGGAGTTTTTCTTAAAAGACTGAAAGCGCATACCGCGTTTGGAACTCACACGGAGTGACGGGACTAAGCGTTAACAGCAAGTAAGGTGAGCAGGCGCACGTAGTTGGTTAAACCGAGCGTAACGCAGCGTAATCTTGTAGAGAGGCCAAGCACCCTCGAGCAACTAGCATAAACGCGACTTTAAGCAACTGTATGAAAGGAAGCGGTACATATTCAATCTCATGACCGTTTGTTTTAAAGGGGCGCGCCGCTTTATAAACACGAATCACCTGAGCTTCTCCCGCATTATTTAAAGCGCATTTAAAAGGAGTTAAAAGGATTTAAAATTAAAACAACAGGTATGAATGTTGAGTAAAGCATATGAATTAATATGTAGATAAGATGAACCGTTACATTGTATATATTTTTGTTCAATTAACAGACGTTCCCTGACGAAGGTGGATATAAACACCAAAATGCATTGGAACTAATATGAGTTGTTACACGTCATGAATATTGGATGGAATATACAAATACAATTCATTTGAAAACAAAGAACTTTATGTTGTAAACTCGTTTTTTCTCACGAACTGAGCTGTTAATGAGTACAGCAAATAGTGACACTGGTGCCATGGGAGACACACCTATGGGCTCATAGAGGTGCTACCAGTTTAGTTATCTACTTTACACTCCAGGAGGGGAGTGATTCCCATGTCAGCACAGTAAAAGATTTAGAAACAACAGGCGTTGCACCACCCTTTTCCACGAAGCTTGAAGTCATTCTTATTTCTGCCTCAGTGAGGCGTTGGATTTTGGCTATACTTCTTTGCAGGTAGGGAGTTGCGTCAAACCCATTGTTGTTTTAATCAGAACGTCCATGCACCACCGATGGAATGCCCATTGATGCATTGCACTGGGTTACATTACTTTGGGTTACAATCCAACGCAAATCACAATTTGTATTGGGTTGTGAATTCCAATCTAACTTTTTGCATCTCAACTGTGTTAAAAAAGTAAAGCAAACCCAATTCAGTCTTTGTAAATCTAGGACTGAATATCTTCAAAGAGGTATATGCCCCAGGAACCCAAGTAAAACATGTTCTCTTTCATGAAGATCTAAAGGCATAACCTGGACTCTTAGAAGTGGGCTTAAGGTGTAGTGCCAGCCTCTGTGGATCCAGGGGCGCATTTCCTATACTAAGTGGAGCAACTCCAAGCACGACCAATGCATTGCCAAAGATTGGAGCCTATGCAAAGACCACCATGAACTTTGCAGCCTCGTTGGAACCGCCACTGAGTGACACATCTTCAGTGCAGGCTCTTACATCCCTCAGCAACGGCACCCTCGATGACGACCCCAGACTCTGCATAGCAGTCTTGTAGCTCCTCGGAACTGATAGATTGTTCCGACTGCGTGCCGCATCCTTGAAGCCAGACTTTGCAGCACAAGCCCCTTCAAAAACCTACAATTAAGGTACTTTGTTCAGTTGGCCTAACTGGGTTCCTGTAGCAGGCCTGTGCTCTATTATGGTCAGCCTGAACTTGTGACTTTACCCCTTTTGAGCTATACCAAATAGCCACACTTGGTGCTTTGTGCTTTTTGGCACACTGTTTTCTAAAATCTTTAAAATTGCATATCGCCGGTTCTGATGATTGGATTTCTGTTGTTTTGGTCTTATTGTATGTATTAAAACAGTCCTATTTTCTAACTTTGTGTGGGATTCATTTTGTTTAGTGTTTTTTACTTTATGAAGTGTTGCACAAATACTTTACACGTTGCCACTAGCATAAGTCTGACTTCTCTGTGCCAAACTACCAGGGGGTTGAGCACATGTTAATTTGGGATTTGCTTGTGCCTCACCCTGACAAGAATTGTGGTTGCTACTTGACCAGGGCTCACACCCCAGTCAACTAACAATACAATTTCTTCCATTTCTCATGAAAGGTCTCGCTGCATATTGCAGCTGTTCCAAGAACTCTTCAAGGTCCACAGTGCATGGGTCTAGAATTTGTGTTTTTTCCAACACACTTTGACTAAACAAGCTTCAGTGGTGCACGTTTACAGAATATTTTGTGGAAGGATGCCGGGTCTTACGAATGGAAGCCTGAGCTACTTGAGTGGCCTCCTCAGCTGGTCAATGGTTCTGATGGTTTGTTGACTATGGGACCCACCAACTAGGTGCTCATCCCCACCATAAATGTATAACCATAAATAGAACCAGAAAATATTTTCATCTTGCCGGCTTTAGGACAATTCTATATTTGCTCTTAGATTCATTTTGTACAACGTGTTATGTAACAATGAATGAATACTAAATACAGGCACCTAACACACACTGAATGTTTTTATCTTTTTTTGTAAGACTCGGTGTAACTGACCTATTCTGATGAACATGAAGCACTACTACCAGAGGAACGTTTCAAACATATCAAAGATCTTGCTTTAAATAAAGTGATGATTCTTCAACAGGTTCTACACCAGTATGCCCAGGACAAATGAATTCACCTTGCTGTGGCAGGTTGTAGGCAGGGATTGGTACGCTCATTATGAATCTGCGGTTCAGATGATTTGGGTAGTATGCGCCTAATGTAAAGAGTCAGCCTAAGCATACTCCAAGTGCCCAACGTGGACACACCAGTTCCAGAAATTCTAGGGGTGAATATACTATTAATGAAATCTATTGTTGAGTATGTACCCATATATATCGTGGTTTGCCTTGCTCTTGGCCATGCAACGGGATGCATGGGCGACACAAAACCTTGAATGATATTTACCAAGGCACGCAAGGCCACCTTACATGCCCCTGCGCGGCTTGGTAAATATGTAGTAAAGCAAGGACGCACAAATGGCTGTCCTGGGTAGCTCTGCCCCAGTAATGCATTACATGAGGTGGAGCGTGGGTGTTCCCACGCACCCACCCATGTATTTTGGCACATCCCCAGATCTAACGTTAGTGGCAGACCTGGGAATGTCTCAAAATCCTACGCCTTCCCAGGGGAGGGGTAAAAAAAGGAGAAATATGTTTCTTTCTTCCCGTTTTTTACTTTTTCTATGTGTGCTGCTTTGTGCAACACACATAGAAAGGGGAAAATGCCTCTGATTATTTATACTATGGAAGAAGCTATTGCCAGGAATAGAGGAATTAAAGCTCAAATAAAGTTTACTAAAATATGGGGTAATTTTTTCCCATGCCAGTAAGGATCTGAATCATGTATGTTTTTTCTGTTTATGATGTTATTAATTATTAGTGATTTGTCCTGACTAGGAATTACTTCTCTTACTTTTTTCTGTATTTTTTTTTTATAATATGAATTTGCACCAAATTGAAGTCGATTTATTTTATTTTTTCTGATTCTGTATTTGATATGTTAATCTCATTGACTTGCTTGACTTGTCAAAATAAAAAATTAAAGAAAAAAAAGAAAGGGGAAAATGCCTCTGATTATTGTTTTTGTGCAGGAAGATGTCCCTTCCTCCACAAAAAACAATTATGCCTACAATTCAGGCACCCTTGCACTGCAGTGCAAGAGTGACTGGGTTGGCGCTAGGCAGCCAATAGTGCGCGAGAGCTAGGAAAGGACAGAAATGCGCCATACAATGTTAAATATGGTGCATTCCTGCCCTTTCATGCAGCGCAGCAAGATGGCTTGCTGTGTTGCATGATGTTTTGGTAAATATGGCCCCGAACTTAAACTACATTGCTGTAGATCTGTGAGCACCCTCCTCCTCAAAAGACCTTTGCCATGTTGGTCATATCAAGGAACTTCAACTCTGAGTCTGAAAAATTAGCACTGCTCTATAGGTGACAATCTTCCTATTTGCCCATAAATTGGGATTTCATCACCAGCACAAACTATAAATAAAACGAATTTCGTTGTGTGCACTGCATCACCAAATGCGATGCAGTGCGCGCAACGAAATTCGTTTTATTTAGTTATATGTTTACTTACCTGTTAAAGTCCGTAATCCAGACATTACTACCCCCCACCCTGCCCCTCCCCCTCCCCACGTCACCGCCTTGCAGTTACACCTACTACCGGCCGTGGCTGTGTGATTGGCTTAGGGCAACTTAGTGGAACCAATGACAACGTTGCATTGCCGGGTTGTCATTGACTTACGTAACCTGGGAGCCCCAGTTTTTCCTGAGAGGAGGAGAGGTGGCGGCTGGGACGCGACCGGTAGGTAATTTGTCTTTATTCTTTCTTAATTTTTTTATTTTCTAGACCGATCTACTCTCCTGCCACCGTTTCCTACCAGCAGCTACTGTTATTCTATAGAGAATGTTACATTTATTAATATAACACACTATGCGTTTTTACAATGTGCTTTGTACTTTTGAGTCTGTAAATTTGTTACATTATTCTTAACCTGCATGCTACATGAAATAATCACAGCATGCATCTATTATTACTCTGAGAAATTTCTCTGTCTCCATGGATGCCATCTTAAGAAATGACTGCTTTTGTCTGCCTTATTTTTCATGCATAATCACACAGATCAATCTTTCTCATTCTCGATAAGAGAAAAAGTGAAGTTTTGATTCCACAGCACTTAGGATTCATTACTTTAATTTGTGCAGAGAATTTATTTCTGTTATTATTACTTCCCTAATGAATGACTCTTAATTTTATATCGATTTTAGGAGTTTCATCTTGGATATTATGGTAGTAGCACCTTAATATTAATGGGAACATATTACTTATTCATTTGGAACTTGGTTATATCCCGTACATCAAAATGAATTTGTGTCACTTACTTTTGCAGAGCCAATATTGATCTCTAGAATAATTTCGTTTGCACTCAGAAATTTGCAATCTAAATTGAAACCAGGTATTATTTAAACTCTGCCTTAGAGTGTCAAATATGGCCAAATTTGCTGAGATTTCTACAATGTTTGATAGGAGCCGGCAGATATTGAGGATGATGAAAGTCATGGTTCAGCAGGACCTACTGTTACCAATTCTTTAAAACATAGACAAGAGGCTTTGGCTCCACTTAGATTGTATTAGGCTCTCATCTCATATTAATGGCTTTTTGGTGTAAAATGTCATCTTCTATTGAATTCACTAAAAGGACTATTTTACATCTCAAATGTATACTCATCGTCACACATTAACTTTGTATCTCATAGATTCACAGCATTCAAAAGCAATATTTTATTTAGTTTTTTTCACAGCAGCAGGCTTTTCTTTGATGTTTAAGTCATAACATGTATTTGTAAATCGCACTATCACCTACAAAGGGGCATCTTGGCGCTGAATAACAGATGTTTATTGTTACCCAACTCAATGGTACTCATTTTATCAACCTCAGAAAATGAGGCTTAGTGGACCTGCCAGGATTTGAACCTGTGACCATGAGGTCGAACACAGGCTCCTGCAATGGATGCATTACTCCACTAAGCCACCAGACCAGGGTGCAAATTTCAAGGCAGACCTATTGTCTTTGTCAATACTTGTTTCTCATGTCTGCATCACAGGTGTCTGCATTCACAATGTCTGTCAATTGCTGAATGCCTATTTTCTTTTGCTCTAAACAACATTAGATGCTGGAAGTGCACATAAAGTACACTCAGACGGTAGATGTCACTCCAGTTCTGAAGTCTCACTGTCTTCTTCTCGGTTCAATTCTAGCTGGGAGACTTGGAATTAACTTTACCTTGAAATCTAAGTAGCAAGAGTCCCAATTACATCACATTCGAATGTCTTAGAACACTCTACACTTTTAATGTGTAGTGCCTTTAATGGACCATGCAATGAGCCAGTGTTTCCAGACTCTACCCCAGCCCTGCCACCACCATGGGTTTAACTTGCAGCACCCCATCTGGAGTAAAGTGTGTGTCAGAAGAAGAAAACAGACACTAAGGCCCAGATTTACAAATTTCTCATGCCAAGCAGAAGCCAAAAATGCTGCACTGCGCTATTTTGCATGAGGAAGAGAGCAGGAGAGCAGCATATTCACAGAGATATTGCTCTCTCTTCCCCTCTCCCTAACGCCAGTGAACAATCAGGCTGCGAGCACCACCCACACACCTTTTTGCCAGAGTGCGAGGGTGTCTGCGTGAGTCTAGCATAGATTTTGTACAGAAAGCATACCCTTCCAGTACAAAATCCTAAGCTTAGACTAACTTTAAAACTTTCCAACCCTGTATGTGGGCTTTTCAGTGTAGCACCCATGCAAAGTCGTAAAAGAAAGGAGAAATCAAAGCATTTCTCCTTGATAGCGACTATTTGGAATGGGTGTTGCTTTTTGACACGAAACCCTGTCTACTTTTTTTTAGTAAATATGGTTTTGTGTCATAAACACTGGGGGGGCCTATTTATGAAGGTGCTTGTGTTGCTCTTGCACCACGCAACGTGGGGCAAGAGTGCCACAAACCGTAAGACAGATTTTTGAAGCCATACAAAGCCACTTTACATGGCTCTGAGTGGCTCCAAAAATCAAGAGTTTTGCAACGCAGCGCAAACCGCTGTATTGATTTACTCTGCCCTGGGAAAGTGGTCCATGGGCGTTGTGTGGGTGTTCCCTTGCAAGTCCCATGGATTTTGAAGTATCCTCCAGATTTACAAGAACTTGTAAACATGGGGATGCGCCAAAATCTTACACCTTCTTAAGGGAGGTGTAACAAGGAGCAATATCTCTATTTCTCCTCGTTTCTTACTCTTTCTATGTTTCTGTTCTGTAGCACACCATTATTAACAAGGAAGTGAGAAAGAATACTTTTGTAGATAGTCTGGGTTGGGAACTTGACACATCAGATATTAGTTTGAAAACCTTTACTGGGAATCCTTTATCTATGCTGGACTTTAGGACTTTTCTTTTGAATTTAAAGGAAGAGAAGCTGAGGGGGATATTCTCAAGAACTTGTGATAATTACCGCAAATTTAGCTTAACGCAACTCTTCATATCACAGTCTATTGCGGGAAAATAACGCTGTTTTAACTAAGTATTCACAACACAGAGGTATCATGCGATAGGTCCACAACAATGTGTCAAATGTCTGTGATAAAGTCAACGTGACGCCGCAAAAATGCGAAACATAAACGCAGAAAAAGATGGGATGAGGGCAATCGCAATACAAAAAGCAGCGATAACCAGCGACAGGCCTGCAAATCCCATGCATCATGCGTGAAAATTCACGATAAAAGCAACAAAAACAACACACCATTAACAATTCAAGGGGCCTCATTTATGAGGCCTTGCGTGAGTTTTGCGCTTCCGATGCGTCACTTTTTGTGACGCATTGGCGGCGTAAAAAATGCCTCCTGATGCGCACTATTTACAAAGTGACGCATCTAAGCAGATGCGTCACTTTGTAAACCCCTGCGCTACATTATACCTGCGTCAGGTATAATGTATGCAGAGGGGGCGTTCACCCGCAAAAAGCCTCGTAATAGGGACGCAGTGAAATCTATGAGATTTCACTGCGTCACTTTTAGGATGCTGTTGCGTCAAAATCTTGCGCCTGCCTCACAGCAGGCATAAGACTAACGCAGGCCCTTTCACATGGGGCTTTCCCCATGTGAAAGGAAGTATTGCTGGAGTTGCGCCACTTTTGTGACACACTCCAGCAATGCGTCACTTTTGCGCCTACAGATACGTCAGAAATACTGACGTATCTGTAACTCCTTGTGACATGATGCGTCATATTATAAATATGACGCATCAATCATGTCGCAGGGAGAGCGCAGTGAAAAGTGACGCATCGCTGTTTTCACGCAGCGATGCGTCACTTTTCATAAATGAGGCCCCAGGTGCATAGCACCATGGATGCACCTGGACCGAGTGCAGAGCCCAACGCGAACCCCACATGCCCCACAGACCACCAGCAAGGAACTTCGGGGTCGGGAAAGGGCAAGGAGTACAGAAAGAGGAAGACGGGGTGCTGTCCGCGGCAAAACCAGATCAGCGTCATAGAGGTGACAGAACACTACCATCAACTGACCCCCAATTAGACTAACATGAATGCAGTCGGAGTGTCGAGGAGGTCAATGGAGGAGGCAAAGTGGCGCTGGCATGATGTGAAAGCAAAACCAAGCACAAACCCACTGCCAACAGGAAGTCAGCAACCGCGACAGGAGGCGGAAGTCCTGCACCACAGGAGGAGTGGGAGGAAATGGAGGCCACAGTCATCAGTATGGAGACGGTGCAAGGAGTTGGGAGTACAGACACAGCTCTAGAGGACCTGACACAACACCAACAGGGTGGGTAACAACCAGGGACTGGGGGAACGGGGGGAGATGAGCACAATGGCACACATGCACAAAGATGTGTAGCACACCGCACACCCACAATGACCCTGGATCATTTCCCCGATCCCCGTGGCTGCACATCCACATTGACGAAATGTGGAACAATGTGCAACCCCGACACTGAAGGACAGAGGACTCAACTGGCTCTGCACATGCGCTGAAACAGGCCAACTACATCTAACAGAGCCGGAAACTGTGAGGTGCAAATGTAGGCATACAACCTCACCTCCGTCATGTAGTCCAAATGTCCAATGTCCCGCATCAAAATCCAGCACTTCCCAAACAGTCACAATGTACATTGTCATACAGTATGCATGTAAACAAGAACAATGTGCCAACATACATGTCAACACAATGTAAACATGCATCTCCCCTTCACATTGCAGAGGGACAAACAACTCCTCCAGCAGAGCAGAGCAGAAAACTCATCAGTGATGCTGGAGAGGACCACCACATCCTTGACACAGACTGCAGCCAAGCTACATAGAGGAGAATCCAGCCCCTGCACAGACCACATAGCAGGAGGCAGCCACCAGCACGGCTGGGACCCAACACTTCACCGAGCTACACATGACATTCCAATGCCAGGTGTCAGAATGCCAAAAGGGGTGGCCTAAAAGGTGCGGTTTGGGTCCGTACCCATGGAAGACGAAATAGATCACATACGTTGGTGTCCAATTCACTTCAGGGACCACCTACACCCCACAACGGAGACCCACACTGCGACAAAGACACATGCATTAGCAAATATCCAGTACTGAACCACTCCCAGTGGCACGCAATTATCATTCACACACCCACGCTGGACATGTGCACGATGGCCCAGTCCACTCCTCTTACGTATTGAGTAGGTGACGACAAAGCTACATGTCCAAGGTCCTACCCGCTGCCTGCGGTGACGTTTGCGTCCCCTGTACACGGCACAATGTAATGTTGCAGGGCCCGGGCCCTCATGCATACATTATGACCACACGGACGCACGCAGATAGTTTGTGGAAGTGGCTACGGGCACATGGGCCCAGCCCCTTTATTGGCAGGGCCACATGTCCAGTGACGTCTGTGCTGGATGTGTGTGGTGAGTGTAAGCCATCCCTCAATGAGTGGTTGGTGCTGGCAACAACTTGAACACTGAACACCATTACAACGGAAACTGAAAACACCAGCATAACAGAGACAACTGTGGAGCATCATGGAGGTAGCCGGAGCAAGTACAGAGGTCACCCAATATGCACACAGAAGTGTCCATGAGTTGCAGTGCAATGATGTTGGGGCACTAGAGCGTAGTGCGCTCATGTGAAGAAATTATCTAGGATTGTGTCCCTTTGGGATATACCTGATGCAGCTGCAGTGGGGTGTGTTACACCTGCATTATCTTCCTCATCATCGTCACAGGTCTTCCACACTGCCTGAGGTGACATTGCTGCGTAACCTCTCCACAGCACAAAACTCTATCAGTAAGGGTCCATGGGTTGCGGTGCACTGAGTTAGTGGCACCTGGAGTGCTGAGCAGGGTATCAGGCAGATGATGGCATCCACGACAGGTGTGAGCAACTCTGTTAGTCTGCTAGTACGACTGTTTCGACTCTGGCAGTTGGCGGTTGGAGGGGGACCTGGCGGTGGTGGCATGTGCCTCCTACAGTGATGCGACGTCCGAACCGGTCTGGACTCGATTTGATATGTGTGCCCTGGTGGGCCGCAGTTGAGGCCAGAGGCAGCGGACAGCGCAGGGCCACATACACATGGCGTCGATAACCCCAAGGCCATCGTTTCAGAGGCCATCCAATATTCAATCAGACAGGGTCCCTGACCTGCACAGAGTAAGTGGCCCCGGATACACTGTTGCCGGCACAGGCTCACCATCACAGGATGGTGACTTGCGGTGCACCGAGGTAAGGCCACGTGGACTGAGTGGGTCCTCATCGATGTCCCAGGTGAATGTGGCAGAGGGTTGCGGGGGACAGTGGAAGATGTCCTGCAGGGCATGATGCAGACGGCTGGAGCCATCCAAAAGCGGAAAATTGAGGAGTGGAATGCTACAGCCTGGTTATTACCAGCACATCGGTACCAGCTACATGAGGATGAAGACAACCACCAAAGTTCAACCAGAGAGTGTCCATCAATGTCGGGGAACAGACTTAGTGGCAAAGGGGCTGAGAGGGGATGCAGTCTGCAATGATGCCGGTACAATGATATGTACTTGGCCATTGCTAAATCAAGACTCAGTCCCAAATGTGTGGCCTACTCGAGCTTAGTGTGGCCCGAGGGCAGTAGTCTGTGTTGGCCCACACGCACTTGTGGTCAGAATGCTATACACAGACTTGGTGGCACCACATCGAAGGTAGTATAGTGACATAAAATCTGCCATAAATAATGTTCTCTGTCATAGTGTAATCAAGACTCAGTTCCAAATGTGTGACCAACTAGTCCGCTGTGTATACTGGTGGAGTACGTCAACGAAGAAGTAGTACTGCGGGCCTGTGTCGCGGAGGCTGTGATGGTCTGAGGGGGTTTCCAAGGTCATGGGCCTCGGGCTTGGAGCTTGCACTAGCACATGGTGGGCCCTCCTTGTCACACGCCGGTGTCGGTGGGTGAGCATTGAGGCCCGGGTAAGCAGTGGCGGGCAGGACTGGTTCGGGGAACAGCGGGCAGGGGTGCAGCGGGCGCAGAGTTTCGCAGGCAACACTGCTCACGGCGACAGCCTCGTGGCGGGCTGAGGGGCGCTGTCTTGGCAGAGACTTTGGGCATTCCGTAAGAGAACCACGCCCAAAGCTACGTGATTTTTATTCACACCCCTACGCTGGCCTGGCGTACGCCAGGCCAGCCCACTCACGCCTACGGGGGGATGTAACAAGCTACATTTCCACAAGCTTCCCCACTGGCTGGGGTGACATGGTTGCGTCCACTGTCCACTACACTCCAAACACCAGCGGTGTATGTCGACATGGATATGTGGGTGGTCTGCATACGGCAGTCTGGCCATCTTATCCACACCACACTTGGCATTGTGTACCTTCTCATTCATCGGTCACTTGCCTTTGCACATGCCTGGTTCTCATCTCTATCTACATTCTGCTATTGTGTGGCTGAGGTGCCATGCCGTTCATGGCTTATGTGCATGGCTGGCCCAGGTTCCCAAAGTAAGTTGTGCTGTTGTGTCTGGTGGGTGGGCATGTTGTTTGGCATGTTGTATGTGAGTTTGAAACATGTGCATTCCCAGTGTTGTAAGTTGCATGATTGTGAAGTTGAGGTGTGTGGTGTGTTCATTTGGTACTTAGCAACAAGCAGTGCATTTCCGCAGGTGCCATCCTGGTAGTGCTGGTTGATGATGGACTGTCGGAAGATGTAGGAATCATGCTAACTGCCTGGGTGGTTGGAGTCGATGTTGGTGGTGATTCCCCGGTGGTCCACTATGGCCTGCACATTGATGGAATATGTGTGCTTTCTGTTGCAGTTATTGTGTGCAGTGTTGCCAGGGGGCACAAGTAGGACATGTGTGCAGTCAATTGCCCCCAAGCCAGCTATGGAGTAGACACCTTGCTTGGTCTCCAGCTGTTCCTGCGCAGTGTGGAGGAAGTATAGATAGTGGAGTACCAAGCTGATGATGTCATCCAAGACAGATGTGATGAACTTTGATAGGGCTGGCTGTGAGACTCCTCCTACTCTGGCTGTTGTCGTTTGGAAGATACCAGAGGCCAACAGATGCAGCACAGCCAGCTGCTTTGTCTGGGGAGGGATGATGGCTGCCGCTGTGTTGGTACCATCAGCCTGTGGGCAATGGTGGTCAGGATGCGAAGGATGGATGTCCCTTTGAGCCTGTAGTGGGCAATGACATCCACTGGTGTTAGGTATGTGCGGTTGGTGTGTTTTCTGAAGGTCGCTGTCTTTGCGCTGCCTCCGTGTTGGTCCGGGGGGGAGGGGTGTTGGAGGTCCGGGTGGGGGAAGTCCTAGGGGTGCTGGCGGTGGGTGTTGTGGCCCTCTTGGGTGTCCAGCCTGCATGATCAATGGCTCCATGGCATCTGTTGTTCTTCAGGTGTGGCTCTGGGCTGGGCTCCCTTTTCTGATGTAGGCTGTCGTCCAACTTTACACCAGGTCAGAGCAGGTGTTAATTTCCTCCTGCTAACGCGCCTTATCGCATGTTTTGTGTTCTTATTGCCGATCTGGCTGGTTGTTGAGAATGTTGTGGAGTGGTGTTGTCGCGGCTTTTTGCACGGGAATGCCTACTCTGCATCTCATTAGCAATAGTTGCCGGGCTCATCTGTGGCGATGTTTTTGCGGCTGCTATCGCAGGTAAACTGGTGATACGGGCTTTTAGCGCCAGCTTGTGAATGGGGCGATAGTTTTATCACAACTTTGGCTGCGATAAAGTGCTGATAACTCGGCGATAGCTCCTTGAGAATATGCCACGTGTGTTAAGTTTATATTGCTGAAAATAGTTCTTCTGTTCCCTGTCTCAATAAGGCAGTGAAGTAGATTTCTTCAATAGGCTTGGGTTTGACCTACCATCAGGTGCCATTGCATCTGTCCTGCAAAAGCCTCACTGCTTTAATTATCCCATGTGGATGTCTGTTAGCATTTTGTCAGAATGATCTTGAGTGATTGTCCTTGGCTTAATGTATTGCCTGTTTAAGAGCTGCAAAGGGATAGCGATCTTCTAAGATGATGGTTTGGTCATGGGACGAGATAGGTCTGAGCATGATTAACATTGTTGTAGGATCTTGAGTGTTCTTGAGAGAAGTGGGTTAGCTTCAGAGCTGAAAATGTGCATGTTTGCTATGAAGACTACATCGTATCTGGGGGGATGAAGTTAGTGAGGCTGGTGTGCTACATAAGAAAGATTTGGTAGACATCATTAAGTGCAAAATTAAGGATGATTTTAGGTTTTTTCTGAAGTTTACTTAAAAATGCATCCTGTTAGACACATACAATTTGAGTCTAAGAGTGTTTTGTTTCCATCAAAAATTACCTTAACAAAATTACATCCTTGCAAGTTTTTGACTCTCAGGCAAGAAGCGTAATAACTATTCATGCAAGCAGTAAGGAACTCGCTGAGGTCACAGTGGCCTTTGCTTTCTGAACTCTGACTCCTACAGAAGAAAGATACTCTGTTGTGGAATGAGAGATGTTGGAATGTGTATGGACAATGGGCCATTTTAGAGATTATTGGCCTCATTTACAAGCCCATTGTGCCGCAGGTGTGTCACTTTTTTTTGACACACCAGCGGCGCAATATCCTTGTCCATTTACAAGCCCATGTAAAGTCACCCTGCGTGGCTTTTCATGACCTTACAAATATGGGCCCCTTTCACTCATTACTCTGTGTGAGTAAGAGGCATTCCATGGGTGTCCCCACGCAACATCCATGGAACCTGATACGTTCTCCAGAGCGTCCTCGTGCGAGGAGGCAGGGCTGCGAGAGAGGAGAGCTTCACAGCCAGAGGGGCTTGCGGTCCTCTAAGCCCGGACTGCGCTCAGACCCCAACACTATCGCCAGAGTGAGACAGGCGATCCTGGCCACTCTCTCAGTAGACTCAGCTGGGTCAACGACTGCATAATGTATAATGCACTTTTCTTTCACATCTGCTCCCCCTAGACTTGTCTTTTTCCCTTCCTCCTCCAGGGCTAGGCAGGGAGGGTGGCCACAGAGATTCCTCCCTACCTTTGGTATTCCATGGAGACACCTATCCTGGACAATGTTCTTCCTTTGTACAATAGTTCTTTTTTGTTAATTTGGGCAACTAGGCCCTTTTGTTATAGGGGTAATCTACGATGGATCGCACACCGCTAGCCTCTCCTCCGGATTGCCCCTAAGCACTCTGGTATGTGAAGTGCGTGTGGTTTGAAGAGTTGAAGCAAAGTTCGTAAGTGGTTCCCCAATGTTGGTGCAAATAAGTACTTGTTGTTCCCAAGATCTCTAGACCCGAGACATGGCCCGGGTTTCGGGATAGATTCCCTCATCAGTAGAGAAAGTATTCGGGGTGGATGAGAAGGCCGCCAAGTAACCGTCACAGGCCTCGATGCCTCTCCGGCGCGCAGGTGCGTCTCCAAAAGCTCGTCAGCTTGGGGGCTCATGGGAGCCCTGTAACAGTAATCTACGATGGATCGCACACCGCTAGCCTCTCCTCCGGATCGCCCCTAAGCACTCTGGTATGTGAAGTGCGTGTGGTTTGAAGAGTTGAAACAAAGTTGGTAAGTGGTTCACCAAAGTTGGTGCAAGTAAGTACTTGTTGTTCCCAAGATCTCTAGACCCGAGACATGGCCCGGGTTTCGGGATAGTTTCCCTCATCAGTAGAGAAAGTACACCTACTGAGGTGAACCGCTCATGAACTGTACGTACCAGAATCCTTAGGGGCGATCCGGAGGAGGGGCTTGCGGTGTGCGATCCATTGCGGTTGATTCTTTTGTTTTAGGGGTTTGTTGGACCTGGTGACACAACGCACATGCACATATCACTTCTGTTGTTACACACATGACCTGATCGCCTATAACCTCACACCAGACAGAGTTAGGTCAGGGCAGTTCAGGGCTACCCAGAACGCTGCACCTCATTGGAAACCCCCATGACTAATCAATTAGTGATCTCACACTCACTGTCCAAGGCCTCAACCATTCCCTAAAGCTGAGCTCTATCTTTTCCTACTTAGAAAACTCCGGGGCACACATATGTTTGCTGCAGGAGACCCTTCCTCCGCAATGTGGTGACAGATATCATGGGCATACGGGATAGGTTGGTGCTGATTGGGAAGATCTGAATTTGGTATTCAATACTGACCTAGACAGATTGGCACAATGCCACGGGCAGGCAGGAATTCTCTCTTTAGCAGGACAGACCTGGTTGGGGACATGGACCGAGTAGACCTCTGGAGAACATCACACCCCAACTCCTGAGACTTCACCTATTACTTCCATGCCCACAAAACCTACGCCAGACTTGATTATTTCCTGGGTACCCCGGAAGTGACCTTGGTGGTCCAGTTGATGGAGATTGAGCCATGCTCCCTATCAGATCACGCTGCAGTGACAATGACCCTTGCAGTTTCGTCTCCTGGCCCATCCCCTAGAACCCTGAGACTTAGAGACACCTTACTTCACCGCCTCGAAGTTATAGTCCAGACCACGAAGACTATCTAGGACTATTTGGCGATTAATGACACCCCTGAGGTTTCATTCTCCACGCTGTGGGATGCCCTAAAAGCAGTAGTCAGGGGGGAGATTATAGCCACAGCTGCTGCAGATAACAAAATCTGCCAGGATAAGAGGAAGAGCCTGTCCCGCCAAGTGGCGGAACTGGAGCACATACACAAGAGAAACTGGGCTCCTACGATTTGGAGAGGGCTAGAAGCAGCCCGAGCCCAGTTAGTGGGCATGGACATTGACAGGGCCGAATACGCCGCACTTAGGCTCTGACATCAGTTTTATGTGGGAGGAGACCAATCTGGTCGCCGACTGATGAATCGGCTTCGGGCCCAACGCCAAGAGATATGAGTTTGAAAGGTTCTGGACAAGGTCGGACATGAGTGGACAGATGACGTGAACATTGTGGAGTCTTTCCCTGAATATTACCAGACCCTCTACACAGCACAGGACCTCAACCCAGACACAATCCCTGCATATCTTAAAGAGGCTGCTACTGCCTCTCTGACGCCCGTGCAAGCGACTGATCTGGATCAACCAATTCGGATCAAAGAAGATATTTCTAGTATATACTGCCAAAGGTCATCCATGTCTACGGGTCCGATGTCTTTCCGGACTCCTTTTACAAAGCCTTCTGCCAGAGCCTCGCTACTCTTCTTACTAGGTTCTTTAATGTGATCGGTGACACAGCCCTGCTCCCCTCTTCAATGATCCGAGCTGCAATAGTAGTAGTTCCCAAGCCGGTGAAGGATAAGACTCACTGTTCTTCATATCCACCCATCTCCCTTTTGAATACAGACCTCAAGCTCTCCACAGGTATTCTTGCTGCTCGGCTTAGTCCCCTCCTCCCGGGCCTTATAGATCCCGATCAGGCTGGATTTGTGCCCTAATGGCAGTGCAGTGATAGCACAAGGCGAATCCTGCACATTATTAACAAATCTCAGAGGCATGCCCACAAAAGAATGCTCTTTGCTGTTAATGCCAAGAAGGCATTTGATAGGGTACACTGGAACTATTTGGCAGCAACCCTGGCATACTTCGGCTTAGGGGATCGCTTCCAAAAATGGATCCTCAGTAGCTACACCCAACCCACGGCTGTAGTCCGCGCCAATGGATGCTCCTCTGTCCCATTCCATATAAGCAGGGGAACTAGACAGGTGTGCCCACTGTCGCCGCTGCTGCTCGCCCTTTATATGGAAGCCATGGCAAAATAAAATTGCTCCAACACACAGACAAAGGGAGTCCGATTTGGAGGGGAAGCGCACACCATAGGCCTTTACGCGAACGACGTTATAGCATCCTGGAGGAGCCTTCCATCTCATTGCCCGCTTTCCTGTCTGAGCAGGAGGCATTTGGCCTGGCATCAGGCTTTAAGATACACATCTATAAATCACAGGCCCTTAACCTCACTCTATGGCCACAAACCCTAGACACTTTGCAACAGGCCCTGCCCATACAATGGGCCTCGACATACAATCCATACCTCAGTCTCCAAATAACCTCCACTATTGCAGACACTGTTGCCCTCAATAACCAAAAATTAACATACCAGATCAAAACTGATCTGCGTTGATGGTGGTCCTACTCTTTACCCTGGTGAGGACGAATATCGGCAATTAAGATGATGATCCTTCCCATGATCCTGTTTTTCTTCCAAGTACTCCCTGCCACACCCGCTCTGGGACACTGCCTTCCCTTCAACAAGAGATTAATAGATTTGTATGGGTGGATAAGTGCCCATGTATCCATAGAGATCTCAGCTATAGATCCACTGACGAGGGCGGCCTAGGAATCCACAACCTCCTTCGCTACTATCAGGTCCCTCAATTGAGGGTCTTCGAGGAATGGTCGCGTGCAGAATCTGAAACTAATTGGTTATTTATGGACCGTGCGCTGGTGGGTCATGCTCTCTGGCACATTTCCTTCCGCCCTAAACAAGCGCGGCCCAAATCATTGTATCTTTCTCGCATCACTAAGGTGTCACTGGCAGGTTGGGACGGAATAGCGACACAGAGGAAACCTATGTCCTTCCCCTCACTGCTAGCCTCCATCGTTAAGAACCCAGATTTTCACCCGGGATTCTAGGACCCCACATTCCAGGCATGGGCACAGGAGGGCTGTAGGTCTGTGAGCCATCTGTTTGATCTGGAGGGCCCTCTCTCTTTTGAGTCCATCCGTACAGAGTATACGCTTCCAGAAACAGTGATGGCATTACACGCAGATTCATCACTGGGTGCTGCACTCTTCTATTCCCCTTGGTGCAGAGCGACAACTCACTCCATTTGAACACTGGCTCCTGTCGAGGACATCTGACAAGCACCTGGTCCCGGACCTCTACCATCTGATAAGCCCACCGACAGAGGTCCCATATCTAAGAGCCAAACACGATTGGAATCAGAAATAGGCAGGAAATTCATAACACCAGTATCGAGACAGCTACGAAAATCGCCACCCACCGGTACTATACACCCCACAGACATCATAAATGCAGCCAGTCCAAATCCCAGGAATGCTGGTGTCAATGTGAATCCCCATGTACGCTTCTACACATCTTGTGGGATTTTCCGAAACTCAGGATGTACTGGTCAAAGCTGCTCATATATATTGATACTCACCTGGACACAAAGCTTCCTAGATTTCCTGATGAAATAATAATAGGTCTTCCGAACCCTCTCCCTTCCCCCTCAAGCCCTGGTGGGGAAAACAGATCAGCCTAGCCTTGTGTGCAGCCTTACAAAACATTCTTTGCCAATGGCGTACAGGGCAGATCCCTACAGATTTAGGCTGGCTACTCCATATGTGGTACATACTAGGGGTGGACGCATCAATCTCACCCTGTCTAATTAGGGAATGACATCTCCTAAACTGTGGGGACCATTTCTGACCCTATGTGATCAGAATTTTGTGAACTCATTTGCCCTAAATACCTTTGGCCTTTGCGACTGTCTGACGCCCATTGTGCTTCCACCCAAGGGCCACCACATAAGACCGCCCTTTAAAAGTGTTACCTAGCTACTATTTTTCTTCCTCTTTCTATTTCTTTCTGTCACCAGGTCCTGGGGCAGTGTGGTGAGGGGTGGGGGGTGGGGGGAGTTTGGGGTTGTTTTGTCACACTGCATGGAGTCCTGTATTCAACAGGCCCCGAAAAGCTGATGCGAGTTTACCTCTTTTCATTTTGTTTAGTGGAACAACCCAATAAAAAAATTTAAACCATAATTACAGTTTTAAATGTATACCGGGTGCGAAAAACGGCGTTGCTGGCTTTTTAAGTAAGGCTCCTTTGCCTATGAAGGAATGTGTCCATGGTGATTGGGAGGATTGTGGGGTAGTAAGTGTGAATCTTGAGGGCTGTCGAGCAATTTGTAATAAAGAGCAGAAAGAGGAATATAATAAGCTTACTACTTTGGGTGGATGGGCTGAGAAGAAGGGCATTGATGAGTATGTCAAGCACTGCTGGGAGATGAAGCACACATTGTCTAATAAGGATAGTTTTTTTATTGAGGGGGGCAGGATTGTGCCTTCACTGGCTTTGAGAAAAAACGTTTAGAGGATTAATCATGAGGGTCACCATGGTATCATTAAGAAACAGTTGAGGATTAAAGATCAATATTGGTGCCCTGGGGTGGATGCTGGTGTGGAGACAGTGGTGTGGGAATGTTATGAGTATAGTAGCACAAACAGAATTTGTGTTGGAAAGTAAATTCTGCCGCAACATTTTGTGCTTGGTTTGCATCCCTCTTGTGACACAACACCCACACAAAGTATTGATAAATTTCCTCTGAGGAGTGAAGACTACTGTGGCTTAGACAAAGAGCAGGGAAAGCAGTCAGGCGAGGCACTACCAATCCCCCACTTCCACAAGATGAAGAACCAATCTGGAGTATGAGACAGTGTTGAAAGCAGCAGAGAGATCAGTCAGAATGAGGGCAGAACATCCTTCTCCTCTGCCGATTCCCATCCTGGCGCTAGCAGTGGTAAACAACCATTACTTCGCATCTTTTACTAAGCACTTCTTTTACTTAGCATCTTTTACTTAGCATTGTCTTTTACTTTGCATGCTTTTACTTAGCATGCCTTTACTTCGCATATGCCTTTACTTCGCATATGCCGTTGCTTCGCAGGAGAAGAGTGGATCCATGGTTGAAGGTGAAGAGAAGGACCACGGGCAGAGAGAGGTAAGTAGGGCAGTGTAGTTAGGGTAGTGTAGTAGTGTATGTTTTGTGTAGGTGTAGTGTTTTAGGGTTTAGGGTAGTGTTGTAGTGTATGTGTAGTGTAGGGGGTAGTGTTTTAGGGTTTAGGGTAGTGTTGTAGTATATGTGTAGTGTAGGGTAGTGTTTTAGGGTTTAGGGTAGTGTTGTAGTGTATGTGTAGTGCAGATAACTACTGCAAAGTTACCTAGGAGCACTGAGGATCATGAAATCAAAACAAGAACAGACCCCAGGGCCTCAATAAGAAAAATTGGGTTTTTAATGAACAACTCCTACTTCTCCAAACTTCAGCAATGAAAGCTAACGTTAGCAACGCTAAGCTTCTTGCCAAATGCCGAAACAGGATAAAGCAAGGTACTGAATACCACGCCTTCGAAGGATGTCCCGTCCACTGTATTATAAGTGCGTTATAGCATTTGGCACTTATAATATGGCAGATGGGACAGCCTGCACATTTCGACGGAGTATCCTGTCTTCCAAAATCTAAAATAGGTCCTATGCCACTGGTTCTACTACGTACTGCGTGTTCCTGCATCACGTACTTTCAGGCAGAAGGCGAATCATTTAGGGAATTTTCCTGACAAGCACTAGGTGGGAAAGGCAAGCTAGCCTGTTATGCATCAGTCCCTTTTCAAAGCAACCACACATGCAGTATAGCAAAATCACTGATTAGCAGTCCATTCCATGGAGAGAAGTAGTGGCAACCCAGAAACGCATGATCCTCAAGTAACCCAATAAGCAGGAGCGGCCCGCGCAGGTAAGTGCCGTGGGACAGAGTGGGGGGATTTAGACAGATGATAAAGAGGGAAAATGTATAATTTATTTATTTTCCCTCATGGTCATCTGTCTAATCCCCCTCAAACCGGCCCCACCGCTCCATTGGTCTTACCTGCACAGGCAACTCCTGCCAATAAGAGCAGACACTTAATGATACCACACCCCATACATGGCATACATTAAAAGCATGTGGAGAGCTCTCCATCAGAACATCTGGGGGCACTTGGGACGGCTACAGACACCCCATTGCACCCTGTTATGTGAATCTGGCCCGAAAGGTCTGAATCGCCTATCATGATGACTAGAGAGCATTCACAGGTACCGGCTCTTACGAGTTATATCAAAGGAATTCTTTAGCAGCTTAGGTATAGACATAGAAGAAACACCAAATAAATAAACTTACCAATCTACCTGGACAACAGTACTAGACCATCTTTGGAACAAAAGTCCCATGTAGCCTTCTTAGAGTGCGTAGATCCACAAACGAGTGGGCTTGTTGAGTGACCCAGAGGTAGAGTCTTCTTTTGAAAGCCTTTTTGGCACCTATCGTGTCTACTGTCTGGTAGCAGAGTGTGAAGTTATCAGCAGTTCATACGTCATCTTTTTTAAAACCTGGCTAGCCTCTGCTTGAGTATTTCTCTATTAAGTCATTTCTGCTTCAAATCGTTTAGATGGAGGATCAAAACAGAAAACAGTGTTGAGAATGGCATGGGATGGGATGCTCTGAATTTTTTTTTATGATGCTGGAGGCAGTCGCGTCTCAACCATCAGGATAACTATCATCCAGACACTCAATAGGCTGGGAATGTAACATCTGGCAATTTTGCCACCTGCCCTATTACCACCATCTCCCTATAATACCCTAGAGAGCATAAACGTCAAATGACAAGACTCAGATGAAGAAGCGGGGGCAAACTTACGACATCCTAACCTTGATATTTCATGATTTGATCATTAGAAATATTACATCTTAACCTTGATCTTTCATTATTTTATCATTAGAAGTATTACATCTTAACCTTGATCTTTCATCATTTGATCATTAGAAATACTACATCTTAACCTTGATCTTTCACCATTTGATCATTTGAAATATTACATCGTAACCTTGATATTTCATCATTTGATCATTAGAAATATTACATCTTAACCTTGATCTTTCATCATTTTATCATTAGAAGTATTACATCTTAACCTTGATCTTTCATCATTTGATCATTAGAAATACTGCATCTTAACCTTGATCTTTCACCATTTGATCATTTGAAATATTACATCGTAACCTTGATATTTCATCATTTGATCATTAGAAATATTACATCTTAACCTTGATCTTTCAACAGTCTTTGATCATCCTTTCCGCGCTTGGATACCTTCACTGGTGATTAGCCGTGCTCTACCAATTGACATAATGTAATATAACATGACATCTACTAGTGTCTGGTTCAGGAAGAAATATTGAAATCATTTCCTCTTTATCAATTACAAATTATTTTATTTGTATATGTAGTGGATGCTCATTAAAGGCAAGCCTAATATCAGAAAGCAAAGGAATACAGTTCAACTTGGAGAAAGGTGATAGATATATAATGATTGGTTGACAAGTGTGGCTAGCTGGAGGTGGATAGTGATTGGTAAAGAGTGTGATGGAGTCTCAGAATAGGGTCTGCACTAAGCTGCTGGAGTTTTACCTGTATTGTTTGCTGATCACTAACTTTCAGTCATTGAAGAAGTTCTCCTTGAATATACGTTTCTTGAGCTCCTTCCTGGACTGCAGGATAGAAAAGGCATCTGCTGCACTAATTCCATTGTCACTGTAGGATGTCTTTTCACAACAAGTAAGCACCTGTTTCTCTATATACTCCTTTTTGAAGGGTTATAAGAATTAAGGCCCATATTTATCATAGAATTGTGTTGCTCTTGCGCCACTCAAGAGGGATGAATGGGTGATGCAACACTAAAGTCAGATTTTTGAAGCCACGCAAGGCCACCCACATGGCCCTGCATAGCCTGATAAATCTAGAATAATGCAAAGCAGCACAAATTGCCTGATTCCCAGATTTACTATTAGTGCTAGACCTGGGAATGTGCCTAAATGCTACAACTCCCCAGGGGAAGTGTAAAGAGGAGAAATATATTTATTTCTCCTCGTTTTGTTCCTCTTTCTAAGTGTGCTGCATTTTGCAACACACATAGAAAGAGGAAAACGCCTCTCAGGATTGTTTTTGTGCAGGAAGGTGCCCCTTCCTGCACAAAAACAATCCTGCATACAATGTAGGCACTCTTGAACTATTGTGCAAGGATGCCTCCATTGGTGGTAGGCAGCAAAAAGTGCCAGAAAAAGACAGGAATGCGCCGTATTATGTTAAATACAACGTGTTCCTGCCCTTTCCTTTTCAAGCAGTGCAGCGCAGCAAGATGGCTTACTGCATTGCGCTGCATGAAAGTATGATAAAAACGCCCCTACATGTTCAATGGAAATCACATTCCTTCCAGAAACCAAACAGGAGTCCAGCAACCAGATGGGTCATTGTTCCCTCTACAGTGACCACAACACACTGCCCTTCATATTTACTGAGGAGATTCTGCAGGAGGAACTGCAACATGCAGGCTCTCCGAAAGTCTGGTGCAATCTAACCCTCCTTCTGGTGAGTGGGAGTAAGAGTCATTGTACTATGGATCATTCATTAAGGACAGGCTAGGAAATCAGCTTTGTCATTGACCAATAGTTCAGACATAGAGGGGCATAATTACAAAGAAAGTGGCGAAGCATGTTGTTAAGCCAAGAAGGCTAACAACACATTCCATTACTTTAGAAATGCAGGGCTGCAACATATTTACAAGAATATGATGTAGACCTGCGTTTCCCCCTGCCCTGGTACTAAATTTAGCTGCCTCATGCCTACGCAGGCACCCTGGCACTAAGGTGCCTGCGTTGAGAGGAGTGATTGTTTATGTGCAGGAAGGTGTTTCTTTCTGCACATAAACAATCTGAAATGGATATTTGAAACTTCATGTGTGCTGCATTCAGCAGCACACATAGAAGTTTCAAAACAATTTTTTTTTTAATGGTTGTTTATGTGCATGAAGGGAAACCTTCCTGCACATAAACAATCAAAGGCGCTTTGCTGTTTCCATGTGTGCTGCACAAAGCAGCACACATGGAAACAGCAAAAACGAGGAGAAATTAAACATTTCTCCTCGTTTCGCCAGGGTATGACCAGGTTTTCCCTGATCTTAGTTTTGGCGCTGACCCATATTTACACCACCCTTGTAAATATGGGGCAGCGTCCAATCAATGGTTGTTGCGGCTGAATGCCCACAGCAACACCCATTGCCCTCCCCTTTAACGCTAAGTATAGCATGAAAGGGGGCCTTATTTACAAGTCAGCGCTAAGCCATGTTAAGTGGCTTGACGCCAGGGCTGGACTGACCATAGCAGGCACCGGGTGTTTCCCTGGTTGGCCGCCAGAGTGGGGGCCGGTTCAGGGCCCCTGAGGGGCTGTTATTTTTACCGGGGGCTAGCAATATTGGTCCCCTGTAACAAAATTGGCTGAAACCAGCCCTAGCAAACAGCTCAGCTGCACCCTCTCCTGTCCCCCCCGGGGCAGGCCGAACAGTTTGCCAGGGCCGGTTTCGGTTCCCAGTCCAGTCCTGCTTAACGCTGCCTTGTAAATAAGGCGAAGCCTGTATCGCCAACACAACAGTAGAGACGTTGTGGTGTCGATAGGGGTTTGTAAATGCCCCACAGTATTGGGGCCATATTTATAATGATTTCATGCAATGCAATGCAGGAAGACACCTTGCTGCGCTGTGCTGTATGAATGGGAGAGGGCAGGAATGTGCCTTATCTCTCAAGATGAGGGAGCGTTTTTAACCCCTTCCGCGCTCATGACGAGCTGAGCTCGTCATGAGTTGCACCGCTCGCACGCTCATGACGAGCTCTGCTCGTCATGTAACGTGGCTTTTTCAAAAACGCAGCGCGCAGCGGGAAAAACGCAGCGCGCAGCGGGAAAACCGCTAGCGCGCATGCGGTTAATAATAACGAGAAAAATTATGCAACAATGTGCAGAATAAACTTGTAGGTCTATTGAAAATAAATGTTTCTAGAGGCAAAAATTGTAGTAGGCAAGCATATTTACTCTCTTGGCCTCAAAGGCTGAAATAGCATTGCTTGACCAAAACCTGACATGGCTAAAGAATGCTGCAATAACTTTAAATGTTTATTTTTCTGACCCTCCCATGGACATGCTTTTCAAAATGAATAATAGTTGCGCAAATGTTGTCATTAAACTTTGTAAATGTTTCAACTTACCAAAAGATCACTGTTAAATGAATGTAGATTTGTTGTTTAGCGAGGTAATGAAAAAGTTCACATATGTAGATTCAGCTGTTGAACTTGATCTTGATCTTTTTAACTGACTTGTATTTCCTCTTTAATTAATAAATCTTGAACACAATTGTATCTTTTCGTTACACAGATGTTTCAACTTCTACCTAGACCATTGTTAGCTAATGAATACATTTGCTATTTAGAAGGTTAGAAATGTAGGGTCATATTTATGAGAGCTTTGCGTCATGCTTACACCACTCAACGTGGTGCATGCGTGATGCAAACCTCTAAGTCAGATTTATGAAGCCATGCAAAGCCACTTTGCATGGCTTTAAATGGCTTCAAAATCTGTAGTAAGGCAACAAAGCACAAACTGTTGTGTTGCCTTCCTCTGCGCAAGGGAGGCATACCCACGCAACTCCCATGGTTTTTGACACATTCCCATATTTACAAAAGACTATAACCCTGGGAATGCACCAAAACGATAAGCCTCCCCGAGAGATGCATAACGAGGAGAAGCATCTTTATTTTTCCTTGTTATTTCCTCATTCTATGTGTGCTACATTCTGCAGCACACATAGAAAGAGGAAAAAGCCTCTCAGGATTGTTTTTGTGAAGGAAGGTGCCCCATTCCTGCACAAAAACAATCCTGCCTACAGCACAGGTACCCTAGCACCATGTGGCAAGGGTGGCTGGGTTGGCGCTAGGCTGCAAAAAAGGCGCCAGTGCATAAAGAAAGTTCAGTAATGCGCTGTATTGAATAGCTACTGCGCATACTTGCCCTTTCCCAGTGATGCTGGGCAGCGCACCAAGGTATCTTGTTGTGCTGCCCTGAGTCACAAATTTCATTATTTCGGCCCCTAGTTTTACACATGGGAAAGTAGCCGTGAGGAGGCAATCCACTTATACTCTCTGATAGCTCTGGGTGCTCTGAGATCCCCGTTCCTGGTGGAAGCAAGGAGGCTTTAACGGCGGCCTACCCCTTTCCAGGTAGCGGCATCACTATTTGACCCTGAGACACCCAGGGTTCCCCTACCACTGGGAACCTGCTCAAATGCCCAACACTCACTACTGCTGCTGGGAATGGGGTAAGATCTGTGGGCTTTGGAACTGTCCCTTCCACCTCTCCTCTCACCACGCTTGACCTGGGGGCGAGCAGGCGGATGAGACAGATTGCGTTTCCCAGCAACACCGTGATCGGTGCTCTTGATGGAAATATGACGATACCCCTTGGGCGTAAACCGTAACTGTTTGTACCTACGGCGGTGCCCCAGCAACCTTGCCCGATGGCCGGTGGAGCTGTCCTATGCAGCTATAGAGGAGTTTGGCTCTGGTTCACCCCTCGGCCGTCACCTACCCAGCTGGACATCAGACATTGTAGTTCTGCGTCTCCCAGTTGTGTTACCTATCTGCATTCCTTACCCCTGTTTACCATTCCCCCTCTACCTTTCACTTCCCATAAGACGTGTATACGCGCTAATAACTCACATTATTTTGTAATCTCATGTTTTTCTCCTATGTATATACTTGGCTATGTAATTATGTAACCTGTAACTCGCTGATTCTCATGTAAAGCGCTCTGATACCTCCGGGTCTAGCCAGAGCTATATAAAACTTTGCAAATAAATAAATAAATAAATAAATGGGAGAACGATTCATGGGAGCGCTTAGAAGTAATAAAAAAACAGTTGACAACTTTGAAATTTATGTCTAAGGGCTATAGTATTCTCGGGGTGAGAAGATGAGGAGTGATCCTGTTCTCATAAGTGCATCGAAAGCTGATTGGCTGACTGGAGATGGAAAAAGCAACTTGTTGTAAAAGCTTTAGACTATGCAAACCCAGTCTGACATTTTCCATTTTCCACATCTATACTCATTCCATGCTTCTTAGAGACTCTACTGAGTATGTTGATCCTCGCCATATGGGAAGTTCTGGTTTGATTGATTACTGATTTATTGAGCTGACTTTAATGATGAAGCTTTATGCCTTCTCTCGATATTAGAACTCTTTTTGGGTTCTGACTGACACACTTTCTCTCTGCCGTTTCTAGGATAGGGATTCTTCCTTTATGGAATGTGCTCAATGCAGTTATATTGCAATGTATTGGTTTCTAATAAGATTCTAATAACCGAGATTGATTAAATTAACTTGTGACCTTAATAAAGATGAATTACTCAAAGATTTGATTAATAAAATCCTTAAATCATACCAAACTCTTATTAGAAAATTGTGTTATGATTTATATGTTCCATCACCATGACTCAGGGTCACTGGTTACATCAGTGTTAGGATTCACAGTCAGTTCAAATGGTGGTCAGACATTGAGTAAAGGTAAATATGGGGAAATGCAATGCGCAATAAAGATCCCTCACAAAGCCGGTCAGACAGCAGTTCTGGTTTGTTTTGCCTGCAGTGGCACAGGGACTCAGAGGGGTTGGATGATTGTGCATGTATGTTGCCCTGATTAAATGGGATGCCAGCGTTTCCTGGCATGTGCCATGCATTATTGATCCCTTCTAGAAATACTGAATGAATTGTGGTTGAGCTCCTGACAATGTGGTTTTGTATTTTTTTTAAAAACAGATTTCAGTTGTCAAAATAGCACATATTACGCAGACCTCTGAGTTCCAGAGACAACTGCCGCATAAAAGATACAGAAGGTGACTTAAACCATTTTACATATGTAAGGACAGTAGAATATGAAATGCAATACAAATAAAATCAATCCCTGCAAACATCCAACTACCCCTCCTCCCTCCTCACCCCCCAGCGCACCGTCTCCTTATTCTGGAACTGCATACCACTGACCCCAACTGCCATTGATCTATACAAGAGCTCATCATTCACAACACTATTTTCTGCTGAGGAATTGCGAGCCACACATAAACAAGCGCAAGGAACCGGAGAGGCCAATAGGTTACTCTGGGTCTCGGTCTCGGTCCCCCCTTGGCGGCTCCAGCGCCAGGCCTCGATAATCCGCCCAGTGCCTCCAGATCTTATAGTGCTTTCAAGGGCACCCTCTAGCTTCAAAAATGGGGATCCTGAGGCCCATACAAAAGTCCAGTCCATTTTTCCAAATCGAGACCGAGGGGGCAACCGCCGCTTTCCAGGCTCTAGCTGTATCGCTCTTCGCTAAGGTAAAGCCTAGAAGCATGAGATGTCGTTTATAGATGTTGCCCCCGATCCCTTCCATCACATGAAGGTGAACAAGTTTCGGTGAATGAGGGAGCTCCCACCCCAAGACTTCAGAGAGACAGGCCAGAACCCCCCTCCAGAATCGTGCTAGCGCTGTGCAGTTCCATATCGTGTGTAGCAGGGTCCCCTCTTCATGCCCGCAGCGGAGACACACCGGGGAAGCCACGCCCCCCGGGGAAGCCCGCCCTGCAGAGCCTAATCCTGGTAAAATTAACCCGATAGAGGTATTGAAATTGAATTAGTCGCAGGCTCACCGCAATAGCCACCCCTCACGTGGAAGCCAAAGCTTCTGTCCAGTCCTCTTCTTCCATCTGACCCACATCACCCTCCCAGGCCTCCCTCAGATGCTGAAAGAGGGGGAACAGTGCTTAATCAGGGACTGATAGATTTTGGAGATCTTATGGTCCAGGAGGTTCCCCATAAATACCTTAGCTTCTACAGGGCTAAACTCCGGCAGCGAGTCCAGACCCTCCAAGCTGGGAGAAATAGCCTGCCGAAATTGCAAATATTTAAAGAACTAAGGGGCATATTAGCAAGAACCTCGTTAAAATTATCGCCGTTTTAGCAGCAGGAAACTGCCGCTAAAACAGCGATAATGGGCTTGCTAATATGCGTTATAGAATTCCAATAGAAGCCCAGGTTAGATGTCCGGCACATCTAACCTGGGCTTCTATTGAAATTCTATGGCACATATTAGCAAGCCCATTAAAACGGCGATAATTTTAACGAGTTTCTTGCTAATATGCCCCTGAGTTTTTGGCATCTGGAATGCCATCTGAATGTCTTGAAAGGATTTCAAAATCATGCCCGCATAACGTCTTCCAGAGTAGCTATCCCAATGTTGTCCCAATCATGAAACCTGGAGAGACTCAGCATTTGCGGAAAGCGGCCGTTGTGCCATAATGGGGTCTCCCGTGTCAATCTATTTCACCAGCCCATCCTCCGCAATGCCTGCCGCCAAAGCTGAAAAACAATCCGCCTGACTGACGGAAGGCGATGCCTCAACAGAGCAGAGTAAAGAATAGCGTGTAGGGATTGGTCACCCATGCAGCGCCGCTCCACGGCACATGCAGGGTCTGCCCTGTCTCCATACCACCACTTGTGACCAAACATCGGAGGTTGCCAGCCCCCCGCAATACGTAGATAGGAAGCACGTCTGGATCACCACCGTCACCGCCCCACCATCCCAAAGGAACTGTCCCAGAACAGAATTCACCTGCCTGAACCACCATGGGGAAATTGGATAGGGATGATTTTGTAATTGATACAGTAGTCGCGACACCATCTTAAAAATGGCTGATCGGCCATAGATGGACAGGGGCATGTGGGACCAGGTCTTAATATCCTCACGCACCTGCTTCCATATAGGTGCAAGATTTCGCTCCCAAGCCGTGGTGGGAGAATAGGACAAATATACCCCCAAATATTTCATGCCCCCCGGTACCACCTGTACCGATGATGCCTAGGACCCAAGCTTGTCCGGACCTCCCAACACCCAGAGTGGACTTCCGAGGGTTCATATATAGACCCGATGTTTCCCCGAAGATCTGTATGATACGCAACAACCGAGGGCCTGTTCATTCCAGGTTGGTAAGAAAAAACAAAACGTCGTCAGGGTAAAGGGCAATGCAATTGGACAGTCCGTGCGCTCATTCAAAACCAGACACCTGATCATCCATTCGCACCTAAGCAGCCAAGGGTCCCATCGTTAGAGCTAAAAGATATGAGGGTAGCAAATACCCCTGCCTAGTGCCTAGCCCAATAGAAAATGCAGAAGAGACGAAGCCCACCACTTACCCCGAGGCTGTCAAGTCAGTATATAGCAGGGTGAGATAGGTCAGAAAACATGGTCCGAAATTCAGCCGATGCAGGAGAGCAAATAAATAGACCCAACTCAAGGTATCGAAGGCCCTATCCACATCCGCCAGCAGAAGCTCAGCCCGCTCTCCCAGTCCCTGGATCGTTGCGACCGCCACATGCGCCCACCCAATATTATGGCGGGTTGCGCGCTGGGGCATGAACCCAGCCTGGTCCTTATGTACCAGCAAGGCTATGTGGGGCCGGAGGTGTTTCACTAGTGCCTTAGCTAAAATCTTGGCCTCCACGTTCCGGAGATAAATAGGGCGATACGAGGCATGGTGTTCCGGCGGTCTACCGGGCTTATGAAAGACTACTATCTCCGCATGGCTCCAGTCACTTGGCAGACACCGCCGGTCCCTGGCCTCCTCCACCACCCAGCGGTAGTGTGGCCCCAGCTGCAGAAAATATTTTTTTTAATAATTTGCATGGAAAGCCATTTGGGCCCGGGGCCTTGCCAGAATTAAGATCTCTCAGGGCCGCCCCCAGTTCCACTTCAGTAAGAGGTACTTCCAATTCTTCCCTAATTTCATCTGAGAGTGCTTTCGGTGGGAGATCGTCAAAGGAACGAATGACTTCTGCAGGGAGGCATTCCTTAGGGGCATATAACTGAGCATAATACTCTGCAAAAGTACTTGCAATAGCCGACGCGCCTAACACAGGTAGCCCATCTAATCTCACAACACCCGGGGGAGCCTGGCACAAACGATGCAGCATTTTGCCGGATTTGTCTCCCCATTGATAAATCCTACTACGAGTAGTGAGCCAAGTCTGGCGAGCCTCATCTAAAAGAATATGAGAATATTCCTGCTGCGCTAGCAGTAACTGATGTCGAGCCAGTCGCCCACCCTCTTCCCGGTCGCGCGCCTCCAACTCAAGAAAGGTAGCTTCCGCGCGAACCAGGGCCACTCTATGCAGTCTTCGGGCTGCAGCGCAAAAGGAGATGTCGACCCACCGAATGGTGGGCTTCAAAGCCTCCCAAAGAGTCCCAGCCCCCGAGACCGAACCCAAGTTAATGGCCAGATATTGATCAAGAGCATCTTCCATTCGTTCCCTGTAATCCTCCCTCTGAAGGTACCAGACTGATAAACGCCATTGGAATGGCCCACAGGCTCCCCCGGCTCATATAGTGCCACTAGAGAGTGGTTGGAAAGTCCCTGCAGGAGAATTTCCACCGCCACTACTCTGCTGTCAAAGACCCGTGGAATAAACAGATAATCTAGGCGGGAGAAGGAACCATGGACTGCCGAAAGATACGTATAACCCTGTGTACTACCATGCATCCTGCGCCAGGGGTCGACCCAATCAAGACTTGTCACTAATGAATATAGTTTAGTAGGATGGCGGGCCTCAGATAGGCCTTCCGACCTCCATCTGTCTCTGGCCACATCCATCACATCATTCCAATCCCTCCCACAACTGCAAAGCCCTCAGGTATCTCCGACCACAGGGTCATAATTTTCTCTGCCAACCGCCAGGAAAGAGGTGGGGGGCATAGACGCTCCCCAGTACCAAAATCTTATCCCCTACCGTGCCCTGCACAAACAAGTACCTGCCCTGAACATCCCCCCAAGTCTTAACATGTGTGTATGCAACTCTAGGGTGTATTAAAATAGCAACCCCTCTGGAACACCTCACAAACCTGGAGTGAAAGACCTGTGTAAATCCAAAGTGCTGCAAGCATAGTGCCTTAGTCCCCAAGAGATGGGTCTCCTGCAACAATAATACATCTGCGCAGGTGCGCTTGGCTGACTTCAGAATAGCCCCCCGCTTGATTTTGTTGAGTGCCCCTCTAACATTCCAGCTATGGACTCAAATAAGACCAGGGGAGTCCCGTGTGCCAGCAGACATTCCTATTCCGTGCAGGTCCTATACAGTACAATGGCAGCATCAAGAATATTCCCCCAAAAGTAACAAAGTCCAGAACACAGGTAGACAGTGCAGCAACCCCGCAAACCCCCCCCAAAAAACACAACCCAACAACCCTCCCACACCCTGTACCTCCAAAACTATGAAGTACCTGTTGCGGCAGGCAGAGTAGGCTGACCCCAACAGGAGGTCCCACCCCTCACCCGCCAACGGATCCCCAAGTCACAGCCAATTGTCTAGTGACCTTTTCTCCATCTGTGGAGCCCCACGGAGAGACTGGCCATCATACATGGCGCTTCGGTCTATGGAGAATGTTCAAATTCGGAAAGTTGCATGGTCATCCTGGTGTCAGTCCGCTGAAACACATGGCCGTGAAATGTACCCCTCCCGGGCCATGGCACCTGTAGACTGTGAGCGATGCCTGGACTTGGAGCGTATTCCCCCTCGGCCCGTGCTGATTCCAAGCAGGCCCACTTGAAGAGGAGTTGGATTCTCTTCCCGGAGGAGAGTGAAGACACAGCCGCACAGTTTCATCTGTCCAGTGAGACACCTCCTCCGGTGTGTCAAAGAAGTGGGTGTGGGACCGCTATACCACACGCAGCCTGGCCAGATAAAGTAAAGCAAAAGGGAGCTTGAGTTCAGGGAGGCGGGCCTTGGTGGCTAGGAACGACTGCCGCGCTACTGCACTAGCTTAGTATAATCTGGAAAGATGAAGATGCGTGAGTTGTTGCATAGCAGCGGTTCCTTGGCCCGGGCCTGTTTCAGGATGATGTCCCTGTCGTGGTAATTGAGGAGCTTGGCGATGACAGGCCGCGGACGGGCACACAGGGGGGCTTCTGCATCAGGGCCCTATCGGCACGTTCCACCACAAAGTAAGTCGATAGTTCCCCAGGGGGAAGCCAGCCCGCAAGCCAGTCCATAAGAAATTGCTCCATATTCCCCTTTTCGCAGTCCTCCGAAACCAACAAAGCGCAAGTTGTTGCGTCGCGCCCTCCCCTCCGTATCTTCCACTCTCAATGCCAGGCCCCGTTGTTTAGTCTCAAGTGATGATACCTTCTGTTGCAGCCTGGCGACCATATCCTCCATGCCCGAGATTCTTGTCTCTCTCTGTAATGCAGGCTACTGCATTTCTCAGGTCCTAGCAGACGAGCATTATGTCGGAGCCGACCGCCCCGATCTTGGCTTCCAGGGCGTCTCTAGATTGAGTAATGGCGGCCATGAGGGCCGCGTTGTCAGGTACAGAATTTTGCGACCCCCTGGGCAGAGCCACCAGAGCCCCCTGGCCCGTGAATTTGTCCATAGTGTTCTGTTTAATTGAGCCGCCGCCGGGCTTATCTCTGGTCATAGCGGCCCAGTTACTGCCACCAACTCCAGCCAGAAAAGCTCCAGGAGGTGGATACGCAGCCGTTACGACGGAGGTCAGGGTCCCACTCCCAATGGCGTTGATATGGAGGCGGGCCGCCCCCAAACTGCCATTCACCTGGCCAGCCCAGCGGAACCCCCCTAAGGCACCTCCAGAACAGGTCCGCCCCTGCGGCCTGACATGACCGCAGAATCCCTGGGGGTACCACCACCGAAGAAATCACAAATGGGGGGGAGACTCCGCCGCCAATGTCCCAACACTCCTCACCGGCCGTACCAATATCAGAAAAATCACCCCCACTCGACTCCTCATGCTGTCCGGCCAGCAGCCAGCCGAAATAACTGATTAGTCCATGGGGGCTGAGAAGGGGAGCACAGTGGACCACTTCAGCCTTGTTGACACGCCAGTGGGCCGCCCCACAGGGTCTTCCCCCTCATAATGCCGCTCACACAGGATCCCCCTGCCGGCCCCATAAGACCGCCGGTCCCCCAGTAGGCTCAAACACTCAGAGGAGGGGTGGAGGACGATGGAGCGAAAGGCACAGGCCGCCGTCGGGCTACCCTCCCAGGCAGCTCGTCTGTGCCCACATGCTGGGCACCTGATGAGGAAATACTCCGGATGTCCCGGGAGGCCCCCTCTCTGCCAAGAACCGCTCAAGCCCCCACCGGGATGAAGCCGCGGCACCAAGATGGCGGCCAGCCGGCCGTGTCCCGCACTCCCGATGCTTCCACCACTCAGCACTGCGGCCCGATCAAGCCGCTGACGGTATCTGCACCCCGCTGGGGACCAAGGGACCACCAATGCTGCAGGGCGGGCCCCACACCACAAGCCTCAGCCGAGGTTCATACAGCTGCCTGTGCAGGGCGCACTCTGTGACCACGGCGGCGGGCAGGCAACGGAGCAGGAGATCCAAGTGACACCATGGCACAGGATAAGGCCGCATCGCACATAGGCCTCTGCCGCCGCCAATCGCCACACCTCTGCTTATAAATCTCCGGTGGCTCCCAAAACCGGCTCCCAGCATAGTCCTCAGCGGGCGATGATAGCGGAGCAACCCAGGGACCAAGTATAACGCCGAAGAGGCAGGATACGTGAAGGATTAAGGTGAGGCTGGACGGAGCATGCTCAGCTCACGTCCTTCCTGCTGGCCTGCTAAGCCATGCCCACTGTGGTTTTGTATTTTAAAGTTGTTTTCAATCTTCATCCAAATTTCTTGGTTCTGGTCTTTTCCCCTATCCAGTTACCCATACTCACACTCCCTGTCATCACTCATGATTAAAATTTGAGCTCTATCTCATCCACTCCTCATGGGCGTCAATTCACCAAAATGCCTGGGGTAGTGGAAGTGACATCATACGGCATTTGACATTTACGTTGTCTCATAAACACATTCTTAACACATACACACACCTTCACACTCTCTCTCTCACATCAAGATACACTAACTCGCAAGCGCACACACAAAATATAATTAAATGCATTTTTACTTACCTTAGCCGACAGTCAATCAGAGTACAATTAACTGGAATATGACACAATCTGTGACAGATAGTGTCATATTCCAGTTAATTGTACTCTTATTTTTATTACACTATGGGGCCGATTCCGATCCGGTTCAGAAGGGCACCAAACGTGATCCGGACGTAAAAACTATGAACCGTACGCGTGTTTTCCGACCGACTCGTTCAGCTGTACGAGCGAGCACGTACAATACGAGCTACGTGAAATTCACCAACCACGTTCTTATCTGGGTCCGAACCGCTCTGTACGTCTCAGTCATAAGCTAACCGTGGCGTGCAATGGATGCGATTTACGACCGAGACAGTACGATGCACACCTCGGACAGCCGTTGCGAGCCGGAGAGTCTGGCTGGCAAAACGTCCAGGAAGTTGACTTTGGGGGTCCGCGTCAGACCCCGTCTCCCGCAGCCCTACGACTCGGACACAGGGGGAGATCCAAGGGTCTCTCCAACACAGGCATGTGACATGTACCCACTGTAGGGGATGCCCTTGTGCGAGACGTACCCTTTCAGTCAATGGGAGCCCATGTATACGTTGTACGACCAGCACCAATTGACTTCTATGGGAGTCTGACTAAACCGAGTCAGGCAGCACACGGCCGCATCGTACTCGCTCGGTCCGACTCCAGGAATCCGGCTCGTTCGGAATCCACTCCGGATCCGACTTGGTCGGAGAGCTTTCCCACCCGGATCGGAATCCGCCCCTAATAGTGAATAATAATATTCACCATTTGTGTAATAAAAACAAAAAAAGACCGAAAATCAGAAAGTGGAGCCTCAACCGACATCGATTAGGACGCACTGCCCCAGTTTTCCAGGCACAAATATTGCCACCTCTGTGGCCAGGGATCACAAAGGCCCTCATCAGGAGGCAGCTTGCACCAGCCCATTTCTCCTGTTACGCCACCTAAAACAAAGCCAACTACAAACCATGAAGTGGGGAGACGATGTGTCGTAATGGCCAGAGCTGCCAACTTCGGAGCTGGGGAACCAGGTTTGAGTCTCGGCATCAGAGCAACATCCTGTGATTCAAGGCAAACCACTTAAGGCCTCACTTATGAGTTTTTGCCATAGGGCAGTGCTGCCGCCCTTCCTGCTGCGCTGCCCTACTGCAAAAGAAAAGGGCAGGAATGCACCATTTCTATCAGATACAGCGCATTCCTGTCCTTTTCCCATGCGCTGGTGCACAATGGGCTGCTGTGTACCAACGCAGGCCCCTTTGCACCATGGTGCAAGGGTGCCTGCATTGCGGAGATGATTATTTGTATGCAGGAAGGGAAGACTTCCTGCACTTAAACAATCACAAGAGGCTTTTTCCTCTTTCTATGTGTGCTGCAGAATGGAAAAAAGGAAAAATGAGAAGAAATAAAGATATTTCTCCTTGTTGTACCTCCCTTACTCCTTTCAAGGGGAGACTTATGTTTTTGGTCAGAGTTCTGATATCTCGTAAATCTGGGGCAGTGTTAAAAAGACATGGGTGTTGCTGGGAACACTCATAGGAACCCCCAACGCATGCCCTTTAATGCAGAAAACTGCATTAAAGGGAACGATATTTACAAGGCAGCATTATGCCCAAAAAAGTGGCCTAGTGCTGTCTGGTAAATATGGTGCCGACTCCTGCACCACCGGAGCATCACAAAAAGTGCTGCACTGGCACGCAAGGGGCTTATACATAAGCCACCCATTCCCTCAAAAAGGAGTGTCTCCTAAACTGGTGCTCATGAAACTATAGTGACGGTGTTGACGATTAAGTGCAAGTGCTTAGCACAGGGAACCACCGGCTCAAATTAATAACTGGTCACTACTAGATAAAAGTGTTCCATATCTGATAATCCCTTCATAAAAAAGAGACTTCTCTGAAATCTGAGTGCACTTTTTCTTTTCTGCACATTTTAATGCAGTGCATCATCAAAATCCCTAAACACACTCATTATATAATATTAGCACATGATGGGGAAGTAAATGTTACCACTGGACATATATATATATATTGCTATAGAAGGATTTTAGAAGATGGTAAAAAGGGCGAAGTGATATGCCATTTCTGTTCCACTGTTTGCTGGATGACTAGACAGAGTCAGAAGGAACCTTTGTAGAGTTTTCCAACCCCACTTGATGGATCTTTTACTTCTCTCTTCCAGAACTGGGGTCCTGTCAGCAGCGACTCCTCCGCTATGGTGTTGGAGTGTTGGCCCTCCTTCCAGCAGCTAGAGAAAATAAAAATAAAATGATAATAAACTGTTGTTTATTGGCGTTTTATTTGGTGTCCCGGAGTCTTGGGGGCGGGGCCAGGGGGATAACAGGCACCATGGGGAAGTGAAATGCACTGTTTTCAGTGCACATGACAGTTTAGCCAGCTGTCTCGGGCCTGCCAAATCGTCATGCGCACTTTGCAGCTTTGTGATCGGCTCAGGAGAGCCTGGATGCTTCCTGCTTCCGGCCGGAGCAGAGCAAAGATGAAGAGGGACGAGGAGAAGAGACGCGGCGGCAAGGAGGTACGTTTTTTATTTTACTACCCCCTGCCCCCTCCTCGCCCCCAATACCCGATCCGTTCCAGTCACCACTGGGTCCTGTACTATCCTTCACAATCCCTATGACTCAGTGATGCAACATTGATGGCAGCCCCTAACTCTGAAAATTGCTCTAGCACCACTGAGTCTGATTGTGGACGTTGTTTATACGTCGCATTGTAATGTCATGCAGTGACTCATGAAGGATGAGCAAGGGTTGGGAACGTGGGACTTAGTTGTTCAGATTGTCCATTTACTTCAACGGGTTCATGTGTTTGATGTTTTCAGTTCACACCATGAATTTGCCTTTGATGTCGTTAGGCTGAACGGATTATGAAATAGAGGTGTCTTTGGTTTACAATAAAGTGGGGTTGGGCTGGAAGTTTTGATGGCTAAATTTGAATGCAATGAAAAAAAGAAGGATCCAGTTCACACAAAAAGTTGTAACGCTGTACTACCATGGTTACAGCCACACACGTGTGCAGATATTTCGACTTTCAAGCATTTACATAGCTATCCAGGAAACATTTCTGATTTTCTGTTGGTGACGGAAGCTGATGAATTTTCACAGCCATAACTGTACGGGTTTTACAATTACCTGTGATGAAATGCAATAGCCTTTGTGCACTGACACAATCTTATTTTGTTCTTCACTGGGAAATATTATTCATTGTGGAGAATTGATTTTTCCTAAAATCGCGAACAGTTTTGGGGGTGTTTCTTCCCACTTCCTACCCCGGAAAGGCGTTTACCCCAGTCGGTGATAGGAGTACATCTCCAACTGTTTCATGGGATGCAGGTTCAACTGGATAGGAATTTGGGAACATAGACATCATTTCTGATCAGGGAAAGGGAATATCCTTAGAGACCTTTCAATCTGCAGGAAGTACCAACATGCAGAATATGATTTGTTTAGTAAAGCTTACCCTAAATTTTCTCCAGATGTGGGATATTATAAAAGTTAATTCCCCATTTGCATATGTAATGGATTACTGATAGGGTCATGTACCGAAACGCGCTTTCCTTTGCCATGTATGCCTTTACCATGCAGATGCCTTTACCACGCTTGCCCTCACCAGCTTGGCAAGTACAACATATGGTAAGTAAACCCCTAAATGATTATATATAATATTTAATTGTTATTTTTGGGGGACATACCCTCAAACCTTCCTTGTTTTTAATTTCCTCCTAACCTCCCTTTATCACTACCCAACTCTGAACCTTGAAATTACCCATTACTCTATTTGCCACTACCCACCACTAAACATTACATTTACCCTTACATCCCTTTACAGCTACCCAACGCTAAATACTAAATTTACGTTTACCTCCTGTTACCACTGCCCACCCCATAACCCTAAAATTACCCTGATCTCCTTTTAACACTACCCACCCCCTAAACCCTGAAATTACACTTGGCTCCCTCTAACACTGCTATTACTCATACTTTGATAATCTAATCAATATTTTGGTAATCAAATCTATCCTTCCTTTGACTCATCTCAACCCGAATTGTACTACTCTAATCCTCCTAATATCCCTTTCTAGATTCTTCAACCTCTAGTCCTCCTTTGACTCATCCCAAACCTCATTTTACTGCTATGATCCCCCAAGTCACACTTTCTAGACTCTTCCTTCCTCTATCCCTCCTTTTTTTTATTCCAAATTACAGAGTCACGTATAGTTAACAACTTAGATTTCCCTATACTAACCCACCACTAATCCACTTTGAGTTCTGGAGTAGCATGCTACTCACTGATAAGTGCTTCAACGTATCAGGGGTAGTAAGCGCTATATAAATGCAATTACAATTACAAGCGATATTTTAGTTACAATACTCTTGATATGATATGATATCCATTTGTAGAGCGCAACAAATTACACCCAAAGGTCTATCTCGGCGCTAGCCTCTTCAGATCCCATTCAAGACTTCAAGAATTACCAGGTTTTCAACAATTTCTTAAATTGACCTGAATCTACACAGCCGTGAAGAAAGACAGGAAGCTGATTCCATGCCCTCGGAGCAGTGTGAAAGAAGGGTCTGCCCCATGTCTGGAAAGCCTGACACGTGGAATAGAAAGAAAAGCCGTATCATTAGATCTCAGTGTACATGCTGGGCAGTAGAATTGAAGTTTGGTTTTCATATGTAGAGGGGATCTACCAAAAAAGGGGTTTGTGAACAAGACAGCAGATCTTAAAAGCACTGGGCCTCATTTACAAGGATTTAACGCAGAATTGTGCCACAAGCCATTTGGCGTTAATTCCGAAGAACAGGGATGCGAAAACGTTTATCTGTGAAAAGGCCCTCTCAACAATGGCACTTAAGACGGGCAATGCCAAAACAGCCAGTACACAAGTTGCTAACTCTGGCCAATGACATAGCTTTCCATGCCAATAATGGTGCACCTGAAGATTGTGATTTTCTAGGACATGGTCTGCAGCATATGCGTTGCATTGGCCACATATGCCCTCAGTTATTGAAACGGTCAGAAATGAAGCAGTACTTTTCAAAGTCTGGAGAAAATTCTCAAGGGATCTAGAACTTATGCAGAGTACCTCAGTGAGGCTTCATTAACTTCAAATGCCATGGTTGGTGAAGGGACGTTTCTATGCATCATTGCAAGCCATTTCTTATAGACTGTAAAATAACATTTCCCGAAGAGCTCCTCAACATTTCTTTGCTTACCAAGTGGCAAGAATTCTAACATGGAGCATGTTGCAGTGCCAAAGTCACTAAAAGTGTCGCCCAGCCTACTCTCAAGGAGATGTTTCACATATACAGGGGTGAGGAATTTTTGAAAAACTGTACTTGTCCAAGGGACAAAGGGGTACAATAATCTTCTAGCCCTATAAATAAATCCACTTGTCCACATAATCTATAAAACTAAAAGCTATACGGACTATCAAGGACTCATTACTAGTCAACTATAAAAGCCAAAGTAAACTTGACCATCTCTGCCTCTTCTCCTGACCTCCCCCTCCAGTTTCACCATAGGCTTCATCCCTTCCAAACACCTCTCTTGTCTACTGTAGCTGCCTTGCCTCCGCTCATCACAGGCTGCTCAGCCTTCTTTACCCCCCTCTGCGATCTGTACTCATCAAAGGGCTCTGAGCAAGCTCTTTACCTTAACCAGCTCACTTTGCTTACTGCCTTCCAGCAGCCCTGCCAACTGCCCCCACTATAACCCTAGTAGTAAAGACATGTAAAGAGCAGCACAGGTCGAGGCATTTACATGTAGATCATTTTTGTGACCAGTGTATTGATGGCACCGCAGTGATGGCAAAGCAAATGTGGCTGTTTCAGAATTGTGCAGTAAGGGCAATAGAAGGGGTGGCGAGGAGCACAATGACTGGCCATGGAGGAAGGAGTCAAAATTGAGGTGGAGAGAACAGCCACCCGAGCTATGAATTATTGAAAGAATCACAAGGCAACATTCAAGGGAGTAGGGCTCACCAGGATTTGGATAGGGATACCTGGAGAGGCCTGCAGAAAGATCTAAGGACTAAATTGAGGAAGAACTGAGACAGAAGGGATCTAGCACTAGGAAAAGGCACACGGGTTCTGGAGAAAACCTCGGTGAATTCAAGTGCAGAAACAAGAGAGGTTGTTGTAAGGAAACACAACTGGCAAGAGAAATATGAAGGCAGCCAAACCATGGAGTCCAGTAAATAGAAGGTCAGATAATCTTAGGACAGAGGGAGAGCAGGTGACGAGTTGACAGCACAAAGAAAGAAAACAGAGTTGTTTAGGCAGAATCGGCAAATTGGCTAGATTGCTCAGTGGGTTAAGATTTACTCCAGACAACTGCTGTGGTCTGCACACTACGAGTTCAGATTTGGGCAATACATTTTTTGCTTGCTTTTTAAACTGTCACAAAAAATGGCACTAAGAGGAAATATGAAAGAAAATCTGTTCTGGCTTAATTGGTTGCAGTGTCTGCATTTTAAAATATGTTATGGGGTTAAAGCACATGCTGCAGAGAACTCTGTGTGCTTAGTAAATCTCAGGGAATGATAATATTGGCGGTAAGGAAACTCTGGTGGTTAAAGCACTTGCTGGAGCGACCTGTGTTTTGTTTAGTCACAGTTTTGCCGCATTAAGTAGCATACCCCTAGATTCATCAAAGCCACATTCTGCGAATTCCAAATTGAGATAATTACCGAATCGCAATTTAGAATTCGCAGAATGGGATTCATGAAGAAATGCGATAAAAAAAGCGAATCGCAATCGGCCGCAATTGCCGTTTGCGATTTTGCCAAAATCGCATACAATTTTCAAAATCGCCCTTTTTCCATGTTGAAATTGCGATCTCGCAATTACCGAAATCGCAAATTGCGATCTCGCTAATTGCGAGATCGCAAAAACAGGAAGTCGCATTTAGAGCACAATGATGACATCACAACCAGGAAGTAGGCAGTTCCCTCCCTCATTCTGCTCACTGAGCCTGAAAGTGGAAGCAGCACTGGCCACAGCTCCACTACAGACCACCTGCAGCTGCAATTCAGGAGACAAACAACCCCAGAAAATGTCCCAGGAAGCCGCAGGGAGCAGTGCCCCTGGAAGTAAAAGGAAAATTTGATTTTCCAAGCAGGAACTCGAATATTTAATTGGGGGAGTCACAAAGGACCATGACCGGCTTTTCGGTAAGAATTCACGGAGGGTGCCTGAGGAGTACAAGAGGCGCATTTGGCTGCGCATCAGCGCTAAGGTCAATGCAGTGGGAGTGACCCAGCGCTCCATTGACGAACTAAAAAGAGGTGGTATGACCTCAGAGGGCGTGCAAAGGAACGAATTGCAGAGAGGTTGGGGAGCGACTTTCAACCGGAGGAGGAGAGCCCACTGTACCACCCAACACCCCACTGGAGGACCTTGTGGAGGACACCCTGATTCCCGAAGCATGTGTGGGGGTCACCCGGCTGGACTCCTCCCGACCCACCCAACAATCCCAAGGTAAGTGCCATGCGACTGCGACCCTGTCCCCTAACAATGGCCATGACTCCAGAGCTACCCATTAGAAAACCCCAGTTATGCAGGCCATGCACACCAGAAATGCCCAATTGCATTGTGGGACTTGTAGTGTGACCACAATTTCCAGATAGCCCCATACAGTCAGACCTGTCAAGTGAGAGTCATTCCTAAAGCCAGTGAGGGAATGCTAGCCTGCATGCATGTAGCAACCTCCCATGTGCAAGAAACATGTCATTAATCACGGTCCCATTTACATCACAGGTGGCACAGAACAACCCAGCACCGACAGTGAGGCCCTACACATCAACGACAATCCCGAGGACACCGAGGGAGAGGGCCATCCTGCCCCTCAACCAGGACCATCACAGGCAGCACCAGCAGCAGTATTACCACCACCTGCCCCTGTGGACAGTGCCACCCCTGCAGCCACAAGCGCGCCACAACCATCCCGTGTAACACCCATGGCAGTGGCACAGGCCACAACAGCTGCAGCCATGAAGCTGACAAGGCGCACAGCCACTGTGCGATCACAGTCCAGCGGACTGGTGAGGGAGCAGCGCGACACAACAACACGCACTGGCAGGGGGGTAAATGTCCGGCATCCTGGCCTGTCCATTAAACGTCGGATGCTCCCAGTCCATCAGAAGCAGGCCCGTCACTTGGTAGCCATCCACCTGCAGCTGCAAAAGACTGCACGTAATGTGGGACAGCTCACTGACAGCATGCAAATCATTACCGCTGCTGTCCAGGAAAACAGCCAGGTCCTGTTGTCCCAGCAAGATGTCAACTGCCGCCGCCACCGCCAGCTGCTGACAGCTTACACATGCTCCAATCATATTATCGGGAATGCCACCTCCCAACTATCGCGTCACTCCCTAGCGATGCAGATTCAAATGGTGCAATGCTGCCAGGACGTCGCTAGGGCACTGGAGCAAGTCACCACAGCAGTGCAGAGTCTGCAGGCGATTGGCCATGGCCAAGCAAGTGGGGGGGATGATGCCAGTGAGGGCAATTCCAGCCACAGCAGCCTGTCGTTGCCACTGGTGACGGTACCCCGCCGCAGCACCAGGCCCACTGCAGCTTCACGGGCTAATGCTGATGTGGAGGAAGTCGAAAGGCGACTGGGAGCGTCCACCCGGAGGCACCACTGACACTATGTAATGTACCGGCAGGGCCATGCTGATGATACAAGCATGCCCTCTTCACAAACATGGGGATGTATGAGTTAATACAGTTCTCATGCAATATAAAAAAAACTATAAGTACATTATTGTGAAAAAAACAATAATATTTAATATGCACAAGTTAATCTGACTCATGTCAATATTTCCTTTGTCATGCATGAGTGAAGTGTTGGGTGAGGGGAGTGGGTGCACTAGAAACAGTTAATTGTGATTCGGTTGCGGCGCCTGTGTCCTTCAGCAGGATTCTCCCCACGTGCATGAGGCACATGTGCAGGTGGACGGTTGTCCCCTTCCGACTCACTGCCAGAGATCTCTACAGGTATCCTCCGCTTGGTAGCAATGTTGTGGAGTATTGCACACACGGCCACGATGCGGCAGCAGACCTCAGGCTGGTATTTGAGGGCCCCACCAGTCTTGTGTAGTATGCGGAATCGGCTCTTCAAAAGCCCAAATGTCCGCTCAATGCAATTTCTTGTGCGGATGTGTGCAGCATTGTAACGCCGTTGCTGTGGTGTGGCAGGGTTGAGGTATGGGGTGAGGAGGTACTCACGGAAACCGTAGGCGCTGTCACCTGAATGAAAGGAGCAGAGGGTGAGTGCCTGTTAAGCGCAGCTACATGGTCGCGAAGTACTGATTGTTGGCATGTGTACTTACCTAGAAGGTGTCCTTCGCCAAAGTCTCACCTGGCCAGTCGTGTGTGCATGCCGCTGTGCCGGAATATGAAGGAGTCATGTGTGCTCCCCGGGTATTGTGTCACTATGTCCGTAATGATTGTCTTAGCATTGCACACCATCTGGATATTCAGTGAGTGGTAGGACTTGCAGTTCCGATACATGTGTTCTGTTTGTGCAGGTGGGCAGATGTGGATGTGGGTACAGGGTATACAACCTTTACCACGCAACTTTTACCACGACCTACCATTACCACGCAACTTTTACAACGCAGGACCCTTTACCACGCATACCATTACAACGCTGGTATTTACAACGCAGGTACTTTTACAACGCATACCATTACAACGTAAGTATTGGTAAGTATATAATTTTATTTAAAATATTTTAGGTTTGGGTTTTGGGTAAATGGGTATTTTTAGGGTTCAGGGTCAGTTTTCAGTTTTTGGGTAAAGGGGTATTTTTAGGGTTCAGGGTCAATTTTCAGTTTTTGGGTAAAGGGGTATTTTTAGGGTTCAGGGTCAGTTTTCAGTTTTTGGGTAAAGGGGTATTTTTAGGGTTCAGGGTCAGTTTTCAGTTTTTGGGTAAAGGGGTATTTTTAGGGTTCAGGGTCAGTTTTCAGTTTTTGGGTACAGGGGTATTTTTAGGGTTCAGGGTCAGTTTTCAGTTTTTGGGTACAGGGGTATTTTTAGGGTTCAGGGTCAGTTTTCAGTTTTTGGGGTACAGGGGTATTTTTAGGGTTCAGGGTCAGTTTTCAGTTTTTGGGGTACAGGGGTATTTTTAGGGTTCAGGGTCAGTTTTCAGTTTTTGGGGTGCAGGGGTATTTTTAGGGTTCAGGGTCAGTTTTCAGTTTTTGGGGTACAGGGGTATTTTTAGGGTTCAGGGCTGGGTTTGGGTTTTGGGGTTCAGGGGTATTTTTAGGTTTTAGGGCTGGGTTTGGGTTTTGGGGTACAGGGGTATTTTTAACATATATATTTAAAAATTAATAATTAAATATTAACATAAATAATTAAAATATTAAATATTAAAATAATAATTTATTAATTAAAAAAAATATTATTAATAATTATTTTACCATATTATTTACTTACCTATACTTACGTTGTAATGGTATGCGTTGTAATAGTACCTGCGTTGTAAATACCAGCGTTGTAATGGTATGCGTGGTAAAGGGTCCTGCGTTGTAAAAAATGCGTGGTAATGGTCTGCGTGGTAAAAGTCCGCGTTGTAACGTCATATATCCGGGTACAGTCAATGCATCCAATTACATGGGGGAATTGCGCTATGTTGTAAAAATCAAGCTTGGTTTGATTTAAGTCCTGTTGAGTGGTGGGGAATGTGATGTAATGGTGTAGCCGGGTCAGCATGGCCTCCAGGAAACTACTTAGGCAGCGGGACATGGTGCTCTGGGAGATCCCCCTGCAACGGCAACAATCCCCTGGAAGCTTCCCGAGGCCAGGAGGTGCAGGCTGCACAAGACCTGGACATGGGTGGGCACGGCATTGGTCCTCCTTGTTGGGTGCTGCATCAGGGGGTCAAGGTCCCGGATGAGCTTGGTAATCATTGCCCAATTCAGCCGGTACTTTGAGTAGATTTGCTCCTCAGTTTGTCCCAGAAGTGTGATCCGCTGGTGGAAAATGCGCTCCTGGACCCTGCGTCTGTTCCTTGCTGCAGCCTGGAGCCTTCGCCGCCTAACCAGCATGTAGAGTCCTGGCATCGTGAATGTCCTCATGCTCCTACTGTGTCTCCTTAAGTGTGTTTGGTCAGGGCCGCACCTGTGGCTAGTTTGGTTTTTTCTTTTTTTTTTTTTCATTGACTTCATGGTTACCACCTGGTTTGGGTTCTCCTTAAATTGCGCCTCGCAATTAGCGATTTAGTTTTTTTTCGCAATTAGCGAAATTTGATGAATTTGGTTAGCGATTATTTAGCGATTTCGCAAATTGAATCGTAGAATCATTGGAATCTCGCACATTCCGATTCGCTAAGGGGGTTCCACCTAGATTCTGCAATTTTATTTGCGATTTCGCAAAATCGATTTTGCCAATTCGCAAATTGGTCACTTTTCTTATCATGAATTGCAGATCATTGAATTGCGATCGCAATAGCTAATTCGCAGCGATTGCGATCGCAATTTTGGATGATGAATCTGGCTGTTAGAGTGTTAATGCGTATCCTGCAAAGCACATAGTCACATGCAGATGGTAGATAATTAGGTTATTTAGATGGGGATGTGGGCCACTGTTTTATTACTTGCAACTCATAATTTGCATTCTTTCTAATATAGTACAGTGAGCTATGAACAGGCATCAAGCACCTACATGCAAACTGGTTGGGACTTGGTTCCCACTAGTTGAGTTTCTTGCTCTTTCAGTAAGCTCCTGCCGTGCAGCGGGCATGTCATATTTATCAATGTTGACACCGTTAATCGCTAGCTGCCTGAGTTGGAGGCCCCCATCCTCCCACACATCACTTTGTCCCTGCTGCTCCGTATGAGCCAAGCTGGACGCCCCTGAAAACAGTTGGAGCCATAGATGCCCACAGACCCGATTCAGACAGGAGACTCCTGGTTTAAAACAGCTTTATTTTAGCAGTGTGCTGCCTGGAAATGCCTCTGCTTCAATTTAGGGTCTACGGACAAAATACAGTCCCATGATCTTTTTTTATTTATTTATTTTAAATCACCCTCTTTATTATTTCAGAATGTTAGTATGGATGGTCAAAGCCACATTGAGGATTTCACATATTAACAGTTACTTATGCGTTGCTTACTATCGGCTCACCGTTGTGCCAGCCGGGGCAGGTGAAGAATGAGGGGCCTCTTGTGCTCCTTATTATATTATTGTGTTTTTTTGGGCCTAGACTGCGTGCACCAGCAGTTCTCCTAGAGCTCTGCAACTATTCCATGCAAATAAGTGTCTGTCTTACTTGCAGGGTGGCCTGACCGGTGCCCCATGTCTTTGATCTCCGGCATATATTTCAAACAAGCCCATTATTTTCGGTCTTCAGGGCCTATTACGCAAATTAACAGATCTATTCCCCTGGGCAGAAAGGGCTTTCCTGTGGAAAATGACCTTGATGCCTTCAAATGGCAGCATGTCATCTTTATGCACAGTAAATAGAGGAATGTCCCAGCAGTTCCTTGAATCAGGGACTTCGGAACGCTGTACAAGTGCATCAAATACTTCCGGCTCTGTGTTATTTCACACGGAGCTGACTTCAGGGGCTTTTAAGCAGTGAAGCATCTGTGTGTGCTTTATCAAACAAGTACAGCTTATATCCATAACCCTTTTTGTAATTGAGGGTGTCCAGTGTCACCACATCCTTTCTTGTTCAGCTTCCCTCCAACTTCAGCTCGCAGGGCTCCTCTGACTTCTTTCCGAGAATTTGCATACACAACATTCCTGTCCACTGTCAAGGACTAGTAATGTACGGCATGCACCTTCCCTGACGCTGCACGCGCATGCCTATACCACTGCAGGGCAATCCGCCCAGCACCACTAGTGGCATATCTTTATTGTTTCACTGAGAAGGCACCTGCAGCAACGTTTAGCACCCGGAAGCATAACAAACATGGGAGCCGGCATCGCTCACTGACATCCTTGCAGTGTGCGGTCTCCGCCTCTCGTATTGATAGTGAGCACAAACGTGCGTACAGCTGCAGCCAGGCTTAGCTTGGTTACCGTAATTACCTATAAAAAGGCGGTATTTATTCAGATTTCCAATTCCAATCTGAAATAACTGGTTTTTTGATCATATTAGATGCACAAGGGTTAAAGAGAATGTCTACTTGTCCGGAGGACTAAGTAAACAATAAAACCTTTTGTCCGCCACACGAATCCTCATGTCCAGGGCGTCGAGCGATACAAATTCCCCACCCCTGCATATAGACCAATTACGCTGAACACTTGGTACACAAGGGTGTTTTCAGACTCTAGTATTTTGAATAAGTCCACTCCAGGAGTCAGGTTTTCCTGTAAAAACCTAAGCATGCAGTGGAATATTTTTTTCACATCACTATCAATATGTGACCAATGATCATCACATTTCTTGCCTTTGGCAATATCACTAAGCAAAAATTCCGTAAACGGTCGCCACATGGATAATATGGCATTCACAGCCTCTAGGACTGAGAACCACCAGCTAAATGACACAGTTAGAATGACTCTTTCTTTGATGCCACACAAAGCACAAAATGAGAAGCATTTGCTTTTTAGTTCCCAGGCATAACGAAACAGTGTACCAGAATAGACTACAAAGTCAATAGCATTCTTCATCAACTCTGAAGATTGGAAAGATGCTTTCAGCATACCATCTAGCAGGTGACAAGGATCTCTTACAGGGAAGCACTTCAGCTCAGGTAGCGATTTTGACAGGTCATCATACAACTTTTTCATCTGCACATCTGAATTACTGCAAATACAAACAATATCACTCCAATCTTTATTGAACTTGGTAGGAACTTTTTCCAACAGCATTCCAAGTGACACTGCGTTCCATATTTACCATTGTCTGGTGTCATGTTTTCACCACTATCTCAGATGCTTGGTGACAACATTCTTTTCACATATACCTCACTTCACCTTGCATTGAATGTTTAAATCCTGGGGTGTTTGGCAATTCACCCACAATCAATACTGACTTGCTAGAAAAGGGGGCTGATGCATCAAAGGATTTCACCCATTCTCTGTTTGTGGGTAAATGTGATGGTACATATTGGGGAAGATTCTTATGAAACCAGCCATTTTAACTATCAGTGAAATCAAATGTAGCCAAAATACCAAATATGATTTTGATATTTCCTGATTCTCTACAGTTTTTAAAATATCTAAATAAGACCTAAAACATGCTTGGAAACTCTGCATCTTTAAACCAAAGACCACAAAACTGAAAAAAGCAGAAGGAAGAAGAGACAATATTTTAGTGACAACCCTAAACAACAATACTCAAGCAGCTTAATGTTAGCCCAGTCTTTCTTGTTGCTGTCTTTTATAACAAAGTTGTATTGGCCCCTTCAGGAAAAAATAAAAATGACTCTTTCACTCATCTTTTCCTTTCTTTGAATGGCACTTAGTTTGTGGTTGGCAGGTGTTTTTCAGTGTTTATATGTTTACATCAGAGATGGCTATTTTTCTTTCAGTGGGGTTTTATCAGTTATTATAGGTTTAAACCTAAAACCAGATAGCCTAGACATATTTAAAAGGCTGCTTAAGTGTGTGGCACAATACGAGCTGCAGGCCCACTAGCATCACGTTAACAGGCCCTGGTACATGTAGTACCACTTTACTAAGGACTTATAAGTAAATTAAATGTGCTAATTGGGTGTAAGCCAAATTTACCATGTTTAAAGGTGAGAGCACACACACTTTAGCATTGATTAGAAGTGGTAAAGTGCATGGAGTCCTAAGGCCAACAAAAAAGAGTTCAGGAAAAATGGAGTAGTAAGGCAGTTTGGGGAAACACCAACCTATGGCTGACAGGTCTAAGAAATATTCACTCCATACTGAATGCCTTCTGATGACTTATGGGAAAATTAGATTTCATTAAACCGTAAATGGGGTGCATCCTGTAGTTTATGATGAAATTAATGAGTATTATTTCAACCAACCAGAAAATACTGTGCCTTAATTTGGCACTGCTGCTCATCAATATAGATCCATGCTTGTCTATGTAGTTAATACATTTCTTTTAATCATAAATAACATATTACAGCCTTCCACTATATATATATATATATATAGTGAGTGTAAACAAAGAAACCCAGTCTCAGGACGCAAGACGTTCTTTTAATGATGCATCATACATTTCTTTCAGTGCAGTTTAGTTTTTCAACGGCCACAAAGTTATCAAGTATAGTATTTCAAGACGTTAAATTAAAAACATAGACAGGCATAAGTTATCTCACAGATTACATTTGGCACTGATCCACCTAGCATTATTGCAGTATACCAACCTGATTATATTTGACGACTAACATGACGATTCTAAGGCTGTTGCCTTTACCACATAGTGTCTGTGGAATCAAGGCATACATTTGTTACAAGCTTCAACTTAAAAGGCACATATTCCAAGAAAACAATACAGCCCCAGAAAAGTATTTTTTTTCTGAGGCAAACCATACCCTCCTTTAAAAAAAAAGTAGGTTTGGATTCAAATATAGAACACTATTGGGAACACAAGATGCCAGGGCAAAGGAGTCCACTTAGCTAACACTTGGCAGTCACTTTCATTTAGAATTGCTACCTAGCTCCATTCAGTCCTGGCATCATGTGTGGAGCTGGCCTTTCACTGGGCAACCAAATGTGTCTGGGACTTGTGGTCATGGGCTGTGTCCACTGAATCATTTTGACTGACGTGCTTGATAGCAACTATTTGTAACCGAGAAGTCCAAGACTGTAGACGGTGTCCTAATGATACAGAGCTAGGCAGGAACCATACTGTCATTGCACATCAAGGGTTCAGCTATACACAGTAGCAGCAATTTAAGAAAGTAGTTTCTTACTACCATTTAACTAGTTATTATACCCTCACCAAGCCAACCAACAGAAGCTCTAGCTCACTGTAGCCAATGTTTCATTGAATGGTTATTGTCTGACTCGTCACCATTCTGGACAATTCCTATTACACAGGGAGAAAGAAGCTACCATGAAAGGAGGGAGATGACAAAAAAGTATATATATATATATACATATATATATATATATATATATATTAATTAACATACATACATGATGGGTAGTGAAGCCAACATTCACTAGCTCAACATTTATCTTGCCTACAACCCCAGACTCACTGTTGTGCAATGAAAACTAGGGAAGCAAACAGTCATGACCTGCTAATCTGGCCTCTGGGCTCCAAGTGAATGGGCAAAATAAAATGAAATGAGAACAGCCCATCCAGGAACAGGCAGCGTGCATGTTTACATTTTCCTTGATGGCTTGGCCACGTCATGCTCAGCCTATGATAAAATGAGGTGGAATAGAGCAATTTAGCTCTCTTGCTTCACCAAGAACCAGTTTACAGCCTTGGTGGTGTCCAACCAAAAAGGATAGGGATATGTTGCAATAGTTATGTTGATTTTGGCTCTTTTATGAAAACATCTGGTTGAACTGTTGTGTCACTCGGATAAATGTCGTCCTTCGGCTCAGCTCTTTCAGTTTGGCTGCCCCGACATATGTGCAGGTGGATCGCAACCCACCAAGTATGTCTTGGATGGTATTGTTCACATCACCCCTGTAAGGCACTTCAACCGTTCTGCCCTCTGAAGCCCTGCATACAAAGACAAGAAGAGAATTAAGTGATGTTGGGCGCAGTGGAAGAGGCAGTGAAATCCCCTGATTCGCTATACAGGGCGTCAATGATTAATACCTTTGAAAAGTACATTCATAATAATAAATGTTTACTTTCATAACCTTAACACGATTGGTAAACAAGTTATAGGCCAGATACATTTTGACGTTATTCCTACATAGTCGGAAGTAATGAATTTGGATTAGGAGTTGCTCTGGTTTTTGTTTGCCTGGCCACTGTGAATCCTAGACTCAATAAAAACCTCAAAATAGCTATACTGTAGGAGGTTTCAAATTCTTGAAACATTCTTTGAACATTATTTAACTCTGACTATAACAGTCCTAGACATGACAGTCTGCACCGAAGCCAAAAACAACAGCTGTGGAAAGAAAATACTCAAAAGTCATTGCTTGCTAAAAATTCATTCACCTTCACCACCTGGCCCACAAAGCAATGTTTGCCATTCATAGTAATCTCTTTAACTGTAATTCAGGCTGCTCAAGGATGGGAATCATTTGATGTTGGTTTTTTAGCTGCCTTCGGGCAGGTACAAAAATTCATTGTATGTTGATTCAAGGTAATGTTTAGTCTGGCAGGGAAAATATTAGGGTATTATTATGATGAACACAAAGAGTTGGTGATTTGAGGTTGACTGAGGATTTCCATCGTGTGCCAGGGGAGGCGAGGAGGGTGATGTTATTAGGTGAATTTATCAACTCTACTTTAATTTGAACAATTACCCAAAGATGTTAAAATGGTTTGTATGTTGGAACCACAAGCCTGCCTTAATAACATGGTCAAACAACAAATGATCTTTACAGTGCACTCCTTTACCATGCAAGTCGTTGCAACAACTTGCCTTAGGGAAGCGCCTGACTCTGGATAGTATAATTTACTAGTCCAACTCCAGTCTGTGCAAAGGCAGGGAAAGTGTTGAACTTAAAGTTCAATATCAATTCAACAACTCTTTCCTTAAGGCAAGTCATTGTAACGACTTGCGTGGCAAAGGAATATGTAGTAAAGATGCATCCGTGGTTCAGACTGCACTGTTAAGGCACAGCAGTTGGCAGGGTATGCCCCGACGTGGGTCCCTTGCTCACTTTGCCACTGGATTCAAGGTAGCCTGGCTGATGAGGGCTGTTAGCCTGAAACCGGACCCAGGATGCTTGTTTCCGGTCCAGGGAAGACATGGCTTGGCAGTTTGGGCTGGACTCTTCTCATGAGGCACAGGGTCAAGACTGATTTGCATATAGCTGTGTCTAAACTGGGGTAGCGAAGTGAGCTAAAGAACGATGAAGGATTCAACCCAGATCTGTGACTGGGGGAGAGTGTCTGAAAGTTTTTGCCGCTCCGTCTATCATCTCCTTGTGTTTGCTTCGTTCACCCTAAGTTGGCAGGGTATGCCCAGACGTGGGTCCCTTGCTCACTTTGCCACTGGATTCAAGCTAGCCTGGCTGATGAGGGCTGTTAGCCCGAAACTGGTCCCAGGATGCTTGTTTCCGGTCCAGGGAAGACATGCTTGGCAGCTAGGGCTGGACTGTTACCATGAGGCACAGGGTCAAGACTGATTTGCATATAGTTGTGTCTGCACTGGGGTGGCGAAGTGAGCTAAAGAACGATGATGGATTCAACCCTGATCTGTGACTGGGGATGAGTGTCTGACAAGTTTCAGTGCTCTGTCCATCATCTCCTTGTGTTTGCTACAGCGTGGTTCATGCCACGGTGTAAGACTGTTTCCCTTTAAAATGTACAGCTGTCAACATTACTGAAGCAAAATATTTTTTTAAAAGACTGATTCTATGTAAGATTTCACTTCTTAGGTCTCCTAATCACAGATTAATTCTTCATTAGCAAATTAAAGCTGCACTATACATATCAGACTGATGTCAAGGTACCTGGCTTAGAAGATTTTTTTTGTAACAGTAAGATGCATTGGCTACTCACAATTTTTTTTGTCTGCACTCCTCATGTAAGTTACATTGTAAAATGGGAATCCCCAAAGTAGTCTTAAAGTTTGCAAAGTACATTAGGGTAGACTATTTCTATGTTTTCTGCCCAAAGGAAGAACATAACATGCCACACCTATATATAGAAATCTTTCAGTTAGACTGAAATCCAAGTTTTCTGGGTTTTTTCAGTATATGGAGGATGACCAGATGACTTTGTTCATCTATTAGGTTCTCTGGTATTTTGGAGCCAATTTGTTGGTATTATCTCGTTGAAGACCCATTAGTGGGTCACCAGCCGATTTCTGCTGGGTCATGAAAGAGCAATAAAATAAAATGCCTTTGCATTTTGGGCCACATTTACTATAATGTCATGGAACGCAGCACAGCAAGTGAACATGCTGCACAGGGAGAGAGCAGATATGTTTTCTAAAACTCCATATTTACAAAGATATGGAGCATTTCTACTCTCTTCCTCTGCAGGTGCACTGTGTGCTACCCAGCACTAACACAGGCAACCTTGCACAACAGTGCAAGGGTGCCTGTGTTATGGGCAGGATTGTTTCTGTGCAGCAAGAGGCATCTTCCTGCACAAAAACCGTCCTTAGAGGCATTTTCCTCTTTTTATGTTTGCTGTAGAACGCAGCACACATGGAACAAGTAAATAAGGAGGTAGAAACAAAGGGCTTTTTCCTTGTTACACCTCTGTCGAGTAGGTGCACCATTTTGTCCTAACTCGGTTTACCAGTCTGTGTAAATCTGGGTTTGTGTAAAAATAAATGGGTGAATGCATGTGAACATTAATGCTCCACCCATTTAACGCATTCCTGACGCAAAGTAATGCAAGGCAATTCTATGCAGTGCCTTGCATGCATTACTTTGTATTTACTAAGTCACGAAAAGCAAGTGTCAAAAAGGCCTTGGAGTCTGCACTCACCAACAAAGTGGTTAAACCTTGATGCAAAATAATAGTAAATCTGAGACTTTGTAGTTAGCAAATTTGCTAACTACAAAGATAGAGGTCAAATGTCAAGCTATGCCTGACAAATTGCTGCTTATTCTTTTAACAAGAGGACTGATGTTTATTTTATTTCTCTGACTGCAAAGTGAGTGGAGTTTATCAAGTGAGCTAGGGTACAGGGAGTGTGATATAAAAGGATGATGTATTTTTTTGAAACATGCAACAAAATATAAATGCCTTGAAATTAACTGCACACATATTTTATCATATATCAATAGTTAGGAAAGCAAAAATGAAGCACATTTTCTGTAATTTTGAAGTGTGATGGAAATAAAGATTTTAATAGAATCAAAACAAATCAAGACACTTCACTTGGTGACGGTTTAATGATAAGTAGTCACTGAAACCCAATTTCCACACATTATCATTTCTGTGCTATATACAGAGAAACCCAATTCCCACACATTATCATTTCTGTGCTATATACACTGAAACCCAATTTCCACACATTATCATTTCTGTGCTATATAGTTTTACAAGAAAAACATTTGTTTATGAAAATGTAATGCAATTTCAGTAAATAAATGCGCTGTCTGTAAATGACTGTGCACTGCGCCATGGTGATTTAGTAATATATTTGCGAAAGTGTGTCCCGAAATGCACCACCAGCTACATACTACACCCTCACCACTCTCCTGCTGAATACATTTGCTCCACTTTGTGTAATACTTGGATTTTTCACAATCGCTATGACTTCAGTGATGAAACATTGATGTCAGCATCCCCATTCTCAAACGTATTCTAGCACCACTGGTGCAAAGGAAAGGTGCTGAACTATGTCTCTAAGTTCAGTTCTAAGAAACCCTTGCAAGTATTACAAAGCAAGACTCCAGATGAACCCTTTAGTATTTCTGCTGCTGTTTGTTTTACTTCACAAAGTTATTTCAACAGAGAATGGGCTTACTATACATGATCATACATAATCATCCCCCTTGTGTATGACTTTCTCACATCAATTGAGAAATATGGATATAGCCTAATGACCAGAACTGTCGACTTTGGATCTTGGGAACCAGGGGGCATATTACCAACAACTAGCGATAATTATCGGTAGGTTGGCTTAGCGGCAATACTATTATCGCCGTGTAGCGACCATTTTTATCGCTTAGGAGCCTTGATATTATCAAGGTTTATCTCCTAAGCGATAAAAATCGGCCGAAATGCATGAATATCGCTGAAAAGTCAGCGATATTCATGCATTACCGAGCAAATGCTCTTAGCCATGTTATCCACCTCCCATTGGATAACATGGCTAAGAACTGCTCAGGGCAGGTGTTAGCTTTTTGGAGATATTCGCGCTTAGCGCGAATATCTCCAAAAGTTGGTAACAGGAGATAGCGATGTTAGCGACTGTTTCCAGTCGCTAACATCTTGGCACGCCCACTTTGCATGTCATTAGTGATAAATATCACTGACATGCAAAGCGGGGCCCTAGATGGTCGCTATCTCCTACTAGCTGTCGCTAACTGGCGTTGGCGACGGCTAGGTAATAGGGAGATCATTTTATCTCCACTTTTTTGGCTTTTAAAGCCAAAAAAGCGGAGAAAAATTCCTTGATAATATGCCCCCAGATTTGAGCCCTGGCGTTGGCTCTCGTTAAATTGCTTAATCTCCTGAATAAAAAAAAAAAGGAACCAGACCTTGTGTAGTGTAATCTGGTGCTCATGTAAAGTGTGCCAATGTCTTTGGGCAGTGTTTGCGTAATAGAATACAGAAGTATATGAAGGGAGTCCAAAACGTTCCGCTGAGCCTGTTTTTAACATTTTAACACACAAATGGATATGAGGCATTAGCCCATATTCTGCTGCAGAAGGGGTTTTTCAAATGTGCGACTATAACTGGTATCAATGCCACGATTTTTCAGAAACCTTGTGATTTTTTTGAGCAGATGCCACCGGCCGGCACCCCACTCTGGAAAATGTTCCAGCTCCACTGCAGTTAACCATCTGCCACTTTTATGAGCAGATTAGTAGCTTAGTCACAGGCCCATATCAAAGGAGGTGGTCAGGGTCATGACATTTACAAACAATTGTTGTTAGAGAGGAGCACAAACAGTTAAAAAGGGTATGTTATTTTGATAATTCACAGCATTTTTAAAAATACACCCATGCTCATGTCTCTTAAAGCTATGTCGGTTGCAAACATTTGTCATTATAAAAGTAGGTATATGGTTTTAAAAAGTTTGGAAAGCACTGCTCTAAATCCAAAGTGAGTGATCCAGTATGATCAACACTACATCAATTCATGCTGTCTTTCACTTATTTATTTGCATGTTATATTTCCACCCTGTAAGTCTTCTCCCGAAATGTTCCAATATGTTGTTTGACATAAGAGGTATGCTTAGGTAAATTTGCAAAGCCAGTTTTCAGAGGATGTGGATGGAATGGATATGACGAGGCGAGGCCATGTCCTTCAACTTTGGGGCATATGATTCTTTTGGTTTCGCAACATCTTTTTGCAGGTGATATCTTCCACCTCTACAAATAATTCTGCTAACACATCTCTAAATGTTGGCCTACTTTGTCTCAGTTACTGGACTAATCATTGTCCCAAAATGCAATATTTTGTGAAACAATTTCAAAATCAACTTGATGATGACCTTTATTAGTTAAATTGCTGGATTGGCAACGCAGCTGGGGATGGAGAGAGCTTCACTGCGCATGACGGTTTGGCCAGCTTGAGACAGCTGACCAAACCCTTATGCGCAGTGAAGGGAGTGCACTACCACTCCCACACCAGCAGTGTCGTCCCCCTGGACACACCCCCAAGACACGTCAGATACCTGGGGGCGGGTCCGGGGGAGTAAAATAAAACGATTATAAAACGGGTTTAAAATCCGTTTGACAATGGTTTTATTTGAGGGTGGTGGCGGGGGGCGGAGCTCGTTTGTGCTAATGGAGGGGCTACCACTTGGAAAATAGCTTGCTGACAGGAGCATGTAGTCCACACTTACTGAACACACTTCATCCAGTAGAATATAAATAACAAATATGTGCATTATTACAGAATTGTATCCCACTGCTAAGAGCTAAACTAGTTGTTAAAGGTCCAATGTCCGAGTTACAAGTCTGAGATGCAGGCATCGGTCTTTGCCAGCAGGCAACCTCGGCAGAAGGGCGATATTGCTATATGAACTGTGGTTCTTAATCTATGTTCCGAGGGCGCCTGGGGGTTCACAACTCTTTTAGAAAATTCAATAATATTAAAATTAATCATTTGAAATTAATAATATGTATACAAATAAAGAAGCAAAACTGAAAATTTGTAAATGTTTTCTATATTTGGTTGTGAATGAAATACAAAATATTTCAATATTTGAATATTTCTTGGATGTATATTCGTTTTGTATTTTTGTGTATTGTTTTGAGGTTCATATCATAGAAATTACTTAGGCTAGGGGTCTCTGGCTTCCAATAGTGCCACAGGGGTCCCTGGGTTCCAGTCATTATTCAGTGTTGGTAAACAGAAGTCAAAAGGTTAAGAACTGCTTTCTTAGAACATTCCACCTACCAGTGTCACAGCCAGGATTTTTGGGGCACTAGGTAAGACAAATATTTCAGTTCCCTGTTCGGAAAACCTTTGACTTTCTTATCTATTTCCTTCTAATTCCAGCCCGTATGTTGCCGAACAATACAAAATTATATGTAAACTTTTAGAAATGGGAATAAAAGAAAGATTGAACAAGCATTGATGAAACCATTTCTTTTTGCACATGAATCTACCCAGCCTCTTCATCTCATTGTAGAAAGGAGAAGATAAGGATGTCTTATGGGATACTAGGGGTATACTGCTTAATATCAAAATAAGATGTATACCCCGTGTACGTTAAATTGTACCTTTAAATAATGGACAGTAACAATCAAAAATAAATCCCCATGCAAAACTATCAATTTCACTTTAACACTGAAGGTCAAAATACTGCACTGAGGATTTTCATCATTCATTCGGTGAAATCTCATTATGTTCTCTTAAATTCTCTTCTCCAGTTTTGCTCCTCCTTACCTCTTTCTATCTGTAAACTTCTACAGCTAGGCAATGACCTTGGGCCCTACTGATTAAGAGAAATGGGATAGGGCATAATGCAGGAGAAGGACAGAGTGAATGAGAACGGAATGCCAAGAGAGGTGAGGAAGAGATAGAAGAATGTTAGAGTTACAGAATGAAAGAGCGGTTAGGTAATGTGTGGTGAGGCAGTACGAATGGTAAAGCAAGAAAGGTCAAGGGTGGAAAGAGATGAGTAGTAGAAAGAAAAGAGCTGAAGTAGAGAGACATAGGTGAGGTAGAGGGAAAAGAGTAAGGGAGAGGAGGTTAAGAGGCGAGGTTGTGAAAGAATGTTGAAGTAAATTTAGAGATTAGTTAAGGAGTAAGGACGAGAGGTGTGGTGAACATATAGACAAGGGAGTGAGGTAAATCTGAATGAGATAAATTAGGTACAAAGAGGATTACAAAGAGTGGTCAGCCAGAAAGAGGGATGTCTGAAAGGTAGAGAGGGGTAAGGTATAGAGAGACAAGAGAAATGTGATTTAGATGGAAGAACGATTCATAGAGGTATAATGGAAAAAGAGTAGTAAGGTGTAGTGAGAAAGTTAAAGAGAAACATGAATGGGACAGTAGTGGAGAGGTAGAGGTGAAGGGCCAGGGACAGAGTGGTAGACAGAGAAGTGAAGTCATGAAGAGGCGGGTAGAAAGAGTCGAAATAGGAAAGGGATAGGTATATAGAGATATTGGGGTAAGTAGAAATAGGGGGGAAAAGAGTAAGGAGAGAGACATATGAGAAGATAAATGTGTTAGAGAAAGAGAAGTGGATGGACGGACAGAGCAGTGATACAGAGGTAGCTGGAGAAAGGAGTTGGTAAAGACATTAGGCAGAGAGAAGGGATTTACTGATTGTGAGGCAGAGATAGATGAGGCATAGAAAAATATAGAAGTAGATAGATAGAGGTGATGTAAGGCAATGTATGGTAGAAAGCAAGGGCAGTGGGAAAGGCAAGGTAGACAGTGGAAGGTGGGGTGAACTCTAAGTTAGAGGGAGGAAGACAGATAAGTAGAAAGGGAGAGGTAAAGAAAGGTTAGGTCAGGTAGGTAGACAGAGATGATAGAACAAGAGCTAGGTAAGGAGACAAAGAGATAGATAGAAAGGTAAAGAGTGTTGAGTTTGGGAGAAGTAGAGATACACAGGATGGGAGCGAAAGCTCGACAGAGTGAGGTTGAGATGCAGAAACAGACTGAGGTGAGAAAGACAGACAATCACTTTACGAGGGGGGCACTTGGAAGGTGGGGCCCTTGGGCAATCACTAAAGTCATACTTTAAAACATATTTACTGAGTTTACCTGTATTCTGCCACTTTTCCTGCATGCTTTTTCATTGCAGTATCAGAGCTCATCCCATAGAATAGCATCACCTTCTTGCCATTTTTTTCAATCAACTCCCCGGTACATTGGTCGTGGCCAGCAAACATTCCACCAAGCATGACGAAATCTGCACCAGCTCCTGCATAAATGAAAGTATTAAAAGGTTAAATCGTGGCTCTGCCAAATTTCCATTTCCTTACACCTTTTCTGCAACTCATGCAGTCTTGAACGTAGGGGTGCACAAAGGTACAGACATTTATCCACCTCAGAATCAGTAATTTCTTTTTTGAGAAAGAAATCAGATTTCTTGAGCTTGATGAAACTTGCAAAGTTTTTTTTAAAGTTGTTGAAGTCAAATTCAAATAAAAGTGGCCTTTAAGTTTAGTGATTCATTTTCTTGCAAAAACCTTTTTGTGAAAAAATTCCTTCACACAAACCTTGAGGGAGTAGTTTTTCCAGTATCTCAATCATCGGGTATAATCATTAAATAACCCCGCCGCTGGTCCTATGGACATTTGCTCGTTGACAAGAAGAAGTAAGGAGCAATCAACTACATAGAAATAAATCATTAAAGACTTTCGATTCAGTCAACAAAGAAAATGCCCATGAGTGAAAGGGTTTGATTTTCAAATCTTTTAGTCTTACATCTAATTATTCATCATGTATTAGTCTTTAGATTAAAACTTAGAAAAATCCATCAATCGATATTTGATTGTAAAATAGAACAAAATATTTGTTAGAATCACAGTTAATATAGTAATAATAAAGCAAGCGTGTTCCAGAAAGGAAATTCCCTATTTTAGATAAGCTCCAATAATGAGAGAAAAAGGTGTCAGTTCAGATGCCCATAAAGAGTACTAATAAATGAATAGGGGTGCAAGCATAAAGCCTCCGCATAACAAGCTGGAAACTATTCTCAGCTCAAAGATCTCAGCAGACAATTCAGTAAAATCTAAGTAAGGCAATCTCTCATGAAGAAAGGCATCAGAAACTCAAAAGTGTGTATCCCATCACAGAGTTAGATAGGGAATCATGGAATCTTGCAATCCAGCTGCTAGTCTAGGGATAAGCACTACTATAAACATAAGAATTCTACGTTGCAACATTTTCTTTCTTCTTCTTCATCCTCCAATAGAATTTCAGTAAACTCTTGGTAATAAACAAACTCCCCATGTTCACAGGTTGGTACAATAGGTTTTCAGACATTAGACCTTGAAATGTTAAAGCTTTAATGTTTTGCGGTCCACACAGTTCTTCCCATGTGTCATCTTTCCGGTCTCCTTTCAGTGAGAACTCACTACCAGTTGTCTAATACATAACAAACACCTATTCACTAGCTAACAGAAGACTTCTGGAAAAGTACAGCATTTAAAATTAAACTAGAAAATAATTTGCAAATGACTATTCAATGTGGAAAACAGGCCTTGCTGCTTTAATGCATTATTTTTCAGTTAACATGTCATTGACAGGCTAATTTAAATCAGCACTTTTATTCATTTGTGGGTATATAAACATTTAAGTATGATTACCCACTACAAATTTTGCATTTAGCATAGTTTCATTTAAACGTACGCTTTACACATTATTAGTTAAAGCATTTTGTGTGCAAATTAAATTTGCGTCAACACCTTTATATGTAAAATTTCATGCAAGAGTGAAGTTGTGACTGTAAACTCAACAAACGTTGAAAGCCTCAGTACTTTACCCAACTTTGTTTAGAAGTACTTTTGTACTGAAAGGGTCTAGAAAACATTAGCCCAACAATGGCCTCTGTTTTTTAACTACATGAATAGTAAAGGAGTTAAAATGGTTTGTGGTTCATTAGTGAACATGAGTGTTATTTGTTTTGTTACAATGTGCTTGTCAATACTAGTTCACCAAAGAAGCAATTTCTGCATAGATTTGCTGGCAGCTGATCGGAAGTGACAAGGTTCAAACCAAACTCCTATTTCATGTTCCAAGGGAAGAGAGACTAATTCATTCAAGAACGGTTCTGGGGAAAATCATACTAAGTTATTTCCAGGGCATCTCCCATGAAGGATGGCATATTGACCATATAATTCATTGTAAGCTCTGCAGATAGAGTCCCTTGGCCGGTGTGCCCATCCATATATCGTTTTGAATAGACTTTTGATACCATTTAAAAATTTTAAGCTCATGCCATCTCAAACCAGTTTTTTTTTACTTTACGAAAAATTCTAATATATTCCACAACTTCATTCAACCATGTGACATGAAACGCAATTCCGGGAAGTCAGTGCATTTGCAACCAAATAAGAAAAAAATACAACTGGGGAAATTATAAATTAGTTTCTCAATTCTAGATAATGTAATACCAATTCTAGATTTTACACTGATGGTTGTGAATCTGACAGAGACATCAAACACAGAAAGGGTCTGTCAAGTGAATATTACAGTAATTAACTAAAGCAACTAGACAGTATAAAGCAATGAGTCCTTGGGCTATCCAGTTGGCGTCTTAGTGATGCAGGGTTAGGGAAAGAGAACTGAATTGCATTTTTCATTAAATAGCCCCTTTAATGCTTGGGGCTGTAAAAATCAGAATTTGCTGTTCCTCACTGCATTTCTGACTGCCAGACTATTTCCTGAGGGCCCAAGAAACTCATAGGCACCAGGGCAGTCCTTGTACAAATTATTTCCTGCTGCATCTTGTCATTGTCAGGCACCATTTTATGCTTTGATTTTGATACAGTAGCAAAGTCAGAGTCAAGACTTATTTCTGGACGACGACACAGGCTTAGCTACAGGAGAGAAGTAAGTATAGCTCAATAAATAATGTTATGTCCAGCAAGTATTATACCTTTCAAGAATATTTGGTTAAATAGTATAGTGTCCTGCAACGGCTTCCATAGGTAAGTGTATTATTACAACTTTGGGAGATTTTCAGTTGAATCATCTAATTAACGGGAGCATGCACGGGGGCACAAGCGTATCCTTGTATGCAGTAAGATTGGATTGATGTAGGCACTGCATACCTCCCCAGTGGCGTAGCAAGACCCATGGCTTCCCTTAGCTGTCCCTGCGTTTGCTGCTGCATGGCCACACTGAAGAGCAGGGGCAGGGGGAGGTGCTGGCGAACCCTCTGATTGCCATTGCTGCACCGTGGCAGCCGCATTGAAGAGTGGTGGGCTGGCGATTGCCACCCGAGATGGTTGTTAAGAGCAGGGGGAGGCTGTCGCCCCCAAGACTCTTGTCAGAGAGTGTGCATCCTTTCCAGCGTGTGCTTCAGCACTCTTTCCAGAGCTGGGCACAAGATGCCAGGCAACGGGTAGAGAGCTCATCTTTTTATTCAGGAAAGAGAACATAGCCATGCCCTTGGGTACTTTCATGTCTCGCCAACAGGGAGGTTTAGATGTACAGACAGCTTTAGCTGTCTGTTGTCGAGCGACCTTTTGTGAACAATACCATAGAGTGGCCATTGCTTATGATTTATCAGCCTGCAGAGGTATGGGTGCTTGGCATGGAGGTTTGGCCAGAGGCCATGCATAGTAAGAGTTGGATGCTCATAGAGTATTCGGTGCGGGGTCTGGAGTCAGTGTTTGTGAATCCATTCTAAGATCTGGGAATACTGCAAAAATATGAAAATGTGTTCTTGGTGTACTGCCGCTGTGGATGGCATTGCTTGGCCAACAGCTACCAGTGAGGGCTGGCCGCATGTGGCAGGGTAGAAGAAAGGTCCGGCCCTGTGCATCGAAGGAAGTGCTGTGTGGGTGTTAGTCACCCGTGATGAGTGCAGTGCTGAGGGTGACCAGAGCCCAGTCATTTGTAGCATAATTTGTAATTACTTAATTGTATTTCAAGCTAATATTTTAATTTAAAATATTAAAATAATTTTTAAACACTATTTTATTAAAGATTGTGGGTTTTTGGGAAATGGCCCTTTCGGCAGGGTCACTTCAAACTTTTTGCCTTCCATCTTCCCTTTTTGCTGAAGTGTTTTTTGTTGGCTTTAGGACTCAGGGCACTTTACCACTGCTAACCAGTGCTAAAGTGCATGCATTCTCTGGGCCGGATTCACATAACTAACTTAAGACAAAATCCTAAACTTACTACCATTTTGGTATTCACAGAAGTTAGGAGTCCTAACTTTAGGACTCCTAAATGCCTTCTGTTTATACCGAAAGTCTTAAAGTTAGGATTTCTCTCAGTTTAGAAGTCCAAAAGTTAGGAGTCCTAACTTTACTACTCCTAAACTGAGAAAAATCCTAACTTTAAGACTTTCAGTATTCACAGAAGGCATTTAGGAGTCCTAAAGTTAGGAGTCCTAACTTTACGACTCTGAAGTCTCCTCCACTTCAAAGGCACAACTGGGTATAAGCACAATAGTAGAAAAACCCTTAGGCAACTAAAGGTCAGTGGCAATTAACAGACCATATAAATTACAGACATGATGTAAGCAACTCAGTGTAAACAAGTGCATTTAAAAATTCATTTATTGAATACAAAATAGTTAAAAACATTTTCTGGTATGTGTCATGTACCTTATTTTTAATTTCACATTTAGGAATTTCTGTGGTTTTTTTGAGGAAGGCGTAGTGTACGCTGAAACGCGCGTTGAAGATCCATCAACTAGCCATTTAAATCATCAGTGTTTACATTCTCTTTGATTCAAATAACACATTTTTGTATAAATTTGTGTCTTCATTGTTTCTTGTTCATGTTTGTCCATTGCACTGTGTACCCTTGTGAATTATGTGGGGATATTATAATGTATATGTAATCAGTTGTCTGATGACACATTAGAATTTTTTTAAAACTAATTTGTATTAAAGAAATGAATTTTAAAATGCACTGTTATTTACACTGAGTTCCTATTACCATGCCTGTAATTTATATGGTCTGTTAATTGCCACTGACCTTTAGTTACCTTGGTGTTTTTTCTACCATTGTTTATTTGCCCTGCCCTAGGATTCTACAATTGTTGCAGGGGGGCCTTGTTATTTAACTCTGACAACTGGGTATAAGCATTGGACTTCAGACACCACCAACTCACTACACTTCTGGACCTGTTGATACTCTGCCAGGAAGAGGGAGTTCTGTGCTGCTGAAAGCACTGTCACTCTACTGGACTCCTGCTTTGCTGTGCAGACTTGCTGCCTGCTGCCCTATTGTCTGGAAGCGAGAAGGACTGGACATGTATCTCTTCAACCCAGAACCAGAGTGCCTCCAAAGGCTTGTTGTCCTGTCTTCAGTTTGTAGTCTCAGGGACATCAATGACTATCAACCCATCTACCTACAGCACCAGGAGTCTGCCATCTGAGAGTCTTGCCTCCTTTGCTCCTTGCATCTCGACCTCGATGCAGCTGTGAACCTAGGTACTATTTCAGCTGTCCAAGGCTGGTCCCTGTATCCGCTCTGCGCTCCATCGCAGTCGGCCTGAACTTTTGAATTTGAACCGGTCTAGAGCGACCGGATAGCTCCAGTTGGCGCTTTATGCTTTTAAGCACTACATTTCAGTTTATTCTTAAAAAGTTCATAACTCCGGTTCTACTTATTAGATGTTTGTTGTTGTGCTCTTGTTTTGTTAATTTAATTAAGCGTAAGCTTTTCTGACCAAGTGTGGTATTTTTTTTTGTGGTGTTTGCTCTTGTTTACTGTTAGGAGTATTGCACATATACTTTACACATTGCCTCTTACTTTATGCCTGCCTGCTCTGTGCCCTGCTACCAGATGGTGATCAGAGTTTAATTTAAAGTGTGTATCTGACTTACTCTGACTAGGATTGTGGTTCTTGCCTGGACAGGGTGCAAACCTCTGCCAACCAGAAACCCAATTTCTAACATGGGCATAATGTGGGTTTGGTTGGACATTTTGTATTAAAAAAATATTTTTCAATTACATAAAAATTTAAATATGGTATATTAAAATGAACAATAATGCTCTCTGTATAAATATTTTATGTTACAGGGATTTTTTTCAGTGTGTGTTTGTTGTAGGTTTGAATTTGAGGTATTCTATTTAAAAATGTTTTATTTTTCTAAACATTAAGTTAAATGTGAGAATATTAAAAACAAAAAATATTTTTACATTTTTTTTTTTATAATACTTCTAAAATGGTAAATGGGCAACACACAAGCAATGTACCCTTTCCTCAATGTTTGTTAGACTGGGGATCTATGACATCATATTGACAGACAGAATATGGACATACAAAAATATCGAAGGAAAAATATTGACATAAAAAATATCGAAGTTCTATCTACATAAAAGTAAGTACAAAAATATCGGAAAAAAATATCGTAGTACAAAAATATAGAAGTAAAAAATATATATTTTTAAATGTATTAATAATGTAAAAATAATTTAAAAATACATATAATTTAACAAATTATAGAAATAAACATTAAGACATATTTAAAAAATAATAACTAATACATATACATTTAAAATAAATTAAAAACTCTACATATAAATAAATATATATACTTACTCCACATATTGCATCAGTAGTGAAAGCGTTGGATCGCGTAGGGGAAAACATTACTATTCCCACTCCAGAGGGTGCAAAAGTAGGGAAAGCGCTGGATAGCTTAGGGGTAAAAATTACTATTCCCACTCCAGAGGGTGCAACAGTAGGGAAAGCATTGGATAGCTTAGGGGTAAAAATTACTATTCCCACTCCAGAGGGTGCAACAGTAGGGAAAGAGCAGGATAGCGCAGGGGAAAAAATACTATTCCCACTCCAAAGGGAGCAACAGTAGGGAAAGCGTTGGATAGTGTCGGGGTAAAAATTTCTATTCCCACTCCAGAGTGTGCAACAGTAGGGAAAGCGTTGGATAGCGTAGGGGTAAAAATTACTATTCCCACTCCAAAGGGTGCAACAGTAGGGAAAGCGTTGGATAGCGTAGGGGTAAAAATTACTATTCCCACTCCAGAGGGTGCAACAGTAGGGAAAGCGTCGGATAGCGTAGGGGTAAAAATTACTATTCCCACTCCAAAGGGTGTAACAGTAGGGAAAGCGTTGGATAGCCTAGGGGTAAAAATTACTATTCCCACTCCAAAGGGTGCAACAGTAGGGAAAGCGTTGGATAGCGTGGGGGTAAAAATTACTATTCCCACTCCAGAGGGTGCAATAGTAGGAAAAGCGCAGAATAGCGTAGGCGTTATATTAACATCAATTACATATTTTTTTAACAAAAAAAGATGTAATATTTTATTTACAAAAATATATTACTAAATACCAAATATTTATAATTAATATTTACTTAAATAACCAAGAATTACTTGCCACGCTACTCCCCCTTTAACACACAACACACTACACATACAAAAAAACACAATTAATATAAATATCAATTAATCAATTAATAACAATTAATATTATTAAATTGATGTAATTATAAATTAACTAATTGACAAATATTAATTACAATTAATAATTAATTACCAATTAATAATTAATTAACACAATATGTACAGGAATAAACAATATTTATTAATACATTATTTATAATTATTATTATAAAATAATTTAAAAAACGAATTACAAATTAATTAATTAACAATTAATAATAAATACCAATAAATAAATACAAACTCTTTAATTAATTTAATTTAATTATTTCACACCCAATTCCCCTATAAACACACAACCCACTACACATAAATAAATCACACAAAAAATGTAATTATCATTTAATCACTTAATAATAATTAATTATCAATTCATTATTAATTAACAATAACAAAAATAAAGATTATTACTACATTAACTCTAATTCATGTAATTAACTAATTAATATTAATTAATTACCAATTAATTATTAATTAACAATTAATTATTAATCAAAAATATTTAAAAACATAATAATTAATTAATTATAATTAAATTACTTCCCATCCTATTCCCCTATAAACCCACAACCAGCTTTGATACTAAAACGCAAAATGTAAACAAAATTACTAATTTCTAAACATACATTAAAAACATGTTTAACAAACATATAAAATACATATTAAAATACATAACACTAAATAAAATTTCGATATTAGTAACATACATACCTTAAAATCGATATTATGTCCATCGATATTATTGCACATCGATATTCTATACCATCGAAATTAAAACATTGATATTATTGTATATCAATATTTTAATTTCGATATTTTGTCTCCCTACCAATAGTAAATCTGCCCCACTCCCATAAGTATGCATTTACCCCAAAAAATGTTTGGTCTGGAGTTAGAACAGTAAATACTGCCACTCCCCAGGCAGTGTATATATTTTCCACAATGTTTGTTGGACTGGAGTTCGAACAGAAAACATGTTTTGTGCTGGATATATACAGGGAAATTTAGACAAAGCAGTGCTTTACATAGCTTGTCATAATGTCAAGTCCAAGGGACACTTCATTGGTGGTACATGGGAGTTCTCATACAACCACCCGAGGTTTGTGGCACAAAACGCTATCAACTAACAATAGTTGACATGAATTTATGCCAACAAACAGTGGCACTTTGAGGCAGACACTAAAAAAGATAAATGTTTTTACTTTTCTGACTTTGCATATGTGCTGCACTGTACAGCACATATCCGAAGTAATAACGTTTTAAAGTTTGTTTAGGCATGGTACTTTGTACTGAAAAGGTACCCTTTCAGTATAAAATCTATGCTTGATATGATGTAGTCGCCTTTATACTAGGGAAGGACACTGTCATTTCTTAGTAGATATAAGGCTGCCCTTGCTCTCTCCCTCTCACGGTATGCAGCAAAGCTACTGTGGGATTCACTATGTGAATTGTTTGTAAATCTGCCACAATATCTAACTGTGCCTCACTCAATGTATGCTTTTCTCCAAATACTGTTGGTCTGGAGTTAGACTAGTAGCTTGTACCTCCTCATCCCCCAATGTATAAAAGTTACACAATGTTTTATAGACATGAGTTATAACACCACATCCGGCTCCTATAAATACACTTTCCCCAACTTTGTTGGATTAGATTTAGAACAAACCCCCCCCCCCCATGTTTACACTTTATCCAATGTTTTCAGACTGGAATTAGAATTGTATGTGTTTGTCCTCTAATATATGTGGTTTCCTCAATGTTTATTGGAGCAGATTTTGAATAGTAAATCTGACTCACCATCCCCCAACGTATGCACTTTCTCAAATGTTTGTCACACTGAAGTAAGAATAGTACATCTGATCCCTTCCCCAATGTAAACACTTTCCCCAAGTTTTCTTGGTTTGGAGTTGGAATAGTAAATCCTATCCCTTCCACATGTACACTATATGCCCAACGTTTGTTAGATTGGAATTACAATAGAAAACTTGACCCCTCCATGTTCACACATTCCCCAATGTTTGTGAGACTGGAGATTGAATAGTAAATGTTAACCCCAACAGTCCCAATGTCTGCACGTTTCCTGTTTGTTAAATTGGAATTAGATTAGTAAATCAGACCCCCCTCTATTGCTTGCAGTTCTTCTGTTAGTTGGACTGGAGTTAAAATCATATATATGACTGCATCCATGCATGGATATCCCCTAATATTTCCTAGATTGAATTAGTAAATCAGATAACCACACACACACACACTGTATGTTTATCCCTAACACTTGTAGGATTGTAGTTACTGTGGTGTATTGAATCGTTTCTTATTTTTTATGCTTTTAATTGGAGTTAGTTATTATTTTTATTTCATTCGTTACATATTTTGAAGGTATTTTATTTGAAAGTTTATGTTTAAAAAATGTGTCTGAGTTTTGTAATCATATTTTGTTGTACAAATATTGTATATGTCTTTTGTTACGTGTTTTAGTATCTGATAAATATGAATTATGGTAATACATTCAAGATACATTTTTTTACAGCATCACGCAAGGGTGGCCATAGCATCAGGAAGCGTAAGCTAATGTGTGTGGTAATGCATGCACATACTCATTACTGCGCTTGATTTTTAGGCTTGCCAATGCTCTTCAGCGTTGCCAATAATCATTTTATTTTATTTTTGCATTGGCAAAAAGCATGGTAAAGCCAAAAGGTGAGGCCTATAAGCTGTACCAATTCATGTGCAGGTGTTGATTTTTTCAGGTCACAGGTAGATCTGTAAGAATATGTTCTTATTAGTAGGGGGAACACACAGAGCTTCTCTGTGCTATGTTGAAGAGTTAGTTGGTCTGAAACAACCTCACTTACAATAGCCTATGATTGGAGGTATGAAAGAAAGGAGCAGCTCAGTGACATGCAGGGAAATAAATAGAAACAGCTACCAGCAAGGATTACAGCTGCCTCAATGGCAACCCACAGCTTGGGGCAAGACACATGTAAGGTGGCAAGAGTGCACCAACTCACATGTACACATGAACATGATATGCATAACCACTTTCACCTAGTCAGGAAATCCACCATGAAGGGCCAACAGGCAACTTCTCAATCCTGGAGTGCCTACTGAACAGCTATGGCCAGCTGCCTACCTAGACGCAATTTTCTAATGGGGATGGCAGTCAACCGTATTGAAGGAGGCTCTCTTTGTGCTGTCTCCATCGCCAGCAGAGCTTACCTCTCAGACGTAATGTAAGGTACCTACCAAGAAACTAGTGACAGGAGTCCCCTGCACAGGAAAACATACCTGGTCACTGAGAAATGGCTAAATTAGGAGCAGGGCACACAAATTTACTTTGCGAGGGACTTTCCATTCTAGCCTCAACTTCAGAAGTGCAGTGAAACAGGAGCTGGGAGAGTAGGAGGTACCCAGCAAATATCTATTACCTCAATACCCTCCTGTTAGGGTGATTCACCCAGTACAGAAACATGGGACATACATTTGGGATTCAAAATCTGCTTAACATTGAGTTTGGTATTGCTTTCACTTAAAGTTTGAAGCAGACTGACAAAGTTCAGCTTTGATAGATGGGGGTAGATTTTTTTAACTTTACTCCATCTCTCCAGCAGCCTGCCAATAAGTATGACCACTGAGATTGCTGGTCTGCACCCTGAATACAGCAATTAGAATATCGATGGCACAGAATATTGAGGACAAAATATTGAATCCAAAATGTAGACAGGTAAGTATAGATTTTCTATACCTAACTCCTCATATGTGTACCTATGCGATATATTACTGACTGGCAGTCGCCAGTAGGTAGTTATAGTTAGGACCTAGTTTCAATACAAAGAGCGTTTTTGATTTGCCAATAACTTTTGCAAATCTTCGCAAATTTTTCAAAACTAATGGGTCAGTCACGTCAGCTGTTGTCTTGAAATTTTGGAGTGATCTGTCAAGCCGGGGCAGAGAAAAAGGGGGAGTCCCAAAACTCATTTTTTTCCATGTTAATTTCCAATAGGAAACGTTTGACGCAGCTACAGCCTGAACTGCTGAATGGATTTACAACAATTTGGCAGAAACATAGCTCTTGGTCCAGAAAGCACACTTTTTGTTAAATGCTGTAAATCTGTTCAGTAGTTTCTGAGAAATGTAAAAATTTCTTAGATATACAACTGAGTCCACGGAGGATTTGTGAACCCTCATGATCTTGTGCCTGAGATCTGACTGGCTGGCAACGCTTCAAATCAAGAAGTGTTGGGAGCCATGTGGTAAATAAATAAATAATACCCTATTTTTGACTAGACATATATCATAACAGATAGCTCAATAAATAAGAGTCAAGATTCGAGGTAGTAGGAGTTTTGCAGGTTTAATACAGCATAAGGACAGGAACAGGACAACCTGCATAGGAATAGGATGACAGGGCCCAGCAGCTGCTGGGGCTGGGATGAGCGCGCTGACTTTTAATAACAATACATGAGCATATATACATAGCGCAAACACATAGCATTACATTGCAGTAGGCGTAGCAGTGGGTGGAGCAGAAGGCGTGACGCGTAGCAGTCGCGAAAGATAAGAGTAAAAAGAAGGTGTAACTCAGACATGTGATGCAAACGTAACAGAATATGTCATGAATGGGCGGAAACATAGGAGGGGGCTACCTAAGGAGCCGGGACCTCTAACCTGATGGTGCGCGCAAACTGGCAATGACGTGTTACGAGGAGAAGCTGGGGGCTATGAACTCTGTGCTAGGAGCAGAGACTAAAGTCTGGAGGGTCGGAGCGACATGTACCTAAACCCTATCTAGTATCTGATGTTTAGGGAACATGTTGATATAAACTAGAAGTCATGAGGGGAAAAGCTAATTGACTCTAAGACTAGAGCATGCATTTATTCTACATGTAGTGCGTGATGAAGAATATTAAATGACCATTAAATACAGTATTTCTCTTAATATGGAGCCGCATAGGCTAGACAATGACGGAAACTATTGATGTAGTTCAGTAGCTTAGGAATGCAGAGAAGGAGGACTAAACCGATAACGGGAATCATAACATAGTCTTGGCAGACTCAGAGACTGAGCCAAGCTGCACCGGGCACTGCGAGGCAGGAAGTAAGTGAAAGGTCGAGGATACAGGTGGGGGCTGTATCGCTCCTCAGCGAGGCTTCAGGAGACAGGAGCTGAATCTGATGTCCGGGCCCTGTTGAGGCCTGGAAACGGGGACTTTATAATGAAATAACGTGCACACTGAGAAGCGTGGCAACATTACTTTACATAAGCCTGATATTCGTAGTATTCACGGGGACTGGAAAATGACATACCAGAGGTGGACACAACTGTAATTGCGTCTTGAATCGGACATGGGGAATAACATATGCATATTGGTCATGCACACATAACATATGATGGATGACACGTAGGGACACAGAACATGACAAAATTTACTTTTCCACATTCCCTCCTTGTCACTACGTTTCCATCAGGAAACATCAATATTCATGATACCATCTATCATTTCATACAGTACCATTTGTTCATCTCGAATTGTCTTGGAACGGGATTTAGAACGGGGCTTGGGACTAGGAATACAAGAGGTAGCACACATGCCGCAAATCGCAGGGCCACATTGTATACAGAGACAGCAGCTGAATATGATCGCTACTGCGATACCTAGAAAGGACAGGACTTTCCATCCCCAGGCGGAAATTATATTCCAGAACCAACCGGACCATGTCCAGGTGCCTGGATCCTGGTGTAATAGATGGGCTATTTTATGGAGTCTGGTTATAGCTGAATAAACAGACGGCGCGTTATTTGGAATGAAAATGCAACAACTGGATCCGATGACTCTACAGGCCCCGCCCCTATCGGCCAGTATGACGTCAAGGACGAGACGATTCTGGAGCACAACAATTCTCATAAAGGATTGCTCTTCGGTTAAGTTACCTAGAGCGGAGGCAGTCTCATCTACTACAGCTTCAAGGGTTCTTGTTAACCTACGGATTAGCTTACTGTTTACAACTGTACCTAAATAAGGGAACACACCTTTATCAATATCAATGAATTGCTCTGCAGCAGTTTCAGTATAGTCGACAATCGGGAGGTTTCTCTTGTGTCTAGTATGTACTAGGAAGGAATTCCTATGGTAGTCAGGTGGGGCTAGGAAAACAGGTGGCAGTAGGAAGGCAATGTAACAGGTTCCCTCCCAATCGAGGGGCAGACGAACATATGCAGTTTGACCACAAACAAAATAAGAATGACGTGAAGCTTTAAAAATAGATTTCCCACTGTCACTATACTTGATAATAGTAGTACAATCACTATGTCCTACGTGTACAGAACCATTATTTCGGACACATAATTCGCCTTTGACTGGTAATACTGAAATAGCAGGTGAGTCTGGAGTAGTATCAGACTGAACATTCAGGACCATGAAATTCGAAGAATAGTTACCTAAATTATACACTTCATTTTCTAGATCTAAACCTGTTCTGTGGGGGAGACCTTGCTTGTCTGGGAAACATGTGCTGTTAAGAAAAGACATATCTGTTAAGGATGACGTTAACGTGGACCATGCTCCACATGAACCATTATGTGAAAAAGGATAAGGAAAGAGTGGCAGAACTCCCTTTGACGTCTGAAAAGGGGGGAGTCGACCACACACCCAACAATTAGTGGCATTGCTGGTCTGGTGTGAGTAATGTAACATGCGGATAAATGTATTGTTACGCATAGCGAGGCGGTATGAATATTCGTGAGGAGGCAGATCACTAAACGTGTGCTCTACTGTAACATTAGAAGGCTTATTTACATGAGGAACTGGAAAACACAGGAAAAATGCGTAACTAGTGCAGGAAATCATTATGCTGATGAATAATATGAAACTTAGAAAAACGATACATCGAATTGAGTTTTGACTGACTCTCTCACTATGGGGGTCTATTTTATACATGTCAGAAACAGTCTAACCGTTTCACCTAGGGGAGGACTTATACAATCAAACTGACTGACTTATTTTACTAGACCTTAGCTTTTGCTTATACTCCTGCTGCGGAGTTTTCTCTAACAGGGGAGGGGTTGTGTCAATGTCATTTGCGGGACAGTCCTTAGGAACAATGTTTTGACAAGTCTTGATATCCTGGGAAATGTTCTTAGAGACCGGTTTTAATCCGTAGAATTTCTTGACGTGCGAAAGGTGCACCCAGCCGCGGCGTCCTTCCAATTTCACAGCTGTACGGGTGGTGAGGAGGACCTGACGGGGCTCCTGCCAACGTGGCTCCAGCGGACTTGATCTGTCAAAGTTCCGGACAAGCACCATCGAACCTGGAACGATTTCATGCGGTGCCACCTCGGTATTGTCTGGAAATGTGGCGGCAACCTGTGAACGACATGAGTTGAGGGCAGACATCAAGGAAGCTAGGTAATCTGTCAGCATATTACATGAAACATCAGTAATACTTCGGGGTCTAGGAGTACCCCACATGTTAGGGGGGCGGCCGAAAACGACCTCATACGGGGACAGACCTGATCTGGAATGTGCGACCATGCGCATATAAAACAAAGCAACTGGCAGAGCTACTAGCCAGTCCACACCCTTATCTTTACATATTTTGGCAATTCGGATTTTCAGAGTCTGATTATGTCTCTCGACTAGACCGGCTGCTTCAGGATGGCGTACACAATGAAACTTCCACTGGTACCCCAACAACAGGGAAACGTGCTTCATCAGTTCAGATGAGAATGGCTGACCGTTATCAGAATATACGACTCTAGGGAGTCCATATCGAGGGAAGAATTCACGAACCAACTGCTTGGCAGTGGTCGCGGCTGTGTAATCTGGGACTGGATATGCTTCTGTCCATCTGGACAAAGCGCATACAACTACAAGAACATACTTGAAACCTCGACATCGCTCCATCTGAATATAATCCATCTGGAGGACCTCAAAAGGGTGGTCAGGAGGCTGGAAACCACCTTGTTCCACCGGGACACTTTTACCTGGATTAAACTGACAACATATCATACAGGTACGGACTTTCTGCTTAGCTGCAGCTCGTAAATGCTTGTTGAACCAAATGTTCTGGATACTGTCTAACATTGCTTTTTCTCCTAAATGTGCTGGACTATGTACGGTATTAATGATGACTTGAACCATAGAGTCGGGGAGAAACCATGTGGTTCTACCCTTTGTTAACCATCCTTGATCTGTCTGGACCCCTCCTTGTTCAGACCACTTCTTGGTTTCATCGGGAGTAGCATGTAACTGGATATCTATGACATCTTGAGTAGGGTCCTTAACTGTCATACATGTAGTCAGATCTGGAGTGTGTGTCATGTTAACTGGACTGTCTAGAGCCTGTGCTGTAAGCTTGGCTGTGCGATCTGCTAGATCATTACCTTGAGAAATAATGTCAGTGACTTTCGTATGTGCTTTGCATTTCATGATAGCGATAGATGTCGGTAAATGTATTGCATCTAACAGAGCTTGGATAAGGATACCATGCTGAATCTTGGTTCCATGAGAAGTCATGAAACCTCTCTCCTGCCAGAGCACTCCAAAGTCGTGTACAACTCCAAATGCGTAACGTGAATCTGTGTAAACATTAACTTTCAGGTTCTTGGCGTGTATACAGGCTTGTGTCAGAGCAACTAGCTCTGCTGCTTGAGCGGACAGGGTATCAATGCGGTGTGTCTTAATAACTTCAGTATCAGTAGTCACTGCATACGCGGCGACTAGTTCTCCTGTACTAGTTCTCATACATGAACCATCCACATAAAGTGTCAGGTCAGGATCTGGTAACGGAATGTCTGTCAGGTCTTGTCTTGGCTTTGTCGTAATGTTGACTACTTCCACACAATCATGTGTGGCAGAATTTGAACTAGCTGATGGTAACAGTGTAGCAGGATTCAGGACGTTGCAGCGCCTAATATCTATGTGTGGTTGGAACAGTGTCAATTCATAACCTGTTAAACGTGCAATTGTCAAGTGCTGTGTTTGTGTTCGGTTTAAAAGAACTTCCACGGAGTGTGGGACTTGTACTGTCAAGGAGTGTCCTAAAACTATGGAATCACTTTGTCTGATAGCTAGTGCTGTGGCTGCAACTGACTTGAGGCACGCAGGCAGAGCCTGGGCGACCGGATCTAATGTGCTAGAAAAATAAGCACAGGGCTTGTATTGTCCTGCTTGATCTTGTGTGAGAACAGATAATGCTGTACCTTCGCGTTCAGTGACGAAAAGTGTAAAAGGCTTACTGTAGTTCGGCATAGCTAGAACTGGAGCTTGGCATAAAGCTTTCTTTAACTCGTTGAAACTAAGTGTATGTTCAGATGTCCAAGGGAGGACAGTCGATACGGCTGCCTCCTGTGTCGTTAACTGTATCAGTGGCTTGGCTAGAAATGCATACTGGGGAATCCATTGTCTGCAATAAGAAGTAAGGCCGATAAAGGCACGTACCTCCTTCTGGGTCTTGGGCTGAGGAAGACTCGCTATCAACTGGATACGGTCTGGTGTCAACTGCCTACCCCTCTTGGACAGTAAGTGTCCTAAGTAGACCACTTGCTGGACACAGAATTGAAGCTTCGAAGGGGACACCTTGTGCCCCATCTCGGCTAGGAAATACAGAACCGTCAGTGACGCTCGCTCGCAGTCACGTTCAGAACGGGCTGTGATCAGTAGATCATCGACATACTGGAGCAGGGCAGTGTCAGTTGGCATGTGAATGTTGTCTAGTTGTCTCTTGAGTGCTTGACTGTAAATACTAGGGCTTTCTGTGAAACCTTGAGGAGCGCGTGTGAACATATAGCTCCTTCCATTTAAACAGAATCCGAAAAGAAACTGGCTGTCTGGATGAATAGGAACACTAAAAAATGCGTTCTTGAGGTCTATGACAGTGAAGAACGTGGCTTCGGAATCAATGGCTGTCAATAGGGAAGAGATATCTGGGACAACTGGGTACTGCGGAATAATACATTTATTAAGTTCCCGTAAATCAATCACTAATCGATATACTGGGGGTGCATTTGGATCAGTACGTTTCATGACTGGAATGATCGGAGAGTTACATACATTGGAGTCAGTTTCTACAACTACTCCTTGAGCCATGAGCTCGTCTATAATTTTGGATAAGGCTGCTACAGCCTCGGGTGGCAATCTGTACTGTCTGATTCGTGGTAACACTACACCTGGTTTGAGAGTCACACGATGGGGTGTGATTTGCATGTAACCTACATCAGTTGGACCTTGCGCCCATAAATGCTGCGGAACATTAGACAGTCTTGAATCAAAATCTCGTAATACATAGTGACCCTTAAAGTCACGTAGGAACAGACGTATTCCCTCTGGGGAACAACATATAACTGCACCTAACTCTTTCAGTGTTTTAATGCCTAATAGATTTTCTGGACATGACTTAGTAAGTAACAGATCAGTAGTGCGGGACAATGGACCTACTTCTAGAGTGACTGGCTTTGAAATCTCATTAACGATAGGCTTTCCTGAAAATCCAAGGGAAACATTTCTTGAGCCTGAGAGCGGAGCCCCTGGAACTTCGGCATGACTAATTGTGGTCCTACTTGCCCCTGTATCAATCAAAAACTTTCTGTCTTTCCCTAATACTTGACTGTGAACATAGGGACCTTCTTGATCTACAGGTATCTCGATGAGAGGCAAGCCTACCTCCCTCTCTAGGCTGTTTCATGAATATGGCTGGTACTCTGGATACTCAGACTGTGCATACTGGTACATCTGCGATGTAACATGCTGTGTTGCAGCGATAGGCTGCGGTGCTGTAACTGTCTGTTGTGCATTCTGTGGCTGAGGAATCTGTGAAACTTGTTCCTGTCTAGGCGGACGTGGTCTTTCTTTAGTCTTACCAGTAGCTATGTTATGTTTCAGGACTGCACACTCATTTATAAAATGACCTGGCTGTTTACAATAATTGCAGTTCCCTTTAACGGGTGTTGCAGGATGACTGGCTTGATTCGGACCCCTCTTCTGACTGTCTTGAGGAACAGATTGTGCAACTAGTACTTTCATTTTCGTGTCTTTCATACGTTTTCTCTCGTGTTCTTGCTCTTCCCTGATTCTATTCTGGTGGTACTGGAGCATCTGGAGCATCTGGGACGGAGTATTTGCTTGCCAGGTGCTTTCGACTTTCAAAACTCGGTTTTTAATTGGTGGACTTGAATTCTCGACTAATTTGGTAACGAAAAGGTGAGGGTATGACTCACTACTTGTCTTGAGACCACTGTTGATACTAAAGCACTTTTCAAACCTAGAATAAAAATCACTAATATCTTCATCTTGTTTCTGTTTACAGGCTGAGATTGCATCCCAGTCTTCTTTTCTCGTTGTTAATAATCTGGGTAAAACTTGAATTAATAATTCTGGTAATTCTTTACATTTCTCTCCAAGACCAGTACCTGGTACACGTATCTTATCTTCTGCTTCTAGGACTGCCCAATCTATCTTTTTCTCTCCCACCTCCCATTCTTTTTCCTTTAGCTTTTCATACACCCCTGCGGGCAGCAGAACCTTTAACATTTTAATGATATCTGGGTAAGTGTATTCTCCCATACGGAGCATGTCTTTTAATTCTCTATGGAACCCTGCTGGATCTTTATCATGACAGGGAATTAATTTCTTCATTTCGAGGAGTTCCATCTTTGTGATCGGAGTGTATACAAACACTCGCTGCATTTCGCCACCCGCTCCTCTGACTGGGTGGACTTCTCGTAACGGATTCTGTCTGTCTATGTAGAATGATTTACTTTCTGGGGGTGAGACATGAACAAAATGCGGGTTCAAGAATGTTCTATATTTATGACGTTGTTCTAAAATGACACTAATTAAATCGGTACCTAGACCTCTCCATCTATACTGGAGTAACTCGTTCAGGATATCATGTAACGGGCCTGGATCAGAATGTTGACCCTCATACAGAGTAATGAGGTGCTGAATCATATACATACCCACCAGTCGCTGCTCGGCTGGGGGCAATTTCAGAAACATTTGTGCCACTATTTCGTCTGGAAAAGTGGTAGAATCAGTAATCCATCGGACTGCTGATCGGACTAGTTCTTGTTCATGCATAGTACTTAACTCACTATAACCGATTCGTGATTTCAGAATGTGATCGGTAGCTTGAAATACTTGTTCTAGGGAACCTTGTTCTGGTGCTGAATGATGGAAAGTTGACTTGTGTTCTAGACGTAAATGGCGATCTGGAAATCTAGGTTTTCCTACATACGCTATTCTGGCAGTATTCTCATCCTCTTCCTCTTCAGGATCAGAGATACTTTCTTTCTCGCTTACTTGGGCTGCTTTACGCTGTTCGTGTATCTTTATTATTTCTCTACGGATTTTCTTGTACATACTTTCCATGGCACTAATGGTATTGTGCTTACCCTCAGCTATATTATCACTCCACTTTGTTAGAGTTTTCATTTCTTCCGGGTCTTTAGACGGGTAATCCTGTTCTCTTATTAGACAGTTAATTAAGAACTTTAATATCATACGCTGAATCTCGGCTTTCCTTTGAGACATGGCATCACTAATACTTTGTGGGTCATCCCCTGTACGGATGAAACGATATATCCTGTCTAGATCTTCTTTCATATTCGGCAGGGTGACTAGATACTCGGTCACTCTCCTTACGCGTACGGAATATAAAACCATATTAAACTCGCCTGGAACTGGGTCATAGACACATTCGCCAAGGGTTTGCCTGATCTCTGCAACAGACTTATTACTCTTAGGAGTACGCTGTGATGCTTGAGCATGTAATTCGAGTGCTGATAAACGCTTGTATGGCGGCGGGGTTTGAGGAAGACCTCCTCCTGCGGCCCCTAAACTGGAATCATCAACTGATGCTTTTCGTCCTGGCAGGGTGGGTAATTGTAACGTGGGCTGGACTTGTATGGCGGGCTGACCCAGGGGGGCTGTTAAGGGCACCCCGGTGTCTGGAGGAGCAGGAATTACCTGATTTACAGGGACTGGCGGAGCGCGAACAGGATTTGCATATTCGGGGACTGTGTCGTCCAGATAGGACGAAATAAAAATATCAGCTGCGGTCGGTTTGTGACGTAGCTTGGTCGGAACTAATGGTGGCGGGAAATTACTGGATGCCTCTGGGGTCGCTTTTGGCAAGCCCTCAGCAAGAAGAGGATACATACCCTTGATGAGGGCATTCCTCTGTCTGTCTAATTGCTCAGTTCTAACTCGTTCACCTATCTCGATTAATTCTCTTTCTTGGGCTCGTTCTTGGGATTCTCTACTTAGTTCTGACTTTCTGATTTCTTTTTCGGTTCTCTTATGAGCTTCTTTGCGCCATAACTCGATGGCATCTTTCTGTGATTGTCTGGCCTTCTTTTTCCATAATGCCTCCTCTACTCGCATGATGCATTCGGCATCCCATGTACCCGATACGGGCCACCTATACTTTTCTTCTAACTGTTTGGTATATTCTACCCATAAATCTAGATACAATATGGCGCTTATGCCATGCTTCTGATACATAAAGTGACCTGGACTGTCCCTGGGCGGGACGGGAACTGCTGCTTCCAGCAGACCCTTTCTAGTTTTTAACTGACGTAACTTGGAAAATATGGGCATGACTGAACTGTAATCTAGACACAATACAATACACAATAAACACGATACTTATTTCCCATTCATACCACAACATTAGAATACATGAAAAACATTTAAAATAACAGTTCGGACAGAATACTACCTGGAAATACTTGAAATTTCTCGAGAACAGAACTGACTAGAACAGAAACTAGATGCACTGCTGAAACAGCACGAAACTTACCGGTCTCTTAAAGAGACACGTCAGGACCCGCATCCACCGAAGTGAACACTTCGTTTGTGGGACTGTGTACCACCAACCCACAGACCAGAGTCAATTAAATTGACCCTGTCTAGATACCACCCCAGTAACGGTACTCACCGGGCAGCAAGAACGGAAGGCCTCGGACTGGACTGGACTGCTACGACGACGAACTTCGGACTTCAGTTACGGGTGGACCTCCGGATACCTCGGACCTTGGACTCTTGGCTTGGGCTCTGGTCGGGACTCGCCGCGTTCCTCCACCGTCTCGTCTGGATGCTGGACCGCCTCCTCCGTCTCCTCCGTGGGCCTGAGGGATACTTGAGCAGAAATATCTGCCACTGCGCAGAAGAGTTCCGTCACGACTGCAGAGGGTCAGGGGGTCGGCGTGGCTTCACCGACGCGTGGGGAAAGGGCAAGTCCCTGTTCGGGCGCCATTATGTGGTATATAAATAAATAATACCGGATCTATTTTTGAGTGAATGAATGAATAACAGATAGCTCAATAAATAAGAGTCAAGATTCGAGGTAGTAGGAGTTTTGCAGGTTTAATACAGCATAAGGACAGGAACAGGACAACCTGCATAGGAATAGGATGACAGGGCCCAGCAGCTGCTGGGGCTGGGATGAGCGCGCTGACTTTTAATAACAATACATGAGCATATATACATAGCGCAAACACATAGCATTACATTGCAGTAGGCGTAGCAGTGGGTGGAGCAGAAGGCGTGACGCGTAGCAGTCGCGAAAGATAAGAGTAAAAAGAAGGTGTAACTCAGACATGTGATGCAAACGTAACAGAATATGTCATGAATGGGCGGAAACATAGGAGGGGGCTACCTAAGGAGCCGGGACCTCTAACCTGATGGTGCGCGCAAACTGGCAATGACGTGTTACGAGGAGAAGCTGGGGGCTATGAACTCTGTGCTAGGAGCAGAGACTAAAGTCTGGAGGGTCGGAGCGACATGTACCTAAACCCTATCTAGTATCTGATGTTTAGGGAACATGTTGATATAAACTAGAAGTCATGAGGGGAAAAGCTAATTGACTCTAAGACTAGAGCATGCATTTATTCTACATGTAGTGCGTGATGAAGAATATTAAATGACCATTAAATACAGTATTTCTCTTAATATGGAGCCGCATAGGCTAGACAATGACGGAAACTATTGATGTAGTTCAGTAGCTTAGGAATGCAGAGAAGGAGGACTAAACCGATAACGGGAATCATAACATAGTCTTGGCAGACTCAGAGACTGAGCCAAGCTGCACCGGGCACTGCGAGGCAGGAAGTAAGTGAAAGGTCGAGGATACAGGTGGGGGCTGTATCGCTCCTCAGCGAGGCTTCAGGAGACAGGAGCTGAATCTGATGTCCGGGCCCTGTTGAGGCCTGGAAACGGGGACTTTATAATGAAATAACGTGCACACTGAGAAGCGTGGCAACATTACTTTACATAAGCCTGATATTCGTAGTATTCACGGGGACTGGAAAATGACATACCAGAGGTGGACACAACTGTAATTGCGTCTTGAATCGGACATGGGGAATAACATATGCATATTGGTCATGCACACATAACATATGATGGATGACACGTAGGGACACAGAACATGACAAAATTTACTTTTCCACATCCATCTCGGTTGAACCGAGTCACAAGAAAAAAGATTTAAAAAAAGAAAAGGGGGCAGAGTAGAAACACTGTGACCTCCTAGGCCGGTTCAGGGAACACCAGGGCCACATAAAAGCATTTAAAAAAGAATTTCAGTGGGAGTTGCATAGGATCTGCGAACCTTCCCGACAATGTAAAAAAAATAACAAAGCACGGGCTGCACGCTTCGTTTAATTTAGGCCCCAGGGGGGCCAGGTCCTGGGGGAAATGAAAAATAAAAAAACAGGGGTCTACCACCTCCACGGGAAATGCGGGGGCCACGTGGCCCACCTGCAGCCCCGGGACGACCACCTCCTGGGGCTATTATACTTAACTGTGGGCGGGCACGTGCCACTCTGCTGCTCCTGGGGACCACCACCTCCCCGGGGCTATTTCCAAGATGGGAGGAAGGCCATACTGGCCCAAGTGTGCTCTGCTTTGAACAAGTGAGAGCATTTTGCTCTTGCTTGTTCACAGCAGAGCACACTTTTCTTTTTACACCCAGAGAGCTGCATGTTCGCATGGGGGCCCATTTAATTTAAATTTAAAAATGGCTCAGGTCCCGGAGGATGGGAGATGGTGTCCTCAGGGCCTAAAAGGGTCAAGGGAAGGGGGGTAATCAGCGCCCTTCCTTAAGTGAAAAAAAAATCTGAAGCCGGCAACTCGGCGGAGGCCCCGCCCCCTTTCTCCACTACTCTTAAAACGCACCTCCTGGTGCGCTCTTTGTTGGGGGATGAATTCCTGCTGCTGAGGGTCCTCAGGGGCCAACTAGCCCACTTGTTAACCCCAGTATGCCACACACAGTGGGATTGCTGAGAGGTGGTCAGAGGCCACTTACCCCTTTCGCCACCACTCCACAAATGCACCTCTCAAGCATCAGTGATGTCATTTGAGATGTCATCAGTGATGTCATGAGTGATGTTACTGACCATGTCATGAGTGATGTAATATGTGAGGTCGTAAGCAGTGCATTGTAGGGGCATGAGTTATAGTTAGCTCAGATAACTATAACAGCAACATTTCTCTGGTTTTGTATGAGTAAAATCTGACCCTAACTATAACGTCCTGGTAACCTTTGTTTTTTTAGTGAATATATATAATATAATATGATATATATATATATATATACATACATATATATATATATATATATATATATATATATATATATATTACCTACTGGTGGTCGCCAGTAGGTAGTTATAGTTAGGACCTAGTTTCCAAAGGAAGAGCCTTTTTTATTTTGTTTATAACTTTGGCGTTGTTTCATGAATCTACATGAAATTTCCGAAAAAAACTCTTTGTTCCTATCAGCTCCTATGTTGAAAGTTTGGGGGTGATTTGTTAAGGGGTGTGGAGAAAAAAGGGGGGTCCAAAAACATGTTTTCACCATGTTAATTTCCATAGGAAACTTTAGACAAGGCTACAGGTCGAACGGGTGAACGGAATTACCCCAAATTTGACAGGAATAAGGGTCTTGGTCTAGAAAGCACACTTTTGTTTATTTGGTGTACATTCGTTCAGTAGTTTTGGAGAAATATCGAAAATTTACAGATATCGATATTTGGGAATTCGGCCACCTGATTGGCTGAGGCGTTACGAGCACGAGCTTGCTGCTTATTGGCTGTAAGCGTTGTGAGCATTGCGAGTGGTTGAAACTAGGAAGTGTTGGCGGCCATTTTGTGATTCTGTTGAAGCGAGTAAGGGGAAAAAAGGGTGAAAAATGTAAAGGGTAGGAGCGCTGTGAGCTCTGTAGGGTGGTTAGAGTGTGCTATAGAGGGAGTGTGAAGCGAAGTATTTACCCGTAGCGGTGTGAAAGTGGTGTTTTGCCCAGAGTGAGATGGTGGTAAGGTGAGGTGCCGGTAAACTCGGGGATGAAAGCGTGCGCCTAAAGCGTGAGCTGAGTGCTGTAAACTGATGTGCTGAAGTATTTACCCCTACCGGTGTGAAAGTGCAGTTTTGCCCAGAGTAAGATGGTGCTGAGGTGAGGTGCCGGTACACTCGGGGATGAAAGCGTGCGTGTAAACCGTGAGCTGAGTGCTGTAAGCTGATGTGCTGAAGTATTTACCCCTACTGGTGTGAAAGTGCTGTTTTGCCAACGGTGAGATTGTGCTGATGTGAGGGGCCGGTAAACTCAGGGATGAAAATATGCACCTAAACCGTGAGCTGAGTGCTGTAAACTGAAGTGGTTTGGGGGCTGTAGCATACTGGCCACTGTAGCATCGCTGTGCAGGTGGTGTTAGTATGCGTTTACACTATAGAGGGAGTGGGAAGCAAACTATTCACTGTCACCACTCTGAGGACTCGGGGATGAAACCGTGAGCTTAACCTGTGAGCTGTTTGCTGTAAAGTGATGTGCTGTGAGCGCTGTAGGATACTGGCGCAGTAGCATACCTGTGTAAGTAGTGTTTATACTATACAGGGAGTGGGAAGCAAACTATTTACTCCTACTGGTCTGAAGACTCAAATGTAGTGTTTTAGCAAGCAGGAATAAAGAAATAATCGTGAAGAATATAATGCAGAATGTTGCAATGCCACATAAGACAAATTGTGAAATCAGGTGTGTGTAAGAAAGTGCCTGTGTGTAATAAAGCGATGGAGTTTGAAAGGCATATAAAATGTGTCTTTATTTAAGTGCCATAAATGGACCCACTGGTGCAATAGCTAAGGCATCCTGCTGAGGCAAACTGTAAGCTGTTTTGCTGGATTCAAACATAAGCTCCTGTATCAGTGAATCCCACATTACATGTTACAGTTCCGTGTGACATGAACAATAGCTGTTAGACATGAATGACTTAATTGTATAATGAAAATAAAAGTAGGACACGATTACCACACTGTGCCAACCAGTTCCTAAACAATGTCGTGTTTTTTTATCAAGGTCGCCAGCTTGTGTGCATAGGCTGAAGAAGAGTAAATTTGTGTAAAAGGGCTTTGTGGATAACAGTCAGGCAGAGAGAGGCATATGCACAAAGTGGTTTCAAAATGGATGTCGGGTTTTGGCTAATTTAGCAAGTAAATAGCTTGTTTGCATAGGCCATATATCACCGCTCCCTGGTTAGAGTGGAGACGTATAATAATGAAAACAGAGTTCAAATGCGTGAGCATACTTAGAAAGTTATTCTATGAAAATTATTCAATTTAAGTGTATTAAAAAATTTTCAAGGCAAAAGTAAAAAAAGTTGGAAAAAATCCATCCAAGAATAATGTGAATTTATTACAAGTCTTGGAGATTGCAGTCCGGAAGTTCTTCAGCGGCTTGAGATGCGTAATGTTGCCTTCGTGTGAGAAAAGCGAAGCGATACAATTCATATCCTCGAAGGGACAGTAATGTTCCTCGAATGTTGGAGCAGCAATTTGAATTGGAACGCAGTCTGCGATGTTGTTAAAGGTCGCACGTTGCAGGAGATCTTTCGCGGCTGCGCAGTAAAACCATTCTGCCACAATACTTTTTGCGTTGCATTCGCCATTGCTCCACTGCCTGAACAATCAAGTTCATGGTTTGCAAGATACTCGATTACTTGCTGGATCTCGGGAGCGATTGTTGGGATGTTGGCAAGGCATAGATCCATTCGCCAGTTGAATGGGCAAGTTTTGCAATAAAAAGATGGTTGTACGCAAATTCCATATGTGTACATAAATGTCATGTTGTAGCTGGCTCCGATAATAGAGAGAGGCAGGCAGCCGAAAAGTTGTTCCATTTTTTGACAGTATTGATGTAGCTTCGCGTAGAGGCGAATTCTGTCGGACATTGTTGTTAGCACAGGGAGCACAGCCATTCTTTAGAAGCAAAAATAGTAGTAGGATGGTCGCAAAGGGAGCGAGAATTATGGGCATTGTTCCTGTTATTCCATAGATGAGCGAATAAATGAAGTCTGGTATTATACCAAAAACGGTTTGAAAGAGTGTGAGAAGGTTGGGGGAGACCGTGATAAAAAAAGTGTGCCAGACCTTGAGTGTAAGATGTGTTGAAATTTCTGTAACAATTTACAAAGTGTAATGGGAGGTTCCTATTTAAAAGGGACTACATTTTACTTGAAGTTTGTGTTATCTGCAGCGGATAAGTTTATTTTGCAGATGTGAGGGACACTTCTGTTCTGAACAAAAGCTGTTTCAGTTTTGTTTGTTTAATGAAATCTGTTTTCAAAGCAGGTTTTGAAGGTCAAGTTTGGGAGTTATTTTGTGTGGGTGGGAATAGACATTGCCACAGAAAGTTACTCAGTTTGAAACAGTAAGGATAGACGGTATGCCAGCTCATATTCTGTAGGAGTGCATGTTATTGAGAAGGTAAGTGCTGTTAGAAGGCTGTGTGAATGTTGGGATGATTGTGGGAGTCGGTGTGGTTTTAAGAAAGCACGCAAGATTGGGGGCTGTAAACTTAGAAGCGTCGTGCAGTTTGACATTCTTGGATACTAATGAATGAGTGCCATTGTGGTCGCACTTTTCACCTGTGAGAAAAAGTTCTCTATCCTCTTTAAGACAGCGATATGTAAATGGGAGAAACCACTGCTCGTGAATAGATGCGGTACCTCATATAATGACATGCAACATGACAAACAACAGGTACACCTAGCAGACACAACAACAGTACGTACTCTGGGAACTGTGGCTAGCCATGTATACAAACCAAATATGCCATGGCACCTCTGTCACACAATGCATAATGCGGAGAGAGATGGGAGCAAAGTATGTGCAAAGGTGGGAAGTGATTCTCTATTATAAAAGTATACAATGCAAAGTGTTGAGGGGATGTGCCGGACAGACTTGAGTATGCAGAGCACACACGTGTACATGTGAACATACACATATGGTCTACTGAGTGAAGTAGGCAGTGCACGCGACCATTGTACAGTCAGTAGGAACGATTACGAAAACATAGTGCATACGTGCCCCTCCCGCCCCAATTCTTTAGTGTAGTGGGCTGGCTCGGCGTACGCAAGGCTAGCGTAGGGGTATGAATAAAAGGCAGGTTTTGTGGGTGTGGTTTTGCTCAGGAATGGCGAACGTGTCTGCCAGGTCTGCGCAGCTTACACCGCCATGAGGTTGAACCCGTGAGCGAAGGTGGGTGCATGATTGATGCTCTCAGCCTGCTGGTATCCAGAAATCGGCATGTTGCTGTGACGCATATATGCCCCACAGTTCACCTTTTGCTACCGCATTATGTGAAAGAGGACCCACCACGTACCGGCAGAAGCTCCTGGGCTGAGTTCTGCGAGGTTCCTAAGATCAACGCTGGTTACCGCGACACAGGCACACAGCGCCCAGCCTGAGGCCCAGCACCGTGGAGTGCTTTGTGTACTACTAACACAGTAGTCCAACAGGTACCAACAGTGGAACGGTGTCTTGATACCATAGTGGACGATGCTAGAACTGTATCTGAGAGTGGAGATGAAGGTACTCCCTTCGACCAGGTGCAACCAACTCTAGGGCCCAACAGTGGAACTGTGTTATGATCCCACAATGGAAGTTGTTAGAACTGCATCTGAAAGTGGAGATGAAGGTAATGTCTTTGACCAGGTGCAACAAACTCTAGGTCCCAACAGTGGAACGGTGTCTTGATTCCACAATGGACGATGTTAGAACCGCATCTGAGAGTGGAGATGAAGGTACTCCCTTCGACCAGGTGCAACCAACCTTAGGTCCGGACAGTGGAACGGTGTCTTGATCCGACAATGGACAATGTCCGACTTACCTCCTGCTTGCTTTTCACAGAACTCCCTCCGTTGAGGTGCATCACACTCTGTGCTTCGGTAATTAAATGCTGCACATGATTATTGGGCTTTGCTGATGGCAGTCGCTCGACTACACTGCAGTACAGCAGGTCTGAACAGTGAAACGGGGTCTCGATTCTATGATTGAGGATGTCACAAGTCAAAGTCTGTGATAATTTTAGAGTACCCCCTCTGATCAGGTGCAACCAACAGTGGAACGGTGTCCTGATCCCACAATGGACGATGTTAGAACTTCATCTGAGAGTGGAGATGAAGGTACTCCCTTCGACAAGGTACAACCTACTCTAGGTCAAAACAGTAGAACGGTGTCTTGATATTCGATATTACCTGCTGCTTGGTTTTCATAGAACTCCCTCCGTTGAGGTGCATCAGACTCTGTGCTTTCGTAGCTACCAGTTGCACATGATTATTGTGCTTGGTTGACACCAGTCGGTGAGGCACACAGCGCTACAGCAGGTCCGAACAGTGAAAAGGGGTCTTGATTCTATGATTGAGGATGTTAGAAGTTCAAGTCTGTGATTATTTCTGTGTACCCCATCCGATCTGGTGCAACGAACTCCATGCTTTCGAATTCAACGGTACGTGGCTGTGAGGCGTTAATGAATAGTGCCTCTAGCCTACACTGTGGTCAGCAGGGCTCACAATTTAGATCGAGTAGTAATTGTTTAATTACAGAATCCAGTAGTCAAGTAACTAGAAGGTCTATTGAAATATACACAATATACTTTTAGTATACTTGCTTGAAGAATTTTTTTTAGATGACTTATAGGTTTACTACAATGACCAAATTCATCTTGCAAGTCCAAAGGAACACTGACTAGTCTACACTGTGGACAGCAGAAATTGATATTGGAATTGTTTTGATTTATTTATTGTAGAGTTTTCTGTAACTTATGTTGTTGTATTTTGTGAAGCGTAAGTGAGAAAAAGTATTCATGGTTGTCTGTGTGAGTACTGCTTTCAATTAACACTGCAGACAGGAGTGTTCACACTTCAGATCCAGTCGCTATTGTAGATGACGCAGTCCTGAAGGAAAAGACATTGCTCCAGTGCGCTCTGTCTGCGCCATGTATATGTATCATTACAGGCTCCGCACACGCTTTTTGTTCTTTGCTTATGACAAACTGGGGAGCTCAAGTCCACGTTACGCAGCTGTGGGTCCTTGGTGACCGCTCTCTCTGGCCTACACTGCAGACAGAAGTGTTCACAATTCCGATCGAGTGATGATAGTTTAAATACAGAATCCAGTAGTAAAGTAACTACAACGTCTATTGAAATATACACATTATCCTTTCAGTATACTTGCTTGAAGACATTTTTTAGATGACTTATAGGTTTAGTGCAATTACCAAATTTATCTTGCAAGTGGAAAGGAACACTGAATAGTCTACATTGTGGACAGCAGAAATCGGAATTCGAATTGTTTTGATTTATTTATTGCAGAGTTTTCTGTAATTTAGGTTGTTGTATTTTGTGAAGAGGAAGTGAGAAAATGTATTCATGGATGTCTGTGTGAGTACTGCCTTCAGTTAACACTGCAGACAGAAGTGTTCATAATTCTGGTCGGTATTGTAGAGGAGGCAGTCCTGTAGGAAAAGATATTGCTCCAGTGCGCTTTGTCTGCATCATGCATACATATCATTACAGGCTCCGCACATGCTTTTTTTTGGTTTGCACATGAGAAACTGGGCAGCTCAAGTCAATGACACGTGGCTGTTGGCCCTTGCTGAACGCTCTCTCTAGCCTACACTGCAAACAGCAGTGTTCACATTTGAGATTGAGTCGGTATTGTAGATGGCGCAGTCCTGTTGGAAAAGACATTGCTGCAGTGCGCTCTGTCTGCACCACTCATACGCATCATGGCTGGGTCCGCACATGCTTTTTTGTTGCTTCGCATACTGCAAACTGTGGAGCTCAAGTCAATGCGATGTGGCTGTGGGCCTTTGGTGACCGCTCTTTCTGGCTTACACTGCAGACAGCAGTGTTCACAATTCAGATCGAGTCGCTATTGCAGATGATGCAGTGTTAATGGGAACAGATGTTCCTCCTAGTACGGCCCGCCCTCAGCACGCATAATCGCTGGCTGTGCACATGCTGAATGCTTTTGATGTGGCTATGTGAGTGCACTAGAACTGATGGAGCATTTATGATATAGTCTTTTTGTATATTATTTCAGATCTATTGATTGTGTCTCAGTATACCACAAGTTGTGGTTGTTTTACAATAGAATTTTTTCTGTATTATTTCACATCTACTGTCCCTACCTTACTGCAGCACACATTATTGATTCTTTTAATATTGAATCTCTGTGTGTGATCGAATGATTACTGTTGTAGCTGATGCTAGCAGCAACATTCCCTCAGGGCTGCTTTACACTCACCCCACACGCATCCAGCACAGACGTCACTGGATGTTACCCTGGTAATAAAAAGGTGTCGAGCGTATGTGCCCGTACCCCCTTCCACTATCTATCGTGTCCGTGTGTTCATTATCTATACATGATACTGCCTCTGGGCCATACTACATTACATTGTGCTGTGGACAGTGTATGCAACCATGTTACCTCTGGTAGTGGAGAAAACTTTGGTTATGTAACTCTTAGGTGTATGGCTATCACAGGTGGAAGGCTTCATTACAAAGAATGAATATTGATTATGATGATTGTTGCATGTTGTGTGTAGTGTAAGATATGTGTACATTGCAAAAAGTTTAGAAAAAAGCTCTCTAAGTAGAAGAGGTTTGTCTCATCAAATGCAGTACAGAGATTGACTAAAATAGGTGGCGTTTTCCAACTGTTACAATGGGAAATGTTATGAACTAATGAAATGCTTTTTTTTATGGTCACATGGCAATGGCGCACCCAACGCGCAAGGAGACTGCACCCGACGTGATTTTGAGAAAATATATTTACTATAATATAAGTTTATTACATTTAGAAATATATAAATGTTTAAAATATTTCTCATTATCGCTTGCTGTCATATACACTTTAATGTTATTTAGATATAGTTTTGAGACAAAACAAAATGAGGGAATGGTGTACGATGCGCGATACCGTACGTCTCTGACGTAACACAGGGCGTGGCAGCGTGCACTCGTCATATACGCAAAGCGCAGCGGGCGCGACCCCATACGTATATGACATAACACGCGGCTTGGTAGTGCGTACCCGTCGCATACCAAAGTAGCAGGTGGTACGACCTCATATGTATATGTTGTTATGCGGGACGCGGTGCCACAAACCCGTCGGATACGAAATGCGCATCATTTAAATGTGGTGGATAGGATTTGCATACTGATCAAGCTTGGTAGACTACCAGTACGGGACTGTAGTTTTCTCCTCCAAAAACATTATATACATATTTTTTTGAGAAGATATAAAACATTACAGGGCATATTATCAAGCAGGGCGTTAAAATTATCGCTGTTTTAGCGGCAGAAAACTGCAGCTAAAGCGGCGATAATGGGCTTGATAACATGCACTGGAGAATTCCAATAGAAGCCCATGTTCACACCAGAACATGGGTTTCTATTGGAATTCACAAGGCCATATTATCAAGCCCATTATCGCCGCTTTAGCTGCAGTTTTCTGCCGCTAAAACTGCGATAATTTTTAACGCCCTGCTTGATAATATGTCCCCAGATAATTTTAAAAATTCAAAAATTGATAATATAGTTGCAAAATATTAAAAAACAATTAGAAAAAATATAGGTTTTATAAATATTAAAATATGAAATTAACATTGAAAAAAACCTTTGAAATTCACTTTAAAAACCATAGGTTTTACATACGTTATAGTTAGGAATTAGCATTTAATAAAATTAAAAAATTCACTGAAAAAGCCATAGGTTTCAGGGACGTTATAGTTAGTTGGACATTTGACTCATATAAAACCATAGAAATTTGCCAGTTATAGTTAGTTGAGCTAACTATAACTCGCGCGCCCGCAATGCACTGCTGATGACGTCACATATTACATCACTCACGACATGGTCAGTGACATCACTGATGACATCTCAAATGACATCACTGAGAGCATTCTCCTTCCACAGCAATTCTAGTTAATAGAGTAAGACTATAGTCACTTTCCGACTGCCTTCCGTAGTCATACTACTGATGCAATAAATCTATAGATAGTGAGGCAAACTGCCTGAATCTGGAACAGCTGTAAATAAAATAAAGCTGCTTTACACTCTCTAATGTTGAGGTTCCACAGAAGATGCCTTAATATGCGTACAACCTTGGCTCCTTAGCAGTCGCGGCCGGTGCAGGCAAGCACAGTGGGGCGAGGCGGGCGGGCGGGAGAGGCCACAGATGACGGAACAGGATTAATTTCTTTATTTTATTTTCCCTATTTCATCGTCTGTTGACTACTCCCCTCCCACCCGGCCCCCGCTGTGTCTCACTGCGCTTACCTGCACCGGCAGCCGCTGCTCCTTATAAAGATCGCAAAAAATGGAAAAAGTAAATTTGAACAGTGGAACCCTTAAAGCCACAGCACCTAACCTGCTATCCCTCTATTGTTTTAACCCCTTTATACTTGCTGGGGTCTGTGTGCACACCGAAATGCACCCACTGGCACAGTGCAAATCCCAATGAGAACATAACAATTTAAAACACAAGCAAAGGTGCACCACTAGTCAATTTTAACAAGGAAAAAAAGTCTTTGAGTCTGTGTCGAAGACATATATTCTTCAAAATGTTCCCTTTTTTATTTAAATTTAGATTTATTTAAAAGATCACAGACATGTATTTTGACAACGATACAGCCAACCCTTTTCGTCCTTATAAAGGACTTCTTCAGGGCACTAACAGTTGCCCTGATGGGTGGCTGTGCGAAATATCGTAAAAAGGACTGCTCCTGAACCAGTCTAGACAGCGGTTAAATATGAGTAAATTTGAAGATTCCTCAAGATAAAGATAATAGGCCAGGGATACTGGTGGGGCCCAAAGGGTAGATACGCATGAAGGCGCGAATATCGTGGAAAGGATTGCTCCTGAGCTGGTTAATTACTTCACAAGCAAATAAGTCATCTCTCCTCTATGCGGGACACCTTTAATATTCCCAGCTATTATCCAAGGAAGAGTTCTTGGTCCTCATGCTACGGCGTACTCCTGGATGTATCACTAAACTTGGAACTAAGCCAGCAAATTCCTTATGTACGGCGCACCAGTATGGATCCAATGGATGTTTATTTTGCCAAGACGAGCGTTTTATGGTGACGCGAGGACAGCCTGATACCAACTGCCGGCAATGACCGTTTGCCTACGTAATGCACTTGAATTATTTTAGCTTGGGTCCGTTATTCATACGATGGTGAGGACAACACGTGATTAATATATAATGACACCCCTGAATTTATGAAGGATTGGGATTCGGTGTTACTCCTGGTTGGCCATTGGATCCATACTGGTGCGCCATACTAGACCGGTTCAGGAGCAATCCTTTTTATGATATTTTGCGCAGCCACCCGTTTCTAACAATTGGGCCCTACCTGCATCCCTGTTTTACTCTCCTTTCCTTGAGGAACCTTCAAATTGATCCATTCTGAAAAGTCGAGACCAATACGTGGGACATAATATAGGTTGGTGATTTGGCCACTTTTCAGCTCATTGCTGAGATTGACCCACCTCAACTATTAGTGCTCTGAAGAAGTCCTTTATAAGGATAAAATGCGTTGGCTGTATCGTTGTCAAAATACATGTCTATGATCTTTTAAATAAATCTGAATTTAAATAAAAAAGGGAAAACTTTGAAGAATATACGTCCTGGACGCAGACTCAAAGACTTTTTTTTCCTTGCTAAAATTGACTAGTGGTGCACCTTTGCTTGTGTTTTAAATTATTAAATCTTAACTATTAAACACGTATGAGGGGTAGGATACCAAATAATGGATTATACCGAGTCTGAATTGGACCAGGTAGAATCTCTGATAACATGGGACTTTGGTCAAGTAGGGTCCCATGCCAGGGGTAGTGCACAATAGAATGCCTCAACTTACTTTCTGTTGGATTCCAACCCTGTTCTCTTGGTGCCATAAATGCTTAATATTGTGCGTCTTATTATAGCCTTGATTAGCTGGTTAATGGTCTGTGGGTTGTTATAAAAATTGGCTCTACCTATTGCCTGTAGATCTTCCTTAACATGATTGAGCATCTGAATTTCTTGTCCCGTCCCAATTTTAGACAGTCAGCAATGATCGTTTGACCCAACACAGCCTCGTGCCTGGACTAGACCAACAAACTAAACAACCGGAAAGCCAATACTGTATCTTCTATTCAACTGAACTGACCTACGCGCAAAGAATTAAACTTAGTGCGGGACAGTGAAACAAATCACAGATTTAATCTCTTTTATTTCAAGAATTTTTTTGAAAAAATAGGTTGGTTCAAAACTTCACCACGAACTTTTACAAATATGACACAATACAGGGAACAGTATTCATAAAAATGACATTTTTCTTAAAACAAACATTAATATCACAAAAATTTGTGAAAATACATTCTTTCACACTAAGTTGATCAACATATGCAAGCATAACTTACTCTCTCATACACCTCATACATACCAGACTTACTACATAGATGAAATGTCATAAACAGATTGAAAGGAAATCAGAAAATACAAAAATTGGGGAAACACCATAGAAACCTGCTTTTGAAACAGTAAATCAGTTTCTTTTAGATAATCACACAAGAAGTAATCTATTCTTTGCAATCTTATGGTGTGGTAGAATGGTTTTGAACCAACCTATTTTTTCAAAAAAATTCTTGAAATAAAAGAGATTAAATATGTGATTTGTTTCACTGTCCCGCACTAAGTTTAATTCTTTGCGCGTAGGTCAGTTCAGTTGAATAGAAGATACAGTATTGGCTTTCCGGTTGTTTAGTTACTTACATGAGGCTTGGCCTTACTGTGGGAAGCCCACACCCAGTGTTGTTTTCTCACTGGACTAGACCAACAGCCATGACAAACACGGGCCTATCCTTACAATATCTTTCAAATATAGTCAGTAATTAGAACTGGATCAAAATGTATTTGGGATGTCTAGCTGGGTGACGGAAATGTTCTGAAGTGAATGGAAAATATGGGGTCTGCGAAGAGGGGCAAAATGGTACTATGGAGAAGCCTCCTCCTTGTGAGAGCTTCTGTGCCAGATTGGCCATTAAATATCAACTTCTCTTTTACCTTCACAAGCAGGCCCGAAAGTAGAATAGCTTTGAGTTATGGACTCTTTGGCACGAGGAAAAGGGCACAAGTAATTCCTGTTGGCGTATGCATGCAACATAATAAACTTTAGTTGCATATAAAATGTATCCATTTTAATTAAGTTTCACTTTTTTTTATAGATAATCGCAAATGTAGTTGACTGTTCCCTTCATTGATGGGCAAGAGGCGTCACATACAAATCTAAATGAGTATTAAGAGGAAATCTTGTTTTCTGGCAAAACTCACAGAACTGAAACCATAGGTTGACAATTAAATAGACGATTTTGTAGATGGGAGGACAAATGTAGTGTTTACGGAGAGAAGCTGTTCCCGCGCACTGTAATCCAATGACAGGCTAACCACACAGGAAGCAGCTGCCGCACGTGCACTTCTCTGAGACAACAATATGGGCCCTAACCTGCAGGTGCAACCTCGGAACAGCAACCAAAGATGGCACTGGGAGCGCACGTGCAAGCTTTCATCCATTTATCTATATTTAGCCCTTGCAGTGTTTGTCAAAACACACGGATATCATTCGAACAATTTCACATCACACGGATTCACTGCAAATGTGGAATTTAAAGGAAATTGTTCTGTAAATAAATTGTGCTAAATCATGGCAGATGTGCGGAGTAACAAAATATAATGCACAATTCTAGTACATATTCCCATTGAAAAATAACATGCTCTAAAACTTCTGTGGGGTTAACTTTTATACAAGGGTTCAAAGTGTATGGATAGAGTGCTTTGTATTTCACTGTGTGTTTCTACTGCCAAAACTGCCTCCCCTTCTCACAGGCCAATAGCCCCAATTGCTCTACATTTATTTAATGCGAGAGCCGTGACCACGTCACATTCAATGTTCCTGCCACTGAATAACTTACCTATTGTAATGCGACCTATTAGGCCCTGATGTTGAGTTTGTCGAAGGTTTCAGACTACTGCGCAAAGCGGCGATCCGCAGGCGCCAGGATTCCGAGCTGGGTGATATGTAAGTAAAGGGAGACGAGTAAATACTTCACCCTTAATTACATTTCGTCAGGTCAAACCCTCTGAAATTTAAGAGGGGAAAATAAAAAGAGACATGCAGATTTCGGTGCAGGAAGCACGAAAATCCCCATTCCACAAACACTTTGTAATGGGTGCTATTTATAATTCTGAATGATTTCCAAATCCAGGGGTACTGAACTTTATCAGGTGCAATAAACTGCACCTTCAAACTGACAACATCAGAATCAGGACCCAAGCACCTTGTGTTGTACATGAGCACTGTATGATAATTTCTGGAAATTGAGAATTCTTACCACGTGAGGGAAATGTACTCTTTGTAGTTATTGTTAAGCGTGTCTGTGTGATTTATTTTTTATAATCGAAATAGAACGCAGTTGATCTAATGTGCTGAAAAAAAGTGTTGGATTTGTACTGGAAGTATAGCAAACAATTATAAAACTAAAGGGCCTTAATGAGTGAAATTTGTCTTCGGTGACATAGATACAATGGTAACCATCAGGCCATCTTGAGTGTGCCACTCATAGGAATACCAATAATCATGAGAAATATATAAGCTGACCTAGTTTACAGGATAATTTCTAGTAATAAATCCCATTATTAGCAGCAATCAGTGCTAAGCAGAGAATATACAAATAAAGTTCATAAAAATCTTCACTGCACCAGTCATTAAGAATTCGTTTTTTTCTGCACCACTGTCAATTATACTCGTTATTCTCTCTGATTTTAGGGGTCAGATGTGTCTCCTCTCTCCCCTTTGTGTCTCAAACACTTTTTCTTTTTCTCATGACTTAAGAGTCTACCGACTATTATAATTACACTGCTAAATCCGGAGCTGGGCTGTGGAAATCTTTATGTGTTGCAATTACAAGTATTGAATTTGCAGGCTCGTATCCCTGCATGGATCTGTCTGTGTCTATGCCATTCTCTCTCCCTCCTTCCCCCACCGTGTCTCTTTCTATCTTTCTTTTCCTCCCTCACTGTCTCTTTCCTCTCTTTGTCTGTGCAGTAGAAGGTTTTCTGGCCATTCCACATCCCCTGCAACTCCCCACCACCAGACGTTTTTCTATTTCCATTCATCATACCTCAAATTGGTAGGGCTACAGCTCCCGGGACAGCTAATTACGGCATGCAAGTAGGGGTGGTTAACTATACTGCTCAACACCCTTCACACTCCAGCACTCCAAACTAGGAGCTCAGTGGGCCACATATGGGCAGAGCACTTGGCCACAGCCCAGAGGACACGAGAGTTATACAGGCCATGAGGGAATTCAAGGACTTGCTGGCGGGCACACACATTTCTCTCTACAGTGGACCCCTTGTGGTGGCCTTGGCAGACATTGAGGCCCCTGGGGCTCCCAGTATTGCACCATACACTTGGCCCGGGCCCAGTTACTGGCCCAGACAGTGGCCAACATAGGACTGTGCAGGGAAGCACGGTGGGCTTAGGAACAAAAGAACAGGGTACACCCTCAGCTAAAGCCACGGCTGTCAGCACAGAGGGCACGTGGGAGACACAGGTGAGGCAGGGCAGGTACAGCCAGGGCAAGGATTGGACAGTAAACACAGCCAGGAGACCACAGCTGCTAAACAGCAGCAGGAGCCCAATAAGAATAGCCACACAACAGGGACCCATAGCAACCAGATAGCAATAGCGGACCCAAAAGCAGCTTGTTAGGCCAGTACATCCAAGGGTGCAGCAAATAGATAGCTAGCAAGCGAATACATTAGGCCATCAGTAGGGGCTTTGTCCGTAACTGGACGCGAGATGGGACTAGCAAGCCATGATCTCTTAGCTTTAAAGGAAAGGATCTGGTGAAAAGAGTTAATTGACATATTTTATATTTTCTCTGCTACAAGCTAAGCATACCAGTCTAGACTTACTCAATCAATAAAGGAAAGATGAGGATAGGAGAGAGACTCAATCCCAGAATCGAGAGGTCCATAGACAACTGTCCGCATGCGTTCTGTACACTGGCATGCGTGTTTGTGGAGAAGTTCCCCCACAGAGCAGCGTCCCATTTTCTGTATGAGCAGAAGGTTCAACAGGTGCAGTACAAGTGTCAGGACGAGGCCTCGTTAAGATATGACATGGCCTATCACAGATTGGGTAATTTCCTTTTTAGGTCGAGCATTCGAGACCTCTTGAATATACTTTAGTATATAGTTATATGTGTATGCACTTTGTGGGCTCTGGAGATCAGTCCTAGGACTTGTCTGCTTCTGCTTAGGGACTTTGTGTTTACTGTTCACCTGTCTGTATTTAACTGTGTTGATAGAAAACGACCAATAGAGGTCAGTAAAATTCCAGAATTGCTTTATGCTTGTTCAACTGCCTCTATTTAACTTTCTTGATAGAAAACGATCAGCAGAGGTCAGTAAAATACCAGAATCACTTTAGCATTCTCTAGATTCCAGTCCATAGAAATTGTCTTCCACGAGCATCCTTAGACAATAATATTTTTGACAAATCTTGTATTTTCAGTGATATTACTACCGAAGACCGTGATTTTATATTGAAAACAGAGCTTTGGACTTTACCATTTCCCACTGAAAGGCAATATTTCTCTCCATGTGGTCCCATACCTGGTGTTAGACCTGGCATCATTGGCATGAGTCTCTCCTCCATTTTTTGTCTGTTTGCCTCTTCTCTTTACGATGTTTTGCTGGAATATTGCTTTGGGCACTGTGCCACTGCTGATCAGTGCCACAGTGCGAGTGCTCCCTATGTTAAATTGATACATTAATTAGATTCCATGTTTGGCTTATTTGGTTTACTGTCAGGCCCTAGTATAGTGCACCAGGAGTGCCAGGGCTTGTAAATACAAATGCTGCTGGTGGGCTTGCAGAACTGGTTGTGCCACCCACGGAAGCGGCCTAGAAAATTATGTCTAAGGTCTGCCATTGCAGAACCTGCGTGCAGTCTGGTACTGCCATGCTGACTGCGCAAGTACACCTTCTTGCAAGTCCCTAAAACCTTCCCTTAACTTCATGTTAGTCACCCCTATGGTAGGCCCAAGGTCAGGGTGCATTGTAAGCATAAGGTAGGACAAGCCCTGATGTGTGTGGCATGTCCTAATAGTGAATTACAGCCATTTTCGTTTTTCACTATTGTAAGGCTACCTGCTCTCCTTAGGCCAGACTGGGCTGCTGGAATTATTACACTATATAATCCTAACGGACTCAGAGAGCATGGTGGAAAGTCGAGTTTAGTATCCCTGAACTCAGAATTTAATAACACATCCTTTAGGATGGATGGTTTTTAGATTCTGAGTTTGAAACTAGCACTTTTAGAAAGTGACTAGTTTCTTGTCTCACTGTCTACCGGTCTCTGCTGGTTTTTGTGTGTGTGACAGGAGCTGGGTGGCTCCAGAGGTCTGAATGAGTCAGTGTGGGGTGAATGAGGCATTTGCGTTTAGAGTGGGGGAAGAGTAGTTCCTGATAGCCTGCCCTGCCTGACACAATACTGGCTTCACCTCCTGCCGGGCGACTGATGGCCCTGCCCCTGCCAGTGACAATGCTGGCTCCACCTCCTGCTGGGCGGCTGAAGACTCTGCCCTGCACAGTGAATAGGCCAGGTGCCTCGGCCTGGCAACACCCACAACAAACCCAGGATGGGGGAAATTCCCCTGCATGGACAAAGGGATCAAAGCAGAAAAGGGGTATAAGAGAAGGACCCCTGAACCAAAGAATTTAGATCACTTCTGACAAGGAAACCTCTACCAAGGACAAGAAGCCTGCTGATCCAAGGACTTGCCTACCCCTTCTGCCAGAGTGCTGTTTGCTGGGGGGAATCCTGCAGTTGCTTCTTTATTTTTGCCACGGAACAAGGAGAAAGGAACTGAGTGTGTACTCTCAAGCTTTGCCAAGAAAATCTCCAAGGGCTGGAAGAGTGCCAGCCTCCTGTTGAAGTCACAGGGCTAAAGGACTTCATCATCTGCTAAAGTTGCCTGCTGCTGGAACTTGGGAGTCCAGCGCATCTGAAAGAAACCAGCAATCTCGACGTCGTCGGACGCCGCCGAATCCAGCTCGACATCGTGAGTAACGGCTCCAGTGTCCCGCACCTTCGACGCCGGCCCCGATCGACGCCAGTAGCGATGCCGCTGCTGATCGCCTCGACGCCGCAGCCCTTCTCGACGCCGTGAGCACTGCTCACTCTTGCAACAACGACATCGACGACGACGCCGTATCCTGCTTCGCCACAGTGAGCGCTGCTCCAGCTTGACACCTGTCCACGCCGCTGCAGATCGCCCCGACTCCGAGGCCTGATCGACGCCGACGACTCGACGCCGTAGATAATCGTTTGCTTCATTTTCCAAGGTACTGTGTTTGGGGGGTCTGTTTCGACTCCGGGCTCGACGTAGCGCTCCTCGCAGGCGACGCCGAACCTTTGGAATAGCTTTGCCTCGACGTCGTGTGACTCCTGTGGGGGTTACATTGTTGCCAAGACCTGTGTTTTAAAGAAGAAGAGTTACCTTTGTTGCTAAAGAACTGTTTACTAAGAAGAGACTTTACCTGAACTAATATTTTTCCTTCCAAAGAGTATTTATTGAGATTGTGGTATATTTTTGTCGTTATTTGGTCTTGTGCTAAGCCTTATATAAACATCCTTATTTTTATAATACCTTCTGTGTTGTGTCCATTTGTGGTGTATTCACTTTATTACTGTATGTGGTCATAAATGCTTAACACACTGCCTCTGAGATAAGCCTGTCTGCTCTGCCAAGCTACCAAGGGGGTCAGCGGGGGTTATCTGATGAGTGATCCCCTTGCCCTGACTAGAGGAGGTGGGTCCCTATTTGTCAGAAGTGTATACCTCTGCCAACTAGAGACCAGCCGATTCTAACACCTGGTGTGTCACACAGTTTGATGCTTACTTTCCCTCCATGTTAGAGAACAGTAGATGTTTCAGCAGCCAGGCTAATGTGCCGCATAGCTAAATGCATATAAGGTCCCAAAGGCAAGACCATTTGCATTGCTAATGCTTGTTTTACCTACTGGCCTACTGGTATTTTGCAAACTCTGTCGGACTTAAAAGGTTAAATATGCTGGGGGCCTATGTCGGCAGTCATATATTATATATTCAAATAACTTTATTTCGATTCCACAAAGGAGTCATAAAAGTATACATCATATAAAAAACAAATTGCAAAATAAGAAACCACGGTACATATTTACATATTTCTGGATTTCAATACATTCAGTATCGGTTTCTAATAACAAGAGCTGATCTAATAAAACTAAGTACAGCGTTACAAATGTTTGGGGTTGACAAAGATAATAAATATTCATATCCCTCTTTGTAATAACATGAACCAAAGGACAGTAGTAATGGTCTAATAAAGGTGTTTCTTGGGACCTTGTACAAAGCACAAAAAAGAATACGGTGCAGAGTATTTTGCGAAACCTTATCATTACAGGGGCAAAAAGGTAGTTTCTCACACCACCCACCTTGCTTTGGAAAGGCAAAAAGGAAGTGTAGAGTACTAAGGCGAAACCTTGTCAAATAGAAACGCCATTGCGTGTTGATGATATATGATAGATAAAAAGGTCGCACCAGTTTGCCCCTGACACGTAGTGCATGTTCACTATTCCTTAAGGTACCCAATTTAGAACCATAGGCATTTTTAATAATTAACTTAGCATCCTTATTGATCATGACAGGGTTTATAAACATGTTACCTAATCCAATCTTATGAAGGGTATCCCTAACATATCGGAGCCATGGAATCTCCCTGTAATGCTCAAGTTTAAGGCAATCTTGTAAGATATCTTTTGTCAATTTCAATTCCTCAGATTGCCAAACTTTAGACCATAGTAGTAATGGAGCTACATGTATGATGTCACTCGCAAACTCCATACCAACCTCCCCATGGCAGAAACTGTTTGACGTACCCGATGGGACAGATAGGAGACGTTTTATAAATTTATTCTCCATAATCTGCAACTTTTCACAATTTTGTGACCCTCAGACTCCAGCGCCAAAAGTCATAACAGAGACACACTTAGCTTTATACAAGGATATTATTTCTGCTATTCGCCGTTGTCCAAGTTTGCTGGCAAAACGAAAAAGAGCTTCAATTGATTGTGTAACCTTTTGGACCCGAACTAATATCAAAGGTTCCCAATTCAATTTTTTGTTAAAAAGGTTACCCAAATAATTAAAGTTATCAGCTTTCTCTATAATTGAATCCCTCACCATATACCTGCGGGTTTTAGCACTTTTCGGACCGCAAGTCATGGCAAATGATTTAGTGAAATTGACCCCAAGATCTAAATTTCCCATAAACATGTCAAAGGCGTTCAGGCAAATCTGCATGCTATTGGAAGTAAGGGTCATTAAAACAGTGTTGTCTGCATATGACAACATTGGGATTCTTTTGCCATTGATCTGTGGAAAATCAGCACCGGTTTCTAACAGAAAACTTTCTAATCCATTAGTATAGACCAGAAATAAAAAGGGAGCTAAAATACAATCCTGACGGACACCTTCAGTAGATAATATAGGTCTAGTCTTCTCCCCACCAGGGCCATATCTAATTCTCACCATTGTGGCGGCGTGGAGCCTGCGAAGCAAGGTAACCAAAGGCTCCTCAAACCCCATAGACTCCATCATCCGCCATAGCTTACCCCTACATACAGTGTCAAAAGCACTGGACAAGTCCATGAATGCCAAGTGAATAGAGCTGTTCTTGGCACCCATGTACTTGCCCATAATTAGTGCTAAATTTAGGCACTGCTCGGTGGTTCCTTTCCCTCTTCTAAATCCATATTGGGAGTCCACAATAACCCCCACTGACTCCGCCCATGTTTCAAGGCGAGCCAATATCACCCTACCCATTAACTTGCATGACGCGTCTATTAGTGATATTGGCCTGTAGCAGCAAGGGTCAGACTTGTCACCCTTCTTAAAAATGGGTACCACCACTGCCTCTTTCCAAGAAATCGGAATGGGCCCCAACGTTATTGCCTTAAAAACATTCAAGAGTAATGGGGACCAAACCTCCAGATTTTGTTTAAAAAGATCCAAGGGTACTGCATCAGGACCTGGGGCCTTTAAAGCAGCCCCCTTGGTCAGGGCTATCTTTACCTCAGAAAGCGTTAATGAATCACTAAGTGATTTTGCTGACGCCATATTAAAATCGCCTGCTCCCGTGGTAGCAGTCAGCAGTACCTCATTTGGATACTGTACTGTGTATAGCTGAGTCTAGGTCCAGCAGGATAGGTTGTACATATCGAACCCTGTCTCCACATTACATTACCTTTTTAGATGGATGGACCGCCTAGTCCCTAGGTACGCTGCCATGCAGGTTTTATGTGTTTAAGCTTAGCCACTGTCTAATTAAGCAGGCCTTGCATTGTGTGTTATGGGGAATAGTGGAACCTGTATGATGCCTTGTATGAAATAATTTGGTTCAAAGCGTGCAGTGTTTTTTTTTTTTTTTTTTTTTTTTTTTTTTTTTAAAAACCTTTATTTGAGCAAGCAGAAATGTACAAGGATGGGCCTACAACCACACGGGCCAGCCGCTAAAAAGGAGGAGAGACATATCACATAAGCCCGCAGAGGTAACCGTCAATCAACAATGCAATACTCCACATTATATACAGGACCAAAACAGGTTTTATATATATGAAAGAACAAACATACAAAAAAGGCGAGAGTGTATCACTGAAGGTCAGCCCAAGGGACGCAAGGGGGGGATAGCAACGGAGATGAAATAATAATATCCTAAGCACTAAGGAGTATGGAGCGGGGGGGGGGAGGGGGGAGGGGGGCAGAGACCAGGAAGAAGAAGGGGGGAAGAGCCGGTGACACCAGCTCAGTCCCTATATGAAGATTCCGGGAACGCCAGCCTAGGGAGATGGAGTAATCTCGACAGTGTCAACAAGGGGAGGAGTACAAATGTCGCCACGGTATTCGTTCCATTGACCCCACACCTTCACCCATGCCCTGGGTCTACCCCTGGCCACATAAACAGTTTTCTCACGGAACATGGACCAATCCATATTATCCTCCCATTGCGAGAGGGCAGGGGGCCTGGAGGCCCCCCAGAGTTGCGCAATATCTCGCTTCGCGATCATATAGCCCAGGGTGGCCCATCTAGTCCGTGCCACCGAATAGTCCGTGGGCTCCCAAACATTCAAAAGACAGCGACGAGGTTCCGGTCGCAAGGATATCCCCGTCACCACAGTCATCAGATCAAGCACGGCCACCCAATAAGCAGCCACCATCGGGCACTCCCAAAGAATATGCAGGAAAGTAGCACGCATACCACATCCACGCTTACACAGACCATCGGAGGAAAAGCCCATCACCATCAGTCGCGGTCCCGTCACGTACACCCGATGAAGGATCTTCAATTGGACCAAACGGAGTCGAGCCGGTATAGCCACCTCCTTCGGAGAGGAGAGGGCCGATTGCCAATCCTCATCATCAAGTTCCAACCCATCTTCCATCCACTGTTCCCGAAGCCGGGCCAATAAGTCAGTCCGATTGTTAATCAACTTTTTATAAATCAGGGAGATAGTGCTATCAGGAAGATGTTCGTCAAGGATACGGTCTTCAAGTGGGGAAGAGTCAGGCGGAATCTCACCAGGAGCAAACACCGAAACCAAAGCGTGCCTGATCTGTAAATAACGAAAGAATTCCCGACTACTCAGGCCGTAGTCAGCCTGGAGGGCCTGAAACGGGCGCACCGAACCCTTAGAATATACATCCCCCACTTTAGAGATCCCAATCAAGTCCCAACGGTCGAAACCCTTGGAAGACCAAAGACCGCCCAGACGTTCTGAAGCATAAAGCGGCGTCGCCAACGTCAAGCGACCCTCCCAGCCCAGGCTCACATTCGCAGCACGCCACACAGTCAAAGCAGTCAAAGTAGGTCCCACAAGATGGCGCCCAGCGGAGCGAGAATAGAGCACTCTATTAAAGTCACCTCCCGGAAGCTGAAGTTTATCCATCTCAAACGCCGGATTACGACCCGGAGAGAACATAGCGTGATTAATAGCGGACAGATGGGAAGCCCAGTAGTATCTCTTAATGTCGGGGAGCGCCATGCCCCCATCGTACCACGGGATGGAAAGTTTAGCGAGAGCAATACGCGGTCGCCCATCCCAAATAAGTTGCCTCTGAAGGCTCTCAATCTCCCGAAAATAGGTCTTGGGGATAGGATCATAATAATTCTGGAGAGCGTAGAGAAACCGCGGTAGTGACATCATCTTAAACAGGGCCGCCCGACCCAGTGGAGACAGGGGAAGTTTGCGCCAGCGGGCAACGTCCAAACGGAGCCTAAGCAACGGGGGAAGGAGATTACGATCAAAACGAAGGGACGGATCCAAGGTAACGAACACCCCCAAGTATTTGAAACCATCCCGGACCACCTGGAGAGGAAGTCTACTTGGCAACGGAGGCAAGATACCAGACAAAACGTATACACAGGATTTAGACCAGTTGATGACGAGGCCTGAGTTAGCGCCAAAGGACGCAAGAACGTCAAATAAAACAGATAGAGACTTGCGAGGGGAAGTAAGATACAAGAGGATGTCGTCCGCATAAAGCGAGACGCGGTCTTCGAAGTCCGGGGCCCAACGAATACCTTTAAGGGACGGTTCCCAACGGAGCCAGGCCGCCAACGGTTCAAGAGCGAGCGCGAACAACAGAGGGGACAAGGGGCAGCCCTGACGGGTACCCCTGCCCAAGGAAAAGGGGGCCGACACTCTACCGTTCACTACAACTTGCGCCAGAGGTTCCGCGTACAACAGCCTAATCCAGCCAATAAACTCACACCCGAATCCGAATTTCTCAAGTGTCGCCCATAAATAGGGCCACTCCACAGTATCAAAGGCCATGGAGGCATCTAGGGACGCCAAAATGGCCGGTTCAGTCAAAAGCCCCGCCCTCGCCAGCGCGCCGTGAAGGCGACGCAAATTCAGAGCAGTGTTGCGATGCGGGATAAAGCCAGACTGATCCGGATGGACCAACTCTCCAAGAACCGAAAGGAGACGGGTCGCCAAAAGTTTAGCCAACACCTTAGGTTCAACGTTTAATAGGGATATGGGCCTATACGAGGAACAGAGGTCACGTGGTTTACCCTCTTTGGGAATGACGACGATTGTCGCCAGACGCTGATCATAGGGAAGCATGTTCCGCTCACGAGATTCTAGAAACATGGCGCGGAGATACGGCGCCACCTTATCGGGGCATAATTTGTACAACTCAATAGGCAAACCGTTCGGGCCCAGTGCTTTGCCCGAACGGAGCGATCGAACTGCATTGGCTATCTCATCATTCGTAAAAGGGGAGTCCAAAGCAATACGGTCCAAGTCGGTGACACAGGGCAAAGCGATATCACGCAGAAGAAGGCGGGAGTCGTCAACATCCCTCACAGACACGGGAGCATATACCACACGGAAATATTCCGCAAAACGATCAACAATGGCGGTCGGATCTATCACTTTCTCACCACTCGCAGACTGAATCACGGGCACCACACGATTAACCCTTTCTTTCTTGTCCAACCACGCTAGGAGTTTTCCCGCCTTGTCACCCACATCATACAATCTGCCCTGCTGCTCACGAAACATCACCTTTGCAGCGTCAGTGACCAGAGATTTATATGCAAACTGTTTGAGACCCAGGGCATGGAGTTTGTCAGGCGTGACACCAGATTCCAACTCGTCCTCCAAAGCAGAGATCTCCCCCTCAAGTTCCACCACCTCCTTCCTCCCTGCCCTCTTAGCTTCAACAATCAAGGAAAGGGCCTGTCCACGAATCACGGTTTTAAAAGCCTCCCACAGGGACACAGCCGAAGAGACCGACCCCTCGTTTTCCAGGAAATATGAATCCATGGACTTGAGCAAGAGGGTACGAGTCTCAGGGGAGGAAAGATACCAAGGGTTAATGGGAGCCACTCGGCCCGCCGCCTCTACCCCAACCTCAAAACGAAGCCAGAGCGGCGAGTGATCAGAAATACCCCTCGGCAAGTGTAAAATCTCACGAACCGCCGATGATTGGGCTGCGGGCATCAGGAAATAATCCAGCCGGGACAGACTGCCATGGGCCCCAGAATGGAAGGTGTATTGGAGTTGAGTAGGATGTAACAGCCGCCAGCAGTCCACAAGGCCAAAGGTATCTAAAAACCCACCCAACCACTGCTGAGCCTGCGGGGTATCTCTAGGGGGATGGCGATCGTGAAGGCCGGAAAGCACCGAATTAAAATCACCGGCAAGAAAGAGAGTGCTATCAGGGAGATCCAACAGAACACGGCCCAAGTCAGTAAAAGTAGAGGCCTGCAAACCCGGGGGAACATAAACATTGAAGAGAGATAGGGTGCGGCCTTCATATCTACCCACCAGGACAGTATATCTCCCACGGTCATCATGAATCACCTCATCAATAGCCAAGGGGAGGGAGGTTCGAACAAGAATACCCACACCCCTAGATCCGGAGGTAAACCCTGAGTGCGCCACAAGGCGGTAGCCCCATCTATTCATCGCATAACAAACATTACCAATCAAATGGGTTTCTTGCATGAAAACAATGTCCGGTGACAAACGTCGAATACATTTTAAGACCACACTGCGCTTAATACGATCACCCAGGCCATTAACGTTCCAGGAAAGAAATTTCAACCCTCTACCCCCCATCCCAACCACTCGAGCCAAGACCCCTCGTCCATGAGCTAGACATCAGAAACAGCAGCAAACACAGGAGCAAATCGCCTTGAAAACAACACACAGAAAAGAAAAAACTACCCAACCCCCCTCCCCCAAACTGAAGAGAAACACCCCCCACCCTGCACCCCTGCAAAAAGCTAAAGAGCCACCCCAACCTGCAGTGTGCCTGTCGCCCAAGAACCCCTATTCTACACAAAGACCCCGGAGGAGGAAAGGTCTCCGTTCCATCCACCCCCCGACCTCAGCAAGAACAAAAATAACAAACGAAAAGACAGAATGATCACAGTGTAGAGGGACGCCGGCCAACACCCCTGAGAATGTATTCAAAATAAGACATGAGAGCCGAACAGTTAGATCTCCACACCACCTTCGGCACCGCCAGGGTGAGCGGCGGAGTCCGTCTCAGGAGGACGGTCAGGCAATGAGTCCAGCCAGTCATTAACAGCATCTGGCCGATCAAAGAAAAGGGTACGTTCATTGTATTCAACCCGGAGTCTAGTGGGAAAGAGCATGGCGTAACGTAGGCCCCGATCCCGGAGACGTTTCTTGGCACCACGAAACTCCATACGTTGTCTCTGAACCTGTTGGGAAAAGTCCGGGTAAAAGTTCACCGTAGCGTTCTCAAAGGCCACCGGGCCCTTCACCCGCGAGGCCTGCAGGATAGCGTCCCGGTCTCTATAATGAAAAAGCTTCGCTACAATGGGTCTCGGTGGGGCTCCCGGCTTGACTTTGCCCCCTGGAACACGATGTGCACGTTCCACCGTGAAAAATTTTGTGAGACCAGAAGGGGCCAAATGGTTCAAGACCAGATCCTCAACCAGGAGATCCACCGAGTGGGGTTCAGGGTTTTCCGGTACACCAACCAGGCGGACATTGCAGCGACGCGCCCTATTTTCAAAGTCCTCCAGGCGACGGGTCATGAAGTCGTTCCCCCGACGGAGATTTCCAATCTCAGTTTGGAGCTCCGAGACGTCAGTCGTAAGGCTAGAGGATTTAATATCCAGTGATTGTACCCTCTCATTCGTCTTGCCGAGATCAGCACGAATCAGATTCACCTCAATAGCCACGGTGTCAAGTTTGTGGGCCAAGGCCTCGTACTGTAGGCCGATGGATTCTCTCACACCCGAGATGGCGCCCATGATATCCTGTAAGGAGGGCTCCGCCGATTCTTCCAAAATTCGTTCGGACGCAATATTAGAACCAGGCAGGGCAGCTCCGGGGGACCCCTTAGAATGGGTATAACGGTCCATGACATTCGATTGAACTGGAGCTCCGCGCAGAGGTGTTTTCGTCTTGCGCGTCTCTCTGTCCCCTCTGCCCGCCATTTTGAAGATGCGTCACAGGACGAGCCACCAGGTTCGACGGGCCCGACACCCAAAGTACAGGATCAGAAGTACATAAAAAGGGGGCACAACTCGGGTGGAGGTCGCCAAAGCAGCAAATAGGTCACATGAAAGCCCAACAGCCGATCTGCCTCCAAGTCTCAGTCGCAACACGACATCCACAGCCGTGGCCCAAGTCGGAACAGAATCGAAACCGAAACCTAGGAAGGGGGGACCCACAAGGCCAGATCTTCTGCCGTTGTTGTTCAATTGCAGGACGGCTACAGTACCGCACCCCGTCCCGGGCGCACCTCAAGGGCGGAGCCCAAAAGTTCAGAGCACCATAACTCAGGAATACGAGATCCAAATCGATTCCGGAAAAGTGCCAGGGTAATCAGCCAAGCGTCCCCTACACGAATTCTTGCAAGAAATCAGGATTCAGCCAGGATAAAATGTCGGGAGCGGCGAGGGTCCGGAGAGCGCTGTGCTCAAGCGGCCATCTCGGATGCCCGCCAAGCTCCTCCAAAGCGTGCAGTGTTTGTACTGAGACGTCTTGCTTTCTATGATACTTACGCATATCGATTGGATACTTTTAATATGTCTTTGTATTTGTACTTCTATGATCCTTGGTTGAAATAAAGTTTATGACTGACTGACAGAGATTAGGATCATCAGGATGTTACTGGCTTTACCCATCACATGATTGCTGCGAGAGAGGGGGTTAACTCACACAAACCTACGTTTCGGTCTTATGGAAACAGAAAGAAAGTGGAGTGGTACTACCAAGGAAGTAAGGGCAAGCCTTACTCAGGGGAGAGGTCAGTAAAATCCCAAACTACAACCTGCTGTAAATTTGAGAAGGGTGACTACATTGGGGATACGCCTGCAAATGTAGACATATCTGTAGAAGTTGTGGGGGTTCCCCCTCAATTAGTTACTGCATAAAGGAAAAGGGGACAATGCCAAGACAGATCCCCCACGAAGTAGTGAAAGGACCCCTTTTGGGAAAGGGTTAGTTACATTGGTGACAAAAATAACACTCACCCTCAAGTTAGGCACTTAATAAAAATACTCAATCTCTACCACAAAGAAGAAGATGCATGGTAACTCATGAAGGGCTTCTAAGACGGCCTTCCCATTCCCTACAATGGTTCGCAACCAGGGGGCCTCTGTAGCAATCTCAAGTTGATCTCAGAAAATATGGAGGTCTTAAATCATAAAGTAGACAAGGAGCAAGAGCTGGGCTGTGTGGCTGGCCCATTTTATGATCCACTGTTTGCGAACTTCATAGTCTCCCCACTAGTTGTTGTCCCCAAGAAAGAGACAGGCTAGCTTAGGCTCATACACCACCGTTCATACCCACAGGAAGGGTTAGTAAATGATGGACTGGACTAAGACCAGCATTCAGTATCATATGCTGTACTAGAAGAAGTAGTGGATATGCTGAGGGCTGGAGGGAAAGGATCCTTAATGGCCAAGGCTGACACTGAATCTACCTTCTGCCTCCTTTCAGTGCACCGAACAGTTATCACCTTCTAGGCTTTCAGCTGGATAGATGGTTCTACCCATGGGTTGTGCAATATCCTGTGCATACTTCGATGCTTTTAGTACCTTCTTAGAGTGGACACTCGGAGAGAGCTACCTGGAGGGGAGGAGGTCGCACTACCTCGACGACTTCCTCTTTGAAGGGGACAGGTTCACCACAATGCAGCTCTCTTCTGGGCCATTTCATTATCAGAGCAACTTCTTGGAGCACCATTAGCACGACAAGATGGAAGGCCCATCAATGCAATTGACATTCCTGGGTATTGAGCTAGACACGATGGAAGGCTTGTGTGTAGATTACCTGGTAAACATCTACGAAGGCTCCACTGGCTCCCCGTGGCTAAAAGAGTCACCTTCAAAATCCTCATCCACGCCTACAAATACCTGCAAAACACCGGACCCGAATACCTCAACAACAGAAGCAAATTCCACATACCCCAAGGAACGTCCGATCTTCAAACCTCGCCTGGCCAAAAACCTGTGCATCCACAGAGCCAGAGCAGGCGGAAGATCCTTCTCACACATCGCGGCCAATACATGGAACGAACTCCCGGCATACATCAGGCACGTCCCCTCCCTGAACACCTTCAGGAAGACTCTCAAGACCTGGCTCTTCAGCTGAACGGATCTGCTGACCTCCAACCCCCTCCCCCCCCCCCCCAGCACCCTCTGAGACCCTCACGGGTGAGTAGTGCACTTTACAAAATCCTGATTGATTGATTGACCTACCCAAAAGATTACAGACTTTAAACAGGCTATTGAAGGGCTAATAGCCAAGAAGAAAGTGACCCTAAGAAAGATTCAGCAGCTGCTGGCCAGGCTCAACTTTGCATATGCACCAGAAGAACCCTTGCTAAACGGCTGGTGTGGGTGACAAGAGGCCTCGCATAGAAGCACCATTGGGTCAGGTTAATAGTCGGGGTCAAACAAGACCTTCTACAGTAGCGAGCCTTTCTCACCAACTTCAATGGGATGCCAGGCTGGCATGAAACTTGGGTAAGAGCAGAGCAACTGAAGCTTTTTACCAATGCTGCTGGGGACAAGGGGTTTGGCACTACTCTGGGCACCGCCTGGTGTGCAGCTCAATGGCCAGGCAAGTGGCATGAGACAGGCCTGTCAAAAAAAATGTGCACTACTGGAGTTGTTCTCTGTTGTGGTAGCATTCTCACTATGGATTAAAAAAACGTCTAACAGGTGACGCTGTGGTCAGACAACCACAGGATGGTGCAATCACTAAACCTGAGCACAGCTAATTGCCCTAAGGTCTTGGGTTTAATATGACACTTGGTGGGCTGCCAGCTGAGTGGAAACATAGCGATAAAAGCAGGACATGTGTCTGGATGCGATCATTCAATCGCAGATGCTCTGTCTCATTTTCTGTGGGCACGGTTCTGGCAGTTGGCACCTGGGGAAGAGCAGGAGATGACACTGTTTCCCGTCAGCCTATGGGGGGGGGGGTGGAACGGAACTAGCAGTCTTCGTTGATAAGGACCTCACACCCAAAATCACTGCCAAATAAGATAAGTGCTGGGTGCATTTCCAGAGGGTGAGGGGTGCCATCATCACACACAGGGAGTGCCACAATGGCAGGGTGGAGAGATGTATACACTGGGCATTCATCAGCAGTAAATCTAAAGCATGGGCTCAGACTCACCTAAGCGCTGTGGCTTATTTTTCCAAACTGTACAGAAGAGATGACTTGACCAACTCTTTCTACTGCCACACAGCAATGTGCATCCAGGGGAAACGTAAGGATCAAAGGCAGCCCATCGATTTCAAAAGACTGAGGGCACTGTTGCACACACTTCTGATATTTGCATTACATCTAGGGAAACGGGCCTAATCAAGCCTGCATTTTCTTTAGAATTTTGGGGCCTACAGAATTAGTGAACTGGTGGCTCCCTCCATGGGCAACCCAGGAAATATATGTCTGCGGCTAGAAGACTTATACGTGAGGGAGAGTCATATGGTGCAGAACCTGAGTCAGTCAAAGACCAACCAGGATGGAAAGGCCAAGCTCACTTGTCTGGATTGTCCTGCATATCCGGAGTGCTGCCCTGTCTGCCTGATGTGGGTTTACCTGTGGGACAGACTGCAAGGTGGCCCCCCATTGTTAATGCACCTCAATGAAACGTACCTCAGCAAGTTCCAGTTTATGGATATGATTCGTCAAGCATTAGGACAAGGGGGTTTTAAACTGGAGAGTTACCGGTCATATTCCTTCTGCATTGGTACACACACGACTGCAGCAGCCTGCAGCTTTGGGGTGGAAGGGTTCAAGCGGTTCGACAGGTGGAAATCTCGAGCCTTTATGGCCTATGTCTGACCAGAAAAGTACCTAATCTGTGCTATTTTTCTCATTGCAGAGGTCAGAGCCGGAACACGGACGGTCCGGATACTAGGCAACTCCTACATCGCAAGGGCCCAGCGTTGGGCCAGCGCATGGATGCGTTACAGAGGTAAATGGCTGTGCAACACAACGGTTGTGTGGATGGGCATGCGTTGTATGAATTGGATCCAACTACTGCCAAGAGTGCAGGAGATACTGCGAACACTGGGTAAACCCAATGTCACCGTGTTACACCTGGGCGGCAATGACTTCAAGGAGCTAGGGAGCCAGAAGCTTCTGGAGATGATGAAGGCAGATTTGGCAACCGTCTCAATCTCTCCTCCCCACCGATGTACTGTGGTCTGCGGTGAATGGAGAGGGGCTGTGAACCATAGTGTGGTTGAGAGATCCAGGAGGAAACAATATCCAGGTCCCGATATTGTGACAACGATAATCTGTACCAATCTGGTCACTATATCCAAAGTTAAGGATTTGTGTCATATCTTGTGAATCACAGATTACTGAAATGATTAGTTTGTCTATTGCACACCCTTGCGTAAATCAAAATCATGAATCAAAATATACTACTAAACAAAGATGCATGCAACCCTGTTGTGAGGCAGCCAGCCTGGTAATGAGATCAATTTCTGGTGGAAAACTACCAGTTTACCAGGTGCACAGCTAAAACTAGTGTATAGGCAATTCAAACTCTTTTCATAAGAATCATAAGCTTAATCAATCAAATTCAACTTGAATTTCAGTTACTTTACTCATTGAAGTTACAGTGAAATTGTTTTTGTATGTTCAATGTTGAATAACATAACATATATAATAATCAAAGCTTGACATTCAATGTTGAATTGTAAGGAAATACAAAATTCTTCAACATCAATGACTTGATAAACGGAGTTCAAATATTCACGACCTTGCCCAATGCATTTCGGGATTATGTACAATCCCTTCTTCAGGGGCCACTGTGAAAAACAAAAACAATTGTAACTGTGATAAATAATCATTCTTCTGAAGTATAATGTGTGAGCACCATCTTGCTACAAACAATGCATGTAAAAATGAATGAGACTAGAAATAGATATGCATTTCACTAATGGCATTACAAGAAGGAAATCACCCAGTGAAAATGAAAAACACTCAAGTGTCAATCGATCGAAGATTGTGCTCAAAACAGAAAAAAAGAAGTGATGAAGAAAAGAAAGGTTGAAGTAAGTGAAAGTTATTCTCATCACCAACTCAAATCTGGAATACTGTGCGCTGAAGAAAATGTTCAATAAATACTAAACTCAGAGTCACTAAAGACGGTTGTATGACATTACAACGCGGGCTTTTACCCCGCGTGCCATTACGAAGCTGTTTTTACAACGCAAATCGTTACAACGATTTGCGCTGTAAGCGCTGAATAGTGGAATAGTTTAATTTTCTATTCCAACTCCAGCCCACGTTACAGTAGGGAAGGTGTTGGAATAGAAAATTAAACTATTCATTTTCCAACAGCACCCTCCATGTAAAAACAGCGTCGTAATGGCAGCGCGTGGTAATGCCCGCGTTGTGACGGCTGCTCACCCTAAAGACTGCACTTACTCTGCGGCCGTGCTGGTCAAAGAAGAAATACGTATGCGAAACCGCTTCCTAAGATATATGGAACCAAGCCCCCTAAGGGAAACAACACAAGGTTGTGATTATGGTCCATCGAAAACACTGACATGTACTGCAAAGCGTTAATTCAATGTCAACTTACTCTGCAGAGGCAGCGCTAAAGCACGCTGTGGGAACGAGATATTTCACTGGCACTTTTAATCCTAGATGTGCAAAAAAAAATAAAAGCGTGTGCGTCAAAAACCAAGCCCGAGGCAATAAAAACCTAAGTAATCACCAAATTCATGTGAATGATTACCTTGTTAATACTCGATCTGCTACTTCACTAATTCCATGACGGAGACGTCAGTACACTCAGTAAAATGCCGGAAAGGCGAAAATGCACTAATGACTCTCTGTAAAATAATGACACCATATGTATCAGCGTGAACTATTAAGAATCGCCGATACTACTCGCGTGCAACTGCTGTAAAAACAAACTTACCTAACTGGTGATTCTCAGGAGCCTACTTGAATTCCACTTCTTGCTCCAACTTCCGCAAAATGAAATAAAAAATTCGGCAAAGCCTGTCCCTTCTAAACACGCCACCGCGGGAGACGTGTGGTGTTCATACTCATAGAAACAAGACTGGCTGAAACTGAAGCCGGGCGCCATGTTGGAGTGTGTAAACGAAATACGTGGATATAAACCTGACCCATATATACCGCTCCGTGTTGCAAGAACTAGGAGGGATGATGCTTATCATAAAAGTGTCTGTGACTAAATGGCAAAACGACAATTAACAAGCGCAGTAAGGTTGAAGCATGTTCACTGCAATGCACGGAGTGCAATGAAAATAGTAGAAATGGAAAAGACCATAAGTAGAATAGCGAAAAGAAGTACCAAAAAGAAAATACCTAAACGAATATGAAAATGTGAACGTTAACGGTGGAAGTGTGGCCACACCACAACTATATCTAAAAAAAAGAAAGAAATGAAGTGTATAACCAAAATATTGCCTTCAGAAATTACATATTTACAATCTATAAAATGAATGCAGAGCATAGAACACAGTTGCATATATTACAAGGCAACGACCTATCAAGCTATAATTAAAAACAGATGACATTCTGATCCACCACTGTAGCATATTGATACTTATAGAAAACACAACATTTCTATTCGGTCATTTAATCCACCTGGCATGAGTGTCTGTAGAAATGTTGTCCACCATACTTCCCTCTGGGCTATTGCCCTTTCATTGTCACACCCAGGCTTGAGTACTAATACTTCTAAAATTATGAATTTAAGTTGTGCAATGGTGTGATTGTGTTCTAACCAATGTTTAGCAAAATGTGACTTAATGCTCTTGTTTCGGATTGTGCTCTTGTGTTCCGTGATTCTCACTTTAATTTTCCGTGTAGTTTTCCCTACGTAAAGCAGCCCGCAGGGACACTTGATTGTGTAAATGAAATTTGCTGTGTTACAATCTCCGTTGTGCCTAAGTTTAGTCGGTTGACCTGTGTGAGGATGGTTAATGACATTGCCTGTCATTACATTATAGCAATTAACACAATTATGGCATTTGCGCATCCCTTGGAACTGTTGTGATGACGCTTGGTTGTAGTAAGCATTTCTTTTATGTTTTTGCTGCGTGTGTATGCAAACAACGGTTCGTCCGCAAACAAACCATTGAAGTCTGGCTCATGTTTGAGAAGTTCCCATCTCTTTTGGATGATCTTCAGTTTCAGCCAGTCTTGTTTCTATGAGTATGAACACCACGTGTCTCCCACGGTGGTGTGTTTAGAAGGGACAGGCTTCGCCGGATTTTTGCTTTCATTTTGCGGAAGTTGGAGCAAGAAGTGGAATTCGAGTAGGCTGCTGAGAATCACCAGTTAGGTGAGTTTGTTTCTACAGCGGTTGCACGCGAGTAGTATCGGCGATTCTAAATAGTTCACGTTGATACATATGGTGTCATTATTTTACAGAGAGTAATTTGTGCATTTTCACCTTTTTGGCATTTTACTGAGTGTACTGACGTCTCCTTCACGGAATTAGTGAAGTAGCAGATCGAGTATTAACAAGGTAATCATTCACATGAATTTGGTGATTACTTAGGTTTTCATTACATCGGGGCTTGGTTTTTGACGCACACGCTTTCATTCTTTTTTTCACATCTAGGATTAAAAGTGCCAGTGAAATATCTCGTTCCCACAGCGTGCTTTAGCGCTGCCTCTGCAGAGTAAGTTGACATTGAATTAACGCTTAGCAGTACATGTCAGTGTTTTCGATGGACCATAATAACAACCTTGTGTTGTTTCCCTTAGGGGGCTTGGTTCCATATATCTTAGGAAGCGGTTTCGCATACGTATTTCTTCTTTGACGAGCATGGCCGCAGAGTAAGTGCAGTCTTTAGTGACTCTGAGTTTAGTATTAATTGAACATTTTCTTCAGCGCGCAGTATTCCAGATTTGAGTTGGTGATGAGAATAACTTTCACTTACATCAACCTTTCTTTTCTTCATCACTTTTTTATTATGTTTTGAGCACAATCTTCGATCGATTGACACTGAGTGTTTATCATTTTCACTGGGTGATTTCCTTCTCGTATTGCCTTTAGTGAAATGCATATAAGGATCAATTTCTTGTCTCATTCATTTTTACATGCATTGTTTGAGGCATGATGGTGCTCACACATTATACTTCAGAAGAATGATTATTTATCATAGTTACAATTGTTTTTGTTTTTCACAGTGGCCCCTGAAGAAGGGATTGTACATAATCCCAAAATGCATTGAGCAAGGTCGTGAATATTTGAACTCTGTTTATCAAGTCATTGATGTTGAAGAATTGTGTATTTCCTTATAATTCAACATTGAATGTCAAGCTTTAATTATTATATATGTTATGTTATTCAACTTTGAACATACAAAAAAATTCACTGTAACTTCAATGAGTAAAGTAACTGAAATTCAAGTTGAATTTGATTGATTAAGCTTATGATTCTTATGAAAAGAATTTGAATTGCCAATACACTAGTTTTAGCTGTGCACCTGGTAAACTGGTGGTTTTCCACCAGATATTGATTTAATCACAGATTACTACATGTGCCTGTAAGACAGCTTTGAGATTGAGAAGCACAACTATTGTATTAGGCACTGTATAAAATGGGTTATCCGTGTTTATGTCAGCAGTACATCTAAGAACAGTCTGAAAACGAAAAAATTGTTTTGTATTTTCCAGCACTATACTGCTGTATCGTCTGAAATACCTTGGTGCTTGCTTGCTACTCTGCAGGACAGCTGCAGCCCTCTGAAACCATTTATTCATTTATTTCCACAACTTGAAAAGTCCTCAAACCCCTCACTAGAAAGCGCCATTTTGTCTTTCATGTAACACATCATTAGTTCCTTGTTCTGAAGCCTTTGACACAAACGTTTTAGCAGCCCAAAGAAATCCGGCAGCAAATGTAGGAGTTTAACAAACTTGAGCTACTTGGAGTCCTTCAGAGTTCCTTTTTCTTGGATGAATCCCTTGATCTTACAATTGCATCTTCTTCAAAATGCGTCACAGCAGTTTTTCATTTTATAGCTTTTACTTTGCTTCACTACCAAGGCAGCGAACATCATTAAACATTCTTTGTTATTCTGATACAGTGGTAACAGTGCCTTAGAGCTAATACAGAGATTTGACTCAGCCATGGTAGAAAGAGAGCATACTTAAAATAACTTTGCACCCGTTACAAGTGGAACGGTAATTTCGCTTTAGGCAGGAAAATCCTGTTTTCGAACAAAACAGAATTGTAGGCGGACCAGTTTTTTCATTAAAAAAAAATACTATATGTGCGGAAAATATGTGTATAAATCAGCAAAGTAACATCAAATTCTACATGTTATTCCCCATTTCAGAAGCCACAACTCGTAATGTAGCAGAAAAAGCTTGGCCCTGCCACTTGGTATTAGTAAATATAACTGTGGGCCATATGTAATGAGCCTGTTTAAGGCAAACTAGCAGTTCATTGATTTGCAGAGATTTAACAAGCAAGCTTAAAATGGGTTGGTACCGTTAATGTTAAAAAATTAAGGGCATGCGTTTTTCATTTGAGCTGCCAATCCAGACTTGTGAACGGTCATACTGGTCGAAATGCTAGAAAACAAAGTTTGCAGTCTTTATTTTAAGGTGTCTAAAAATGTTTAATAAATAAATGAGGAGAATTATCTTTTATTTTCAAAAAGGTTTTTGAAAAATTACATACACCACATGAACCACATGATATATTTATTGTGTATGTTATACTATGAGTATCGTTAACGGTCTTATTATGGATTTATATTGGTGATTTAGAAAAAGAGACCGTAAACATCTTGTGTAGCTTAGATGTTCAGCATAGTCTCTATGTTCATTTCAATATGAGTCCTCGGTTATGTTGGACTTGGTCATACGTGTTCAGTAATTCTGGATTTATGAGAGTACATTTGATTTCGCTTTTTTCTTATTTCTATGCGTTCAAGGTAGCCAGTAACCCCTCTTATTGTACAGAATACAACTATAAGTTGTGCATGCGGTGGTAATGTGGAATGTGGAAACATTTTCTGCACTTTAAATTTTGCCAACTTAAAATAATGGCTGTAGTTTTCACTTATAAATATGGCACTGTGTCCAGAAAATTAAACTGAAGAGTTAGTTTTGTTTATATGGATTCCATAAAACTCGTCATTTAAATGTTCTCTTATTTCTAAGTGTCATATTTGCAAACACCAATCTTCTTGCTCCCAGTGGCCTGTAGACATGGTGTCATAATTATAACAGGAAAATACATTTGTTTAAATGGGAAACATTTTAAGTGAATAAACATGATTTATAAAACATTAAGACGTAGTTGGTCTAATTGAAAGTGAAGAAAGACACATTACATAGCAAGTCAGAAGGAGCACGCCAACACCTCCTTAACCATACATATGAATATATGATTCACAAGGTATCCTTTCTCCATCTGTTGAACAGAACCTCAGTATATAACCTTGAGAACCCATATATACATACTAGGCACAGGTTTGCATCAACCCATACCCACACAGAAAACATTAGCAACATAATGAAAATTGTTTCTTCATGAATGACCAGTACCTAAAATAACAAGGAGAATCATAACAATTGATAATTTTACTAAATATCAGCAGAACAGCATCACATTGAATGTGAAACAAATGCATAAATACATGTAATGAAATGCAGTATTTGTGTTGTTTGTCTATCTTGTTTTTCTTTCTTTCCCAATTATAGGCAAAGTATGTACCTATAACACACTTCAGATCTTGAGCAACTGAGCTCACTGATGAAGAGGGGTAAGTGAATCCACTTACTCACCCAGAGCGACTTGAAAGGTAGTCACCCTCACTTTGGTCCTTAAGAAGGCCCACTGACCCATTTGGGCAAACAAGGGCCGAAACGTGTCGACCTATCAAAACCTAACACCAAGTGCGGTGGATCATGAACACATCCACTTTAGCACCACCTACAATTTTTTTAACATTGCCCCTTTCATATCAAATAAAAGACCAAACAAGAGAAGGTAGGTAATTTTAAACTCAGCCATTTTGGCACTATGCACATTTTAATCACACGTGTCTTGAAACCAGATGGTTTCCCTCCACCTCCAGGTGAAGGAATGTAGATCACTTGGAGAACTAAAAACTCAAGTGATAAAGACCCAATGACGATACTATTCAACTAACAGACAGAGCGGAGACTCCACATATACTGCACCCTGAGTTAGTGTGAATGAGGGTCTCCAGAACAAAGATCGTAAGACCCTGAAAAGTAAGTGTGAGGAAGTATCGGGGAATACATGCTGGATTCCTTAAAGCCCAGACGAAAATGAAGACGGAGACTTCCATCAGTCGGCTTGTTCCATAACTAAACCTCTTTTCCCCGCCCCACAGCACACAACGCCTGACCAGGGGGCGGTCATTCCAGAAGGCGGACCGTGGCAAACGGCCCAATCAGGAACGTCACGGGAAGGTCAGGAGGGGCAGAAAAAGCAGGAAGAAGACGCAGTAGGCGCGCTCGCTGGTCCTGGGACTACAACGTCGGGAGAAGACGCCGAACCTACAACGGACCCCTTCAGCGTCGCCGAGAAGCAAGACCACGGACGACAACGACGAAGAAAAAGAGAAGGCTGCCGCGGACGAACTCGAGGATCCGGGAGTCTGGACTGAAGACTGGTGGAACCCGGGGGACACGCACGAGCCGCACAACTCAGGAGAGTTGTGGCAAACAGCGGTACGTGAACGTTACCTCGGGTTACAAGGGAGGGAGTAAAAGGGTGGGAGAGTGGGCGGCTGGGAGGTGGGTGGTGGAACGGGTCACTGGGCACTGAACGGATGCTGCTTTAGGTGCTCTCCCTTCAGCTTGCACAAAACACCGACCCAACTTAATTGCCAAAGTACTCTAGTAACCCCGTATTATTTCCCACCCTACCTCCTTCACGTGGACAAACCTTTCCCTTCACTGCACGGTGTGGTGACAGATAGTCAACTCCATAGTTAGGGAAAACTATATAGTAACTGCTGTTCTCTCTTCTTTTGAGCTCTCCGGTACCCCGTGGACATACCACTAGGGACAGAAGAATAGAAGACCGGACCCTACAACAGAGGACAGCAGAAAAGAACCTTGAAGCACTTTTCCTTACCTGTTTTTTGGCCAATCCTGACAATTTTTTCAAATTCCTTCTCCCCAACCACTGTCATTTTTCCTTAATAAATCTACAATATTGACCCTATACCGCCTCCTCGCTTCTGTTTCCGACCTTCCTTCCGACAGTAAGACATGTGAGTCATTCTACTCTGATTATGATCATAACCCTGTGGAAGCCGAATGAATCTCCACTTCTCTCTCCCTCTTTGGATTATATGCATTAGATGTGGTAACCAAACTTCTCAATCTCCTGTTTCCTGTGTATGATGCTGGCACTCCTATTTGTATCAGCCTGGTAACTGGATCAGGGAACATGCACAACATTTCTAAGGGTCTAGACAAATGTGCAGCTCTGGACTAGAATGAACTGCCACTGTCTAATCACAATGGTATCAAAAAACTCCTTATAATGGAACATTTAATTTAGCCTCGGAAACCAAAGAACAGGATATCTAGTGACCGCACACAGCAGACGATGTAAGGTCTGTCTTCAGAGACACTTCAGATTCAGATCCCACTCTTTATTGGCAATAACTTGTGGCTTAAACGTACCCCTCCCTCTGTTTATCTATTAACTATTCTCTCTGTTAGTTTGTCAACAATATTCTCATCAACATCTTGAGTAACAACAGATTGACTGAAGACTCCGACATATGTTATACCTGTCTGCATGCCTTGGAAAGGGTACCATTAAAGACAAGTGTTCTCAAGTGGCAGTAAGTCAACATGTCAGCACTATTGGAATAATGATTAATAAATAAAGATGCATTACTACTGGCACACTAAAATCCTTGTGCAACTCCCCACTGTAATTAGCTGCCCCAGTGGTTTAGTATGGCTGAAATGCAAGCATAGATAATGGGCACACCATTCCCTGGTTTGGAAGTAAAACCATCTACAATTGGGGAGCTATTGGCCCCTCATCATAGTGGGGTCTAGTCCCGCTGGGACAGCATTCACATATGATAGCTATGCTCTTGTGCTGCACCAAGCAAGATTTGATTGACACTCTCTTGCACAGTGGATGAATAAAATATTGGCTGTAGAATATCGAATTACAGGAATATTGTAGCCAAAATATTGAGGGCCAAAATATTGACAACTTAGTATATATCAGTAACTATAGATTTACTATACTTGACCACACACAAACACCTCAAATATGTATATAAGAGTATGTAAGGCGTGCCAGCATGGCAGTAATCGGACCACATACAAAACCCGTTCAGTGACAAGGGGAATCTTATAACTATGTCCCTCAACTGCAAAACAGACTATGCCATCTATGTGCTGGAGTGCCCTTGTGGGATTCACTACGTTGGTAGCACGATATTACAAGCACACAAGAGGGTACTCCAGGATCTAAGGGAGATACAAAAATTAAGATCAGGCATATCCAGTAGCCCGGCATTTCAGTGAATTACATGAAGCAAATCGCAGTGGTCTGAGAAATTTCCTGATAGATGCGGTCACTCCTAATAAAAGAGAGGGTGACAAAGAAAGAATGCTCAGACTTCTAGAGGCTAATTACATCATCAACCTCGATACAAAAAACCCAAGAGGAACTGTATACTTGTTTATAATTAAACTGCGAGAAATGAACACGTTAAAGTCACAATTTAATAGGCTATCCACAAACTGCTAATTAGTGTCTATGATTTGTCTGCCATTCTACATAGTAATCTATACACTCTGGCTGCCGCAGTTTACACAAGTTTTTAACACATAGGGTGAATTAGTATTTTTGTATAGGGTTTTTAACACATTTTTTAATATTAAATTAACAGTTTTGCACAGCACTTGCACTTTAAAATTTACAAGTTTACATGGAACTAAAAGAGAATCAAAAGAGATCTGTACTGTATTTGCGGAATTTGCACTTTGTTGAAGGACTGTGTATTCTAATTTAGGTATTTATACCGAAATGTTTTACATTAATGTTTTTATGTAATATAGAAATTGTGCCTTTTAACAACAAATCATATGATATTTTAGCAAATGACGTTACAGATTGAATGAAACTGTTTGATATAATAATTTTTTGATCAATGTTCGGGAATTTTACGCATAATCAATTGAGCTAAGGTATTTTACCGGAAGAGTTACTTTTATCAAAAGAAATGTTTTGCCAGTAATTTTCCTATTCCTTTTAAACTTGAATAGTTCTTTTGTTTCGATGGTTCTTAAATTCAGGCACTTTAAAAATACTGGTTGAGTAATACAAAAAAGAAAAAAAGAGGAGAAAAAATGGTATAAAAAAACTGCTCACCTGACAGAGCGTGTCATGTGATCAAGTCCCGTGGCGGGCTGAAACACGTCATGGCTGTAGAGGTCTTCGAGCAATAAAATATTGATTTGCTGCACAACGCTGTGGTCTGTGCTCCGTTCGTTTGTTGGAAGGCATTTGGTGACAGAGTAGTACGCTGATATATATATATAAAGCTTTCCGTAGCTCAGCTTCAGTAGCTCAATCTGCCCCACTCCTCAGCAAACAAGGACACGGACCAGGTAATCGATGCTGAATTATTTTATTTTGTGCTGTTCTGCCGCCATAATGTTTCGGCTCCTGAGAGCCTTGATCACATGACAACGTGAGCAAATGAAACCACAGCATTTAAAGTGACTGTGCATAGGATAGATACAATCATGTGATACACTAAATAGTAGACAATGAAGACATACTACAAGTCGCTCCATGGCAGTAAAAAATGGTCATACAAAACAGTGTAAATGTACATGTAGCCACCGGTGGGGAATTGAAACATACAGTACTGAGATTGCCTTGACTAATGTGCAAAAATCGCTAAATGTGTGCAATAATGCGCATATGTGCAAAACATTGCTACATACATTATGTTTCCAGAGGAGGTTTGTTGAATGCATGGTTAAATCCACATAGTTAGATACGTCTCCTAGTGAAGATAAATATTGGTGCCTATTTGAACTCAACATATATCCTCGGTTAAATCCATAACCCAAGTCTATGGCAGGCTAAAACCCAGGAGTGAAATCCATACGCCCAAGTTTTATATCTGGTTCGCATCTCTCAGTATAGTATTGATACAGTTACCCCTGGTACCAATAACTGCCAACAGCGGATCACCATATTATTTATTCAACATTGTGAGTTGCCCTAATTCAATATAGGACATCAATGGTAAATCATAGGATAAATCCCTACAGTGTAGTATGTTGCCGTCTGCCAAATTCATATATATAATCTCGCCGATCTTTATCCTAAAAAGAATGTGCAAAAAAGTGCTAGTGTTAAAGTGCAAAATGTTACATTAAAATCAGCTATGTAGATACGGAGAACCAAAGACTTCTCATTGGGATGGACTGAGTCCAGTCACACCCTTCTGTTGGCAGATGAAAATAGCTCCTACAGCTCTAGAGATCCTAATTGCACACAATGTCCCATACACAGTAAAAGATCAATGCTAATATTATTTAAAATTAATTGATGTACAGAAACAGCTTAGGAGTTTAAAAGCTCAAAAACTCAAAAGAGACATAGTTTCAATACACGATAACGGGAGACATGGAGGCTGATTCTGTCCTACAGCTATCAGATTCCCACAATTGGGAAGACCAGAATAAGGGGCTAAATCTACTAACTTGTAAGGGGGACTACTCTAGAAACTGCATTATTTGATATAAATACAGAGTGAAACTTTGCAAAAAAAATATTTTATACTTTAAGACAATAAATAATTATCAAACTGTTAAGACCACCTTCTGATCTCTCCTGCTAAGATAAAAAGTCCCTGTGATTCTAAACAAGAGGAATCCAACCTGATATATATATTTCTCCACTCGCCCAAACCGTCCGGTCGGCATATAGAAGGATACACATATATAAAATCAAGATGCATAGATGTGGAGTTCAGAACAGTAAATCTATACTTACGTATATTCACTCACCTCTTCAATTATTTGGTCGTCTATATTTTATCTAAAATGCTCTGGTGTGAGAAAATACCCCTTTTTGTGCAGTCACTCCCATATTTTGTTGAATTGTGTTGCTGTCTTTTTTTACTGTGCACCGGGAGATTGGATAGTGAGGCCCCAATGCATGTGCTCTGACACCTTATATATGGTAAAATTGTGTAATCCCTAATTGGCATATTTAACTCTCTATAAGGCTATAGTGTGTGGTTCAGAAACACACCCATGGCATGGAAAGCTAAACGTAACCTTTGGACTGCAACATGTATTGTGCCATCCAGTAGTGTGACAGGGAAAACCTGGCTTCGGGTGTACCATTGTAGCCTGACTGCTGCAGTTTAAGCTAGGGATAGGAGAAAAAGCGAAAGATTATGCTGGCAGAGTTCGCGAGTGTCACCCACTCCGTGTTCTGCTTGGAATGCCGAGTTTCTGCAGAAGCTCCCGGCACTAAAACTCAGCATGAGCAGCGCGACATTCTGAATTCTGCCCACTCGCAGAACTCCGTGTAATCTCGTAGTTTTAATGTAACTTTGCGGAATTCAGTGGAATGAAACTCGATCAGTTCCGCCCACCCCTATTTTAAACCTGCTGTCTGACCTGTCATAATTGCACTTTTTGACAGGGAAAAATCTCCCATTTTAATATTAAGATTTCACCCTTATATAAGCCTGGTATCCTACAAGGTAGGGTGCATTGTATTTGAAATTGATAATTACAGAACTGTAATGTCATTATGTCCTTTTGGCATATTCGACCCGCACACCTTCTCAGTAGTCCAAAAAGGCACTGAGGTGCCTGTCACATACAAACATTACTTTCTGATGATGTGTTACTCATTTTGTGCTTTTTCAGTCAAATCTTTAAAAATTCATAGCTCTGGTTACCCTATTGGATATTTCTTGTTTTGTTGTCATTTTGTTTATTACATTTTACTCTATTATCATAAATTGGAGTGGGATTTTAATGGGTTGTGTCTTTGACTTTTTAGCTGTTTGGACCTTCTAAATGCTTTACATATTTACTCTAAATTAAGTCAGTCTGCCATGACTACCAGGGTACTTTTCGCTTCTGTGGAAAGATTTGTCAATATTAATTTTGTATTCAACCATGACAATGTATGTATGATGTACATGCGGCCAACATTTTATAGGAGCCTGAAGAGTTAGTCCTAGTTGGATTATCTCTTCTCTTCCACCCATACACGATGTAAATCACATGATGGAGTGGTTACTTTTGCTACAATATCAAGCTGATCCAAAAATATAGAGTGATATGGTATGCAGAATCATACATTAAGACCTAATATTATAACCAAAGTGAAATATCCCTGATCTATAGATTCTAATGCCACTTCCCACATAGAAAGGCCTTCTTGGACTTTCAAATTATTTGTGATTTGCAATTAGTTGATATTTGATTTACTGCTGTGGCTCCATGGCAGTTTGTCATTCACAGGAGGTACCTGCATGGATGTTTGAGGAGAGACTAATACAGAGAATGAACAGTCTCAGGTTTCCTGGTTGGGCCTTAACTGCTGTAGTCATCCTGTTCTAATAAAATCGTTGTCCTCACAACAGGACAACAAAAGAGCAATAGGAGGCACAACTCACAGGCTCTGGGATCTTTAGGAGCTGTCTATAAAACTTTTGTCACACATAGAAGTCCGGGATTTTAAAGAATCTCCACAACAGTAATCCATAATTCAGTTGTGCATTAAATACAGGTCTCTGTAGAACCAGTTGCAAGCAACATAAGGCCTAATTAGTATGTTGGTCTGAAAGCTTCCGACCGCAGGTCCGAGGCCTTTCGACCGGCATTCTTGGTTTGAATTCAGACCGCCGTATTATGATTAAGATTTCAAACTGGCTAATCATTCCGGCTGGCTATCAATGGGCTCAAGGAACCTGTCGGCCAGTCGGAACTACCACCATAATCCCATACGGATGGCGTTTATTCCATCGGGATAATGATGTTGGTTTCTGACAGGCTTTCCATGTTGGGCTTTCCAACATGGAAAGCCTGTCAGAAAGCGACTTTGGGGGCCCCTAGCACGGACCCTCTCGCTCTGCGGCCTCCGGTTGGGGGCAGAGAGGCCCCCTGTAAATCCCCACACCGTGTGGTAGGCACCATGATGTGCCCGCCACACGGTGCAGGGATTTATAGCGACTCCCATTTCTCTATGAGAGCTTGTGCTGCGGCTGGTTTACCACCGCCGCACAAGCTCCCATAGGGAAATTGGAGTCTGCGAAGGCACCATGTGCAGTCGCATCATAATCGCAGTTTCAGGCCGCTGACACGAGGCCGGTCGGTCTCGAAACCGCAGGGATGACGTTCAATGGAAACTCCAACCGACATCCTAATCAGCCCTACAATGTTAGCAAAACTGATATTAAATGTTGGGGAAATTCTCTTACAAAGTTGCAAACATCATGGAAACAGATTTTGAATGGCAGCTACAGGTCTCAGAGGCAGGGCTCCATCCTCCAACAAGTGATTGGATGCTAAAGGTAGTGCAGATAAAACACAGAGGGCAGCCTTCCAAATCTTGGCTCTAATTTCATAGGCGGCAGCACAGTTTCTAATAATCACCCATGTTTAATCGCGACAATTTCTAACTCAGTGGTTGGTGACACTTTCCGACAACTACAACCTTTCTTCAAAAATTGTCAAAAAGAGTCAATTGGATTTTCACTTTTTCCCACTGAGGTATTGGTAAACCCTTAAAATGTGACAAGCTATTTCTGTTGATCTTAGACCAAAGATGAACTAATCTCCAATGCAGAACGTTCAGTAGTTGTCATAGCTAATGCAGTATCAGTATCTTCCTGTTGGCCTCCACAACCTCTTACCACTGATTTACGCATTACTCTTTGGTAACCAGCCAAGATCAATAGCAATTTGTCAGTGTGTAAATAGGGCAACCTATCAAGCTGTTATTGTCATTGCTCTGGATATTGCTATGTGTGTGATTTATAAGAATAAAATCTAGATCTTTTTACTCATTCATCTATTAAATATTTTAAAGATTGTTTTCACAAAAAGCCTCATTGTGTTGGGGATGTTGGCTATGGCCTTGGCGTGGCTGAGAAATGGAGAATGGTGGCACAGTCGATGCAACTCTACAAGAAGGTACATCATCAGCAACCTCTTCCCATTCACGCTGTTTTTTTACCTTATTACTTTAATGATCTCAGCAGTAGTGTGAGCCTTACTTCTGCATGCCTCAAGTATTATACAGAACTTCTGTTTTCACAGAGTGTTTTTAAACTGCAGAAGCCACGGCCTCTACAGCATTCGAAAGCCGCCGGCCTTCAAGACATAACACAGCATTACTTTTTTGTGCCGTTGCACTGTTTACTGATTCTGTAGTTTAAAGACTCCACAAAATCACACTGTCTAAGCATCTCTGGGAGCATCTCCATCTTGGTGTTTAGTAGAGTGCCTAGTTCTTGGTGCAATAGTGCACTCTAAAGGAGCTTCATCCAAGACGTGTGTCAGTCTTTACCACGTTAGTCACTGCATTTTGTTCCTCTGTCCCCTCATCTTCTAAAAAAATCAGCATCTGATTGTTGTTTGTCTCTAGTTTCAGCTATAGTGTCTACTCCATCAGCGCCTTCAATAGTAGCCATATCCATTGTGACCAAGACCTTTTCTTGGACAGCACTGAATTCTGTTCCTAGTGCAGGAACACCACATGCACCTCTGCTATGTTCTTTGGCTTGTGTAATTTTCTCCTTTATTCTTCTTTTCAAATCATATTTATTTCTTACAGTCTTCGTTATTTCTTCTCACTGCTGCAACTGCATTTACATGTGTTAGTATTTTGCCCCATATTTTATTTTTCACAGATATTGGTGTTCAATTTGACCGTACACCAAAGAGCTGGGACTCATTTGGTATGATGGCATCTACCCGCACTTCCATCTCCTGTATGGTAAACTTAGCCTTCCTCTTCCAATCTGCCATGGTGACCCATGTGTGTCTCTTATTGCACCCAGGCTCAGCCAGGAAACTAGTATATTCTTAATGCCTACCATTTAGGGAAGACATAGATTTGATACCCGGATCACCAATGTGGCTACTGATCCTTCTCTTTTTCTCCAAGTGTTTCTGGTCTGTAAAATGTGTCTACTTTTCGTTTAAGCTGTATGCAGTACCTGTGGATTGGCTGATGTGTTGAAAGTCCTTAGAATCCTGATGGGTCTTGAAACAGGGTTCTTCCTCTTTTTTAATGCTAAGTGCAATATCTGTGGGCCAATCGTTGCTGCCTTTCTTCACAATATCCTGGTTGGCCATGAAATATTCCTCTTCTTCTTTTATTATAATTTGCATGTCTGTCATGCAATCCAGGTCTTCTTCATCACTGTAGGATAAAATTCGGATTCTGGGAAATCCTTTTAGATGTTAAAAATCTATTTACTACTCGAGATCAGTATTGCTGTGATAAGCATGATGGCGAGACTAGGTATGGCTCTCCGCTGAGCATGCACTGGTAATCAGTGACTCGCGTGCAACCTAAGCTTGATCATTCCATCTTTGCACCAAAAGGATATGTTTTTTTTTACCTCTCACAAGTTTAAATGTAAGGGATCATCAGACTTCAAAAGGAGAAACAAGCATTATTCCCTCTTCAGGACACAGTAGGAGAGCTACACATGAAAGGGCCTCCTTTGTCCCCATTATACTTTGGCAACATCTATTAAATATTCCTTTTTTGTGGTGCTCCGTTTTATGTGTGAACGCAGTACCTAAACCATTGTTTTCCCCTCAACTGGTAGAATTTAGCATGAATGTTCAAGATTGACAAAGTAGTTCAACTATGTTTTTTAGAAGTAAGCTACCTGCAGCAAGAATGTTCTGGCCCTCAGCCCTTACACATTGGAAAGGTGTGGCTTCCAGAAGGCCAGATGTTGCTCTATGCGCATTTTCTGGAGTGCACTTTCCCTTTTTATGAATCAAGAATGAGATTTTTAAAGCGTGGCACTCCCTTCATAGCTTATAGACTAACTCAAATTTCCTTTTATTCCAGGTGGACAACAAGTGAAACACAAGAAGAACCAGACCTGATGGTTTTTGATGAAAGTTTGGCTTCGACATTTTGAATGCCTAGGAGAACTTCATTCAGTATGCTGGATCTAAGGATATTAACATAACTTCACCAAGTGTTGCAGCACAATCAATGTTTGTAATCCAGTTTTTAAAATGAGGTCTGCTGCTTCCACCTTTCCAGTCCACAGTGCTGTCCACTGGTGGAGCCATCTTTGTTAGGGTAAGCCAGTGTTTCCACTATTTTATGCATGATCATGGGCGCCATCTTTTTGATGCAGAGCTCAAGTTTTGCAGCATTCGAAACTTCAGCTCTAAAGCCTTAGTAGAGAGGCTTTTGGCAGAAAAAAAGTTGAGAGATATGTACTAATAACAGCTATTATAAAGTTTAACTCAGAAGCGACTGCACCTGGGTTACCCTTTTAAGTTGCTTGCTGACATTAGGCGTGGGAAATATTACTGACATAATCCAAGAGATCATTGTTTTTACTGTCTTTATTCGAATTATGGCAAACTGTGAGTTTGTGACAGAAGCTATGCTGAATGGTTACATTGGTGAGAATGATAGTGGTGGTTAGCTTTTGGTTGTTAGGTGAACAAGTTGTGTTAAAGAAGAGTTAATTTGGAGCAATCCCCATTACTTAGTGCAACATTTGACACTCATTATCATGGTTCTTTAGAGGCGGATTTTCTGAACCCAAAAATAGAAGTTGCAGAGTATGCTTGCTCCTTGGCGCCAAAAGCAGCTGCCGCATTGAACCATCTGCTGCTGCTGTTGAAATACAATTTAGCCATCCCTTGTGTGACATTGTTAAGAACAGTTTGTAACAAGCTGCAAGGGTGTGCAGAAGACATAAAGGAATGTAATTAAGGCGTGCTGGCATGGTAATTCCTGTTTTCTCCCATAGAGATGCTTAGAGAATGCTTTCAGTGGCCAAGTATAGTATGATAAAATTAAGAAAAAAATAAGAAATTTTGAAAGGTGTGGAGGAGTGCAGGGCCGAGAATAAACCTATATTTTTTGCTTACAAATCCCTAGCTGTTCTATGTAGGTGTTACGCTTATATATGAGGAACGCAATACTATGCTAAATATAAGAGAGAGCTCAGTAGCCCTCCATGATACATTTCCTATGGAACAGCTGGGAAAGCATCACTTGCCTTCTCTCATCAGTGAAGATGCTTGAAGGGAAAGGACTGGTTGATGACATCACCATTCCTGCTTCTTGGCCACTATCGTCCACCTACATCTGGTGCATGAGGTGCTACTAATTTTCTCTTTGCCAGCCGCACCTTTGCAGACTGCGTGGGTGAGAAGCTGTTGCCATAGGAACAAGAGCAGAGGTTTGAAGTACAAGAATGGTATTGACGACAGCAAGCGGAGTGAAGAGGCGAGAACAAGAACGAGGCTGGTGATGACGGGCGGCGCCAGAAGGCGGAGGGTGATTCTAGCAACACCTACTCTGCTTTTTGCTTGGTATTGGCGCACTGCTCTTAATCAGGTAAAGAGGGGCTCAGGGCGTCATCTCGAGAGAGACCCACCTCCCACTTCCACATGCTGCCACTTCTGGTAGTGGCCAAGTCAGCATCCATTTTTACTCATGTGTTCCTTCAGGCGCTTCTCTGTTGATCATAGCGGCCATCAACAGTTTGTGAACAATGTTGTTATTCTCAGTAAGTCATGTAGTTACCCATGTGTCAGCATAAGTAATGCTCAGTTACTTCAAATTTGAGATTAAGGCCTTTCTTCGTGATTCTACTTTAGAAAGTAGAGGTCTACCTAAATGTGTGGGCGTATTGATCGCAGCTCCCAACATGTTGCTGGTAGATACACAACTATTTCAAAGGGTGATGTCTGCCCCATTCTCTAGTATTTGAAGTGTATTTTCCGAATTTGGGAAACTATTTTGTTTCACCCCTGAAGAATTTGACCAAGGTGGAACGATTTTACATATTATATTTAGTTGCTAGAAGATTCAATATGGACTAAGCCCAGCTTTCTTCAGCTACTCAGAATCGGCTCATTTCTCTAACATTGGTCAAGGTGATAGTTAGAAAAAATACTGTTGTGCCGCAGGAGATATCTTTATAAAGACAGTTAGTTAGGCGTGTGGAAAGAGCTCGGTTGTAGTTGATTGTGAACTGCAAGCCAGAGGCCATTTCTGTATTTCATTCTTCCATCATTCTACTCATTAAAGCTAGTACCTTTCTCTACAGTGTCACATTAAGGCACATGATAAGTCAAAAGCATGATATTGTTATTATTAATATTAAATATTTGAAATCATCCTTTCTAATTGCCAAGTGTGGTGACTAGATCAATTCCCTATTAGTATAAGTTTTTCTTACAGACAAAGCTTACATGCCTTGCTCTGCAGCTCTTCATTGGCATGTATTGATGATTCTGCTACTGAATTGAGCTGAATGAACATGCATGATACAAGAATATCTTGGACAAAGTATCGACGACCAAAATATCAAAATGTAAGTGCATATAGAGGAACTATAGATTTACTATTCCTAACTCCACATCTAGGTACCATGAAGATACATATATTGTCACAGCACATATATGTGGATTTAGGCATAGAAAAGCTATACCTATTTACATTTTGATAGCTTGGTTTCGCTGGTTGGTCCTCGACATTCCTATACCATGAAACTCCATCTTCAATTTTCAAGGGGCTCACATGTATCGATGAATATTGCTCTGCTCAATCATTTAACTCTTTAGGGATCACTGTTAAAAGGTTCAGGGGCAAAAGTGGAATTGAGCTATGTTTGTAGAAGGTGAGCATGCAGGAATAGGTTCAAACTAAAGTAAGGGGGGAGTTTCCAGTAAACACAGTGTGTGCTGATGGAGCAATAGGAAAGATTTCCATACATGGTGATCCATTCCCAATACTCTAACCCAATGTTATTTCTTTTTCACTTACCCATTGAGTGATCACAAAAGTCTGTTGACTCATACTTCGAAGACTACCATTATCTAAAGAATTTTAGCCTTGCCAAGCAGTCCTGTAGCTTGTACATCATCCTCCAGGAGCAAATACAAAGCTGTGCCAGTGCAACAGGAAAACAACTGTGTGGATTTTGTGGATCTTTAGAGCAATCCGTGCAAAGAAGAGTACACTGCTCACTGTCGGTTGCAAAGACACCAGGAACAAGTTTCAGGACCAGTCATCTCTTTTCTTTTTTACAAAACTTAGGCGGTGCAAGTGCGTGCATGTGGCTTGTCTTGCGAAGAAAAAAACTAAAAACTTGCTAAATTTGTTTATTGTCAGTTGTTTAATTGGGTATTCTAATTTCAAATTTCTGGTTGACGATTGCGGTATGTGAGTTACAAATTTAAAACTTCACCATGAATTTAAACCTTCACTAGGCATCAATTAATTCATGTGCCTCTTTGCTAGGTAACTACTGTTCATGACGTTAATCCTATTGCAATCATTCTTATTATCGTTTGTCGGGATCGGTTTCACCGTATGTATACAGCTGTCGCAAGGCTTTCCTTAACCGCTTGTTCTCTCATCACATGAGTGAAGGCCAGTCATACTCCAGGACCGTAGGTGACATTTTGAAAAAACATCCTTCCAGAGTGTCATTGCTTCTACCATGCACGTGGTTATGGTCTAAGACCAAACAACATTAAAAGAACATCACAGCTAAGTTACAGATACAGTGGTAAAGACCTTATGAGTAAAAGTATACAAAACTATTACTATAGCTCTGGCCTTAGATATAAGCCTAACCAAAAACTACCTATCCAGTTGAAGGATCAAAACACAGCACCAAAGTGTATCATAAAAAGACTAAATTTGCACCTATCAACCCCATTCTCCATTAACTATAAGGGCCAAAGGTGGAAGCAAGCATCAAATACAAAACCAATTATAATATATCCCAAAAATGGATAAATGCCATTGCACCTTTGAAAAGGCTGCATTCCCCCAACATTTTTTCATTAGAAGGTGTGGTAACTTAGGAGTAAGTCATGTAGGTCCAGCGGCAGTTCCTTCATTAGGGCAGAGGAGCGTCATCCACCCTGCTGCCAGTGCAGCAGACATGAAAAATAAAATGGTAGTAAAATGATTTTATTACCATTTTATTTTTCAGTGTAGCCAACCAGCCCGAGCCAAGTGTTAGAGTGGGGCCATTGCCTCTGACTGGCAGCAGGGGAGTAAGAGTGGTGCACAAGTTTAAATGTACTTGTTACTTTGGCCAGCTGTCTTGTGACGACCAGCCTGACATGCTCACTTTAAACCTCTCCAACTCGAGCTGTCTTAAACAGCTGGGTATAGAGCAGCCGCAGACCTCCAGGGCCTGTAGGAGCTCTGAGCCAGCCTACTGCAACTACTCCAGGAAATTCTATAATTCTAATTCACAGCATGAAAGCAGCATCTGGATTGGTTATGGGACTTGGCCCTGAGACCCCTCGCTGCCTTTATGCCACAGACTGCCCGAGACTGGAGAGGAGTAGGTAAGTATGTTTATTATTTAAAATTCTTTTATTTATTTGTACACGCTGTCAGGCAGTGTGAGAAATTTGCACTGTCTTCAGCCTCCACTCCAGAGCCCTAACTTGTAGCCCGTTATAAACACTGTTTATCACGGACCAGGATTGAGAGCTTTGGGGTTGCGCCTAAGGCATTACTGGCTTCAAAGAGTGCCTGGAAGTGGGTCAATATATTTGCCTGATCAGCTCACCACTTTCAAATACAAGCAGCCGCCACTGTATAGGTCATACCTACTGAGGGACAAATCCAGCTGAACCTTGTTCTGAAGTACCCACTTGCACATAAAGCTGAGTACTAAAACATGTGACTCAAAGAATGAGATTCAACAAAACCATTTCAGGAGGAGTGCATTAATTCCCTGTTACGTGATTCAATTGTCCTTCCTGTTACATTCAGAAAACTACTCAAGAATGTTTATATGACTCAAAGTAATTAACATGATTTCAGTCCTGTAAGCAACTCTACTGCAAAGAGAAAATAGTTTGATTACTTTTCAGTGTAAATCAATATAATACACAATGTAAACACCTTCAAATAAATCACTGAATATTAGTGGCAAGGCATTCATATGATTAATCATTCAAAAGACACACATATGCATCTGGGCTCAGTAATGCCTAACAGAAATTCTGAAGAACTCATTTGTAGAGAATGGAAAGGGGTGAGGCAGGTTTTGGTCTCTCTTGCTGTTGCTGCTGTCTTACAGTAAAAACAGACCTCAGCTATTTACACATTTAGCAAAAAGAAGAAAAGGTCAGGCTTCCTGCCCTACGAATTAAGGACAAAAGCCCCTTTCTCCCTTGAGGCAAAAACTCTACAGGACAAAACTGTGTATCCTTGTTAGACATGGCATCCTTGGCGTGGTTTCCCCCTAACTTTTTGCTTTCAGATCTGTTTTTTGCTGACTTTATTTTTGCTGGCCTTAGGACTCAGCACACTTTACTACTGTCAATCAGTTCTAAAGCGCTTGTGCTCTCTCCTTAAAACATGCTAGATTGGCAAACTTAATTTACTTTTCAGTCCCTTGTAAAGTGGCACTCCCTGTACCCAGGGCCAGTAAACTAAATGCTACCATTGGGGCTGCAACACAAATTATGCAGCCACCCACTTACATAGCCCTTTAAACCTGTTTCAGGCCCACCATTGCAGTCTGTGTGTGTGCAGTTTTAAACTGCCTTTTCGACCTGGCAAAGTACACATTTTGCCACTTCCAACACTTCATTTTGTAATACATACAACTCCCCCTAGGTTAGGCCTTGGCCAGCCCAGGGGGAGGGTGCTCTGAAGGACTGCAGCCCTTCTGTACTGACTTGCTGCACTCTTGCTTGGGTGAGAAAGACTGGACCTGCTTCTCTTGAATCCAGAACCCAGAGCGACTCCAAGGGCTAGTAGACTGGCCTCCTGATCGGAAGTCTCAGGGACATAACAGACTTCCAGCAACCTTGCACCTGGACTCTGACATCTGTGAGTCTACACTGCCAAGTGGTGACGCCCTAGTCCTGGAACCTTGAATGTGGACTTAAAGTCCTTTGCCAGCCACTGTGAATCCAGTGTAACCAACACATCTCCTCTGCTGTGCTGCGCAAACATGAGCCGAGCTGACGTAGTGACACTGCTGTGTGGATGAGACCCATCGCAAAGACCCATATTGCTGCCGCAACCCCATTGGAACCACCACTGCATGCCACATCCTTGGCGCAGGCCCTTGTAACCCTTATCGATGGCAGCCTTAACTACAATGCAGGACTCCACATCGCAGCCTCACAGCTCTTCAGATACGACTCCACGTCCAGACTGCAAGCCACATCCTTGACAGCGGACTTACCATCGTAAGCCCCATTGATGGAATTCTTGACGAAAAATCAGACCCGCGCATTGCAGCCTTGTCATATCTCGGAACAGACACATCGCTTCACCTGTGCGAAGCATCTTTGATGCGGATTCTCGCAATGCTCTGCAAACCAGGAGTTAAGAAACTACATTCAACGGGTCTAACTGAGTCCCTGTGGATGGCCCATGCACCATCACTGTTGGTCTGAACGTGTGACCTTGTCCCGGTCTGGCGCGACCAGATATCCACAGTTGGCGCTATTTTCACTCAATATTTAAAATTGAATATCTCCAGTTCTACTGATTAGATGTTTGTTGTTTCATCTTAAAGTTCTATTTTTCTAACTTGGTGTAGGATCATTTTTATGTAGTGTTTTCACTCTATTTCTGCTTGAAGTGTTGTACAAATAGTTTACACATTGCCTCTATGTCAAGCCTGACTGCTCTGTGGCAAGCTACCAGAGGGTTGAGCATAGGTTAATTTAGGGTTGGCTTGTGCTTCACCCAGACAAGGATTGTGGCTGCTGCTGAACCAGACCTCACACCCCAGTCAACCAACAACCCAGTTTCTTACCATCTTTTCTTCAAATAGTCTTCTCACAAAAAAACATACTAAGTACCATCTAAGGTAAACACTTGAGCTGAAGCAAGTACCCAATAAGGAGATGGTCAGCATCCCAATTCATGGCCCAGATGAAGGTCATGAAAGAACATAGGTTCCTGGGCATTTCAAAGGGAAGTGCAGCCTGAAGAACTAAATCACAAGGAAGAGCAATGGAAAAAATTAAATAGGAAACTCAAAGAGTGTCGCCTTGAAACCCATGAGCGTTAAACAAGAATTAACCATTCCTACAAGTCACTATGTCAGAGAAGTAGAGAAGAGTAGAGCAGTATTCCACACCTTTCAATATGGCAGAGAGAACGAGAAGTAGAGAGGGTGCACAAATGAGTCAAGCAGAGAAACAGAGGAAGTGAGAGAGAGAAAAAGAGAGAGGAAGATGCAGTTGGAACACGGTAGTTGGACACAAACTTTCACTTTGTAGGAACTTTTGTTGCCTTTTGATGCACAGGTTGTTGATATTGTAGAGTCGATATTAAAAACTCCTTTTTTTCTAGAAACAAATGTCAATAATTTAGCACCTTGGCTAGACTCCATAAGTTTTCATCTTGCAGCAACAGACACAATTTACATAACAAGCAAAGCTTTAAAAGACATACTGTTCCTTTCCTCTATACAGTTGTATCACTGCATTTGTTTTTTCATTTAATTTTGTGGTATGGCATGGTATTTTATGGTATGGTGTGGTATGGTATGTCATGGTATGGCACAATTGTCCTGATGTTATAACATGTATGTGATATAGAGCATTGATTGGCCTACTGCCCTATGAATTATACTTTGTGATTATGCCATCATATATTGACCACTGTGCCATCTTTCAATTATACATAAGTAATCTCTTTTTATACAATCAATTCAATTCAATTCAAAATTCCTTTATTCGACTGTATAAAATGCAGTCATAAAAGTACAATAAAAACAGTATATACATTCGAAACAATGTTAAAAAAGACAGTTTATCAATAGCGAGAAATTACAAAGAGCAAAAAGAGACCATTTCCTGAAAAAAGAATATGAATAATCTAAGGAACATCTTGTTAAGGGAGGCATATTTCCTGGGGGAATTAACCTTCCATACTTTTTCTGAATTTCAGGGCTGTTTTTAAAAAGTTACATAAAAACAGTGTACTTTCACAATGTAGCATTTGAAGATAAAATAATGCAGGCCTTATTTGTACAAAGTTCACTTGTTTAAAAAGTGGTTTTAAAAACAGTTTTCGTGGTATCGTGTAATAGGAGCATATAAATAAAAAGTGCGCCAGATCTTGCGGAGACTTATTGTCGCAGCCGCAAGCTGGCAACACTTGTCCCCTATGGGCCCCGCTAGGTACAGCTAACAACAAGTGGTACAAATCAAAGCGAAATCTGGTCATCAAAAAACGATCATATCTAGAGATAGGCCAGGATAGATAGAGTTCAATTTGCACACAGGTTTTTGTTAAAACATGCTTCCTCACACTGCTTTTCTTAAGCTCAGACTCTTCCCTAGCTAGCTGCTGGTTCAACAGAAAAGTGTCTTTCACGTGGATTACATCTTGTTTTGAAACTTGCTGTGGTGTTAAGAAAAGTTCCAGCCGACCCATTTCGTGAAGACAGTTTCTGATATATTTTAACCATGGTATCTTGTATTTCCCTTCCCAGGTAAGTGCGTCAAGAAGGATATTTTGGGTAAACGGTATATCATTATTTGTCCAACAGTTTAACCAGCACAACAGCGGGTTTACAGCTATTTTGTCTCCTAGGTAGGGCATGCCAAGTTCTTCGTGAATGGAGAAATTTGCTGTACTTTTAGGAAGACTTAGTACTTGCTTTAGGAAATTGTTTTCAGTTGTTATGAGGTCAGCCACCGGGACAAAACCCCAGATTTCACTCCCATAACAGGCCACGGCGGTGCATTTAGCTTGATACAGTTTCAACAAAGCAACCACTGGTGTGTTTCCCATTTTGCGTGCAAAGTCCATTATTGCGGCATTTGTCCTTGTTGTCTCTCCCTTTTTTTTCACTACCGCAGGTCCCCAAGCGAGTTTATGATCGAATAATACACCAAGGTATGAAAAAGTCTTTGTTATTGGTATTTTTTCACCATTAACAAAAAAGGGATAGGAATTTTTTGAGCCAGAGCCTATCTTCATAGCGAATGATTTTGTATTGTTGATACTTAGGCCCCGTGATTTCATGAAAAAATAAAAAGAGTCAAGTAGTGTTTGAAGGCCCATTGCGGTTCTGGAGATAAGGACGGCATCGTCTGAATAGAGCAGAACAGGCACGCCCTTTCTCCCTATGTATGGGTAATCAGTGTTTGTGTTTAAAAGATGCTCCTCAAGTCCATTAATATACAGATTAAAAAGAAATGGCGCTAAAATACAGCCCTGTCTAACCCCCCGATTTATCCTGAAATCTCTGGTAACTTTCAAATCTTTTGTATAGCGGACATTTGCTCGAGTATTGCTATGGAGGTCAGCTAAAAAATTAATCAAATTCTTCTCAACCCTGCCTCTATCAACACAATCAAACGCCGATGATAAGTCCATAAAGGCCATATACATAGTTCCTTCTCTGGCCATGGTATACTTGCCGCTAATTAGATATAGGTTCAGGCATTGAGTTATTGTTGAGTGTCCTGGTCTGAACCCATACTGAACGGGGGACATTACGTTGTTGATTTTGGCCCACGTAGTCAGCCTATTTAAGATTACTCCTCCCACTACTTTTGCAACTGAGTTTATCAGGGAGATGGGCCTGTAACATGCCGCATTGTTTCTGTCACCCTTCTTGTAGACGGGTACTATAGTTGAGGTACCCCAGGACTTTGGGCTCCCAGTTGCAACTCCAGCGTTAACAACCGCGGTGAGAATTGGGGCCCATAAAGTGATGTTTGATTTATATAGGTCTGGTGGAAGGCTGTCTGGGCCCGGGGCCTTGTTACTAGTCAGGCCACGAATCCCCTTCTCTATTTCTTCAACTGTGAAGTACAGAGGATCTTCTTCTGAATTTTTGGGTTCATATGCTGCCTGGGGTTCATCGCTCTTAAACATTAAACTGTAATGGGATATCCACTCATCCTCGGGTATGTTGGTTCCAAAGCTGGAAGCATTAGGATCATCAAACATAGGCTTATTGATTATGCTCCAGAATTTGGAGCTATTACCCAGGGTTGATGGATCAAGCAGAGTCTCCCAGATGTGGGCTTTTATTTCCTTTTTCCGGAGTGCCATAGTAGATTTGTATTCGGATCGCAGGATTTTAATATATGCGGCGTCCCTTGGTTTTTTCTTGAGGGACATTTTCAGTTTCCGACTAGCTACTGAGCAAGCGTTGTCAAACCATCTTGGCTGGTAAAAGGTTGTGCCCTTTATTGGTACAGATAGCAGTTGTCCAATTTTATGAGCCACGACAGCAAAGGCAGATAAGATCGTTTCAGGTGGTGTAGATTCCGAGACACAGAGGTTAAGTTCCTGATTGCAACTTTTATTGACAGACTCATACAGAGTGTCACTATTTATCATGGACCATTTCAATCGACGGTTTCCATTGATTAACTTTAAAGCACCCATGTCTTTATGATTTTTCTGTGAGTCAAAAAGTCCTGCTCCTAATATGATTGAGATTGGGTTGTGGTCGCTGAAAATACTTTCATGTATTTTAAAGCTTGAGGCTAGGTTTTCCAGGTCAACAGAAAGAAAGATATGGTCGATGAAAGAGCCATGCTCGGAGCCTTTATAAGTTGGTACTTCAAAGATAAAGGAATCATCTTTCAGACACATAGCGATGCTCAAGTTCAGATCGTCAATTAGATTATTGACGTGAGTACCTCGTAAGCAGTGAGCAAAATGAAGGCCTGCCCTATTTTCACACCCCAGGGAGCCCATAGTTGTCATAGCAGGGTTTCCACAGATATGCGCGTTCAAATCTCCAGCAATTATTATGTTCCGTGGCAATTTTGCCTTTTCGCCTTGCAAATAATTGTGGAGCTTGACGATATTACACTCTCCTGGTGAAGTTACTGAGTTATAAAAATTTACCAGGGTTAGTGCATTTCTGCCCCTCCTTAGCTCCATGACCTGGATGTTCCTATTTTCCATATGTTTAGTTTTGGCCTAGCAAATAAGGGAAAGGCTGATGAATATTGCCAGACCCCCCTTTGGTCTGCCACTGGGCGATGGTGTAGCTGGCACAAAGAAGCTCTGAAAGCCCTCGATAAAAACATTATTGTCTACGAGCCACGTTTCCTGGAAACACAGTATAGCAAAGTTCCTTACAAATTCCACCCACGTGTGATCCTTTGTTTTTACAGCCAGTCCTGCTATGTTCCATGACAAGAATTTTATAGTCTTGAGAACATCGTGCTCGGCCATTGACTCTTCGGTTAAACCAGTGGGCAGATGCAAGTCTTGGTTATGTCCATTTGCTATAACTGCTGATTGATTTCTAGTACTAGGTGGCGAGTTAGGGGCTATAATAGGAGTAGAGCTGCAGAAATCGTGGGTGGAAGGGAGAGATGCCGCTTGTAGAAAAAGAGTCTCGGGAGGCTTTATTAGAGACTTTATAGTGTTGGTAGTGAATGCCACTCTTGAGGGGGCTAAGGTACTAGCTAAGTTGTCAGTGCTCATTATATTAGATTGTTCCGCCCAATTCAGAGGGCCTAGAGAGGCGTTGGGGGGCAGGGCAAATGACTGTCAATCCACCTCATCCAATTGACCGTGATCATAAAAAACATCATATCTATTTGAGATCGGAACTCCGTATTGGTTATGAAACGGATAGGGGTGTACCTGATCTCGTTTATATACATATGGTACCGGTTCCCTTCTCTCAAATGTTGATAAGTGATGGTTATGTGGTCTGCCTTCACGGGATTGTGCATATCCTCTTTGTTCAAAGTCTGAGGTCATCACCTGACTAGGGGCGAAAGGTGGCACCCAAGGTTGATCATGAATTAAGGGCTCCAACAAGCCTTCCTGGTGGTAAGAGGAGTGGGCATTTTTGTTTTGCCCTTTTGTATTAGAAGGGTAAAAGTAGCTTAGACCCTTCGTACGAATCAGACTATTTGTTAAGGGACTCCTCCAGCTGGTGATAAAGTTAGCTACTCGTCTGTCTCTAAAGTTAACTACAATGCAGTCTCCCTCTGTTGATTTAAATCTGGGGCCCACCCAATCTACTCTCTTCACATGACAAATCTGCCCACTTATATGAGAGGGGAGTGGTCTGTGTAAAGTTAACCACTGCATTACCTTATTTTTTAGTTCCGTATAGGTCTCCCCCCTGTTGTCGGTCAGTGTGGGCACCCCAATCATGACAATGGTGTAGGCATTTGATTCAGGTGGGAGATTTAGATAGATAGGTCTTTTTGTTGTCATGGATTTAAACTGATTAGCCCCTGCTGTTTTAGTGGGAATATTCGAGATTGATGGGGTCGGGTTTTGCATCAGCTCTATATTTGTTATAGCTAGATCTAGGGAGCTACCCTCAGCGGCCCATTCACTATCATCGGGTACATCAGTTACCTGTATAACTTGTGTGTTGCTTGTAAGCGTAGCTACTGAGGGTGGTAAATTAAGGGCAACTTGTGTAGTGGTTACTACGTTTGGGGTAACTGGAAGTCCCTGTCGCTGATGCGAAGGCTGTTTAATGACACTAGTTGTAGGGTCTTTAATAGCTTTCGCAATTTTGCTGTTATTTTCATTAAGTGTTTTACTTGCTGGGACAAAGATGGAAGTGGGCGTTTGTAGTATTTTAAGCATGTTGGAGGAGACTTCATTTTGTGCTCTCTCAAATTTTCCCAAAGCCTTCTCTATGTTAATAATTCGTTTACTGATGTGCTGTAAAAGAGATTTGACCATTGATTCTATATCGCTCAAGAGGGGTATTTTCAGTGTAGATGAATGATCCGTTTGACTAATCAGTTCTTTAACCGGATTACTCTCTATGGGTTTCTCGCTTAAGATTATATCTGGATCCTGGATAGATGTTGAGGGAATCCCAGTCGTAGTTTTCGTGGAAAGTTTTGTCTGTCTAAGTTTTGACCAAATGTCTTTAATTGAATATTGCGGTTTATTCATTAAGCCGTAGATTTTCCTTGACGGGCGCTTGGTCTTACGTTTTTTTCTGTGTTGCTGAGTTGCCCTAGATGGATCTTGAGTTATACCTGATATGGGTTGGGTGGCAGGTATTTGGTCCTCCACTATCTGTATCTCTGAGTGAGGAGATGAAGTAAGCAAACAGCTTGTGTTGTTGTCAAGGCTGATTGTCACCAGAGGACTGCTCTCCGTGAGATTCCCAGTCTGACATGTAGGCAGTGCTCTCGGGGTATTATCTTTGATGTGTGAACCTGGCAAGTCTGTGAATGACTGCATTAACAAAGATTCTTGGGAATTGATTGTAGCATCCATAATGTGTATATTGCCGCTAGTGTGTAGAGATAAGTCTGGGAAGCACAAATCCGGGGTCAGGGAGATTCGTCTCTCTGTATCCTGTATGGCATCCGCCACTATGCCAATAGTTTTTTGTAGCATAAGGTCTATGGCAGTTATGGTGGGTAGTGGTGTGCTGGCAGGTTTTAATCTTGTAGTAGATCTTGTCGCCACCGGGGTGTTCCTTGTTTGGTTCATTCTTGTAGTTTAGTTGTATTGTTATATGCTACAAACCTAGCTCATGAAGTACCTTGTGCCCAGGGTGGCGGGTGAGTAGATGTTAAGGGGGTGGCCCGTCCCGGCCTCTTCGGTCCCCTGAGGGCCATAGAGGGCCCGCCCTTTGCCCGGGCTTCGCCCGGCGTCCCGCGAGTCGGCCCTTCACCTGATTTTATGGGTGGGAGGGCGGTTGGAGGCGGGGCACGCAGGGGGCGCTGACCGGATGTTCTTTGGTCTCGCAGGGACTCCTGGGAAAGTGAGTCCCTGCCGCGCAACTCCCCTGCAGCCTCTCAGCGCCTCCGGTGTCCAGCAAGCACAGGGCAGGCAAGTAGCGTTGGTGATCAGCGTTGGTGGGCGGACCTCCCACGAAGCGGCTCCGCGAAGCGGGAGCGGCGAGGAGTGGCGTCAGAACAGGACAGGTGTGGAGCAGGTCAGCTAGTGTGCCTTCGCGGCGTCCCAGGGATTATCCTCGCTTTCTCGCAGATGGCCAGCTCTGAAGTCCTTTTAGCTTGCTTGCCGGCTGGAGGCGGGGCACGCAGGGGGCGCTGACCGGATGTTCTTTGGTCTCGCAGGGACTCCTGGGAAAGTGAGTCCCTGCCGCGCAACTCCCCTGCAGCCTCTCAGCGCCTCCGGTGTCCAGCAAGCACAGGGCAGGCAAGCAGCGTTGGTGATCAGCGTTGGTGGGCGGACCTCCCACGAAGCGGCTCCCGCGAAGCGGGAGCGGCGAGGAGTGGCGTCAGAACAGGACAGGTGTGGAGCAGGTCAGCTAGTGTGCCTTCGCGGCGTCCCAGGGATTATCCTCGCTTTCTACAATCATATCATTCACAAGTTTATTACTCTTAAGGAATGCTATATTTTAAAATTACATTTTCTACATACTGTTGACAGTACTTTGCTCACATCTAGCTTAAAGATAGGGTGAATGCTATATTAAGGCCTTTTCCTATGGGAATGTGAGTACTATAATACTAAATAAACCTAGACTATCAGTTATTGATTTGAAAGATTTTCATTAAGTGTAATATTTAAAATTCGAACTAAATTTACAGCCAAGGTGATTCGCACCTCAATGTGATGGTACAATAATGTATCCATCGTTGTCTAGGGCGTACACCTTTAATCATGCTAATGTATTCCCTAACATATTACAATTCATTAATGCAGAGTTTGCTTTTTGTTTTCTTGAAGCTGCATTTCTTAACTATGGGTAAAAAATAATTGGATGAATTTTCTTATTTAATTTAATTCATGTCCCAGTAAGTACATTTATATTAAAGGCAGGTGTACCCTTGTACCATGATGTCACACAGAGACAGGCTTGTATATCATAAGCTTCCAGCCACAGGAAAGCTCTCTCGATGCACTTTCTTAAACAGCATCTTTTTAGGTTAGTAATTCTCCCGTGATTCTACAATTGTGCCCAGAAGGATGTGGTAGTGTACGCTTAATGAAGAATGTGAACTATGTTTTAGAACCATGTATATATCGTCGTAGCATTCCATACTACAAGTTCTTCCAGCCAGCACAACCGACAGCTCCTACATATGGGCACCACTGTAGTCTAGAAGCCTAAACATCCTCTTTTGACTTGATATCAAGCGAGACTGAGTCTGAGTGACTATGTAGCAAAATCCTACTTTTCAGTGTGCTCCTGGTAATATGGCCTAAGAGGGCCCTGTCTAAACCAGAGTTAACTATTAAGCCAGCCTTGCCCACAGAGGGTCTAACTAACGTCTCCTCTGCAGTCAGTTTGCCACTAACCCACTCCAGGCATTAATCTATTAGCTGCAAACAGGCCCCTTCTTTCAGTGCATCCCCCTGCCCTTGCACAGACTAAGGTTGGAGGGAAGGGCCTAGCACTGCAGATGTACTAGACAGTCATAGCTTAGCACCCCTCTCAAATTGCTCTCCTGGAACATTACTGGGCTTGCTCCAAGTTGAATTGCTTTAATTGGACCCAGTTTAGCGATTCATAAGACTTCTGCCTATTCCAGGAGACCTGGTGCACCAAGGCTGTGCACCGGATGGGATATGTCAACTTCGGTAAGACAGCTCCATCTATAGGCAAGGGGAGACCATTGGGTGGGCTTACTATGTTGGTGCGCACAGCCCTTACCTGCAAGATGAAGGAACTTACAATTTCATACCCGAACATCTTGTGTATTTCTCGGACTTTACCGCAATTCGCCCTGTACATTTGTAATGTGTATCTTACACCTAAGGGCACAAAACAGAGTTTCTGAGGCCCTCTAGTTGTTAAGTACCCACCTGGCATCTGCCCCAGCTGGAGATTGGAAACTAGTGGGAGGAGACTTTAATTGACCATTTGAATCCCTTGAGAGCAACTTAGAGGCTTTGACTAAGGAGGAAGATAGTGCATTGTCCATCTCCAAGCTAGTATTCACTCCAATCAAAAAATGGTCGTCTCTTGCCCTTTCAAATAACTGCCTTAAGTGCAACAATAATATGAAAAGCCATGAAAGTCGAACAACAAGTCATCAGAACACGACAAAGCAATGGCAGTTTACCACTGCTCAATTTTAAAAATCCAGTCAGGATTTATCACATTTCAATAAAATGTCCAAAGTATTATTAAACATAAATAGCTGTGGAGCAGTACAAATTAAACAGCGTTGCATATAAAGGGAGAACTTTACTTAAATGCTTGTTTGCGCTTTCCCCCTGGATTTGAACTCTATTCCATAAAAACCTTTCTATAAATTTGAAAGAAATACCCAGTATTTTCCACCCCCTAAGGCAGTATGCCTTACTTTAAGAAACAATATTTAGAAATGCTGGATAAAGAAAACAGTAGTCCGGTTGTTTTTCTACTTTTCTCCGTAATGTTATGAAGTGATAGAGTTTCAACACTATCCCTTACTCCAGTCACTAAAAACATCATATTTTGATGTACTCCCCAAGTAACGCCTTTACACTCCCTGGCTCTTGCAATGTACATTTTATTAACATGATATCTCTGTAGTTTAACTATAAAAGTGCTTGGCCTCTCAACATCCTTCAATCTTGGTGCTGATGTTCGGCATTCTCTTTACCCCAGGGCAAATGCAATAACTTGACTCCTCTGTGAAAATGTCAATTTGTAAAACATAAAACCTTTTTATGGGGATTTGTGGTGGGAATTATCTGGTCTTTGGTTTTAAATATTTGACAGATGTGATGCTAGGAGGCTTAACGCCTCAGTTGGAGAATAGCAGACGGATCTGCCTGCCTGTCACAGCAGCAGTCCACATCAACTACTCCACTGACCTGCTGAAAACCTCCTACCATGTATAAAGATCTCTGCCAGGCAGATGGAGATCATTGTGCCCTGAGCAGAGCCATGGTCAAGGTGGTTCTGCTGATGGTACTAAGGCTTTACAGGGCATGTATTAAAATGCCCACTCAGCAATGTTTTTGTCTATTGTTGAAAAACTACAAATACATTTCCCTGAACCCCCTGTGATTTTTTCTGAGCACATGGGAATCATTTATTTGGGTTACAGTTTGAGAAAACCAGGCATTTTCTGGAAGTTGTGAAAAGGAAAAATGTATATTTGAACGTTGGCCCTGAAAAGGGCGGACAGTTTGAGTTACAGTGACTGACAGCCCAGCATCAGCTGGGCGGCCTGACATAGGGTTCCATCAGCAGAGCTTGTGGGGGCTTTGTCATTAGAATCACGTCAGTTCCCCTGATGTTAAATACAGCGGGGGAACTGAGAGTATGAACTACTGGAAATCTGCCATGTTTGTGATGGGGTGCCCAGGGGCGGCTTCGTGAGAGCGGAGGAGAGTCACCCCGCTGGCAAAAATGCCCTACAGGAAAGCCCCAGAGATGGTAAATAAAAGTTTCAGGAAAAGCAGGACCACTGCTGCTGAGCGGTAGCAGTGAGAGGTGCACTTCATTTTAAAGTGCCCGTGTCTTTTTAGCCAGCCATCTTGCGACAGCCAGCCAGACATGCAGAGTTCAAACTTCTCTAACCTAGCTGTCTCGTGACAGCTGGGTTGGAGCAAGCGGAGGCCTCCAGTTCCCTCTGGAACACAGAGAAGGCAGATCCTTTTAATCATGGCGCTGTTCTCATGCTGGTGAGAGCAGCATCAGGATTGGTTAGGAGAATTTGCTGGAGACAGAGCAGAAAACGGATGGAGTGAGGAGGTCATCAGACGTCGTGCAGCAAGCAAGGTGAGTGGTTATTTCTTTTTATTTACACTTACCACTCCCCTTGCATTCATGCATGCAATGATCACACATGTACCCGCCTCCCCACCCTGACTACTTGCCAGCAGCCGCTGGGAGTGTCCTTTGTGATGGAGTATCCTTTGAGGTTGATTGGTTGTATCAAAGGGTCAGCAGAGGTATTACTTGTAGCTATGATAGGAATATGTCAGTTTCACAAGTTTGCAAAATACCTCTAATGACATATACCTTTCCACTACTGTTGACAAGCTGCTCCGTTGTAAACCTTTGAACCCTGTATTGTAGCTACGTAGTTGAGAGATCTCTGGGTAAACTGCTGGTGACAGGAATGCATTCCTATCAGACATCTGGTTTGTCTCTCTAGGAGTTTTAAATAATCCGTTTAAAAAAAAACTAATTTTATTAATTTTCCTCCAGTTACAGTACATAAAAATAGAATATTCAAGTTATTATTATCTGCATAGTAGGATCTCACATTTATACAAGGTGGTAAAATAAATCGCATAATGTTACTTCATGACTTAATCATGTGCCACATTTGTAATCTTGACTCATTTGGGACCTGGCACGGGGGCCATTGCCCGATTATGGCATCTCTTACTGTCCTGTTATTACAACAATTGTACTATTTCCATTGGCATAGCTAAGGGGTGGGTGGCGGTGGGGGCGGTCTGCCCCAGGCGGCCCTGTTTTGGAGGCGGCACCCGGGCGGCATGGGTTTCCTCTAGCGGTATGTACTTAAGTGTTCCTAAGTTTAATTAAAAAAGTCATCATATTTATTCTATTGTACTATTTTATGTCATCTGCAAATCTGTTGTGATGCTCACTTTACTGAGAGTGAGATGTCATTTCAAAGTAATGGACAATGAGAGTGGTAATGATGACTGATACATTGTGCTATCTTTCACTGTACTAGGCACATCAGTCTACAGTGGGTTCTGGGAAAAGTCAGCCTTAACTAGCACTCTTTTGTGTGATCCTAGGAGGCTTAGGTGTATGTGTTTAAAACATTCACATCATGTCTGTTCTTGAAGATTTCAGGAAATATTCCTCTGATATGTGCTGCTATTTATAAATTCCAAGAATTTGCTTCTCTAAAAAGCTCTTGACAAGAAAAACCTAGGCTTAAAAAAGAGTATCTATTCTTACTATCTACAGACCCACTTTATTATGTTATGTAATCTCGTTTTCAACAATTTCTCTATTAATGAGTCTTCTACGTATTCCTCAGCTCCTTCAGGGATTCTACCTATGAGAACATTACTGCAGCATGAGCTAAACTTATGGTTACTGACTTTGATGAAAAAATACAATCCTTTGTTTGAAAACCTCCTTAGACATAGACTACAATTGTAAGACACTTGCCATTCCTGCTGAAGACTGAGAAAATTCCCCAGTGTTCAATAAAGTAAAATTAAATTTCACAATTTGGAGCAATATGATTAGCAAATACATTCTACATCTGCATGTACGCTTGTGATTGTAACATCAGCAACATACCAAAAGCTTTGGCAACATCTCCAGGACAACTGCAACCACCGTCCTAAAGAAAAGAAGAAATAAAAAAGAAATTAGTTATTGCATGTGGGAAATATTCTTCAATTTGCCCTGCAATAACAAATGCAAAAATACCTATAATTCGGGTTTTCTCCAATAAAGAAGCATCTGACTGATTATCAACTGAAAGATCTTAGAACAAATACCAATGTCTAAAAAGAGTATTATAAATTCACAATGCAGCATTGCCATGTTGACTAAGCATTTAAATATTAATAAGCGAGACAAGAAAGGAACTTGCTGGTGGCTCTGAAGCTTTGTGAACAGGTTTTATATGAAATTGCATATGCTTTCACAGTATGTGCGCATCCAAGGGGGTTGCAGTTTCAGTCACATTAATGAATGCCAAAATAATTGCTGGGCTCTGATGAAATAAGAGTTGTGCTGAAATTATCTGATGATAAGACTTCAGCAATCAGCTCTGTACACAGCAGGCAATCAAACTTCAATACGGTCGTTTCCAAATATATTTTCAGACTTCACTTATCAAATCAAAGTTAGAGCCCAACACAAACCCACTTAAATGCTAACAACCTACTGAGAGCCATTTTGTATGATGAACTTGCATTAGACTGATTTCAGGCTGGATGATGATCTCTTCTCAGAGTTATGATATGGTGGATGTATTTAATCAAGTAACGAGTAAACTTCTTCAATTGTTTTTGTATCTTCAATCCAATCGTAACCAAAAGGATAACAATATCCACACCAAGGCATTCAACAAATACTATGAGAATACATTGTGGCTGGGCAGTCACAAAAAATATAGTGCAATTTTAATACAGATCTATATGTTTTCAAACAAATAAAGAGCTAAGAAAAGTAAATACTTTATGCCCTAAAATGATGAAGTTTTGGACCATCATAAAAACCGAGAGTTGTTTAGCAGATGGCATACCCATTCACTACTGTGCGCGATCCCAATTCTGAAGAAAACCGCTTTGCGAAAATGTTCTTTAAAAAAAAGTAGGACATTTTACACTGTACATTTTTCAAAAGAAACATCTCTTTCATGTGTTAGCCATTTTACCATTAATCAGCTCAATTAATGAACTACATTTTGTAGTAGGTAAAGTAATTCTGCAGCAGTACTACTTATTTACTCGAAAAAGCAATTCACAAACCTACAATGACGACCTACAACTCTGCCTCTCCTGTCTTTTGCATGCGGAGATCTCTGCACCTGTAAGTTCACTATTTCATGGTAAAAGGTGGGGAGAACTAGGGTGAGTGCTAAAAAGAAATGGGGACTATAAACTGCCAAGTGGGAGGGGGTTTAGGGAAATTTAAAGAGGGGTGAAGGGAGGGACATGGTAGCACAAACACAGACTCACAACTGAGTAAGCCCATTGCTATTCAGAAACTACACTGCTACATTTATAAGATGCCTAAAATAGCCATAAATGTCTCAAATGTAGTGCCTTGGAGTAAGTCAAGCACCAAACATGGCCATCATTAGTACCGCAACAAACTAGCATAAAAAATAATGGAGCCAGGGAAATAAAATAAGACACCATAGGAACAAATATTAAATTAATTAAATTATTTCACATACATATACATTCCCTGAAAAACCAAAAGGTTAAATTAACATAAAGAAAATTTCAGTGACAGCATAAGTTGTTAAATGTATATAACCACTGATATTCACCAGTTATTGTTATCTCAAGTAATTATAACGTGTGCCCTAAGGTACACCTCAAACCCCACCATGCACAGTATTCTCATCAATAATTTTATTTCAGATTTTGCAGTGATCTTATCATTGATGTCACACAAGATGTCATGAGTGATGTAATATGTGGGGTAATTAGCAGTGCATAGTGTGGTGCCCGAGTTATTGTTACATTAGGAAATAAGTTATAGGTTACTTGAGATAACTATAACTGGAGAATTTCAGTGGTTTTCCATGTTTAAAATGTTATGTTGTCACTGAAATTTTCACCTAACTATAACATTACTTTACCCTTAGTTTTTGTGTGAATTTCAAAGCTTTTTTTTTCATAAAGTGATCTTTTATTGCTATACATAAAGCCAAGCCCTGGACAAAGGCTGTGCACAGTGGGGGGCTTTAGGCCAGTTCTTGTGGCCAACCGCCCACAGGCAGCCAACCCCATGCCACATATGGCCTTTGGCTGTGCATGGCATTGGGTTTGCTGCAGGTCCTGACCTGCTGTCAGCTCTTGCGTCCAACCCATTGGCACGGCCCCCTCCCTAAGCGACTTTGGGCTCCAGGGACCCCATTCCCTGGGGCATTTTATTTTTAAGGGGAGGGTGTGCGTAGTACCCCCTTCCAATGCCAAGAAAAACATGCCATTTTGACTTACAGAAATGATATGTCCTTTAAGACCATGGGCAGAGTCAGCGCACTCGATGACTGCACTTAGCTGAGGGTAACCTACACCGGTCTTGATTCGAGTAGTGCACACGGATCCTGAAATAAAAAAGGGGAAGGGTTAGATTGTAGTATGCCACTGTTACTATTCATGTGTTAGAATGATAATAAGGGCCTAGTGAAGCTTAGAACACTCAACACTATGTCTCAACTTGCTGTTCCACTTCACCCTCTACAGCATAAATAAATGCTTTCCAGTCTCCCATTACTTCTTTAAAGAGAAATATAAAGGGTTTCTGGCAGGAACACAATGCAGTTCCAGGTTAATATCAGCTCCTGAAGTGAGCTTTTTAGTATTCTTAGCAAAATATACACTCTGAGAGGGGACACTGTACAGAAAACAAAATGTGCAGGAACTAATGGATACTGGTTTCCATTACTTTTACTATTAAAACATTTCACTAGTTTTTGCAACCATTTATACAACGTCAGTATTTTTCTTTATGCCTTTAGAACAAATGTGTTTATAATTATGGATAAGATGCTCTCTTTGAAACAAATGTTCACTTGTTTTCTTGCACAACTGCTAGACATCCACACATATTATTTCAAAGAGGAAGAACAAAATAAAAGACAATAAGAGAGGACACACCCTGCTGCCCCCGCCACTCACTCTTGTGTAGCCTATTTTTTGGCAAATGTCCACTTTCTCCTTAACTCCAAGTATCCTGACCACACCATTCGTCACCCTATCAGAAATGTTTTATGTTCTTCTTCAAATTTGATTTAAAAAAAAACATTTTTATTGTTCTTTTACATTAATTGGTACTGATTACAGACATCTGAAATTGTAAGTACATACAGAGTGCACAGCCGTGCCAACACTTAAGTTCTTCTTCAATTTTTGATGGTGGACTTACTTCCCTCTTCCCTACTATTCCTAGCACCCCTTCTCCACCTGAGTGGTTTCTTTTTCTCCTCTGTACAGTGCTCCAATGCTACATAGATAGATTTTAATGCCACCTAATTATCTGAAATAAATACACACGGAACAAGAATGATATGAGGTAACTTGCTCTAGCAATTGACTGATTATATCATGTGGGAAAGTGGATTGTTAACCAGGGGGGTGGGGTGGGGCTGTGGATGAACTCTCACAAAGTTAAGTGGCCCTGACCTCAAGAAGCAACAAATGGGTTTCAAAGATGAATCCTGGACTTATCCTTATGTCTGTGGCTCAGCACTATAATGTTCATCACAAAATATGTTTTTCAAGTATTTTAGCAGCACCAAAACAGCATTAAGTCAGACAACTGAATACAAATAATTCTTAAACCAATTTAGTAACAAGGAATATTATGTGATGAATACAATGACACCAAAGCATCAACAATTAGTAAAGATGATTGGGAATTAGAGAACTAAAAAGCATCTATAGAAAACAACTGCATGGGCCCAGGTTAATGTTAGTATTGGTGCATAGGTGACTGTGGCCTTAGTGCAATAACAGGTTGACTGTCCTGGGGCATGTCAGATAAACACTAAAAGATCAACCTCTTAACTGTTTTAACTTCTGCCATAGCCATTTTGTTGAAGGTCCAAATTGTCCAGCAGGCCAATGAATGACACTATGACTACAGTTGCTTCCACAAGATTGGATAGATACAATTTGGGTTTTCCCTGAAGACTTGAGTTTGGCGGCAAATGATCAGACTGGTCAACAATTGAAAACTGTAGCGGCAACACTCAGGTCACTCTGCTACCTTTTTCATGCTTTACATTAAAACGTAGGGCTTTATTTAGAATCTGACTTACGGGGTATTTTGGCAAAACCTAGCAGATATCTCGTCCACCGTATCACAGGTGCCATAGACTATAATGCAGCAGACGGGACACCCAGAACATTTGTGATGGAGCATCTCATCCACCAAACTTAAAATAAGGCTCTAGTCCTTTTTCTGGACCTCAACATTTTCTAGTAAGGCAAGGCAGACCGGAATGCAGGCAGAACTCCACAGGTTTGGATAACTGTGTTTTTAATCCTCCTTGCAGTCTAGAATTTTACTGCAAAGATCTCAGAGCAGGACAAACTAGAAAAGTCACTGATGTCTAGCCTTTGTAAGATAGTCTTGGCACTTTGTTCCAGTCCTTCACAGATAGATCATTTTCTAAGTTCCAACTTTTCCATGAGATGAATGCTCCTAGACTATCAGGAGCTTTTCTTGGAGACACAAAACAGGGATCTAAGGGTTAGGGTAGATGCTCCTATCCCTGCGTACATAAGGCTACATTCAAATACCAAGTCTTACTGGACTGCTGATTCCTTTTTCTGAGGGGGATTCTTAAAGGAGTACAGTAGTAGGTTTAGGAGAATATTAAATATGCTAGTAAAATGTGTGTAAATTGTGAATTTAATGTTCTGCAAAATGTATTACTTTTCACATTAAGGAATTTCATACAAAGGTTTTGCAAGCCGGGGGATCATTCTTACCAAGAGACATTTTCTGCTTGAACCAGCCTCCAGCAAGTATCTTGTAAGACTTTTAGATGCAAACTTTGCAACATTTCTGTAAACAAATGAAGTACTTTTGCATAACATACATACAGAAGGGAAGCACTGCAGACCCTCTGAGAACACATTTCAGATGTTTGGTTCAAGAGGAAGCAGGATCCAGGACCTGAATTTTTCTTTATGTCGAAATAAAACTTCAATATTTAGCTTCTTTAGTTTTTAGCAATGTTCTGCTTTCCAGGCGATTAGAGCCTCCAGATATATTGGTAATTCAGCAGTAGTTCTTAGAGGGCTCTAAACATATCTTCACTAATTTCCTACACAGGGCCTTCTTCAAGTCTTATGTAATTCATCTGACTTGTGTATGGCTAAAAGAGTCCCAGAGAGCACTATTCTAGGTTTCCAAAACAACAAAAAAGCTACCGCAGATGAAGAAGCTGTCTTTAAGGACTGATCATAAGTAAGCAGTGAATTGTTCTTCTTCTAGGCAAACTTCATTATTTCTGCTACTCATGTACCTTGCCAACGTGTTTCAACCTCATGTGGTGGACACTAATCAAAATGGTCTTCCTCGGAATCAACAGCATTTTTCTATCATTGTTTGTTTTTTCAAGTGCACATATTATTGCTTCTATATCATTGGGCTAATGCTTGTAATCTTTGGTCTCATAAAAAATGTTTTGATCATTCTCTGAGTTTGGGGTCCGGGTCTACCCTGTTGTTTCTTCTGGGTAGTATTGTGTGTACCACTCCCTGACATCAAGCTAAGTTTCCATCAACGGTTCTATAGGATTCATTGTTTGTTTTAATTTGGATACCTCACTTATGCATTACCACAAGTGTCTCATTGTCGGGTCGCCTTTCCATCCATCACTGCATCTCCTTTCAGTAAGCCTACCTGTCATCCATTTCAGTCTGGTGTGGAGGCGCAGCAAGTCAACCAGGCGTAAAGTAAATTGTACTTTGGTCGGCAAAAGCAATCTTGCATTCTGTATCAGATTCTATTATTAAAATTGAGCAGTATTAGGAATCAATTACATTATCCAAAACCTCTTCTGGTATATAAAAGCATTTCCTTATTTCCCTGTGTACTCAACTATTAACACTCTTCTTCATTATGAATATTTCCATGTGAGATGAAACAGTCCATATCAAGAGTGCACTGCACATGGCTGAACCAATCACCCCTTGTGGCAAAATTGATCATGCCTTCAGTGTTGCAACATCTGCTGTGAGCAAGTCAAACTCTCTCCATGACCATTCCACATTTAATTTCCTGTTTATTGCGTGTATGCCAGCTCCTTCACGTTTTGTATAAATTTACTATTTATTTCATGCAACGCGATGCAGCAAGAAAACTTACTATGCCACATTGTATGAAAGAGAAAGAGCAGTGCTTCTCACTGCCCTGTCTGTAATTTGTTAGAGTTGGAGTTTTGTTTCCTTTGCGATTGGTTGGTTGCATGCTGATGTACACCAGATGTGGTTCTCCTGACATATTAGGCAGAAATATGCAGGTGGGTATAGTACCACACTTGGTGGGTACAACAATTGTGGGGCCACTGCCTGCAGTGAAATGTACAGTATCATGTTGAAAATGCCAATCAAATATTCTTTTTTTTTTTTAAGAAGTGCTTTATATTTACAAACATATAAAGTATTTCTGCACTTTTGTTGTGCTGGTGCACTGTGTCATGCCTAGTGCCAACACAGGCACCTTTGCACTGTATTGCACTGTGTTATGGGCAGTTTTGATTTTGTGCAAGAAGGGGTACAGGGATTTCTTCCTGAATACAAGCAATCCAAAGAAGCATTTTCCTCTATCTATGTGTGATGCAGTAGTCATCATGCATAGAAAGAGGAGAAAAAAAATGGTTCTCCTTATTACCCCATCCACAGGGAGATTAGATGGAATCCATGGTTTACAAACCTTTGTAAATCTGGAGTTGCATCAAATCCATTGGTGGATGCAGAGAAATGCCAATGATTGCCCCATGGAATGCTTACCAGTTTGAAATGTTATGTAACACAGCACAAGACACTGTATTGTTTTACATTTCTTTACAAAGACCTCTGTAAATCTTACTGAAGCCTCTGAGTTATCCTTGCGTCACCTTGTGTGACACAAGGACAATGCAAAAGCTTAGTAAATCTGGGCCTCAGTTTCTTTAATCGTGCTACCTATTCTAGAGGCATTTAGCTGAGCAGGGATTGGATGATTGGCAGTTTGGGAGAGTTATGTGGTGATAAACTATGAATAAATTGAAGGCATATTGTCGTGCATCCGAGTAGAAGCATGTCCAAACCAGAACGTGCTTACTCAAGACATGAAAAAGAAAGTTTAGCTGTGGTATGGGTGTGTGAACACTTCCATGCATTCCTGTACAGAAGGCCTTTTACACTGGTAGCTTATCGTCAAGCTCTACTACCAATATTTGACAATCCAAAGGTCAAGATGCCTCCTTGCATTGAACGATGAGGACTACGGCTACAAGCGTACACTGCTGACTATTTTTCCAGGGTGTCCATTCAAGGTCAAGGCACTTAATCTAGGTCAGCTGATGCTTACATCAACTTCATCATAAAATCAATCACACCAGCTGCCAATTCGTTAGGCAAGATTATCACTGCCACAAGTCATAACTGGGACATGCTTACGTTGAAAGAGATAACTACACATCAGTCCTGGAACCAGCACACTTGACCTCTCACCAATGTGGGTGAATATCAAAAATACAGAAATGTCAAAGATGAACTGTCCATAATTCAAGAGGGAGTTGTATTATGAGGGCCGAGAAACTTGATTCCGTAGAGTCTGCGGCAGTAAAGGATTGAAGTAGCCCATGAAGGACATAGGGGAATCGTTGACACAAAAAGAGCTCTCCCAGACCGAGTCTGGTTTTCATTTCTCGACAATCGAGTTGAGAAGGAATTAAAGGCCTGTCCTCTATGAAACTGCCTATCTACAAAAGTTACTAAGCACACCCTAAACATGCCATAACTCCCGAAGCATGCCTGGGAGAAGATAGCCATTGACTTCTTTGGTCCACTCGAAAACAGACATCCCCTTATGGTGGTCGTGGACGAATATGCGCAATTTCAATTAATTGAGGATTTCTCCACCACTCAAGAACGAGTCACTGAGAAACTGAATGACATCTTTGCAACATGGGGTGTTCCAGTCAAACTAAAATCTGACAATGGTTTTTTAATAGTCAGGAATGTAAGACTTCTTAGAGCATCTGAGTATAAAGCATCAAACAAGCTTTCCTCTGAGGCCGCAGACCAACTGACTTGTCGATAGATTTCTGAGTACGCTAAAGAAAGCTATGCAGAGTGCTCAATTTACACACCGTTTTAAACTCTACATTGCAAAGCTCACCCTTCAACATCACACTCGGCCACCAGTGAAAGTTTGGCAACATTGAATTTGGGAGAACAAAGACAATCAATATACCCCAGCGGACCAATCAGAGAGAAAGAACTGAGAATGCAACTTTAGGAGGGACTTTGTTGAGAAACAAAAGATGAAGACATATGCTGAACAAAGACAAGTGAAAAAACTTGCCTGCCAGAAAGGAGACAGAGTGCTCGCACAGCAGATATGGAAAAGAAAATCTGATGCTCCCTTTGATGCAGAACCTTTCCAAGTGGTGTCGACCAAAGGACACATGCTGACTGCCCACCACCCTGGAAAGTCTTTTACCAAAGACTCTTCTCACTTTAGGCATTTGATTCCTAGTTCACCAGACTGCCAAGACTCTGAAGCACCTATTACTGCTGCTTCCTTTCCACCATCCCAGCAGCTCATGGATCATGACGATGACAGGTCCCAACTTCGCACGAAACATTCAGGTCAAACAATCACAGCCCAAAAGTGATTCATTAAAGAGATTTAAATGTATATATGTGTATATCTTTTGCAAAATTGTTAAGTTTTTATTTAACAGAGTGCAAGTTTACAATGACGGAACCATTTTGGCTCCTGATTAACTCCGTAGAACTATGATGTAATGAACCGAGTGTATTGCAGTAAAGGCTGATTTAGAATGTTAAGTTTGTAGGTACACACAGAAGAATAAAGACGCGTGATTCAAAGCTCCGCGTGTGGTGCAGTCCTACTAGAGGCTACAGTATCTTACAAGCCTCTCACATGAGATGGGGTGCCGTTGTGTGATTTTCATGTGGACAGGTCCATAATGCACAATACAAGTAAATTCTTGTGAAAATAGATTGTGTTAAGTGTGAAAAAAATAACATTGTTTTGAATTAGGGACTGTTGCTCTGAATGGTTTTGTTCAGGTGTTAGCAGTTCTTACCTTCAAAGAAGCATATTAGAGGTGCCAGGCCACTGAAAAAGCATAAACAGTAGGTGGATATTTTCCAGTGCTAACATGCTCGTTTTTAATCATTCTATTTTTCATGCTGAAACAAGAGCTTGTAGCATTTCCAACGTAAACTGAACTACAACCAAACACCAGGCATTAGCTGTCATCTTGAGCCATTCACTCTGTGCCCACGAGCTAGTTTGTTTGCTTTAGGTATTATAGCTTAATTCAGACTAGAACTGGAATCCTCGAATAGTGTAACTCTGTAGGATGCTCCTTACGCAGCCCTGCAGACTGTGCACATGAGCTGTCGAAGAATTGGCAATAAGCAAGGCCACATGAATTATGCAGCAGGGGAGCACCAAATTATACTGCAGTGTTGACTCAATTATGCATCAAGAACAGGCGATTTATGCAACACATTTTGTGTTAATAGTACCTCCTAGTGTTAATAGTACCTCCTAATTTGGAAATCTTTATACATGTTAACACTATCTGGGCAAATATTTCATTTCATTATTACCACTTTGACACCCAAATACAAAAATATGCAACAGAAACATGACCAGCCAACGTTTAAGAAAAACCTTCCATTGCGCAGCAACATATGTTGCCGCGTTTTTCATAACTTTTCAGCTAGAATTTTTTTTGCTGAATTCTGCTGATTATAAAGCAGTTGATGGAATATGTAGCAGGTGCGGCAAATGTATAATTATATGGAAAACGCTGTGGCCGCAAAATTGCATAATTCCAGTGGCCCTGCACAGGGCCGGCTTTAGCACTGGTGGCGCCTGGTGCGAGAATAATTTTTGCCGCCCTCTCCCCCCATGAACTCCTCAGATTCCCTCACTACTACCAGGTACCACCAGGTCTCCATAGCCACTCTCTCACATACATTTAATTTGTTTTAAAGCACTGGTAAAGGCTAGCTTTTCTAAAAAAGAATGTTTATGTACCCTAACTAACCCTTTTAGCAAATTTATGAATAGATAATAAAAGACAGGGGAGAAAGAATATAACATCCTTACTTATTTTATGCAGTTGCATGCAGTTCCTTGATGGCAGTTCTTAACTGTCACAGTTGTATATTAGGGTAGTATATAACTGCATTAACAAAAGGATCTCTATGACAAAAGCAGTACTCCACTGAGCTATTCACATAAAGAAGGATTTGTGATCTGCTTGGCTGGCGTTCTTTGCAGCAGGCATATTAACCCTTTGAGCTACTTTATGGAGAGCCAAAACTGCAACTAGACAAAACTCTGATCCTTCTTTCTAGCAGCAACATTTACCACTAGAGTTATCTTGACATTTTTATTGCTGCCTGTAAGCTGGATGCTCAAGGAACTCTGCTGCAGGTGTTTTTAAATCGGAAGTTATTGCTAAACACAGCGCCCCCTGCTCCCAAGGTCAGCGCCCCTTCTCCAGGTCAGCCCCCAATGCAGCTGTACCAGTCGCACTGCCCTAAAGCCGGCCCGGCCTTGCACATAAGGTATATAGAACGCAAAGGATGTAGCACACATGATATAATACAACTTCCAAGTTTAAAAACTCAAGAAAGAAGGAGGGTCAAACAGAAAATGTAAAGACCGGCGGGGATGCATTTCCCAAATATGAGCTACAACATAACAAGATATCCATGGGTCCATGGGTCTAGCAGATCTATTGAAGAACTGCAAGCATGGCGCACAAGTGAAGACCACTAGCTATACCTAAGAAAAGTCCCATCACTCACCGAAGTGACATGCTTCATCATCTGGGATCGCCTCTTGTTTGCAAAACCTAGTGCAACCAAGGGCTACAACCCCCTCACTTTGAGGGAGGAGCTCAGGGATGTTTTAAGAGGTAAAGTTGGATTTCCTAAAATCCGTCCAATGTGAAGAGTTTAATTTGTAGAGATGATGGGCGCAGTGCACATGTGTGAATAGTGATGTGAGAATTAAAATGGGCTACTGGGAGAAAAGAGTTTTATTCATTATCTCCTAATGCTCATATTACAAACAGTGCAAATGCAGTTTTGAAATTATAACTGCATATGTCCAAAAGCATGGTGTACATGTTTCGGCCATGGTGATTCGGGTGGAATCGTGGCCTTCCTCAGGACCTAGATGTACTAATGTTACCGCGTAGTGGTGAAAAAGTGAACAAAACTGACAAACAATAGGTTGGAACTAATACAACCTCACAAACCTTATGTTTAGGTTCTCCGTGAATTGCAAAATGCTGGTAGCACCCGTAATTCACGAGCAAGCAGCCTCACTCTACCTGGCTACAGCTCAGGCCACGATCCATCCGTCGGTACCTAGAGCCTCCATTGAGCCGATCGAGAGGTAACTAGGGGTCTTCACTTGTGCACCATGCTTGCAGTTCTTCAATAGATTTGCTAGACCCGTGGATATCCTGTTTTGTTGTTATATTACAACTTCAGACATGTTTACTTTTGAAAACAGTACTATGAAGGGACTGTGAAAACTGCAATGAAACAGTCATAAAGACCAAGATCCTTTAGTTCAGCTCACTGCTATTGCAGGTTTAGCCACAGCCATTTAATGTTCAGTTTCCCTCTGGCTACATCCATAAAATACAGTGAAGTTTGAAATTATGATTCAAATACATACACTTGATAAAGATAGTGAGAAAGAAAATGTCTCACATGTCAAAAATGCAGGCCACATAAATCTCACATCAGTCCTGATTATGAGTAACGGGGAAGACTCGTATCCCTCTATAAACTGAAGATTGCACATAGTGCGGCAGTCCAAGGGGCATATTTACAAGGGGATATTGTCACTATAAAGTCACTTTAGCAATGTTCTGGTGGCAATATGCCCTTCTCCATATTTACAAAGCAGTGTTAATCTACTTTTTGTGGCTTAATGCCGCCTTGACAATAAGGCCTCTTTACATTCATCACTTATCATGAAAGGGCCGTGCAACGGGTGTTGCTGTGGCCGTCTGCCGCAACACCTATTGCTTTTGATGCTGCACCAGATTAACAAGGAGGTGTAAATCTGAGGGAGAGCCAAAAACGAATGCCATGCAAGAGTAGGCGTTAGAATGGCAAAACAAGAAGAAATACTTTTGTTTCTCCTCGTTTTTGCTTTTTTATGTGTGCTGCATTCTGCAGCACACATGGAAAGAGCAAATTGCCATTAATGAGTGTTTATGTGCAGAACAGTGTCCCTTCCTGCACATAAGCAATCATTTAATAATGACGATTTAATACTTCTATCTGTGCTGCATTCTGCAGCAAACGTAGAAGCAACAAAATGACATTAGTGATTGTTTATGTGCAGGAAGGGACATGGTGGTTATATGGGGAAGAGCCAACTCTTGATTAGCCTGCTGAAGATAAGATAATTATCCGAGGATCTTATGTTTGGGAGTAATGAGTTCAATAGTTTAGCTGCTTGGACAGAGAAGGATGGGCCCCCTATGATTTGTTTCTTGTATGATGGGATTTTGAGGCACGGTGCCAATCTGGAGAGGAGGTTCCTGTTTTGAGTGTATTTGGTGATTTTATTCCTGCTGAAAAGGGGTCCTGTTCCATATATTGCTTTCTGGGTGACACAAAGCAGCTTGAAGGTGGATCTTCTGGCAACCAGTAACCAATGTAGGGCCCTCTAAGCAGGGGAGATGTGGACTTGTGGCTTTAGATGTAAGAATAATCTGGCAACAGAGTTCCGAATCCGTTGTTGTCTTTTCATAGTTGATACAGATGATCCATGGTAGAGGCCATTGCCATATTCAATTTTAGACAGTACAAGAGACACAGAAGCCTGGACCTTATGTGGAAATCTCAGGTGGGGGAAGATGCATCGCAGAGTCGTCACAATAATAAAGCTTAATCTTGATAATTTGTCCACCTTGGCATTATTTGATAGCTTCGAGTCCAGGGAAATTCCAAGGTTTCTTAGTTCTTTAGCTACTTTAGGACGTGGTCTGAGATCATCAGGCCAGGCGGCCAGTGGGTCATCATTTTATCAATCACCACGTGATTATTTCTGTTTTAGAAGCGTTCAATTTGAAATGGCTCCATGCCAATACCTGATCAATGGCTATGAGGTAACTGAAAATTTGTGAGCCTCCAATGTATTTGGGGCTTTCCAGTTTAAGGAGTATTTGTGTGTCATCTGCACAGTTATAGCAGGTGAGCTGAAATTCATTGATCATTGCTGATAGGGACTTCATGTAGATGTTGAAAAGCATGGACGAGATGATAGAGCCTTGAGGGACCCTTGCTTTTGTGAAGTACGGTTTGGATGAGAAAGATTAAGAATGGATGGCATTTGTTCTGTTTTGTAAGGTAGGATGTGATCCAGTCAAGAGCAGTCCCCTCTATGTCGGCTTTGTAGAGTCTTTAAATTAGAGCATTATGGTCAACTGTGTCAAAGGCAGCTGAAAGGTCCAAGACAAGTCGTGCCGCTGCGCCATTTCGGTCTACTGTGTTTTTCAGGTCATCACAGATGGCGATGAGGGCAGATTCTGGGCCTCTTCCTGGACGGAACCCTGTTTGGAAGTCGCAAGTATAGAGTTATCTTCAATGAGTTGGGAGCCTGCTTTGCCACCTGGGGAGACACACAGGACAACAGTCTGAATGGCTGCCACAAGTGTTGCTGCTGGTCTCTCCAGTCCATGCAATAGCTCAGAATTAATACCTGCGCTTGAGGTAGGGCATATTTCAGGCATTTTGGCACACCTCCCTGACCTTTGCTTGGGCCCCTTACGGTAGTATTGATGATGCACATTTGCCTCAGCTTGAAGAAGTGCCACCAATAAGGCTCCAAACTGGTGTGTTCTTCCAGCCCTGATGGTAATGTTGCCATTCTGATTATGTTTCTATGTTACTGGCATCACTTCCTATATAATGGAACAATGTAGCTTTCTCTGTGGCTACCAAGTACCTTGTCATTCAATAACCAACTATACAGACATTGAAAAACCGAGGCAGTGGACCATTGTGTGCCGATGGAATGGAAATATAGGCCTTGCAGCTTGCTTCCTTTGGCTTCAGTTCATTGTCTCTGCAGGGCCTGGTGAACAGCAGGCTGAGCAACTATTTAGACAGTGCAAAAACCTGCATTCATAAAAAGGCAGGAGGTTCAGCTGTAGTATTTTTATGTATTGTGCTTGGCAGTCGCCAAATGTTTTCAGTGTGTAAGTCTCCCTGCAAAAGTATAGTTTTTCTAAGAAAATATATTATTGCAAGGTGTGATCTGTGTATACACACATGTAGAAAAACAGATGAGATACAGGGGAAGACATGGGGTTCTTTTTATATTGACTCTTGCTGGGCTGCTCTGTAAACAAAGAATTCAAATGAAGCCTTTGTTATATTACTGCTGAGTTTCCACCTCTTTCAAGGATACCAGACAGATGATGAGTTACATACCCAATGCAACGAGCCCAAGGCCTGCACCAGGGCTGCAAAGAGGCTTGGGCAACAAAATAAAAGTGGGTCTCGTCTGTGAATTAGATCGCTTAAAAAGATTCCCATGTCTGCAAACTCAGGCAGTTTTGAACTTGTAAAGATAAGGGGGCACATCTATCAAAGCTTGCATCGCCTTTGCGCTAAGCAAGATAACTCAAGGGTGAAGCAAAACCTAGATGAGATTTTCCAAGCTATGCAAGACTACCTTGCATAGCTCTGCATGGCTTGGTAAATCCAGAGTAACGGAAGGCAGTGCAAGTCGCTGCCTTGCGTTACTTTGCCCCAGGGAGGCATTCCATCGGGGGAGCTTTGGTATTCCCACACGTCCACTTATGGATTCTGGAGCATTCCCAGATTTACCATGAATAGTAGACCTGGGAATGTCAAAGTGCTTCACCTACACAGTGGAGGTTCAAAGAAGGGAAATATCATTATTTCTCCTCGTTCTTTCTGTATTCTGCAGCACGTCTAAAAGAGAAAAGAATCCTCTAAGGATTGCTTTTGTGCAGGAAGGACCCTTGAACCATTAGACAATGGTGCCTGCATTGGCGCTAGGCAGCACATAGTGTCCCATCGAAAGTAGAGGACAGGAATGCGCCATATAATGTTAAATATGGTACATTGCTGCCCTCTCTTTGTCACGCAAAACAGCACAGCAAGGTGCTTTTCTGAGCAGTGTTGCGTGGCATTATGATAAATATGCCCCAAGCTGTATAGGTGTTTTGTGAGGTACAGAAGACTGCATGGATTTGAGCTTGCCGCATGCAACCTTTGTTCCAATATCAGGGAAATCAACATTACAAATCAGACAAGCAGACCATAAAACAGCCAAAAACCCGGCCCACACACTGACCTGTCAGACAAGCCCATCAGACACTGCTTGACTGCTCAATAGGCTAGTCCGACCCTGAACGAGACCAGCATCAATTACAGAATGAGCTGGTTTTCAACTATTTCTGGGCCTCATTACGAGTTGTGTGGTAAAATGGGATTGGCATTATTGATACTTCAGGATATGGTAGTTACTAGGTGCAAGAGTGGGTCTTTGATTTCCAAACGTTTTGTGCAGAGGTCGGAATTACAAGTTGGATGGTATTTACCACATCTGGGGCCAGATGTAGGTCGCCAAATACCGGTCGGTAACGGCCGATTTCGGCCAGTTGACACAGGCTTGTGCGACTCCGACGTGGGGGCACTCTTGGATCTTGACGCAAGCGGGCGTGTACAGTCAGGCAGGCGCGGCCCGCGACCCTTGGCACGACGGTGCGGGGGTCTCCTCAGCGGGGGCGGCGCGGCCTGATGAACCTCGGGAATTGTAAAGCGGGGTCACTGGGCACGGACTGTGCAGATGTAGACCCGGCGTGGATCACACTCCACAGAGGGAATTCCGGCGGGAGGGGGGAGAGCGTCTCAGCGCGCTCCAGTAGCAGGCAAGGGGCAGAGGAGCAGGAAGCCAAGCCTGGGGGCAGAGAGCGACTCCGGTCGGAGCGAGGCTCTCACAGGGCAAAGGCTGGCAAGCTCCCGAGTGCCACAGCCCTAGGAGGGGGCGAAGAGGGGCGCAGTCTGGCTCCAGCGGGATGCACACACGGCTCGAAGGTCAAGACGAGCAAAAGCACCAAGGACCCACTAGTCCTGGGGTCCAGATCAGGGCGCAAGCTCAATCAAGCCCTTGGAGAATGTTTAGAGCACAAAGCAGCAAAGTCTTTCTTCAGTAAGTCTTCTCCTCTCCTTTCTCAGCAAGGCAAGCAGCAGGCCAGTCCTTCCAGCGTCTCTTCTCCTTCTAGTTGGGTAGAGGTCCTTTGTGGTAAAACAGGATTCTAATTTACAAGGAGCAGGGCTCCTACTTTTATACACAGTTTCTTTTGTTCTCATAGGCCAGGGGGGCCTTTGCATAACTGCTCTCAGCCTCTGAGCACTTGTTGGGGGTACTTCTGGCTTCTGCATTCAGTGTGAGGGCAGGAACATCAGACGCTCCCCAGGGGGGCGGAGCCAGCATTGTGGGGACAGGGGCAGCCAGGAGTACTTTGTTGACAGTGCTTCGCCCTTCCTGGGCCAGGTGCAGGCTGAGTCATCAGTCGCTCCCCAGGAGGGCGGAGCCAGCATTGTGGTGGCAGAGCACAGCCTGATGCATAGTCCAGGGAAACTCCCACCTCCCACTAAGGTGTAATCCTCCCATTCACCACCTGTCATCCCCCAGCCCTGTCACTCACACAACCCAGACAGTCAGATACACATCCAAGCAGAGGCGGGCTGAAATGGTTAGGCAAGCAAATGCCAGCTTTCTAAAAGTAGCATTTGCAAACACAGGATATTAAAATAAACTTTACTAAAAGAAGTATTTTATTATTCTGAGTTCAGGCATACTAAACATTAATTTCTACCATGTTCCCTGAGCCTGCTGGGATTATAGAGTGTAGTAATTCCAGCAGCCCATCTGGCCTAAAGGGAACAGGTAGCCTTACAATAGTGAAAAACGAATTTGGCAGTAATTCACTATTAGGACATGCCACACACACCAGAGCATGTCCTACCTTACACTTACAATGCACCTACCATAGGGGTGACTAATATGAAGTTAAGGGAAGGTTTAGGGCCTGGCAAGTGTGTGCACTTGCCCAGCCAGCATGACAGTACCAGACTGCACGCAGGTTCTGCAATGGCAGACCCTAGACACATTTTAACAGGCTGCTTCTGTGGGTGGCGCAAACAGCGCTGCAGGCCCACTAGCAGTATTGACATTTACAAGCCCTGGCACTCCTGGTGCACTTTACTGGGGACTGACAGTAAATCCAATGAACCAATCATGGACATCAATCACATATACATTTTACATTGGGAGAGCATATGCACTTTAGCACTGGTCAGCAGTGGTAAAGTGCCCAGAGTCATTAAACCAACAAAAACAGGTCAGAGAGAGTATTGGAGGAAGGCAAAAAGTTTAGGGATGACCCTGCCAAGAGGGCCAGGTCCAACACCGACCGGTATTTGGAGTTTGATATGTAGGGGGCCTAACTTTACAGAATCGGTAAAGTTACAGATTCGGTATATTTACCGATTTTGTAAAATACTGCATCTGCAGATTTCCCTATTCTGTAAATCCAGATGTAGGTGGCACTGAAAACAGTGCCACCGGCCCTTAGGAATTCGTTATTTACCACCAAATAATACTTGGTGGTAAATAATGAATTTCTGTGTACATGCACATCTGTACACCGGTGCCATGTGGCACACATACATGCCCTAAGGGCATGTATGTGTATCACATTGCACACAAGCCAGAATCAGGGGTGCAACAGGGTGTCAAAGTGACACCCTGTCCCCCTTGTAAATTCGGTAATTACATTGATTCCTGTGGGCCTCAAAGTCCATAGGAATCAATGGCAATTACCGAATCTGTAAATACCGATTCGGTAATTACCGAATCTTACTGATTCGGTAATTGAAAAGGTGAAAATACCTACATCCCGATTGCCAGTTCTTAAATACCGAATCGGTATGATTCGGTATTTAAGAATCGGTAATCTGGGATTACCTACATCTGGCCCCTGGTATTTAGCAGCTGAATTACATTTCATACCTTTAGTTAAATTTCAACTGATCGAACTGCCGGAATTTAACAAGAAAAAAGTGTACAGTATTTCCTGTACCATGCAGATTTAGGAGCATGTAAATATCAAAATCCCCATAATATTCCAATAACATCTGAAATTGGTGCTTCTGAATCGATTTCTGCACATTTTTCACTCATTCCAAAGACTTCACTCAAGATAGATTTGGCCTGCTTTTCACTGCCAAAAGGTATATGGGAAAAACACAAATGTGCAGGTTTTCCTGACACATAATTCCAATACGACTGCAAACTCTTACTGGCGAATAGAACTTTGTACTGAGTCTCATACACAAAAAAGTAAATCAACACAAAAAATGTATACAATACAAATAAAAGGAAAACATCCTTCAGATCAACACACACAATTGATACAATTCAAATAAACACATACAATTCAATTTGAATTCAAAATAAATTACACATTGTCTAAACTGATCGAATCAAACTAAACAATAATGATTACAGTAAAGATAATTCTTGTGGAGTGGGAAAATCCACTGTGTGCAGTGAGGATTCAAAACATTCAAGACAAACTAAAATAAAGTGGGTTACTGGTTGAGGGGGGAGTGAAACCCTACTCAAGCAGGAACCACAATCCTTGGCAGGTTGAAGTCAAAAGCAAACCGTAAATTAACTTGTGCTCAATTCTTGGGTAGCTTGGCATAGAGCAGTCAGACTTAACTCAGAGGCAATGTGTAAAGTATTTGTGCAACACTTCAAATAGTAACACAGTGATAACACACGACAAACGGAACCCATACCTGTTTAGAAAAATAGAGTAAATTATAGTAAATAAAACAAGACTAAACAACAAAATTTAATCAGTAGACAAGGAGATATGCAAGTAGTAAGGGTTCAGAGAAAATAGTTCCAAAAAGAACAAACTGCTAACTGTGTATATCTGGTCAGACTGGGTCAAAGCCACAAGTTCAGGCTGTCCACAATGGAGCGTGGGCTGGCTACAGGGACCCTGTTATGCTCACTTAACGAGAGTACCTCAAATCCTGGTTGCAGAGCTTTGCAAGATCCTGCACCAAGGTTGCGTCGAACAGCCGAGTCGATGAGTCGGGTCTGATGTGCTGAAGAACTGCCATGCAAGGTCCTGCATCATTGAGGATTCCATCGATGAGGGTTAGCGATTCAAAGTCTGACGATGTGTTACACATTTGGGCAACGTGTCAGTTACAAGGAGCTGTGAGGCTGTGATTTAAGGACCTGAGTCATAGTCAAGGTTGCAGGCGATGAGAAATATGCGATGCAAGAGACCGCGTTTTGAAGCTTCGCACAGATGTGGTTCCAATGAGGGCTGCGAGGTCGATGTGCAGTCCTTGCATCAGAGAACCCCCATAGCAGAAGCGATGTGTCATTTCTGCTTGGGGTTGCGCCGCGGAGCAGAGGAGATTCATTAGTTCTCCTGGATCCACAGATCGACTGGCAGCCGCGGAGCAGAGGAGATTCATTAGTTCTCCTGGATCCACAGATCGACTGGCAGACCACCCTTCGACCCACTTCCAAGCGTTCAGGACTGGGGAAGCATTATTTTTACTAAATTGTTTGTGATATAAATAATCAGTTAACTTTGTAGCATTTGGCTCATTCAGGATTGGGGTTATGAGTGTTTGCTGTGTGAAAGTCTGTGTGTAGAGTTGGTGAATGACCAGTGGTTCCAAAGGGAATTATTTATGACTTGAGAGTATCCACAGGTCCAGAAGTGTACTGAAGAGTTGGTGTCTGAGGCCGAATATTTATACCCAGTTCTGCCTTTAAAGTGGGAGAAGCTTCTAGAAGTTTACCTTTCACTTTGAAGTCCCCAGGCATCCCCTCTTCCCTGTCTTGGCTCCACACTAACTACAGGGGGTATGCAGCCCTTTGTGTGGAGGTACGACAAGACCTATTTAAGTGTATATAGGGTTGTGCGAGGCTCCACCCTCCCATCCTGCCGGTGACGGCCATCTAGGCACATCTATGATCTTTATTGTGTGCGACTGTCTATGAGTATTACACAAAGCCCAACTGTCAGCTCCACCCAGTCATGTGACCCAGAAGCAGGCTACAGGCACCAAATGGCTAAGGCAGGAAAATAAAATTGTTCTAAAAGTGCCAGTTTTAAAAATGTAATTTAAAATCTGACCTTACAATTAGAGAACATTTTACATTACAATTCCAACAACACCAAACCTGAACTGGCTCCCTGTTCCCATTTGGAAGTTACAGCTTATTAAATGTAATAAAGTAACTTCAATGTTATCCTTTGGTAGAGGTAGCCTTGCAGTAGTGTAAAACGAACTTAAGAGTTTTTATATGTAAAACTAAGACCTACATGCCCCACTTTTTAAATACACTGCATTCTGCCCCTTGAGCTGTCCAGGGTCTACCCTAGGGGTGATTTACATTTATTAAAAAGGAAGGTTTAAGCCTAGCAAAATGTGGATTTTGTCAGGTCAAAATGGCAGTTTAAGACTGCACATTTCAATACTCCTCATGCAAGGGTCCTACTTCCAATTTTCTGGGCCCACTCATATGCAATATCTTTACTGACCCAAACACCCGCATATTCCTGGTGTGAACGTGTGTCCCATGCGCCTGCTATCTTTGATAAACTTATGTTTTGGATGTGTACACAGTGGTGGCACATGATGTGGCATCAAGGTGTTCCTGGTGCTTGAATTAAATTAAATGTATATTTTATTTTGTTCTTTCCTAGGTACTGATCAGGAGCGGTTACAAACATGCAGCTGTAGCCAGACTTTGGGTGTACAGGTTACTGCCCGCTCTGATCGATTACGAGGGTATTTTTAACTTGTTTATCACGTGCACTTTACCTTTTAGAATTCTGGTCCTGACGAAGCGCCAACGACCCTTAGGGCGACGCAGGCGCGAAACATGTTGACCTATGTCTCTTTATACCCAGGCACAGTATGCCATTGGGGCTAGATTTTATTCAGCAGTTGAGTCTGCTCAGGGTACATGATTACAACAATAGATGCATGGTTACCCATTATGATTTAATTTACACTTGCACGCACTTTTTATTTCCCTCAATTGACCCACCACCCCGCACACCCGCATGCACCATCCGGCAGTCCTATAAAAGATCTCCGTTAAAGAGACCCTTCGGGGGACCCGTAGGGAATTGCAGCGCCGGCCCTACGAGGAGCAACCGCCCGATGATGAAGCATGACATCTTTCGAGGTGTGTGAGGGCAACAGAGGACACAATATGTTTCCCCCGTTTTTCTGTGGGTCCCCTTACCTAGGGATTCTGTTTCTCCTTTCCTTCTTATTATTTTTTCACATATGGGTGACTTTTGCACCCTCATGCATTTGGTGACTTTTTGCACCCTGCATTAGGAACAGTGTCCCTTTTTGGAAATAGTTTAAGACTGCAGACACAGGCCACAGTGGCAGGCCTGAGACAAGTTCAAATGTCTCATTGTTTAAGGGGTTACTTGAGTGGGTGGCACAATCAGTGCTGCAGGCCCACTAATATCATTTAATTTACCAGCCCTGGGAACATGTAGTGCCACTTTACTTGGGACTTGAAATTAAATTAAATATGCTAATTGGCTGCATAGCCAGTTCTACAATGTTTAGAAGAGAGAGAGCACAAGCACTTTAGCACTGGATAGGTAAGGTGCACAGAGACCGAAGGCCACCAAAACCAAATTGAGCAAAAAGTGGAGGATGAAGGCAAAAGGTTTGGGGGTGACCCCCACAGAGAGGGCCAGGACCAACACAAACAAATCTCCAATTTTTTTTATAGTTCTCAGAAATTTAGCACTCCATTTAAAATGCCTCTGTGTCCCTAAGTCTGAGGTCCTCTGGTCTAGGGAGGACCAGAAGGAAATAGATTAATTCAGTCGGAACCACAGTTTTTCCCTACTGGATCCCTGGCAACATGCAACATTATTCACCGGGTTACAGTAAATAATGGACATTGGTTTCATGCCAAAAATGCTAAATATACTTATAAATATGTCACCTTGCAGGGGAACTGACTTGTAAAGTCTTGCTACAATTGCATAGGAGGGGTGATTGTTAACTCCTAAACTGGGGGTTCCTCAGAAGTAGATGTTGCACCTGCCACTCATTAACTGGAGCTCAAGAAACAGCTTCTAGATTGATGTCTGCTGTTCAGCACCAGCAACAAAGACTTTTTAAGTGGAGGATTAGATTACCAGTCTGTTGACTTGACATCTAGACGGACACTACAGGCTGCTTGTTACTCTAATCCCCCAAGTCTGGGGCTGGGGATTTGGAGATCCACTTTCCCCACAGGCATGTGGGAATGTACATATGGGCAACTATGTGACTGCAGCAGGTGCCAGGGCAGCTGAGTACAAGACACGCCTTTTATATGGAGGCGTCAGTGAAGCTATGTACCTTTTCCAGGAAGTAAGCATGATGTCAGCTGTGGCAATTTAATAGATTTCCTAATGAGTGGCAGTGACCACTGATGTCTGAATAGCTTTAAAATCCATCAATATGCCAATGACACTCCACTCTACCGTAAAACTTCCTCAGCCAATGCCATCCAGTGACACAAAACTTAAACCTAGATGGCTTCACCCCTCAGCTGTAGTACAATGCAACATCACTTGGATTCACCTAAAACACACAATGCTCACCTTCAAAGCACAGATCACCAGGAAAACCTAGAGAGAGTTTACCAGTTCTCCCTTCAGAAAAACGTAAAACCCTTCGTTCCATAATCCAATTTCAGAACAATTGCGCATTGTGTTGCCCTCTCACACCTAGAAAGATGTAACAATATCCTCAATGGCCTACCCAACACCACCCTGGCACCCCTAAAAGGGATTCTAACACTATATGAAGTGCCTGAAGAAATTTGACTACATCAACCTAGCAGTACAGGAATGACAGTATCTCCCTCTCCTAGTCTCCATCATCATCCGGACCAGGAATGGGTAGAACTCATGGAATTTAACTCAGAGGATTTCCGTGGAATTACTTAAAAACTCAGTGAGATTCCATGGAGTTCCTCCAACAGACAGAAATAGGCACGATGCGCTGCTCATGCTGTGATTTAGCGCCAGAAGTGTGTTTCACGCTGAAATATCTGCGTGAACAGCACCATGAGATGCACCAGAGGGTTCAGAAGCTCAAGCCAATTTTGCTACTGCTTGAGTAGATTTTCTATTCGAACAGCAGTGTTCTGATCGGAAACAGTCCCAACCACCCATATCAGAAAGACCTCCTTGGAGGTCCTCCTAGTGACTGAAAAACACGTGGGGGGATGCCAAATCTCGCTCTCATTTGCCAACTTCTGGTCTCGAGCATTGCGAAAGAAAACATTGGGCCTGAATTCTGTGTTACAAGAGGAATGCGGAGTCGCCCAAAATCTGCTAATTCAGCAGGTGGAACGCAATATTCCACCCAACCCTAATCCAGCCTAGCTGATCAACAGAAACAGCTAGAAATCTAGCCACCTCAGGTGGACAGTGTCACAGCAGAGGCAAAACATTGTCAGGCTTTTGACCAAACTGTGCAAAGAAGAAAAACAAGTTGGCAGGATGTTTTGGTCTAAGCTCCAAAGATACGAAACAGCGCACCCTTTGACATCAGCATCTCTTATATCATCTAGCAATTTAGAAAGAAGCTGAAGATTCATCACTTCACGGAATACTGCGCCACTCCCCACAAGGAATTCTCCTATTACCTGCCTCATTACCTTTACCCCATACAGAAACCAAAGGTTTCACCCTCTGATCAGCATTACTATAATTTTGCTCTCGGTTTATGGTATGCAACCTCCTTTACATACATACATAAATAGCAGCCCCCCTCCTGGTATTTGTAAAATATTTCCAGGATTCTCAAGAAACATAGTACAAATCATATACCATTAGTTTGGACACCAAATGGAATTCAGGGATGGCAGCAGCAGTGCTTAATTTGAGCCGGTGGTTTCTGGTGCTCGGAACCAGCACTTAATTGTCTCCACCGGAGCTTATGACAGTCAGCTACAAGATGGTGCTGTGCGGCTAATTACGAGATGACAATCAAAATACAGGGAAAGTCTCCACCTGGGTTGAATCAAAAGGCGCTAATAAAGTCGCCAAGAATTAAATCTCCCTCCCAGCAAGCACTGGCCTAAGAACAAAGATAAAACGTGTTCATGGGTTCATTTTAGTCAGCATTTATTCGAAAGTCAGTTAGTTAATATTCATTAATACAATGTAGCAACAAAAGAAAGAAAGAAGCACATCCCCACAAATCAATAATGCAACCATTCAAAACAAAACACACTCATCACACAATCATTCTCATTTGTCCTAATCCTAGAGGATCCTATCATTCCAGCAAAAAAGGTAAAACTGTTCTGAAAAAAGGAGAAAACCACAATAATAGATATCAATCATAAATGACAATGAGTATCCTACATGTATATCAGTTTGTCAGGATATTGAAAAGAAATCAGTTTTCAAGGATATCTCTCGGATTCATTCAATAAAAGTTATAGAATCCAGAATACTGACATAAATATAAACGATATACAGACAAAAAACAATTTATACGGATATATGTATGTGGTCACTCCAAGAATTTTCTTTGTAGCGGTGCTGATGCGCGTTTCGTGTATGACCTATTACAGGTCTCACCTTCCTCAGGGCCGATGTCTCCGTAGAGACAAATGTGAGGAGTACCGCTAAGACGGATCAGAGAACTGCAAGTAGAAGGTCGTGAGGTGGTAGTAGAATCCACAAGGAAAAAACTGGATGAATAAAGTTCAATAGACAACACTGCAGGCGGAATCCAGGTAAGTGGTAGATCGGAGTCACCAATAAGGTGAAATCAAAAGGATAAGGTAATCAGCAAGGAGCGGGCAGATATCAGAACACGACTTCTGGTGGATAAGGCAAGCGAGCACCCAATGCATGCAAAAAGAAAGAATTGGCGCCGGGCTGTTACTCCCATGTACCAAGACGAAAGGAATACCCTTTCTGACCTTCCCCATAATAGCAGAAACAGACTTCTGAGCAGCCTTTGTGTGCCATATATGGTTCTTCCTTAAGATCCTGTACCTATTGGGAGGTTGCCAAATATGGTTATTTCATGCAATGTAACTAAGGTATAAATGACTTGTCTCATGTGTAAATTGTCTGTATTCTCGGTGCACTGATTTTGGTGTGGACGAGGGGGCTCCTCTGCGCAGAGTTTCTTTGTTAATAAACGATTGCTATTTCTTCACTGCCAACTGACTGGTTATTTGGTAATGTTATTGGCCTATCGGTAAGTGTGGCCTGTCTCGATATTTTTCCAGTACAACAGTTGGCGACTCCGCCGGGACTCCGCATTTGGGGTCGTCCTCCCGTAATGCGGGGTGAAATAAGGACATTAGGGGGATTGCTCTGGTCGAGGGGGTGGACGGATATATGATTTTGGCCAAACTCCGCTCTCGCGATCAGAGAGCCCCAGCTGCTAGTGACCCCTCGCCAGAGTCCTACGGGTGTAACCCAGGAACCGATCCAAGTTGATCTTCAGGAGTGGGCAGTGGAGAACTCGCAATCCTATTTGAGCACACCAGGTGAGTGTATTAGTGTGTTGTTTATGGATTGTGCTATCAAGAAATGTTTGAGCAAACAGTTAACTGATTTTGATGGTTTGGTGGTCGGCGTACCACGAGGAGTTTCGGAGATCTGACGGGGCAGCATCGAGGCTGCACGGGCAGATGCTCCACGGACTTGTTTGGTGAATAATAGAGGTTACAATCAGACGCCTCGGTGTGGCATTTTTGAGTGCGCACCCGGCCGGACTGTCCTCGGAAAGGCTTGTGGTTTTGCCTGGGTGACTTCTGGACACATCTGAAGCGGCGCTAAGGTAGCGGGCTCAGTCAGAATAATCCTGAAGGTGAACCGGGAAAGACTGCAGGATGGTCTGTAGGCCGGTTTGGGGTTAATTCCTGTCTGATGACCTCTTGGTAGTCTCTGGTCTGCCTGATTTTCTTTGTTTCTGTTTGGTCCGGTAGCTGGAGGTTCACAACTTCTCTATGAATGAGAGTCGACGGGCTCCGTTCCTTGGCGGTTTTATATCAATCGAAAATTGAAAAGAAAAATGTTTGCCTTTGGATGTGAAAGGTTGTATGTTTAAAATTGTGTATATGGTTGGTGTGGAATTGACAAAGTTTGAGCGTGAGTGAAACATGGCCATGTTTTGATCGTGTGCAACGAAGTGTGAAGGGTGATCACCTAAAAATGTTGTGCTTTAGTAAAATATATTTTGGATGCTGTTGTTGGAGGAAAAATACACGATTAGATAAAAGTCAGCCTGCCCCGCCAGAAGGCAGTCCAAATTTTGATATGTATGTAAAACATGGTCTTACGGCCATTTTATTCAGCAATCTCTGGCATAAATACACCAAGGATAACGAAGAATTACAGTGGCCTGTAACTGGGTCTTTCGATGAGAAAAAGATACATTATTTACAGGATTGTTTGTTCGCTAAAAGAAGTCGGCAGGGAATGTTCGATTCTTTAAGATTATGGCAAAAAGAGGCAAAACGTCGTTGAATTAGAGAAGAGAAGTTGTTAAAAATACAGAATGGTCAGACTATAACTCAAAAAGCTATGGCATATGATAAAGAACAAACTGAGAAAAAGATAGAATGTTTAGATAGACAGTTTCGATTGCAGGCAGATAAAAGTTACACAGCTCGACCTGAGGTGGACGATGAAATAGAGGACTTATTAGATATGCGTCCTCCACCCCCTTATGCTCCGCAACAAGTGTATCCTGCGATACCCCTGGCAAGTGCCTCCGGTGCACCCGTTGTGTTAGCTACGGCCCCTTTGACTTCTGTCACGACTATGTCAACGGGAACCATTTCTACTCCTTCCCCTACAACCCCTGTGATGGCTACTTTATTGACCGGCGATTCATTGAATGACATTGATCTCTCCTTCGTCCTCGGTGGCTTGGCCTTCCCAGTCAGCCACTTCGACTCCTGCTAAGTTGGATTCGACCCCCTCCCATGCTCCCGGAATGGGGGGCGTTCGACGATTATATACACGTGCTGTTGTAGGATGTTAGGAAAAACAGATGGTGATAGATCAGGCATCCCAGTGGGTGTGGAATGCTATCTATAATATTGAGGATATTTGGGGAACCATGAAGGATTATGAACCGGTTATGCAGCAATATACCTTAGAAACCATGGCTAATCGGTTGATTTCTTTATGGGAACAATGTTTTGAGGACGGGAGAGCCCCGCAGGTCCTATAAGATATTGTGGACCGGGCTCATAAGTTTGAACTAGGACCGGAGCATGTATATGGAAATTTGGTTACCATTATGTGAAATCGGCAAAGATTATTTACAAAATTTTCCACGTGGGATTCCCAGCATCCCATGCGAGAAGTCCATCCAATTTATCATCCTGAAATTCCGGAACTTAAGGATAATGCCAATCAGGTTATTCAGGCCCGAGTTGAAGCACGATTTCAAGAACAGTGGGTATATACTCCTTGGAAATGAAGCGAAGTCCTATCCCTAAAATCCCATTTACCCGATCCACGTAAGAATCCCACTGCTTAATATAAAGAGCTTACTGAAGCAGCTTCTTCAGCTGTAATGACTTTGGCTGATATAGAGTTATTTTTTGGATTATTGGTTCCAGTTGATGTATGGCGACAGGTACACAACCAACCCCATGCTAATGAGTTAGGGGGGACGTGGGAGCAACTTAAGGCTTGGGATGGGGAACGAAAACCCGGAGATAAACCTAGAGCCGAAATTTTGGCTTTGCCTGGTCGAATTATTACATATATGCACACTCTAATTCCACCCCGAAAAGTGGACTAGGATAAACTGACTGCATGTAGACAGAAAAACGACGAAAGTGTATCAGATTTCTTTACTCGATTTGAAGGTGTGTTTATCGATTTCAGTAGACAGGATTTATTGGAAGAACGGGGAGTAAGATTGTTTGTTTGTTTTTTTTTTTTGTTTTTTTTAAAAACCTTTATTGTACAGAAAATGCTCACAAATACGGGCCTACAACCCAACGGGCTGGCCACCACATAGCATAAGCATAATTAGCAATACAAAAGTGTCCACAGGATATGACGGCAAGGAGACAGGAGAAACACCAAAAGCCATAGAGCAAGCGCAGGAACAGGAAATTAGAAAGGTAATGTTCTTTTTTTTTTTTTTAAATGGGGCGGGGAATACAGGATCATGACGGGCAGTGAGGCAAATAACAAGGGAGGGGCCGTGGTGAGTCGCGATCCGGCGATCATAAAAATACAGGATAAACCACATGAAGGAAGCAAAGCAATAAACACAGGCCCAAACAGAGGACCACAAGAAGAGGCAATTGCGCTCGCCATCCAACGCCCACCCACCACAGCAACCACCCGACCTACCAAACCTTAATAAAAGGAACCCCATCGTAAAAAGCAATACGAAACGCACCCCAACAAAAGGCAGGAAACCCCCCATAAAGGGGGGAGGGGAAGGAGGAAAAAGAAAAAGAAGGGACTCCTACCCAATCACGCGCCCCCCGGCGACAAAGCAGGAATACAAAATCCGGTACATAGCATACATTAAAAGTCGATGATAGAACACATAGCTAACCATAATCACAGTACAACCGGAAGGTAAATGCATCAGAAACACGCCAGGGGGACACACGACGCGACAGAGTCCCGAAAAAGGGAATACTCGAGAGCCATAGAACAAAAAAAAAAGGGGAGAAAAAAGGGGGAGGAAAAAGACCCCCCAAAGTGACAGACCCCCCCACCCACCCCAAAAGCCCACCCTGCACCCCTGCAGAAGGCTATGGCCTACCCCCCAGCAGCGTGCCTGTCGCCCTAATTAGAACCCGAAATATAGAAGAGCAAGGACAAGACAGAAACAAAGGACAAAAACGGGAGAGGGGAAGGGAAAAAGGGAAAGGATCCCACACGGGAGAGGGCCAAGGGACAGTATTATATGCACCCATCCACCCGCCTGAGAAAAAAGGGGGCCGGGCCCACAGGAAGCCAAAAATTATCAGGATACATTTCAGGAGCCCCGTAAAGTCACACATAATCATACCAGTACATGCCGATCATCAAACCAATACAAGACTGCCGCATACAAAGGCAAATTCGTATCAGCCCTGTCCTTGTTTGTCCAAAGTTGTAGCCGTCCGATCCAACAAGAACCAGACAGCGAAGAACCGAAGGCATAGAACAGGGAGATCTGGCGGCAGTCCGGAGAAGAAACGTGGAAGAAAACACGGAAGATCCAGGAAAGTCACAGTACATCGCGCACATCGCAGGCACAGTTCCAGGGACAGTTCAAGAGAGGCCGACCCAGCTGGGTCTGTACAGGAGCCACGGTCGGTCAGTCGAGGCGAGAAGGAGCAGGAAGAGTCATCGAAGCCAGGCCAGATTGAAACCGGCCCCCGGACCAGCGGCAAAGGAGACAGCACAGGACGATGAAGGGCCTCAGAACTCCGCACACCCACAGACGCGGCTGTCGCCGGGGCCACAGTTCCTAGGATAATTCCAGCCGCACCCTGCAACGGTGAGGCCACACCCGATGTTGGGGGCCCCAACGGCCCGAAGAGAGGTTCCGCCTCCAGAGCGAAGATGGGTGCAGCCACAGAGGTTCGCCAGGAGTGCAGGGCATTCAGGATATCTCGAAGTGTAGGAAGACCTTTACAATATCCGGCACCCGGGCCATGCGGCGGGCCTCCAGCGCTCGTCCAGGCCCGGCTGAGACACTCAGGGTCGGCCGCCATCTTAGAAGTCCAGCGAGGCCGCGGCGGCCGTCAACCCCCGTCGGGGCAGCAGCAAGGCAAATGAAGTCCAGCCGACCGGCGGCAGGGCACCCCGGGGCAGGAAGGAGGCCCACCAGAAGGTAAGATTGTTTGTTAATCGATTTGTGACTAATTTATTACCGTAAATATCAGCACGGCTCCAGGCTGCCGAAAGTACTTGGACCACCTCTACTCCCTCAATTATATTGAGTATGGCCCAATATTATGAGCATAGGAAAAATGAGAGTAAAGACAAGTCTGATAAAAAGACTAAGGATCTTAAAACTCGTATATTATTACAACAGGTGGCCCAGGGACGTGGCAGAAATGAAGGAGGAGTAAGGGGGTTTGTTTCAAGAGGGGCTGGGACAGGACGAGGAGGAGGTCCAGCTGTTGCTTTGGGCCAGAATCAGTGTGCTTATTGTAAATAGGAAGGGCACTGGCGCGCTCAGTGTCCTTTCCTTTTAGCACAGAATGGAGCTATGAGAGGCAGAGGTAAAGGAAGAGGGCGGGGTGGTGTTGATCGAGGCGACATGAAAAGAGGGGAAGTGATACGAGGTGAGTCTAGAGGGAATTATTTTGATAATACCAACGGAAAGCAGTATCACAATGAAAATTATGGAATGGACGAATCAAATGGATATTTTTATGCATAGGACAGCCACGGACAGAGAAGGGGCCAAGTGTCAGTACCCGTGGACCAAAAGGGGCCTTACGGTAAAGGACAAATAATGTGAGTGTCTGAAATTTTTTTAGTGGACACGGGTGCAATGACTAGTTCGATTGCCCATTCATTGGTCCCAGGGGCTGCTCTGTCCGGGCATAATAATGTTTCAGTTGGTTTTTCTGGTATTCCAGTAATAAGCCCCATTTCGAAGCCACTCTCACTTACGATAGGCCCAGTTACAGTAGATTGGATTTGTTAAAAAAGATGCACGCTAAGATTTATTGTTCTCCGGACGGAGTATATTTGACAGTACAGTCACCAGAACAAGGTACCAAACAGAACGTCATGAAAAACGACCAGCTCCCTCCGGAACTGGCGGCCATTCCTCGTACGTTGTGGGCAACTGGTGATACTGATGTAGGCTTATTGAATATTCCACCGGTTTCCATCACGTTAAAACCCAATGCTCGGTTGCCTCGTATTCCACAGTATAAAATCTCCCCAGCAGGAGAAAAAGCATTAATGTCAATAATTCAGGACTTGATCGAAAAAGGCGTGGTGGAAGAGACAGCTTCTAACATATGTAACAGCCCCATATTACCGATTTTGAAGAAGGCTCCTATAGGGAGCAGTCCTGATTATGCTGATACGTACCGCTTTGCAATTGACCTCTGGGAGGTTAATAAGGTGGTAGTACCACAATATCCAGTGGTCTCCAATATCACAACGATACTTACTATGATTCCCCCCACTGCTAAATTTTTCTCAGTCATTGATTTAAAGAATGCTTTCTTCAGCATTCCTATACACCCTGAGAGTAGACATATTTTCGGCTTCTCGTTATCAGGCCGCAGCTTTAGATTTTGCTGTGCTCCTCAAGGCTATACAGAAAGCCCTAGTATTTGTAGCCAGGCTTTGAAGGTATTTTTGGATGAATTATTTTACCCCCAGGAAACGTCCTTCTCCAGTATGTAGACAACCTGCTGGTGGCATCTGATACGAAGGAGGGTTGCAAAGAAGCTACGGTTAAATTACTGTCCCATTTAGCAGCCCATGGAAATAAAGTATCTCTTTCTAAATTTCAATATTGTCAACAGGAAGTGACCTACCTTGGTCATCTACTGTCGAAAGAGGGGAGGAAGTTGACTCCTGAACGTGTGTCTACTATTTTTAACATGCCTGTTCCTCGTACTCAACGAGATGTTCGTGCATTTCTTGACATAACCTCTCACTGTCGCCAGTGGATTCCTAATTTTTCTCTTCTTACTAAACCACTGTTATATCTGATTATGAAAGAAGTGCATGAACCCTTACCCTGGACGGATGAGTGTCAGAAAGCTTTTCATTCTTTGAAAACTGCTCTTTGTTCTGCACCTGTTTTAGGAACTCCTGATTACCGAAAATCTTTTGTACTTTACGTGCACGAGGTGGACGGTTGTTCGCTTTCAGTGTTAACGCAAGGATTTGGTGGTAAGCAAAGACCGTGTGCTTATTTTTCAGCCGTATTGGATCATGTCGCTAGAACACTTCCTAGCTGTTTGAGGGCTACTGCCGCAGTGGCGGTGGCCATTAGGCAGTTGGAAGGACTCGTGCTAAATTCTGATCTCACAGTGATGGTACCGCACGCTGCGGACACACTTTTGAATAAAACAAAGACACAGCACCTTACGAGTGCACGTCTTACTGGATATGAATTGACTTTCTTTGCCCCCCATATTACTATAAAAAGGTGTGCCACTCTGAATCCAGCACTGTGGAGACCTGGAAAAGACCAGGACTGCAGGGGACTCAACCTAAGTCCCCGAGGTTTCTGTTAACTTATATCAATTTGTGCAAATTTTCGAACAACGTGCTCATCAAAAAGATATTGCACAGAAACAAAAATCATACCATGTTCATAGAATTGTAATTCCACATGAAAATTTCGAGTTACATGTTATTCATACTGCTTTGAAAACAAGTTCAATCAGTAAAACAAAAATGAATTTAAACATTCAAATTATTCAATAAACAAATGAAAAGAGCCCAATGCATTTCGGGTTTCTAAGAACCCTTCATCAGGGGATAACTTGTACTCAATTCAATCTTCTTAATTTCAGGCTCCACAGTAGTGGCACTGCAATGAAAACTGTTTCGTTTGGATCTGATTTCCTAATCATAATTTGTGACATCATGACAGGTTACACAATTCCTTAATGTGCCTAGAGTAGGCACCACCAAACAGTGTTAACGTCTTACACTTAATACGAGGGTGAGAAGGGGTCCCCAAAACCTATAAGGTTTTCAAAACATCATGGATCGACCCATGGAGAAGGTGAGGGGAATGTAGAATAGTAACCATAAAGTGACTCACGATAAACCTTGCTCAATGGTTGCCAGTTGGAGTATGACCAGCGTCCTACATTAATGAGTACCTAAAGAGACTAAAACATAAGGAGTACATTTGCTTAGAAGCATGTTTCAGCAGTTGTTAAGGAAAACTGTTGAAACTAAGCTTAAGAGCTTACCAGGTCTTCCGTGTGCATTGAGTCTCAATGTACTAAGGGACGTTTAATGGTGGATACTCGATTCACAAAGTCAATTCAGTTATCAAGGCTGTGAATTAAAGTATAAATTGCGTAATATATCGGGATATATACATACTAGGTGAAATAGCCTAGCATTGATATTGAAATGCAATGATCTTACCTATACGTGTCTGTGAACAGGGGCGATCTGCCAGTGTCGTCTGATCTTACGTATAGCTATAAAAGAGTCAAATGCGCGGTTACGTTATTAGTTGAAACTACAACTGTGCGAATGATGGTATATGAGCTAAAATACGGCAACAGAATTGCCTAAGCCGTCTGCGTCTCAAAGTTAATCTCTCCCGCTATCATCCGCAACTCGACTTCCGGTGTAAACATACGGCGCGAGTGGTGGCTCGACATTTAAAGGGTCCAACAATGAGTTGAAAACTTTATTAACTCATGTGTTGTTATCCTACTTCACAATTTGGCGCACTTTGGGACGTTATTATCACAAGGGCGTTTGACACAGGACTCATCAATGCTAACACCAAGAAATACTTATCATCCACCAACCCTCAGATACCACACATATACATGCTCCCGAAGATCCATAAACATCTCACCAATCCTCCGTTTCGCCCCATCGTGGCAGGATGTGGATCCATTCACGAACAAGTTGGACGTTTCATGGACCACCATATGCATACCGCTCGTACAATCGTGGATCACATACATCAAGGACACGACAGACTGCTTACAAAAATGATCAGCCATCAGTCACCTAGTGAATACAAATACCCTTTTGTGCACCATTGACGTGGTAGCACTGTATACCTCAATTGCCCACATGGAGGGATTGGAAGCCATGGAATGGATACTGTTAAACTCAACCATAGACCAAGATCTAGGAGTGTTATTATTGGAATTGTTACATTTCTCTTTGTACCACAGATATTTTGCGTGGAAAGACCAGTATTATTTACAAAGGATGGGGACGTCCATGGGCTATCCTGGGGTGCCCTCATACGCTAACACCTTCATGGCACATTTCGAAGAGGAGCACATACTGAAGAACCCCAAATGGAGAGCGAATTCACTCTTGTTCATCAGATTCATTGATGACATACTCATACTGGTAATTTAAACCAAGAGCCATCCACATACAGCTCCCCTTGGGGGTCAGATAGGGGCGTGTTTTTTTTTTTAGAATAGTTTGGACTCTAGTTAGAATGTACCCTTTTGGTCAATTTATTCCTGAGGAGGAGCGTCCCCTTGCTCCCCGATACATGCCCATTTATGTACCTATGTTTTTATCATGGACAACCAGAGTGAAGGTTGCTTTCGTTTTAACAGTTGCAATGTTGTTTATTGTAATAATAAGTGTGTTTTTATATTTAGAATTTCATCACCCCATGCATTCAGTGATAGGGACTCCCACCCTGCCAATAGAGCACCATTTCTTTACGTTAGCCCCTCATAAAGAAAGACATTGTCAGACTTATGCTAAGAATGTGTTCGTAGAAATCTTGCATCAGACTCACAGTGCTACCAATACGACCAATTGTTGGGTTTGCGGTCTGCTTCCCTCTGTAATGCATCGACACGATCTCTTTATCTCATTGCCATTATCCTACTTAGGAAGTTGTGAAGCCTGGTTTAAATTGTTGAGCATGATGTATTTGCATTACACTGTAGATACTTCTCGATATACCGAGAAGGATTACAAGATGATTTTGACTTATATAGAAGTACACCAAGGTTTTGACCCACAAGGAAATAATGGGGAGGGGTCCTTGCGAATATGAGAATGTTACAAGGTTGAAAACAGAGATATTGGATTTTGCCGAATTTAACTTTACGCAGTATTTTCAACACTTTCAGGATCAAAATGTTACAGATGACAAACCAATTCCTGTGCCCATATTAAATAGCACCTCAGCCTTTTGTTTACAAGGAAAAGGACATATCCCGGTAGGAGATAGTCGGTGCAATTACACCTATCGATTACGTACCTTTAGTAGTCCACCATTGATAACACCCCCGAATGTTTATTTTGTTTGTGGAGAGAACGCTTATACTTGGCTTCCCCGGGTTTGGATGGGCCGCTGTTATCTATCCTTCCTGTATCCCCCTGTATATATAGCCCCCTCAAATTATCATAAGGATCATCGGTTAGATGGGCAAGGATCACTAATAAGACGAGATAACAGAGAATTGGATATGTCAGAAGTAGATCAAACTGATACCCCAGAACAGCATTTCGTGGATATAGTAAAGGGAGTGTTTCCCATTTGGGGACCCATAATGACAAGAAAGGAGGTGAGGCGGTTGTCTAGAGTAGTGGAAAGAGTTATTAATACCACTGCTGGTATATTAACAAATTTGACTGTAGAGCTTCAGGCTACGAGACTCGTTTCTATTCAGAATCGGATGGTGCTAGATGTTATCTTAGCAGATCGAGGAGGAGCTTGTCAGGTCATCGGTAGCTCTTGTTGTGTATACATTCCTGACTCCGCCCCCTCTGTCCATTTGGCCATTCAGAAATTACACCGTTTAGCAGCAGAAATACATGCTGATACAGGGAATTGGTCCCTCTTGCTTTTGGGGCCTACTGTCAGCCTGGGGATGGAAGATATTAATGGTATTAGTAGGTATAGTGAGTGTTCTATTCACATGTTGCTTATGCATACATTGTGGGCCTGCCTGTTGTTCCTATTGTGTCACGAAAGTGTCCTCTGCCTTGGTACCGCCTCCCTCGAACAAGGAAAAGTCTCAGATGATGCAACAAGAAATTCAAGATATGATGCAGATAGATGAGGGTATCTTTGAAGATTAATTTAGCTACATCACGCTAAAAGGGCGGTTCTGTGGTACCGAAATTCCGTTTCTGTCATTACTAACATGACAGTGTTAGCTTGATGTAGCTGCATGCACATGTATTCATAGTTATGTACCATTTAGTGTTAATAACGAAGAGTAGCTTTTGGTTCTTATTATAGTTCAAGTTACACCTTATTTAGAGAAGCCACACTAACGTCATTTTGTATTTGTCGACTCGGGCCTGGGTAGTGATCACGTATTGCTTTTCATGTTACCGAGTGAGTCCCAATTAGTTGAGTTACAGGACAGCTGAATTCACTGTGTTTTTCTCTGCTCAAAGCCCGAAGGTCGCATCTGGCTTCAGAGGTGATAAGCACATCCTTGCCAGGCGCCGGGCTGTTACTCCCATGTACCAAGTCGAAAGGGAGTTACCCTTTCTGACCTGCCCCATAATAGCAGAAACAGACTTCTGAGCAGGCTTTGTGTGCCATATATGGTGCTTCCTTAAGATCCAGTACCTATTGGAAGGTTGCCAAATATGGTTATTTCATGCTATGTAACTAAGGTATAAATGATTTGTCTCATGTGCAAATCGTCAGTCTTCTCGGTGCACTGATTTTGGTGTGGACGAGGGGCCTCCTCTGCGTAGAGTTTCTTTGTTAATAAACGATTGCTATTTCTTCACTGCCATCTGACTGGTTATTTGGTAATGTTATTGTCCTATCGGTAAGTCTGCCCTGTCTCGATATTTTTCCAGTACAACAGTGATGGTTATTAGTTGTGTTGTTACTGTCATTGGCAGCATGGCAGGGGCAATGTGGGCTGCATGCTGCAGTGGACTCGGTATTTATTGTACAAATTATGCACTTGGTAGCATTTCTTATTGCTCCTGATTGGCTGGCCAGGAGACTTTCCTGAATATGCAGTTCCTGCATTTGCTACAGCATTTCTAAATTGACGAATTTAGGTACTCTGCCGCACAGCTGGATTTTCAGTATTCATTAATGGACTTTACAGATGTAAAATTCAAGCAAATCAGTAATGAATTACATATTCCCCAAAATTCTTTTTACTGTCCCTTCTTACATCACAGAGAAAATGCTAAATCGCCCCACCTTTTGCCTGAGTGTAAAAGCTTTAAGTAATAAAACTCACTGGAAAAAATATCACATTTCTAATATTTTGCATTCGTACAGTTTACTCAGGCTGATAATTATTTAGTCAATACTTCTTTATTGTAAATTCAAGTAATTTAATTAACAACCTTTTTTTTTCTTTAGAGATTTAAATAATAACACCCATTGGAAACAATGTCACTTTTCTATATTTTGTATTCTTACAGGTTACCCAAGTTGATAATTATTTAGTCAACACTTCTTTACTGTAAGATAAAGTAATTTCATTAACTTGACCTTTTTTGATTTAGAACAGTATAATATTTGAGTGCATTTCACAAACACTTAGAACTATAATTCAGACAACATTAAAGTATAAGACACATTATTTGGAGCCCTTTACTAAAAAACTGAACTTTCACAAAATCATATAAAAACATGGTAATTCCAAACTGGGTGAACCAAGTGTATTCAATAATTCATAGATATAACAGAAAAACATTACATTCAAAACAGTCTTGTAACTTGCAAAGTGCTGAAGTTTCTATTGTTAGTCTCTTATTTTTGTTCAAGAACTGAAAATCCTGTTCAAATCATCCCTTGGTGTGTTAACAATACACTCTATTTGAGTAGGCAAACAATATCCATTGTAGGGTTGCCTACATTCAGTTGGTCAATCTTGGGGAAACAATGCATCAAAAGTTGGGTGAGTAGCACAAAATATCAGAGATGCCAAAAAGCCATATCTTAATTTGTTGTATGAAGGGCCTTTCATATTTGATGAATCTCAACTCCCTAAGTTCCAGGACCTTGCACCCAGGAAGCTGAAAGATTTACTGCTTCGATGTATGAGTCTGTTCATGTAGGCTTTAAGCAGGTTGGCTTGCTAGGACCTAAGAGGCCGACTTGTACGTCTAGTGTAGTGGGTGACTATAGAAATGAAGCATTTTGGCCCCAGTCCTCTAAAGGCTCTGAAGATGAGTAAAATAATGAAAAAAAGAACTGTCTTTATGCACTGGCAACCAATGTAATACTTACAGGGCTGCTGATGCAGAGTAGCAGCGAGGTAGTTTAATTATAAATCTGGTCACAGACTGTTGCAACACCTGAAGTTTCTGAAGGGTTTATTTTGAAGTATCTGCATACAGACTATTACAATATTTCAATCTAGATGTTATCAAAGAAAAAGCTACAGATTTTATCTCTGATAAAGGAAGATATTAAAAAAAACAATATCAGTGCTTTTATAAGGCTTAAACATGTTCCAACTACAGTTATAGCTCGTGGGCGAAACAACAGAGAGGCGTCAAATGTTATACTGAGGTTCTGCACGACCTCGACCAAAGGAGGTGGTGGAGGTGTTACACCATAGGGCCGGGCCGAAAGAGTTTGACTTCTCGAGAAGCATAATCTCAGTTTTATTGGTGTTGCATTTAAGATGGTTGGTGTGCATTCATCGAATGGCTTCTGTTAAGCAGTTTTTAAAATTGGTCTCGGAACCAATAGAACCTGTATCCAATGAAAACTAACTGAGTGTGGTCAGCATAAGATGTGGATTCAATACCAAAAAAAGTGATCAGCGAAATCAAAGGGGCCATATGGATGATAAACAATGCTGTGCTGAGTGCAGAGCCCTGTGGTACCCCTGATGTGACAGGTTTTTCGGAGGAAAAAAGGTTTCTAACATAACTATCTGTCAGTGGTCTGAGTGGAAGGATTTAACCCAGGCCAGCGCCCAGTGGGAAATTCCACAAAGATTAAGTCATTGTAGCAGAATATCATGAGAGATGGTATCAAACGCAGCTGAAAGATCTAATAGAATTATCACTAAATTTTTTTCTCTGCGTCAAATGCTAAAAGCTCCCCAGAGACAGTTGTGGACGCTTTTCAAAACTCTCATTGCTTTTGGGTCCTCTTCAGGATCTTGACTGGTTAATACTCCTTCTTACTGTGATGCAACTTACTGAATTCTCTCCTCCAGTTTTTGGTTAGTACTTGATCAAGTGTGACTTCTTCTTTTTCTGTGAGCACAGCTTGTTGTTCAGATTATTGTCTCCATTATTTAATCATTATTTATCCATTATTTATTATTTCTCAATTTCTTGTTTTCCTCAGTGCTCAGACTTTTCCAATTGGTTACATCCTATATTTGGCATCCAACAAACACAGTACAAAATAGATTTGCTCAATTTTACCATAGTGTACCTCTGTAAGTAGCATAGCCTGTAGAATGCATGAACGCTTATACAGTAGGTTAATAGTGACCATAGCTGCATCTTAGATTTACCTGGTCCAATGCCCACTTTAATGATGTCTGCTCCGGCAAGAATCAGTTCTTCTACCATCTCTCCAGTCACCACATTACCTGCCTGAGAGGATGATAAAGGCTTGAAATAAATAAGGATAAAGGCATGCATTTCACAAAACTATAGTTGTGAAGGACAACAAACGTTTGCAATTACATGATAGCAGACATTTTCGTAAGCTGAACAGATCTATTTACCATTTATTAAAATAAACAGAACATATTTATTCACTTCTTTACCCAATATAGCAAAATGGCTTCCTACTGACTGCACATGAGCAATCTGAGACATACTATGAAATCACACTCTCACTGCTTGAGTCCCGAGCTCAATGGAAGGCTAGGAAGGATGGGAGTAAATATCAATTAAAAGCCTGGTGCAAATGTTTAACAAATAAGCAACTATTGAGAGCTTTTAAGATTTTAGTTGATCATGGCTACAAGAGGCTAACACCAAGTACCAGCCAATTCGACAGAAAGCACAATAGGTCTGGAGAAAGAAATAGTGCAAGGATTTTCAGTGGCTCGGGCAAAGTAGCACTTTGCTTCTTGAGGGCACACTCCCCCTAATAATAAAAAAACCACGTTTTTTTTTTCTTTTAATTTGGCGTCACCTAACAGTAGCACCAAAACATGCTACTTAGCCTTGCCTTATGGAAGCACCAGCCCTGCCTTGAGGCAGTCAACACATAAGGCAGATCAAGCCAAACTTTAAACCGGGGCATAAAAAGGGTTGCAAACCAGCACAAAGTGTTGATTTTGGATTTACTTTCCAGTGCAAAACATGTTTTCCATTAGGAAGTTGCCTAATAGTAACACAAAGTAGTGTAATGCACTACTTTGCACTCATTTGTATTAAGGAGCGTATGCACTGATGTGGACTGCAAGGAGTGTGCTCAGGATCCTTTCGTTCTCGGGGACGCCCACCTCAGGTCTGGCCCAGTCGTGCCTCTTCAACTGGGAGTGCATGCAGAGGGATGAGGAAGGTGCTGCTTCCAGGCAAAGGTCCACAATACCCATATAACTTGGATAGCTCCATTTTAGTGCAGCAATCAATCACCACTCTGTAGTAGAAATCTAAGTGTGGCAGACCTCCCTGTTTGTGTGCACTCAACCTACTGTGCTCTGGAGTTTGCACACAGCATCTGTGTAAGTATCCTCCAGGAAACTCATACAAATCTGTACTCTGTGGTGACAGGTCACGCAGGCTTGCCTGCAAAGGACACTGGAGGATGCCTGGTGCATGCTGGTCCAGAAACGATATGTCATGACTAGTCAGGTCCCATTACCAAGACTGCAAATGAAGCAGTCAAGTGTGATTGCTCATAAACCTCTCAGCATGCATAGTGCAGTTGGGTAAACAACCAGGACTAGCTGCCACTGTCATCCATGATACTTGGAACCCAGAATCAAGGAGGGTGCTTTTGTCTACCTCAATATTTTTGCAAAGGCAATAGGTCTGGGTATTTTATAAGTGGCAGCGCTTCTTTACTTATTTGCTGGTTGGTGTTTGTGAGAATAGATGTGGTGATCTATGTGAGAAAGAGTCAACATTTGGATGGATGAATGAGTGAATGAATGAACAGAAGGATGAGGGAGTGACCGACTTTAAGGATAATTAAAGAGCGAGTGAGTGGGTGGGTGGATAAAAGGGTAAGTGCATTGGTAAATGCTTTAAAAGGTGAGTGCATGGGTGGATGGCTGAATGAAAGGGTGAGTGAAAGAGAAAATGAGTGGGTAAAAGTATGGAAGGATGCAGACACTTTAGGGCAACACATGAAACAGTCACTGCATCTAACAGCAGCCCGTCCCGACGTTGTCCGGGTATGACTTGCTGCCGGCCAGTACTATATTGTTTTGTAGGATTTCGTTTTGATAGCATGTGAATTGCTCCGATTCACAGTGCACTGCAGATGCACTTAAGAATGCGCGTTCAGTAGTGTGTGAACTCGAGTTTCCCTACTTTAGTTTTCCTTGCAATATTATATAGCGTGAACTCGACAACATGGCATGAGCACAATTTACATTAAGGAAGAACACATTCATTTGTGGTAGGCACGGGGAGACAAAGCGATTTGCCTGGAATCACAGGATGTTGAGCTGATGCCGAGATTCGAACGTAGCTCCCCAGCTCTAAAGTTCGCAATTCTAGAACTTATGGCGGGAGGTGTGTCTAAAAGTGTACGTCGGTGCTGGCCATCAATGAGAGAGACCTGTTCATTTTTCAAATGGGTGGTGAAAAAATATGAGTATGTTGCTGGAGATGTGGGCCTCCGTGCCACCAATGTACTTACCGGGGGAGGGTAAACACCCATTATTCCACAACTTTCTTTCTGCATACCATCACTCCGCATACTTTTATTACGAAAGTACCATGACTCCGCAATGCCATTATAACGCATGGCATTACATTTTATATGCTTTTACCACGCATACATTTACAACGAAATTCATTGTAAATGCATGAATGGTAAAAGCATGTTTTTTTTAAATGTTTCTATAAGGTAAGTATGGGTATAGGGGTATATGTTTTGGGATACTGAGGTATATGTTTTGGGGTGTTTGGGTATTTTAAGGGTTATGGGGTACAGGGGTAGTTTTAGGGTTTAGGGATAGGTATGGGTTTTGGGGGTACATGGGTATTTTTAGGGTTCAGGGCTAGGTTTGGGTTTTGGGGTATAGGGGTATTTTTAGGGTTCAGGGGTAGGTTTGGGTTTTGGGGTACAGGGGTATTTTAAGGGTTCAGGGCTAGGTTTGGGTTTTGGGGTACAGGGGTATTTTAGGGTTCAGGCCTAGGTTTGGGTTGTGGGGTACAAGGGTATTTTAGGGTTCAGGGGTAGGTTTGGGTTTTGGGATACAGGGTTATTTTTAGGGTTCAGGGCTAGGGTTTGGGTTTTGGGGTACAGGGTATTTTTAGGGTTCAGGCGTAGGTTTGGGTTTTGGGGTACAGTGGTATTTTAATGGGTTCAGGGCTAGGTTTGGGTTTTGGGGTACAGGGGTATTTTAGGGTTCAGGGGTGGTTTTGGGGTACAGTGGTATTTTTAGGGTTCAGGGCTAGGTTTGGGTTTTGGGGTACAGGGGTATTTTTAGGGTTCAGGGGTAGGTTTGGGTTTTGAGGTACAGGGGTATTTATAGGGTTCAGGGCTAGGTTTGGGTTTTTGGGTACAGGGGTATTTTTAGGGTTTAGGGATAGGTTTGGGTTTTGGGGTACAGGGTATATTTATAGGGTTAAGATGGGTTAGTGTTTAAGGGTGTTGGGGTATTTTAAGGAGTAAGGATGGGTTATGATTATGGGGTGCAGGGGTATTTAAAGGGAGCAGGGTGGGATTAGCACACGATATGAGACATGGCATGACGGGCGGAACGTACCACACGCCCCCAGCGTTTGTCATGCCCCCAGCACACTCTCACAGCACAACGCAGACACGCCCACAAGGGACTACTTTGCTGCCATGGTTCTTTTACCTTTTAAATGTATATGGTGGGCGTCTGCATAGCCTATGTCCGTCTGCTGCAACTGCCCTTTCCAACGCTGTATTGGGTGTTGTGATTGGTGCTGTGGTTCCTGAGATTACCCGCCTCAAAGGTTTGGGCTCTCTCTTTATTATATTAGTATAGATAGATTTGAGGAGAGAGCTCTTGTCTATTTTTTGAGGGGTTGGAATTATGGGGAGGTGGGAAGATTGGTCAAAATTAACACAAGAATCCTAAAAGGAAAACATGTAGGCTACTGCCTACTGCTACATGCAAAGTGTGTTACTTAAAACTGGTGGCACAGAGCCTTTGCTTGAATATACATTTAGCTTTTAGTAAGTGTAGGAAAGGGACGCTTTTTGACATGGTCACCCACACATTTTGCCTTGTATTTGATGCAATTTTGACATAAGTGCACTGGATTTCCTCTATCTAGATCCGCAGTGGCAGTTCTCTTTCCCTAAATCTGTAAAATTGTTTCCCAATTGGCAATACCTTTAGCAACCCTGTAAGTTCCTAATAGATGGTACCCCTGATGCCTAGGGTCAGGGTACTAAAGAAGGTCCCTTAGGGCTGCAGCATTTATTTTGCCACTCTAGGGACCCCTCACCACATGTGTGCAAAATGCCACTGCAGGCTGCATGACATGGTGCAGACAAAAGTGGAAACACGGCATGGCACACTTCCTGCAGACATTGCATGCAATGTATGTAAGTCACCCCTACAGCAGGCGGTACAGTCCTTACGCAGGGTGCATTATATTACACGTGTGGACACACCCGCATGAGAAAATATGCCCCTGTAATGTGTAAGTCGATTCATAGTCATTGCAAGTCAGCAGGGAAGCCATCTTAAGGATATGTACCGGGCACAGGTGAATACAAGTTCCCTAGCTACATGATGGCTTCACTGTTATATTAATAAACCAACACTGATTCCAGTGATGGATTTATAAATACATGCACCCAGAGGGTACCTTAGAGGTACCCGCTGAAACCTACTAGTCCACTGGAGTGCTGGCTGACTGCTACGGTCCAACCTGCCACCACAGATGTGCTTCTGACCCCCTAGGAGGTTAACACCCCCGCTCTCAGAGGACAGGAACAATGCATGCTCTGGCAGGAGGTGTTTACACGTCCACTAAAGAGGATGGCTAGCAATCAGCATACCAAGGCCTTTGATATACCCACCCTGACATCCCCCAGACTTGGGAGATGCCACCTCCTGCCGGAGGCACATTTGGCACCAAGACAACCGGGAAATTAGTATACGAAGTAGGCGTGGAGCACACCCAGGTCAGTCATACCCCTAAGGTAAGCTGCCTGGAATGTCCCCCTATAGGAAACTTCCACCATCTTGGTAAAAGCAGAATAATGGCAGAATTTAGGAAACTGGAACAGGGTTATGCCCAGTTACCAGAGGAAGTGGTAATATAGGGGGTGTAGTGACCCCAAGGATAGGTATCCCATTAGCTACTACTACTCCGCTCCCCTAACACCCCTAAATTTAGAATTTAGAGGTCTCCCTGAATCCAGAACCTCATGTTCCACTGACTACAAAGAAGAAGAGGAAACTGAAGAGCCGATACCTGCAAGAACAGAAAACGACTGCAGACTTTTGGCCCCAAATTCTGCCTGCCACACAGAACCTCGACAATTGCAAAGACCCAACTCGTTCTGTAGCTGTGCATCCTCCACAAGCCCTGAAGGGTTGTCAGCGCTTCGCCAAGCAGCCACCATCTCCCTTGGAGTAGATGAGCTACTAGTCCGCACCCTGCAGACACCAACTGTGATGCTTGGTTTAAAGAAGCTGTTGTCCACTGAGTCCATCGAGAAGTAGCCCCCCAGGAAATGTTGCGCACACTCATGGAGGTCAGATCCATCTTCCTGCCAAGCCTGAAGAGGCCAAGACCTCCACGAGCTCTTCTGCACCAAAACCTGGGGTACCAGACCATTGCTGCAAGCAAAGGTTGTTGAAAGTCCAGTTCGGACTCCTATGACATCATAAACGGACAGCCAATGAGGGATATCAGCACCGCAGAGACCAGCACTAAGAGTGACCCAGCTACAATGTTTTTGTCCCCCTTGCTGGCCCTGACCGAAGACATTGAGAGCCTTCTCGCACGAGTGGCAGCCAATTACAATAACCCCTTCACCCGAGCTACCCGGCCGGGGCCTAAGGATCAACAGCTCTCCCATGCTCCCAGGACCCTCATGATCTGGTAACCCCATTGGGAGATCCTGGTTTTGTCCCTAAGTTCCTCTTTGCAACTATTTTCAAGTGTCCTCCCTTCTTTCTACCAAGTAGCTGGCAAGGCTACCAACCTGTCCAGCAATCTGCTAGTGGAACTTTGGACCTTGTCCCTCTACCACCTTAACGACCGAAAGGGGTCCCACGGAAAAGTATTTCAAGTATATGTATGCCATGAATGTTCTTTCTCCCACAGGAAAGCATTGTGAGTAAAAACGCACTGTCGGTTAACATTGCCAAAACTGTAAAAAGTCTATTACAGAAAATTAATTACCTGATTAGGAAGTTCTTGGGTTCTAAATGAATATAGAAATACCTGGTATTTTTCTAAATTATTGTGGATCTCCTTTTTGAGCATGTGCCTCATTTATTAACTCAGTGTGTTAAAAAAAATGGTATAACACTCCTCTCTGATAAGCCTAATGCTGCTCGACTACACTACCTTAGCTAGAGCACCTTGAGATTGTTAGAGCAAGCCCCTGTCCAGTCATGAGGGATGCCTGGACTCTTTACACAGCACACCTCTTTATTTTATACAATATAAAGAGCCAGGTTCCTTCAGCATTTAGAAGCCTTACAATCTTGCAGAAGGGTAGCGTTTATAGCCTAACTCACAAGACAATTTATTCAGGATAAGAGAGTACAAATAACACCGGGTAATATTTAAAAAATGTCTTCAAACACATTCAACTCTCCTACCTTAATAAGTGGCAGATTTATCAATATTTCACGCAAGGCAGCAAGACATCAAGACATTGTGCTGCGCTGTGCTGCGTGAAAGGGAGAGGGCAGTAATGCACCATATTTTACATGTCCTCTCCTTGCGCTGGGGAACTTTTGGCTGCCTTGCGCCAACACAGGCACTCTTGTGTCATGGTGCAAGTGTGCCTTCCTTCACAAAAACAATCCTTAGCTTGTTCCTCTGTCTTTCTGTGCTGCAGAATGCAGCACACTTAGAAAGAAGAAAAAATGAGGAGAAATAAAGATATTTCTCCTTGTTACACCTCCCCAGAGAAGGCGAAGCATTTTGACGCCTTCCTAGGTCTAATCTGGGAACGCACCAAATTCCATGGGTGGATGCATGGGCACACGCAGGCTCCACCTATGGAACGTCTCCCTGTGGCAGAGCAATGCAAGGCAGCGACTTGCGCTGCCTTGTGTTACTCCAGATTTACCAAGCGCTGAAGGACCATGCAAGGTGGCCTCACGTGACTTGGTAAATCTAACTTTAGTGTTTCGCTGCCCTTGCGCTAGCTTGGGTGACACAAGGGCAATGCAACACTTTGATAAATCTGCCCCAAATGTCTACGTATATGTTTGGTTAGAGTCAGTGATCGAAATGGAAAAAAAGGGGCATTAAAAGCAGACTCTGTCAGTCAACGTATACATTTAGGGGCACATTAATGCAGGGCTGCAAGGGAACTTGCTGCGCTGCATTGCATGAATGGAAAAGAGCAGAAATGCTTCATATTTACAAAGATATGGAGCATTCCTGGCCCTCCATTTGCTGGTGCACTGTTTGCTGCCTAGCGCCAATGCAGGAATTCTTGCTCTATGGTGAACACCTTCCTGCACAAAAGCAATTCCTAGCGGCATATTGCTCTTTCTATATCTGCTGCAGAATGCCTTGTGCACCTTGACTTACTTTACATATTCTATGCATTGATTTACACACTTCGATGAATTATTGCCTCTAAATAATGTGTGTGAGACTGTGTGTGTGTGTGTGTGTGTGTGTGTGTGTGTGTGTGTGTGTGTGTGTGTGTGTGTGTGTGTGTGTGTGTGTGTGTGTGTGTGTGTGTGTGTGTGTGTGTGTGTGTGTGTGTGTGTGTGTGTGTGTGTGTGTGTGTGTGTGTGTGTGTGTGTGTGTGTGTGTGTGTGTGTGTGTGTGTGTGTGTGTGTGTGTGTGTGTGTGTGTGTGTGTGTGTGTGTGTGTGTGTGTGTGTGTGTGTGTGTGTGTGTTAGTGTGTGTGTGTGTGTGTTATGTAGAGCACTGAGCTACGAAGCCACCGAATGGCGTGTTACTCACGAACTCACGGATGAATATATTCTAACACAGCGATACCCTCGCTGTTTAAATTTATACAACGTTTCTTAAACGCCGGAAACCCATCAATAGCTCCTCGAAAAAGGGCTAGGGAGCCCGAAATGCATTGGAGCATCACAGTTAAATTGATGGATTTTTATAAAGAATACAAATACATGCCACTACTGATGATATGATAACAATATCTGATGAAAACGTTGAAGAAATAAAATAACACATGAAACTGAAAATACTCAAGTGGAGTCTTAATATAAAACCAAAAGGAGTGCCATTTAAAGCAGGGATGCATCCATGTATGTTTGCACTTTACCTCTGACTATGTAGAGCACTGTGACACTCCACATTGGGATGAGAAGCACTATAAAAAAATTACATTTATATTGTCACTTGTGTAATTACTCATGCAAACAGATAGATATATCAGACATTCCTACAGTGCATTTATTTCACTTATGTAGACAAGTTGCACAAAATCAAAAACCTACCTCCAAATCATAGTTTCTCTTTAGTACTTGTGAAGTGATCACAAGTTGTGTTCTTTGTTTTCCCCCATTGCATTGGCACCTAGGGCCCATTTTAAAAAGATGTCATAGGGTGTAGCTCAGCACCCAAAGTTGCTGCTCTGCATTGTGTGATAGATCAGGAAAGCGCAGGAAAGCACAATATCTACTGAGATATGGCACTGTCCTGCTTTCTCCACAGCACCGATGCATAGCGCCACACAGACACACACAAAAACCTACACACGCACCTTTGCATCATAGTGCTAGGGAGTATGTATGATGCCTAGCACAGGTTTTGGACTGGAAGATTACCCTTCCAGTACAAAATAATATGCCTAGATAAACTTTGAAACTTTTCTTACTTCAGATGTGTGCTGTACAATGCATCACACATGCAAAGTGGGAAATGTTAGAAGAAATAAAAGCATTTCTCCTTTTAACACCTGCTTCAAAGTGGCATTATTTTTGGCGCAAAATCTTGTCTACTATTGTTTGTAGATACGGTTTTGCATCAAAAACCATTGGTGGCTGCATGGCGACGACCATGTACCACCCATGGAACGCCCCCAACGCAAAGCAATGCAAAGCAGTGCTTTGTGCTGTTTTGGGTTACCTTCAGGAAACTTTTCAGAAAGTAAATTTAAACTAAAAATGCATTTTGCATTGGTTTGTATCGCTTTTCTAACACAACCCCAACACAAAATTTTGTAAATTGGGCCAAGGTGTTAGGTTCCAGATAGATCACAGTTAGAATGAAGATTGAACTAAAGGAGGGATGATGTCCCTTTAAATCAGACCTTTGTTTTGTACTGTGCCGGAAGTAAAAATTAGATAGCCTCCTTTCTGCCTGCAGGTTGATGCTCCAAACAGTGCTTAATTTGAGCCTGAAGTTTCCGGTGCTCAGCACTGGCACTTTATTGGTTTCCGGTGCTCGGCACCAGCACTTGTCAACACCACACTTATGACAGTATGTCACATGGTGGCGCTGCTCACCTAATTTAGAGATGAGCAGAGAAACAGTTATTTATTAAATAAATATACATTAAAAAGTGCTAATTCCTGAGTCTCGAGCCATTCCTTTCGCTCTGGGGACCTGGATTAATAGGAACTGTCGCACTTGCAGGCGAGAGAGATTGTTACTAGTTGTTTTGGCAGCGATTCCAGGGGTGATCGGTGGTACAAGCTGCAGTGGCTCCTGGTCAGAACCCTTGCACTTATTATTTTACAAATTAAGCACTGGCACCAAACGTAAAGCAGAAACTGTGTGCACGCTGCTAAAGGTTCCCAGTGCTGGCAAAGTACACATGGACAAATTCAGCAAAAGTAATCTGGGCCAGCCTGGATTCGGCACTGAATACAGCAGAGTGTAATGTGGGGGAAGCAAATAGGGGGGGTGGCGCAGAAGATACATACATAAAACTACCCCTTAAATAAACAGTGAGTGAAATACAGCCTAGCTAAATGCATGCCCCCTACAAGTACTACTATAGTCACTCATTCCATCATTTAAACAAAGCATGCATGATTATCCCACGAAAAGCACCAGTCATGGTGTTCCCTGTTCTTGGAGGAAGATCTGGAGGCCTCTGTGCTCCAGCTCACCGGTCATGTGCAGAAATGGGACAGGGGAGGGCAAAGCAGTTATGGAAATGGACAGCAAAGTATTTTGTCTATTTCTAGTGGCCTCTGCTCCTCCACATCTGCTTCTCCACCACCAGTTTTGAATGTCAACATATGGTATTTGTTACCGGAAAAAAAAACCTACAGCTTTATTGCCTCTCCTATACTCACCATTATTGTTTCCAGCAATATTTTAAATATTTTGTGAAATATACATTTACTTAAAAGCATATCAATTTTTTTGGGCTTGCGGGAGGCAGGTTAGGGGCAGGCACGGGGGGTGGGGGGGGTGGTCACGTGATGCGCAATATATAAAAAAAAACTTACTTTGCAGCTATGTCCCACGTCTCTGTCCCTGCTCTCCTCATTGAACTCAGACAACAGGAAGCACAGCCAGGTAAGCATTCAAGCTCCCCTGACCAATCACAATGCTGCAATGCAGCGTTGTGATTGGTCTGAGCATCGTGGTTCAACGCTCAGCCAGGGAATTGGGGCCTGGGTATGTTCTCCATTCAGCCTGTAATGCAGCCTGCATGGAGACCAGGGAAAGTGCGCATGACTGGTTTAGGCAGCCGCCAGGACCAGCCATACAGTCATGTGGACAGGAGTGGACAAACCACTCCTCCCCGTGCCCTGAACAGAGATCAGAGCAGTCACGCCCACCCGCCCGCAAAGGAGCACAAGCATAAAATGATAATAACTCAAAGTTATCATTATATGTTTCTACTTCGCACTGCTTAAAAGGAGTGGGGCGACGCTCCTCCGCCATAGCGGAAAAGCCGCCACTGTAAATGTTCGGATGAAAGATTTAGCTATGAGGCAGGACTAAGGACTCAGTACTTACGATGCATGAAAATACAAGAAGCAGGCGTCAAGACATTGTAATCAGCGCCTCTAGTTGCGAATCAAGCAATGCGGACTCCATCCATCTGTTCTACTGCATGTCTGAGTACACCCTTGAAGAAGGGCACATTAGGGATTAATCACACGCCACCACTCTGCATGCCTGCACTGGACGGTTTATCTCTGCTCCGGTTCTAAAGGCCAAAACAATATTTTAGAGCTCTACCGCCACCCAGTGGATATTTAAATAAAACCTGCTATATCTTCTGATGGGATTCATTTCGAATGATATCTTTTTTCAGTGCACAATTCGGAGAGGTGAATGACCTGGCGTGCACAAACACTCATTTTTAGTGTCAGAATGTATTTATCATGATCATACTTCGGCTCAGAGTAAGAGAGAGAAAGGTAGAAAAGGCAGAAACAAGGAGGAAGAGAAAGATAGGAAAACAGTGGCAAGAGGAGAAAGCAGAGAAAATGAATCTGCAAGGGCCATATTTAGTAACATGTTTCGTCATGGTTGTGCTACTTTTGTGGTGCAGCCACAACACAAAATGCTAGTAAATGTTTACTAAGCCACGCACGGGGCGATTTGCGCCGGATTACGTGGCATACAGCCTGATTCATCAACGGGCCGTTTTGCGTGGCCCTAATAGCGAATCATAGCGACTCGCTATTGAGGACACGCAAAACGGTATTCATGTAGGAATTGCTAAATAAATAGCGATTCCTACATGTTCTCTATTTGCGAGTATCAATTTGCTACTCGCAAAAAAAGGAAATAACTCCCCATTCATTCCTATGGGCCAAAAGGCCCATAGGAATGAATGGGGAGTATCCCTTATTTGCGAGTAGCAATTTGCTACTCGCAAATCAGATAGCGATTTTAAGGGTGCCAGGGGTGTCCAAAGGACACCCTGTAGCACCCCTAAAATGCACATTTGAACAGGTGTTGCGCACACACATGTCCAAAGGACATGTGTGTGTGTAACATGCAAAAGAAAAAAATGCACTAAAGTGCTTTTTACACTATTTACGCAATTTACCACCAAGTCAGACCTGGTGGTAAATTGAGACCAAATATTGCGATTTCGCTATTTCTATTTGGTTGATGAATTGCATTTAAGGAATCTCTATTAGAGATTCCTCAAATCCAATTCCTCGCAAATATGCGAATTCGCTAATAGTGATTTTTGCATTTGGGATGATGAATACCAAATGCAAAAATCGCACTCGCAAAGGGCCAGATTCTCAGAATCTGGCCCTTTGCGAGCGCAAATCAGCTTGATGAATCAGGCTGTTAGTAAAGAAAGGTGAAGGAACGCAGCGCCTTGTGTTCCATGGGTGGAGCATGGGCATTTTCCGTGCACAGAAACAATTCTACTGGTAACGGAGTCATCCTTGCACCGTGGCGAGCTATTACATTTTATAGCAGATACAATTCATCTATTCATATTATGTATTTTCTGTGATATTTTTAGATGCTTCTTTTAGCAGATTACAATGTACCATGATCTCGAAGTGTTATTCTTTTTTATACTAAACAACTGGATTTCTATATTTGAACATTCAATGTTTTCATTTTTCACAAACAGAAAGTGACATTTTTTAAATGTATTTAATTTACATTATTTACATTAATTCATTTCAGTTGTTCAGGATCAAGTTAACGCACTTCCCACAGTGAGGAAGTGGAAAAGAAAGGATTATATCATTTTTTTTATATTTTTGGCTTCATGTTGTTAAGTGTCTTCATTTGTTTCGAACTTATCTTTAGTATGGCCAAAATGTGTCAGCTGCTGTGTGGGACTGTAGAAATGATAGGCCTTCCGAAGTATTACAGTTTTACGTTTAGTAAGTGGCGGTGAATTACACAAGCTCATTTACTGATTTTGTATTGTGTCTGGGGCATATCTTGTGATGACATATTATTTAAGCTAAAGTGGTTGGAAGTGGCTACATTTCTTCTTCCTGTACTTGCCCCTAAAGTATGGATAAATGTTAATGTTCATAATTGTAAGTTGGTCTATGACTTGCATATTTCATTCTGTATTATGCTTACCAATCTGCAGTGGTGGTTGTTGATGTAATCAGTCTTATAAAACACCATATGCCACCTTTGCACTGTGATGCCCTGATTCTGTGAGGAAGGGAGTCACGGGAGTCACGGGAGGCACCTGGACAAATTGGTGGGCATATTTGCATTCCCCATTCGCCCTTGGAGCTTCACGGTTTTTGACGCACCGGTGGGGTATCACCTTTTCACAAATTCTACAAGGTGGGGCTAAGCTACTTAACGTCATTTAACACAACCTTGTAAATATGCCATTTTCCGTCGCAGTCCTCTGTGGCAAAGGAGCATGCATTGGGTGTTACTGTGGGCATTGCACTGAAACACCCATTGCTTTTTGGTGCTGCCCCATATTTACAAGGCTGGAGCAGTGCCAAAAACAGTGCCATTCTCATGGCAGCAGGGTGCCTGCACTGGCGCTGGGCTGCTTTGTTTTGCGCCAGCACTAGGAGAAACACAGGGGTGTGCCGTAGTCTTGTGAATACGACGCAGTCCCTACGTTTTAATAATGTCGGAATACGGCATTGCTGAATATGGCACAGCTCCACGCTCTGACATTAGTTTGTAAATGTGCCCTTGGGTTTGGGCAGCATTGAGAGCAACTGGACATAGTGGGAAGAAGTAGGACTTTGTGTGATGGTTCACCCAAGCTGCGTCTCTCCATTGATATCAGTCAGACAAGGAGAGGCAAATGCGAATGTGGCTAGCCCCACGGCAGTCTCTCTACACTCTCCCTTGGACATAGTGTGTGACTATGAAATGTCACCTGGACATCCCAGTGCCAGTCATTGCCTTAACACAGTGCCAAGCCTCACTTCAGTACAGTACTTGTTAAATGATGATTAATGATTGCCCTGGGTTTGGGCTCATCAGCGTTTGTCACTAATCAGGAGCAAGAGTGTCTTGGCTCCAAAAATAAGTATGGCATTAAATAAGTACTTCCTCTGGCCACCAGGCCTTTTATAAAACATGTCAAAAGTCCTTTACTGACTAGTTGCATCATTGTCACCCAAAAGATAAGATATGGATCAGCGGATAGCTGTTTATTCTACTTGAGGAAACCAAAAGAAATTCCCTTTGGAGAATGGTTGTCTGCAAAGTTGCTGGAAAACTCCCAAACAATATTCCTTTAGCATTAAGAAAACTATAGGCCATTTAAATGTTTAAAAACATGATATTTCTGTCCTCTGTTACGCAACACAACCACGCTCACATGTGTATGTGGTTTTCCCAACCACTAAGGAACCACCTGAGGTGTCAGTGTGCCCCTTAAAACAAATTAACACAGTATAACATTAATGTGATTAATTCTCTTTCTCTATTACACTTTTGTTTTCCTTGTCTCTGCATTTCAGCTGAATTGAATATGAGCAATGGTAGGCAAAAGACGAGGGACAATCTGGGTTAAATATTCACAACCTCATCACACCACTGCTGAATACGCAGAGTTGTGCTAGCAGCTTTCTGGCACCTATTATCATCTTGGGTTTGGTATCTGTAACTATACCTACTGCTATTATGTTTTTGGCTATGGGAATAACTTGTCCAATTTTCCTCTTCTGACTGCCCTCTTTAGATCAGTGCTGTCGTTTTCACCATAAAGCGATGTTATGTGGCTCTTGGGGAAATTTTCGACATTGCTAAGTTAGCATCAGCTTGGCTGCCATGCTGCTGCTTTTGCGCACGTTACTACATAACTTTGTTTTTGTAAGACTCTGTTTGTGCCTTTCACATGAGAATGGGCTGCTTTTCGCCATCTCTGCTTTTCCTGGAGTTTAGTCTGAACACAATGTGCAAGGTCGATAAACAATGCCCCTTGTTATTCTGTTCTGGTCAGTCCCTAGCACCTAGACATAACATGCTACACACAGCTGCAGTACTGAAGACTCGTTCTTCGATATTACATTGTTGCATATTGTTTTAACACACTTAGAGAAAGCTGTTCCATGGAGAAGAGCTCCGCTGTTCCTATGATGTAAACCTTACATTCAGGCTTTAAGGTATGGGGTTTGCTGTCAAAGCCCAGAGATCTTCCTTTATATCAAATAAACTTCTTCTGGCCACGGGGAGGGTGGTTAGCTCTGATTGCCTTCTTTTCCACAGTCTTTATAACATGACTTCTCCTATTGTATTCTATGGAATTGTAACAATGCTAACTGTGCTGAGTTTATGCATTTTGCTGCTGGTAGTGGCTTGTATGCTGTAATGTAGAGCACAATAGTTAAAATAACATTTTGAACTATTTCAGTGACTCTGCTAATTCTTATTGTGGACAAGTATGAGTGAGTAAGCGAAACAGTACGTCTTGCTCCCGCGATTCCTGAGAGAGTCGGGAGTGTTGTGTTCTTGGTTGTCTAATCATTTATAGCTTCGTGATATTTGGAGGAGAACTAATGAGTCTCTATAGCTTGTCGGTATTGGGATTTTTGGCACTAACGTGCTAGGTTGATACACCCCTATACACTGAGGTCCTGTTTTCCGGCGCATAGTTCTGTGTATGTGGAGAATCCCTGCAACAGTGCCACCCCCCTATAGCCCGAGTGCCCCCTAAGCGTTTAGTAAATTTGAACTTGGGCTTCTAGCTTGATGCTGAATCTACCTCTTGCATTTTTGAGCTCATGGTATTGATGATAAAACCAGGCCTGTTGTACTCCCACCCAAGGTTATGCCAGATGTGAGAATAGTGGGCCATTCATAAATGGTAAACAACCTCATCTGCACGTATGATACCACTCCGGCTGAATCATAACAGCTGGAGACTAATGCGTCCACTGTAGGGGCTTGTGCTCGACCTCATAGTCACAGGTTCAAATCCTGGGGGATCCACTCAGCCTTCCATCCTTCTGAGGTCGATAAAATGAGTACCATTAAGTTGGGTGACAATAAACATCTGTCATTCAGCACCATGATACCCTTGGGTTGACGTGTGCTTTGCAAATACACGTTATGGTATGTCAATCTGGGATGAAGTAATTAAAAAGAATGTATGACTTATATTGCTGTAGCTTCAGCACAATATCGACATGAACAATATTTTTTCACACAATTATCTTGTCAAAAAAATAGTTTCCCAAAATATCAGTCATCAAAACTTTATTTCGATTTCGATTGTATATACATCTTAAAAAGTACATAACACTTCATAAAAATGATACAGTAAATGGCATAGGAATCATAAAATACAATATATACAAAAGAAATATAGGGGTATTTCATACAATGCATTTATCCAAAGTGCATACCAGAATTTAGACAGGGGAAAAACAATTAACCTGCTTGTATGCTTAGCACCTTCAAGCAATGGCCGGGGCCAACCAGTCTGCACAGAGGAATAATCCACTTGGCCCTCAGATTTTGATAGTGAGGACAAAAGAAGATCAAGTGGACTAAAGATTCTGCACTTGATTTGCAGGATGGGCAGAGGTTATCCAGAGAAATGTTATGGCTCCATGTACTGCAAAACAGTTTGGTTGGCAGAGTCTTATAACAACATTGTACAAATAGTTTGCGAGCCAAAGGAGGCACAATTTCATCAATTGTTTCCTCATAACTTGCAGTTGCCTTTAAAAACAAACCCTGGTCAAGGAACCCACCAGATTAGAACATTCCTTCTCCATGACTTTATTCCAGTAAATCGATTTCACCCTTGCCTTTGGCATTAACAATATACTTTCCGGATTTAACTACTAAGACTCGAACCCTAAACACAGGAGTAGGTCTCTCAAAGGGATGTATGTCGTTACTACGCATGCTTTTACAACGCATGCCTTTACCACGCAAATTTTACAACGCAAGTTGTTACAACGACTTGCGTTGGGGGCGCTGGATAGTGAATAGTTTAATTTACTATTCCAACTCCAGCCCCCGTGGATAGTAGGGAAGGTTTTGGATAGTAAATTAAACTATTCCCTATCCTACAGCGCCCCCCAGCGCAATGCGTTGTAACGACTTGCGTTGTAAAAGTTGCGTGGTGAAGGTAGTGCGTGGTAAAAGTTGCGTTGTAAACGCTGTTCCCCCTCTCAAAGAATTGAACCAGGGGATCAAATTTATCTGGGAATAGTGCAAAAGGCCAGTCAATGCTGCTCTGTATGAGACTAACTCATCAACAAACCACAGGCGATGCCAGAACATAAGTAATTTGTAATCAAGCTTGTGAGTCAATGTTCTCTGGGCAAAATCCAGGTATAAAGGAGTTAAAGGTGTGCTTGGGGGTAAGTTTAAGGGAGATCTTAAAAAGCTATTTTATATAGCAATAAGACAGTTTGTATTTCCACTCCCCCATATTTCCGTCCCATATAGAGCTCCCCCCCCCCGAGTTTTGATGTTATAAATTTCCAGTGCAGGAGCCACTTTTCTTGACACTGTTTTTTCTGTATTTTAGAAATATGGGTGGTCTGCTGGATTAACATTAACTTTGCTTTGTCAATGTGGGGTGCCTAATTTTTGGCGGGTACTTGTCCGAGGGTGTGCTTCCTACAAACAGACTTTTATTGTTAGGTTTTGCATTTCACTTGCTAAAAACCATATATTTGGTTTTGACTTAATTTAAAACCAAACCCCGCTCGATTGTTAAGCAATAGTTGGAGGCCTTGGAGGGATTTGGAAATTAATAAAGTGTTGTCTGCAAAAAAGAGCGCTGGAACTCTTTTCTCCACTATTATGGGGACATCACACACGTCCCTATCTAGAAAATAAACCACCCATTAATAAAAAGAGATGGGCACGAAGACGCATCCCTGCCTCACCCCACGTTTGATTCTGAATGTCTTCGTTAATTGGTTGTTCATGTCTCATCTCACTTGGGCAGCATTAGACAAATGCAATCTGATTAGAATGTCTAGGAGTTTGTGAGGTAAGCCCATTTCTTTCAGCACTCTCCAGAGAGTGGCTTGGGGAATTAGGTTGAATGCAGATTGCAGGTCAACAAAGGCCACATATAATTTCCCATCTTTGAGGCCACTTCTTTCCGATATAGACAGAGGAAGTAGAACGCCTGGTCCACTGTACTAATATTTGCATGGAACCCAGCTTGATAGTCACTACGAATACTGGACCTTATGATCCAATCCCGGATTTTTGTTAGGACCTGCTTGCAAAAGACCTTCTGGAGGGAGTCAATAAGGCTTATGGGCCTATAGCTAACAGGGTCCGCTCGATTGCCCTTCTTGTAATTTGTCACTATTTCAGCTAGTTTCCATGATGGTGGAATCTCCATGCCCAGTGTGATGGCATTCGTTAGCATGTTAATGTACAAACCACAGACTGTTGGGTCCTCCCTGTACAGATCATTTTGAATTTTATCCAGGCCGGGAGCTCTAGCAGGGACACAGGAGTGAATTGTGACTAGTGTTTCTTCCAGATAGAAGACTAGAGCATCATCCACTCCTGATGAGCCCATGCCACCTCCTTTCTATAGAGTCTTCTAACTCTAAATTGTCCACTGCGTAGAGACGTTCAAAGTCAGACACCCATTTGTCAGGCTGTACAGTGAACTCCAGTGTAGTCCTGTTGCCATTGAGCCATTGGGCTGCCTTTTTCCGAAAGTTCTTGGCATCTCTATCTGTTAGTCCCTTGTGCAGTGAGTACCATAAAGAATCTTCCCAGTTTCTCTTGGCTAGCTCAATAGCTTCTCTATATCTAGCTCTACAGGCAACTACCTCAGGGCGCACTTTGTTTTCCTACCTTCCTGATTATATACCACATTGCAAGTGGATCACTATTCAGTTGTTGCTTTTTTTATCCGAATTATGGTCTGGACACGGTTTGCCCAACAGATCTCTGATCTCATACAGAAGATCGTGGCGAGTGTCCAGTTCCCTTGAGACTGCGTCGTTGGGTTTTTGGGCCAGGCCTTCCACCACCAAACTAACCTTGCCTTTAGCTGTTTCCAGGGCCCTTCGATTGGCCTCTACCCAGTACCATCTACTTGTCCTCTGGTTGTTGGAGATTGATAGGGCACCCAGATCAGGCCTGCTCTTGACACCAAGTTCTTGCTCGCCTTGAATATTAAGGGTAAGACTTAGGGCATTATGGTTGCTGTCTGCTCTTTTATTTACCAACATATCATGGACAGTAGGCCAAAGTTCATCAACCACCAGGCAATAATCGATTCTTCTGGAGTGGCCATTGAGTCAGATTTCATCCTACCGTTAGTGGCTCTCAGATTATGCTGGAGAGTGAGGGCCAGCACCTGGCAACCTGTCTTTATCCATCTCACTGAGGGAAGATCGAGCTGGGGGATTTGCCCCTTACAATCCCACTCCTCAGTTAGATATAACAGGGCAAAGGAGAGTGGCTCAAACGTACAGTTAAAATCGCCGGCTACGATGGCTGGTATGATAACAGGGAGTTCAGTTAATGCAAGGTCTAAGGTATGAATAGCACTGGTTTCTTTCAAGCCATCAACAACTCTATTGTATACATTTAAGATCCTGTATTTCCAGCCACAGTGGAGAGCCAGATCTACTACTAAAATATCTAGGGAATCTACATGGACCATTCTTTTCTAGTGGCGCTTAGATGATATGAGGAAAACCCATTCCTGTAGGGGGTATGTAAGCTCCAGGTTTCTTGGAATAGGATCACATCATGAAGATCCAAAACAAACACCAGTCGGGGACCTACTACAAATTTGGCGATCCCAGCCACATTCCATACCAGAACCTTCAAGAATCTATGAGGAGTATTATTGTTGCCTCCAGCAGTACCAGGGAGACTGGGCCTTCCCCTGCTCACTCACAGGTAGATTGACTGTCCCTTCCCTCCCTAGGTCGGCATTTGGAGGCCAGCATAATACCTCTGAAGATGTAACCTGCCTTGAAGACGGGTATACTTCTGGCTGATATGAGAACTCATTTTCCCCAGCAACCCCTGCAGCGTCGGCTATTTGTAACCATCCACCTTACTGGGGTAGTCATCCCTGCCCTGCATCGTGGCCTGAAGTTGTTAGGGGCCCCCTTTGCAGTGTACCCATAGCGGGGATGTAGCCATCCCTTCTGGAGGTCTAGATCAGATGGCAATTGAGGTATTAACAGTAGGGTTCATGCGAGAGTCGATTGCCATAAGGCCGTTGACTGTTGCAATATGGGAGAAGGTGACTTTAAATCACATCCTTTTGCTTCCCCAGGAATGATAGTCTTTCAGCAAACCTGATGTTGTCTCTTATAATTGACTGGCAATGTCGGGTGGTCCTGAACCAGTAGATTACTTTGTTCTTAAGGGAATCAAGATCTTCAAACCCCCTCCTTTCAGATTGGGTTCATTTATGCTTTCCTCCATTGTCGATAAAATCTATTGTCGACACCATCCCTCACAATCCCCTTTCCAGAGAAACCCTCTAAGCCTTGCGCACTTATAACAAGACCAATTGGGAGAGGTGGGGTAATGGGGAATTGGTGTAGATCAGGAGCACAATATATTGATCTAACACCAGCTTTGGAGGATGTACCTATACACATGACATCAGCTCTCTTGGTTACACTAGTCAGGGATTCTACGCTAATCTTTGTTTGGATGACTTTGTCACACTTTGGCCTCCATTTAGGTTGGCAACCTTTACCCTGAACAAAACTACCTCCTCCTTCAGGGACTCAATACTTATTTTGAAGGCCTGAATATATAATGGTAAGTACCTGTAGGAAAGTAGGATCTGCTTCTTATGGTTACCCCCACTTTTTGATTGATGTTACACTAGTCTGCATGGGAGCCTGCTAATCAGGACCCTAGTCTATCTGCTTTCTCCCTAAAATGTTAGGCATTTCCTTAGGTCCAACTCCAGACTGGATACTAGGGTACCTTTGTCAGCCCCTAGTATATGGTACACATGTACCCAGGGCATAGGTACCACAGAGGTCTCTTATGGGCTGAAGTATGTATTAGGCTACCCATGAGAGGCCATGCAAAATGGAACTACAGGCCTGCCGTTGTGGCATGTGTAGGATGGTGCATGCACCACTTACTTTAGATATAGGTTACTATATCTATAGGTCACTACACTTAAAACCTATCAGTCCCCCCTCTAGCAGGCCTTGATCATCCTGAAGGCAGAGGGCTGGGTTTGCCGTGAAAGGGTGCCCCCGCATGAGCAGAGCCCCTCTACAGCCTTCGTAGACCAATCTCCCGGGTTGTCAGTGACTCACCAAGACATATAGGTAGAGGTGCATTACATGCTCGCGTAAAATGCTATCTCGAAAACAGCTGCAACAAAACATGTTGTGTTTGGTATCAAACACGTTGGAATCAAAACTACACACCGGTAACCGGCGTGGGAGGTATGATTCCAACCTTCTGAAGCAAGCTTCGTGGGGTCCCTGGTCTTCCCAGTACCAGCCTTCTCGACCCGGTCAGCACAAAATGGTTGCTGCTGACCAGAGATATATTTCTGCCCTCCTGCTGCTGAGCCAAGATCGAGCAGGGGACAGCAGGACAATAGGTATCCTGTCACAGGGAGGTGTGACCACCTTCCAGAGAGGATTTTATTTATTGGGTTGGGTGGGTGCACTTCCAAAGAGCCTGAAAGTCTGCATCTGGGGCACACTTGGTGTCCCTGTCCATAGTCCAGTTCAAACCAGTCCTGGGAGCCGTTGGCTCCTACTCTGGTGCGAATCTGGACAAAGGACATGGGAGAAACCTCCCCACTGTCCTGACCCTCCCCTGGGATGGTCCCCTGAATCTGACCAACCCTCTCCCGTGGGTACAAAAGGGCTCTCCTGGCTGTAGGACCCTAGGTTCGACGTGGACAAGATTCTGATCAAGTAACCACTGACCTTCGACCGCCTGGACACTTTGGACGTCTCTGGACTTCGACTGAGCCCGACTTCGTATCCCTTTCTGTCCAAAGCATCGTCTGTGCCCGTGCACCATACAGGCTCTATGCAGGACCTGTGGAGCATCAAGGACAACAAAGTATTTCCTTTGGGGTGAAGGAGTCACAACCTTGCATTCACAGACACCGAAGCATACTGGCCGGTCTGCTGATCCTGAGCTCTTGCGGACTCCGAAGGCTCCAGCAACACAGGAGGTGAGTTCCTATGTTACTTGAGGTTGAGCTGCCCCCTCACCGAGTTTGAGGCCAGTATCCCTCGTGGGGACCGCATAACCTAAACCCCTCTGCACCGCGTATATTTGCAAGTGCATATGCTTGTTGGGGTTCCCCAACTAAGTGCCTAGGGCTATCGATAGCCCTAACCACTGCACACATTTCATATGAAAGACTTTGGTATCCTCGCACTCTGTGCCCTGCAAGTTGTTGTTTTGTGAAACTGCTATAGGTCCCCTTGCGACTCTTGTGCCTTCGGCCTGTGGCTCCATTTGAGGGACAACACTGATTTTCTTGGGCTCCTCTGGTTGCTCCAGGCCTGCCCTAACTTGCCTTGCTGTGGTGAGTCTCCTGGTCCTTGCTGGGCCAGACCGTGATCTTCCTCAACCTTCTTCGTGGGTTGCCGCTGCCAAGGCTTGTTGGTGCTCCCGCCAGACACCGACCCCTCAGCACTCAACATCCTTCGTGGAACAGCTTGTATCAGGCTCCTGATTATCCTCGACTTGTCCTGGTCCCCGTGGCTGCAGAGTCAAGGTCCCCCTCTTCACACCTGAAGCACACAACATCGGTGGGCATTCGTCTACCGAGCCCCTGGGCACTCCTGGGTGACCCAGTCTCTGTCCACTCTGCTTTTAGATTCCTTCCTTCAAGTGCCCTTCACTGGACACTTTTCTTCTTTCCAGCAGTGGCATTTCTTTTAAGACTTCCATGGAGAACGACTGCGGTTTCCGACGCCATTTCGACCCTATGCACCCGGATTCCCTGGGATAGGTAACTCTGGTACTTTTGTATCCAAGGGTGGGGTGGCTCTCCAACCTTCTATGTTCCAAGGGTTTCTTCACAATCAACTGGGAAGGGTCCTTAAACACTAAAACTGTAACCACGACTCGCCCACTGAATTGTACACAGCACATGGTCGAGTTCTCACACTGTACCCGTCCTCCGTGGGGCCCCTATTTACTCACCTTGGGTGGTTCCGTGGGGTCCCAGCAATTCGACAACCTCTAGACACTGTCTTGACTCGAGTTGTGGTTCTTATACCACTATTTTAGTATATAGTTTGGTCTCCCCCTGGAGCCCACTGTGTATTAGTGCTACCTACGTTTGCTTCTGTGCTACAGTATTGTGTGCTTTGTGTGTATCTGCGTGTAGCAGATACTGTGAGGTATTTAAGGTGTGTTATAATAATAAATACATATTTTTATAACTACTGTGTAGTTCTCCTTTCATTTAACCAATCAATTAAGGTTGCATTCTGGTAAAACAAGCTGCTTAACATTCCTTCAAGACAAGGATAAGTAAGTTCTGCTGAACTTGGGGTTGGGTAAGTTAAGGGTTTAACATACCCTTTCTCCAACCTAAGAGAGTTTAGTTTGCACACACCACACCACACTAGGGGCCGATTAGGATGGCGGATGGACTTTGTCCGTCCGCCATCCTGTTGTGGCAAGGGACCGTCCGCCATAATGGTGGAGGTCCCGTGCGTGGAATTAGGATGCACCCGCCACAGTGGCGGGTGTATCCCGCATTTTTAACATTGTCGCGGGCGGTGCTAAAATTGCATGTTGTGCGTTTCAAAGCACAACATGACAGGCACCGCGCGGTGCCTGCCATGTTGTACTTTAAAACGCAGGGGGGTACCATAGGTACCCCTCATGTGCACCCCCCAACCCCCTTCACCCTGGGGGCTGAAACGGACCCCCAAAGCAAAGACCGTATGCCGCCGTGGAAAGGCATAGGACCGCAGGCATCGTAATATTGTTGGCAGTGTCTCGCAGACACCGCCACCATATGTACGCACTTTTTCCGCCGGTCGCAAAGGCGACCGGTGGAAAAGCGGCGGGCGGTCTTCCCGTCTGCCGCGGACCCCCCAGCCATCATAATGTGGCGGGGGGGTCATTTCATGAAGGATGGCGGACGGATTTCCCCCGCTGGTGGGTACCGCCAGCCCGGCGGTAGCAATCCGTCCGCCATCCTAATCGGACCCATAGTATGTCTACTAAAGAACTGAAAGGCCTGTGTGCCTCTAGAAAGCTAAAGACAGGGCGAAGTGTCAACACTCAACGTCACATTGAGATGTTACTGTTAGATGACCTTAGGAAGACCCCTGGGTCACATGAACAGGACAGAGTGGGTGGGACAGGGAATGAGGACAGCCCAGGAGGTGACACCTTTTATGACCTAGACTCAAACCCTGGTTAGGAGGAACAAGATGGTTCCCACCTGGACAACTCAGATCTTCAGAGAGATGCTGAAGAAGGCCAATACGGTCCCCTCATCAACCCTCCTGGAAGAGTGCAGAGTTTACCAAGGAGATCTAGATCTCCCTCTGCAGTGTCACATCACTCTGGACAGTCTGTAGGGACCTCTGTATCTAGCAAGAGGGACCGCTTTTTTGATAGGGAATACCAATTGCTCAAACTTGAGAAAGCTAGGCTTAGGCAAGCGCAATTGGCCCTTGATAAAGAGTCCCTAGAAGTCCAGAGAACTAGAAAAAAGTTGGGACTAGAGTCCCATGGCGGCAGCAACAGTGTCCCTATGATTAAAGAACATTCTTTTGACAATAGGAAGCTGAGCAAGATTGTCCCTCCCAACCATGTTGGGGATGACATCCATAAGTGTATAACTGCTTCAGAGAGGGTCTGTAAATTACAAAGGGTCCCTCAAAAGCAGCGGGCAGCTATGTTGTGGCTCTCCTTTGCTGACAAAGGTAGAGATAAGCTGCTCACTGTTACAGAAGAGGATGCTGACAAGTATTCAGTCCTGAAGAGTGTTCTCATTGGTAGGTTTGGCTTAACCACTGAACAGTACAGGATTAAGCTTGGAGACACCCAGAAGACACTGAATCAGGACTGGGGAGACTTTGTGGACAGTACCATTAAGGCTCTGGAAGGCTGGTTGCTTGGCAGCAAAGTGAATGATTTTACAGGATTGTACAATTTGATTATGAGGTAGCAGATCCTGAATAATTGCCAAAATCAGTTGTTGCAACAATACTTGGTTGACTCTGATCTGACTTCTCCCCAAGAATTGGTAAAGAAGGCAGATAAGTGGGTCAGAACCAGGATGAAGCAGACAAACTAGAACACTGGTGGTGACCAAAAGAAGCAAGATGCTAAAACCTCAGATAAGGGTGGGGAGAAGGGTAAACATCAAAGGTCTTCACCAGGGCCCCATAACCCTGCATCTGGGGGAAGTCACAGTCCATCAAGGGAAAATGCAAAAAGAAACCTTGGTGTTACTTATGTAAAGAAAAGAACCATTGGACAAAATATGCCAATTGTCTATAGGCCAAGGATTCAACTCCATCCACCACTGCCCCTAAGGCAACTGCTCCCCCTGGTACAGTTTCAAGTGGTGGTACAGGGAACAAGGGGTTGTAGGGTTAACCTTGGGCTCTGAGATGGGTTCTGGTTTAGTCAGAACTCCAGCTCAGGCTGTACTTGTCTGTGATGGTGCCATTCATATTGCCACCTTATTTGTCAATCCAAGTAAACTGGGAAAACACAGGCAACAACCTTTGATTAATGGTAAGGAGGCCATGGCATACAGGGACACAGAAGCAAGTGTCACTATGGTGACAAAAGATCTCGTGGGCCCTGGCCAGATCATACTTGGTGAGATGTGCCAAGTGACCAATGCTAACAATGTCAGGACTGATCATTCCTTGGCAGTTGTTCATTTCTGCAGAGGAAGGGTAAATGGCCCAAAGAAAGTTGTGGTTAGCACAGACCTTCCTGTGGAATGCATATTGAGCAATGATTTGGAGACTTCAGTCTGGGCTGAAGTAGAACTTAGGACTCATGCAGCAATGCTGGCATCTCTGCAGATGTGTTTGCGGTGACCAGGTCACAGGTCAAACTGACTTCTACTGAACAGGCCCTGGATTCTAAAAAATGGACCAGGTGCCTTCCAAGAGAAGGGGCAGGAGGGGTAAGGCTGTGTCTTCCCTTCAGGCTCAGAAGGAGGATCAGTCTCTTGAGGGAGATGATCTCAGTCCCTGTGAAGGAACTGTCTCAGATGAACTGGAACCTGATGAGGTTGAGTTCTTGGGGACATGGGGCCCTTCCAGGGCAGATCTGAGCCAGGAGCAGCAAACCTGCCCATCTCTTGAACCCCTCAGACAGCAAGCTGCTGCTGAGGCTGCTGGGAGTGTCAGTGGATCCCACAGGATCTATTGGGATGAGGGACTCCTTTACTCAGAGGATTCCATGTTAAAATTTTGATTGCAAAAATATAGTTGAAAAAAATATCGATTAAAAATATCGATTACAAAAACATCGAATTCCTATACTTAAACAGGTAAGTACAATAATAACAACTCAAAAATATTGATGTAAAAAACATAGATGTAAAAAATATTGACTTACAAAAATAACATAAATTAAAATTAATTAATTAAAGAATATTAATAATATTAACAAAATAAATTAATTTTAATATAAATGTAAACTAATTATAACAAATATATGTAAGTTATTAAATATAAACACAAACAAATATTTACATATACATATATTTACTTAAATACATTTTATTAACTATTATCTTTATTTAATTTATAAACTTTTTTAATTATGTAAAAATAAAATAAACATATATAAATAATGTAAAATAAAATATTCTATATTTAATTAACACATTAAACTATTTAAAAAAAATAACACATACATTTAATAACAAAATAAAAACATTAGTAGGGAAAACGCTGAATAGCAGAGGGGTAAAAATTACTATTCTCACTCCAGTGAGTGCAACAGTAGGGAAAGCGCTGGATTGCGAAGGGGTAACAATTACTATTCCCACTCCAATGAGTGCAACAGTTGGGAAAGCGCTGGATAGCGGAGGGGTCAAATTTACTATTCCCACTCCAGTGAGTGCAACAGTAGGGAAAGCGCTGGATCACAAAACAATAAAAAATAAAACCGTCAACATTTTTATCACATTTAATTTCCAATATTAACATAATTAATATATAAATTTAAATATATTTACTTAAATAAATTGTATTAACTATTATCTTTATTTACTGTATAAGCTTTGTTAATTATATAAAAATAAAATAAACATATATAAATAATGTAAAATAAAATATTCTATATTTAATTAACACATTAAACTATTTAAACAAAAGAATACATACATTTAATAACAAAATAAAAACATTAGTAGTTAAAACGTTGGATAGCGGAGGGGTAAAAATTACTATTCCCACTCCAGTGAGTGCAACAGTAGAAAAAGCTCTGGATAGCGTAGGGGTAAAATGTACTATTCCCACTCCAGTGAGTGCAACAGTAGGGAAAGTGCTGGATAGCGGAGGGGTCAAATGTGCTATTCCCACTCCAGTGAGTGTAACAGTGGGGAAAGCGCTGGATAGCGGAGGGGTAAAATTTACTATTCCCACTCCAGTGAGTGCAATAGTAGGGAAAGCGCTGGATAGCGTAGGGGTAAAAATTACTATTCCCACTCAAGTGAGTGCAACAGTAGTGAAAGTGCTGGATAGCAGAGGGGTAAAAATGACTATTCCCACTCCAGTGAGTGCAACAGTAGGGAAATCGCTGGATCACAAGACAATAAAAAATAAAACCATCAACATTTTTATTAAATTTAATTTCCAATATTAACATAATAAATATATAAATGTAAATATATTATTGTTAACAAAGATAATAAAAAAAAATGGAATTACCCACTATTTAACACTATAAAATCCACAACGCACACCTTCAATTAATTACTCAATTATATGTATATTGTGTGCTTTGAGGACCTAATAAGTCGAATAAAGCTTTTTTGGATTGGATTGGATTGGAATTACACAATTAAATTGAGTAATTACTCGATAATTAATGACAATTAATTTAATATTATGTATTAATTAATCAATAAAAAATGAATTACTTACCACCTTTCACACCATTTACACATACTAACACAAAGACACACCCCTAAAATTAATTACACAATTACAATTAATAATTACTAATTAATTGATGGTAATTAACTTAAAAGTATTGAATAATTAATCAATAATTTTTTTCATTAATTACCACCCTTCACACAATTTACACATATAAACACCACAACACACACGTAAAATTAATTAAGCAATTAACCTAATTATTTATTAATTGACTGAAATTAATTAACAACTAATTATTAAACTATTATTAATTAATCAATTAACACATTAATTATTCAATACATTTTATAAAATTAAATTACTTTCCACCGAATTCGCCTATAAACCCACTACCCGCTACCGAACTAAAAACGCAGAATTAAACTTAAAATAAATTAATAACTAGTAAAACTCTAAAACATATAAAAAATAACAAACAATTAACATTAAAACACTAAAATACATAAAATATTAATACATCGATATTTTTGTAAACTATATTTTTGTAAACGATATTTTTTACAAAGATATTTATGTAATCGATATTACTTACCTGTCAGTCGATATTCTTGTCAACTATATTTTTTTTCTCGAATATGTCTTCTCCACAATATTTTTGCAGCGATATTTCTGTCCCACGATATTTTTGCAGCGATATTTCTACTCTGCACCATAGAGGGTAGAGACCCAGAGCCTGGTGCCACCAGGAGGTTGGTGATACCTTGGAAGTTTAGGGGCTTCCTACTCACCCTGGCACATGACATTCCTTAGGCCAAAGTAAGTCTTCGGATAGGTTTGTCCCTCACTTTCACTGGTCTCATAATTGGTCCCAAGAACCCTCCCTTCTGTATCATGGCACAGTTACATATTAGTGGTGGTGGACCATGCCGCTAGGTATCCGGAGGCAATACCCCTTAGAATATCCACAGCTCCTGTAGTGGCGAGGGACCTCCTGGGAATTTTTTCCAGAGTGGAATTCCCTCAGGAGGTCTTAAGTGTCAGAGGTACAAACTTCATGTCAAGGTATATTACTGCTATGTGGAAGAAGTGTGAAGTCAACTACAAGCTCACCACACCCTATCACCCACAATGCAATGGGTTAGGTGAGAGATTCAACAAAACCCTCAAGGGCAAGATCATGGGCCTCCCAGAAAAGCTTAGGCGAAAATGAGATGTCCCGTTGCCCTGCCTTCTCTTTGCCTACATAGAGGTCCCACAGAAGGGGGTTGGCTACAGCCCTTTTGAGCTTCTGTTTGGGCTGTACTGTCTGTTTACCAGCCAGGACAGAAAATATGGGTGTTGGAGCCTGTGGCCCCATCAGCCCTTCAAGATAAGTGGAGTAAACCCCATATTCTTGAGCAGAAGTGAGAGGTCACCTACTTGGTGGACTTTGGAACTCCCAGGAGCACCTGCAGGGTGATCCATGTAAACAGGCTAAAACCCTATGTGGACAGGGCAGACATGGGCTTGCTCATGGTTACTGATGTGGGATAGGAAGAAGAGAGAGACCTACTCCCTGATCTCCTCTCACAGAACCCGGATGATGGCTCAGTTGATGGTGTAGCTTTGGCAGGCAGCCTCATTGAGTAACATCAGATTGATTGCAGGAAGGTCCTCAATCAATATAGGCATTTTTTTCTTTGACTCCTAGTCAGACCACCTGGTGTACCCATAAAGTGGACACAGATGAGATCCTACCTGTTAAAAATAAGATTTACAGGCAGCCTGGCCTTGTCAGAGATTTCATCAGGACTGAGGTCCAAAAGATGCTGGAACTGGGAGTGTTTGAACCCTCAGATAGCCCTTGTGCTAGTCCAGTGGTCCTGGTACCCAAACCTCATACCCAGGGTGGTAAGAGAGAAATGAGATTTTGTGTTGACTACAGGAGGCTCAATGCAGTCACTAGAATTGATGCTCCCCTATTCCTAGGGCAGATGAACTCATTAACACTTTGGCCTCAGCCAAGTTCGTGAGCACATTTGACTTCACTGCTAGATATTGGCAAATCAGACTAGCTGAGGATGCCAAACCCAAAACAGCATTTTCAACCCCTAGTGGGCATTATGAATTTATTGTAATGCCCTTTGGTTTGGAAAATGTACCTGACACATTCCAAGGGCTGGTGGATAAAGTCCCTACTGGCCTGGAAGCCTATAGTGCAGCATATCTTGATGATATAGCTGTCTTTAACTCCACCTCGGAGGATCACCTGGTCCAACTGAAGAATGTTTTGGTGGCTTTGCAGAAAGCATACCTAACTATCAAGGCCACCAAGTGCCAGATAGGGCAGAGTAAGGTTGTTACCCTGGGCTGCCCTGTGGGTGGAGGCCAGGTTCAACCATTGCAGAGCAAAATCCAGACCATCATGGACTGGGTCTTTCCCACTACCCAGACTCAGGTCAAAGCTTTCTTGCACCTACGTGGGTACTACAGAAGATATGTGAAAGGATATGGGTCTATTGTGACTCCCTTGAATGGTCTTACATCAAAAAGAATGCCCAAGAAGGTTCAGTGGACACTTAGCTGTCAGAAGGCATTTGATGATCTCAAGCAGGCCATGTGCACTGCTCCCATTCTGCAGAGTCCTGACTATTCCAAATAATTCATTGTACAAACAGATGCATCTGAGTTGGGGGTAGGGGCTGGGTTGTCACAACTTAATGCAGAGGGTCAGGATCAACCAGTAGCTTTTATTAGCAGAAGGTTGACCCCCCAGAGAGAAATGTTGGTCAGCCATTGAGAGGAAAGCATTTGCTGTGGTTTGGGCTCTGAAGAAGCTGAGGCCATACTTATTTGGCACTCACTTCATTGTTCAGGCAGGCCTTAAGCCCCTCTTATGACTAAAACAGATGAAGGGCGAATACCCCAAACTTTTGAGGTGGGTCATTTCCCTACATGGGATGGACTATACAGTGGAACACAGACCTGGGAATAACTATACCAATGCAGATGGACTCTTCAGATAGTTACACTTAGAACATGCAGACTCAACCGGGCAAGGTTAGTCTCATCTCCTTACATTTGGGGGAGGGGGGTTGTGTAGGAAAGAAGGATCTGCTTCTCGTGGTTACCCCCACTTTTTGCTTGATGTTATACTGTTTTTGACTAGTCTGACAGGGATCCTGCTAATCAGGACCCCAGTCTATCTGATTTCTCTCTAAAATGTTATGCATGTACTTAGTTACACTCCAAATTGGATACTGGGGTACCCTTGTTAGTCCCTAGTATATGGTAGACATGTAACCAGGGCATAGGTACCCCAGAGGCCTCCCATGGGCTGAAGCATGTATTATGCCACCCATGAGAGGCCACGTAAAATGGAACTACAGGCCTGCCATTTCAGCCTGTGTGAGATGGTGCATGCACCACTTACTTCAGATATAGGTTACTATATCTATAGGTCACTACACTTAAAATCTATCAGTCACCCCTCTAGCAGGCCGTGACAATCCTGAAGGCAGGGTGCTGAGTTTTATGTGAGAGGGTGCCCCTGCATGAGCAGAGCCCTTCTGCAGCCTTCGTAGACCATTCTCCCGGGTTGTTGGTCATGCATCCAGACATATAGGTAGAGGTGCATTATATGCTCGCGTAACATGCTATCTCGAAAATGACTGCAACAAAACATGTTGTATTTGGCATCAAACACCTTGGAATCATACCTCCACACCGGTAACCGGTGTGGGAGGTATGATTCCACCCTGCCGAAGCAAGCTTTGTGGGGTCACTGGTCTTCCCGGTACCAGGCTTCTAGACCCGGACTGCACAAAATGGTTGCTGCCGACCAGAGACACATTTCTGTCCTCCTGCTGCTGAGCCAAGCTCGAGCAGGGGAAGGCAGGACTGTAGGTATCCTGTCACAAGGCGGTGTGACCACCTCCCAGATAGGATTACGTGTATTGGGGCTGGGTGGGTGCACTTCCAAAGTGCCAGGAAGTCTGCATCTGGGGCACACTTGGTGTCCCTGCGCATAGTCCAGTTCAAACCAAACCTGGGAACCGTTGGCTCCTGCTCTGGCGCAAAACTGGACAAAGGACATGGGAGTAACCTCCCCACTGTCCTGACCCTCCCGTGGGTGTGTACCCTGAATTTGTCCAACCCTCTCCCGTGGGTATAAAAGTGCTTACCTGGCTGTAGGACCCTGGATTTGATGTGGACAAGATTCTAATCAAGAAGCCACTGCCCTTCGACCATCTGGACACTCTCGACTTCACTGGACTTCGACTATGCCTAACTTCATCTCCCTCTCCTTCCAAAGCATTGTGTGTGCCCGTGCACCATACAGGCTCCGTGCAGGACCTGTGGAATATCAAGGACAACTGAAGTATCTCCCTTGGGGTGAAGGAGTGACTCCTCTGCATTTGAAGGCATCGTAACGCAACTGACTGGTATGCTGATCCTGAGCTCCTGTAGACTCCGAAGGCTCCAGCAACACAGGAGGAGGGTTCCTATGTTCCTTGAGGTTGAGCTGCCCTCTCACCGAGGTTGAGGCCATTATCCCTAGTGGGGACTGCATTACCCAAGCCCCTGTGCACCACATACATTTGTAAGTGCATATGCTGGTTGGCGTTCCCGAACCAAGTGCATTGGTCTATTGATAGCCTCAACCTCTGCGGCACATTTTGCATAAAGAACTTTGGCCTCATTGCACTCTGTGTCCTGCAAGCTGTTGTTTTGAGAAACTGCTAGAGGTCCTCTTGCGACTCCTGTGCCATTGGCCTCTGGGTCCATTTGAGGGACAACACTAATTTTCTTGGGCTCCCCTTGTACCCGTCCTCCATGGGGCCCCTACTTACTCACCTTGGGTGGTCCCGTGGGGTCCCAGCAATTCGAAAACCTCTAGACACTGTCTTGACTCGAGTTGTGGTTCTTATACCACTATTTTAGTATATGGTTTGGTCTCCCCCTGGAGCCTACTGTGTATTAGTGCCACTTACATTTGTTTCTGTGCTACAGTATTGTGTGCTTTGTGTTTATCTGGTGTAGCAGATACTGCGAGGCTTTTATGGTGTGTTATAATAATAAATACATATTTTTATAACTACTGTGTGGTTCTCCTTTCATTTAACCAATCAATTAAGATTGCATTATGGTAAAATAAGCTGCTTAACTTTCCTTTAAGACTAAGCCTGAAGGCTGCTCTCCACAGCTACCACTTCAATAGCTTTCTAAGGTTATCTCTGACCTCTTAATTCACCACAAGGGTTGTTTAGACTGGTACAAGATGCCCACTTTAACTAGTGGACATCATATACCAGGCCAACTTCTCACAGTACCAAAATCAAATTTTTTTTAATATAGAGTTTCAAGTAGTACATTTTAAATATTGTAAAATATAAAGTTAATCTAATGTAAATTAAATACATTCCACTAATATTTAATACATATATATAAATATATAGTTACATAAACACACAAACACATATACATGTGTGTATATAATAAATAAATAGTGTAACATAATGAGCACAATTATTTATTTTACATTATATTGATTTTTTAAAATATTTAAAATGTATTACTACGGAAATAAGACATATATGTTTCATATATATATATATATATATAATGCATACAAAAAAACATAAAAAGAATAAACTCTTTAATAATAAAAATATATTATTTACTCTAGACAATAAATTAAATAATACAAATCAAAAAAACACATTTACTAAAAATACAATAAACAGTATGGAAAGTGTTGGACTTCCCACTCTAGAACCCTATAAACCCAGCAACCCACATCTAAAAATATACCTAAAGTATATAGTTATCACACAATATACGTAATTATTAAGCAATAAACATATTAATAACAACGTATAATTATTTACTTAATTACCTACCCACCCGATACCCCTACAAACCTAGCAACCCACACCTAAAATAAAACTAAAATAATTCAGTATTACATGATGTGTATAATTAATATCAATCCCATACGTAGGTAAAAATGATCAAATAATAAACTTATAATTATTACTTAATTACCTTCCCAAACTATCCCCCTACAAACCCAACAACCTGTTATGACAGTATAAATTGCTATTAGCAATTAAATGAAACAATCTAGTTCTATAAAATTGCAAACTGTACTAAAAACAATAACAAATTCACAAACAATAGCACATAAAATTAATGTAGAAACTAAAACACATTATAATATTAAAAAAACATTTTTTTACAACTATGGGGCACATTAGGATGGCAGGCGGTGTTTGTCCGCCCGCCATCGAGTCGTACAGAGGGACCGCCCGCCATAAGGGCGGGGGTCCCGTGCCTGCCATTAGGGGCGCATCCTGCATCCCTAACATTGTGGCGGGCGGTGCACTCAGCACCGCCCGCCACAATGTTAGGGAGGCATGTTGTGCACTTCCATGCAGAACATGGCAGGCACCGCGCTGTGTCTGCCATGTGTGCATGGAAGTGCAGGGGGGTACGATAGGTACCCCCCATGTGCAGCCCCACCCCCACCGGAGTCCTTGGGGGCCCGCAACAGGCCCCCCTAGCAGACTCTGCATTCCTTTCCGTGGCATTCCTAAATGCACATTGTAATATGGCTGGCGGTGTCTGAAAGACACCGCCACCATATTGAAGCCTATTCCGCCCCGGTCGCAAGTCGACCGGGGCGGAAATGCAGCGGACGGTCTTTCCGTCCGCCGCGGACCCCCCAGCCATAATAATATGGCGGGGGGTCTTTTCTACACGGATGGCGGGCAGATTGCCCCCGCCGGCCCGGCGGGGGCAATCCGCCCGCCATCCTAATGGGGCCCTATGTCTTTTTATATATATATATATTTATTTGCATTTCAGTATTAGACATATTCGAATTATACATATTATTACCATCCATTTTGACAATGTTCAGCAATGTAGTCTCCCACTGTATGATAAATATTACTGTGTATGTTTACAATTTAGCTGTCCTCGCCGATTTTATATTATTTAAAACAATATTAACAATAATCTGAACAATATTACTTACGTAAAAAAATTATGTTCTTGACAGTGATATTTCTGCATCACAATATTCTTGTATCATAATATTTTTCCCGATATTTCAGTCGCCCGATAGAAAAATAAAGATATTTTGTCCAAACACGACTCCTGCCTTACCTGCTCCTACCCCTAGCTGAGGCCTTGCTCCGCTTGCAGAATGGGTGCTTTCATGACGTTTCACAAGCTCTTCATCTAGGCCATGTGAGTTGCTATAAGAAGCACATAAATAGTTGCAATAGGTAAATGAAACAGGTGAACCCAGCACCGAGAGTTGTTCCTGTTTCCCACACTGCACGCCATAGCTGTAGTTACCATCACAAAGAGCCCTCAAAAGACTGCATTGGAAGTAGTATTTTAAAATAAGATGATCAACTGGCACTACACAGCAAATTCTTAGACAATGCTATAAGTATAATATGAACTACTAGGATTATCGTCTATGTTGTGTGCTATTTATATTGGAAACATTGCATACAATGTACTATAAAATCATTAAATTAATTTGAAGTGGATGCTAACCAAGGCGCACTGTAGTGGTGACTTCTTGTAGGACACGGAGACTGACGTACAGAATTCCCAAGCAGACCAGCCACAAACATCTGGGAGAATGCTGAGCATCCCCTTCTGCCAAACTAACCCCCACTGAAACAAAGGCTCTGATTTACTCATATTTCCACAATACAGCGCAGCAACCAGCAGCGGCTCCTCCGTAATGGTGTAGGAGCGTCGCCCTACTGCCTGGCTCAGAGCTAAATAATGAAAAATAAAATGATTTTCTAGCATTGTTTTATTTTTCATTGCCGAATCTGAGCCACCGCTGTAGGGAGGGGTGGGGTGGAGACATGGGAGGGGGAAGAGCAGTGCTATTTGTACTCCCTAAGTGTGCATATGTCTTTTGTCCAGCCGTCTCAGGCTGACCAAAACACACATGCGCACTTAGGTTTCTCCAGCCCGGCTGCATTGAACCCACAGACTCCCCGAACTGAGTGGAGCGTCTCTTCAGCCCGCTCAGGCCAATACCTGCGCTGCTCTGCAGCACGGTGATTGGATGGGAATCTGTCCGCGGGGCTGCTGGAACCCGGAAGAGGAGAGGAGATGCGACACAGGAGGCAACCGGTGGCTTTTTAAAAGTAATATATTATTACTTAAGACCCTGCGACATCTCCCTTGTTCCCTCCACCGGCCTCACCACCCTTTGTTTGTGGCGGCCACTACTGGCAGCAACCTCAACCAAATTTGCTGTGCTGTGCTCTGTTGCACAAAGGGTAAATGCATAGACATCTCCTAAATGTGGCCTGCTGCTGTCATCCCCTGTACTGGCAACCTAACAAGGCTGACTTGCCTGATTCAAAGCCGTGCACCACGATGCAAGGATGAGCGTGTTGTGTGGCATAGTATTTGTATTGGAGGCATACCTATGCCTTGACAAAGTCTAAAGGATTCCTCACACTGGATGACTGATGGTCACTGCAGGACAGATGTAACCTTTTTCTATTTTTTAGAAATAATCATATTTGCCCTTGATAATGCCTGCAACAAGTAGGTGTTAGATTTTGACAAAAAGACTGGTCTAGCATAGTAGAATGGGCTTTGTGTCAAAACCTATGAAAGTTTTCACTGATCAACCCCAGTTACAACCACTTGACGCGAAGCAACAAAGAGCAGCGCAAACCAGTTTTTATGCTGAAAAAAGGCTCCTTTCCTGTAAAAACACCTTATGGCCTGGATAGTTTGCACCATGCGCCACCTTGCGCTGGGGCAAAGTTTTAGTAAATCTGGACTCACCCTGGCTCGCCCAGGCATGCAACCAAGACGCCAGCTTCTCAAAGCGATTTTAGCCACTTCAGTGTTTTAACCACTAGTACCAAATAGTTAACCTGACTGGTATCAGAGGATCGTCATGTTCTACATTTTCGAGTGCTGGCGATCATATTATAAATGTGCTTTTTTTACAAGTAAGAAATAAACTAATTCCTTGGCATTTTTCTCTTGAAGATTCAAATATGTCGGTAAATCACAGATGGAAAAAATACCCTAGGGATGTGAAACATACCGAGCAAAGAACATTTTCACATCCGTTTCTTCCTTCTGTTGACATTATAGGGATTAAAATAGCCGGTAAACCACGACTAAGGCCATATTACTTTATAGCAAATCACAAGAGAATAAATTAAAGACATAGCATAACATGTCCAACATAATATCATAATGCATATTATTGAATAACATAACACACATTATGGATGGCACTATAACGTATCTAAAGAAGAAATAACTCGTGAGGTCAAATAGGAAGCGTAACATGAAATATTCAAGGTACAATGAAACAAGAAGCACATCATTTCATAATAGGCATCAAAGCATAACAAACAAGCATTAGAAATGCAATCGGGCTCGGATTTATTTGAGTTTGAGCTAATGGCATTGTAAATGCCAATGTCTTTTTGCCATGTGTTATGGAGTGTGTGCATGTGGTGTGTAGTGGAAGTATGTTGGTTGAATTGTAATTTTACCAATGGTGGCATGCTGTGCTTTATATGAATATGTTTAAAAGTAAAGTGTACCATACTGCGATTGCTTGTTGGAAAAGTGCACTGCCGGCTGGAGGTGTGTGTGCCTGGTGGAAGGGTGCACTGACGGCTGGTGGGTGTGTGCTTGGTAAAAGCGTGCACAGATGGATGATGGTTTTTGGTGTTTGTGCATGGTGAAAGCATTCATTGACGGCTGGGGGTGTGTTGTTGTGTGTGTTGTTTTCTGTGTGCTGGTGAGTGTGTGGTGGTGAGTCTGTGGGGTTGAGCCTGGGCAGTGAGTGTGGTGGTGAGTGTGTTGTGTTAGTGGTGACAAGTGTGTGGTGTTGAGAGACTGAGGTGTGTGGTTTGTGTGTGCGTTATGTGTGTGTGGTGTTTTCTGCACACTCACACACTGCCCCTACACATTCACACACTGCTCACCCGCACACTCCCAATGTCACCCTGCATAGTCACACACTGTTTACCCTGCACACCCATTCTGCACACTCACACAATGTGCACCCTGCACCCTTACACACTGTCTCTGCAGTCACTCTGCACTCGCTGCCACTCTGCACTCGCTGCCACTCTGCACTCGCTGCCACTCTGCACTCGCTGCCACTCTGCACCGCCACTCTGCACTGCCACTCTGCACTGCCACTCTGCACCGCCACTCTGCACCGCCACTCTGCACCGCTGCACCGCCACTCTGCTGCACCGCCACTCTGCACCGCCACTCTGCTGCACCGCCACTCTGCACCGCCACTCTGCACCGCCACTCTGCTGCACTGCCACTCTGCACCGCCACTCTGCACCGCCACTCTGCACCGCCACTCTGCACCACTGCACCGCCACTCTGCACCGCCACTCTGCACTGCCACTCTGCACCGCCACTCTGCACCGCCACTCTGCTGCACCACCACTCTGCACGCCACTCTGCACCGCCACTCTGCACCGCCACTCTGCACCGCCACTCTGCACCGCCACTCTGCTGCACCGCCACTCTGCACCGCCACTCTGCACCGCCACTCTGCACCGCCACTCTGCACCACTGCACCGCCACTCTGCTGCACTGCCACTCTGCACCGCCACTCTGCTGCACCGCCACTCTGCTGCACCGCCACTCTGCTGCACCGCCACTCTGCTGCGCCGCCACTCTGCTGCGCCGCCACTCTGCTGCGCCGCCACTCTGCGCCGCCACTCTGCGCCGCCACTCTGCGCCGCCACTCTGCACTGCCACTCTGCACCGCCGCACTGCCACTCTGCACCGCCGCACTGCCACTCTGCACTGCCACTCTGCACCGCCACTCTGCACTCTGCACTGCCACTCTGCACCGCCACTCTGCACCGCCACTCTGCACCGACGCACCGCCACTCTGCACCGCCACTCTGCACCGCCACTCTGCACCGCCACTCTGCACCGCCACTCTGCACCGCCACTCTGCGCCGCCACTCTGCGCCGCCACTCTGCGCCGCCACTCTGCGCCGTCACTCTGCGCCGCCACTCTGCGCCGCCACTCTGCGCCGCCACTCTGCGCCGCCACTCTGCACCGCCACTCTGCACCGCCACTCTGCACCGCCACTCTGCACCGCCACTCTGCACCGCCACTCTGGACCACCGCACCGCCACTCTGGACCACCGCACCGCCACTCTGCACTCTGCACCGCCACTCTGCACCGCCACTCTGCACCGCTGCACTGCCACTCTGCACCGCCACTGGGGGTGCATTTTATAGAGTACATCAATACGCATGGATTGATCTGCCAATCATTGAGCCTGTGCGAGTAGGCAGCCAGTAGGTTCAGGGACGCAGATTTCGCACTGGAAGTTGGAAGACCAAACATGTTTGGTTAGATTGACTGGGGCATGACTGTAGTGACTTGTGAATGATGGAAATGGTCTTGCAAGAGTCTTGAATTTAATTATGTCTTTATCCACGATCCATTGGATTTACAAAAGGACCCTGGTACTTTGGTGGTTACTTCTTAGGCAAAATATAAGTCAAGCTGCATGGTTCTGGTCTCTATGAAATTTGGCAAGTGTCTTTTCAGATATTATGGACTTGATTTACATTGTTTTAAACTGTAAATCTGTGAGATTCCTTTACCTTTATTTTGCCAGTCAAGCGGACAGCCATGACCTGCCTATTTCATGTTGCTATATTTCCTTTCCACATAGGTGTAAACTGCACAGAGTCTACTATAGTAAGTTTATCTAGCTTTGATGCTTTATTATACTACGTGTCTCTTTAGTAACTGACTCCCAGTGCCGTTTTGGCCATGTTTTTCCCTAAGCCCAAGCTGCTGTCCCTTTTTAGCTATCTCTTTTGTAAATCTTTAAGTTAGTACAGCCGTTTACATCTCTTAACAGTGGAGCTTGAGAGTAATTGCAGGGACGGCTCTTTGTGTATAAGGTGGCGCATTACTCACTCGGTATCGCACAACTGGGCCAACTCAAAACACAATTCCTCCTCATGCTTGCACAACTGAGTACAGCGGGGGTTAAAGACAAGCTGTGAGCGATTGCCCAGGTGTGCTGGGCACACTAAATTAGCCTTTCTGGTCCTTGGTCAGGTGCACTTGTTCGTCTCTTTGACACAGATCAGTGTCTGTTCATATTTTGTATTCTACAAACACATGTCGTTGTTGCATCTTGCATCGGCCTCAGGGAAGTGCAAGCGGTGCTAGGAAGCAGCAGAGCTGAAGAAGGATGCATGGGTTAAGGAGAACGAGGAGGCGTATTAGCTACAGAGAACTTGAGCAAAGGCGGCCACTTTGGTCACTTAGAAGTGGAGAACACAGGTAAGTGGCATACGGGTAGGTGTGTGCTTGGCCACGCACACAAAGACAATTGAAAGAAAGGGGTCATGCAGGGTTGGGGAGTACAGTGAGGGGGCAATGCCAGTCAATCAGGGCCAGACAGGCCTTGTATTCCACCGGGCATTTCCCTGGAGGGCTGGAGCCTTTGGAGGCTGGTTTCTTGGTGCCTCTGTCACTTTCTCCATCTCCTGGGGGTTAATTGCAGCAAATACCGGGAAGCTTCAAGGAAGAGACAGAGAGGTGGGTAGAAAGAAAGTGTTCAGAGATGGAGAAGAAAGACAAGCGAGAAGGAGAAACCAAGAAAGAGAGAAAATGCACAGAGACAAAGGGAGCGTGGCTGCTTAAAGCATTTTTGCCAGGGAGTCTGACCCTCTGTCTGCATCATGACCTTGACTTTAGACCGTGATGAATGCTCAATTCCTTATGTGATTTACAATATTAGCATCATCACATTAAATAAAGGTCATGGGATGAAATATTTGGGGGCATCATCATTATGCTAACGAGCAATTTTGCAACTTGAAAAATCCTTCCTATGTTTGGTCTTAGAGCATCTGTTGAATTCGCCGAGACATTTAAATGAATCCAAGGACGAGTAAATGCTGCTTTGGATTGTGTGCCGGTTTTTGTTGGTCTTGTGCTTCTCGGTCACAAGCACTCCCCGTGTGCTGAATCCGGGCGCGTATTTATTTTCTAGACTGCGTTTGACAACACACTTTTCATAATTAGGCGTCATGGATATCCTATAGTTCCTTTATGTTTTGAAACCACTCTCAGCTATGTTTATGTTCATTAAGGATGAATCATGCGCTTGCCGAGCAGCTTCCCTTCAGCCTAAACAATGAACATATTCCGGTATTACTATTTTCTCCATTAAAGAAAATACAGCTCTACGCTCACTTCCCACTAGATAGCGCTCTTGACTAAACACAGGAAAGCTCTGCCTTACGGTTCGTGTTATGGAGAGGCCAAATGATACTTCTAAAATAAAAAACCCCGCTCCGCTGGTGACAGGACGCGTGCAGCCCAGTGTCTGTCAGGAGCGGCTCTGGGAAACGAACATACACGGGAACTTAAATGTTAAACGCAGCACCATCTGGATTGCATTACACGGCACTCTGACAGCTCCTAATTAAGATTAATCACTCGGCCGTGCTCGTTCGCGCACACAATATGCCACATCGGCCACGCGTAAATTACTTATAGCCTATCAGGTCAACGCTACAAAAAAAACAGCACAGCGAAGACGAATCACTAGGCAGATGCCAGAAAACACTAAGGAATGTGCCTGGCAAGAGCCCTTTCTGAATTCCTTCTTCTTTTGAACGCATAAGATCTCGGGAAGCTCCGCCTCCCCACTTCGTGGAGGCGGAGGCCCGAGCCCTAAAAACATGACACTGAATCACAAAACACGTGAAATCCCAAAATAAAATGCACAAATAATATAGCTTGAAATAGCACCTAGCACAGCAAGTTTATCAAGGTACACCACAGCATTTTAATAATGCATCATAATAATTATAGGGTTTTAGTCGAAAAAAGAGAGGTTGCAGTCCAAGCACAGTAAACAGTTTTAGATTGCAGTCCACGTCACAGGAACCGCTTTTCCTACATTATATCCAAAAGCTGCCTCACAGAAAGCAGTTTACCGACAGTTTGCTGGCCTTTTCCAAATGAAAAGTTAGAAAATCAACTGCATTAAAAAATATTGGCTCGTAAAGTAGCGAACTGAGCCCAATGGCAAACTATTCATAACAGGTGCACATTTACATAAAATTCAAGCAACCTTAAAATCTACATTTTTTCTCACTTCCAACTGAACACAGCAATCATGCACTATATATTTAATTATTTATTTAATTGCTGTGTAAAGTGATAGCTTGTGACGTAAATAACGTCGTAGCGGCAGAGATGCAAAAAGAGGCAGTCATGATACAGAACCAATTTCCATCATGGAAGAACTAGGATTAATGATAAAGAATGGTTAGGATAATATAAGCAATAGATAAACCGGGCTGCAACCTAAATACAATACATCTCTAAAAAGAAAAATATACCAAATAAACCACCTTCTACACAACAAGCATTTGCAATGCAACAGGTCTCGCATTTACGTAAGTTGAGCTATTGACATCGCAAACGACAACAATGCCTTTTATTTTTGGTTTAGTTTTTAAAACATAAATAAAAGTGTCGCAGGGTTTCCGTTCTCCCACAGAACTGTGCATAGAGATTTGGAACCTCAGTGAATTAGGGTGACCCAAAACTCACCTCAGTACCCAAAACCCCTTACCAGGCTAGCTACAGTGTCTCATTGGTCATAACAAACTCCCAATGTTTAGACAAACCAGAACATGAACTTACATTACCTCAGGTTACATGGAACACATGAGCACTCTTTCGTTATACAATCATTTCAACCCAGAACGTGGAGTAAATGAGGACACGTGCACATTTGAAATATTTATTTACTAATGACGTTTTCTCAAGCGCAGTATCTTAGATAATACAAGGAAACATATTATCAGAAGCAAAGTTATCAGCATAGTTACTAGTCCATAGAAAGCAAACGGGGACAGCATAATATTATGCTGAAATGAATAAGTGCTAACCACACATAATTCTCACCCTCCCTAACTGTTATATTATATTAATATATTAGAAGGTCTCTTTGGGTTTTAGCAGGGCGGGTCCATACCTCAGGATCCCAGTATGAAGAGATCACATCTGCTTGCACCAGCTCTCTCTGCATGCGAACCGCATCAAGTGTGTATCTGTATTCTAAGCAAAGCAATATAAAACCCGCCTAAAGCCAAAGTTGGCAGAAGCTGCACTTAGGTTATGTCTATGAAGGTGCGGAGATCAGACCTCATAACAATTCTGTATCGTGTTATTCTTGAAGCTTCAGCACTCTCTGTACAGACATAGTTTATTAAGCAAAGCTGATATCAGAGCAATAACATATTATTCTCATGTGAACCACAACAGACTTCTAGGTTGAAAGCTAAATCAACAATTAAGTGTCGTGTGCAGAAGGAGCAAAAGGAAAAATGGCGTTTAAACATTTAATATGCCTGGCTAACTTAACACATTATAAAGATAAACAGTAGCTATATGACAAAAGGCATTGTCATTTATAATGCCAATAGCTTAAACTCGCGTAAATGCGAGACCTATTGCATTGCAAATGCTTGTTTTTTTAATAGGCACGAGGAGATCAAGTGATTTGCCCAGAACCACAGGATGTTGAGCGTCCCGGCCGAGGCTCGAGCCCTGTTTCCCCGCCTTGAGGTCGGCAGCTATAGCAGTTGGGCCACATCCTCCCCCTTGATCAAAGAGAAACTTCACTTAAGTCCAAAACCACCGTCTGAAGCAGCCACAGCAAACTGCAGAACTTTCACTGCTTGTAGAAGGACTTCACAAAACACAAAAATCGCCCGCAGTACAGAAACAGATAATAAACACAACGCTTTACCCATCTGTGAAGACCTCTAAACATTCAGCGAGAAACAGCAAAAACAGACCTAATTACAAACTCAGATACTGCAGCCAGCCGTAGGCCCAATAAACACACATGCTTCACTGATCAGATGCGTTCACACATTCACGCGCTTTAATGAACTACCCGGAATGAGTGACTACCAACAATCGAAGGGCACAGACCACTCGGACAAGAGACCAATCACTGAACCTTATGAGACCATCAATGTATGGAAGGAGAAACTTGAGTTCTGATCCTGGCGCACGCTGTTTAACAAATTGTGGGACGTGTGCAAATCACTTTATCTTTTGGTGCCCAGTTCTTTATCACGCTGAAGCTTATAATGTACATCATAACGTTCGACTGGAATGGAAAAGAACCGAACATATAAATAAATTTCAACAAACTTACAACAACTTCTAAGATTTTATAATACCAGCAAAAACTAACCTGCAAAAATACACAAGTGTCACTCATTCGGGAAGCGCGCTAGACCTCATCAATGCGCTCTGGCGGTTAGAGCCACGTCCTAATCTCGGCTGTAGTGTTCCGGGACGCAGGGCAGCGGTCTAGCTGACCCGCGTCACCGGAGCGTCCCCGCGCTGACGCGTGATGTCAGACGCGGGAGTGTATAAAATAAAGAGGCGGGGCTACGGCGGGCAGTCGGAGCCACGTGTAAGCAGTAACATCGGCTCCTGTGGTTATTTGCGTTAGGAGGCCGCTCACTCGGTGCTAGCCTCAGCAACAACGCTACTCTGGCGACGAGGGTCCCACAGAACGCACCTCATTGCCTGCACTACGCCTTCTTTGCCTGGCAGCTTCTCCGGGCGGCAAGCTCCATTCTTGAGCAGCACGTGGGGAAGAAAGTTGTAAGGCCTTAGGCCACGTGCACAGAGGCCTCGCTCCCAACACAACCTGCAAACAGAGAAAGAGGCGAAGGCAAGGCCTGCGGAGCAGTAACAGCGCCTCCCACGACATCAGAGTGGGTAAGGACAGCGCACCACGCCCCCATCTGAGGCCACGAATCGCACCACATGGGACAAATACACGCATCACCACAGCAGTCCCAGAGCCCGGTTGTGAGAGCGTGCCATGTACCGAGAAGGACCACACAATCAGCCCGCAGAAGGGACATTCGTCAGTCCCCTGAGCCAACTCCCAGAAGCGTCAAAGAATCAGAGCGGCGCACCGCGCACGTGCCAAAATGGCGTCCATTCCCGCCTTAGAACCGTTCGTAGTTGACGGCGCTCCCTCATCCCTTGCCCCACGTTGGAGGGATTGGACGGACCGCCTCCAAATCTATTTTGAAGGAGCGGGAATTTCTATAGAAAGGCGCAGAGCCCTACTCCTACACCTCGGGGGCAAAGACATACATCGCATCTATAAAACGTTGACAGAAGCCACACCGAAGACATACCAAACGCTCCTCGCGGCACTGACTGCCTACTTTGAACCCATGGCGAGCAAGGATTATGAGCGGTTCATCGTCCACCAAGCGAAGCAAGAGGCCGATGAGTCACTAGACGCCTTCCATGGCAGATTAAAAGAACTAGCCAGCTCCTGCAGATTCCGGGACGAACAAGAGGAAATCCGAGGACAGATCATCCAAGGCTGTTTCTCGTCCAAACTCCGGGTCGCAATACTCCAAGAAGACGATAAGCCCCTTGCAGACATACTCAAACTTGGCCGATCTAAAGAACTGTCTCAGGCGAGGGCTTCCCACATGGAGTCGGCCCTACACCGACCTGTCAAAACTGAACAAGTTAACACAGCAGAAAAGGTGAACGTAGTAAGACCCAAGGGAAGACAAATGGGCGGGAGAAAACAACCCGACAAGAAGAAGGAGTGTGGATATTGTGGAGGACAGCCCCACCGCATGCAAGACTGTCCTGCGAGAGGAAAGAAATGTAGAGCATGCGGGTGGATGAACCACTTTGCAGCAGTATGCAGGTCTACGAGAGCCAAGAAGGAAGCTGCACATGTGGTGAGAGAAGAAAGGGACAGCGAGGACATGGATGACGATACCGAGGACTATCCAGTCCACTACGTATATGCTATCAATCAACCAGAAAGGAAGAAACGCCGCCTCCCAAAGTGCCGCATCAAGATTCACCAGCAAGAGGTGAGAGCCACCATTGACACAGGGGCGTCTATTGAACTGATGGCAGCGAGCGTATATAACCAACTCAGGACAAAACCTCCACAACGCGAAGCAAAGATCCGAGTGTTCGCATACGGCTAGAAGACGCCTATCCCTCTGATCGGGTGTTTCAAAACAGAACTACAACACCACGAGGCAACGGTGCCGTCAACGATCTATGTCATGAAAGAAGGCAGCGGCATGCTGCTAAGCGGACAGTCGGCTGAAGATCTAAAACTCATATCCTACGCCCTGGCAGTACTCGAAGAAGAACTCGACACCATAATGGAGGAGTTTGAGGACGTGTTCAAAGGCATCGGATGCCTAAAAGGGTAAGAGGTGTCTCTCCACATCGACCCGTCAGTCCAACCGGTCGCGCTGAGGCATCGGCGCATTGCATTCCATTTAAGGAAAAAGGTCGAAGAGGAACTCGAAACACTAGAGAGACAGGGGATCATAGAAAAGTTAGTGGACCCGCCCCGTGGGTATCACCGATCGTTGTGGCCCGAAAACCCAAGCAACCCGGACAGGTCCGCATCTGTGTGGATATGCGCCTCCCGAACGCTGCGGTGAAGAGAGAACGGCACCTGACCCCCACGATAGACGATATCCTAGGGGAACTCAACGGTGCGAAGTGGTTCTCCAAGGTGGATCTTCGATCAGGATATCATCAACTACCGCTCCACCCTGACTCAAGGTATATAACTACCTTTTTCCACTCATGTAGGACTAAAGCGATATCGGCGCCTCAACTTCGGGATATCGAGTGCAGCTGAGGTGTTCCAGAACACCATCCGTGAAGTCCTCAGTGGACTCCCAGGAGTTCTAAACGTGAGCGATGACCTACTCATTTATACGACATCCATCGAAGAACATCACCAAAGACTACGAGGAGTTTTACAAAGAATCAAAGAGTCAGGTTTAACACTCCACCGAGAAAAGTGCCAATTCCTGCAGCACAAAATCAGCTTCTTCGGGTACACCTTCTCAGACCACGGAGGGGCGCCGGACCCCGACAAAGTAAAGGATGTCCAAGAAGCCCCAGCAACAACGAACGTCTCAGAAGCAAGGAGCTTCCTGGGCATGGTAAACTTCTGTGGGCGCTTCATCCCTGATCTCTCCAACCTCACCAAGCCCCTCCTAGAACTGACCAAATCAGCCACCACGTGGCAATGGGGCCCAGAACAAGAGAAAGCATTCCGAGACACAAAAGCAGCCCTGTCAGCTGATACCACCCTCTCATACTTTGACCCCTCCAAGCCCACCAATGTAGCCGTGGACGCTAGCCCTTTTGGCCTAGGGGCGGTGCTGACACAACTTCAGAACAACGGAGAGTGGGCACCCATCGCCTACGCCAGCCGCTCTTTGACAGATACGGAGCAGAGGTACTCGCAGATTGAGAGAGAGGCCATAGCCATCCATTGGGCCTGCCGTTACTTTCATGTCTATGTGTACGGCCACTCCTTCACAGTGACCACAGACCACAAGCCCCTCCTACCCCTTTTCCAAGGCTCAGTATCAAAACCACCTCCGAGAATCGAGAAGTGGATACTTCAGCTACAAGGGTACGACTACCGAGTGGAGTATAAGCCAGGGTCAACAAATCCCGCAGATTACCTGTCAAGGCACCCCCGAGAAGCCACCCTGAAAGAGAAGGAAGAAGCGGAAGACACAGAGGAGTATGTCCGTTTGGTGACAGAAAGGTCCCGACCACTTCCCATGAGCCTCAAGTCCATCATCGGAGCTTCTCAGAACGATGAGTGCCTCCAACTGGTCGCCGATGCAGTCCGGCCAGGGAACTGGCGCCCCATCCAAGAATCCCGAAGCAAAAGGACACCACAAGCGAGAGTGACCCTTGAGTCCATCCTAAGGATCAAACAAGAACTGTCTCTCGACAGCCAAGGATGCCTCCTACGTGGGGCCCCGCCTAGTCCTGCCGGCCAGCCTAACCCATCAAGCGGTGGAACTAGCGCATAGAGGACACCAAGGTATGGTGAAAACCAAGAGCCGACTGAGGGCTAAGGTGTGGTTCCCGGGCATGGACCCCATGGTGGAACAAACTGTCAGATCATGCAACTGGTGTCAAGCCGTGGGGCAGTCGGACCGCCCTCATCCAGTTGTAACCGAAGACAACCCTCAGAGACCGTGGGAGTGCGTAAGTGCGGACTTTGGACACCTTCCTGACGGGCAATACGCGTTCGTGATAATTGACGACTTCACCAAGTATCCGGAGGTCGAGATCGTAGGGAGCCAAACGGCCACGGAAGTCATAGCCAATTTCGAGAAGACTATCGCCACTCATGGTATCTTCGGGGTGGTTAAGACGGACAATGGACCACCCTTCCAAGGTCAAGAGTTTGCAGAGTACCTCAAGAGCTGGGGCATTCATCACCGCAAGATAACCCCGCGCTGGCCCCAGGCTAATGGGGAAGTCGAGAGGTTCATGCGCACGCTCAACAAGACCATCCGGATAGCCCTCGCCGACGGATCACCCCTAGAAAAAGCCATCTACAGCTTCCTGAGGGAATATCGCATGACCCCACACGTCACAACGGAGGCGGCACCAAGCGCGTCAACCATGGGCCGGGTTGTGAAAGACACTCTCCTGAACCACTCCACGTGGGTTCCCGAGCGAGCCAGCAAGGAAAAGGCCCTGGCAAAGCAAACTCACTCCAATGAACAAGCCAGCAAACGAAGAGGGGCCCGTGAGTCCACGATCCAACCAAGCGACCAAGTCTATGTCAAAGATCGCTACCCAGGAAGCAAGTTCAGGCTTCCGTTCGAACACCAACCGTGGACTGTGACGCGCCGGACCGGCACCATGGTGACAGCCCAGAGGGGAGCCGAGATAGTTACCAGGGACATCTCATTCTTCAAGAAAGCGCATCAGAGCAATTCACCAGGTTTAACGCAGTCAAGCCCGAGTCCACAGCAAGGAGAGGAACCTGAGACTGAGCCGTACATCTCGGAGGAAGAAGGCCCGAGAGACCAAGACACCTCCCAGGTTCCCGCCACCCCTGAAAGCAGAATGTCGAGCCCGTTTTCTCTGGCTGGAGGAAACAGTACCCCGATCCCGGGGACACTGAGGGTAATGGTTTCCAGAGGGGAACAGTCCAGGTATGGACTGCGGCGGAATCCTGCACCATCCTCCCAACTGGCTGACTACCTGGTGGGCTGACGCCCGAAATGAACACTAACAGACTGGTAACAGATCCATCATTTAATACTTACTGTAATTTTGATGTTTCTCTATTTTGATAAAGGTTAGAAGGAATGTAGTGTTCCGGGGCGCAGGGCAGCGGTCTAGCTGACCCGCGTCACCGCGCTGACGCGTGACGTCAGACGCGGGAGTGTATAAAATAAAGAGGCGGGGCTACCGCGGGCAGTCGGAGCCACGTGTAAGCAGTAACATAGGCTCCTGTGGTTATTTGCGTTAGGAGGCCGCTCACTCGGCGCTAGCCTCAGCAACAACGCTACATCGGCTTCACTGCTTAACCAGATTGGGTGCTCTTTGGCAAACGCATTATTTCTTCGAGTCCTATGCTGTGTTAATGTCACAAGCAATGCGCTTTGGCGGTTAAACGGCCGTGGAAACAGGAGAGCCACGCCCTAATCTCGGCTTCACCGCTTAACCAAATTGTGTGCTCTTGGGCAAACACATTATTTCTTCGAGTCCTATGCTGTGTTAAGGTCACAAGCAATGCGCTCTGGTGGTTAAATGGCCGTGGAAACAGGAGAGCCACGTCCTAATCTCGGCTTCACCGCTCAACCAAATTGCGTGCTCCTGGGCAAACGCATTATTTCTCCGAGTCCTATGCTGTGTTAAGGTCACACATAATATTCATCATAACGTCCAACTGGAAAAGAACCGAACCTATACAGAAATTTCAACAAACTGTCACTTATTCGGGAAGCTCGCTAGACCTCATCAATGCGCTCTGCCAGTTAAATGGCCGTGGAAACAGGAGAGCCACGTCCTAATCTCGGCTTCACCGCTTAACCAAATTTCGTGCTCCTGGGCAAACGCATTATTTCTTCGAGTCCTATGTAGTGTTAAGGTCACACATCAGCCTTTTTCACGCTGCACATCAATGAAAACATGAACAGATTTTATATTCAGCTCTTGGATGGAAGTGGCGGGTTGGGGTCCAAGCAGAGAAGGTCCTGGCATGCGTTATCTGCCTTTATTTATATTGTTTTGACACAAATAAGCACGGCGCAGCTCTGGGAAGTATGGTTTGGGATGGTGGGAAGGGAAGGGAAGAGAGGAGCGGGTAGGCTTTCCAATAAGGAGCCAGTAAACTAGCTACCAGCACACCGTCCTATGTAATGCCAAACAAAGATGGCATCGGCCTGTCCAGTTGGGCCGTCTGAAAAATGGACAGGGCGGTAACAAAGAAGCCCGATTTCCAAACACATGCCAGCGTTTACCCTAAACGATGACGTCAGCCATTGGAAAAGAGGGGCGGGCTTTAAGTCCCCTTCTGAATTGTATCGATTACAAGAAGTCCTCACTTAGCGAACAGCACTTTGCCCTGCAACGCAAGGCGAAATCTAAAATGACTTGGGGTCATATTTACTAACCTTTCACGCAATGCAGGGCATCAAGTAAAGTGGCTGTGCTGCATTGCGTGAAAGGGCAGAAATGTTCCATATTTACAAAGATATGGCGCATTTCTGCTCTCTCCTTGCATTGGCGCACTCCGTGCAGACTAGCGCCAATTCAGGCACCCTTGCACCATGTGCAGGGTTGCTTGTATTACAGGCAGGCTTGTTTTTGTGCAGGAAGGGATACTACCCCGTATGAAAACAATCCTTAGAGGCATTTTCCGCTTTGTGAATGTGCTGCATAATGCTGCATATATGGAATGAGGAAATAACAAGTAGAAATAAAGATATTTCTCCTTGATACGCCTCACTGGGGAAGGCTTAGCATTTTTCACAGTGCCAGGTTTACAAGCTTTAGTAAATCTGGGATTGCATCAAAATCTATGGGTGGATGTCTGAGTATACCCATGCTCCACCCATGGAACCCCTCCCAAGTTAAAATGTAACATAATGCAGCGCAAGCAACTGCGTTGCGTTACATTTCTTTACAGAGCCATGCAAACCAGGACTTGCATGGCTTTGTAAATTCCAAATAAGCCTTTGGTTATTGCCATGTAGTGCCTTGCACGATGCAAGGGGGACGCAAAGGCTTAGTAAAAATATTGGTCTACACGGATCAGAAAATTCATACCACAGCTCCATAGTTGACCCCATTGACAAGCACAAAGTGCACTTCCTTTTACTAATTGAAACATGGCTGAATGCAGACTCACGGGCAGGAAGTAGATAGTAATGGTACAGTGGCGCCAGGGTTTTTAATGAATCTCTTCACCCCAATTATGATTGCTTTTACCATGTTCTAATGGGGTGGAGGCCCACTTTCCTTGCTTTGATGATGGCTTTTGGTGGCCATGCAACACCACTGCTCACAAGACATAATTGAGGTTTAGTTCCTCAATGTGTTCCATCTGCAGGGCAAATAGCAGAATCGATAATGGAAAAGCATCTGTATTTATACACCATAACTCCCTCTTCTGTAAAAGAAAACACAACAAAAAAACAGGACTTGTTCTTGATTAGAGTTCCTAAAAAATTGCCTGAAACACTTCATTTTAACAACTTATACTACTTTCTCCCAAGTTGGACAAAACTGAATCGCAAAACAATATGATTCCATTCCTTAATAGAAAATCGTCTCTGCTCAAAATATATAAGTATGGGATATCAACATTAATTGGGGGGACAATAATGAACCTTTCGCCTTCGACTTCTTGAAAATAACCGCTCAAATCATCCTCAAACGACTCTCAAACCGTCCTACTCAAATTAGAAGCAACACGTTGACCTTGTAAACAGAGATCTACCACAACTAGAATGCGTTGAGCCTAGTGAAGTGGAATGGTTGATCCATTTTGTCATTCTGTTCAAAATCAAATAATAGAAGAATCCAAAGTCTTACTAACCTGACACCCAGACAGCTTAACAAACAGCATTCAGCCGTTTTAAGGACTAGGCACTAGCTAAGCTACTTTAGACTAGTTCTCTTGAATTTGAAGGCTAGCTGGATGATAACCCCACATTTGAAAAATTCAAACAAGTGATACTAAACAGCATTTCTAAAATTACTCTTCTTAAAAAAAAAGCTACAATCAGTACCAATAGCCCACGGTTCGAAAATGAGCTACTACTGAAAAGGAAAGTTCTCTGCAAACCTGAAAAAATGTGAAGGTCTGATTAATCTCCAAAGCATCTATCAGTCGTAAAAGCTGTTAGGAAGTACAAGAATTATATTATATCAGTCAACGTGTGTTTGCTGCAAGAAAACAGACAGAAAGCAAACAGGCCCAAACAACTTACTGGGGACCAGATCTACGAAGCATTTTACCGGTCGAAAATGGCCAATTGGGCCATTTGCGACTGGTAAAAGGCATTTTGCCATGTAAAGAAGGCAAAACGCAAATCAATACCTTGTTACTGATTCGAATTTTTCTTTGGTGATTCCATATTAGGTAGGGGCATGTTTAGGGCATCCATTCCCAATACCGAACAGCACAGGTATGTATGAATGTTTTGCGACCGGTAATGCAGTTGCTAAACATTTGCAGTTACCAACAACTTCAAGATGGTGGTAACCCATTGGCAGACGAGAAGGGGCCTCCAAAGGACCCCTTCTCCTTTGTAACTGTGGGCTCCAACATTTTTTAAGAGCAGACTGTGGTCCAAAGGACCACTGCCTACTCTTAAAAAATGAAAAGGTTGCTTTTAAGTTTTTATTTTTGAAATGCATCACAAAGGAGAATGGCCTGCATTACGAAAATAAATATTGTGTTATTTAAAAAGGAATCACAGACATGGAGGTCTGCTGACCCATTGTGATTATTGCCATTCACAATGGGTCTCGAATTGAGGCCTGACTCATGACTATTGATGAGGCAGGTCCATTTGCGACCCACTGCAAATCGCTAACAGTGCCAAACACACTGTTATACATCGCAGTTTGCGATTTCTTAATAGCAAATGGCGAAAATTCCCAAATTCACAATTTTGTACATCTGGCCCGAAATACCAAACCACCACAAGAGGAAACCATGCTCCCATCCAATATCAAATGTCAGGACTTTCAAAAGTTCTGCACCAGCAAAGTCTCCTCACTCAAGATCTCAAACATAAAGCAGAATCTATTGCCCTACCTTTCTCACCAATAATCAAGAACAACTTTCTACTTTTCTGTAAGTTATGGTAACAAACCTATCTGATTACCACTGCCAATCCGAATCAAATCAACAATAAGTGACTTTTCACTGGTCAACCATGCCTTTCAAATTCATTGGAAAAAATAGGATTCTGTGCAACTTGACACATTTGTTGAGAGCAACACTCTCTTCGCAGGCTAGCAATATGAGTTTTATTAAGGATATAGCACTGAGGCTGCCACTGTATTGACATCTTTCGGCATCCGCTGCATATTAGATAATGGTGACACTTGTCTTCTCATTCTTTTTGTCCTCTCTGTGACATCCAATGCAATTGCCTGACAGAAAAAAAGCTGAACCACATAATGGATTCAGATATGTGCTTCCCAGATTCAATGGGTAGTGAAGTGGTTGGCAGAAAATGAAGAACATCTTAATCCAGGGCACCTAGACACTATGTTGCGGGAGGGAGATGAGGGGGTAGATGTACGAAGTGACATTCCATACTAGACATGTGATGTGACGGCCGGCCTTCTCTAGCTCATCACGCACCAAGATTCCGTTTATTTTACCTCAATCTTAAAGAACCAAAACAATTCAATTAGTTGGTGATATAACTTTAAGCAGCACCCAGTATTTCTCAGTACAGGTCCAGCCTCCTCATTGTGGAACACATGAGGTGTCAAGAAGATCTATTCCAGTCCAGAGTAGTAAAACATACACATTCATCTAGTGGCGAACTTTACCTCACTTCTTTTTCTCAACCTAACTGCCTTCCTACCTCTCTTCTTCCCTCCCTATGCTCTGCTCTTCTTTGATTCATATAATGGGTTGAATAATGTCACTTCTAAAGTTTATTGCCTTTCATCTATTTCTCTAAGATGTTTCTTGATCTGTAGTTTGTCTATTGTAGAGCATACTCAACCAGATTGCAGGCAGAGCAGTTCTATACAAATGTAGAATAAATAAAGTAAACCAGTAAATGAAAGGGCACACTGTTTAAAAAGTGTAGCATAATAAGTAGCAGCATTGCATAGGTTGTAACAAAGCACAAAATCAAGTGGTATATCAAAAAATGGCAAATAACAAAACTGCATAACATACTTGCAAAAAACTTTATAAAATAATACATACAGCATACACTATACATTGTAACATGCCACAGTGCAACATGAAACATACCACACTGTATACCAGGCACCATATCATAATATATTAGTAAAAGAGGATACAATACAAAACAAATCACACATTAATAAACTAAAACATAAGGTACAATCTTGCACCATAACACATAATACAACAGTACTTACCATAATTGTATGATTTGGAAATTTGGCATGTACACTTTTAACAAATTCCACAAAGTGTTCAGAATATCCATTTGCCACATCAAGGCATATGTATTTGATGAGTGGAATGGCCTCCAGGATGCAGGTCAGCCTTTCAAGGTCCGCTTGCCCACTCCCTGAGCTTGCTGCTATGTGCTGGATGGTGATACACACACAAGGAAGTGGTTGTTTATTATACAAGATGATAACTGCATCTGCTTAACATAAATGTCATGTTGTAGCTACTCGCATTGCAGATGAAAGCTTCATGAAAACATAGCATAGCCACTATGCTGCAGAATTGACAACTAGATACTTCATTTTGAGTTCCATGGCTCAGCACATAATTTAACTATCGTATGACAACAATGTGGGTAACTTTACACAATCTCCATTAAATTAAATTAACAGAATTAGGAAGCTTTCCATTATGATACCAAAGTACCTGTAATATCACACGTTCCATATTTTAAGTAGCTTCAAAATTCCACATTATCACTATGTAAAACACTCTTTGGCTAATTTAGACTCTGGTGGGAACCTAAGGACCACAGTCATATTTAAGTTCCCTTGCTGTGGCGACAGGCATTGTTTTACCAAAAGTGCTTCTGCAGCACAGAAGAAAAACTTCACCAAAACTGAAATTATGAGCATACTTGGGGAGGTGTAATTCATCTGAAGTAATTCCTGTTGCATCTCTACCTGGCAACAGACCAGGGCCGACTCCTGTTGATGAATCTGGAACGGTATTACCGTGCCTCCCAGATTCAATGGATAGTGAAGTGGTTGGCAGAAAATGAAGAACATCCTGACGCAGGGCCCCTAGACACTACGTTGTGGGAGGGAGATGAGGGGGTGGATGCACAAAGTGACATTCCATACTAGACATGTGATGTGACGGCCGGCCTTCTCTAGCTCATCCCGCACAAAGATTCGTACTTCATACCAAGACCTGTGGAATCTTGTGTGTCACTGACGGCTACAGGTATCCCAGTGGAGTGTGGGGGGGGGGGGCAAGGGGACACTAGTTTGGGCTTGTTTTTGTCGTTTATTGTTGTGTGGATCAACAGTTCATCTGTCACTTTTATATGTTGCAGGACTTACAGCTGACCAACTATGAACATCTTGCCTGTTTTGTGATGAGTTACCATGCATGTATTATCTGTTATTTTTGAAATACTAAGTGCCTGCTTTACTACTAAATGGGACAATATAATGTAACATGCACTCTATAACATACCAGGATTTGCTAATCGTCTGCATGCTTTAATTATGTGTCAACGGAAATGAATCTTCTCCTGGTTAGAAATCTACTTGACTTTGCTTAATTTTTTTTATCAAAACAGATTTCAACAAACTAGGGGAGGGGTACAGTGGTAGGTTTTCCCAACACCTTGCGTCACCCGTAGCCTCTTAATAGCGTCTTATTTGATGATGTAAGGTGTAGGTACCCAAAGGCTTAAAGCACAGCATTCTAGGTATTACATTTTCTCTGATGCTTCCTACAATAGGCTTACCAACGTACCACTAAAGGCTATTCACAACCTTACGTGCAGAGTGTCCACCTCGCCCTCTCCTATCTTTTTCTTTGTGGAAATTCCCCTCCCCATTGCAGTATCTCTGCACGTTTATATTTTAGTACTAAATGTGGGTATACAACGGTAACCACGCATTTTTTACAACGCGGTACCGTTACCACGCTACTTTTACCACGCAAGTCAATACAACGACTTGCGCTGGGGGGCGCTCCAGGATAGTAAATATATTAATTTACTATCCAACTACTTTCCCTAGAGTCCACGGGGACTGGAGTTGGAATAGTAAATTAAAAAATTTACTATCCAGCGCCCCTCCACGCAAGTCGTTGTAACGACTTGCGTGGTAAAAGTAGCGTTGTAACGGTACGCGTTGTAAAAGTACGCGTGGTACCGTCATATATCCCTAAATGTGAGATGGAAATGGGGTGGTCCCTGGAAATGGAGACTACTTATTTCTAGAGGGCAGTGGTTTCAGGGAGGAGTAAGGAGGGGTTTAGGGAAGGTTGGGGAGGGGTTTAGGGAGTGGCATGCACCCACCCACAAAGGAGCAAGCCATTGCTATTCACCAATTGCCTTCTTAAGTTACTACAGTCAAAAAGAGACTCAACATGGTAGTACATTTCTCCGTTCAGAGCTGAAGTAAGTCACGCACCACTTGTGGTGGTACTGAAACACCCTCCCACAGATATCAATGAAGGTATAGGCATAAAATAAAACTCAGTAAAAAATGTTTGCGCTTGAATAAAAGCAGCCTTGACTCCATCTAGCTTGCATCGAGGTGTACCCAAACGAAGCAGCCAAGAGAGAAGCTGAGAATACCCTAAATCCAGAGCACGCATGAACTTGTTGAATGTCCTGGAGACCAACATCAATCACTCAACCGCTCCCCAACAGCTGGATGTTTTACTCGCATGGTTGCGCCTCCTGCTCCCACCCATATATTTTCTTTTAAACTACACACCTCAAGCCTCATTTGATCATGCTCTATGTACCTTGTTTTTAATACTTCATTGGGATATTGATCATCTATGATCAGCACACGATAAGTACAGAGTCAAAGTAAGATAGGAATAGCCTTTCCATAAGTGACATTGTAGTTAGTGGTTGATTATGAGTATTTGTCATTCTTTGAACTTGATTTTTAATATGGAGTTGTTTTGCTGCTTTCTTGCCTGAGCAGAGAGAGAACTGTCCTGGAATACTATGGGGAATGGTTTTCTGCAGTGAAGGTCCTGTGGTTTGAAAGCTAGGATCTAACCCACCAGGTCCTACATTGCGCTTGGTAGCCTAGGTTATGTGGACTCAGGGGACTACGACCTATCTCCATTTTGCAACGTATTCTTGCTATTATCTTTTATGTTTTTAAGCAGTTCTTTTTAAATTGTTAGCCATACAATCTGCAGGAACTACCTAAAGCTCCACAAACTCGTTTCGAATGTTGGCTTGAACTGGTGCTGTTATTAAAAAAATTAAAATTGAGAATACTTTGTTTTGGCATTTTAAAATAAGAGTATTGGCAGAAGAGAACTGATGCTGGATCATCACAGCTTCCGTATTGTTTGTTGTCTGTGCTCCTCCAGGCTTCCTCTCATCACCTGGTTTGGTGGAGACACCACTAATATTAAACGCCTTGCGCCCCACATCCAAGTCTAATTTTTGATTGCAATAAACGCTCACAGCTTTTCACAGTAAAATAAATATATATATATTTCAAATATTAAAAATTGGTACAATTGTACATAAATATAATGTAATGTAAACAATATGAAAATAATGCATATTTATAATTTCTTTATAACATATCTTAACATCCCATTTTGAATTACAAAATATATGTAAAATTAGATTTATTAAAATATAATTAGATTGATTTTAATTAATTCTATACACAACTGTTAATAGTTATTAATGCATAATGAAAATATTATTGTTTTACTTTTGGTGGGAATTCATTTTTTTTTAAATATTTTATTGTTGCACAGTGAAAAACTCGGTCACATGTATACACATTTTTAAGTGTGGCCTCAACATTCAGCCACGTTACTTCGGCATTGCAACTTTTTATTTTAGTACATTAACGAGTAACTTAAAACGTAAATGATTGGATATATGGCAATGACCATCATAAGCATCCTCCCTATAAGTACTAGCTACTCTCCATTATAAATGCAACACAATGCATCCTACTCAATCTGCGGGCTTTTCAATAGGTCACCTCCAGTGTTCATCAGACCCACACCAAGGTTCAACTCCCTCGACCCCCCCCTCTTATTCTAGGTCCTCCCCCTCCCCCTCGCTATCTAGGTCTTCACCCTCCGGCAAAGGCTCACAAATATCTCCCCTATAAGTGTTCCACGGGAGCCAAATTTTATTCCATTTACGTGGGTTACACCTTTGTTGATACACCGCCCTCTCTGTTATCATCGCCACATCCATATTTCTACACCATTGCGTTAGGGTAGGTGTGTCCCGTGCCCCCCATTTCTGCGCGATATCTCTCTTCGCTAGCATCATGACGACTATTACCCACTGCCTCCCATATGTCGTCAGGTCGGTTGGGCCCCACACATTTAACAGGCAGATTCTGGGGTCAGGTGTGATGGAGACCTGTGATACCTGAGCCATTGTGCGTGTTATTCTCCGCCAATAAACCATGATTTCAGGGCATTCCCACAGAGTGTGAAATAGTGTACCCAGTGCTCCGCATTGTCTCAGACAGTGTGGGTGATCAGCTCTATGAATCTTATGTAACAAGACACGTGTATAATAGACTCGGTGCAGTATTTTAAACTGCACCAACCGAAATCTTGTCGATATGCCCGCCTCCCTGGGTGACGCTAACGCGGCATTCCACTCCTCCTCATTCAGTTCGCCCATCTCCTCCTCCCAGGTTACTTTCAGTTTTTGCAACGGGTCTGGCATATTATTTATTAATTTGCGATAAGTGAGGGAGGTGGCCTTACTTTCCATATATTCTGTCAGAAGCCGATCCTCTAACGGAGCCGACTCCGGGACCGTCGTCCCAGGCTCCAGCGTCGTCAGCAATGCGTGTCGGATCTGTATGTAACGGTACGTCTCCGTAACTCTCAAGTCGTATTGTTCCCTGAGGGTCTCAAATGGCACTACTCCTTCCCTTGTCCACAAGTCCCCAACCGTGGAAATTCCTATGACGTCCCACTGGTCAAAGCCCTTACAACTCCTCAGATTACCCAAGACTCTGGAGTCCCATAAAGGCGTCATACGCGTAATCACCTCTCCCCATTTCATTCGCGTTTGGGCTCTATGCCATATGGCTACGGTATGCCTAGTGGGGCCTCAAAGTTTCCTAATCATCCCCTTATTATAAAGCGGAGCCAAAAGGGTGGCCGCACCTAATTGCTGCCTATCCGCCAGGAACGCTGGGTCATCATTCGGCCCATGTATCCACTGGTTGATCACCTTAAGGTGTGCCGCCCAGTAGTACAGTTCCAGATTGGGGAGAGCTATCCCCCCGCTATACCAATCCCTGACCAGTTTTAGATGTGCTACTCTCGCTGGTTTGTCTCCCCATATGAGGCCTGACAGCAGTGCCGAGACCTGTCTGAAAAACGTAGGCGGAACCGCCGCTGGAGTGTTTTCCAGGACGTAAAGAAAGCGGGGCAGCGCCATCATTTTAAACAACGCTGCCCTGCCTAGCAGAGTCAGGGGGAGAGTCTTCCAGTGCCCCACGTCTGTTCTTAGTCTCCTGAGCAATGGCTGTAAGTTCAGTTCTAGAAAGGTATCGTGACTTCGCGTGATATTGATCCCCAGATATTTGAAAGAAACGTCGCTCACCAACAATGGACAGTCAGTGGGCAGCGCCGGCGGCTCTCCGTGTATCATATAGAGCACTGATTTCGCCCAGTTTATTTTGTAACCCGAGGCCAGCCCGTGTCTCTCACACACTGCCAGTAACGCAGGTATCCCCGTTGGTAGGTCCATCAGGTACATTAACATGTCGTCCGCGTATAATGATACTCTGTCTTCCCAATCCTCCCCCCATCGCACACCCCTCAGCAGCCGAGTAGTCCTAATGACAGTGGCTAAAGGCTCCAGGACCAAAGCGAACAGCAGCGGCGAGAGCGGGCAGCCCTGCCTCGTACCCCTCCCCAGCAATATCTCTCTGGAGATACGGCCATTTGCCGTCACTCGCGCCGTCGGGTTTTGGTACAATAGTTTAATCCAAGCTATGAATTTCGGCCCGAAACCCATATGTTCCAAAACTGCGAAAAGGTATTGCCCCTCCACTAGGTCAAATGCCATTTTGGCGTCTAGTGAGAGGATCGCCGCCTGTTCCGTCAACAGTGGAGCCCGTGCCAACACCCCATGCAGTCGCCTGAGGTTCATTGCCGTGCTCCTATGTGGCATAAAGCCTGACTGGTCCGGGTGTATTAAATGCACCAAATGCGGCTATAACCTATTCGCCAGTAGTTTAGCTAAGATTTTGTTCTCAGCGTTGAGGAGGGAGATTGGGCGGTATGAGCCGCACTCCTCCGGCGGTTTGCCGGGTTTTGGGATTGTCACTATAGTCGCCGCACGCTGGTCGGGCGGCAGTTGACCCCGTTCCAGGCTATCCCGAAACATGTTACATAAGGGCGTGGAGAGCTGTTCCGACATTACCTTGTACCATTCTATCGGAATACCGTTAGGTCCCGCAGCCTTCCCTGGGTGCAATGCTGTTATAGCTATTTGAATCTCATCAGCGGTGATGTCCCCTTCTAGGTCGTCGATGCTGGCCTGCGACAAGACGCGAGTGGGTACGTCCACAAGGGACGTCTCTGCCATCTCACGATTCACCTCAGTATCGGGGGTGTATACCGCCTGAAAATGGTCCGCTAGTAGCTCAACTATCTGTGAAGGGTGGGACCGCAACACACCCGTACGGTCTTTCAGACTTAGAATGGCCCTCTGTCCCTCCCTCTTCCTATCTAACCAGGCTAGGAGTCTACCTGCCTTATCGCCCACATCATACAGTCTTTGTTGCGTGGACATTATTGCGTGCACCACCCCTCTGCGCACATGATCACAGTGACTCCGCTGGCATAGTTGGAGTGCATGTCGTGTAGTCGATGTCGGATTAGACTCATGTTCTCTAGTGGCCAGTTCCAATTTGTTTTCGAGGTCTAAAAGTTCCTGTTTTTGTGTGCGTTTATGTCGTGTAATCGCTGAAATAGCTAGCCCTCGAAGGACCGTTTTGTACACCTCCCATAGAATTGAAGGAGACTCAACCGTCCCCTCGTTTTCGCTAAAGTAGGACCTAGTCCCTTCCTTCAGTGTTTTGGATATCTGTGGTATTTGAAGATAACCCGGGTATATCGGGAAGATACGTTTCCTCGTTCTTTCAGGGTTGGAAAGAGTCAGTGTCAGTGGAGAGTGGTCCGAAATACCCCTGGGTCTAATTTGTACATCTTCAATAGTGAGGAGGCCATGTCCTAGAGTCAAAAAGTAGTCAATCCGTGACAGACTGTCATGGACCGCCGAGTGGTAGGTATACTGCCTGTCCTCTGGGTGTAAGTGTCTCCATAGGTCCACCAAACCCTGTGCCTCCAGGAAACCATGTAGGCGTGAGGGCCCAGGTGATTGAGTACATATCGGGAATCTATCATGTGCGCTGTGTGCCACAGTGTTAAAGTCCCCCCCCAGGACAAGATCTCCATCCGGTAAATCCAACAGAAACCTCCCCAGGTCAGGGAGGGCCACTGCATGCAGCGCCGGCGGAACATAGACCGAGACCACGTTCAGCGGCCTCCCTTCCCACTGACCATGTGCAGCTGCAAAACGTCCTTGTGTGTCTGTTTTTGTGGATTGGACAATGAACCCTGAGGAACGGTGCATGAGGATTCGGGGAATTCATTTTTTAAATTTAAACTTTAGCAAAGTGACTTTAATTTAATATATTTAAATACATGTATTTTTTATTTACATTAAGTTAATAGTGCTTTAGTTTTTTTTATTTGCTCTACATTGAAAATAAATATATACAATTGATCTACATTAATATTTCCCTATTTTTTGTCTGTGTAATAAACTATTTACATTTTCCCTACAATTTACAATAGTTAGACTCAGCAGTCGATCCAAAGGTTTCCATTGGAAAAGAGTAGGAAAATGTTTCCTATACTATAAGGAGATCAGCACCTGCGTGGTGGAGATCTCCATGTGGTAAGATGCAGAGAAAATAGCACTAATTTATTTTAGAATATGTTCGCTCATTTTGGTTTCTTTTAAGACAGTGTTTTAAATATTTCCAAGTTAGTTGTCTTGTTTGAGAATACAATGAAGAAACTGAAAATCAACCACTTTCTGAAGGAAGCTATAAGTGAGGAGTAAAATAATGCAGAAATTCCTTGATCTTAGGGATAATATTGCAGAGGAAGTTCAACTGGTAGACTGTACTCCACATTTAGAGTTTCTTTCCGTAAAAGGAAACTGTCATTGAGCAAAATCAGGATAGGTGCATTTACTGAAATGTTTTATCGAGAGAGATATTTCTGCTGGTTCCACAGGGAAGAATGGTGCCCAGACCAGTGGATCATAGGAATGAGGTTAAGGGTAGACTATAGCTACACAAAAAGATGATGGACAGAATGCTGAACATTGTTAAACATTCAACCCCAGTCACAGATCTGGGCTAAATCTGTGTTTTTTTTGCTCACCATGCCAACCCAGTGTGGACCCAGCTATATACAAATCAATCTTAACTCTGCTCCCCATGGGAACGGTCCAACCAGAACTTCCAAACTAGGTTCTCCTTGGACCGAAACAAGCATCCTAGGACCAGTTCCGGGATATCACCCCTCATCAGCCAGGCTAGCTTGAATCCAGTGGCACAGTGAGCACGGGACCCACATCTGGGCATACCCTCCGCACTTAGGGTGATTAGATAATGGCCGGAATGCTGAACATTGTCAAACATTCACCCCAGTCACAGATCTGGGTTAAAGCCATTGTTTTTTTGTTCACCATGTCACCCCAGTTAGGGCCCAGCTTTGTGCAAATAAGTCTTTACTCTGTTCCCCATGGGAACAGTCCAGCCCAAACTGCCAAGCCAGTTCCTCTGTGGCCCGAAAACAAGCATCCTAGGACCAGTTTTGGGGTATCACCCCCTCATCAGCCAGGCTAGCTTGAATCCAGATGCACAGTGAGCACGGGACCCATAGTGAGCAAAAGAATGATGGATTAAACTCAGATCTCTTGAATGGTGGTCAGTGATTGAAAGGTTCCAGCACTTCGTCCATCATCTTGTTGTGTTTGATATTTTTGCTCTAAGTTTTCAAGCGCATGTCGAGATGTGGGTCCCTTGCTCACTGTGCCACTTGATTCAAGCTAGCCTGGCTGATGAGGGGTGATACCCCCAAACCAGTCTCAGGATGCTTGTTTCTGGCTCAGGAAGGACCTGACCTGGCAGTTCAGGTTGGACTATTTCCATGAGGGGCAGGGTCAAGACTGATTTGCATATAGCTCGGTACAAACTGGAGTGGCATAGTGAGCAAAAGAACGAGGGATTAAACCCAGTTCTCTTGACCAGGCGTGAGTGGTTGAAAAGTTAAAGCAGTCTGTCCATCATCTTGTTGTGTTTACTATGTTCGCTCTAAGTAGCTAAGGGTATGCCAAGATGTTAGACCCTTGCTAGCTAGGTCACTGGATTTAAGCTTGACTGGCTAATGAGGGGTTACCTTGAAACCAGTACCAGGATGCTTGTTTCTGGTCCATGGAGGACCTGGCCTCGCAGTTCGGGCAGGACTGCTCCAATAAGGAGCAGGGTCAAGACTGATTTGCATATGGTTCGTACAAACTAGGGTGGCATAGTGAGCAAAAGAACGATGGATTAAACCAGATCTCTTGAAGGGGGGTGAGTTGTTGAAAAATGTCAGCACTCCATCCATTATCTTGTTGTGTTTGCTCTGTTTACTCTAAGTGGCCATGTGCATACCAAAAGGTGGGTCCTTTGATCGTGATTGCACTGGATTTAAGCAAGCCTAATAAGGGTGATACACTGAATCTGGACTCATGATGCTTGTTTCCAGTCCAGGGAGGACTGGGCCTGGCAATTTGGGCTGGACTGTTCCCATGAGGAGAATGGTCAAGACGTATCTGCATATGACTGGGTCCAAACTGGGGTGGCATAGTGAGCAAATGAAAGATGGATTAAACCCATATCTCTTGACTGGGGGTGAGTGGTTTAAAAGTTCCATAACTCCATCCATCATCTTTTTGTGTTTGCTAAGAGTAGAGTAGTCAGTCTTTCAACTAGGATGCTTAACTTTCTTCAGTCCAATTCTGGGAAGCAAACACTTGTTCAACTCAAATACTGCTCCAGTGGATCATAAGTAGTTTGGAATCAACTGTGATTGACTCTGGTAGGCCCGGCATAACCTCTTTCCAAAGAATAAATTATAAGGTGAGCCCTGTAGACATCTCACAACTCCGAAAGCATTTCTGCTGATTGCTATTTGAGGGCTCTAATCGATGTTAAAAAAGGAGGTAGAGAAATGCAAGAGATAACACTTAGCAAAGAGACAATGCAAGGTAATACCAGGCTACTGGAAGTACAACTGAGGACATTAAACAACACAGAACAAGAGGTCTCGTGGTAGCTTAGGGAAAGTCATTTGGATTGACACCAGCAGATTTCTCTAAATAACAGTCATACTGTGAAATCATAGTGGGGCCTGCTCTCCTGCGCCAAACTCATACTCGGGCCCTTAGAGTGGAACAGAAAACCAGAATGGAAAGAATACCTAGAATACAGGACAGACAAGACAGCAATCAGACAAAGAGAAAAACAAGACAAAGAGTTGTGAACAGGACTTCAGAAATCAAGAACAGGAATACAGGGTCATGGGCTGGCTGTACCCTTTAGGCTCTGGAACAATTAGTGCCCCGTTGGTGGTACATGGAATTGGAAATAGGATTCAGAGCAAGGAACTAGAGGCTGTACCCAACAGGCCCTGGAACAAGTAAGGCCCTGTTGGGATATGAAAACTGGAACTAGGATTCAGAAAAAGGAAATCAAGAATGTACCCAATAGATACTGGAACAAGTTATGCCCTGTAGGTACATTGAATAAGCACAGGAATACAGAACAAGAACAGACCTGTAACTCAGAACAAGGAAACCAAAGGAACGACTGCCAGCACAGCGACTAGGTGGTCAGAAGCCAAACAGGGAAAACACAGAAATCAGGATATCAGGCTAGAAAGGATAGGCAGAAGGAAGGCGAGACTGAGAAACAAAGGAACAACATAAAGCACAATGCTGCTCTGGGCAGCTGGAGGTGAGACTGAGAAACAAAGGAAAAACATAAAGCACAATACTGCTCTGGGCAGCCAGAGGAAAGCAGGACACTGCAATTAGCAGTAGTAGGAATGAGGAATTTCTCTCAAGGTTTCAAGGATTCAGCAGTGCAGGCAACTGGAGAATTAAAGCAAGGGAGCACATGCACATACTGGAAGAGGTAAGACAGGGTTCCAAGTATAATATGATTCACCAAAAGTCTCCTCTCCAGCTCTCATGGTAAGGTAAGGCATACAAGTACCATAATGCATTAGGAGATGGTAAGTAAACCCTGGAAAGGAATATGGAGTGGTTCTAAATCCCAAAAGAATCTGGACACTGAAGTTCAGCACAGGTTCCATACTAGTATTCATGAAGACAGCAGACTCATAGAAGGTCTTCAAGTAGTGCCCCCCAATGGCAGGATTGCTGGACACTGACACAAACTCACCTGTACCTTAATGTTTCCATGTTTACTATGAAAGAGCTAATGCCCATGTGTGCCTTAAAGTGTGCTGCTACATTTTAATTGATTGATATTTTGTTTCATACCAGCTTGAAGACCACAAAAACTATTTTTGCACAGGTACACACAATTTAAATGACTCCATCATGTTATTCTGTGTAGTACATTCGCCAAGGTTTTCTCGCATTCTTCTGCCTATGAGATTGTAGCACCTGGTCATCGGTGCCTATGTGCAGGTTTAATTTCTGTAATGTGTTCTCATTTCCATTTACTAGCATTGAGGTAAAGTGTGTAGCTACAAATGTATGGGTTTCAGCATTACATGCTCCAACTGATTAAGGGCAAAGCTCTGGTCAATTGAAATGGCAACCGCCTTGCTTATTTGGAATGCTTGCAGCCTATTTTTGCATTAAACGCATGTTAGACTTCTATGAGCTAACCTGTGTATTGTGTTTCCTTTCACACTTTAGTAATTGGAGGACTTGAAGTACCTTCCAAATCAAATTCTAAATAAGGCCCTAAGTCTGAGTGTTGTGTGATGAGACACACTACTGCAACTGAAAACATGCACTTTTATATCCAACTTTGCCTTTCTTCAATTAAAGGCTGCTTATTTGTCTCACCCACCATGCACACAGAAACACAATGTTCTTAAAAATTCATGATGTTGAGAAAAGGTCTTAGCTTCCGAGAAAAATGCCTTTCATAGCTTGGCTTCAAAGATTTGCTTTTGATCTGCAAGCCCATTGTGCCAACATGTACTTTTCGCTCTGTGTGTGAGAACATAATATACCAAGGTGGCTTTTTAGCCTCGCCATTGTACCACAGCCATCCACAGAGGGGGGGTCCTCGGAACCCAGAAAGTATATTTATTTTACCACTGCATTTTGTTTTCACTTAGTCCAAGAAAAGTCCTCAAAACCTGGAGTGCTGGAAACATCTGGACAGGGAGAACACGAGAACTCTGTTTTTCCCTGGAGCACCTTTTCTACAAAGTGATGATTGTATTTCTGTGCCAAGCTTAACTAGTACATCATTTGTAATAATCTTATATATTCAGTAAAATGTAATTCACATATACTTCAAAATGTTCTTTTGCATAACCCTCAATAGTATGGCTATTTCGCCTTCAGAGTGAATGCATGTGATAAAACTTTGTATGTCTTGATGGGAAGAAGCATGAAGCATTCAGGAAGGCTTGGGTCATGTCCAGAGTGAGTGACTTTGACTATAGTAAGATATTCGGGGGCATATTTACAATGCCCCCACGGCACTTTTGGGTGACCGCAGCATCACTGTTGAGACACTCCGGAGGCGCTGTGTTCCATCCCATATTTACAAGGCCTCGTAAAGCCACCCTGCGTGGCTCTTTATGCACTTATAAATATGGAGTAAGGCAATGAATTAATGAATCTACATTTCTTAAGCGCATGGCTACCAGAAAGCCTTCCAGCGCTAGAAGCGGAGTCATCTTGGAACTGAAGATGGTATTCACAGAAACAGAAACGTTTTCATAAGTTTTCGAAAGGTCAAATAGTTATCTTCAAGACAAATATGATCAGGTAGCTGGTTCCACAATTTCGCAGCATTATAGGCAAACAGGAGTTTACCACTCCGGACCTTTTTATCCTGAGGCCTACTGCAAGATACGTATTTCCTGAAACGCAGGGACCTATTGGAACAGTAAGGGGAGATGATAGACCAGAGAATGGGTGGGCCCTTAGATGTCATTATCTTATGGGTGATGCACAATGCTTTAAACTGAACCCTTTCCACGACAGGGAGCCAGTGGAGGGTGGCAATAGAAGGCTTTGCAGATTCCCAATTGGGGGCCTGCGTAAGGAGGCGTTCAGCACAATTCTGTACTGTCTGCAATTTTTTGATGGATGAACAAGGAGATCCTAAATAAAGAACATTGGCGTAATCAAGTCGAGAGAGAATAAATGCTTGAACCAACAGTCTCCTGGCATTAAAAGGTAGTAGGGAGAGGATTTTCCTTATCATCTTCAAAATCCCATAACAACTCCCTGCCACTTAACGAGCTTGTTCCTTAAAGTTTAGATTGTGGTCCAACCAAACACCAAGGATCTTAATCTGTTCTTTAGAAGGGGGCATTGGACCCAGCCACCTGGGCCAGAATGAACTAGCGTTCAAGGGGGAGGCTTTGCCAGGGAACATCACCTCTGTTTTAGCCCCATTAAGTTTCAGATAGGAAACATTCACTCAGGCAGACCCTTTCAAGACAGCCCGCTAGATCAGTTTCAGCTTTATCACGTTGCCTAAGGGAGACAATCAGCTGAGTGGCATCCGCATACATGATAATCTGAATGCCAAAAGTTTTAACAACCTAGGCCAGGGGGCTCATAGCTGCCAAGGTTTCAGATTGCTATGTGTGACATTTTTATAATGTCAGTGTAATTATGAGTGACAATCCAACGACTATGAGTGACACTTTCTCCCGAACAAAATCAAGCAAGGGCGAGGGAAACATATAAATATTAGGAAATTACACCCATTAAAGCAACAAGAAACTCTAAGAAGATGTTAAAAATTGCCAGAAAGCACCAGAAATGGAAGGCCACACACATAGCTAGGGGTTCACAATTCAGCCGCAATGTGTATTTTTTCTCAAAAAGACACATTGAGCAATTTAATAAAAATTAATTCGCTGATTACAGTACGGCGCCACCAGCTATTTTTTTTTTTTTAATTGAAATCCTTTATTACAGCATTCAACAACAATACAAACATGGCCCACTGCCGCGGAAGTCGGCCGCACCACAAGGATACGATTCAATATAAAACGTTTGTACACAGCTATTCAGCCGACATCTACAAGGCCCGGCAGCGAATCAGAATAAACATATGTTGATCGAGCAGGTACAGAACAGGATGAAATGAGGGTTTCATTTTGTAATTAACGGACTCACGTCTAATGCCCTATAATAAAACAGAGCAATACTTTGGGTAGGTAATGTGGCGGGAGAAGCACTGCAGGAACATCCATGAGGACGATACCAACAAAATGTGGACAGAACAGGACATACCGACATTCTAGCATGTTTCCTACGTTGATAGTCAATTCACAGAGCTTACCCATCCAAAATCGTAAAAATACAGACGCGTAAGCCCACCATATTGAGTCACAATAACAATCAGGATGACCAGCCAATCGTACACGTATCCGGTGTCATACGACAGAACAGAATGATATTTCGGGCAGGCAATGAGACAGGGTAAGCAATATGGGAACTTCCATGAGGCAGACACAAACACAAATGCGACTAGTACAGGTTATACAAGCAATACAACATGCCGTCTACGTTGTCATTCCATCCACAGTGCTCGCCCACCCAAAATCGTAATAAGACAATAGCATATGTCCTTTGTATCGAATTACAGTAACAATCAGGATGTCCATCTAAGTATACTAATCGAAGAGAAAGAAAAAACAAGAAAGAAAAAAGGCCATAGAAACAAATGAAAACAAAACAATCCCCTCCCCCTAACCCCCCACCCCGCACCCCTGCAGATGGCTACAGCCTAACCCCTCTAGCAGCGTGCCTGTCGCCCTAAATAACTAAAACCCCAAAGAAGGAGAAAGAAATATTGAGGGGGTCCCCAGGTCAGGCCCCCGCCCCCCCCTCCCACATCCACTTAGTATCCCCTGTCTGCACAAGTTATTTAAAATTTAGCAGAATCCTAAAACTGGATAAGGTATTATTCGTCAGACCCGCACCCAGTATCCCACGGCATAGATGTAAAACCGCACAGCCACCAAAAGAAACGGACTGCTATCGATCAACCCAGGCCCACCCGATCTTGAACGTGAACACCTCCCCACCCGATTGTTGCTGGCGCAGAGGGGCCAAAGTACCAAATCAATGCCAGCGGATCAGTCTGGAGGACGATTAGAAACATCACAGCACTCTGGAAACCGCAATTCCCAACAGGTCCAAAAGCCAACCAGAGACTTCGTTGCCGTTGTATAATCGGTAGAGCAAAATCCGGGTCAGAGAAGTGAAGCGGTCGGCCATATCTGGGTTGCATCATAGTACCAGCTACAGGAGGAATGACGTGAGATAAGGCACTAAACAGCCGCCCCCCCAAGCGACTCTCCGACTCATCCATGCGTACCGGGCCTCGGGCACCCTCAGGGCATATTTTGTTATGATGATCAGAGAGTCCTTCTATCACAAGCTCTCGTGTCTCTGGCACCAAGCAGTTCCCATCGGTACACCATAGCTGCATCTCACCGGAAGCTGTATAAGGATTTACACAGGAGAAGTCTCTCATAGATCTTGCCAGCGTTGAACTCATTCCACACTCCATATTTCCCGGGTTCTGATCCGTATACCAGCGTGTCGGCCCCTCCTGAGCGACGAGACCCTCTGCCATGAACTTTCGCTTCTCCAGCACGAAGGGGTGTTCGCCTTCCACAAGCCGATTCTCGGTGCGCACTATTACCGTCGTGTTCGCATCCATCATAGCGAGATCCGCACCTCTCAGCGTGAGCGCATCCAGGGTACACTCCAGGGCAGTCAGCCCCTGGCGCAATGAGGAGTGGAATCCCATCAGTGCCTCCATGATTTTACGCAGTGTAGGTGCCGTCTCCACACCTTCATGGCGGGCCACATTCGCGGCTGTCGGAGCCCCAGGGAGCCGATTATCTCTGTTCGGAGCGCCCCTCTGAGCCATTTCAATATTCCCAGGGGAACAAGGCGGAAATATCGTCCGGTCACTTAAAGCACACTAGCACTCAGGATGTGCACGCCTCGATATCCACTCCGTGGGGCAGAAGCGTCCCTCCGGGGTGACGTACCAGCCGTCCCGATCTCATGAGGCACGGGGCACATACAACCGCCTGCGGGTCACCCCCGCATTCAGTCCGCTCTGTGCTGCTGTCGGAATGCGGTATCTGTCATGAAAAACGGGCAATCGGAGTATCCGTCTCAGTTGACCGCCACCTTCCGGGACTGCGCATCCGGTGTTGTTCAATTCGCGGCCGGAAACCCCAGAACCCGAGGTCCCGGCTCTGAAGCCAGTGCAGGCCGCGAGCTCCAGAACGGCATATCTTTGTCCAGAAAGCTCGGAGGTCACTCGGGATCACGCGAATCGGAGTAGTCTCTGCTCAGACATACGGCGGCATGACAGGGGCTCAGGATAGACGACAGGATAAGGTGGTGGGGAAAGGAGATCGACGGAGCCGGGAGCCTAAGCGGCCATCTTGGTCGCCAGCCTGGCTCCTCCCCGCCACCAGCTATTATTAACCTGTGGCTGAGAGTAAGTTGCATGGCTATTCTAAGCACATAACATTACAGTACAATGAGGCATGATTTGGAGGGGGGTTAGTACAAGCTTCAAGAGAAGAGGCTGACTTAGGTACACATAGCCTACCTATATAGGCTGTATTATTTAAAAAAGACATTTTCTGAGACACTGACTAGCAGTAAGTCTAAAAAACATATATGGCACAGAATTGTTTACTTTAAGATATTCCAGCTATTTGGCAGAAACATGTCGAACCGCCACTGTCCCGGGGCCAGTAACCCGCACTACCGGTAAGAATGGCATCATTAGAGCACTAGAAACAAAGAAGGAGTACCACCAACGTGGAATCACCGATTCCTAATGGGGTGTGTGGTTATACAAAAGTGAGAAATTCTCCTTTTGTTAAAAAAACCCTCACTCACCACCTAGTGGTGACATGCTTCATCATCGGGGTCCACCCTAATGACCGGGCGTCATCAGGGTGTGCTACAACACCTGTTTACAGTGGAGCAGGTTGTGAGTGAAGGTGCATGAAAAAATAATAAGTGTGTTAAAAATTGTCCTGGTTTAACCTGGGAAAAATAAGGACTTTATTTGCAAGCAACTGGACAATTTTAAAATCAATGGCGAGATAAGGTGAGGGTAATTATGAGCCCATGTATCTCTATGTGTGTCTGGTCTACATGTTTCAACCGTGAAGGTATAAATTAACCAGGTTTTCTTCAGGACCAAAAAACCCTGAGAGTGGATGGTCTGCGTTCCCTAAAAGACGCACCCGGTCCTACTCTCTGGGACCACAAAAGGGCAAAAGTGGGCCTGTGGTATGGGCTTAAACCGCAATGGGTAAGCCTGAAAAGATCAAAATACCTGTAAAAGAAGGATGAAGACAAATGTCAGAATTTAAACTTCTACAAGCCTGTTACGTTGTGTAGTGCCTCAAAATCGTGCCTGCATGCTGTCACTCCCATTAGAATTCTTTTTTGCTTGGCGTCGCAAAAGTCCGGGCACAGAGAGTTGCTGATTGTGCCTTTTCTCAGTGAGAGGATGTGGAAGTGCCTTGGCCGTAAATTGGCGATAGATATTAACCACAACTTGCAAACTTTACAATTATACGTGCTGCGTGGTAACTATATATCTAAGCAACTCACGCGCATCTCATCATATTAAGTGGCGTGATAATATCTCGCATTCAAATTGTGCGGGCGAGGTCATATCTTGTAGATAGTGCATGTGCTGCCATACTTCACACACTCAACATAAAACAGACTCACTCACATTAATACATGTAGGACATACAAATAGTTGATAATATAAGGCTTACTCTCAATGGGGTATTATGAGACATCAAAGGGCAGGGAAAGGTTATCCTCACTACAAAAACGTATTCTGAAACATAAGATGGGTAAATAGTTTCGTGAATAGCTTATTAAGGGAGACCAGCAAAAAGCTCTGAGCCGTGTCTGAAAAACACGTTACCGAGCTGGTTGATAAGCGGTGCCCATTGAAGATCTGCGGGCTTGTCTGACAAGGTCTTAACTTACAGTTTAGATGCGAGGTGTGTGGCTGTTTAACCTACTTCCGTCCGCCGCCCTGCTACAGTGTGACCGGGAGCTCGGGGACTAAAATATGCACGAAGGGCTTTCGCGTAGGGCGGGGCAACGTGCCGGTCACGTGGGGCGTTGCTATGGGCGCCTGGGAGGCAGCTTCGAGTACGGAGGCTGCATAGGTTCAAAGATTGCTGCCTTTGATGGAGTTCGAACCTCGGTTGGGGAACCGATATCAGGATACTAAATTGGAGATATCCACATTATATCTCGGCATTGTTGAAGTTATGAAAACTAGTTGGTAAAATGAATACATAAATCTTGCTGCCTTTGATGGAGTTCGATTCTTGGTTGGGGTACCGATATCAGGATACTAAATTGGAGATATCCACATTATATATCGGCATTATTGAAGTTAAGAATACTAGTTTGTAAAATGAATACATTAATCTTAGATTGTACATGGGCCATCATGACCATTTGGTGCTGATGGGTAATAGTGGTGTCATTAAGTGCAGTACTGGTAAGGTTCAGAGTAGGTTAACCAGTGGGGTGACCAAATGGTTTGGCTCTAATAATAGGGAGGTGGGGAACCCACAATAGGGCTGGTTAAATTTGGTGTTGATACTGGACGCCCGGATATGTTAATGCAAAAGTGGCCTGACTGACAATGACTTGATTGTGGTCAGTGCCGTTAATTGTCAGGATATTGGATTATTAGGTGGGTTGCCCGTTGGGGTGAGCCCATAGTATGGTGCTACTAACAAAGATATGGTTATGATGATGTGGGGAATACAGGGTAGGTCTGGTTTATTTTAGTATTGATGCCCACGGGATATTGTCATTGAGGCCTGTTTTGTGGGTCGACAATCTGTAGACCCAGCGTTGCTCTTTTTCATATAAGAGCTGTTGTGTATTGGGGCCAGATGGGATTTGTTCAATGATGGTCCATCTCATATCATTTGGTGTGTGGTATACTTCTAGAAAATGGTCCGTCAGTTTTGTCGCATTCTTCTTGCAGCGTATGGTGCTGCGGTGCTCACAGATGCGTTGCTTGACTTTGCGTGTAGTCATGCCCACATAGGATTTCCCGCATGCACACTTGATCAGATATACAACATTGGCACTGTTGCAGTTCGTATGGGTACGTTGTTCCCAGACTTTTCCTTCCCCTAAATTCAAAGTCTTCGTGTTCTCTGTGAGGTGACACACACTGCAGTCCCCGCATTTAAAGTGTCCTGTTACTGGTGGAAGGTTCCATACCTCTGTGACACTCGGGTTCAGATTGGTTGGTTTCACTTTTGGTCTGGTGTTGACTAGACTGTTTTTTAGACTGGGGCCTTTTTGTAGGAGAAGAGTGGTTTTTCCCATTGTAGCATGCCCGTATTCAATATTGACCAATGTTTATTGATACTCTTACTCACTTGGTTCGATATTGTGTTGTACGTGGTAACACAGGTGAGTGGCACTTGGTCATTGTGAACCATTCTGTCTTCTAGGAGCACGTCTCTAGGTTGATTCCTGGCTCTCTTTTGGCATTTCTCAATGATCTTAAATGGGTACCCTCGTTGCTTAAGTTTGCTGGTTAGATCCTGTGCTTGGGCTTTATAGTCCGATAGTTTGCTGCAGTTTCTCCGTAACCTTAGATATTGCCCATAGGGCAGGTTTTCTCTGAGTGGACGAGGATGGAAGCTTTCATATCTAAGGAGGTTGTTCTTGGCAGTCGGTTTGAAAAAGGTTTTAGATGTCAGCCCATTCTCCTCCTTTGAGATTTCTATGTCCAAGAAGACCATTTGTTGTTTGTCATAGCAGTGGGTAAATCTCAGATGTGGGTCACAGGTGTTAATCCATGTGATAAACTCTTTGAGTGTTTCTTCTGGTCCTTGCCAGATAGCTAGGACGTCATCAATGTATCGTCGCCAAAACTTGATGTAGTCAATGAAAGGGTTCGTCTCCGCCAGGATGAATTTCTCTTCAAAATCATGGACGTATAGTCCAGCTACACTAGGGGCAAAAACACTGCCCATGGAGGTACCTCCGGTTTGGAGGAACAGTGAACCTTCGTACTCAAAGTAGTTCCTTTTTAATGCAAGGGTGGCACATTGAAGGATAAATGATTTTGGTGTCTGATGCTCCCAGGTGTTCCCTTCCAGGGTTGGTTTGAGTACATTGATGGTGGCATCCTGTGGTATGCTGGTGTATAAGCTTTCGATGTCAAAGCTAAGTAAGATGGTTTCATCATCAACTCTGATTTCATTGAGGAGTACCAACAGGTTTTTTGTGTCCTTCAGATATGTGGGTGTAGATTGTACGATAGATTTGAGGAAAAAGTCACAGAACCTTGAAAGTGGTTCTAACAGTGAACCGATCCCCGAAACGATTGGCCTGCCTGGAGGGGGGATTTTTCCTTTGTGCATTTTAGGCACAATATAGAAATACGGGATTTTGCCTTCCGTCTTACTCAGGTAATCCGCTTCCTGTTTGGAAATTTTTCCAGTTGTCTCTGCCGTCTCTACCAGTTGTAGAATTTCTGCTCTAAGGTCTTCTGTAGGATCTCTTAGTAGGGGTTGGTAATTCCTCACATCCCCTAGCAATCTCCTGCATTCTGTGTTGTAGTCAGTTTTGTTCATTATAACCAAGCCACCTCCTTTGTCTGCTGGCTTGATTATGACAGTATTATCTGCTTTTAGTTTCAGGATGGCATCTTGTTCTGCCTTGCCATTGTTCTGGAATTGTGTGGTTACTCTCATTTGCTCGATGTCATTGAACACTGCCTGTTCAAACGTGTTGATCTCCACAGGAATGGTATGGGGTGGCGGTATGAATGTGGACTTGATTCTCAGTCCCGTTTCATTGGGTTTCTCCTCTGTATCCTTACTAGGGTGTTTCTCAAAAAAAGCTTTTAATTTCAATTTTCGGAAGAAAAGGGCCAGCTCGCAGTGAAGCTTGAATTTGTCTAGTCGTGTCGTTGGTACAAAGCCAAGGCCTTTGTTGAGGACTTTGGTTTCTATGTCAGTGAGGGTTCTGGATGACAAATTGGTCACTAGCTCCTCATGTTGCTGGGGCCCGCTTTGTTCGTTCCCGCTCTGCTTCTGGTGTTGTTGCCCACTGGGTCCTCCTCCTCCCATTGGACGTTGTTCCCAGGTTTTTTGCGACCTCTTCCGCGCCTGCCTCTGTTGGAAAAAGGAGGGCGGTATTGGTGTGGTTGAAAAAAGTGAGGTTGGAATGGTGGTTGCCATCCGTACATCGGGAATGGTTGGTCTGGCGCAAAAGGTGTAGGAAATGGAGGCTGGCTGTATTGTGGCCATTGGTAATGTCCTCTAAATCCACCTCTTTGTCTCGGATTGCTATTCCCAGAGCCTCCGCTGTTGTTTGAACGTTTGAGATTTCTGGACCTTCTGCTGGGTAAGATTATCCCTGTATTCGTTGATCTCCTTGTTTAGGTCATCAAGTTTCTTTTTGTATCCTGTTATACTGGCCTTTATTTGTGCTTCCGTGACTTGTATTTCTATCTGTATTTTTTTCGGATAGACGTAGGGCAGTCTTGAGAATAAGCATGATCCAGTCATGCGTACAGTGCCATGCTATACGGGCCCAGTCTCTTCTGAACTCCTGGTCATCTAAAAAGATGCGTGGAGCGTTGATGACCAGCAATCCCTTGGGTGCCATTTGATTGGTCACGTATTCCTTAAGTATTGTGCCATGAAGTATGGTTCTGATCCGGTTTCTTTTCATCTCTGTTAATTTATCCCAGTCTGATGTTTGGGAGATTGTGTAGCTTATGTTTGCGTCTGCAAACACCGCAAGGTTGCCCATGATAGAGTCTATTTCCTCTGTAGAGTAAGTTAAGCCTTGGTTGCCTGCCATGATTAATCAGTGTGTCCTGTAGTTAAGTGGGCATTAGAGCACTCCCAGGGAGCTCCTATGCCCGAACCCGCAGTGGTGTCTGCTGCTATGCTAGAGAACATGCTTGTGTCCTCGAACTGCTTACTTCTGCACACTGGATACCACACCCTCCTAGATGGCCTGCCTGCAGCTGCCTAGGTCTCACACAGATTGCGGGCTCTTTGTGAACTAGCCTTGCCACCTTGCATCAACCACTGGCTAGACTCGTAGACCTACCCTGGTTGCACTGTAGGGCTGCTCTTCATCTCTCCCACGGAAGCACCAAAATTAAATATGCCTGCTATGATCCCCAGCCAGAACCACTCTTCGCACCTGGCTGGGAATAACCCCTGCAATCATGCTCTACGTCGCTCCCCACTCCTGGCTGTGCACCACTGAATGCTGCTGGTGCCTGTCCTGGGGAGACGCAGCGCCCGACTGCTGCTGTCCCAAGTTGTTTGGCCTCATGGAAGCAATAATGGATGCACCGGCGCTTGCTGCAGCAGTATTAGAATAAATACGTCACACTCCTAAAATTAAATACATTTGATAGTGTTATTGTGGCTGACAAATAGTCAGTGTTCACAGTTCGTCTTCACACTCTTCTCTTCCCAGACTAAGGCAGCGTGACTGTGCACCGGTGACGAGTCAGGCCCTCAGCCTCTCAACGCACTCTCTTAACTGCATCATGTTGCCTTGTGTTGGCCGTCCCGAGCTGCCGGCGGGTGGTGTGACCATTTCGCTCCTGAGCCTGTCTCCCCCACATCGTGGGTGGCCCGGCTCGGCAGGGCAGGGCCGGTCAGTCTGAGTGACTGGGTGCGAACAGCAGCGTGCTGCAGTGCCGAGCAGCACCATGATTCCCCCGGTCGCCCACGAACAAGTGACTAACAGTCGGCAGATGGGGCAGTCCGCAGCAGAGGGAGTCTTCACAACATTTAATAACTCCCAGCTGCACTTTCTGGAAGCAGGACGTGACGTCCTCCTGTGACGCTACACTGAACGGTGGGCCGGGCTATGGTGCCACTCAGGCTGTCTAGTGACTCAGAGCCCTGCTGCGGGGCCCGCAGGAATACAAAATGATACATTGTAGCAGCACTGGCTGCCACTCTCGGAGGTTGAGCCTGAGTTGCTAGGATTCTCCCAAGCCTACAGGAGCAGCCCGTGCAAGCACTGATGCGCGCCACCAGCTGCAACACACTGTTTACAGCGCGCTTTCGGTGACGGCTCTCATGTGCATTATGCGTGACAATCCATTTCAGGGCTTGATTCAGGGCTTTTCTGCTGTACTGAAGCCTCAGGGACACAAAGACTTCACCTGCAGCATCCATGAACTCCAATGCTGGGAGTTCTGACCTGCATTGTGCTTCCAAGCTCCATTTTTGGGCCCTTGGAGGTTGTTTTGCTGCTCCTGTTACTGAAATTCCAAGCATCGTTGTTTAGTGCCATTTTTCCTGTTGCAAACTGCTGTGTGGTTGAAAAACACACGCAGTGCTGCGGTGCTGCTGAAAATTCTGATGCAGTGCCTATTCATGGGCTGAGAAATGGCCGCTACCCGAGTCCTGAGCGCTCAGTCTCCGAAGTCCGAAACTCCCGCTGCGACTCTGATGCAGGCCCTGCTGTGCGTGTGGAGAATTCAACGCATCACCTGTCTGTGGCTAAAAAAAATCAATGCAGCGCCTGGATCACCACCGCATTGACCCGTACACCTAGATTTTCTCACACAACTCACCTGTGCACTAAATCTACAATGACGCTGGGCTTTTCAGTAATTAACCGACGCATCACCTCCCTTGCAGTAAGAAACCAATGCATCACATCCTCTTCAGTAAGGAACCAATGCATTACTTCGCCTGTGTGGCAGTAAGGAACTAATGCATCACCTCCCCTGAAGCAAGGAACCGATGCATCACCTTCTCTGCAAGTAAGTAACTGACACATCAGCTTCCCTACGCCTGTTTCATCCTGTAATTTTGATGTATTTCAGGTACGTTATGCTAAAAGTGGCACATCCATAGTTTTCTATGGACAGAATTGTTTTTACCTTTTAAAAGTCATATTTTGATATCTGTAGGTTGGATTTTTGTTGTTTTTGTCTTGTTTGATTTGGATAAAGATACTTTATGTTTCTAAACTGGTGTGGTGTCCATTTGTGATGCTTTCAATGTATTGCTGTGTGTTACATACACATGGTTTACACATTGCTTCTGTATTTTAGTCTCACTGCTCTCTGAGAAGCTACTAGAGGGTGTGTACAGGCAAACTTAGGTGTGTATTTTACTTGTCCTGACTAAAAAGAAGGGTCCCTACTTGGACAGAGTGTATACCACTGTCAACTAGAGAGACCCCCAATTCTAACATTGGTGGCCAGCAGTGACGACAGGACTTGAATTTCTACTTGACCTACAGTAATTGGTGTACACTACTACTGATTAGTGCAGACCACTAGGAAACCACATACTGTTTTTCTTTCTTCTCTGGCTGTTTTCACATTTGGGGTATTTTTTTTTACCAATTGTTGAACTTCTGATTTCATCATATCTAAGGGTGCCCTCCAGGGCAGGCAGCACTGTCTCTTCAAAAGGACTATCTCCAGAGGAGATAGAAGACAGACAAATGAGCAGAGTGCATGAGTTTGAGCTTGAAAAGCTCTGGATGGAAAAGGAAAAGCAGAAACTTGCAATGGAAGAAAATAAATTGGTTTTAGAGCATGAGAGAGGATTGAGGGAACTGGACATACATTCTGATAGTGTAGAGTCCAACTCAACAGGTGGCAGCATGTCTTCAGTGCTCACAGAAGAGAGAGTACATATACCCAAGGAAGTGATACAAGATTTTGTGGTAGGGGAACACATTGGTCAGTTGTTTAAGGGGTGTGCGGTAGCAATGCTGTTTCACAGGGTCTCAGAGGAAGACTGGGGGATGGGCTTGTGGAACCGCTTCACTGCAGAGGGGAGGGACACTTTACTAGCTTTGCCTGATGACGATAAGGTGAGGTACCCCCTATGAAGGAAGCCCTTATCAGGAGGTATGGGTTGACCCCAGAAAAGTACAGACAGAAGTTCAGGGCCTTCAAAAAACTTGAGCCACAGGCATGGGCTTAATATGTTGCCTTATACTGCAGAGTATTGGAAGGTTGGGGGAAGGGCAGCATGGTAACTGATTATCAAAGGCTTTATGATTTGAAAGCATTGGAGAACTTGTCTAATAGTAGATTTCTGGAGCTGCACCAGCACTTGATTGACAGTAAGCTTACTGATGCCAGGAAGCTTGCTGTGAAAGTGGACCGCTGGGTCAGCACCAGGGTCCACAAGGGATATGTGGGAGACTCATTCAAGGGTGGGCAGGGTCCCGAGCAGAAGAGTGGAGGGGACAAGGGTAAACAGAAGGAGTTCCCAGAGGGCCCCAATCTAGTTCCAAGGGTAAAGGTTCCTGTCCCCCAGCTGATAAGAAGCCATGGAACTCTGCAGGGAAGCCGGCAAAGAGGGGTCCTGCAAGTGTTATGCATGTGATCAGTAGGGTCACATGAGGGGGAACCCCAAGCGTTCTAAGTGGGCACTAGCACTCACAGGTGTGCAGTCACCTGGGCTGTCAGTGTAGCGCTTGAGGAGGAGTTGGTACCAAGTAAAGAGTGGGAGCAAGCTGAAATGACCCGTGTGTCACTAGGGGATAGTGAGATGGTGCAGGAAACCTCTCTGCCTGAGAACACTAGGTAATACAGGCAGTGGGTAACCATCAATGGCCAAAGAGTGTAGGCTCTAAGAGACACTGGAGCAAGTGTTACATCAGTCAGGTGTCATGTGGTGTCTGAAAAGCAGGTAATCCCAAATGCACTTCACCAAGTAGTTGCTGCAGACAATTTAGTTGGCCTGTGTAAGGTGGCATAAGTTCCTTTTGAATTGGGGGGTCTCAGGTTCCATGAAGGTAGCGGTGAGTTCAACCATGCCTTTTGACTGTCTGTTAGAGAATGACCTGGAGGATTACCCTTGGAAGGAGGTGGAATGCAGGTCACACTTTAGGATAGTGGGTCAGCAAGATGCGTGCGTGACCACTCGTCAATGGCAGCCAGTAAAGGGGAGCAAGAGGTCCTGCAGCCTGAAAGAGTGGCCCAGGTGCCTGCCAGAAGGAGAAGGGCTAGATGGCATGGGATACCAGCCCTAGACATTACCACAGTCCAGGAGGAGGCAGACCTTGAGGGTGATACCCGGGAACCTACAGGGAAACAAGTGGCTGAACTGTGGGACTTACATGAGCTGACCCATTGGCAGCAGGAAGGGGGTCCCATCAGGGAGGAATTCTGCAAGGAACAACAGGAATGCCCTTCTCTTGTTGGTTTGCGGCAGAAGGCTGCAAACTAGGCAGCCGGTGATCAGTCTGGACCACAGTGGACCTACTGGGAGGATAGTCTCCTGGATAACAAGCCTAAAGTTGCTGAGCCTGGGTCAGCCCGGGTGCTTGTGGTACCCCAAAGCTTCAGAACCTTCCTACTGGAGCTGGCTCATGATGTGCCTTTGGCAGGACATTTGGGGCAGGACAAAACCTTTGAAAGGATTGTCATCCACTTCTTTTGGCCCCAAATGCAAAGGCACTCTGAAGCACATTTGATGCACATTGTAGGCCTTGCCAAACTCGGCAGGCAAGTGGTATGAGTGGGAGGAGAGGTAAGGATCCTCTCCAACCGTTCAGCCTTTCCCTGTTGTAAGCACCCCTTTTGAGGAATGTCTGACAGAATATCGACAGACAGAATATCGATGGACAGAAAATCGACCTACAGAAATATCGATGCAAGAATATCGAAGTAAAGAATATCGACTTCCTATCTACATTATGGTTAGTACAAAAATATCGAAAACAAAATTTCGATGTCAAAAATATCGTTGCTAAAAATATCAGTTGTTTTAAGTTAAAAAAATAATGTAAAATTAAGCAAATAATACACATAATTAAAATAAACATAGTTAAAAATGTTTTAAAATGTTAAAAAACTATAAGTAATATATATAATATAAAAATAAATTAAACATATACATATAATATATATATATATACTTACTAATAATTTTAATAATTACTTTAATAACTTCTTAAAACATATATATCATATAAATTATTACGCTCCATGGGGTTGTCCAAGTAGCGGGTAGCACCCGAGCCTGCGTGCGCCTTCCCCAAAGCGTTAGTTGGTATGGGCAGTTGCGTGTTTGAAATAGGCCACTCTCCCACAAGCACAATATGTGTTTTCATACAGGGAGATGGTAGACGTCATGCACTTTACTGCTGGCCCCTGATGAGGAAAATAAATTTCCGAAACGCGTCGGGCCTATTTCAAACACGCAACTGCCCATACCAACTAACGCTTTGGGGAAGGTGCACGCAGGCTCGGGTGCTACCCGCTACTTGGACAACCCCATGGAGCGTAATACATTAGCGGTGGTCCTGCCGCTGGGTTGCACCACCCCGAAGAAATGGGGGCCACGAGACTCGCTATCCAAGGAGTCTCATATGTGGAGCTGCGTGATGGATGAGGACAGGAGTGATGTTTGGGGCTCATGGTAGAGCCTTGGAACGAGCAGTAATTTGAGAGTGCATCCATCCAGGATATATGGACTACATCTCCCACAAGCACAATATGTGTTTTCATACAGGGAGATGGTAGACGTCATGCACTTTACTGCTGGCCCCTGATGAGGAAAATAAATTTCCGAAACGCGTCGGGCCTATTTCAAACACGCAACTGCCCATACCAACTAACGCTTTGGGGAAGGTGCACGCAGGCTCGGGTGCTACCCGCTACTTGGACAACCCCATGGAGCGTAATACATTAGCGGTGGTCCTGCCGCTGGGTTGCACCACCCCGAAGAAATGGGGGCCACGAGACTCGCTATCCAAGGAGTCTCATATGTGGAGCTGCGTGATGGATGAGGACAGGAGTGATGTTTGGGGCTCATGGTAGAGCCTTGGAACGAGCAGTAATTTGAGAGTGCATCCATCCAGGATATATGGACTACATCTCCCACAAGCACAATATGTGTTTTCATACAGGGAGATGGTAGACGTCATGCACTTTACTGCTGGCCCCTGATGAGGAAAATAAATTTCCGAAACGCGTCGGGCCTATTTCAAACACGCAACTGCCCATACCAACTAACGCTTTATGGAAGGTGCACGCAGGCTCGGGTGCTACCCGCTACTTGGACAACCCCATGGAGCGTAATACATTAGCGGTGGTCCTGCCGCTGGGTTGCACCACCCCGAAGAAATGGGGGCCACGAGACTCGCTATCCAAGGAGTCTCATATGTGGAGCTGCGTGATGGATGAGGACAGGAGTGATGTTTGGGGCTCATGGTAGAGCCTTGGAACGAGCAGTAATTTGAGAGTGCATCCATCCAGGATATATGGACTACATCTCCCACAAGCACAATATGTGTTTTCATACAGGGAGATGGTAGACGTCATGCACTTTACTGCTGGCCCCTGATGAGGAAAATAAATTTCCGAAACGCGTCGGGCCTATTTCAAACACGCAACTGCCCATACCAACTAACGCTTTGGGGAAGGTGCACGCAGGCTCGGGTGCTACCCGCTACTTGGACAACCCCATGGAGCGTAATACATTAGCGGTGGTCCTGCCGCTGGGTTGCACCACCCCGAAGAAATGGGGGCCACGAGACTCGCTATCCAAGGAGTCTCATATGTGGAGCTGCGTGATGGATGAGGACAGGAGTGATGTTTGGGGCTCATGGTAGAGCCTTGGAACGAGCAGTAATTTGAGAGTGCATCCATCCAGGATATATGGACTACATCTCCCACAAGCACAATATGTGTTTTCATACAGGGAGATGGTAGACGTCATGCACTTTACTGCTGGCCCCTGATGAGGAAAATAAATTTCCGAAACGCGTCGGGCCTATTTCAAACACGCAACTGCCCATACCAACTAACGCTTTGGGGAAGGTGCACGCAGGCTCGGGTGCTACCCGCTACTTGGACAACCCCATGGAGCGTAAATCATATAAATTATAAATACATCTATACACATAAAACAATAATATAAAAATATATATATCTATAAAGAAGTTTTAAAAATGTAAATGTGTTTTACTCTTTTTAATATTAATTATATACTACATTAACTAAAATAATTGTTTTTAAATTGCACAGCGGAGGTAATAAAATTACTATTCCAACTCCAAACAGTGCAACAGTAGAGAAAGTGTTGGATAGCGTAGAGGTAACAATTACTATTCCCACTCCAGTGAGTGCAACAGTAGGGAAAGTGTTGGATTGCGTAGGGGTTAAAATGACTATTCCCACTCCAGAGAGTGCATCAGTAGGGAAAGTGTTGGAAAGCGTAGGGGTAAAAATTACTATTCCCACTCCAGTGAGTGCAACAGTAGGGAAAGTGTTGGATAGCGTAGGGGTTAAAATTACTATTCGCACTCCAGAGAGTGCAACAGTAGGGAAAGTGTTGGATAGCATAGGGATAAAAATTGCTATTCCCACTCCAAACAGTGCAACAGTAGAGAAAGTGTTGGATAGCGTAGAGGTAACAATTACTATTCCCACTCCAGTGAGTGCAACAGTAGGGAAAGTGTTGGAAAGCGTAGGGGTAAAAATTACTATTCCCACTCCAGTGAGTGCAACAGTAGAGAAAGTGTTGGATAGCGTAGGGGTTAAAATTACTATTCCCACTCCAGAGAGTGCAACATTAGGGAAAGTGTTGGATAGCGTGTTGGATAGCGTAGGGGTTAAAATTACTATTCCCACTCCAGGAAGTGTAACAGTAGGGAAAGTGTTGGATAGCGTAGGGGTAAAAATTTATATTCCAACTCCAGTGAATGTAACAGTGTTGAAAATTTGGATAGCGTAGGGGTTAAATTAACATACTTATTAATTTAAAAACAAAAAAGGAAAATAAATACCATATTTAAAATTACATTAACTAAGAAATTAATGATAAATAACAATAAAATAAAATTAATATTTACTTAAATAAAATTAAATCTCTTCCCACCCTATTCCCCTATAAACACACAGCACACAACACATAAAAATAAACATAATTATTGTAATTATCAATTAATCTATTAATAAAAAGTAATTACCAATTAATAATAAATTATCAATAAATTAATTAACAAAAACAAATAAAAAATAGTCATACATTAATTATAATTAAACTAATTATAAATTAATCACGTGATTAACAATAAATGTATAATCAATTACAACAAATAAAAACATATTACTTAATCAATTATAATTAAATTACTTCCCACCCTCTTCCCCTATAAACCCACAACCCGCTACACATAAAAATTAACATAATTAATTTCAGCATCAATTAATACAAATTAATCACCAATTATAATTAATTAACAATAAATTAATTAACAATACCAATAAATAAATTCTGTCCCGACGATATAAAAAACTCGATATTACTGTATGTCGATATTAAAAAATCGATATTTTGACTGCTCACTCTTTTGAGAGGTTGGGAATTGAAATTGTGGGGCCTCTGGACCCCAAGACAGCCATGGGCAACCGGTATTTGCTGGTCTTGGTGGACCATGCCACCCGGTAGCCAGAGGCCATCTGTCTGAGGACAATGATCGCTCCCATGGTGGGCAGGGCACTGATGGGTATTTTTTCCCCTGTGGGTTTTCCCAAAGAGGTGGTGTCCAATCAGGATACCAACTTCATATCCCAGTATATGAATTCTCTGTGGAATGAGTGTGGTGTAAACTACAAGTTCATTGCTCCTCACTCCCCTCAAGGTAACAGCTTAGTTGAGAGATTCAACCGAACCCTGAAAGGCATGATTGGGGGTCTGTCAGACTCCAAGTGGGACGTCCTCTTGCCATGCCTCCTCTTTGGTTACTGGGAGGTACTGAAGAAGTCACTAAGGTTCAGCCCCTTTAAACTGCTGCATGGGCACCCTGTGGGAGGACCTCGTATTCTGGTGAGGCTGGGAGAAATAACCCAGTAAACCTCCCCAGGATTTATTTTGCTCCATTCTGGCCTTCAGAAACTAGACTGCACACTTCGGGAAAATCACTCAGGCAAACCTGGAGGCTAGCCAGGAAGACATGAAACGTTGGTTTGACCAGAATGCCACTCTGGTGGAGTTTCAGCCTGGCCATAAAATCATGGTCATGGCTCATTAGAGCCTTGTGCTCTTCAGGTCAACTGGACTGGGACTTTTGAAGTGGTGGAGTGCTGTCACCTAGCAGGTGAACATGCTGGTTACTATGCCTCTTTTACTGCCAGCCTTGTTGGAATTGTTAATTCATCAATTTAAGAAAGTTCTGAAAACTTTGCTGTTTTGAAATTGAACAATGTTGCTTAGCTACCTCTGATTATTTAGCTCTGACGCCGAGGCAGTGGCATCCTTGAAATTCTTTTTTTGTGGGGTGGGGGCGCACAGAGCACGCTGGTGGGGCTTCTTCCAAATAGCAACCATCAAGACTGTGAATGCGTATATACGTGTATACACACACACTCCCTCTCTCGAATGTTTAAATCTGACTGTATGGGTGTGCGGAGAGCACACGCCTGTATTTTCTGAAGAGGAAAGCCATGCCTAGCTCTCGCTGCCTTATTTCTGACACTGGCTATGATCAACAGGTCACCATCTCAACTCCCAGCTTGGCCGTCTCAGCCTTCCCTCTTCCGAGGATGGTAACATGGGGACCATTATACTGGACATTAATACCACCTACTATTTAGACCCCTTAGAAAAGGTAGAAGTTGGGCATGAATTTACAGATTTAAAAGTGAAATATCACATATACGTTTATAATGAGGGGGACTTCCGTGTTGTCATAGTGCTTTGGAGAGTAGACTCAGTTTAGGTCCTTAGAACCTGTGACTTTACTCCCATTTCATATGCTGACGACACTCAGCTTCTCTTCTCATTTAATAAATCCACTCCCTCTGTTCAGTCTACTTTCCCTTCTGGAATGATAGCCATCTCCAATTCCATGAGAAGTACTTTTCTCCAATTCAACGTAGGGAAGACTGAGATTATGCTTTTCGGAGAGAGGCCTGTTTGCTGTGGACACCAGAGTGGTGGTCGGCGGACCTTGGTGCGCCTCCTGCCCCCAAGACCCTTGTTAAGAACCTGGGCATCCGCCTAGATCAGGCACTGACCTTGAAGCAGCATGCAGCTTATACTGCTGGCTCCTGCTTCCACGTGCTGGGTTTGTATCTGCGAGTTTTTCCTTTTCTCCCAGATTCCACACATAAAATTATTATTCAGACAATGGTAGTAAGTCGCTACTGCAACGGTCTCCTGGTCTCAGCCAACAAGTCCTCATTATGCAGATTGCAGGTGGTTCAGAACACCGCAGCACACCTTGTCTTGAATACCCCCCCCCGAAAACTGCCTCCCTTCCTCTCCTCCAACAGCTTAATTGGCTCCCAGTGCATAAGGGGATTACATTTAAAACCTGCTGCATCGTTCACAGGGCCTTGTATAACAATCCTCCTATCTTGCTGAGAAATGTAATCGCTATGTTCCCTCTAGGACTCTTGCCTCAGGAACCAAATCTCTTCTCTTGGTCCCCCGGGTCAGGAAATCAAGGTTGGGCGGGAAAGCTTTTTCCTACCTCGCTCCCCTTTAGTGGCACCAGCTCCCCATCCATCTGAGACAATGTTCTGACTATCTCCAATTCAGAAAGCCTCTTAAGACCGTTCTGTTCTAAAATCTTCCCTGACAGCCTTCCTGCAGCACTGTTCAAAGCGCAGAGATCCCCCTTCGGGGGTGATTCAGTCGCTATACAAAACCTATAAATAAATAAAGAGGAGCTATAGTTAAGTAAAATTAACAGACCTGTAACTAAACAGTACCAGGAGTGTCCATGAATCGGAGATCACACTTTCTTTGTTCACACCCTCTTGTACAACCACAAGCACACAGGTGGTTTCAGCCACGAGGAAGGTACTCAGGGTGAAGATTGGCAGTGCTTGTGTTGAGGCCTAAATGAAAGTAGTACCGTTGAGGGCTGTTTGTTGTGATACACTTAGCCTACAACGGACAACTTTTTGATAGTAGTAACAACTTGTTTTTCTTACCACCGTTTCGAGGCACGGTAAATATGAGTTGGCGCCAATTTCCAACTTGATGCTACTCAATTGCCCGATTTATGAAGGATGAAGAGTTGAGGTGGCCTTGGCACAGGCGCGCAACGCACATTGGGCTCACAGGCCTTCAGACCCCCCTCCCCGTTGTGTGTGTCAGCCTGGGCTGAGACAGCTTCCCAGGCTGGCGACCATCTTATTGCAGCCACACTCGAGTACTTCCCAGGTCTTTAGAAGAGCATTTACTTGTTAACGAAGCTATGTTGTGTTTTCACCCCTTCTAGGAGCCCCTTCATCTCCACTCTGCCTATTGCTCGAAGAATTAGCCCCCCACCCCCGAAATTTTTATGAACACCTCTCCATACATTGTGCATTGAGCTGCAGGCTTGCAGCACGGTATAAACATGTCCTCTCCACAGAGTGTATTGCTCCCGTTAGCAGCATATACGCTTCTTTAAAATGTACCGACACCGTCCGTTTTGTACATATAGAAACACTTTCAGTCCTGAATAAATAAATTAAATGGAAAGCCACACAACTTTCTGATGCCAGTAAAGCACTTTGCACAGCGTTTATACATATTTAAGAATAATGTATAATTTCATAATGCTCCAAAGCTCACAAATAATGTAATTAAAAAATACAAGACATTATTAAAACTCACAAGCGCGACGTCCAAATAAACGAAGTCTTACAATTTATTCAGGGATAGAAGTGTTTATTTATTTAAATGGAGCATATTGCTAAATTGTTTTAGAAATGTGTTTTACATTCACTGCATTGTAACTGTTGTTTCCACCAGGTTGCGTTTAAGAACTGTGGGGCATATTATCAAGCCTGTGCGATAAAATTATCGCCGCTTTAGCGGCCGAAAACGGCCGATAAATCGGCGATAATGGGCTTGATAATATGCTCTTGGAATTCCAATCGAAGCCCATGTTAGATGTCTTCACATCTAACATGGGCTTCGATTGGAATTCATAGAGCATATTATCAAGCCCATTATCGCCGCTTTATCGGCCGTTTTCGGCCGATAAAACGGCGATAGTTTTATCGCACAGGCTTGATAATATGCCCCTGTGTGTTAGATTTCTAATTTGTTTAAATACAGTGTGTCCTTCTTTTGGGAACCTTGGCACACAAATGTCTACGTGTCAATAAAAAACACTCATGCTGGTCACAAGAACGATAACAATCTTTACAGCTATGTTAATTCTCCCTTTAGTTGAGCCAAGGAACCTGCTAGTCCCGTCAGAAGGTTGAATAAAGGCAATAGCTACGCTATATAAAGGAGGACATTAGCATAACTGTTAAGATCTATCGCTGCTAAGACTAGTATGTGTGTTTTGTTAGTACCTAAACATTGCGTAAATTGCTACCTTCCGTGACAACCAGGCATAGGGTAGGTCGTACTCCCTGAGGAGCGATAATCGCAGCTCCTACAATCGCCATTGTGTGAACATCCAGAACGTCACGAGGGGGCTATTCCCCCCCACCCCTTCTAGGAGCATCCATAAGGTATTTTATATATCTATTTGTGCTGGACTACACCGGGAGTCCATATTTCAGGGCACGGCACTTTCCACACACACACTCAACCCGTCCCTGTTTCAGTAGAAGAGGATCCCTTGGTCCTGATGAAATGCTGGGATCCTTCTGGACGGAAATGGCATAAAACATGTTGACCCCTTTCACTGCACACAAACCTAATAGAGCTTGGGAGGTTGTAATTCCCCCTCTATATCTACGATTTTTTAGTCCTTGTTTTTACTATAGCATGGGAACCCAATGAATAAAAGATATCCCGTGGGATCCCTATAGCTATTTTTAGCTCTCACTTGCACTCATCCATTTCTATTCACAAGACTCCTTGACGCCTCATCCCTTATTCATCACATTAACAAACACGCATTTACAATGCAATGGTTTCGCCTTTGGAAAAGTTAGAGCTATTGGCATTGTAAATGACAAATTTTGTATTTATGTGTTGGTTTTGAAAACAGATAAATAAATGGCATTGTCATTTACATTGCCATTAGCTTAATCACTCGCAAATGTGAGACCTATTGTACCCTACGGATGAGCTCAGCAGACAGCAATTACTACCACACACACACACCCAGAGCCACACACACACACACCCAGAGCCACACACACACACCCAGAGCCATACACACACACACCCCCAGAGCCACACACACACCCACACACCCAGAGCCACACACACACCCACACACCCAGAGCCACACACACACCCACACACACTCAGAGCCACACACACACCCACACCCAGAGCCACACACACACCCACACACCCAGAGCTACACACACCCACACACCCAGAGCCACACACAAACCCACACACCCAGAGCCACACACACACACTCAGCCACACACCCACACACCCAGAGCTACACACACCCACACACCCAGAGCCACAGAACAAGACGTTTGAAGCAGCACCGATATCCTTTATCGCTTGTTATTTTAAAAGTACAGCTAACATGTTGGCAACGTCATACCGGTACCCGACACCAATCCCGCTCGATCACAAATGACAAATACATTTACATTTATCCTTCATGTACTACATTTGCACCTCTGTATCCACGCTATTCCAATTTAATCCAAAAAATTAACAATAAAGTAACTATTGTGCACCGTTTGCCTTATTTGTGGCACTTTCTATGTCCTATTGTAAAACACTTCTCCGTATGTTTGAAATACATGAGCATCGCCAAACAGGGAATGCTGGAGCCGTTTCCTGAATCTCAGTTAGATAAACATATACATCAGTCAAGGCTCTTTGATTGGGAAGCAAGGGGTTAGCTGAATTTTGCCACAAAGACAAACATCACTTGATAGACTTTCAGGTAGTGTGGTTTCCGCAGTCTACGGTTTAAATAAAAACTTCAACAACACTGGAGAATTCATTTAAAGAGAAGGCGAGTCTTGGGTGCTGCGTTGCATAATTTAGCTACACATCATGATAAAGGCCCTTTAAGGGGTGATTGTTTATGCTCGATGCATGGGCAGCATGGCTCCTAAACAGGCCCTACAAAAGGAAGCAGGACTATGGTTCACGAAGGGCACACTTTCATTTAATAACATACATCACTGGACAGGACATGGGGGGGCGAAGTGGTGTTTCTACTGCAGCGTTTAGCTGAAGCACACGAACACATTTCAAGACATACTCTTTAAAAGGAACAATGAAGGTACATCACAGATGGCAGGGCTTGTTGAAAACACATGGAGGTCTCCTGACATCTTTAAAATGGAAGCATGGGGGTGCTTACCGCCTTGCACAATTTAGCTAACATCTGAAAAAATGAAACAAGTCATGCAAGCATAAGGCAGGGTGTTGATCGTATATTTTACAGTTTAGAGAATAAATTAGCATAATGAGACGGACAATTTAAATGGAAGGGTGAACGTGTATTGTGCCATGCAGAGAACACCCTAACACGTGAACATCAGCAAACAGACCCTTTAGGCGAACAGAAGCTGCAAGAATTGGCTGCAATGAACAATTTTCTAGCTGAAGTAGCTGAAGTGAAGGCGACAATAGTGAAGTGAAACACTGCTAACGGCAGACACAGAGGAACTGTTGTAATGAGAGGAGGGTAAAAGTGGAGACCATACAGTGTCTGTGACTAAAGAGCTGACAGGAAACATGCAGCTGTGGGTGCTTATCGGCTCTCCCAGGCTCGGCGTGTGGTTGGTGCTCACTCCTTCACCCCCATCCGAGCGGAGCTCGGAAATATTTCTGCTCTGTCCTCAGATGTTTGTAGATGTGGCTTCCTGTGTGAGGTTGCGGAGACCGCGCACCGAAAACACCCATGGAGAAGGTGCTGTCAAATAATAAAAACTGCACCCGTAGAGACCGCGTTTAGAGACCTACAACATGTAAGACTATACTCGCAGAGACAGCGCGCCTGCAAGAGACATATAAGTGGAAACGTTGCGCAAGTGAAGAGACTGACTGCTTCGGGAGAGAGACAGCGCCCACAGAGCAGAGGCTGTAAGAGCTGAGTAGAAACACTGGGCCAGTTCAAAGGTAGCGCCTGTGATAGACTCCACCAGTTGAGGCACTGTTCCGACTGGGAGTCGGCCCTAGTGGAGCCGCTGTGCCCTCGGTGAAGTTGCACCGGCAGAGAGACCGCGCCTGTCTCGACTCTCGAGACGGCAGCGGGCAGTGTACGGAGAGAGCAAGTGACCGCAGATGGGTAAGAGGTGTTGGGCATCTGGTCTGCCAGTGGTGATGTTGTGTGTTCGTCTAATTGCGTTTTAGTCAAAGTATGCCCCTGTGTGTATTTGGTTATCATGTGTACTTAGCGATGATATTTATGTTGCGATGGTGTGTATATTGAGATAACGGTATATATTCACTACAGCGCACGAAGGTTGTTGTGCTTGCCATGAGTGAATTGTTGGCTGTGTGCTTTATGCTAGTGTATTCATAAGTGGCAGTTTGTGTACTGGGGACTCTGCATTTTGCGGCAATGTGTCATTTTTTGTGGATATGTGTGTTTCAGGGAATGATTTGTACCTGGATTGCATGTTACCCGGGTTCCGTGTGAAATCGAGGTAGAGTTTAAATCCGTGAACTGTGCTGGGCTCCGTGTGTGTTATTAGAGTGTGTTTATGTGTGTATTGTGTAATGGTGTGTCCTGAGCTATTTTTGCGCATGGGATTGGTTTTGTCATAACGTTAGTTTACGAATTGGGGCTCTATCGTATGAGGGGGATCTTTGTTTAGTGAGGCAATGTTGTGACCGACAGTGTAGATTGGTGGTAGTGAATTAATTGTAGTAGTGCACCGTGCACGGAGATCGTATGAGAATGTGGGCTTCATCTCTGCTAGGTGTGGGTTTTTTAGGGGTACTGTATGCATTACAATGTGACTTTAGGGGCAGCTTGCCTGTAAGTGGGCATCGGGTGCTGGGGTGTATGGGGCTCCTGCGGTCAGCTGGACCAGAGCAGGTGCCAGTGTCTACCCTGTATCCGATCCTTCTCTTAGAACAGAGTTTCCCAGGCTGGCATGGGAGAGGGCGGTATTGGCACTGCTGCCAGTGTCTCGATGCCCATCCCTGCCAAGTTAAACCGCTCAAGGTCCGAAAGTGGGTCTCGCTGGGTAGGGAGAAACCACAGTTCCATAAGAGGAGGGGAGTAGAGGTGTGTAGAGCTGCATGCAATAAAGGTGGCAGCAGACGGTCTTGAGGGGAGAGGTCTTGAGCAAGTGGACGGGGGCCTGGCGAGAGCGGGGCTTCGAGAGGACGCCGGCAGCAGAGGCTAAATGCTGGCTTTGTGCAAGTCAAGGCCTGTTCATCTTGAAATGCCGCCAAGTTCTTCAATGAAGGCTTCGCAAGGTCAGCGCCCCGGTGACGTCATCGGTACAGTAGGAGAACCAGGGAAGCGGGCCCACTGCAGCCCGGAGGTATGAGTCTGTGAGCGAGATTGAAGAATACGGACGGAAAGCCCCCACTGCAGCAGTGAAGCTGCCGCAGCGGGCGAGGTGCGGACACGGGGCCACGGCAATGAACGTGTGGGGAGAGAGAAGAGACGGAAGGAGGAGGCCGAGGGAGATAGAAAGGGAAAGAAAATGCAGCGGAGATCGAAAAAAGATTAAAAGAGCGAAATAGCATGAAGAGCGTAATTGTCCCACTAGGGAAGGACTGTTTGGAAGCCTAATGCAGACTGAAAGCTTGCAGGGAGGCGTGATGACAGTGAACATAGCACCTACCTAAGCAAGAATAATCGCTCTCCGTCGGTGCGTCACCGCATCGAATATAGACCACCTGACCTTTCTAGTTGCCTAGCTCACAGAGTCAATGCGTTGAATGAAATAAAAAAAACAAGTCAGGTCCCGGGCCGGCAGCTAATCAGAGCGCGGCCCGGGGAATGACGTCACGGGGGTGTCCCGGGCCGGCAGCAATCACAGCGCGGCCCGGGACAAGGGGCGGGACTTAAAAAAATAGTCAGAAACGCCCCCGAGTCGCGTTTTCACGGGGAAAGCGTGATTGACAGCCAATCTCTTCCAATGGCTAGCCTCCATTTATGGAGCTAGCCAATGGAAGACAGAGGCGGAACTAAGCCCATACTGTAGGAAACATAAGATTTCTCCTGGGCGGAGCTAGGAGCTCCGGCCCCAGGCGAAACCTAAAAAGAGAAGACGTCTCAGGGGGCCCGTTGGGCATTGCAGCGCTGGCCCAATGAGGAGATGCCCGATGATGAACCATGACACCTTCCAGGGTGTGTGATGGCCCTTGCTCCTAAATGGACCTATCCCCACTCTCTTTTTTGTATCCTCTTGCACCTGGGACACTACCCTATCTCTCCTTTACACCTTGCCCTCCATAGGAACTGCATTCCCTTGTTTTTGCTGTAAAACTGCCCAAAATCACCAGCTGTGAAACATTTCACAGAAACCCGAACTTGGGGCTCGATTAGGATCGCGGTTTTCCCGCATCCTCCGGGCCGGCGAAAGCCACCGCCGGCCCGGAGGATGTGGGAAAACCGCTGCGGAGGCACAAAAGACCCACCGCCAAATTAGGATGGCGGTGGGTCTCAAAATCCGTCCGCAGCTTTTCTGCCGCGGTCGCCTTCCGACCGCGGCGGAAAAGCTCTAACATGGCTGGCGGTGTCTATCAGACCCCGCCAGCCATATTAGGATGGCGGAAATCATATGCTTTTCCACGGCGGCTTTTACGCCGTGGAAAAGCATACGGACATTGACTTCGGGGGCCCGTTGCGGGCCCCCTTGGTGAAGGGGGGGTGCACACATTTGCGTGGACAAAGCGGCAGGCACCGCGTGGTGCCTCCTGCTTTGTGCATGCAAATGCCGTGCATGCATTTTTAACATTGTGGCGGGTGCAGCTTGAAGCTGCACCCGCCGCAATGTTAAAGATTGAGGATGTGACCGCCACCCTGGCGGTCACATCCTAATCTGAACGTAGGGACCGCCGCAGCCCCTGCGGACGGTCCCTCCTACTCTATGGTGGCGGACGGACTCAGGTCCATCCGCCATCATAATCGGCCCTTTGGTTCCCAAGATGCCTAGATATTTGTTGTAGATCGTAAGCCACATTTGCGTTTTGATTTTATTTAAAGTTACAAATTATTGTAGGGCAGTGAAATAAATATACGACGATTGTCGCTAACAGTGGCCATCACAACAGTCCTTTTTGGAGCTCTGCTCCCCCATATCCTTCTTCTCCATGAATTTCCTCACTACCACTTTCCAACAATGCACCTCATCTCTCCATAGCCTCTCTCTGATGTACATTTCATTTTTTAGGTCTCGTGACCTATCAATGCGCATGCGCATTGAGAGAAGCGAGACTATAGGGCTTTAAACAAAGTTTAACTAACTGTGGCGATTTGGTGCTGTGCCCGTGCGCTTTTAGGTCAATGCGCAAGCGCATTGACCTAAAATGCGCGTGCACAGCATCAAATCGCCATCTGTTCCCCAGCAGCACTCCGCCCACTCCTTTGAAGTGAAGCTTAGCTTCACTTCAAAGGCCCCTGCCGCTCTCCCCGCTCCGCCCCCTGCTGCGGCCGTGTCGCACTTCTCCTCCCCCCTCCCCACATTAATGCCCTCCTTTTGTCTCTCCCTATCCCTCTTACTTCACCTTTTTCTCTCCCCTTCCCTCTGCTTCGCCATCTCTTCTTTCCCTCTCGATTCCCCGTGTTTCCTCCTTTCCATATTTTTTCCGTTCTCTACTTCTCTCTGTCCCTTACCTCTGAGTTGTCCGCTCTCCCCTTTCTCTCACCGCACACCCCTTCCCTCCCTCCACTCGTCTGTTCTCTCCCTGCCCCCTTGTTTTTTTTTCCTCGCACAAATGTGAAAGCACTGTACAGCAGCAGAGAACAGGCTCCGCTTCCCTTGTGTCGTGTTTCCAGTGACTGCGGTAGTGTCCCTTACCTAATGAATGAGTGCTAAAATATTAATTGTGCACAAATGCATCCCGGACGTTCCTATGGCAAACGACCAGAATTAACGGGCAAGGCAACTGGCTGTTATGCAGGCACATAAGTGTTTCATTATTAGCCAACAGTGTGAAGTCCAACATTATCAAGTGCAAAAATAGTATTTTACAGCATGCGGTGCACATATTCGCCGTAATATAAATAAAAGGGCTACATGAGAAAAAATATTTTAAGATACATCTTTACCAAATGTGCAGCTCACAATGTAATGTTCCAGTCCTGCTATATGCACGTGCACTCCTTTCTCCCTCTCTCCCGCTGCCTAGTCCTCCCACCCCCTCCCTCTCCAGAGCGCGCTCCACTCGCATCTGCCTGCTGCTCCCCGCCCACCCCCCCCACTTCCCCAACCAGCAATTCACACACAGCAACGCCACTCACACACGCAACGCAACTCATCCACGCAACCCCACTCATCGACGCAACCCCACTCATCGACGCAACCCCACTCATCGACGCAACCCCACTCATTGACGCAACGCCACTCACACACGCAACGCCACTCACACACGCAACACCACTCACACACGCAATGCCACTCACACACGCAACGCCACTCACACACGCAACTCATCCACGCAACCCCACTCATCCACGCAACGCCACTCACACACGCAATGCCACTCACACACGCAACGCCACTCACACACGCAACGCTACTCACACACGCAACGCCACTCACACACGCAACTCATCCACGCAACCCCACTCATCCACGCAACGCCACTCACACACGCAACGCCACTCACACAGCCAACGCCACTCACACACCCAACGCCACTCACACACCCAACGCCACTCACACACGCAACGCCACTCACACACGCAACGCCACTCACACACGCAACTCCACTCACACACGCAACTCATCCACGCAACCCCACTCATCCACGCAACCCCACTCATCGACGCAACGCCACTCACACATGCAACACCACTCACACACACAACGCCACTCACACACGCAACGCCACTCACACACGCAACGCCACTCACACACGCAACTCCACTCACACACGCAACTCATCCACGCAACCCCACTCATCCACGCAACCCCACTCATCGACGCAACGCCACTCACACACGCAACACCACTCACACACGCAACGCCACTCACACACGCAACGTCACTCACACACGCAACGCCACTCACACACGCAACGCCACTCACACACACAACGGCACTCACACACGCAACGCCACTCACACACGCAACGCCACTCACACACGCAACTCATCCACGCAACCCCACTCATCCACGCAACCCCACTCATCGACGCAACGCCACTCACACACGCAACGCCACTCACACACGCAACGCCACTCACACACGCTAAGCCACTCACACACACAACGCCACTCACACACGCAACGCCACTCACACACGCAACGCCACTCACACACGCAACGCCACTCACCCACGCAACGCCACTCACCCACGCAACGCCACTCACCCACGCAACGCCACTCACCCACGCAACGCCACTTACCCACGCAACGCCACTCACACACGCAACTCATCCACGCAACCCCACTCATCCACGCAACACCACTCACACACACAACGCCACTCACACACGCAACGCCACTCACACATGCAACGCCACTCACACACGCAACGCCACTCACACACGCAACTCATCCACGCAACCCCACTCATCCACGCAACCCCACTCATCGACGCAACGCCACTCATCGACGCAACGCCACTCACACATGCAACACCACTCACACACGCAACGCCACTCACACATGCAACGCCACTCACACACGCAACGCCACTCACACACGCAATGCCACTCACACACGCAACGCCACTCACACACGCAACTCATCCACGCAACCCCACTCACACACGCAACGCCACTCACACACGCAACGCCACTCACACATGCAACGCCACTCACACACGCAACGCCACTCACACACGCAACGCCACTCACACGCAACGCCACTCACACACGCAACTCATCCATGCAACCCCACTCCTCCACGCAACCCCACTCATCCACGCAACCCCACTCACACACGCAACGCCACTCACACACGCAACGCCACTCACACACGCAACGCCACTCACACACGCAACGCCACTCACAGCCACTCATCGACGCAACGCCACTCATCGACGCAACGCCACTCACACACGCAACGCCACTCACACACGCAATGCCACTCACACACGCAATGCCACTCACACACGCAACGCCACTCACACACGCAACGCCACTCACACACGCAATGCCACTCACACACGCAACGCCACTCACACACGCAACTCATCCACGCAACGCCACTCATCCACGCAACGCCACTCATCCACGCAACGCCACTCATCCACGCAACGCCACTCATCCACGCAACGCCACTCATCCACGCAACGCCACTCATCCATTTGCAAAACCAAAAGGTCAAACTCTTCTATTGCGAGACCTATTGCATTTTCAATGCTTGTTTATAGTGCTACTCATAGTTCACTCACACATTAACTATCAGTGCTAGTTTACGATGAGCCAAAACTGCAACCAGACAAAATTCTGAACTCTCACAAGTCGAACATTAATCACCAGAGTTATCCTGATATTTTTATTGTTGCCTGAAAACTACCTGATGCAGAAGGAAGTTTTTTTAAATTAAATACTCACTCCACTGCAAACCAAAAAATATAAATGAAAAAAAAACGCCAATAGCTTTAACTTTTACAAATGCAAGACCTATTGCATTGCAAATGCTTGTTAAAGTGTATGTTTGAAAATGTCACTTTTAGAAAGTGGGCATTTTCTTCCTTTACCATTCTGCGTGTCTCTGCCTGCTTGTGGAAACAATGTCTCGTGTTAGATTGACGGGGCTGTTTGTGCATTCAATACAGACAATCCAGGCAATGGCGCTAGAATTGGGGGTTGTTGGTTTTTTACACTGCCCCAGATTTTTAACACAGCATAACTCTGGGGCAGCGCCAAAACTAAAGCCTTTCCAAAGCAGGCATAACGAGGAGAAATATTTTCATTTCTCCTCGTTTTTTTCCTTTTAACGTGCTGCATTCTGCAGCACACATAGAACGGGGAAAACACCTTCATTGATTGTTTTTGTGCCGTAAGGTGTCCCGTCCCTGCACAAAAACAATCATGCCAACGACACACACACCCTTGCACCATGGTACAAGGGAGCCTGCATCAGCTGCGGAATGTGTGTCAGCGCTGGCAGGAAGGACAGGAATGCGCCATAGATATGGCACATTCTGGCCCTTTTCTTTTGACATAGGGCAGCGCAGATGAAAGGCTTGTAGCGCTGCCCTACGCCAAAATATCGTAAAAATGAACCTAGGTGTACTACTGCAGGTTAAAGGTTGCAGTGTGACAGTCGTATATTTATAACAATTCCAGAAGTTCCTTTGGAGGCAGATGAAGACAGGCAATATCAGAGGCAAGAGATTGCAGATTAATTGTCGCAGCAAGCAGTTCTATGTTTCATTGTTTCTACCTCTCCAGTATCATATAAGCAATTGATTAAAAGCCAGGATTAAATTGAAAATCTTATAAACCGTTCACAAAGCTTATTTTAAAAACAAAGCAAAGGTGCACCACGAAGGGGTTCTAACAGCAAAGACAAACCAAATGTCCATATTCAACAGTTCTTTGGTGTTTCTTTTATTTCTTTTTTCTTTGTTATTGTTCCAGAAGAAACAGTGCAATCAACACTATGGACAGCCGACGCATTTCGTCCATATACAGGACTTCTTCAGGGCATGAGAATAAAGTGGGAAAGCCCATCCAGTCGTTTTCAGTACGGCGTATAATTTCTTACTGATCGTCGTTCCCCATCAAGGGCATTATATTAAAGAAAACGGTGATCCTGAGGTGACTTGTTAACACGTAAGAATGAACAGCAAGGCCACGTCCACTTGAATGGGCGTTGTCCCCTAACACAAACGGTCTTTTTCGACGGTCCTTATCGTATCCCGTCTACTTCATCTAACATCGCCCACGTATAACTTATGTATCTATTGAGGGAATGGTCATATTTTGCCTTTCCCGTGTCAGATCTAATATAAATCCGTTGCGCTCCTAAGTGGGTTCCTTTCGAAGTGCAATATACGCCCAAGCTAGAATAAATCGTGGAGTGCCTATAGTTAATCAGATAAGAAAGAGGGCGTCCCTCTCCCCCCGTAACGAGGTCTACGCCACTATGCCTGTATTTTGGCTGGTCTGGAGACATGCTGGGGTATAATTACCGATAATAATTTTTCTATAGGGATGCCCTCTTTCTTATCTTAAGTCACAATTACATGGTTTACCCTCCTCCTGCCCAACACATCCTCAATTCAATAACATGGTGTCAGCTACAGGAGCGGACCGTGCAGGTAAGAGCGGTGAGGCGGGGAGGGGGAGATTCGACAGACGCCACCGATGGAAAATTAAATAAATAATTAATTTTCCCTCGTTGGCTGTCGAAACTCCCCCAACCCCGCCCCACTGCTCTTACCTGCACAGGTGACGCCTGGTCAGCTAGACTCCACATTTAGGACTTTGCGTAGGTCAGGCTCCTTGGTGAGACATGGCCTTTTGGGAATGTGGAGGAGGACTGAAAGTACCTGGCTTTGTGTCCCTGGCAGACTCATCCTTCAGGAGAGTGCAGAACGGAGGATAGACAGTCATGATTTGACCCCAAGTCCAACCATTGTCGCATGGCATGGATTATTGGGGTACATTACCGATATTTTCAGATGGAAGAACACAAACAGATGAGAGTTGGCACTCGCTTGGTTATTATTCCTTATCAAAAGTGATGTTAACGTTTGGTACTTTTAGAGAAACAAAAGAAGATCCAACATTTAGTTTGAATCATTCAACAACAATGGCATTTAGTGACTTAAAAAGTTTTCTATTAGCATTTCAATCTTCTGTAGACCGTCAGTCTGATGTTCAAAAGATGATCTGCTGAGAATGCTGCGATAAGTTACTGAAAAGTGTACAATTCTTAGAGAAATAATCAATATTCTCCATCAAGTCTGTGTTTCACATAACATCAACAGAGAGGTATATACAATTTTAAAAAACAGATTTACTCTTTCAAAATATATCTGTGTGAGTTTTCTAAAGCGTATCAACCTACCAATTGAATGGCAAAAGAAAGAATTCTCTTAGAGCCAGTGGTAGGGTTGTCTACCTGCAAAAATTCAAACTCTAAAGTTAATAAACCTGTGTTTGAAACCTGGCTTTCCCACTTGATAGATTAATGTGATTTAAAATGTTGAAGCCTTGACACTGCTATCTGCCCAAAATGTACTACTGCTTAGTAGGAAATCAGTTTACAGTGTGCGCTGTGCCTGACAATAGATAACTTTATTTTGTGGCAAGGCAAATCACCCAACCCCTAAAATATAAAATCTGCGAGTATGGTTTTAATATATGAAAAATAATTTTGCAGAATCAAGTCTCAATTCATTAGGCACTACACAAGAATGAAATTGTGGTCTACTGACTCCACAAATACACACACAGAAACACAAACACATACACATATGCACTTCTAGTGGTCCATGCTCTTAGTGGCACCTCCTCAAATTTCCCCAGATGGGAATGCAGGGAAGCAGCAGGCCTCCACTGCTAAAGGTGGGTGGTTCTTACAGGGATGATGGTGTAGGAAAGTTGCACTGTGGTTTTTTGGCCAAGCCTCTCAACCAACCCAACTGCAGCTGTGGCCACAGCAGCAGGACATTTTCTGTTAAAACCAGCCTCTTCAGGGTATCTGGTGTGATTATTTTATTTGTTTTTAAGAGTTTTATATAGCGTGGACTAGACCCACAGATATCAGGTATCAAAACGCTTTTCATGAGCACCAGTTTCGTTTCAGATGGACACATTCATTTTTGTTAGGCACGGGGAGATTAAGTGATGTGCCCAGAATCACGGGATGTTGAGTGTCGTTGCAGAGACTTGAACCCGGTTCCCCAGCTTCGTCCTTAATGCACATTAAACATGCCTCCTTTACTGAAATTTTACATTGCGACAAACTATAATTCATATAATAAATGTATTTTATGTATCTTATGCGAGCAAAATCTTTTGCAATTTTGCCCACCCATCCTCCCAGGATCCTACACCTACCCTACGCCAAATTCCTAAAATAAATAACATTTAAGGTGATTTCCACGCATGTAAACCTCTGAAAACCCTCTGCCATCTCCCTTCTTTTCAAACAAGTGATTTGATCAACGCTGCAGGCTGTTAAGCACATTTTGAACAGAATATATTAAGGCTTAGCTTGATTATACTTGTCACTAAATATGTCCAGGAGTGCGCCGTACGTACCTCAAGGCATTCTGGGTGATTGGCAGCAAACTGTTTCCAGTCCTCCAACGGATAATGCTTGTGAATAGCGGTGAACATTGTGTGCTGGAACAAAAACAAAGTCAAATCTATTATGCAGTTTATGCACAATATTTTTAGACGTTCTGATGGCCAAAGTTTAAAGGAAAAGTACTGCATAACAATGAACCCATAATGCCAACAATTAGAGTAATTCTTCATTTATATTCCGAACATGCAGCAAGGCAGTTTTCTTTCATATGTTCCCATTTGCTGTGTGCAAACTAAGAGGCAGATTTACAATACAATGTCAGAGTGCAGTGCTGCGCCGAATTTGGCAGTGCCACGTTCTGACTTTTTCAAAATGAGGGGATGCGCCATGTTTCTCCTAGCTCTGGTGCAAAAAAGCTGCCTAGAGCCAGTGCAGGTAACCTGCAACCATGTTGCCAGGATGCCTACGTTGCAGGGATGATTGTTTATTAGCAGGAACAGACACCTTCCTGCACATAAGCAATTAATAATGGCAATTTGCACCTTCGAATGCAGCATACATGGAAAGAGCAAAAAACGAGGACAAATGAATATATATTACCAATATAATGCCTGGTATTCCATTTAGATTTTGTATACCTGGGGCAGCAACAAAAAAAGCAATAGGCGTTGTGATGGCCTTTCTGTAGTCCAGTTATGGGAAGCAAACACTTGTTCAGCTAAAAACCTTAAAAAAGGTAGTTTGTAATCAATTGTGATTGACTCTGGCAGACCCGGCACGGATATATGACGGTACAACGCGTACCGTCACAACGCATACCTTTACAACGCGGCCGTGACAACGCAAGTCGTTACCACGACTTGCGTTGGGGGGGCGCGGATTTCGAATAGTTTAATTTACTATTCTAACACCAGTCCCCGTGGACCCTAGGGAAGGTGTTAGGATAGTAAATTAACTATTTTTAGACCTTGAGCGCCCTCCAGCGCAAGTCGTGGTAACGACTTGCGTTGTCACAGCCGCGGTGTAAAGGTACCGCGTTGTGAAAACATCGTTGTAAACGATGTTTACCACCCGGCACAACCTCTTTTCAAAGAAGCAATTGTTAGGTGCGCCCTGTGTACATCTCACAACTCCTGCCTAATTTTTGCTGATTGCTATAGAGGGATCTACTATATGTTAAAGAGAAGGTAGAGAGGGAAAAAACTTGCGGTACTCCATACCTACTTTGGAAAACGAACGGGCCCTTGTATAAAGAATAAAACCCTAACAAGGAAATTAACTATTTTGAAAAGAAAATTGTACCGGGCACAGTACTTGATACTATTAGACAAGCATATAAACTCTAGAAACACAAAAATATGGCACAGATATTAAGAACTAACGTGCAAACATATTTATAAAAATATACTCTTTTTTATTGATGAGATTTTTTTAAATAGACAAAATATATAAATATTCATAAATACAATTTACACATGGATACTTCCATTATATAACCGGATACACATGATAGGTAATATTGTGCCAATTAGAACCACATATTCAATCACATAATGGTATAGCCTGAGACCATAATAACTTCAATTTTATGTACAAAATAGTCAGAAAGAATTTATAAGGCACATGATGGTCTATATAAAGATCATTGGGCTGAGAAATGATTCGTATTTATGGAAACACTGGTAATAATTGTAGAATACCAACGTCTTTCGGCAAAGCCTTCTTCAGGATTTCATACCAGTGGTTTCTCAATTCGATCTTTATATGGTGTTTTTACATACATCCAAACTTTCAGTTGTCACAGTGGGATCTTTCAACTACCTGCACTGTTTGAATCTTCATTCACAAGCCTGATGAACAGAATAATTGGAATGATCTGATGCTGTATCGGTCCCCATAGCGGAATCCTGCTATCTTGTATCTAGTATTGTATCCCTTATATGGCTTCTAGCTGTATGTTCTGTTCTATATTATCGTCCAGAGGCTTACAAAATGATAATTAACCTTAAGAGTTAAGGCAATACTGTCGACAAAAGTGAGTAAATATCCTTCCTCCTTTTGATGAACTACTAGTTTCCAGTGAAGTAGATTAACACATCGAAATGGCCGTGTGCGATACGAAAGCCTCCGGCAGCTTGACTGATCAAAACCATACCTATACAGTGGCAGGCAGTGACCCTCAACATTGGAGGGGTGCTGAAAGGGACCAAGAGCCAAACCTTCTGGGGGCCAAAAAAATAATAAATATGTTTTAAAATGTACTTACCTTAGTTCCACTCTCCTCTGTCTTCCTCCGGCCACCCCCTTCTACAAATCACGATGCTGCTCTGATGCTGTAGAGGAGCAGCATGAAAGCAGCACCAGGATTGGCTGGAGTGGGCTACCTTGATGCTCCAGCAGGCACAGGAGGCCAATACCTGCTGCCCTGCGCATGTCAGACTAGCCATTGCAAATTAGCCGGCGAAAGTGACTTGTGGAGTGTAAACTGGTGCTGTGAGCACCACTCCCCTTCTGCCAGTCAGCAGCAGCCCCGCCCCCAACCACTGCTCGGGCTGGGAGCAGCGACAAATAAAACAGTAGTTCATTTTATTACCGTTTTATTGTTCTCTTTTGCTGCACTGACAAAAGGGGGGTGACGCTCTCCTGTACTAATGGGGGACCACCGCTGTGCCTATATACCACCACCAGAGAGTGAAAATCACCTAACAGGACTCTGGTGGAACTTACAGCTGATGCAAGGAAAGTGCTTCGCCAGTAGCTCTCAGCCAATCGAAAGAAGGTGAAAACACAATATGATGACTAACTTTATTTTAGGTGTCCAACGGGATCAATCAAACCAAGAATGCTGAGAGTTAACACTTGGAGAAAGTTAATAGTTGTTCTCTGACATCCAATAAGGCTGATCCAGTGTCATGTTCGGCCTGACAGTAGTCCACAATTTAGTTATTATGCAAATAGACTTAATAATGGTCAGTGCTTTGGTCAGTGGTTTACCATTCTACCAACACTGCAATTGTTCTATTATCGAAAAGATGGTAGTTCACCGATTTGAAGGAACACTCATTATTTAAACTAGATCAGAAGGCTCATTCTGATTTCACGTTGATATATTAAGAGCCCACTAAGTAACTTTGGCCTATTAGTGCTTTAAGATTGTGTGCCTTAATTTTGGGAACTTGGGCTTATTGGAGGAGATTTAGCAAGTAAAACTGTATTACCTGCTGGACCGGGAACACTCCAGTGAAAGCTCCTGAAGCTCTGAGCAGGCATAAAGTGGGATAGACAAAGGCAAAGCCTGAGGAGGCTTAGAGAGGTTCACAGAGGCAACCAGGGGGCTTGTGCAGTGATCAGCTCTCACCTGGTCAGCTAGAGCTCAGCAGCCAGTTCCCTAATGTCCCGGATTGCCATGCACTGCTGTTGATGCCCCCTCCCGAAGCCTCCCCTTAGCTTGCAGTGGACGTCGAGCAGCGGAGACCACTGGTAAGTCCGACTGGCTGAGTGAGACGGGGCAGGGAGCACTGGTGGGGCTGCTGGGAGAAGGGGACCGGCATGGTTTGCTTGGATACCCAGCGGGTGTAAGTTCAATTGGCTAACGCCCCAGGTATGGATGGTGACCATAACCCGCATGCCCTTCGGTGAAGATTGATCCATGTCTTTTAAAATCATTCTGCCAGGAAGCACAATGAAGCATGAAACTCTCCAACTTTCCAACGTATGATTATTGTGCCACAGCGTGCAATTTTGGCCATACCTTGCCCTTTGCCCCATGCGTTTGTCAGCCAAGGCTACCAAATCCATTCCCCCAAAAAAGGAAAACAACAAGGACGACTGTATAGTATTGTGGGGGAAATAAAGTAGGTAATAATGCAGATTCGTAGCTCCATCCTCCTACAGGCCCACTCTAGACTGAGGAAACAAAAGGACACACATAAATGACAGGAAAAGGAAAAGGGGAACTTCGGAAAGAGCGATCTGGCTCCAGAGAAGCCTCCACCAGAGACACAGTGCTAATATGTTATTAGGAGATTCCATAATACCATTGTTGCACAGGGCAGGGAGTCGAGGTGACCATTCCTGAGTTAGTCCCTGTGGAAGAAGGCCCTACTGAGCAAATTATTAGTTCTGAATATCAGCCTAAACATAATTTTGATGTGGGAGAATTGGAGTTTGATCATGTTAACAGTGAACCACATTTTGTGTTACAGGCCAAAGGAATGGCAGTGGGCGATAATCCAGAGGCAAAGAGTCAATAGGGCTCACCCTTGAGGAACAAGAACGAGTCTGAAGATACAGTCGTGTATCAGATGAAGCGGCAAAATTTCCCATAATCCCGTAAAATAATAATCCAAAAAGGACTGGCCAATGCTAATCTCGTACACATGCTCTGTGCCTGCCTGTACCTTCAGAGTTAATGGCTAGGTATGACTACATACTTGTTGAACTGCACAGGACAACCCATATTACATACATGGGAGGTGTGCCTCCTAGGCCTGCACCACAAGAATATTAAACACAGAGCCACTACTTACTTTATTGATTTGGGGCTCCTTCTAGCAAAACGCTTGATCACAAATTGGTGGAAGTCACCTACTCCTCCTGTGTTACAGTTCTACCCGCAATACAAATCTTGTGACAAGGCAGTTATTCTGAATTTGAATAATATTATCGAGCTCTGAAATGCACTGCCAGATGCAAGGAAAATATCCTCCAAAGACAGAGGGCCATATTTATGACCTGGTTTGAGTCGCAAGGTGGTGCAAGAGCGACGCAAACCTAAAGACATAATTTTGAAGCCACGCAAAGCCATGGCTTAAAAAATATGGAGTACTGCAACGCAGCACAAATCGCTGCGTTGCATCACTCTGTGCAAGGGAGGCGTTTCATGGGTGTTGCAGTGGGTGTTCCCATACAACTCCCATGGTTTTTGACGTATTCCCAGATTTCCCAAACCTGGTAGAGCTGTTAATATGCCAAAAAGATATGCCTCCCCAGGTGGGGTGTAACGAGGAGCACTATTTCTCCTTGGTTTTTCCTCTTTCTATGTGTGCTGCATTCTGTACCACACATAGAAACAGGAAAAGGACTCTCAGGATTGTTTTTGTGTAGGAGGGCATCAATACCTACCTAACTCAATGGATTCAGATTGGTTTTGGCTCCGTGGCACACTTCCTCCTTCCTCCTGAAATCAACCGCACTTCAGATTATAAGTTAATCACTATTTGCTCTTGGAATTTAAGAGACTTCAATACGTTCTTTTAAAATACTGACCTCATAAAAGACTTAAGAAAATATGACATTCTATGCTTCCAAGAGACTTGGTTAATTTTGCCCAGTCTGTGGCATGATTATACCAAGTTCCGCTCCTTGACTATGAAGTCAAACCAAGGAGGTAATTCCCCAGGAGGAGTGTCCATTTATAAACACAACCAGCTGGCAGCTGAAGTCTTGGTGAAAGCTGAAGGGGAAGGGGACTTGCTCATTCTTAAACTGGTCTCTCCTCCAGGGAAGAGGGAGAAATCTCCCCCACTGATTATTGGTAATAATTATATTAACCCCCAAAGTGGATGAAAGTTGCAATTTCTACTCTACTACCCATTTTCCCTCGGCAGAGACTTCTACACATGGATGTTGCTTGGTTACTAATGGGAGATTTCAATCTTAGTCCTCTCCAAAAGGATGAAGATACTGAGTAGCTTAACCGTGACAACACCTTTTGGAAGATTCCGGCAATTAGGTCCAATTCCCAGATTAAAGATCCCCAAGGCAAAACTCTGGTTGATGTCCTAACCGGCATGGGTCTGAGATGGCAGAAAATAAATTGATCAACCAGCGGCCTACACCCATATGTCACACCAGAGACAAGCCACTTTGGATTACACATAGGTTTCCGCCCCCATTTCTATCTGAATACGGGTTTTAAAGTAGTCCATAGCCCAGCTATCGATCATGTCATGCTGTTAAGCACATTGTCTGCAAAGCGGCGCCAGCTGGAACACGTGAAATTCCTGGAAACACAGGCAGAAGTAGAGCCTAAAGGAGTCAAGTGGTCCATGGACAAATGTGATAAACTCATGAGCGTAATAAAAGAATATTAGGGTGACGCTGCAGAGATAGATAAGTGTCACCCCAACGTTGACTGCCCTACTGTCCTAAACTATTTATTATTTCTGTTTGCCAAAGAAGATAAACCATGTGCCAAGGGAGAAAATTACAATGAGCAAAATGCCTGTGGGCCCAAAATCCAGTCCCAGAAAAGGGAACTGAATAGCTTCCTCATACAACAAAGGCCTTACAATTCTGATATTACTTTAAAAATAAATAAAAGGAAATCAGGAAAAGATATCGTAAAGCCCTGTGAGAACAGAAGAAATATTTTGAAGCAAAACAGTAGGCAGCTAAGCCCAAATATTTCAGGAAATTCTAGTCCATGATAAACCATTAAGGTAACATTAACTCTCAGTCATCAAGTATAAGTATCCCCCCTACAACATGATCAAATTACATCAAACAATTACATGTAATTATTCCTGAACTTACTCTTGAAGATAAAGACACAAAGTACCCACCAGAAGGACCACCCAGTAGATCCACCAAAGTGTTCATACCATATCAAATAGTAATTGATGTCATCAAGACGATGAGTGCACTAGGGGTTCCTTGCCTCAGTGGAATTCCTTCAGTGATTTTAAAAGTGGGGACGCAAGAGTGGTAGACCTTCACTTTCCTCTCACTCAATAACACCATTCCCGACAGCTGGAGAGGCTCTTTGTTAGTGCCCATTCATAAAAAGGGCCCCTAAAATCAGCCAAAACATTTTCACCTAATTGTCTTGTTGGAGGTTGAAGGCAAGGGATTTGCCAAAAGTGTAAGCCATTAATTGGGACAATGGGCTCATTCTGATTGACATCTTTGACAGAGCAAGCAATGTCTAGGCAAGACCTGCAACTCGATACCACCTTGATTGACTTTATCACGCCCTTCGATAGCTCTGACAAATGCTACTCAAGTGGAGTATTCATCTTAAGGAAATTGTTGGCATCTATACGGATAACTGGGTAAATGTCTCCAATAGCTGGGTTGCAACTGAAAAAATGTATACCAATATGGGGCTACAGCAGGGTGCGTTTTGACACCACTGCTATTCAGACTCTATATGGTAGATAGGTAGTCACGCAACGTTATCCACTGCAAGAGCGCGCCCCACAGTGATGTCAGGAACCAGTGCATAATTTTAGCCGGTGGTTTCCGGTGCTCCGCACCTGCACTTAATTGACCTCACCGGGAGTTTTGACAGTCTGCCACATGGTGGCGTTGGATATCTCAATTAGAGGTTAGGAAAAGAAAAGTTGTTTATTTGTTCAATACAATGTAAAAATGACTAATACCTGCTGCCCAAGCCATTTTTATAGCACGGAATAGTCAGAACTGTCACACTTGTAGCAGTGTGATGGTTAGCAGTTTTGTTGGTACTGTCATTGACTGCACTGGCAAGGGCAATAGGTGTCACAAGCTGCAGTTGCCTCCTGTCAATGGCCCTGGCACTTACTTTTTTACAAATTAGGCACTGTCAGCCACAGCAATTCAAACATTACAATATGCAGACAATAGCATCATACTAAATTTAACACCCACTGGTCTGCAAAGATCTTTTGGCACTTTGATGAAGTTCTGCAAGACGAATACGAGTAATGGTCTTTGGTCGGAACCTCATTCAAAGGGTACTTGTTATTTAGAAAAGGAGAAAATGGAAAGAGTTAAATCATATAATATGTGGGTGTCTGGCTAAAGGAAGAGACTGTTACGAAAGCAACCTAAACATGCTGAAAAGTACTGCTACCACATTGATATTCTCCTTCCAGAAGCTTTTAAACCATTTAACAGACCCAGACCTGTCACCCTAATGTAAGGTAATAAGAGGCAAATTTTTGATTTCAATCAAATTTGGAGATCTGTTTTTCAGAAATAAGCTAATAGCTTGCTAGCCAGAGCTCAATGCAGATGCTATGGCCACCTGTTTCACCTCCCAGAGTCTACAGCAACATCTCGAATTCATATCGAATTAATTTAACAATGCAAGATTTAACGCTACAGACTAGACTCTGTGGGGTAGATTTGCTAAGATTTTACGCTGCGTTTGCATCACAAAAGAGACGCAAAATCTTTTTCACTGATGTACTTTCCAGCGCTAAGGAAAGCAAAGAAGCGCTAAGCGCTGCTTTGCATGTTACTGAGCGCCAAGGGGGCAACCATGGGTGGTGCATGGGCATTCCCATGCAACCACCCGAGCTTTCTGACGTTAAGCTCTATTTACTTAAAAAGTAGACAGGTTCAACGTCAGAAAATAGCGCCCATTTTTATGACGGAGAAATGCTTTAATTTCTCCTTCCTTATCCCTCTTTGTATGTGGGCTGCACTGTATAGTACACATACAAATTGGGAAACGGTTTAAAGTTAGTCTGAGTGTAGAATTTTGTACTGGAAGGCTATCCTTCTAGTACAAAACCTATGGTAGACTCACGCACTATGCACTATGGTGCAAAGGTGTGTGAATGGCGCTGGGCAGCTAAATTCAGCACCGGCTCAAGGATGTATGACGTTACAACGCATACATTCACAACGCATACCATTACAATGAAACTTTTACAACGCAGGATTTATTACAACGCATGCCATTACAACGCATGCCATTACAACGCAGATGCTATTACAACGCATGCCATTACAACGTAAGTATGGGTAAGTATTTTTTTTATTTTAATTAATGGGAATGTAATAGTAGTGTAAATATTGGATAGTGTAGGGGCTAAAATTACTATTCTAACTCCAGGGGGTGTAACAGTAGGGTAAGTGTTGGATAGTGTAGGGGTTAAAATTAAATTAAATACTTACCCATACTTACGTTGTAATGGCTTGCGTTGTAATAGCATCTGCGTTGTAATGGCATGCGTTGTAATGGATCCTGCTTTTCAAAAGTTTCGTTGTAATGGTAGTGCATTATGAAAGTTGCGTTGTAATGGCTGTTTCCCCCGGCTCAAGGGAGAGGGAAAGAGAGTGTCATATTTCTGTAAATATGGAGCTCTCTTGCTCTCTTCTTCCTGGGCAACGCAGCACAGATTTTCTGCCTCCTGTCCTGCGTTGATTGAGGTTTTAGTACATCTGCCCCGTAGTCTTCTGTACAAAGCTCAAATTGGCAGTGGAAGGCACCCTGAAACAGATTTTATGGATCAGTAAAAAAAAAGGCTATGTTCCCTGAAACACCTATTTACAAGAGCCATTTCAGTGTCTGGAAGCTTAAGCTCTATGGGAAAGCTTCCTCCCTACCAAGCAGCTTTCAAAGGTGCTGATAAAACAGGCTAAAATAATTTTAATACAACTTGGCAGATTGGAACTTCGTCAGTTGTCCTTGCAAACGTAGTAGAGAACTCATACAATTTTTCGAATTTACCAGATTATTTAAGTCAACCACTCACCCACCTTCGCCATAAAAAGACAATTGGTACGGTTTAGGATTGACTGCATCCCCCCAAGGCATATCATTACAGCCGCTTAACTGGTAGTACAGACCAGTAATGCCATCCTGGCGGACTGGCACAAGAGCCCTTAGGTCACGTGGGTTGCATTTGTAGGAACTTGCGGGCCCAAAGGGTATACTGGCTACCCCCGAAGCTCCACCAGCAACGTACTAAGGCACTATAAAACTGCTTGAAGGTCTATTCGTGCCTACTGAAATCAAGATTTTTAAAATGAATGAAATGTGTTATAGATGTACTGAATAACACCAAGATTCCGGAAGTCGTCACCGGTGAGCCATTGAACAAACCGATTTCTGTACTTCCTAAGAAGAAGTACTATCAGTATAAGACCCACCTCATTAAAACTTATTATGGATATAGTATCACACTTTCGCTCGGGTGGTGATCCCCAGGGACATCTGAAGGGTTCATACTTGCCTTGCTAGTCAAATTGCTTCCAAAAGATGTTATCCTGCCCTACCCAGATTGTGCAAGGGTTAGTCCAATTGGCATTTCTCAAGTACCATAAATCCCATTGATAATCTCAATAAATTTGCTAAACCCTGTTTTACCTGAAAGAATTCATGATAAGGATATTATTATAAATAATTTTTGGGGGGGAGAACTTGACACTTTCTGTAAGGGAAATTAGTTGAGTCTAATACGGAACCCTGTATCTTGGAGTAGTGGGGCCTCTCTCTTTGCATTTATGTACTTTCTGTAAGGCGCCAGCCACTTATACTTTTTTTGTAATATTATCACCTCTTGTTTCTTTTACCATATTCCTTAACCTGTTTGTACATTTGTACTGTCTTTTTAGTCCAAGTTATTATTAATATTATTATTAAAACTTTATTTTTCAGTTATTTAAAACTTATAATTTAGTCAAAAGATCACAGGTTAAAACATTATGCAATAAAATCCACAATTTACATATATATGTACCGTCAGCCTTCGAAAGATTTTATCACATGTAATCACCAAAATCAGTACCAGATTAAAAGAATTAAAATGCATTTACGATATGACATGCAATGTTACTTATACAACAAGTGAGAAGTCAAATCAGAGAATCAGCAGGCATGCACCATGATAGCTTTGTTAGTGTCAATACAGGAAGAAAAGTGCTTGGTGCTTAACATGTGTTCCCGGTCGTCATACAGAGGTGCAAGAGTCATGCATAATCGGCTTACTAATGTAAAATCATAATAATACTCATGGAAGGGTGCTTGGGGCTTAAATTGAATAGCAAGTCATCATCCTACTTAGTCAAGAAGTAAAACTGCAAAGACTAAAACATAATAACTGCCCTTATGCGACTCTTCTTTATCAGTAATTACAAAAATCAGGGTAGGCCAAATGCTGAAGGAAAGGCGCTTAGTGCATAAACTGATTAGCAAGGCATCATATTAAAAACACTAAAGTTAAAAACTACCAAGACTAAAACAAAATGGCTGTCCTTATGTGATTCTTCTGGGAGAAAGGGCTTAGTGCTTTGACTTTGGATCCTCCAGCATGGGTCCGTCATAGAAGATATTTATCCGTGAAAAGACAAAGCGTCCAGGAAACGCATGCAGCATATTCCTTTTATAACACTGTCTTTGCTCATTTTGAATCTGCAATGCACATAAGCTTGTGGAACTTCCAACAGAACATCGCGTCCTCTCCTTGAAGGCATGCTATAATCGCTTGCAGGTACATGCGTATGCTGTTTTTTAAAAGGAACTGTCTCAACAGCTCTTTGGGTTCCATCATTAGAGCTGGGCAGGTACAGACGATATGACATATGTCTTCCTTGGGATAATTACAAAGCCGACATGATATCCTAGCAGACGAACTCCTCCACACAGGGGTGTTAAAAACATGTTTAATAATCGCGTAGCCAAAGATTTAATAACTTAAGCTTGAACTTTGGGCCAAACTGGACCCCTTAATACGAATGAGATTTAAGGACGCCGTATTAACCTATTACCAACCATTCACAAGATCTCTTGGTGAACACAGCTTTGTCCATAGGTAATGAGATCTTTTTCATGGTTGAGTTTTTGATTCTGTTGAAAGCTGGTTGTGTGAGGGTTAAGGCCCGCAGATCCTCTGCCTTAAAGGTAGTTATAGCCAGGTTTAGATGATCATATGCAACAGTGGTTCTTGGGTCAAATATGGCCTTCCACACAATAGAACTGGATTATTTTTAGCTTATAGCTACATTTCAAATAAGCACCCAAGCTGCCTATCCTCTGCTTCCTGAGTTCAAACTAAAGGCGAATTTGAGCAGGAGAGGCATGGCGGTATGTCCCTGGTATAGCATTATCAATTATTTTATCTGCTCTTCCTCTCAACAACACCATAATACAGGTGTAGATTTATGGAGTGTCGCCTGGCTTGATTATTTAGCAAGGCAAGTATTTGGATGTTAGCGGTTGTGTCTGTTCTCTTGATTAACCATGTCTGGTTTACGGAGAGCAGACATTTAGCAAATATTTTGCCTCCCCATCCATTAAAAATGATGAACCGGTAATTGGAAGGTAGTGTGTTTTCCTTCTTTGTAGATTCATGCCAGAATTGACCCCCGACAACCGGATAACTTGGTTGTAAGAAGATGACTGTATAAAGTGGGCAGATGTTTAGCCCAATAGGGGGGTGTTCTGTTTAAGGATCGCTTGCAGTAAGACGCTAGGACCCGGGGCACCATCAAGGTGGGTTGTGGTGATTATTATCTCCACTTCTCCTATAGAGATAAAACTTACTGAACAGTCCACCTCTAGACTTGGATGCTCTATTTCTTGGGTCAGCTGTAAAGGTGATATTGTACCCCCATACATTTCCTGAAGATAGGAGGACCAGTCCAAGTGATAGCTTTATGAATGTACTATGGCTCAGTCCGCTCAACTGCATTAATGTTATTAGGGTGATTTAATAGGTTATCAAGAACATTTGAATACTTTTATGCAAATTATAATGATTTTAATAAAGCACAAAAAAAACTATATCTATCTATAGATCTATCTATCTATCTATCTCCCCAACTCTTACCTTCACTCAAAAACAAACGTTGATCGAGAGGCCTCTTACAATACTTTTATTTGAGGTCTTCATCAAAATTGGCAACGTTTGGATGAGGGATGTTGCAAGAGCAACTTTCACATTTAATTAGAAGAGCCAAAAATGCTGGTGCACGAAACAGTAGTTATTATTTTAATTCCAAAGACTCTCTTATTCACTTCCTCTTTGTACTCCCATTGTACAAAGCCATTTCAGCCATTTGGCTGTGACAGTTTTAAACTGTAAATTGACCTGTCAAAATACCCCTTTTGAAAGGCTTAAACCTTCCTTTTAAATATATATATCCTACGCCTAAGTAGGCCTTTTGCCCATAAAGGCAAGGTGCATGATACTTGAAAGTAGGACATGTGGAAGGTAATGTTGAACATGTCCTTATAGTGAAATATCCCCAAAATCGATTTTCACTGCAGCAAGTCAGGTAGCTTCAATAGGGAAACATGGAATATTTGTTTTCGTTTATTGAATGCTAAATTCGGATTACTAACAGCTAGAGAAATATTTCAAGGACTCATTTTAATCCTAATTTAAAATCCAATTTAATGTTGGAATCGAATTTTGTTTTACTATTAAGCAACTGGTACTTTTAGGAAATTACTAATCTTATGCCAAAAGCTTGTAACCCTTCAACTTCCACCTTGAAGCTGAATGGCACCCCTGTGGCGAGATTTGTATTGCTCCCAGAAAAAGGACAAAGGGTACGGGTGTGGGCAGGTTCTGGTATTCCTTTGACAGGATAGTTCGGGGGCTGTGCTCTAGGATTAGTTATAATTCAAAGGAGCTTCCCTTGTCACAAGCCAATGAAATTGACACCAGGCATTCTCTCTTCCTTTGTGCCACTAGCCAACTTGGCTCCAAACCCAGTGTGTGTGTGTGTGTGGGGGGGGGGGGTGTGCCAGTGACCACAGAACTGGTGTGAAGATATGCCCATCTCTGGTTGGGCACAGGAGCTCTAATCGGCGTTCAGCCATATTGGACTGTCCCAGAATGTTGTGCAGGAGGGTTGGGACACCGGGGGAGGGATTATGTAGCACCCTAAGATTGATCAGGGGTGCCTGGCATCTAGAACTTTCTGCCTGCATTTATAAATACCTGCACTAGGTAGAGACAGACAGCAAGACCCTCAATGGCGACAGCAGCAACACCATGGCCAGCTGTAAAAAGTAGCCACTTGCTACCCCTAATAGATTAAGGACTTTGACTGCAACTGACCCACAGGACTAGATGGGCCTCTACGGGGCTTGTGGTGCTGGCCCCTCATGCCCCTGAGCACCAGTTAGGGAAAACCTTGGACTCCATTGCCCACCCAGATGCCCTGCAAGACGGCCAGAATGCCAATGTGTCTGTGGAGAGCAGTGGACAAGGTTGGGGCAGGGAGCCAATGAAACCAGCTACCTGCAGGGTGTGCCCCTTTTAAGGTCAGGAGACCTACTACTGAAAATGCTTCCTGTGGCTAGAGCGTGCCACCAGGAGTAAAATGAACCCAAGATCTAGGAAATCGGCCCATAGGAATCCAAGTTATACAGCTTCAAAGGATTTGACTCCTGTTCAAGAAACGCAGTGCGTGGGTTTCTGCTGCTACTCCTTCTAAACACCTGAGGTGGGACAGTGCTTGGTGGTTGGCTCAGATTTAATTATTTTATTTGTCTACTAGTAGGTGATAACCTGGTGGACTCTTGGTAAATATACTGTGTATAAGAGCATTATATATACCACATGTGTGTGCATTGCTATGTGAATTTGGTATTCCATATGATCTCACCGGTGACTTGCTATGGTCTCTGTTTCCTTTTTCCTTATAACAGGTGTGGTGAATCAATGGGTGAACGTTGGGTCCTCTTGCCCTTATGAATATGCCAAAAAGTGTTGTGGCATTGAAACATGTTAGCCTTTCTCAAAATCATGGTATGAGCATGTCTTTGTGTTTTTAATCACGTGCCAAGGATCTATGCTAAGGAATTGTGTTGTGGTCCTGAGACCTAACGCTTTGGAATACTGTATACTCCAATGTAGATGACTTGATACACAAGTGTGGTAGGGATAGCACTAGGGTCACATACTAGGTACTTTTTACCATTTGGCTGTGTGACATGGCAAGCATCCCTGCAAACATAGGAGCACATCAAGGATGAAAAGCCATGCCTTTGGGAGGTGCTAAGCACTTGGCATGTTTGATTGCTTATGCGTGGCATCTCCTAATCCTTTGGGATCAGTACCCAGCACTACTTGGTTTTAATACAACATTGACACCCCCCTTAGACCATTGATATATACAGCTGCTTACCCCTATGGAAATACATTTCACAGGGTAATTGATGGTGCACTACATGGGGTGTAGGAGTCTGAGGTTTCATTTTGTTTAGTTAAAACCAATAGGCTTGCTTTATATTTAAATATAGTGACTGTTAAAAATTGAGGGTCCCATTTACAAGGCCATTGATGACCCAGTATGTCACTTTTTTTGCCTACCAGCGGCGCAGTGGGCCTGCCCATATTTACCAGGCCACGTAAAGTCACTCTGTGTGACTTTACATGGCCTTGTAAATATGGGACCTTTTCACGAATTACTTTGCGTGAAAGGGGCGTTCCATGGGTGTTGCTGTGGGCGTTACCACGCAACATCCATGGAACCCAACACATTCCCAGACTTACAAAGTTTTGTAAAGCTGGAAATGTGTTAGAATCCTATGCCTCCCCAGGCGTTCTTCTATTTTTTATCTCTTTCTATGCGTGCTGCATTCTGCAGCACGCATAGAAAAAGGAAAATACCATCAATTACTGTTGTTGTATAGGAAGGTGTCCTGCACAAAATCCTTCACAAAGAGGTTCATCACCTCCAAGAGACCACTCAAAGCCTGCAAGCTAGAGTTGAAGATGTGGAGGGAAGGTCTTGTTGCAAAAGCATCCGTCTGGTCGGCCTACCAGAGGGCTGTGAGCGGAAGGAACTAGAATGCTTCCTGCATGACTTTGTTAAGAATACAGTGCGACCAGAGAATCTCTCAATCCATTTTGTAGTTGGGAAGGCACACAGGCTGCCTGGGGCATTGCCTAGACCAAGAGCCAGACCTAGACCCTTCGTAGTTAAAATTCTATATTACTGTGACCGCGATGTGATCCCTAGAGCAGCACAGAAAAATGGCATGCTATAGTTTGAAAAACAGATGGTACTTATGTTCCTGGATTGCATGTAAGAGGTACAGATGAGGCAGCACTCTTTAGATAGAGCAAAGATGGAGCTAAGAAAGCATAACATACAATAAATGATGTTGTTACCAGAAAAACTGCAGATTATAGGGACGTCGTGGTTCTTTACAATGCCAGAAGCGGCATGAGAATGACTTGAAAAGTGGCACCCATATGAGTGGCAGAAACAAAGAGGCCGGATGACCGGGTGGAGAACATGACCATGGTAGACAGGGAGGTTGGAATGATGCTACAGCTAGAGGAAAGAGCTGATTATCTTGATACAGAACTGCTGCAACTCTACCTAGAGCTTGTTGAACCAGAGAGTGCACGAAAGAGGGACACACCACTCTCTGATGCACCAGCACAGCCCCTTTCTCACCAATAGGAGTGGATTCCAGAAAATGACTTGTGGACACAATCCAAGTTTAAGGCTTGATGAGATGCATGGTGGGGTGACAGATGTCTTAGGCACTGGGATGGCAATCATTGTTAGGGTTGCATCACTGATGTCATGCAGAAGCAGCTATTTAGACAGGAGGACAAAGATGGAACAGCATAGGAAACAATTAAATTAGGAATCACAAGGACGATGGGATCACTTTGGCTTAGACTAACACCACTCATGTGGACTTTTAATGGCCAGAGAAGTATGCTGAAGAGAATGAAACTGAGTTAGTTCTTTTCGAGACCCGACCCGACATGGTCCTGCTTCAAGAGACCGTTTGGTGTGGACTAAGTGTGGGTTTCTTGGCAGGGTTCAATAAAGGGTTTAGGGCAAATCAAGGTTTAAGTCTGGCATATGGGGGAAAGGCATTGTGCTAACTAGGTCTCTTCCAGTCCAGATTGGGCAGATCCAGGAGGCTGCTGTGCAGCAATCAGTGGGGTGTGAAATGGAGAAAAGAATGTACTTAAGTCATTATACTTCCTCAAGGGTCTGAAATACGTGAGACAGGAAACACTGGGGAGCTGGATTGCCCAGGTCCCGAATGCCATAATGGTCATGGGGAACCTAAACATTACACTGCATGCTGACATGGATAGGATCACTGCCACAGGTCAACTGGTGAGGGGTGACAATAGACTGTGCAGGTTCATAAAGACACTGAGTTGTGTTGAGCTTTGGAAAGAATTGCTCCCCACAACCCACCAATACTCTTATTTCACTGGGGGATTACACTCTCTCTCCAGCCTGGATAACTTTTCATATCAACGTCGCAGGAGAGGAGATTTGGGATACACAATACTTATCATGTGGCATCGTTGACACTCCCTGCTGAGCACTCTCCTATACATGTGGCTGCAGGGTCGGAGCCCAAAGTCGAGACTCGATCCATTGTACCTGCGTGACTGAGAGGTCAACAAGGAGATAACACATACCACTGACTTATATAGGATCGGTGGACACAGAGGAAACATTACGGGAAGCCTATAAAACAGTAGGGTGAAGCCACATTTTGGGTACTGTTTCTGGTCATCATAACAAAAAGATTCAGATAGTACAAAATTTAGATAAGCAACCGACTTTTAGAGAGGCAGACTACATTAACAACCCGGGGGCAGACAGGAAAATAGAGCTTATCAGAGAGGAATGTAGGGAGGGGGAGGCACAGGCTTGTTCCAGGCCAAACAACTCTAGCTATACAATGTGGGCAATAAGGTGGGTAAATTAACTACTCACCTGGCGGCTCAAATAGATGAGAACCAGAAGTGGTTTAGGGAAGTCATGAACAAGCCTGAGGTCATGCTGAACACTGCCATAGATATAACACAATGCTGTGCGTCTGATCTTAAGCAACTTTACAGGTCCAGGGCAGATGGCCTCCGAGCGGATCTGGAGAAATTGGTCTGAGATATCCCCTTGCCAAGGCCATTCCAGGAGGACATCATGCACCCAGAAAGAAAACTGGAGGTTGGGGAAATAACAGGAGTAATTAGACAGCTACATGGGGGAGGCCACCAGGCCTCCCCACAGAATTTTTCAAATGTCTGGCGCAGCGGCTAAGGTTTCACTCTCATGGGTGTTTCTTGAGGCATAGGAGAAAGGTTTGCTCTCTTGATACCGGCAAACAGCCAATGCTGTGCTTACCCACAAACAGGGCAAGTCCCTAGAAGCCTGTTCTTCCTAAAGAGCAATACCTCTGCTTAATACCAGGGTGAAAATATTGGCCAAGGTCTTGGCCAATCATCTTTAGACCATCTAATTCACCCAGATCAATCTGGGTGTATACCACTCAGACCCATCTGCCACAATCTCCTCTGCCTACATAGTATCTTGGCATGGCAGGGTACCCTTCAGGAACTGACAGTGACAGTCATCAGAAAAACGGAGGCGGGGGCTGTTGGAATAGGCTCACAGTCAAGAAGCCCCTCTGGGATGCAGCGATCCTAGGAGATTTAACAACTCACCAGAGATTCCAGAAATTGGACCTGCTGAGGATGTCGAATATTAGGGGTCTATGGGACCTGGAGGGACTGATGTCCTCACGGACCTCCAGAGAGAATACAAACTGTCTACCACACAATACTTCCAATATACCCAACTGATACTTGATTTATCCAAATATAAAACTTATCTTGATCGATTAGTGGTGAATCCTCGCTGGAGTGCAGAATGATTGTGACCCCATTGAATAAGCATGCCATCTTTGTATTTATAGGACATTACTAAACAGCAAACAAGAACTGTTGACAGCCCTCAGGGAACAAAGGGAAAAGGTTGTGGGGGTTCTAGATGAAGATGACTGGCCCAAGGAATATAAGTACTCTATGAGACCGCTATTCGAATGGTCTTCCATCTAGAACAACTCAAAATCATTGAGAGAGCTACTTTACTAGATGCAGATTACATAGGATTTAGTGAATTGCTAATGATAGGTGTCTAAGGAACTGTGCCCAGGAGGGGATCTCTGAGGCACACTTTATGGGTCTGCTCACTGGTAAGGCCATTTTGGGAAGGTGTCACAACACATCTGTCAAGAGCATTGAAGACAGCAATAAAGATAGCAGTAAAGGTGGTACTACTGAGGATATGGAGAGAGCAGACTTTGTCCAACTATAATCTCCTATCCAGTATTACTTCCCTGATGGTGGCAAAAACAGATGTATTCAGACTTTGGAGCATTGAAATCACGCTGAAGGTGAGTAAATGGTCCTAAAACGTAGACTGGTGCATGCAGGCCGAGGAATCGATTTATAATTCAAGGGGATGTCCTCATAAATTGAGTAAAATCTGGGTCCAATGGTGAGACCATGGGGCAATGAACTGAGAACTGCCGGGGGCAGGAAAGACGCTGGATGGGGAGGGGGTTAAACACAGTGTGGGAAGATATATATATGGAGGAGAATAAAGGAAATCATTAAAAGAGTCACATATTCAGGCGTAATACATATGTTTTCAATTGTCAATTGCGAGACTTAATTGTCCTGTCAAACTCTCATTGCTCATGAGTTTATGTTTAGAGTGTATGTCAGTTGTTAGACTGTTATTATTAGTTCCTATTCCATTTTTATAGTGCTAATGAACATTTATTGAAAATATATATTTTTTAAAAAGGTCTCATTAGGTTCAAGTCACTGTGTGTGTTAATCTGCTGCTCAACGAATTGTGCTGCAGACCACCCTGAATTTAAACAGGGGTCAAAATGGTAGATGCAGTCACAGACATTCCAATCTGATACCTTGAGGGAAGCCCTGCCCAATGTGACTTTAAGAGAGGGCTGGCTTTACTTGTTGAAGTTTATGAGCCAGTCTTTCTAGAATGTATGCCTTTGGTTTGCAGGTAATGCAAATGACCTTGTAGAGGCAACACTAGCCCTCTGAGCTGGATCTCTTTGGGGATAATAAACAAGCAATATTGTTGTGTAATAAATTAACATCACAATGCGGTGGAATTATTGAGCTTCAATATAGAGGGTAAATGCACAACGTTAGAAGAGGAACAAACTAATACAATTTTGGCAGAATAAATGAAGAACATTATGTGAAGAATAAGCAAGCAATATTATAGGAGGGTTAGGTGCACAGGGGTTCTAACTATTACTGGCACCACTCTTAATTACGGGCCATCCGTAATAAGGCCACATGTAATGGGGAACTAGGTGGCTAACTTGGAGTATTGGGGGCAAGCTTCGACTCTCGCGAGTCAGAGAATATTATACTCTGCTTGTCATCACACACACACGTGCACACACACACACACCGAGAGTGCTAATGTAGGTACAGTTAGCGCTGAGTTTCTATAGGAAAAGCATTTTTTGTTTTCTGAATAACTCTGGCACCGCTTAATGAATTTGCACAAGCTTTCCAAAATAAGTTCATTCTATTTGAGTAGTTTGTGGAAAGTTTCGCACAGATCTATCAAGCAGGAGGGTCTCAAAGTACCATTTTCCACTTTATTTCCATAGAATTCTCTACTCGACACAGAAGAAATGGTGGATTGGATTTACATCAACTTTGGTACGAAGGTAGAACTTTACTTAAGCCATGTTTTTTTCTTATTTGCCTTAAATCCATTCAGTAAATTTTGATAAATAGTTTTTAAATAGGGGCTTCGGGTTAACCTGCAGAAAAAGTTCGAAATATATTGGCAGTTAAAGGTCCATGGGTATTCTCGAATCCTAGAATTAAAAAAGTAAAGAAAACTGCTACCCAGTTTTTATCTGCAGACAGAAAGGAGAAACTCTAGATGCAAAGGAATCAGATTATCTTGAGTATTACTGAAAGGAAATGTAGCAGTCACTACAAAGACCTGAGTCCTGAAAAAAATTAAAGGGCACGTAAGGGGGCCAGTACACATTGATCTCCAGGACCATGTGGGGTGGGTCCCCCAATGTGTAAAATAAAAAATGATAAAACATTTTGTTGCAAGGTCCACAAATCCAGTGGAGTCAGTGGATTTGTGGACCCTAGGGAGGTTCCCCATTGTTGATTCGAGGATCCTATTTTGGACCCGTGAATCCAAAAATAATGTGGACAAAAAAATAGAATGGTCTGGTCATTGACTTCGGCCAAATGCCACTGTGCTGGACATGTGCAGTTTGGTTGGTCTAGTATTGCCCTCCCAGCACCTCACCACTGGATGCATGCTTCCCAGACTCAAGAGGCCTGGTTGCAGAGGCACTGGTACCACCCGCCAGGTACACCATCACTTAGTGCAAGCTTCAGAAACTCAAGGGGCCAGACTACAGAGGCCTGTGTACGAACCACATGGTACACCACCAATGGGTGCAACCTTCAGAGACTTGAGAGGCCCCGCTGTGAAGGTCCTAGTCCTGCCCACCCAGTACACCACCACCGTATGCAAGCTTCAGTGGTTCAAGGTCCATGGCTGTGGAGGGGTTAGCAGCACGCACTCAGTACACCACTCCGCAGTGCCAGCTTTCTGGACCTGCCTGGTGCACCAACATCAGGTTCAAGCTTCAGAGACTCAAGGGACCAGCCAAGTAATGGTTAATTTATAAAAACATAAGTGCCAAGGCCCTCGTCAAGATGCCACTGCAGCTTGAACCACCCAGTTTCCATGCAATCGCTGCCAATGATAGTTTCTGTGTGTCTGTGTGACAATTCAGACTGTTCGAGGTCCCCAAAGTTATAAAAATGGCTTGCGCAGCAGGTATTAGTTGTTTTGAATGTATTCAGAAATCATGAACAAGCATTGTTATGCTCATCACTAAATTATGGTTTAAATCTCTTTATTAGTTTCAGGACACAAAAAAGGAAACACAGGCGTCCTGCTCCATAACAGTGCTTGCAAGCCCAGCCGGGTGCTATGAGAAGTATTACCAAAGGTAAATAGCAAGGAGCGGGACTTCAAACAGAAGACAGACATAAACCACCCCAACTAAGAAACTAAGAAACACCCTGTCCCTCCCACCCCTCCCCCCCCCGCTCGTCCACCATAACCCAAAGTAAAGGAAGAAAGAAAGGGAAAAGCAGTGTCTTCAGCATTTTGCTGGACGTGACTTATGGGATGTGACATCCGGAATAGGTGTGTCGGGAAGACGGAGAAGACGTAGGTATCTAGGACATGTCAGCTCCCGGAATTCAGTTGTTAACAATATGAGAAAGGGTCGCCACAGCTCTGGAAATTCAGACCCCCTCCCCGCCATTGTCAGTGTAGGGGGTTGGGTGGAGCGCCAATTTGCTAGAATATTCTAGGTCGCTGCTCCCAGCGCAATGGTAATCAGGCGGCCCCTACGTGATTTAAGAGGATATGGTAGGTCAGTGGGTTGGGGAGGCCCAACAGAACATATGATGGAAATCGGCGATCTGTGTGTCAAGGTGCATGTCTACCAAATCCAAGACCTGAGTCCAGTAGGCCTGTATGGCCTGGCAGCTCCAGAGGATGTGCTCCAGCGTGCCCGCCTCCCCGCAGCCCCTCCAGAAGCGGTCGTTTTTACCTTTGTCAAAGTGATTAATGCGTTCAGGGGTGTAATACTAGTATGTGGCGACTTTAGTAAGTGTCTCAGTGAGGCCCATGTGGTACGCCGAATGTCTAGCTCTATAATATATCCCTTCCCACTCTTTATGACCTAGAGTCCAACCCAGGTCTCTTTCCCACCTGGCACGACCTGCACTATATGTATGTTCAGTAGGGGTCAGCAGCATCTTATAAATATCCGAGGCAAGCTTTTTATCCTAGGTGCTCGTTATGAGCCATTTTTCGAATGTTGTCAACAGCCGCTTCGCGCGTTTGACCTAATCGCAGGTTGCAGCACCCAATGTCTAACTTGCAGATAAGGCAGGCGTTCCTGTTCCGATAAATCGTAGTGCTCCTTGAACCGTGAAAAGGGAATAATGCCCGCCAAATTGAAAAGGTGGCCCACCACCCTACATGGGGAGGAGCGCCACGTGGTAAAGGCAGAGGCCGTCGCGCCGGGGTGGAAGTCAGGGTTATCGAATAGCGGCGTAAGGGAGGACGCGGACGTTGTAAGGTGTGCAGAGACATTTGTGCGGTCCCAAGATTCTAAGACAGTACTCGTGATATAGGAGGCATAGAGATTTGAACGTCTGTGTTGACGCAGTAAAAAAGGCCCTCCTTGGAGAGGGCGGCCTGCCACTGCCTGGTCTTGAGAGAGCCAGTGTTTAGCTGATTCGGGCCGTTACCACTCCACTAGATATCTGAGTTGAGCCGTGTGGAAATATAACTGGAGATCAGGGACTCCCACCCCTCCCTGCGCTGGCGGTAGAACTGCCACCTGGTGTCGGAAACGGGGTTTGCGGCCATGCCATATAAATCGCGATAAATCCGCCTGCGGATTCTGTATCCAACCTAAAGGGGGCCTGAGAGGGAGGATCTGAAAGAGGTACAGGACCTGAGGGAGGATAGTCATCTTTACGGCTGCAATCCGGCCTAGCCAGGACAGGGTGTGGCGTTGCCAGTTATTGAGAGTCGTACGGATCCGTTTGCGCAGGTCGAAGTAGTTGATATCCGCTGTAGCAGAGATGGTAGGGCCCAGTTGGATCCCTAAATAAAGGATCGCCTTCGAGGCCCATATAACCCCGTGTTCCTCCTGTAGATGGGTGACAGTAGCTGATGGCAGGAATATGCCAAGGGCTATAGATTTATCCATATTCATTTTAAACCCCGACCCCAGTGCAAATTGGTGCAGCTCCACAGAGAGGGCGCGCATAGCCACAATCGGACTAGTGAGAGAGAGGAGTATATCGTCAGCGTACAGGCTGACCGTGTGAGTGTCCCCCCCAAATTTCACACCTGTGATAAGGGGATGTTGCCTAATTCTAAGTGCCAGGAGTTCCATATAGAGTGCGAAGAGGAGGGGTGACAGTGGACACCCTTGTCTCGTGCCTCTCTCTATGATGAATCGAGAAGATGTGTGGCTATTAACATGAAAAGTCACCCATGGGGAGCGGTAACAGTTCAGGATCCTGGTCCGCAGTTTCTCCCCAAAGCCAGCCGCCAATAGAACCAGTTCAAGGTAGGGCCAGTGCACCCTGTCAAAGGCCTTCTCGGCATCAATTGTCAGGAGCATACATTCCTTCCGGGAGTGAGACGACTGCTTAATCAAGTGAAGGATACGCTTAGTATTGTCGCTAGTTTGCCTTTGGGGGATGAAGCCTGCCTGGTCAGGCCCAACCAACGGGGTCATGTACGGGTCAAGACGAGACGCTATAATGCTGGTATATAGCTTTAGATCTATATTCAAGAGGGAAATGGGTCGATATGCCCCACAGGTCGTCGCGTCCTTCCCTGGTTTGGGGATAACCATGATGGCCACCTCAAGCATGTCTCGGGGGATGGCTCGATCTTTATTGAAGGTATTGTATAGGGTCACCAGGAGTGGTGCCAACTGAGCACAGAGGTCTTGTAGAAGGCAGCTGTATAGCCGTCTGAGCCCGGGGATTTACCCAACTTTAGCCTAGAGATCGCAGAGACAACTTCCTCTTTCTGGATCTCGCGGTCCAGGTACGCAGCATGGGACTGGACCAGCGAGGGCAGGCGGGCCTGAGCTATATAGTTAGCGCTATCTCCGTTATCCAAGGTGTCCCCAGCTTAGAGGCCGGCGTAGGAACGTCTCCGCAATGGAAGCATCCTCAGTCACCATCTCTCCTCCCGGAGTCTGGATCGCCAGGATCCCCTGCCTCTGCCTGGTCTCCCTCAGTTTATTTGCCAGAAGACGACCGCATATGTCCCCCCCTACATAATATGAATGGCAAAGTCTAAGGGCCGCATACTCTGCCTTGTCCTGGTCCAGAGCTGCCAGCTGCTTACGTTCCGTGCATAACTGGCGCCAGGTGCGGGAAGCTCCCGTACGCTGGTGCATCTGTTCCAGTTCAGAGACTCTTTTTGTGAGTTCAGCGCGCTTCCGTTCCCTGTCTGCGTTATCAGCGGCCGATACGGTGATAAAGACCCCTCTTAAGACTGCTTTCAAAGCACCCCACTGCGTAGCTGGTGTGATATCGTTATTGGCGTTGTGCACCAAGAAATCTGCGATTGCCTGATGGACCTGTTTCACCACTGGGACGCACTGCAGCAATGTATCTCGCAAGCGCCAGTGTCGCTGGGGCCGGGTCAGAGTCGGGAGTGAGAAGGAAGCCAGAACCGGTGAGTGATCTGAGGGAGAAGCTGTGAGGTTCTCAGTGCCGGAGACATTGACCTTAAGCGAGGAAGAGCAGAGGAAATAGTCGAGTCGCGCATATGTCTTGTGTGCACCTGAGTGGTGTGTGTAGCTACGGGTATGGGGGTGGAAGTGGCGCCAAAGATCAATCAACCCCAACTCTCGAAGGCGAGCTTGACACTGTGTGGAAAGTACCCCGGCCTGGTGAGTTCTCTGACAGGAACCATCTAGGGCATTATCAAAGACAATGTTGAGGTCTCCCCCGATCTGATGTAGCAGCTGCCTAACTGAGAGCCTGCATGAGGAACTTATGTTGCTCCTCATTTGGGGCATAAATGGATCCCACAATAAACGTCATCCCACCCAGGGAAAACTGATAGGAAAGCAGTCGGCCCTTTATCTCGGCTGTCTTCTGAAGGACCTTGCCCTGGAAGAGGCGGGAGACCAAGATGGCCACTCCCGTGGTTTTGGAGGTGTTAGAGGAGAACAATTGAATTGGGAAGGCCAGAGATTTTAGCCTATGATGGTCTTTAGAAAGGAGATGGGTCTCCTGGAGCAAGCATATGTCAGCTTTGGAACTCTCCAGGTAGCTAATGACTGACCGTCTCTTAATCGGGTTGTTCAGGCCCTGAACATTAAGTGTGAGAATAGTAAGGGGAGCTGGTGTCATCTCAAAGTGGTATGTTGGGGGGGGGGCGCTGGGACCTATGACACTGAGGAAGGATAGCATCAAAAACTAAAGAAAAAGCTGGACGAGGGAGTCCCCACCCAAAACAGAAACCCCAAAAAGGTACAGACTCCAGATGAGTGTCAACAACAGCAGGAAGGGAAAAAACAGTGAGGAAGAAAGTATACAAAAACATTGTCCGCCGACCTGGACCAACCAGGAGGTCGTCGTCGTGGGCACGAATAGCGACCAACAAAGTGGTTCACGGCCCCTCCCTCCATCCGCCACTGCAAAAAGTCCAACGGGGAGTCTGCTACCCTTCAGACAACTGAGTCTCCCCCGCCAGGGCCTCCGAGGCTAGAGCCAGAGCGTCTCGCTGATTCTTATCAAAGTCCTCCTTGTCCAGCTTCCAAAACCATCTACGGCGGCATTGACGCTGCCATCCCGAGGGTGCGATCTCAGGCCCCAGTGTGTCGCCCCGAGCGTCCTCCTCTTCACCCGGGAGTACCAGTCCCAAGAGGCGACAGGAATCCACAAGGGAGTGTAGTTGATGTCGCTTGCCGTCAAGGCGAAATATGAGCCGTAATGGGTGGCCCCAGGCATATTGAATATCTTTCTGTCTCAAATGTTCCGTCACAGGGCGGAATTGTCGCCGGCGTTGGAAAGTGATCAGGGCGAGGTCCTGATAGAGAACTGGGCTATGCCCCTTGTAAGAGATAGGGTGTAGAGATCTCGCTTTGGTGAGGATTGTCTCCTTAACCTTAAAATCCTGAATGCACACCAGGATGCTGCAAGGATGTGGCGAAAGAGGCCTTCTGTGAACGCAAAGAGGTCCGTGGTGTCCTCTGTGGGCTTAACCCCACGTATTCGGATGTTGTGTCTTCGAGACCTATTCTCCAGGTCCTCCAGGTGTGTTTGAATGTCCAAGTGTTGGCCCTGAAGGCGGATTATCTCCTGTTGTAGCACGGTGACATAGGCTGTGGTCGCATCGTGCCGCTCCTCCAACGCGGCCACTCTTTCCCCCATGCTGTCCACATCTCTGCGCATTTCCTTGAGCTCGGCCGTCAATTCCGTCTTGACAGCCTGGATGTCCGCTCGTAGGGTGTTGCAGAGGGACTCCAGAAAGGCATTAGTGATGGGTTCGCTGCTCGCCTCTGGGGTGGGACGCAGGGACGACATCGTAGGCGCGGTCGTCATCGCCCCTGGGAGCGCTCTGCCAAAAAAGTCGGTTGGAGCTTCATTTTCTGGGTTCTGGACGAGGACATGCTCCGTAGGGAAGCCACGCGTGGGAACCACCGATCCGCCACTCACGCCGTGCCAAGGTGCGAAAGCAGACACTCCACGCGGGAGGTACAGCGCCAGGACCCCCAACAAGCGGCCGCTCGGGGGGATCTACCACTCCAAACACTCAGCGCCCAGGTGCCAACAGTGGCTGGTAGCCACCAAACGTCTTCGCCGTCTCAGGCAGCAAGGGCCCCCACGGTGAGTATGGCCAGCGAGGTCCCGACCAGAGCAGTCCAACACGCCTGAGCCGCAGCGGGGCACCACACAAGGACAGACCTCGGCCAGGCCACGGAGGTGGGGGCCTATCCCGCAGCGCCCCAGAGCAAATCCCCGCTGTGAGGCCCGGTAGCTCACTCCGCGCCCACCTCCGTGGGCCGAGGGTACTAGATCACTCGCCTCAAAATGGGGGCTGCTTGTCTCTTTCACCGTCCCCGACTCAGCGGGACCAAGGACACAGGGGGATCGCCTTCCGTTCTGCTGCTGCCGCACCTTCAGTCAACTGCCCCAGCGATCAGTCTATGTCCGCCCAAGGACCGCTATGTCCACGCCACTATGCCCCAGTACCTCCAGGAGGCTGCTCTCTTCTTGTGGCCGCCAGCCGCCAGGCCCTTGTCCACCGCTCAGCCAACGGGCGCCAGGAGTTTTCCCTCGGAGTTCGCGTCTGCCAGCAGAGGAAGGGCCTCACCAGCGCAGCTCCGCGGGCCCGGCAGGTTCGTCCCGTCCCTCTGCACCTCGCATCTCCAGCGCTGCACGTCCGGGGCTCCACACGGGGTATCTCGGAGCCATAGGCCGTCCGTGTTCTGCAGGCCTGTCCGGACACGCCCCCCGAAACTCAGCCGATGATGCGAGCCTCGGCGGTCGTCAGCACGGCCCCCGCTCAATCGAGGCTGCGGCGCGTCCTCAGGGCCAAGGGCCTCTCACCATGCGGCCACAGTATGCGCCTCCCCGGGGTCAGCTCTTCGCCGCAAATCATCACTGGCGGGGTCCGGAGACCACCAGCAGGCCTCCGGGACACTCAGGGCTCTGGGATGTGCTCGTAGAAGCTTAATCGGCGGACGGCGGGCAGAAGCTCAGGAAAACACGTCCTAGCTCTCCGCCATCTTGGCCACGCCCCCCCTCATCACTAAATCAAACAAACAGCACCACCATGTCACAGCTGTCATAAGTACTGGTGTTGATAATTAAGTGCTGGTACTGAGTACCAGAATCCACTTGCTCAAATTAAGCACTACCACTACAGAGGCAGTAGTATTGTGTAGCTGGTACACCAAAACTGCCTGGTGTAGGCTTCACAACTGTGCAAGGCCTGGAGGCACAGTATATAGTGGCACTACCAGGCTACCTCCTACCTGGCATACCGACACCAGGGCAAGCTTCATGGGCTAAAGGGGTCTGGATGCTCATGGCCCTGCAGCTGGCCCCCACTGTCACAGGGCGTGAATAATAGAGGTCATACTGCCACATTGGGTGGAAGCAGGACCTGACAAGATGCCAGGCCCTACAGCCTAGCTCAACTGCACATTGCTGAAGACTGCGTATGTGATGTTATGGTTCAGTTGGCTGAAAACACCATAATATATGTTTAAAAAAGAACCTCTGAAATTCACTGAAAAAACACAATTATAGGGCAGTTGTGGTTACAAAACAACACCTGAACACCACTGAAATTCGCCTGTTATGGTTCACTACAATAACTTGGGCCTCTGCAATACACTGCTATGACTTCACATATTACATCACTCATTCAGTGCTATATGACATCACTGCTGAAATCTCAGATTACATCATTGATAACATTCTGAGGTTTCGAATGGCCTGAGCTTGGTTCACTTCACAAACTTGTGCAGTAATTGTAACTAAATACTAAACTCTGATACAATCAACTTCTACACATAATAAAGGTAAACTTAATCATGTATGTGGTGATCACGATTCTTGTTACATGTCCCACATGTTTAAATTCTCAATCAACGGTCCCAGAAAACCTTAATGAATGACGATATATATAGAAAGTTTATAAATATATTGCAAAGACCCACCAAAATGCGAAGGGCCACTAATGCTGGAAGTAAAGCCCTTTGTGGGCAGTTACATCTAGTACCATAACGGGATTTGGCATCCAGTGGAGTTCATTATTTGTACAGGTATTATTATCACAAGATGTCAGGTCCCTGTGTTCACTCGTGGTTCATCGCCCTCTCTTCTTGACCATGATAACATACTCAGTACAGTCCAATCAAGGTGTCATATAGATATGCTTTGCCTACACACTGTGTTAAGTTAGCATGAGCTTATTAGGAGTTTGAACGCCATTTTACATTTCTGCTGCTTTGCACATAACACATAATTGTTGCTTTAGCTTTGAGCCTAGTAGAATGTTTTGCTTCACACGAGAATAATATGTTGTTGCTCTGATATCAGCTTTGCTTAGTGAGCTGTGTCTGTACAGTGAGTGCCGAGGCCTTCAAGGATATCTCAACACAGTGGTTGTCGTGAGGTCTGATCTTAGCACGTTCTAGACAGAACATACATGCAGCTGCGGCCAAATTCTGGCTTTAGGCGCGTTTTATATTGCACTGCACAGAGCATACACACACACTTGATGGTGCTTCGCATGCAGAGAGCTGGTGGAAGATGATGTGACCCCTTACCACTAGGATCTGAGGTATGGGGCCGCCCTGCTAAAACCCAAAGAGACCTTCTTAGATATAATATAATATACTAGCAAAGGAGGGTGAGAATTAGGTGTCTTGTAGCCTTCTTCCCTCTAGCATTTTAACATGCTTTCACCCTTTGTATTCTATGGACTAGTAACTATGCTGATTACTTTGTTTCTTATAATATGTTTGCTTGTATTAGCTAAGATACTGCGCTTGAGAACACTGCATTAGAAAATAAACATTTCAAATGTGCACGCGTCCTCATTTATTCCTTGTTCTGGATTGAAATGATTGTATAGCGAAAGAGTGTTCATGTGTTCCACGTTACCTGAGGTGTTCTAAGTCCATGTTCTGGTTTGTCTAAACATTGGGAGTTTGTAAGAACCAATGAGACACTGTTGCTAGTCTGGTAGGGGATTTTGGGTACTAAGGTGAGTTTTGGCACACCCTAATTCACTGAGGTTCCAAGTCTCTATGCACAGTTCTGTATGAGAACCGAATCCCTGCGACAAATGTTTCTATCAAATCACTACACAAATGTTACCACTTAGGATTATGTATACATCAATCACCTAAACCTGTGTTTCTTATCACAAATCCAAAATCAAACATTCAGAAATGCTAAAAGAAAATCAGAAAATGAAAAATCAATGCTCCGTGGCCAATCAAAATCTTCATAGGTCCAACATCTGATTCTATGTATTATATGCTCACGACAAGAGTAGAGACACCAGACATCATTTAACATGCACCACTAATTCTTTACCAGAACTAAGCCTTTCAGCTACCTACGTCTGCGAGTTGATTATAGCCTTCGATTCCAGGATTCTAAAGGGTTTAGCATATCCCCTTCTCCTTCATTTGGAAGGATCCTCTGTATCACACAGAATTTGTTTGTTTGTAGACCTATATAGCACAACGTATCACCCGTGAGGGTTTCCTGGCACTGTCCATGGGCATGGAGAGATTAAGAGATTTGTGCAGAATGACAGGTTATTGCGCCGACCTCGAGACTATCCGGATCCCCAGCTCCCGAGTTGGCAACTCCCTGTTGGCTAAGCTCTTTGTGGAAGTCCTAAACATTTAAGAGCTTAATTTGGGCTTCACAGTACACATATGTAAAACCCAGTTGCCGTGCCCTGACAAGATTTGAAGAGTTCTGTGAGGATCATGACCTCGTTGTCAATGTTGACAGCACGAAGTTCATGGTCCTCCAGAACTCTTCGAAATACATCGGTGAAGTAAGGATGCAGGAGGGTGCTCTGGAACAGACAGAGACTTTTTCATATCTAGTGGTAATCCTAGATAAAAAGATGTGCTGGAAGCCCCAAATTGACTGCCTTATGGTGAGACATGCCCAACTCTTGCGTGTTCTGCTTAGGGAGCATAGATGGTCCCACACCAAACCCGTGGGCCCAGTATTGCAGATTTACAATTCTAAACTCAGTGCCGCAATTTTGTATGGTTCAGAGTTGTGGGCGCATGTGAATCTGGAAGCGCTGGTGGTGGTACAAAATAAATTCTTAAGAGCCTTAATGGGTTTGCCGCAATCAACTCACCTAATTCCTCTTTATATGGACCTGGGGTGTCACTCCATAAGAGATGTTGCCCTTTATAGATCAGTATTATACTGGAGAAGACTTTGGGCGACTCCCGAATTAGCCAATTATGCGCAGGCTGTGCGGGAAATCCGGGATATGGATGTGAACAACAAAATTGAGTGGTTTAGAGGGGTCAAAAATATACTCAATGAGCTGGGACTGAACCAGTTGTGGACCTCCCCAGAGGGAAGTATCTTTCCAACTAAAACAGAGCTAAAGACAGCTTATTGGCATTGGATTTATTCTCGGCAGTATACATCATCCAGTAGTCTCTCTCTGTCCAGTACCTTCCTATATATTAAACCCGAACCTAGTTATGAGCGGTACTGGGATTTAATTTCCTCAACTCGTGATCGTAAATTATTCCACCAGTTCAGAGTGGGTACTTTACCCACCAAGGTTTTTGTTACAAAGTGGTCTAATTTTCATGCCAACAATAGCAAATGTCCTTTTTGCCCAGATAGGGATGAAACTGTGGCCCACATGATATTTGCATGTCCGGCGTACAACAACCCAAGGAGATACTGGCTAAAACTCTTGTGTAATTCTATGGGGACCAGGGCCCACAGTGAGGCACTCAGATTATTTAAATCCGCAGTGGATGGCCCATATGTGATTGCACTGGCTAAGTTTTTGGGCTAGGTCTGGGTGATTCGTTAGTCTATAGGGAGGCGTGTGCAATCTTCCTCCCTGACTTCTTTTGCCCCATAATATGTGTTATTTACTGTATATGAATTTTATATGAATTTTATTGTACTGTTTGATGCTCTTTTAAAGGTGTGCTGTTCATGGCCCACTACTTGGGCGGGTTTTAGAGTTGTATTAAATCATTTATAGTTTAAAAAAAGGCTACTATTGGATTCTGTCACAGTCATTGGTATCGGAATAGTGTAACGTAATGTTTATTGTTGATTTTCATAATAAAAACAATGCTGAGAAGAAACAGCAATCTTCTGAAGAGCCATCCAGTGTTAGATTGAACCTTACCTGATCTTAATCAGTTTGCAAAAAAAGTATTATTTCCCAATAAGATACAGACATATTTGCTGAAAAACGTTCTCACAATACATTACACTTTGGAATCTGGAAGAAGATAAAAACTCTTCCCTTTTCATGACTTACTTTACTCAAAGCTACCGCCATTTCAAAGGTGCCCACTGTGTCCATATTTGCAGCAATGATAGGAATTCCAGTGAACGTCTGCTTGGAGTTACGGAATGTGAAGGTGCGCACAAGATCCACCTGTGAAAAACAGAACATGTTTTAACCTTCAATATTAGGGGTAGATATTTGTGCAGCATGAGGGGCAGATACTTGTGCAGCATGAATGGTAGAAACTTGTGCAGCATGAGGGGTTGATACTTGTGCACCTTGAGGGGTAGATACTTGTGCAGTATGAGGGGTATATACTTGTGCAGAATGAGGGGTAGATATTTGTGCAGCATGAGGGGTAGATACTTGTGCAGCATGAGGGGTAGATACTTGTGCAGCATGAGGGGTAGATACTTGTGCAGCAGGACTAAATATCGATCAGGTAAGCACAAAGAGGGAGGTAAAGATATCCTACTCTTAATTCCACATCCAAGTACCTTGAAGATATATATGGCACTGAAGTACATATATATGGAGGTAGGTATTGAAAATGTATAGAAACCTACCTTTCGATATTTTGTCCCTCAATATTGTGGTCACAATATTGTGACCCATCAATATATCAGATGGGATAAGAAGCTGCTCAAGTATCTGTATCCCACCATGGGGTAAGATGCAGAATTTAAGAGGTGTTAGGATAAGGAAAACCCTGATACCACCCAACATTTTCATAAAAACCACCATCCTCCTATTCCTGCGACTCTAGCCAGTGCTTAATTTGTGCCTGTGTTTGCAGGCAGTGGGGACCAGCATTCATTTTTGTGGGCGGAGACTGATTTTTCATGATTGGCTTTTGGCTCAGAGCAGAGGCAGAAAAGGGAGAAAGAAATAGGAAGATAAAAATAGGAACACAATGACAAAGGGAGAAATTGGGGATAAAAAAACCCTGCAAGAGTGAGAGAAAGAGACATGAACAAGAGGAAGTAGGAGGCATGAGGTGGAATCAAATTTAGGTAGACTTTGTATGCAGCAAACATAGCCTGTGGCAGTGCGGGTGGTCAATTCCTGAGAAAAGCTTGTGGTCCTTGTGCCACTTTTTTTTCTTTTAAAAAAAAAACAAATGATGTCCTTGTATCAACATCTCAACTCTGCACTACATGTTAGAGAAGGGGATTTTGTTCCACTCCTCCAAATGCTGTTCACGTGCACAACAGCACTATGGCACCAACATTAGTCTTACATCTCACTGCAAGGAGGAAAGTTGGATCAGGATGCCGTCCCGCTAAAATCAAGTAAGACGTGAGGGATGCCACCTCCAGCCAGGCCCGGACTGGCCATAGCAGGCACCGGGCAATCCCCCGGTGCGTCGCACAGGTAGGAGCCGGTTTTGGGCCACTGGGGGGCGTTTTTGTGACAGGGCCATTTTAGCAGCATAGCTGCAAAATCGGCCCTGTACCAAAATCGGCCGAAAACCGGCCCCGGCAAAGAGCTCGGCGGCACCTCCAGCCCCCTTCCCCCCCACCCCCGAGTGGGGAGGGGGTGGGGGGGGGCGGCCGAGCACTTTTGCTGGCCGGTTGTAGTTTCCAGTCCGGCCCTGCCTCTAGCTGAATCTAAAAAGGACTCAATATGATTTGGAGATTTTTTATCTGAGAAATCATAAATTATTCACTTTACCACTGACAACATGATCATCCAAGAAACTAGGGGCCTGAATTAGGGTTTGGAACAGTTTACTCCTTCACAAATGTGACAGATCCGCCTTAATGCAAGTGCGAAAAGAGTCAAAGGACTTGTAATAAGGAGGGTGGGATGTCTGCGACGTTTGTGACAAGTAATCCATTCACCAAACTCTAAATAAGGCCCTAAAATGATTTTCTTTCGAATTATGATCAGCATTAGGACATGCATTGTAGATTTTGAAACTTAAACGTGAACTAAATGTCTAATTGTGATGTTAAACTTCTAGAAATGTGGTCCGAATCAAAGGGCACATTAACATGCTTTTTTTATAGATCTGTTAAACTCTACTTCCGGCTCAGATTATGTTTACTTAAAGATCTATACGAATAGAACTGACGTCACAGTTCAAAACCTATCTACGATGATACACTCTTCTTCATTATGTATGGCTGAATGGACTTTCAGTTCAAAACAATGCAAAAGTAATTAATTAGGTGCAAATAAAAACAGCAATACAGCAACGTTGTATGGAAAGATGTACAATATATATATATATATATATATATATGGCACATGACAAAAGCAGACCAATATTCAACATTTATCATACTTGGACTGACGAGCAATGATAAAACTGCAACCTGATTATAATACAAGCAATCTGAATATTATAAACATACAATTCAGGAGCAATAGCCCACCTAAGAATCACAGAGGCATATCATCAAGGCAGCGCAATAAAATGATCGCCATTTTTGCGTCCGTTTTCGGACGAAAAGCGGTGATAATTTTATCGCTTTATAAGCAAGGTCGCGCTATCGCGTGAATCCTTGCCTTAGCGCCCTTTCCCTTAACGCCCAGCTTTGTATCTCTAATGAGATGCAAAGTGGGCATTCCTTCCCAAAAGAACGTGAGAAATGACGCTAACCGATATTTCTCCTATTATCTAGCCTCACGCTAACCTGCAGAGCGATAAGAAAAGTAGCACTAACCGCGGTTATCGCTACTTTCCTTATGCCTGATTTTCATCTGACTTAGCAATGATATCCTTGAAATCCTCCGAGCGAAACTTCAACCAACGCTCACCTATGGGAGTGAATCGTTGCATGGGAAGGACGCTGCATTGCTAGACACAGTCATAGCCAATTGTTACAGGGCCATCTTCAATCTTCTCAAATACGCGTCTCCGGCCCAAATTCGTTTAGAATTTGGGGTGGTCAAACAAACACTAGAAAGACAGAGTGCATATGTAACTAACTGGCGCAAGATTCGCGATGCAGATCCTGACTCCTTAAATGCCAGCGTTTGGGAAGAGCTACTTAGATGTCGCACCTCACTGCCGAGGGACTACCTATTTGGATCTCTTGACGTGCTAGGCTTATCCGATATTTGGGAATCCGCCATAGATCACCAGTCCTTCAAAAAGTTGGCAAAAAAATCTGCCCGAATAATTTCTGCAATAGAAGATAAGAAAGATCTAGTCAACAGGCCGCATGAATGAATAATGGTGGGAGACTACGGCAAAATACAGCCACAGGCATATCTTAATATCGGGATGAAAATAAAAATCAAAGAAAAGTTCCTGAAACTGCGCCTTGGAGCTATCCCGATATTGCCGCACCTGCCGCCATGGGAGAGAACTCATGCCTCGGCTCTATGTCGCCTGTGTAAATCTGGCAAGGAGGACATCATCCACGTTATATGCATCTGCCCGAGACTAATGGACTTGAGGCACAAGCTGTTGCTACCTTTTTTTAGATCACATGCCGTTCGGACTTGGAGGCAGGCAGTTAAACTGTGTTTTTCCTCCAGTGACATTAAACTGAACTGTCAGGTTGTGAAGTTCTTTGATTTAATGAAGGAAAGACTCAAGCACACCTGAAAGACTCATCGGAACTTAATAACAACCTTGAACTGACAATAGTAACTGCTGTATTTTAAATCATTTGTACTGTCATATGGCGTTTTATATTTTTGTAAAGATTTTAATTAATCATATACAAAAAAAATATTACTTACTTACTTACAATGGAAGGTGGATATCATGGCTGAGTTTGCCCGGCCCTATCAACAAGCTATCGCCAAAAGTTGTGCAATTATTGCTGGATTTCCAGCGATAATCGCACAATTGGCAGCTTGCGCCTGGAATTTTATCGCTGTTGAGATAAGCGTTGCTAATAGCACGCTATCTCAGCGATAACATTCAGAGTTAGCAGGCGATAATTATCCTCGAGCTAAGCGCGCTGAACGATAGTTATCGCCGGCCCTTACTGATATGCACTGTAGTGATTGACATCTCCGCAGGAGATTCCGCCGAGCATGATACCAGATTTACTGGGAGTGGACTTGCAACTGGTAATTCCAAAGTAACTCCATCTGCACCTGGTAACTCCACTGCCCTGAAATCCAGGAACCGCATGCTGGAAAGGGCCTGATCATTTTGTGACTCAGATGTTATTCCCCATGTCAAGCCTGAAACTCGTAATTGTGTGGTACAGGGTGAGAATAATGGTCAGAAACAGTAATTACTGAGCCAGTGATCACGTGATCCTTGTACCATGCACTGTATAAAGGGCCCTAGGTGTGGCAAAGAAACTTCTTTCACCTCTGATCATAAAAACACATTTGGAAAGCTTTCAAAGTATATAGCAGGCGACCTTCAGGATATTTTATGTCTTGTAATTTTCTCTAGCTGGAAAAAACGTTTTGCATTAATGTTGAGGAGGCGTGGCATGTAGTAATGTCAATAATGGATGGATAGTTCCAAAAACAGCATTACATTCTGTCCACCTTTTCTTACTGGTTCCAAAGCACCCACAGGACCAAGGCAAGACCCAGCTAACAGAAACAACAGTCTTCTCGGGAAGCCTGGATCCTTAGCCCTTCGAAAGATTTCTATACATGTGCTCAATAGTCTTTAATCTAGAAATAAAATGAATACAAGATTTGTCTTTAAAAGAGAAGCACATATTAAATCATTTTATAAACATGTAAAGGGATGTATATATGTTTATGAGGCAATGCTCATCCCCTTAATCAAAGAATCCTGTACCACGTGCAATTGTGTTATGAAGACTCACAAAACAATGTGGGTCTTTACCCTTCCTATACATATATGGGATTCTAATAAACTGGTTGAGATTAGTGCAAGATTCAAAGAATTTTGATAGAATATTTTGTTTTCATTAATTACGTTGCATGACATCACACAGCTGGACTGTAGTAGGAAATGTCGAATCCGAAATATTGACTGGTCTCTATAGCATGATCACAATGACGAAGGACAATATATCAATCAGGTGAGCGCACAATGGGAGGCGAAGATGTACGACTCTTAATTCCACATCTACATACCTTGAAGATATATATAGTACCAAAATACATATTTGTGGAGTTAGGTATTTATAAACGGACCTTTCGATATTTTGTCTCTTGATATTGTAGTCACGATATTGTAACCTGTCAATACTTCCGATTCGATATTCACAGCCTGTACCACACAGCTGTTTTTGTCTAGATGAAGGAATCATTGATTTAAGACTATACCATTCTCTATTTAACCATGCAAACTGTTATGATCATTTACTGCTTTCACCAGAACACATTCATTCAAGTTTTTTTTTGTATTATATTTTTTATTTTCATTTTATTCATTTACAATTTGAACAACACAGTAAAATTACAATGCTGGCATTGCTATGTAGCAGGCAGAATCCATGAGATTACAAAATACACAGGGATACATACAGGAGCAAAGGAGCACCCAAGCACGGGAGGCATCCGTTTCATCACGGTCTTCACACCGCAATACGTTTACAATGCAGGCATTACAACGCAAGTCGTTACGACGAGTTGCGCTGGATGGCACTATACACTAAGGAATAGTATGATTTACTATTCCAACACCTTCCCCACTGTTACGTAGCCTGGAGTTGGAATAGTAAATCATACTATTCCTAAGTCCAGCTCCCTTAAGCGGAAGTTGTTGTAACGACTTGCGTTGTAATACCTGCGTTGTAAACGTATCGCGGTGTGAAGACCGCGATATAACATCATATATTGCCCAAACACACTTGATCAAATGCATGTCTACCTATCACATATTATGAGGTTGTGCACACTCTGCTCCGGACCATCTAGTATCAGGCGGTAAACAGGATTTCTAGGGAGCTCATGCTAGACCTCTAAGGGGTATATTCACAAGGACGTGTGATAACTACCGCAACAGTAGCGTAATGCAACTTTCAACATTGCAGCCTATCGCGGGAAAATTACCCTGTGTTATCTTGGAATTCACAACAGGGTGGTAGCATGCGATAGACTGCCGAAACCGCGGACAACGTCCGCAATACAATCAACTCGATGGCGACAAAAACACAAACCACAACACCAAAAAACCTGCGATGGGCCAAAGCGCGATGAGGAAGCCAGCAATAAGCAGTGCCAGTCCTGCAACACACACCTTGCAGGTGGGAAAAATCACCATAAAAGTAGGGAAAAAAACACAAACACAAACTGACCAACACCCAAGCACCATGGAGGCTGCCGATGCAGGCGCAGAGGACGAGCGCAACCCCACATGCACAGTGGACGACCAGCCGGGGACCTCGGGGACAGGGAAGGCCAAGGACAAGAAGAAGAGGAAGATGAAGTTCAGTCCGCAGGTAAACAGGATCATAGTCACGTAGGAGATGGAACACCATCAACAACTGTTCGTAACCACCAAAAATGGAATATGGCGGAACATCGTGGACAAGGTGAATGCCGTCGGAGAGCACAAGAGGACAATGGACGAGGTCAAGAGGCGATGGAATGACATCAAGCACCGGACCAAGGAGAAACTCTCCGCCAACCAGAAGGAAGCAATGCAGGCTGGAGGTGGGGGCCCAGCGCCACAGCTCGAGCTGGATAACATGGAGGAGCTGGTGTCGACAGTCATCAGTGTGGAGACTGTGGCCGGAGTCGGGGGTCGGACACTGCTCGATAGGACATAACACAACGCAACAGGGTGAGTGACCAGCAGGTACTGGGGGGGACGAGTGGAGATGGGCAATATGGCACACATGCACAACCAAGCACACCCACAAGGACTATGGGTCCTCGCCCAGATCTACAGACTGTCACAACGTACAATGCCATGCTGTCTGAATGTCAACATGTACCATGCGGCTACATACATGTGGACACATTGTAATACACCATCTCCCCTTCACATCGCAGGGGCACTGTCTACAGCTCCTGCAGAGCAGTCCCAGCCACTCTTCGCTGATGACGAGGAGGACAACACCACCATCTACACCCAAGCCATCGAAGACATCATTGACCTCATCCGAAACTCACCTCCAGGATTAGGGCAGGCCAGCTGCATCGAGGAGACCCCACCCACTACCAAGAGCACCCAGCAGGAGGCACCCACAGCCCGGCATCCCCCCTAGGCCCCCAGGAACATCACATGGCCTTCCAACTCCGTGTGCTGGAGGGCCAGCCAGCGGGAGAACGCAGAATAGGTGCTGGTGGGGTTCGACCTCATGGCTACCAAACTTGACGCCATCCTTGGGTGTGTAGCCCCGCTCCATGGTCTCCAACAAGCCCTGACTGACATCGCTGGAGTCATAATGCGAGGAGAAGAACAATGGTCGGCTCAGAGTGGCTCCAGCAATACCAGCCGTGAGCTGGCTCAATGTGGAGGCTTATGGAGGACAGGGTGCGGACGGAGGCGGAAAGGATGGCAGCCATCAGCGGAATGTAGCAGGGATCAAGCATGCCCTGCAGATCCTCATCATGGCATTGCTTCCACAAGGCATGGCGAAGTTGAATGCTGCTGCCCCCACACCATCCACATCTCCGCCCCCTGGTGTAGCTCTGCCTCCCTGTGCGGCAGGCCTCACCACCCCGGCCCCTGAAGTGACAGTGCCACACAGTGTGGCAGATGGACCACCTCCTGCACCTAAGGTGACAGTGCCACACAGTGTGGCAGACGATCTAGCTCCGGCACCTGAGGTGACAGTGCCACACAGTGTGGCGACGATCCACCTCCGGCACCTGAGGTGACAGTGACACACAGTGTGGCAGACGATCCACCTCCAACACCTGAGGTGTCTGTGCCACACAGTGCCGCAGCCGGTACAGCAACAACCACAGGTGGGCAGGGCACCTATCCGGGGACGAGGACGTGGATGGGCCTGTGATCAGAAGGGCTCAGTAGTATTCATTCCCACCACCTGGCCTGTTTCTGCCTGGTCCCACACATGGCCTCATGACCTTCCACTGACCCCCGATTCACTCAGATGCACTCACCTTGGACAGCGACATGGACAGCCACATCCTGTTTGATGACCAATGACACGGCTACCAGACTGCGGACTACACCCCTCTTCTTGCGCAGTACTTGTCTTCCCCTGATGGACTCTGGCTGGCCCTCTACGGGCCCACATAGTGTGGTGTATTCAGCAGTGCCCTGTACCGCTCCAGCTGCAGTTGTACCGTGTTCCCTGGTCACAATACTAGAAGATAGCCAGCAGCCAATATCAGGGGATGCTCTACAGGCAGTACCTCATCCCGCTATTACTCAGGTATTCCAATATTTCTCCAGTCCTCTCTGCTATGTGCATGCATCTACAATGGTCACGATTTGGTACTTAAATGGTTCAGTTCTCTTTAAACACATATCAGCTCAACAATGATGGCTGCCGGCTGTCACAGTGTGCCCCATAACTCCTTTATCTCTCCTTTTGCTGTATCATAGATGCACAATGGAAATTTACAACTCAACAACACTTGGGAAGCAGCGATGGACAGCAGATGACATCTAATGGTCCATAAACACAAGAAGCATCTGTGGCACTGGCAGTTAAGGCCCCTTGCTGACTCATGTCAGTGGGCTCATTCTAAGCTCACATGTGAATAACATGGTTTTCCAGGGCAAAGGCTTTTTCATTTCCTTAAGAAAATCTATTCTGCAAAAGTAACATGAAATTGGAATAATTAAGCTTTTGCAAATACATTCCTGAAACTTAAACATTTCTATTCAAACATACAGTTATTATTGTAATTATAATTGCATCTATATAGCGCTTACTACCCCTGACAAGCCGTCAAAGTGCTTTTGGCGAGTAGCACACGGTTCTCCGGCATCCAAAAACGATTAGTAGTGAATTAGTATAGGGATATATGAAATTAGTTTGAGGTGCAGACATGTGAGTCTGTTATTTGGAATGAAAAAGGATAGTGGAGGGATAGAAAAAAGAGGGAAGGGTTTGCATTCTTATAGTGCTGACTTCTGATGAGGTGTTAAAATGCTTTTTGGCAAGTAGCATGCTACTCCGGACCCCAAAAAGGATTGTTGGTGATTAAGTATAGGGAAATATGAAATTAATTTGAGTAGTGGACATGTGAGTCTGTTATTTGGATTGAAAAGTATAATGGAGGAATAGAAGAGGGAAGGGTTTCAAAAGTGTTTATTTGGAGATCATAGCAGGAGGAGGAGGTTTGGGAGGAGTAAAGAGAAGGTGGAGGGGGAAGTCTGAGTGAAGAGTTTAGGAAGGCTTGTTTGGGAGATCGCAATAGTAAAAGATGTTTGAAATGATGCAAGCAGAGGTAAGAGTCTAGAAAGGGTTTAGGGTGAGTCAGAGACTGGATATGTTGAGAGAGGTATAGGATGAGATATAGGTTTGTGCATTGGAGATGCAAAATTAGGAGTAAAATAATACATATAAAGATACACAAGTACTTGGAAGGTGCGTATGTATAAGGTAGGTAATATATCTAGATTTAAGTTGTATTTAATAAACTCAGATTTCCAAGTGTTTCTGTAGTTTCAGATTATGTATTAGTTTTAATAATTTACATTTTTTATTCAATACTGAAGCAATTGTAGACAAACAGCTATGATCAAAATGTCCTTATTTATGCAGTGACCTATATGCATGTTAAACATAGAATAATATAACAATTAATAGTATGTACATTTCTTAAGCAGAACTAACTAATATCCATGTATTTATAGACATAATTATTCTACACAGTTATACAAAAGAATACACATATCTAGGTACAGATATATATTCCAAATAAACGCTTATATACAAAGGGTTATGCTGTATATTTGATTATGGTGATTAAGTGGGAAAGAGCCAACTCGTAAGTAGTCTTCTGAAGATAAGGTAGTTATCCGTGGATCTTATGTTTGGATGTAAAGAGTTCCATAGTTTGGCTGCCTGAACAGAGAAGGATGTGCCACCTATGGATTTTTCTTGTATGGTGGGATTTTGAGGCGAGGTACCAATCTAGAGCGGAGGTCCTTTGTTGAATGTATGTGGTGATTTTCCTCCTGAGGAAGAGCGATCCTCTTACATGTATCGCTTTGTGGGTGAAACAAAGCAGCTTGAATGTGGATGTTCTGGCAACCGATAACCAATGTAGGGCCTTCAAGGCAGGGGAGATATACACTTGTGGCTTTTTATGTAAGAGTAGTCTGGCAACAGAGCTCTGAATCTGCTGTAGTTTTTTCATAGATGTTAAAGATGAACCATGATATAGGCTATTGGCATAATCGAGTTTAGACAGAACAAGAGAGATATTAGCCTGGACCTTGTGTGGAAATCCCTGGTGGGGGTAAGATGCGTCTCAGAATTCTTATAGTAACAAAGCTATTAGATGCTTTTAGAGGTGCATCTAATCCGAGAGACTGTAAGAACGCTTTGCTCCCTAATATTTATTATTTACTCTAACAAATATTCAGCAAGTCCTCTAGCTTAGCATTGTTTAATGCTTATTGTGACACTGTGCAACAAGCACTTGAGCTAAGCTGTGTTCAGTGTTTATTCTGACACTGTGCGATAAGCTCTCAGGCTAAGCCTTGTTTTCTGTTTATTCTAGCAGTGTTCAACAAATTCTCGGGCTAAACCTTTCTTATTGTTTATTTTTGCATTATTCACGAAGCTCTCTAAATAAGCGTTATAAAAATGCATGTATCTGGCCAGAGATCAGAGAGGCTTTTACCATGGCAATCCAGAGAGACTGGGCACAACAACAGCATCCACCTTTACCGAAGGCTACTGCAAGATGTTTGACCTTTACTGGCTGGTACCGGGGCGGTGTTTGTTTTCAAACAGACACAATTGCTATGCCCTGGTGATAGCAAGAGCAAGCTTGCTTTTTCAGATTCAATGGCAAACCCTGTTGTCCCAAATCAGGTATGCACACCACCTTTGAAACTCAAGAATAGGCTTATTATTTACTAATCTGCAAGAATTAGCAAAGCACCTACAAATAGTACAATGAGGGTGTTAGGGCTATAAAAGGCAATACCCATGTAAAAATGTGACCTGGTATTTTCACTGTTCAGAATTTGCTTCACTGCTTTATTTTTCATTCTGTTGTTAAAATTCATATCATATTCTCCAGATGCGATTATAAAATAAACATTTTAAAATCCATATTCCGTTTCCAGTGACCCTTGAGTGTGTGCATAGGTGCTGGAAGTATCGGTGCTTGGGATGCTGCAGCCCCCCAGTAATTATCATAGTGGAGTTCAGAGGGTGAATAAGCAATAAAGATGCCTTTAAATTTTGTGCTTATAATGTCACATTTGCAGGGCGTTCAAAGACAAAGGTCGAATATCAGGCTATATCTTCTGACAAATGGCTGCTTATTCAGAAACTTGAGTATACTTTTATTTCTCAGACTGCAAAGTGAGAGGATTTTGTAAAAGTGATCTAGGGACAATCCTGCTGGGGTACAGGGGAAAGGAAAAGATGTAGCATGTCAGTTTTTTTAAGGCACAACAACATTTAACTATCCAGTAATTAACTGTACACATATTTCAAAAGCTATCCTCAAATTATGAAGTTTGATGCAAACAAAGAATGAATAGGAGCAAAAGAAATCAAAACACTTTGGGGCACATGTACAAGCCCCTATCGCCACTGGAGCGTCATTTTTTTAAGACGCTCTGGTGGCCTAGCGTCATTTCGCGTATTTACAAGGTCGCGCTAAGCCACTTAATGTAGCTTAATGCCACCTTTGAAATATGCCCCTTACAACTGCAGTCCTCTGCAGCAAAGGGACATGCAATGGTGTTGAAGTGGGTATTCCACTGCAACACCCATTCCTTTTTGACGCTGCCCCAGATTTACAAGGCTGAGGCAGCGCCTAAAACGCCTGGGAATACCTGGTCTTAGAATGGTGATACGAGGTCTCGATTTTTTTTGTTCCTTTTATGTGTGCTGCATTCTGCAACACAAAAAAGAGTAAATAGCCATTCATTATTTTTTATGTGCAGGAAGGAGTCCCTTTCTGCACATAAACAATCAACCCTGCAGCTCTGGTACTCTTGCAACATGGAAACACAGGGGTGCACTGTATTCTTGTAAATACAGCGCATCGCTGTGTTTAGAAAATGTTGGAGCATGGCGTTGCCAAATTTGGCATAGAACCGCGCTCAAACATTCTTTTGTAAATATGCCCCTGTACTTGGTGAAGTGCAAGTGATAAATATTCACTGAAACCCAATTTCAACACATATTTGTTTTTGTACTACATATTTCACCAGTAAAACTCGAGTTCTGACCCAGATGTTGTCCAAGCACTCCCCCCCGGGATATCTGACCCAGCTTGTTGATAGGACAGGGAGGAAAGGGGGAGGGATGCTATTCTTTATAAAGACCATTTAGTCTGCTGTATCCTGGGCAGCCCCCTCTTAGACTGTGAAAATTCCCATTTCTCCATTGCGCTCTCCCCCTCAATCACGTTTGCAGGTATCCTCCTATACCACTCCCCAGGAGCCCTGGGACAATTCTGCAATTCACTGCTTGAAGCGGTGGTAAACCTGGCCAGCACAGCATCCTAATCTTACCAACCTTATTAAACCCTACAGAGCAACTAGGAGCCTCCGCTCTAATGACCTACTTCTAGCTGAGGTCCCAAGAATCAGGAAGTCCCGCACAGGAGGTCGCCTCTTCTCCTATAATGCATCCAAGCTATGGAACTCCCTGCCTTTCCCCATCCATCAGGAAACCAACCACCTCGCATTCCGCAGACAATTGAAGACATAGTTTTTCCCATAAATTCAATCTGCTCCCTGCCGCACGTCCGCAGAGCTGGGATGCTTTCGGGTAGCCATGCGCTATATAAAAGCATATTCTATATTCTATTCTATTCTGTGTATGCAAATTTAGTGACCATTTCAATGGAAAAGTTGCTGTCTGTAAATGACAGTTCGCTACCTCACCAGTGTTTCAAAATGCACCACCAGCTACATACCACATCCTTACCACCCACTCTCCTGCTGAATGGGAATGGCACAGCTGCTACACCTGGTATTTTTGTATGACACCTAGATCTTTCATAATCACTATGATTTCAGAGATTTAACATTAATGGCATTTTTTCCAGCACAACTGAGTGTGTGATTCATTAGTGGGTCTGGGTTTCCACAAGCTGTCCTTGTGTTTTGTCTCATGGGGCTGATTGTCACTAGAAACACATCTTACACAAACATTTCTCAGTAGGTAGTGTTTTGATGCAGTCCAACTGGTTTGCTTATTCGGTTTGGCACATTGAGTCCTTAGTACAAGGGGTCAGAAATTCGAACGCTGTAACTCTACGGAACATATAACACTGTAGCCATAGAGGCATTAATCATGTCCAATTTGACGCTGCCCATATGTGAAGGCACTAACCAGGTCACAGTCAATATGTGTTACCACCATACCAAGTCAATAGATCCATATGGATCTATACTTCCTTCACAGTACCTGGAGGCTTTAAGCCTGACAAGCGCTCAAATACTCAAGAGTGTCCTGGCGCGCAAAATAACAGTGACCTGGTCGAATGAAGAATTTAAAACGGCTGCTTAAAGAGGAAGTTTTCAAGTTGCTTTTTAAAAAGTCTGAGGTCCTGAGTGTTCCGTAATTCGAGAGGCAGGGAGTTCCATGCCATAGATGCTTTGACGGAAAGAGACTGGCCCCCCAGCCGCGTTCTGCAGAAACGTGGGATCGCCATCCGTTGTTGAGTGGCTGAGCGCAACGATCTGTTAGGGACATAAAAAGCACAACACTTCCTGATATACATTGGTCCAATATCGTGCAGGGCTCTATGTGCCAGAGTAAGAGCTTTGAATTGCACTCTCTGGACACACTCTCTAGCACAGGATGCAGTGCAATTCCAAGATAAACCCATGTGTAGAGGACAAGGACATTGGTGGCCCCATGTAGGATGACACATCTACCACCACGTTGCTGCTGGACACTAATTTCCAAAGTTTGGGGACATTCTGAACGGAAAGTCCGCAGCCCTAAGGATAAATGCCATGGATGCTTTCCTGGAAGTGCACCATTAATCTACTCAACATACCTCGCAGCTGAGTCCCTAGTTTCAGCATAGGTGGAACTCCCTTGTTCTCTCCAAATGACTAAATTTCCTAGGTGAGCGCAGACGTCTCCATGTCAAAACCTCCATGAGTCAGTCCTTCAATTGATCAACAAAGCTAGCAAGAAAGATGGCACACATGTGTAAAGGATTGACTTGGGCAAAGCCATCCCTCTGGAAGGAGTTTTCTCCATATTTTGATGTAAGGGGGCACTCCACTACTTCCTCAGGTACTGCGTGTTGGTAGGTGAGGCAGGACCAGACAACTCTAATGTAATTTGATACACAGGGTGAAATACAGGGGCAGTAGTAGCAGAGGGTGAGGGGCTGCGAAAGACAGCAAGAGAAGTGAAAAGGGTTGTTGAAGACTACGCATAGTGCCTATCTGAAAGGACAACAAGCAGATCATCCTGGGCATCTTGCAAATCCTTTGAGGAACCTTTCTATTGTTATAAAATCTCTGCTGCCCTGCATCCACCCAGCTGATGCTCTCCTAGAAAGTCTCAAGGTCACATATGTAGGGGACGAGGAAGAGGGACCACGAGAGGGCTCAATCGTTTCAGGGGCAAATCTCACCATTAAATGGTGGACAGGCACTCTCTGCAGAAGGAACCTGATGGGAGAGGCAGCCTCAGGCACGAATGTTGAGGAGCCTAGAGAATGGTTTTGGAGGTGGATACAATGGTGGATGGCCTGCTGTCCAAACATTTTGGTCCTGGCCAGAAGGATCACTCTCTTCCTTGCATGTGGTATCTAGGTTGTCCACCTCTTCTGTAACTAAGGGAGTCACTCTAAGCTGTTTAGTTAGATGTCATTTCTGGATCGGAGTGGGCAATCTCTAATTATTCTGTATGTGCTTCTTCCTCTGTGGTAGCGGTCTCTTCAAGAGCCCATCCTGCATCCAAGAGCCTCTCTTTTATCCCTGCTCACTCTGGTCTCTGCATGCTGCCTGGCAGCCCGCTGTCAAGGAAGGAGGACAGAGGGGAAAGCTCAAGTAAACGTTTCACGTTTTCAAGGACATCAATGTTAGCTTTGTCAGTTGCATTTGTTGCACTGGAAGGTAGACTTCCACAGAAAACATCATTATTGCAGTGCCATGCAAACTTTTTGCATGCACTGTTGCCTAGTGGATCACTATGAGCAACAAAGAACCATCAGGGGTTTTTATGAAGGGAAAGTGAGATGAGCTTATCTGTTCACATGATGTAACAGGTAAGTGGAGAATCTCGTTCATCATAGAAAGTTACATAGCGTGCTTTATCAGCATCGTTTATGGGATATAGACATCATGAGAAAAAAGGTGTTACAGCACAATCTTACATTGCTTATTAGGGAATGAGCATGTTCCACATGGGAAATTTGCACATGATCATGACAGTAGACTCTTTTAAGGCATACGTTTCACTATTGTGCTGTTAAATTGTCCCTGCAAGACCTCCTCTGCAATAATTAGATGCTTATTTGCAAATGCACACAGAGTTACTTGTTACACGAAATTGGAAAATCAGAACATTTGGCACCATTTGTTAGGTAAGTAGGTATTTTTACACATAATGAATTACATCCTGGCTTTAATAACAACACATAAGTAAAAACTGTCCAAGACATGAGATACCAATGATCAACATCTATAGGATATATATATATATCTATTTCTTCAGGAACAAAGTTGAGGGGGGGCACTTTGAGTGTTTCTCAGCTACTTGGGGGCTTTAATACAAATTCAATAGCAGGATATATGTGGATCATGTTCACAGGGAAGGATAGTTAGCAATGGCTGATAATGCAATTCCACTACCTAACTGCAGACTATACATAGATGTTAGAAAGCTCCACTTGTGCTATGACAAAATATTTTACATAAATTTACTTTTTTAATGGACTCTAACGAGGAGAAACAAGAATAAGGGCTGGGGTCTTGAAAGGGTCCCTCATGGTGCCAGATATCATTTGTATTGTATTGTATTGTAAGGCATACTTATGAAGCGCGACTGTCACCCTGCGGGTATCCTGGCGCTATGATCTTTCAGGCCTGAACACAAGAAACATTACAATTGCAGCCATCTATATTGTTCCTGGGAAAAGGTAAGTTTTTAGTTCCTTTTTGAAGGCGGAAAGGTCTCCCATACTCCGGAGAGAAAGTGGAAGCGTATTCCACAGCCTAGATGCTGCGTAGCCAAAAGAGCGACCACCCATCCGTATCCTCCGGATTTTTGGGACTGCCACTAGATAGGCTGAGGCAGAACGAAGGGGTCTGGTGGGAGTGTATTAGGAGAAGATCTCTCGTAGAGAAGTCGGACCCTGATCATGAAGAGCCCGAAACACCAGGCACAAAGCCTTAAATTCGACGCGCTGGAATATGGGCAGCCAATGAAGATCTTTTAGTGCCGCTGAAGAGGAATCATAGCGTCTATGAGAGCGTGCCGATTTTGCAGCAAAATTCTGAACCCGCTGCAATTTGCCCAACAAGATGGCAGGGGCCCCCAGAAGCAGTGCGTTGCAGTAATCTAGTCTGTTTAGGATGATACTCCGCACTACTTCTGGTCTGGCGTGGGTTGGGAGCAATGGGAGGATCTTCCGTAGAGTGCGCAACAGCACCATACAGGTGGACACAGTTTTATTTACAAAACCGTCTAGTTGAAGGTTAGATTCCATCGTCACTCCCAGGTTTCGAACAGATTCAGCCGCTGATACCGTGCCTTGACAGGCTAAAGGCCAGAAATCTTGCGGAAGAGGACGAGGAATACGGTCTGCTGAGCAATAGAGCACCTCAGTCTTAGAGCTGTTAAACTGTAAGGAGTTATTGCCCAGCCATTCCGCCGTGCTGACAATGCAGTGATGGAAGGACTCCTGTGACACTGCATTCTTACCCTCAAAAGAGAAGATAAGTTGCGTGTCATCGGCATAATTGGTGACTGTGATGCCAAAAGATTTAATAAGCTTGATCAGGGATCGGAGGTAAAGATTAAAAAGGATGGGGCTGACGGCCGAGCCCTGTGGTACGCCCTGCTCAACCCTTTTGATGGAAGACTTAAAAGGGGGCAGTGCAACTACCTGATGTCTGTTGGCAAGGTACGAAGCCAGCCAATCCAGGGCCAAGCCCGCCACCCCAGCCTCCTCCAGTCTCCTGATCAAGCTGGCATGGCTGACCGTATCGAACGCTGCCGACATGTCGAGCAGCACAAGAAATGCTGCTCGGCCTTGGTCGGCACGCGAGCGAAGGTCATTCAAAACAATCACCAAGGCTGATTCTGTTCCATGGGCTGGTCTAAACCCGAACTGCGCCGAGTCCAGACAGTCATTGGCCTCCAAGAAACTGGACAGGTGTTTTGTGACCATTTTTTCCATGATTTTAATCGGAAAGGGGAGCAATGAGATGGGTCTATAATTTGCAGGGCACAAAGGGTCTAATGATTCCTTTTTCAGCAGTGGAGAGACGACCGCAAGCTTCCAGTTAGCCGGGACTTGGGCAGTCCCAAGAGACTGGCAACAAATAGCATAAAGAGGGGGAAAAAGTTCATCCCTGAACAGCTTCCAGAATTTATGTGGAAGCACATCAAGGGGAGAGCCAGAGGCTACCCCATCCGCCAAAGAGCAAAATTCCACAAAGGAAGGGAGAGAGAAGTTATCCAGCCGAGCTTTCCCGGGTTCCAACTCAGAGACGGGAGGAGAAGCTGTCACCAGTGCCAATGGCCTCAAATTGCTTAGAATAGTCCTGATCTTATCCTCGAAGGCTTTAGCCAGCGAGTCACATAGCAATTGGGAGGCTGGAATAGCTGTTGTGACGCAAGACGGGTGAGATAGATTTTTGACGATTTTAAACAAGGCCTGGGCTTTGTTTGAGGCTGAACATAAAGTTTCCTCTAAGAAACTGGCCTTTGCGCACTTAATCTGAGACTTATAAGACGCCAGTTCCTGTTTAAAAAGGAGTTTGTCGGGGGGGGCGTGGCCAGCAGCCGATGATGGTGGCTGCCTAGAGGGAGAGCTCCGCGGCTGAAGCGGCCTCCAACGAAATCCGACTAGCTATCCGAGACTATTATGTCCCAGGCGGGAAGGTACTGACGCCCAGAACCGGGCGGCAGAGGTACGGCCAAGCGGAAAGAAAATCCGTGAACGGGGAGCCGAGATATCACTGACCCCGAGCAGGCCCCGGAGGGGATCCCGAGCCGGACACTGGCCTGGACGAAAGAGCCGGCAGGAAGTGAGCCGATCTGGGGGAGGGCCGCCGGAAGCGCCCGCCCGCGACACCTACGGAGAGGGAGAATCCCCGACATCCTGCAGAACTGTCCAGGCATCAAAAGCCCCGAGCGGGACCCCGGGGGCCCCCGCGCTGAGTGGCGGAAGACGGATCAGGCGACCGGAGGAATCAGGCACGGACGTGCGGAGGGGAAGAACCTGAAACGGTGCCCGCCATCTTGGGGACCCGGCCGGGTCCCCATGCACAACAGATCTGGTGCTGACATCGCCGAGGGAAAGCAGGTACCGTCGCTACGCGACAACAAGCCACCCGAAACAGCGACCCACGGCTCCGGCGTACTGCACACACGAGAGGACACGAGGGCCAATATACAACTAAGCTTGACGCCCTCTCCCCGGCAGCTGCGACAGGGGGTAAAGACAAAGGCCTACACACAGAACTGGCGCAGGCAGCGCTGAGGAAACGTAGATACCGTCGTTGCACAGCGGAGCACCGCCTGGTACAGCGCTACACGGCTCACAGACCCCCCCCCCCCTGTGTAGGAGCGCAATACAATCACAAGCGGGCACAGGGGCCCTATTGAGACACTGAGTGGAATACTACCCCCGGGCAGGGGCCGAGGTGACTGGGAGAGGGGTAAACACTGCAACAGCGGCAGGGGAAAAAGACTGAGGATTAACAGGACCGCTCTCGGCGCAACAGCTATTGGGGGGGCATCTCCACGGCCCACGACCCGTCGATACCACGAGGTTGGGCAGAGTGCAGTCCAGCGGCCTCGCATATAGCTGAACAGAGGGGCCCCACGCCGCCACGTAATAAGGCCGGAGGTGAGTCGGAGGTGCCATACCGGGGCCCTGAGGGTCACGACCGAGGGTGGACTGCGCGCTGTGTGAGTCCGGGAAACTGGTGAGACGAGGGGCTGCCCCGGAGGAGAGTAAGGGGCACGGCTCCACGAACAAAATGGCTGGAAAGGGGCAGAAGAACAACACGACGCAGTCCCGCCTTGACCGCTTCGCATACGAGAAGCCCGTCACACCCCCGCCAGATGCCAGGACACAGGTGGGCAAGACAGTGGAGGCGACGGGGAGCAAGAAGGCTACCCTAGACGATGTCATGCGGGCCCTCACACAAGTGCAGGCCACAGTGGGGTCAATCTCGGCCGAAATCACGCTGATTCGGGCAGACTTCCACAAGATGACGGAGAAAGTGAACACGATGGAAATCGTGACAAAAGCCTTGGTGGAAGATGTGTCGGAGCTACAGATTAATATGGATCGTCTCTCGAAAGAGAATAGGGAGCTGAGAGACAAGCTTGATGACCAGGAAGGACGCTCGAGACGGAACAACATCCGTATAATTGGTGTGCCAGAATCGGAAGACACGAGGTCGATGGACCTATATGTGGAGGACTTAATCAAAAAGCACCTACAACCTAAGGGACTCTCCAATTTTTTCACAGTGGAGAGGGCGCACAGAGTCCCTGGAGGGCGCCGACAAACGGGTGCTAACCCCAGGCCGATTATAGCACGACTCTTTAATTTTAGGGACCGAGATGCCATACTACAGGCGGCAAGAACCTCACCCCCCATTAAAATTCAAAACGCCACGCTAGCATTTTTTCCAGACTACACGGCGGAGGTCGCGAGGAGAAGGAGAACTTTTTTCGAGGTCAAAAAAGAACTAAGAGCCAGAGAGATCCCTTATTCAATGCTCTTCCCAGCAAAACTTCGGGTTGTAGCCGACAATAAGACTTGGTTTTTTGACACCCCGGAGGTGGCACAGGATTGGCTGGAGGGTTGGCGGACGACAGGCCTCCCCCGTCGCTCCAACAGACAAACCAAAAACCGTAATGGTGGATCACAGCAGGGCCTGCAATCAAATGGTGCCGAGGCAGAGCCACTTTCGCAATTGCAAGAAACTCAGGAGGGGGGCGATGACGGAGAACAGTGATCCCCGGATACTGTACATTTGAACTGAAATTGCCGCGGCCCGAGAATGCCGCCCTGGACACTGGGCTGAGGGCCTCCGCGGCCAAGGAGGGGGCCGCCGACCTCGGAGAATCCTTCACCCCAGCGAGCAAGTACTATGTTAGGGGTTGGGTTCAAGCACTCTGCTAAGTTGGGGGGGCGGGCAGTTGTAAGTCCGTTGAGCAGGGGGGCAGGGAGGGGGGGAGTTGGGGGTAGGATGGGGTTATGGTTCTTAATTTCTACACGGGGTCAAAATTGCTACGAAGGGGCGCATGGACACAGAATGTTAAGGTCAGGATGCTGCACGCAGAGTCACTACACGGACCTCCTGGTCCTCCATACGCATGATTTCTCAGTCCGCATACACGAACACGATGGGGGAGGGCACTGATGTAGGGCGGGAATCGCTGTTGAGCCTCATGTCCTGGAACGTGAGAGGTCTGGGCGACAAGATTAAGCGTGGGCTGGTTCTGCAAAGTATAAAAAGACTAAATCCCGACCTGGTCCTACTGCAAGAAACACACCTCACAGGCACGGCCACAAAGGCCCTGGACAGGAAGGGCTATAGCATGGTGGCCCACTCAGAGTTCACGAAGGGGTCCCGGGGCACCGGGATACTGATTCACCGCTCGTCCAGGTTTATACTCCAATCAGTTGCAATGGACACACAGGGCCGATTCGCAGCGGTACATGGACAATGGGAGGGAAAACCACTTAACATAGTATCAGTATACATCCCACCGGCACTACACACTATAGCCTTCACGGAACTAGGTAGATTCCTATTAGACCTTCCAGAGGGGGCCCTTGTACTGGGCGGGGATTTTAATGCAGTGGCGCAAGACTCCCTAGATAGACACCCAACGCGTACACAAACACAGGCACACTCCAAATTGCAGGACTTCATGGAGGCACAGGGCTTAGTGGACATATGGAGGCGACTTCACCCAGTAGACCGGCAATACACATATTACTCGGCAGTTCACGACAGCCTGTCGCGGATTGATTATCTAATGACATTGGAAGGGAGTCTCCTCACTTTCACTGACTCTCAGATTAGACCGCGAGGGGTCTCCGATCACTCCCCGCTAACACTGACTCTCTCCAGTCCGGAAAGAACCCGTAGGCGTATCTTCCCTATCTACCCGGGGTACCTCGGAGAGCCTGGCATCGCCAAGGCCTTGAAGAGAAGTACACGATCATACCTCAACGAAAATGTAGGTTCAGTGGAATCGCCTACGATCCTCTGGGAGGCCTATAAGACGGTACTCCGCGGGCAGGCGATTTCGGTGATAGCGCAGTACAAACGCACACGGCGTCAGGAACTGATAGGTCTGGAGGGACAACTTGACAAGGCAACACAGGACCACGAAGGGAACCCAACTGGGGACACACAACACACGCTCCGATTGGCCCAGCAGCGCCATACCGACTTTCTGCGCCACAGAGTAAGGGAACATATGTCAGCAACTATGAGTAGGGTATATGACATGGGCGACAAAGCAGGGAAGCTCCTGGCATGGTTGGAGAAAGCGCGGGGAGGTCAGAGGGCCATACTCCAGCTGAAAGACCCTAATGGAGAGTTGCAGTCTAGCCCAGCAACAATAGTGGAACTCCTGGCAGACCACTTCCACTACGTGTACACCCCTGAGTATGAGGTCACGCGGGAGATGGCGGAGAGCTCGCTCATAGGAGTACCGATCCGCACTCTTACCCCCGATCAACGAGACGAGCTTGAATCGGACCTGACAGCGGAAGAAATACAGATAGCCATAACAGCACTGCACCCGGGGAAAGCACTAGGCCCCAATGGTGTGCCGATAGAATGGTACAAAAGTATGTCCGAAACATTATCCATACCATTGCTTGATATGTTCCAGGAGTGTCGGGAAAAGGGACGACTGCCCCCTGACCAACGCACGGCCACGATAGTCGCGATACCCAAGCCCGGCAAGCCCCCTGAGGACTGCGGATCGTACCGCCCGATCTCCCTCCTTAACGCTGAGAATAAAATCCTGGCGAAACTATTGGCCACCAGGCTCCTGCCTCACCTGACGCATTTGATACACCCGGACCAGTCGGGCTTCATGCCGCACCGGAGTACGGCGCTGAACCTGAGACGGCTGCACGGGGTGCTGGCCAGAGCCCCGCGGTTGGAGGAACCAGCGGCGGTACTGTCACTAGATGCCAAAATGGCGTTTGACATGGTGGAGTGGCGCTATCTCTTTGCGGTCCTGGAACACATGGGTATTGGCCCGGTGTTCATATCATGGATCAGACTACTGTATACCGAGCCCGTGGCGAGGGTTACCGCAAATGGACACGTATCTCGGGAGTTTTCGCTGGCGCGGGGCACGAGACAGGGGTGCCCACTCTCGCCACTACTGTTCGCCCTCGTACTGGAGCCCCTGGCCACAGTTATTAGAACCACCCACCTGCTAAAAGGCGTAAATTGGGGAGGCGGTTGGGAAGATAGAGTCTCACTATACGCCGACGACATGCTCGTCTACCTCATGGACCTCACGAACGGCATCCCGGTCCTACTGGCACTGTGCGAAACCCACGGTACAGCCTCAGGGTATAAACTTAACTGGTCCAAGTCCATAATCTTCATGGTGCAGGGCGACCTGCCAGCGTTGCCTGAAGATTGCCAATTGCTCGTAGAACGCCTCTCCTTTAAATACCTAGGGATATGGATCACGAAGGACCACTCAACCTTTATTGACCTGAATCTCAAGCCCCAGCTGGACAGGCTAAAGGCGGATGTGCGTCACTGGAAAAATCTCCCCTTAACACTATTAGGTAGAGCAGCGCTCTTCAAGATGATGGCGCTGCCACGCTTCCTTTATATCCTGGAAAACACGCCGGCGATGGTCCCCGCATCGCTCTTCCGCCACGTGGCGGCGCAATTATCCAGCCTCCTGTGGGGTGACAAACCGGCGAGGGTGGCGCAATTGAAATTAACCAGGGACTGGTACAGTGGGGGAATAGCCCTCCCTAACCTCGAATTGTACTACTGGGCCGCTCACCTCAAGGCGATCAACCAATGGGTCCACGCGGCACATGACGATCCGGCATATGAGGCGGATAGACACCAGCTGGGCACGTCCACCCTTCTGGCACCACTCTACAACAAAGGACTAGTGAGAGGGTTAGTGGGACCTACCAAACACACAGTAGCCATCTGGCACAAGGCGCAAAGACGGCTGGCGTGGGAGGGAGTGATCACTAAACTTACGCCACTGTGGGACGCCAAAGCCCTCGGCAACCTGCGCAGTTCAAAAGGGTTTGATCAATGGGATACCATTGGGATCTCTACGGTGGGCGACCTATGGACAAGGGATGGAGTGCTCTCCTTTGCAACCCTGAGGGAGCAATATAACCTAGAAGTGACCGAAACATATAGGTACATACAGATTAGACACGCGCTCTTGTCGGTATTAGAGCCAGGGGTGACGCTTCCGGAATCAGCCCCGTTAGAGGACCGATTGCTTACGGACTACATGGAATCCAGTGCAACCTCCCTCACTTACCGCAAACTGATGAACAACTTACCGGATCCCCTTGAAAGGCTGAAGGGATACTGGGTGGATGAGGTAGGAGACCTGGATGAGGCAGAATGGAACGCGGCCCTGGCGTCGCCCAGAGAGGCGGGCATCTCCACCCGATTCAGGCTGGTCCAACTCAAAGTACTGCATAGGGTCTACTACACCCGCACTACACTATACAAAATACACAGAGCAGAACACCCGTATTGCCTGAGGGAATGTGGAGAGGAGGGTACACTGTTCCACACTATATGGACTTGCCCAATCATACAGGACTACTGGAGGCGTGTCACACGCACGATCGGTCAAGCCCTCCAGAACCCGTTCACGCCTGACCCCAGAATTTGTCTCCTGAATGTATGGGGCCCAACAGATTTAACAATGAATGCAAAGGGGTGGGTGGTCATTGGCGTAATGATGGCGAAGCGAGATATCGCGAAAAATTGGGGGGCACTAGAGGCACCGACACTAGCGCAGTGGTGCAGGAATATGGACATGCTCATGGTGACAGAGAGGGCAGTATATCAGCAGAGACATAATCCACGTAAATGGAACAGAATTTGGACACCATGGAACACATACAGGGGGGACATTTGTGAACCTTTGCCTGAAGAGGAGGATGGGGATAGCTCAGGGGACGAGGAGGATCTGGTGCAATGAAGGGGGAGGAGGAGGACCCCGAGACACAGAATGACCCCGGGACCTGGGGGACAGGCCTAGAAGAGTGAATGGTAGTATTAGAGACTGGCTTTAGGGCTGCTGAACGAATGTACACACACCAATGCTGCAATAGCCTACAGTTCGAGATCAATCAATGCAACCCGTGAAGTAGCAAGTTTTATGTTGGGGGGGGAAAAAATAAAAAGTTGCTCTATTAATCGTAGGCAGCTGAATGTTGACGCTGCTCTACAGAATGATTGATTGTCAAGTGTATAACATGTGATAGCAACAACAAAAATAAAATGTTAAAAAAAAAAAAAAAGGAGTTTGTCAGCCTCACGATATTGTTTTCTCCATGTCCGCTCAGCGCGCTTACACTGGAGTTTTTGCTGGAAAAGCTCCTTCGAAAACCAGGGCATAGCGGTTTTGGTTTTATCTCGCATTTCCCTCAGTGGGGCTAGTTTGTCCAATGAGGTGGTTATTTGCCGGCTAAGAGAGTTATAACTTTCATCCGCATTATCGCCCAGCATGAAGATTCCTGGAAGTAGCTTAGGTAAACTAGTATGTTTCAGAAGTCTCGACCACTGTCTGCCTATCTTAGCCACTCCAAAGCTACAGATCTTTGAGCAACCCTTTGGGAGAGCTATAGAGAAGAGGACCAGAGCATGGTCTGTCCAACATTGTGGTAGGATATCTCCAACAGACACCTGACTGGTGTTGGCAAAAATCAAGTCCAGAGCATGACCCTTTTGGTGGGTTTGGGAACGAACTAACTGCTCCAGTTGAATGTTACAACAGGCCTGAGTCAGATATTTAAAGGCTGAGTCTGTTGGCCCCTCTGGCCACAGATTAAAATCCCCTAACACCACCAATCTAGCGTGGGAATTTGAAAGGTCATAAATTAGATCCATGAGCTCAGTTATGGCAGATAGGGCGCAGGCTGGTGGGCGATAGCACAGTAAGCCAGTATAGAGAACCCCGCTCTGCTCCTTCAATGAGAAAGCCATCAGCTCACAATCAGGGATCTCCTTGATTTCCAAGTGGGAAAAATCCAGCGATTCCCTATAGATTAGTCCTAGACCTCCTCCTCTAGCCCCCACCCGAGGAGAGTGTATGATCTTATAGCCTGGGGGACAGGCTTGACCCAGCTCCACTACACTATCTGTCCTGGTCCAAGTTTCTGTCATGAAGAGAGCGTCAAACTCATGCTGTTCTATGAGTAACGCTATCTCCATGGAATGCTTGCAGAGTGATCTCACATTAAGCAAGCCACAGGACAGAGTTTCCTGACATCTAATAGGTATAGGGAGCTGAGAATCACCTATATCAGGAGATTTCCAGCTAAGGAGCTGCTCCTTTGTGTAGACCAGAGAAGGGGAGGCAACAGGGGCAGCATTTCCAGCTGCCAGCGCGCCCTGTGCGCGAACGGGCACAAACGGGCTTACCTCTGGCGCGCCTACGACGCGCCCGCTGCGCGCCAACGCTGCGCGTAGCGTCCGCCATTGCTATTTATCACCGTACGCGCGGGAGTCCACCGATGCGAGCCTCTAGACCGCCAACCAAAATGGCGCCTAGTGAACGGCCCGTTCGCCCTGACACTCACCCAATATGGCGGCTAACGCCGCGATGCGAGTATCACGAGCAGTCCTGCAATCTAGATCCCACAAAGTGCGGGTGCGGACACAATTATAGTGCGGGTAAGTCCTCACAACATAAAACCACTAAAGTAAATGAGAACACAAGTGCGCGTGTTACAGCGCAAGCGTGCACAGTGCAAAGGAATTAAAAGTATTTAAAAGCTGCCAGTGCAGTAACGCACGTGCAGGTTCCAAAAGATCATTTGCAACTGTTGAGCGCGCTTACCTGAGATGACAAGCAAGTAAGCAAAGATGGTGCACTTAGTGCACAGCCAGACTAAGTATGGTGGACTCTATGCTCACTGCATGGCCGGGCGTCCTTGCATCTTAGCATTTCTGGAGGTGCATTCAAATGCAGTTGGGTGGAACGAGCAGCAGCTAGACTGTGGAGCTCTGTGTTGGAGTAAAGAAGTAAATCTTGGCCTTCTTCGTGTACCACACAATGTCATTGCTGGAAGAAAGGGGTGTGACTGAGTGTTATGAAATTCCCTTTCCACTAAGGTGGTCTATCCAAAGATGACTGTGTGAGCTTCTTAACCAAAGATGAGGTTGAATATTTTCTTGTGATGTCAGTTTCTGTTTCAACCACACATAAAACAGGGATTAATGAGTGATACCTGCATCACAAGCAGTGTGTTTCCCCTTATTTTTCGTTGTCTTCATCAACCACTCTCTACTGTTTTTGTCCCAGATTTTTTCTCTTGGCAACAAGAACTTCCAATTATTCTTTTGGATGTCTTGGCTTGGCTCTTTCCTCTGCCCATATGTTAGGGATAGTTGTCTGCCTATATCTTCCTCTTTAATCAAGAGCTACAAGATGCCAAGGAAGTTATTTACCCGTGTGTGTCCATGTGCTTAGTGTGTGCGCTCATAGGACTTTTGAGCTATCCTTATGTGTATTTCGGTGTCACTATCTGATTGGTGTCACATGGGACATGGGTCCTGTGTTAAATAATTACATGTATTTTAAAGTAATTTGTATATTTTAACAAGTCAGCATCCGTTGTGTGCTCATGCTTTGCTTTTTGGGTATATGCATTGTGCAGTTATGGTATTTTCCCACTTATTTACCTTTGTCCTGGTAGTGCTATTTCTGACTCCATTGTTTTTTGTTTGTTTCACTTGCACATTCTATAAGTGACCATAAGTACAGTGTAACCTAAAATTGGGACTTGAGTACATTAGAGACTATTTGGCCAACAGTACTGCTTACTTAGAAGTGAGTGGAACTTCTGTCTATTGTATCTAACGTACAATTTCAATAAATTAATAAATCAATCAGGAATTATAAAGCGCGGCAAATCACCGATAGGGTATCCAGGCGCTTGCAGACTCCAGAGGCTTTTTCGAACAGCCAGGTCTTAAGGGCCATTCGGAATTCTGGATTACACTTTGTAGGTGTATTTTTGTTTCCCTAATTAGCTCCCTATGTCCATCCTTCATTTATCCTCTGCCTCTGCTCCTCATATTTTGAGTAGTTATGTAGGCCACCCCTCCCTTGCAACTTCCGCACTACTCTTCAGTACTGTGCTTACTTGTGCAGACAATTCCGCACTGTGGTGTAGTAGCATCCTCATGAGAGCCAGAATGTTGCAGTGTTTAGAACTATGCCTGTATCTTTGTGAACAGTCATTTATTAGTTTGTGAAGTGGTACTTCATAAGAACTACTCCTAATACTTCTCAATAGTTCCCCAGGCTCCCATTCCCTGTCTAAGCGCCAAACCACTGTGCTCAGACCAATCACAACGCTGCAGTGATTGGCTTAAGGGAGGCAGCCTGCATGCTGCCGGCAGCATGAGAAGGGACTGAAGCTGAGAAGAGACAGGGGCTGGCAAAGGAAAAGTGTTTTTTATTTATTTATACCGCTCTGACCTGCCTCACCAGACCCTAATCCCCCCCTCCACTCCCCCCCCCCCGTTCCCTGACAGCTCTCACTGCAAAGCCATAAATTTATGGATGGATTATTTGCAAAATCCTTACTTTTATAAATTGATCCTCATCCGTTACGTAAGTCTACATGGGAATAAACTTTCAATTCTATTTTCATTTTTGAAACATGGGACCAGTGTCAGAAGATTTTCCGAATTAAAATTCAATTTTGAAATGACAATGTGTTTGTAAGCTCAAGAAATATAGTAACCATAACGTAATAAGAGAAATGAATGAAAGAGTGGCCGCTGTTTCTTAGGCTCATGCAAGGTATACATGTGCATAGCACTACCTGTTGATTATTCGTAATATGGCACAATTCCGTGGGGCCATGTTCTTTTCCTTACCAGGCTGTGTAATGCAGTCTGGTGGGGAACATGCAAAGTGTGCATGACTGTTTGGCCGTCCCAAGACAACTGCCCAAACTATCATGCGCACTTAGAGTCCCCCTTTGACCCCAGCCCCACCTGCTCTAACCAAGCCCTGTTATTAAAAAAATTGATAATAACAGAGTTGTTATCATTTTATTTGTCCTTTCTTCTGCTCTGAGAGCAGTGGGTTGACGCTCCTGCGCCTTAGCGGAGGAGTCGGCCCTGTGGCTTTGTATATGCACAAAGTATGTCTCAGTATTTGCAAATGCTATATGGGCCCATCCACTCCTAGTTTTTTGTGTGTATGTATGCACAATCTTTCTCAACTGCAAATCAGGTAAACATATACATTAAATAAAATAGTGCACATTTAATGTAGAGACATACACTTCACCCATCCGTGTTTTGGGAGTGGGTTCTTTAGTCTTTCACTTTCTTATAAACTCATCATAGGAGTACAGCCTTAACAGAGAACTGTTTAAGATTTTATATAAACTGTAGCAACTCTTTGCGCTACAGGTGAGTAGCTCATGTCAAATGCTAAGAGTTACAGTTGAAGTGAGTCTTTCTACCAATGATGGCCCAGAGTAGTAGCTGGCTGAACTTATGCAAACTACTAACACAGCTGACCTGGCATTAGGGAGGTAATTTAATGTGTGTCGAAGCAATGAGCCCAGTCGTAAATTAGCAGAGCTCCCACACCACAGAATGTGTGATTCCCCGCCTCATTTAGAGGTGAAGGAACCATTAGGTTTTCACTGGCAGAGCTTTATCTGTCTCCATCGCAAACCCATGAACTAGTCGCCCATTGGCCAAAGGACTGCCTGGTCCATAATGGATCATGGAGAACTTGGCAACATGCAATTGTTCTGTCTTGGACTACCACCTATGGCAAGGCAGTCCCGGCACAAAAAAATAATCAAAATCCCCCATGTGCAGAGGGAAATCTTCTGCACATATGGACATTGATTCTTTTTTCCTCAGAAACATATCTGCCTCTCTTTGGGAGATTGTTTATGAGAAACACATTGCAGAGCAGGCGGTCATGACATTCCATGACTTTAGATGACATAACATGACATGACGGTTGGCACAACAATGATGTTTTGTCAAAAATTATCCTGCATGTTGGAAGGAACACATTTGGCAAAAATGGCTCCTCTACAGCGGTGGAGCACACACCGATGCAGGCAGCAGTTCTCCGCAAAGCCGACACAGGCTGTGTGTGGCCTCTGGTGCTTCGGTTCTCCTGTGAGGTGCTTCAAAAAAGAGTTCTGTCATTCACATACATGCTGCTACTTTGTACCAAACAAAGGTTCAGTTTATAATTGCAAACTGACAAGTCTAGTGTGTGCAAAGGTCAAATTGAATCAAAATGAATTATTCCACTTGATATGAAACCCCCACATTAATAAACCAGGGAAAAGGCTTGCATTTATTTCTTCAAGAACAGCTATGTCTTTCTGTTCTAATTTTCTCCGAATGTTGAAATTTCATTTGGTTTTAAATGTGTTTCAGCTTGTTCTTGGATATGGGCACATTATTTTTTCTTTCCGAGGCTTAATCAGGAAGTGCATGCCACAATCCATAGACTGTGGGAACACACTGTACTGTTTTAATTAAATAGGATTGTTTTGATTCTGCAATTAAGTTAACTCCTTGCAAAGTTTCTGGTGTCTCTATCAACTACCCTATTTAATGCAGTATATAGAATTTTAACAGCATGACTCTCTTGGGCCATCAAATCGCAATAAATCAATTAAAACATACCATGGCAAGTGAAACAAGTAGTCCCAATCAGATTTCCTTAACTTTACAGTTATATAACGTGGTATTTTTAGTGTGCCAAAAGCTCTTTCAGAAATGCCTTTGTAAGTTCAAAAATGATTCCCAGCCTAGGTGGGGAACAATATATGGGCTGCACCTTTCCTGGTCGCATCTCTCTATGGTAGACTGGATTCTCCAAGACAACATGCAGACTTTACGCCACCAACTTTGCATAGCTTTGCGTGGCTTAGTGAAGAAAAAAGTAAGGGAAGACAGCACATTACTTTGTGTCAGGGAAGTGTTCCATGTGTGGAGTATGGGAGTTTTTCGGGCATCCGCCCACAGATTGTGATGCAAACTTAGATTTCATGAAGTCTGTAAACCTGGGTTTTCGGCACAATTTTGCATCTAACTGACCCTGGCGTAACAAGGAGAAGTATGAACAAAAGTTACTTACCTGTAAACTGTGGTTCTCCAGTATTGGTGTCTTTCATAGATACACATGCTTGAATATTCCCCGTCGTCGAAGTGGGAGTCCCACGGTACATAAAATAGCAGTAACATATGCATGTATACATGAAAAATATCATAAATAAAATATACATACATACAATGTAATAAAAATATAAATTTTAAAAGTACCATAGAACATTATAAGCCATTGGAAAGCCTAAGGGAGAACTCACTTTAGTAGCATATTAGTGTCATTATGTGTTGGTTCACATTCCATCCAATCAGGCTGTAGCCTCCTCTAGAACCTTCTCCTCAGAAGCCCAAGTCCTCAGATTTTCGTAGCACAAAGTAAGTAAAAGTGCCTGAGGAGAAGAGAGCCTCTGAGGGGAGGATGGGAGGGCCGCATGTGAATCTATGAAAGACACCAATACTGGAGAATCACAGTTTACAGGTAAGTAACTTTTGTTCTTCTCCAGTATTAGGGGTGTCTTTCATAGATTCACATGCTTGAATAAGAGTAGAAAGCAGTAAATCATCACATAAGTCATAAAGGTGATATACCAAAGCAAGTAAGGTAAACATGTCAGTCAATATGCAATAAATACCAAAATAGTAATAGAAAAAACGTTTATGACTGGAGGCGGGTAGCAACAGAGGCTCACCTTTATTGGAAAAGATTCTGCAGCACCGCTTGACCTACTGCCGCATCCGCGGCGTCTGTTGATTGCAGGCAGTAGTGTTTTGTAAAAGTATGGCTGCTCGACCAAGTAGCAGCTCTGCAGATCTGCCTCAAGGGTACCCCCGCAAAAAGGGCAGCAGAAGTAGTTGAGTGAGCACGAACTGGAGCAGGAAGGAGCTTCCCAGCCCGTTGGTGGCAAAAGGATATGGTAGAGGATATCCACCTGGTTATGGTCTGTTTGGTAACAGGTTGTCCTTTGCAAATTGGGCCATACGCCACAAACAATTGATCTGACTTTCTGACAGTTGCAGTTCGCTGAATGTAAAATTTGAGACAACGTTTCACATCCAATGAATGCAATGACCGCTCAGCTGGAGTTTGCGGAGCAGGAAAGAAAGTCTTCAGGATTACAGGTTCGTTGAGATGAAAGTCACTGGGAACCTTCGGAATGAATTTAGGATTAGTTTGCAATGTCACAGCCTCATTGGAGAATTGTAGAAAAGGAGGCTGTATAGTAAATGCCTGGATGTCACTGACACGTCTCGAGGATGTCAAGGCGAGCAAGAGAGCAACTTTCCATGAGAGAAATTTTAGACTTGCAGAGTGGATAGGCTCGAATGGAGGTAGAAGCAGTTGAGACAAGACCAAATTTAAGCGCCAAGCAGGTGGAGGGCGACGGATAGGTGGAAACATCCTAAAAAGGCCCTTGTAAAATTGCTTAATGATTCTCGAGGAACATAGAGATGTAGAACCATCATGACGGAAGCGGGAAATCGCCGCCAGAAACACTTTAAGAGTTGAGTGTGAAAGTCCTGATCTCGCCAGGGATAAAAAGAAAGGCAAGATCTGTTCCGGTTTTGCAGTCATGGGGTCCAAATCCTTAGTGCGGCACCAGACACAGAAACGCTTCCACTTTAATTGATAGGTTTTAATGGTGGATGGAGCGCGAGCGTGCGCTAACACCTCTCTGCAGTCCTCGTCGATATTCAGACGTGCAAATTCATTGTATTCAGGTTCCAGGCATGGAGTTGGAGGTATGACGGATCCGGGTGACAGATTTGTCCCTGCTTCATCGTGAGGAGGTGAGGTAGAGGATGAAGCGGTATCGGGTCGGACTGTGAAAATAGGAGCAGGTCAGTGAACCATGGACGCCTCGGCCATTTGGGTGCAATCAGGATGATGTGGCAAGGTTGAAACCTCATCCTGTGTAACAGGCGAGGAATTAGAGGAAGTGGAGGGAAAGCGTAGATGAGGTCGTTCGACCAATTGATCGAAAATGCATTTCAGCTCGACTCTCTGTGGGGATGCCGACTTGCAAAGCGTTGGCATTTCCTGTTGGTAGCAGTCGCAAAAAGATCCATCTGCGGCTGGCCCCACCGCTGGAAGATGAAATCGACGGTTGGTTGGTTGAGTTCCCACTTGTGATTGTCTGACGACGCCCGGCTGAGTGAGTCCGCCAGAACATTGGACACACCCGGCACATGGATGGCTGTGAGATGAATTTGATGTTGAATCGCCCAATCCCATATTTCTTGTGCCAGTTGTGAAAGTAGGAGAGACCTCGTGCCGCCCTGCTTGTTGAGGTAGTGCATGCTGGTGGTGTTGTCTGTCCTCACCAGCAGAGTGTGTCCCTGCACTAACCTCTGGAAGGACTTTAGGGCCAAGAAAATCGCCAAGAGTTCCAGGCGATTGATATGCCAAGTACGTTGGGTCGCCGTCCACTTTCCTTTTACAGACATGCCGTCGAGATGCGCTCCCCATCCCTCGAGAGACGCGTCTGTTGTAAGCGTCAGAGCCGGAGGTTTGTCTTGGAATGAACGGCCCACAGATATGTTTGGAGGGTGAGCCCACCACTCCAGCGCTTTCTGGATGCGAGGTGTTAGAAGGACTTTGTCCTCGAATGAACCTGACACCTGTTTCCACTGTTTGTCTAATTCCTCCTGTAGAACCCTCATGTGCAATCTGCAATTGGGGATAAGTTGGATGCACGAGGAAGCCATGCAGTCCTGTCTTTCTTGGGAAATGAACACATTCCCCTGCCGAGAATCTAGCGAGGCTCCGAGAAAATCTCGCCTTTGCGACGGATGAAAGTGTGACTTCTGGCAATTGATTGAAAACCCCAAGGATTGGAAAAGGGAGAAGCAGACTTGAGTGTGCTGCTCCGTCAGGTGAAAAGTCTTGGCCTTGAAGAGGCAGTCGTCCAGGTATGGATAAAATTGGACGCCTTGCAGATGCAGGAAGGCAGCTACCGGGGCCAAGATCTTGGTAAAGACCCTCGGCGCTGATCGAAGGCCGAATGGTAGGACTTTGAATTGGAAGTGCAGCTGTCCGACTGTGAAGCGTAGATACTTCCTGTGTCTGGGGTGAATTGGCACATGGAAATATGCGTCTTGGAGGTCGATCGTTAAAAAGAATTCCCCTGGATTGAGATAATTCAGAATTTGAAGCAGAGTTAACATCTGAAAAGTTTTCGAAATGATAAATTTGTTCAGGGCCCGTAAATCCAAAATTGGACGCCATTCCCCCGACTTTTTCTTGACTAAGAAGAATCGGGAATAAAACCCCTTGCCGCGTTGACCTTGCGGCACTACTTCGATGGCTCCTTTTTTGATCATCAATTTCACCTGGGCCAAAAGTTCTTTGAGATGGGGAGAGGGTGGCCCTGAAGGTGGACGAGTGGAAGGAAATTTTGCGAACTCCAGGGTATGTCCTTTGGAGATAACGTCCAGGACCCATTGGTCGGAGGTGATTTCGGACCATTTGCAAAAGTACTTTGAGATGCGACTTCCAAGATTTACAGTCGGCAGAAGAAAGGAACTGAGACTGTCACTGCTTTTTATTGTTTGAGCCACCTCTATATGTTGTTTTCCGTTGGTATGGTCTGGTGGTGGACTGACGATTCTGGGATTGGTAGGAACCCCTCTGCCGGTTATCGTTGTAGGTGTTGTACGAACGATATTGACCTGATCCTCGAAAAGTAGAGGAACCTCCGCCTCTACCTCGTACCCCCCGAAAGGACCGTTTCTTGTACTGGAGGGTAGCTAAGGACTTTGCAGTGTCGGTGTCCTTTTTTATCGCCTCAAGGGCATCATCTACATGCTTGCCAAACAACGAATCCCCGTCGTACGGCAAGTCAAGGACTTTTGCCTGTACCTCTGGACGGAAGGTGGTAGACTTCAACCAGCATTGACGCCTCAAGACTGCAGCCCCAGCCAATTGACGAAAACCCGTGGAGGAAATGTCGAGCGCGCAATCAATAATTTCGGATTAAATTATCTCTCCCTCCTGAATAATGGCCTGCGCTTCTGCACGGATGACATCGGGTATTTGAGGAATCAGTGCGGCAATCTCGGACCACATCTGGCGGTCGTAACAGCCCAAAATAGCCAAAGTATTAGCCGCCGTCACAGTAGTAGCCGCCATGGTTGTAAATTTTTTGCCTATAGAGTCCAACTTGCGGCCTTCCTGATCAGGAGGAGACGTGAGTGGTGTAGCAGGATTGCGGGATCTTTTTTGTGCTGCCTGAGTTATAACCGAATCTGCTTTCGGTTGTGACACCAAACAGGCCGGGGAAGACGCCGGAGCCTTATATTTCTTGTCCAATCTGGGCAAAACTGCAGGTACCGAATTTGGATGTTCCATTAATTTAAGGCCCTCCTGCCAAATATAGTCAATGATTGGTATTGTGTAGGATTGCCTTCGTGATAGGTCCTTAAAATCATACAAGAAGCATTCACTTTCATCTTGTTGTTTTTCGATAGTGAGATGAAAATGCTTAGCAGCACGGACCATCAAATTATGGAAATTTGCAATGTCCACTGGAGGCGATGCTAGAGGTGAGGTGGGCGGAGTAGAAGGTGTTTGAGCCCTGTAATTGTCCCACTCATTCATATCGACGTCATCGTCGTTGTCATCAGTGTTGTGAGGATCAGGATCCTCGTTGTCGGTGTCAGGACGAGTACACCCCGGTGACGCAGGTGGAACCGGTGCAGGTGCTTGAGGAAGTTGAGGTTGAGGCTGTGGAGGAAATTGTGGTGCTGGAGAGGCAGGTGTAGATGGAGGGAACCTGCGGTTATAGTCATCTAGCATGTGCTGTCGACTAGACAGCCGTAGACGATGATGGGCCCGTCGACGAGCTACTTTTAGATGACGACTTGATCTTCGTCGACGGGGCTCGCATCGATGAGGGAAGCGTCGACGATGACTTCTTCGTCGACGGTTTTGATTTGATACTCGTCGACGAGATCTTCACAATTGATGCAATGGGTCTCACCTCCTGGGCTATCGTCGACGAGGTGATCGTCGTCGACGTAGCACTGGTTGACATAGTACATGTCGTCGTCGACGTAGAGGCTTCAGTCACTGACTTCGTCGTCGCTGAAGACGTCGACGGACGCGTCGACGAGCCCGTCGACGAGCCAATGCCAGATTTAAAAGTGGAAGGCAAGGCTTTGGGCGCAGACGTCAGAGAACCAGGTCCCGTAGACGTGCCCTGAAGCGAATCCTGTGGGGAGACAACCCTGAAGGACTCCAACAGTCTACTTTTCTTCAGAAAAGGAGATGGAATCTCAGTCTCAGACCCACGCTTCTGAGAGGATTTTGAAACACCCGATGACAAACTTTCTACCTCAGAAACCACAGACTCTGAAGTCTTCAACTTCTGTAGCCACAGAAGAAGACGGTCCTCTCTATCCCTCAGAGTCTTGGGAGGAAAAGTGCGACAGTACTTACAGTTTTTCACCTCGTGGTCTGGGTAGAGACAGTAAATGCATTTACTGTGTGGATCCTCATGGAAAAGGCGCAGTTTACCACAAGAAGGGCAGGCTTAAATAAAGATTTCCTATTTGAAGAAATTTTCTGAAGAAAAAACAGCTAGAGTTGAAGAAAAAACTGAGCAGAGCTCATGGAGACTCCCTTCACATGACGTGCGGTAGAAAATCTGAGGACTTGGGCTTCTGAGGAGAAGGTTCTAGAGGAGGCTACAGCCTGATTGGCTGGAAAGTGAACCGACACATAATGACACTAATATGCTACTAAAGTGAGTTCTCCCTTAGGCTTTTCAATGGCTTATAATGTTCTATGGTACTTTTAAAATTTACATTTTTATTACATTATATGTATGTATATTTTATTTATGATATTTTTCATGTATACATGCATATGTTACTGCTATTTTATGTACCGTGCGACTCCCACTTCGACGACGGGGAATATTCAAGCATGTGAATCTATGAAAGACACCCCTAATACTGGAGAACTTTATTTCTCCATGTCACTTCCTCTTTTTAAGGATTTAGTTTTGTTTAGGAAAGTATCCCTTCCTGCCGAAAACAATCATGCCAACAACGAAGGCACCCTCTCATCATGGAGCATGGGTGCGTGTGTTGGTGCTGGGCAGCCCCTGCAACAAGTGTGCTAGTGTTGGGTGAGAGCTGAACACTGGCATAGATCTGTAAATATGGTGCAGTTCTGCTCTCTCCCCTTCACACAAAGGACCACAGCAGTTTGCCGTGCAGCATTGCACTGTGTGAAACATCAGTAAATCTAACCCCAGAGTCGGGTGCCATACAGGTTTGACAGAAAATACAAATCAACCCAGAACCTTTTTCATAGCAGATCTGGAAATACCCTACACAAGGATTGGATAATGTCTTACAAATTGTGGATACCTGTAACAGCTTAAATTGTAAACAAATACAGATTGATTTAAAAAACTGTCACTGGTAGGATTATTTCAGATTACTGTTCATGTGCGCTGTGTACCTGGCTGAAAGAGATTTGGGTAACGCTGTAATAGAATCAAGAAAGTTGGGTTTGTTGTTGGGTCGATTTACATAGACACTGCTTTACTACTCAAAGTTGAGAATATGTTAAGAGAGGGTTTGGATGGCAATACCAACTTTCTGAACCATGCTAAGCATAGCCTATATTCTATCGAAGACACAGAGATGAGTATTATGCATTCTCCTCACTACTCAGTTGCAGCACAATAACATAAACAACTACAGTGTCCATGAGCGTCAATTGTAGACGCAAATAATCCATTTTAAGCAATAGAACATCTCCAACATTTATTAACATTGCCTTTTGTCTGAAGACATTCTTCTTTTCGTTGATGTGAAGCAAACCAAGAACCAATGCAGAAGCCAGATTGTGTGCATCACACCACCACTAGTGTATCCTTTCACTTCTCCGCCTATCAGGCTTCGTCTCCTTGTTCAAATCAAATCATAAGTAACAGAGTGCAACTTCATGCACACAGCAAGCATGGTATTTCCAGTAATCAAGTGTCACCCCCCTTTTGTGCAAGGAGAAATAATACTCGCCTCTGGGTCTTTAATACAAAGTAGACTTGGAGAAAGTAGTTCCAAAGCCGGATATTCTACACCTACGCACACAGGTTTCTATTATACTACTTCAAATCTTTGCCAATACTTCTGAAACCATAATTTCAGTTGCTTTAAAATAAAATGTCTTAAGTACAGAGGCTCTTCTTTAGAGTTTCCTTGGGTGGCAATACTGCCATAAATCGGTGATGTCCCGGCTCTGCCAAACATGTGTTTCTTCCTCACTTTTTAGAATTGGGGTACATTAGGTTTACATTGGTGGAGGTCCTTTTCCCTGCAATGAACCTCTGACTTGGCGGCCCATCCACCAAGAGATTGGCAGGTCACAGTGACAGCCACTGTGCCCATTTGTGAGCAGAGCGGATGTTATTAATTTTCCCTGCCCATGTCTGCTATGCGAAGCATGGTAGACATGGGCAGGGTAAATGGATGATGGCCCTCGAAGGTTGGGAGAATATTCCCTGTGTTTTGGGGCCATTTGTGTTTTTGCATACAGCTAACAAGCTCTTGCTTTGGTAGTTTGCTTTCTCTGAACCAAAACGTTTCCGAAGCAGGTTCTTTAAATGCAGTCCTCGCTGAGCAAACATTCAGCGCTGTGAATGGAGCCACGATGAGGGCAGCTCCCTTCACAACATTGAGATCCCCACCAGCCAGGCATGAATCTATAAATAGGATGGATTGTTCATTGCCAGGATAGTGGAGGCCTTTGGCTGCAACACCAAGGCGGACCAGCGGACCATTGAGAAGGTTTAAATCACTCCAATAGCAACCAGATCACTCTACAACTCACACATTGTCATCTAATTATGCGCCTATCTCCACGCCTTGTAAGCAATCACATTCACGCTGAATATGTGCCAAAATGTATTCATCTACCTTGCCAGTTTGGGAGAGGTCACTGTCTGAAAAGAAGGCTTAATAGCAATGAACAACTGCCTGACTCATTTGGCCCTTACTTTGTTCACCACTCATGCAAGTTCTTAGGGCATCTAACCAATCATTATTTCATTTCTATCCAAAAAGCTAGCATGAAGCTAACGTAGTATTCGTCCTTTGGCGTAAAAAGATCGGCTGGACTCATCTAATGCCAAGACATACAAAATTCTGCAACACAAAATCACACAGAACAACATTACTAACTTCCCTGAAAATTATTTCAGTAATAGCTGGTCACTGTCAAGTCAATCCAAGAATAATGAAAACACCCAATGAACATCCAAAAGCAAGAAGGAGTACAGAGGTTGCGGGGGGACCTGTTGCCTTATTCCTTTTAAAAGTATGAATACCAAAAGGTGAGTGCCCACTGGTGCTCCATCTAAGTAGGTATAGGCTTTGCTCCGCTGACATTCAAAATGGACACTGTAGCTGCTGAAGTGGAAACCCGACTGCTTTCAGCACACCAACTACACCAGGTCTTTATAAGAACTCTTAGGGGCATTTGGAGTCTAGTACTGCTCATTTGAAATCTCCCTGATATTGCATCACACCCTAAAATTCCTACACAACACCAACTGCATTCACCCTTCAATAAGCAGGGATGAACCCTCGTCTCCAGTCCTGCCAGATCCGCAGTCTCCTAAACCGAGGGTCTGAGGGGCGGGAAGTCATAGTTCAAACCTTGCCTCTACTCTCCAAACAATGCTCACTTGTTGGCTGGTCCTGATTTGCCCTTCAACTATAAAACTGCCTCATCTATCTCTTAAGACGGCAAACCTGATACCACCCTATCTCTCCTAAAAGAACACCACCACTCTCTGGTCCAGGCTTCAGGTGCTTTGATCTATGAAATGCCTTGAGTTCCTGTATATCACCTGATATTTCAATCCAAGCAGGTACTCCTCTGGTGTTCTAGATAAAAGTGCCAAAAAGTCTCTTCCGGGCTCGGACACCAAGCAGGACCTGGGTCCCCCCAGTTGGTGGATATATTGCGCTGCAGAGACCTTGTCCATATTCAGCGAAGGCAACATTGTACCTAGTCTTTCATGAGGGCTTTAACTGCGAGGCTTCACTAGCAGTTCCAGGCAGTTGATGTCGAAGTCCAGCCTTGAACATTTACCCGTCAATGCTGGCGGCAATTTGCAACCCAGACCAGACAACCGTCATATGTTCCGACTACCACTTCCAGGGTTGTTCCAAAAATAGCATGCCCAGTCCAAGTGTCCATGTGAATCAAACAGCATAACAGCCTTTTTCCTGACTTCTATTCACTCTGGAATATGTGACAGATAGGCTAAATCCCACTGCAAATTGTGACTAACTTCCTCTGAAGATACCAATATTCTAACAGGCCCAGAAATATCACCTGAGTCAAGGAGACAAGAGGATCACCAGCTAGGCCTAATTCCTTAGCAAACTGTTGTTCCCTTTTGAGTCTTGCGGATCTCCATTTTCTTGGAAGGTAAAGTCAACACAACCACTACCAAGTCCAACTTGAACCCAAGGAAGTCTATAACTTGTACCTGGGAAATTTCAGATAACAACTCCCTCGGTCTGGAGTAACATCAAGCCAGACATTGTTGGATCAGACTCTACTCCCTTGTGACATGAAAACCTTTTTCAGTTACATAAGAAAATGATGTGACCAGCTTTAACACTTTTGTATGCATTAAGTGCCTGAAGACATTAACTAAATAAATCAATGATGGGTATACCAAATAAGAACTGTCAAATAGGCATCTCAGATCTTAGCACTGTAGCCAATCATTCCTCTTCAACAGCTCTCAGGCGGTGTGTCCTTTTAATTCTGAAGTGACTGGAAGATCTTGGGGCAAAGTACTGAGAGCCTGGAACATGATCAAAAGACTGAGGGAGAAGGGGGCGCCCCCTGAATGTCGAAGACAGACTATCATGGTATGGAATATTGAGGACAAAATAGTGAAGGGAAATATCGAAAGGTAAGTATAGATTAGTTATACCTGACACCATAAAAATGTACTTTGATATTACTTATCTTCAAGCTGTGTAGTCGTGGGACAAGGAATGGTAAATCTATACTCCCTCTATATGCACTAATCTTTCAATATTTTGGCTCGCGATATTTTGACCACAATATTCCTGTATCACGATATTTCCATGTTCAATATTCAGCAGTCCAATCAGGAGAAAGGACAGGCATGTTGGACATGAAATGAGTGAAAATGTTCAGCTTACTTCAAAGGCTGTTCTTCATTACCAATCTCTCTGCACAGAAGCCGAGGCTGTGTGCTCCTTTTACGAACAGAGACAGAAATTAGAATCATATTAACCTGGCAGGTCAATTAAAAAAGGCTGATGGATGGCGCCCTCTCGTCTGAGGCGAAGAGAAAAGCAAAGACCTGTCTCATCTGCCGTAAGACACTATCCAAGCAGCCCCTGAAGCTACAGATAAGGAAATACAGCTGAGTTTGTTAAGCAACTGCTTTGGGAAAACATATAAGCCAGAAAGGAAAACCATTTTCACTGAAGAGGCTGCAGCAAAACTCTGGGATATTATGCAAATACAGAAATGAACCATGAAAGAACACTTTGAATGAAATTTAAAGAGCGCTGCACATATAATTTTGATTTGTGAAATATATTTTTGACTCACCTTAAAAATTGTCCTTATCAAAAGGAGTTGAATTCACCAAGGAGATTTATTTAGAATGATTTCAGAAACATAAGGAGGAAATGTAAACATTGTTAAGTACCGAGATGGCAGTTATTTCTCGGGAACTAAAACTACTGTGAATTTTGGAGGTGGAAATAAATGGGGTATATTTTCTACTGCTACTAGTTTCACATGCAGTTTATCCCTGACGTAACGGTCTGTTTCATGGTCAGAATGCAGATGTATTCGTTCGTCATCATATCGTTGCAGTCAACTGTGCAATACATGTGGAAGTCCCGGCACATTGAGGCACTACAAATCTCACCGACAGGAGTCCACAGAGTATAATTACTTTTAGGCGGTCTGTCCCATGCCAAACATTGGGAGGGTAACAAACACCCATGGATGGGGTGGGGCTGGATTGAGCAGGGTCACACGATTTCAATTATTTATTATTTATTTATTAAAGATATTTAAGTAGTACGGACTTAACCACTTGGGAAACAGGAGAGCTTTACAGATAACAAGAGGAAACATGCCGAGAAAAGACAACCAAACAGAGAGCGAGCGAGCGATACTAGAAGTCGCATATAATAGGGAGAAAGAACAAGGAAGGGAACTTCAAATTCTCTGTTGCAAATTGCAGCATCAGTTTGTCAATGGTGTCAATTGCAGCATCAGTTTGTCAATGGTGTCATTGTGCTGCTACTGGCTGTGCCAATGCTCTTTCAATTGCACCAGCATTGACAAAGTCAATAGCTGTGCCCGGACATCTAGGAAGAGAATGATATTCTATACTTTCAAGATGGCTGTCATGCTGAATGTATTGAAAGCATAGAAAATAAAGTTTCGCCATTTTGGAACATTATTTTTAATACTTCCAAGATGACAACCATGCTGCATCATGCAATATTGCATCACACGTGATGGCTTGTGGAAGTATTAAATGAATACAGTTTCAAAATGGCCACTGTTAGCGTTGCCAGTACAAGTGCAATTTTAAAAATATTCTACATTGGTCAAAAGCTAAGAGTAGTTGGAGAGGGACAGCAGAGGCGAAAAATAATTCAGGGGAGGGTAGAGAGATGGCAAACAGAGCGAGAGAGAGCGTGAGACCGCGCAGCAGCAGTGCTCGGTGTTAACGGGAAGGTAAAAAACAGAACTGGGGCTAGGTGAGGCAGATAGGGGTGCAATGGAAGGAGTGCAAGCATGCACACCATTGATAGACAGAGAGAGAAAGGAGCGTGACACACACTCCCATGGAGTGCTAAATCACAAAGCATGGCAAAAAAGGAATAAATAGTTCAGTAGAAAGATATATTCAACCGATCAAAGCTCAAGTGTTAAAACGAAATTCTCCATGTTCGTGATAAGCACAAGTACAGGGAAGAGACCAGAGACTGAAATAGACAAGAAGGCAATCCAATCATGAGCAAGGGGCTGAACTAATGCTCACTTTATGTGGTTTTGTATACATTGCTGTCTGGAGTGAGACAGCAAAAAGAAGGAAACAGGGATGCAGAATTGAAAAAGCTATTATTGAAGGTGAGTTGCAAAGAGGTAGGTTTCAAGGTCCTGTGGTTCTCAAAATCCGGACCCTGTTGTTCTTCCGATATCGAGGTCCAATACCCGTGTCACGAAACCTCAACGTACCGAGACGATTTTGGTGTCTACGAACCGATAATGATTAGGACATCATTCCTATGTATTTGCGTTACAATCGAGGGTTGCCAACACCCCTAAATCACAGTTTCCGTCCCATCCCTTAAACTCCATTTTGTGAACGGCATCCATCTTGCATCTTGCCCTCATGATAAGTCAATTAAAGGTCGAGCTTGATCCAAATAGACACGTCCACCTTTCGTGACTTTCCCCTGACCTGTCCCAACTGACTCCACTGTCTTCGGCCAAACCTGTTTAGGCAGCTCCTCGCCCAGTGGCCGAATGCGATAGCATCTACGCATAACATTCCACGAACCATTCACTACATACAGACCATGCTTTCCGCAAACATGCACCTGTCCACGTTCCTTGTTTATGGCCAGGTTTATGACTGGGTTACACCTTTCTTTATTGAGGTTTCATCGATATCTGATGGGAGTTCCAGGCCTAACTGGGTAATCTATCAACGAACTGGACATCTAAAATATGGGCTTGCTTACATGACTTCGCTCTTTGTATTATTGTAGAAATATGTATATTGCCGTACCATAAACTCAAGAATTCTTGCTTGAAGCCATGTATCTTGTATATAAGGAGAAGGCTGGTTCTGTAAAAACGAACAGTCTCCCAAGAACCTACTCTCCGTGTGGTGTACTTCTGGGACACGTGTTACTTGGTAGCTACCAATAAAACTTGATCTTTGACTGCGACTAGAAGACTCCGTGTTTCTGTGGTCCGGAACAAGGGAGAACTCAGAGGTCTTCGGGTGTTATCCCCTGACACCAGCGGGTTCCTAAAACCCGTTACCTCAGTTGGCGCCCAACTCGGGGCGATATCAAGCGGTGACGGTCCAAGCCAGATGTTCGTGAGGAGCTTCGTGTGAAAATTCCGGAGGACGGCCAGCCACTTCAGCGACCCCTGTATGTCGACGTGGTTCCGAAGGTCTTTGCTGCGAGGTTCCCCGCGTCCCGACGGCTACGAAGGACTGCTGCCCTGACTATCGCCTTGTTTTGGACCCAGTGATCCTTGGTAGAGCGAAACGATAGACGAGTCTTCTAGCGACGTCATCGATCTTCAAATACTTCAGTTAAGTATAAGTGGAGCGTCTCCCAGTCCTTAGTTTGTCCTTAGTTTTTGGTATCCTTGAGATACGACTTGATTTGGTACTTGCAAGCCCCAAAGCCGAAGGACTCGTGTATTCACGAGAAATATCGTAACAGATAATCCTTTGAAGTTTGAAGCTAGACTAGTGAGCGAAGATGCCTGGTTTTAGCAGACTTGGAAACTTGTTTTGTCTTGGTTGTAGTAAGGACTCCCAATTGGAAGATTCTTGTCCGGTTCCTCCAATTGGAACTCCAAAGTATGAACTCTATGTGAAGCACGGCGTAGGTCCTATAACATATAACGAGGTATGGATAAAATACACCCGCAAGGATGGTGTTTTAAAATGGCCCCAATATGGTAGTTTCGCCCAAGAAATATTAGATAACTTAGAGGTCAAATTGTTCAAGAAGAAAGCCCGGCCGGCGATGTTTGACTCTTTCCGCTTATGGCGCAAAGAAGCCAGACAGAAGGAAATAAGATTAGCAAAAAAGAATAAAAGAAGTATGTCAATGGTGCAAGCTGCCGTTGCATACAGAGATAACGAGGACGAGCAGGAGAGCGAACAGATGCTTAGGAGCAAGAAACTAGCGATAGATAAATGTTACCCGATGCTGCCAAATAGAGGGAAAGGTCAAAAGGAAGGATCCGAGAAAGATCCATTAATGTCCCACCTATTAAATTCTCCGCCACCCTATGCACAAAATGCCACAGCACCTCCGCAACCTTTAGTTGCACCTTTGGTAGCTGTAATACAGGCTCCTTTACCGCACCCACCGGCTACTCTTCAGCTGGCTCCTGTTTCTTTGGCACAGCCTCCTCAAGGCTCACCGATCACATCTACTTCTCCTACCGTTCCTTCTAAAATTTCGCCTAGCGCACCTTCTAGTCTCTCTGATACTCGTTCTACGAACATTTCTGTTTCTGCTTTGCGTGACTCTGTTCTACTACCAGTTATTCCTCCACTTTCACCTTCCGTCTGGCATAAAATGGCCAGCATTGTTACTAACTTTCCTTCACCACTTTTTCGGTCGCCTAAAACGACCCCTAACACGGAACGAAGACAATTACGAAGCCAAATGCCTGATTATCAGGAAAGAGAATCATTGAATAAGTTAGCACGAAATTGGGCTATGGATACAGCGAGATATGATGTAGAGTCTGTCATGAACGTCTTCCGTCAATGGGATGAACCAACGCAAAGATACGTCTTTGAGCAGATGTGTGTTTTCCTGTGTGAGGATTTGGAAGATAATGGTCAGAAGAGCAACCAGCAAGAGTTGTGTAGTGTGCGATTTAAATTTGGGGAAGGTATGATAGTTGGTCCCGATGTTGAAAAAGCAGTTGAGATATTATTATCACATCGAAGTACGGGTGGTAATTCTGGGTCATCCTCTGACAGTGGTACGTCTAGTAGGAAAAGAGCGAGACAGTACCCCATGAGAGAGGTTCCTCCGGTTTGGAGGGAAGGTGATGCAAACGCAGTTCCACCGGTTCTGCCTCATTTCCAGCGTGTATGGGTACATGTCCCCTGGAAAAGATCCGAAGTTTTAGCACTCAAACAGACACTACCCGATCCCCGTAAAAACCCGACTGGGTATTATAAGGAGTTGTCCCAAACTGCAAGCTCATGTATAATGAATTTAGCGGATATAGACATGTTGTTTGGGAACGTTGTTCCACATCCTTTATGGAGTAAGATACGTCATACGGATCATGACCAAGAATTAGGTGACTCATGGGCGAACATTGCGACTACAGATGCTAGACAAATCGGTGGTTTCAAGCCTGAGCCGTTAATAGCTGAACTTCCTGGTAGAATTATTGCGTACATGAAGACAATTATGCCTGATGTACGTGTAAACTGGGACAAGCTATCCGCGTGCAAGCAGAAGAAAGACGAGAATGTGTCTGACTTCTTCACGAGATTTGAGGAAACTTTCACTGACCATAGTGGTCAGGATATGGCTACCGAGGGTGGCCAAAGACTGTTTGTAGACAAGTTTGTACACAATTTGCCTCCTGAATTGTGTGCTAAACTAAAAGACTCAGAAAGTGCTTGGGCTGTCTCTATGTCAGCGCAGATTCTAGCAACAGCCCAGTACTATGAAAATATGCGTAAAGACGAGTTAGACAAGGCAGACAAAAAGACGAAAGATTTGAAAACTAAAGTTCTTCTCCAACAGGCCTATCCGCCTCGTATGGCTAGCCAGCCCAATTATCAACAGAATCAGCAGTACTCTAGAGACGCGCAAGGAAACGAGCTTTCCCATCAGCGTCCTACGTATGGCCCGAATCAATGTGCGTATTGCAAAGAAGAGGGTCATTTTAAAGGTAATTGTCCGGCTCTTGCACGACGTTTAAACGGTGCCCAAGGTGTAAGGGGAAGAGGTGTTCAGCATGCCTCTAGAGGTAGAGGCCGTGGAAATTTCACTCAGAATATAACTTCTTTTCCGCCTCAGAAATCCATGAATAGCTTTGATCAACAGAGTAATTCATCGTCCAAGTCAGCTCAGTACTATGCTGACGACTATTACACCGAACACGACAATGAGGGTAGCGATCGCTAGGACAGCCATGGACAAAGAGAGGGAGTTGTTTCAGTTCCAGTAGATCAGGATGGACCTTATGTCGAGGTAATTACCTCAGGAGTGTCAGAGCCATTTCTGCTGGATACTGGTGCTACAAAAAGTTCTATTATGCACTCAAAACTTCCTGGCGCACCTTTGTCTGGCGAAATGAATGTCTCAGTAGGCTTCTCTGGCGCCCCTGTTAGAAACCCGATCTCTAGTCCTGTTTCCCTTTCTGTTGGCCCCTGTGAATTAGAAGCACCCCTCATTCTTACAACAGGTTGCGGTGAAAATTTGTTAGGATTGGATTTGCTAAAGAGGTTGTACGCGACTTTGTACTGTTCTCCCTCGGGAGTACAGCTTACTTTAGGGAAAAAAGTCATTTCTCCAATGTACTTGTCAAAAGAAGGTATCCCAACCGAATTGTCATCACTTCCGGATATACTGTGGGCTAATGGTTCCAACGATGTAGGTCGTTTAGAGATAGCACCGTATGTCATAACTTTGAAAGCAAACGCCAGATTGCCACGTATTCCCCAATACAAAATATCTAACGAATGCGAGAAGGCATTATTAACGATCATTTATGATTTGATCGATAAAGATGTTATCGAAGAAACAACAGGAAACGTTTGTAACAGTCCAGTTTTACCGGTCTTAAAACGTACTGACCCTTCACAGCCCCCTGTGTATAGGTTTGTGATTGACCTCCGAGAAGTAAATAAGGTAGTTATACCGCAGTTTCCAGTCGTCCCCGACATTACTGCTTTATTGACAATGGTTCCAGCTTCAGCAGCTTGGTTCTCGGTGATTGACCTGAAGAACGCTTTCTTCAGCGTCCCGATCGCCGAAGAGAGTAGAGACCTTTTCGGCTTCAATTTAGGAGGACGAAGCTTCCGCTTCAAAAGCGCTCCTCAAGGCTACTGCGAAAGCCCATCAATATTCAGTCAGGCTCTGAAAACACAACTAGACACAATTGTACTGCCAGATGGGTCAACTTTGATCCAGTACGTAGACGATCTACTGATCGCCGCAGACACTGAGATTTGCAAGGAAGCTATGTTGTCGCTATTGCGTCACTTATGTGACATGAAGCACAAAGTCTCCCTTTCAAAACTGCAATTTTGTCGACAAGAAGTAACCTACCTAGGTCACATCTTATCGAAGGAGGGAAGGAGACTGACACCAGAAAGAATACAGGCAATCACAGAACTAAGTGCCCCAAGGACACAGAGAGGTGTTCGAGCCTTTTTGGGCATTACATCGTACTGTAGACAATGGATACCGAATTTCTCACTACTAGCCAAACCCTTACTGTCACTACTCCGCAAAGACACGCCTAATCCTATGCCTTGGTCTGAAGATTGTCAGACGAGTTTCCACGAGTTGCGCGACGCATTGTGTTCGGCCCCTGTGTTGGGAAACCCCAACTACAGTAAGCCTTTTACATTGAATGTCCACGAAAAAGAAGGTTGTGCATTATCAGTCTTAACGCAACTCTTTGGGGACAAACAGCGCCCATGCGCGTATTTTTCGGCAACTCTGGATCCAGTGGCTAAGGCACTGCCAGGTTGTCTAAGAGCAACAGCCGCAGCAGCTGTCTGCATTCGACAGTCTGCTGGATTAGTCATGAATAACACTTTGATCGTTATGGTTCCGCATGCAGTAGACATTTTGCTAAATAGGACAAAGACACAACACCTTACTAGCGCTCGACTATCCAGTTACGAACTTACCCTGCTAGCAAGTCACATCCATATAAAGAGGTGTGATACACTCAACCCCGCTACGTTATTACCCATCCCGACAGAGACAGACAAGATTGACAAACACGACTGCTGTTTCAGGACCGAGGAAGAGACAAAAGGGAGAGTAGACTTACAAGACACTCCCCTTCCCGAATGCAATGATACTCTATGGGTTGATGGTTCATGTTTCAAGTTGCCGAATGGTGATACGACTACAGCATATGCCGTAACGACGTTACACACCATTGTAGAGACTGCACGCATTTCCCACAGTTCTGCACAAGCTGCAGAGTTGATAGCGCTTACTAGAGCATGTGTGCTGGCGAAAGGAAAGCGAGTGAATGTGTACACTGACAGTCAATATGCCTTTGGTGTGGCTCACAGTTTTGGGAGATTATGGCGTGAACGTGGGTTCCTTACGTCCCATGGTGCAAAGATACAACATGGCCAGCTAGTCAATGAGCTCCTTGAGTCACTCACCTTGCCCCTACAAGTCGCCATTATAAAATGCAGTGCACACAAAAAGATTCAGGATGATGTTGGCCGTGGGAATGCATTGGCAGATGAGGTTGCGAAAGAAACTGCAAGGAACACAATGAGTCGGATGTATGTCATGGGTCCCGCTAGATGGATTGCTGATGTGGGAATGTGTGAGGACACCATTGAAAGCGTAAAATCGATACAAGCCGAGGCCACTGAGAACGAGATGAATGAATGGAGAGAAAGCACAGGGAGATTGGATGCGAATGGTTGTTGGGTCGAATTATCGGAACACCAGCGATGGTTATTACCTAATGCATACGTACTTGCAGTAGTAACGATGGCTCACGGAATGGCACACATCAGTTCGAGAGGAATATGTAAACTATTGGCCCCAGTATGGCAGAATAGCAATATCCCAAAATGTGCAAAGAATGTGGTAGAAAAGTGTATGGTATGTTTGAAGTACAATCCCGGTAGGGGAACCCCAACTCCAGCTGGTCATTTTGCGCCTCCAACGTACCCGTTCGAGGTTTTGCAGCTCGATTTCATCCACATGGAGAGGTGCAACAATCTGAAATACGTTCTCGTTGTTGTTTGCGCCTTTTCAAGGTGGGTGGAAGCTTACCCCCTTAAGGACAACACCGCCTTATCAACTGCCAAAGCCCTTGTCAAAGAGTTCTTCCCTAGGTTCGGTATGCCTAGAATCGTCTGGAGTGATAACGGAAGTGAATTCGTAGGATGCGTGATGAAGAAAGTGTGTGAGTGTTTAGGCATCCACCAGAAATTCCACTCTGCAAATCACCCCCAATCAGCTGGATTAGTAGAGTGCTACAATGGCACTCTAAAACTCAAACTAGCCAAGATCCAAGCCAGTACAGGTCTTAAATGGCCTGACGCCCTGCCTCTAGCACTTTTGTCAACCAGGACGACTGTCCACTCCAGGTTAGGACTTAGCCCCCATGAGATTGTGTTTGGCCGCCCAGCCAACGTCTGGGGCGTGCCAAGACCCAAGAAACTAAGCGAGATAGAACACCCCGTACTGCTTGACTATTTGTGCGAATTGACAACTAAATTGCGTGTTTTACACCAACAGGTTCACAGTTCTTCTCCACCAGCCTCTGACGATCCAGGTCACCTCATCGAACCCGGTTCGTGGGTTTTGTTGCGGAATTTTCAGCGCACCAACAACGGACAACCGAGGTGGACCGGACCGCACCTAGTACTACTTTCAACAAGATCTGCTGTGCGAGTGGAAGGCAAGAAGAACTGGGTACATGGGACCCACTGCAAACGGGTCCCTCTACCCCTTCCATACGACCGGTGGGTCAACAAAGGACTTGCCGACTCTGAGACAGAATCCGTATCTCGCTTCATCCCTTTCAGCGATGCCCGTTTGAAAGAAACTAGTACCGAAAAGGAGAGTGATCATATTTTGCAAGGACTTGTGTCACCATCTATGCAATTGGACACTACTGAACCTGAAACGCTGTTTGAAGATCACACCGTACCTGGGAAACGACGATACAACCTGCGGTCTAGACAAAAGAACTAATAAAAGTTTGATCTAATGTAATTTCCTTTTTCCCCTAAGAACTATTTTTGGATTTTCAGCTCTCTCGTCCCAAGGGAACTAGCTCATTTTTGATTTTTCGAACCGCCATCCGGTTCTGCTGCTAGGGTCGCGGTTGAAGTCTGGGGAGTGCAACTGGGAAGTTCTAGGTCCACGGTTCTGATTGGTCCACGGGAGTTACCCCGGACTGAGCAGAGCGCGCTCCCTGGGAGAATCAATCAACCACCGCGGGCAGCAACTAGAGGATGGAGTTTCCAAGGGTAGAGAGACCTGTCAGGCTCACGAACTTCAGAAAACAGTTATGCACGATACTGTCCAGAAGAAGATTCCTGATACTATGTGTTTTAATGTTATGTAGCATACTTGTGTTTTTTACTAGTTATACACTATTCGTTTTTAAAGTTACCTTTTCGAATGACACCCAGCCACCACCTCCTCCCACTATTTCTCCACACTACTTTCACCCTTTACCTGAACACGAGTCTGCCCGAAGACTCGAATTTGTAAACAACTCTTTCATCCAGCTTCTACACCAACACCAGTCCATAATGAACATGTCAAACTGTTGGATATGCGGACTTATGCCACACACAACCGATAAGGGGATCCCATACTTCATTTTGCCATTCAGCTACTATGGTTCTCTGTGGGCTTTCCAGACCATGTTCTTATTCGCCCTAGAACCATACCCGACCCGTTCCGCTGCGAGCGATTCCAGTAACAAGGCACTAATTGCAGGGATAAGGAACATGAGTAGGGATATCGACACATATCTGACAATGCCCAAAGATGAACTGAGTCCCTACACCCGTCGGAACGTGACTAAACATGGGGTTTACCTGGTCAAGAGCCAGGCAGCACAGAAATCTCGCCCAGTTTGGATAGATCCCCACCGAGGTCACTTATGCTTACAGGGTATTGGTAGGAACCCCACAGCACAGTTAGGAAAGAGCATTTGCACGGAAACATATGTATTTACTTCCCAAACTTCCCCTATACTCTTGGCAGCCAAAGGCACGTATTTCGTTTGCCACGACCAAGCCTACACGTGGTTGCCCCCTGATTTCTCAGGTACATGTTTTATTTCATTTCTGCTGCCTCCTACCTACACGGCCCGAGCAGATTACCATTGGACAAGGACAGCTAGAGGTGTCGTGAGTAAAGACGACACCGCGGGTCAGGAATTCGCTGACTTCGCAAAGGGTTTTCTGCCATTTTGGGGGCCTATGGTGAACAGCAGGAATATTCGCCAGTTAGCACGGATAGTTGAATCCGCCGTGATTACTACGGCCGGAGCCCTTGGCAATTTGACAACAGAGCTTCAGTCGGATCGACTTATGACCCTTCAGAACTGAATTGCCTTAGACATCATACTCGCCGATCGTGGTGGTGTGTGTAGAGTCATCCAATCCAGTTGCTGCATATTCATCCCTGATAACGCACCGACAGTATACCAGGCCATCTCCAAACTGCACGAAATATCTGGTTCCCTTCACATTGAGAAAGGGGATTGGTCCCTGCTGGGGTGGTTCTGGGAACTGATCACTGCCTGGGGATGGAAAACTTTGATTTTCATTGGGATGATCTTGGCACTTCTGTTCATGTTTTGCTTGTGTATACAGTGTGCTCCTGCACTATGTGGCCTCTGTGCTACCTCGTGTGTACGGAAGCCTGTGTCGCAGGACGAGCTGAGTAACAGAATGATGCTACAGCAACATCTCCACGAATTTCTTCATACCGATTTAGACTCAGATTAGCATGAGTTATTGCCTTATATGAGGGCAAAAGGAGGGTCTGTGGTTCTCAAAATCCGGACCCTGTTGTTCTTCCGATATCGAGGTCCAATACCCATGTCACGAAACCTCAACGTACCGAGACGATTTTGGTGTCTACGAACCGATAATGATTAGGACATCATTCCTATGTATTTGCGTTACAATCGAGGGTTGCCAACACCCCTAAATCACAGTTTCCGTCCCATCCCTTAAACTCCATTTTGTGAACGGCATCCATCTTGCATCTTGCCCTCATGATAAGTCAATTAAAGGTCGAGCTTGATCCAAATAGACACGTCCACCTTTCGTGACTTTCCCCTGACCTGTCCCAACTGACTCCACTGTCTTCGGCCAAACCTGTTTAGGCAGCTCCTCGCCCAGTGGCCGAATGCGATAGCATCTACGCATAACATTCCACGAACCATTCACTACATACAGACCATGCTTTCTGCAAACATGCACCTGTCCACGTTCCTTGTTTATGGCCAGGTTTATGACTGGGTTACACCTTTCTTTATTGAGGTTTCATCGATATCTGATGGGAGTTCCAGGCCTAACTGGGTAATCTATCAACGAACTGGACATCTAAAATATGGGCTTGCTTACATGACTTCGCTCTTTGTATTATTGTAGAAATATGTATATTGCCGTACCATAAACTCAAGAATTCTTGCTTGAAGCCATGTATCTTGTATATAAGGAGAAGGCTGGTTCTGTAAAAACAAACAGTCTCCCAAGAACCTACTCTCCGTGTGGTGTACTTCTGGGACACGTGTTACTTGGTAGCTACCAATAAAACTTGATCTTTGACTGCGACTAGAAGACTCCGTGTTTCTGTGGTCCGGAACAAGGGAGAACTCAGAGGTCTTCGGGTGTTATCCCCTGACACCAGCGGGTTCCTAAAACCCGTTACCTCAGTCCTTAATGAATAATGACAAGGGGTGAGCCTGAAATTTCAGGTAAGCAATTTCACAGTGTTGAAAGAAGCCTGGATGCGTGTTATAGCTTTATAGTTTGTAAGGAAGAGAACAAAGAACCCATCGCAATGAAGTCTTCACTTCCAAAGGGTTTACAAATTCTGCCACATAGGTTTTCCCTGGGGCGGCTCCTCCATTTGAGCGGAGGATAGTCGCCCCACAAGCCCCACAGCTGAAAAATAAAACGGCAATAAAGTTTATTTACTACCATTTTATTTTTCAGCAACCCATGACCTATCCCAAACTAAGTGCCAGGATGGGGGCGGGCCAGTGCTGCTGAGTGGAAGCAGCAGGGAGCTGTGCACTTTAAAATGTGCATGTCTCTTTGATAATGCTGCTCCCTATGCACAGAAGTGTGGGAATATTGTGAGGTGGTCGGCTAACGTTGCCTATTGAATATGGGCAAGAACACTCCTTTACTGTCCTAAAGATTAGATCTTGCACTGAAACCTGTCCTATAGCCCACAAAATTAAGGCCCAGGCTATACTGGTTACGCTTATGGTGCATTGAAGAGTTAAAATCATACTGAGACGTACTTAGTGACATCATTAGCCAACCACAGGCCTCAAGAATTCCTATGCTAAATAATGCCAACAGGGCTCTATTAGACCTTGGACTGAGAAATAGTTGGTGTAATCCATTAGCTACAGCCTCAATTGCTAGAGGAAAGGCACGCTTCTAAGAATTATTTATGGCGAAAAGGGAATCCTGTGCTTTTTATGGACTCTGTCGCAAGCATTTTTACCCAAAAAACAGTTTTTAAGTGTGGAGAATTTTTAGAATATAATAATCCACCATTCTCAAGAAGTCTGTATTTGAAATGTAGGTACACTGTTTTACCATGAACTAATGTCGTATTTTCTTGGCCATCCCCGATCACTAAATTTAAATTGTGCCTTTATGCTGTTTGGCAGGGGAATTTGAAGAACATTTGTTCTTTTGCTGTGTGGAAAAAAAGACTAGTTTATATTTACACTGAGTCAGGCATTGGGTAAACTTCCATTATAATGTTGTAGTGTAAACAGGAGCTGGATTAAAAGAAACCTCACAGACGTTGGTGTGGGACTTCAATTCGCAGCGGCCCTTTTGGAATGGTACCAGTAAAAAGGGAGACTACTTGCTCGGTTTCAGTTTCCCCAGTAGTGAAGAGAGCAAGGCCAAGTCCTGTAGTCGCTGCAAGTTCCTGGAGCATTTCTTGTTTTTTCCAATGAGGTGAGCAGTCCTATCGCATCATCACAATTAGATTCTCATCGAAGCCTAAGTTGTGAAGCAGTTCCTTGCCCTGCGGGGATCCCAGCAGCAGCACAATGTGCTAAAGCTAAAAGACAAGCTTTTACAATGAGAGCAAAAGGTTCCTCTGCAAAGGTTTTCAATTGCTGGCATTGATTAAGTTGTGGATGTAAACAGTCTTGGTAGGAAAATTCCTTTCCCTAAGCAAAGCTGCATGCCAAGCAGCAAGAACAATACTACTTAGAAGTGATTTGTAGATAAAGTTAAAGGAGTATTGCAAATCAGAATAAGTTGTTTATAATTGATAATTGTAAAGTAAAAGATAAAAGAACCCAAGAGAACTACTGTAACAAATTGGGTTTTTGATTGAGGGGGTGAAGCAACACCATAATTAATTTCAGGGTGATCCACAATTGTCAATAAATGAACCTATGCTTAACCTTCTGGTAGCATTTCACAAAAGCAGTCAAACTTAACTCGGAGGCAATGTGCAACGTATTTTTGTAGCACACAAAGAAAAGGTGAAAACACAACACAAGAAGATTAACAAAACAAATTAGAAAAGTAGAGAACATTTTTATTAAATAAATGCACTCCAAAAATCAGTAGAACTAATTTTAAAAGTTTAAGTAAAAATAGCAGCAAGAAGCAGAAAGCGCCAACTATGGGTTACACGTCTCAATGGAACGGGCCAAAGTCATAAGTTCAAACAGACTTCGATGAAGCGCAGGCCAGGCACAGGACCAAGTTTGTAGCTCAAGTCCTTGGTGCAAGGTCTGTGCAGCGTTGTCTTGTGAGGCTTCGCACTGTCCGGCATCGGTTCCGATAGGGCTGTGTGGAGAGGCTTTGCAGGGCTTTGCGTTGCTCGATGTCGGTTGAGAAGAAGCTTTCAGCTGTGCAGCAAGACTTTAGGGGTTTCTAGTTGCTCACCGTCAGTTCCAATAAAGCGTGTAGGTATGTGGCGAGGCTTTGCAGGATTCTGTGTCACCTGGCGGTGGTTCAGATAAAGTTTTCAGCTGTGTGACAAGGCTTCATGTTGCTTTGTGCCAGATTTGATGGAACCTTCGAATAAGTCAGGAGGAGATCTCTCTGATGCAAGCCAAGGGTCCAGGAGCTGGGAAGACACCTCTTGGGGTCCAGAAACTCACTCCAGCAAAGGTCAGCAGGGCACAGGCAGGTCACATTGCAGGTCCTGCCAGGTCTAGTACAGCTGGTCAGATGGGTAGTTGCAGGAAGGCCTCTGGCAGTTGTTGTGTCCCTGCAGCTCAGAACAGGAGAGCAGCCAACTGACCCTTGGAGTCACTCAGGTAGCCTGGGAACAAGGAGACGGTCCAGTTCTCCTTCCGCAAGGCATGCCTCAGGCACAAAGAAATACTCTGCGGGGTCCAAGGAGGTCTCTAGCAACAGAGTAGTCATCTGGTAGCAGCAGGACTGTCCTCTGGAGGAACACGCAGTCCTTCTGGAGTCTTCCACAGGTCCAGGAATCTACTAAAGTAATGGTACAGGGAGGTCCAATATTTATACCTGGTGCTAGCCTTTGAAGTGGGGTGACATCCTAACTACCCCCACATCTAGTTCTGGAAATTTCCTTCTTTCCCCTGCCTGGTCTAGGGTGATGATAGGCTGGTGTCGGAGGTTGGGGAAGGAACTTCACTGCCCCGCTCTTCCTGGCAGGATAGCCCATCCTGCCAACACATATTCCCGCTTGTCCCACAGTCTGGGGGGAATAAACAAAGTCCATCTGACAACTATTTACAGTCATGTGACCCAAGACACAGGTTGCAGGCACCAAATGGTTAGGATAAGAAAATGACTTTGACTTTGACTTTAAGGGACATCAAGAAATCTAAAATCACCAGAAGCGAGTTTAGAAAATCTGTGAGAGTATGAGAGCAGGAGAGAGAAATTGTGTGTTGAACTCCCAGATAACGTTTGTTTATTCACATTCCCAGTAACACTTGGTCCCTGAAAATGGTCCCTGAAATTGACCAAACAGATGAGGTGTCAGGGAGAGAGAAAGTGCTCAGAATCAGGTACTGGTCCCAGGCAAAATATCATTAAACCAGGTTTTCTAGAGTAATTAAGTAAATTGATGGAGAACTGTTTAATACCGATTTTGCTTGTCTTTTCAGGTCTATTTCCCTGGTGAACCCAACCCCAAAATCCTTTCCCACAACTCCCTACACCAAAACTCTGTCAACGCTGAGCTCAGAGTTGAGGGTGCCTGGAGTTGGGCTACTCTGAGCATGGAATTAATTCCAAGGACAATGGCCAACTTGACATTGTTTTTTTGGATTCTCCAGATGTTAACAAAATTTGCTTTGTGATTTTTTTCATCAGCTGTGATTTGTAGTTTATCCTTTAAAGAAGTGGGTTATACATGGTGCAATTATTTGTGAACTGCTCTTGCTATTTTAAAGGTGATATTTGCTTCCAAAGGGATCAAATGCTGCTCACTCAGAAGTGAAGAGATATGATGAAGATGTTCTGCAGCATGTAAGACGGCTTTATCAGGGGCTTAGTTGGGTGGGTGGGTAAAGTCATATTCAAACTCCTGCACGTTGTATTAAGGTAAAACAGTGTGCACCCACTTCTGTCCACAGATTTATGTAATTTATATTACAGCTACCCACGTTTACATCCAGGAGTCACATGGGATGCATTTCTATAACTAATTGAACAATGATAATATGTACAAGACCAAGGATAAAAAAGCAAAAAGCTTAGAACTATGACAACTGTGCTCCTGAGTCTAATTTGCTGAATTGTATGTCAGGAGGTCTTGATTTTCGTGTGCGTTGGTGTTAAAACCTTCTATCTTCTGTTCGTCATGATATTTCATCTTTCATAGCCTCCCTGAAGCCTATGGAGGTTCCCTGTGCTTCCTTACTGCCCCTTTGGTTTGTATGTCCCCATCGTGCTCACACCTTCGATCGCTTCTTTCTTTGGGAGCTTTAAAGATCAATGGGGGCACCTTGATCTCTTCAGTTTCACACTGAAGTTGTACCTCTGACACCGTGTTTGCAACACAGCACTTTGGTTCCTGTTCAGGCAGGATTCCAAAACCTCCAAAGCACATGTAAGTTTCTCAAAATGATGAAAGTGATCAAAATTCAGTGGCTCTCCTGCCTGCAAAATGCTGAGCCTTCTAAATCTTTAAAGTTTGTCTCTAACAAAGACTGCTGGTCCAGCCTTATGTGGAAAGGTAAGGAAATTGCCCCTTCCAATTGCTACGCAATTAGAAAGTGCTGTCTCTGGGATTCTGTGCCACAGCATTCATGTGTTACTATAAAGTAGGCGGACAAAGGAGGTTCAATTGTAATCTGGGACACCACAAAATACATTGACGAAGTGATGAGGCAATTAAATGAAGAGCGATGTTATAGAAAGATCCCCAATGACCCAACATTGGAATTACAAAACCAATTAAAATCTATCTAGGAAGAAGGACATACACAAGGCTCATTGGGGAAAAAGGAGTATGAATACCTACAATGCAAAAATCCAAGAATCCCCCTTTTTTACGTCCTCCCCAAAATACACAAGAACGAAACAAACCCACCCGGGAGACCTATAGTCTCCAGTTGTGAGTCACTGTTAGAACCTGTCTCAAAATTTGTTGACTTCTTCTTAAAACCTTTTCTACCCGAAATACCATCCTTTCTAAGAGATACAACAGATTTTATAAATAAACAATCCATAATAGAATATGATGAAGGGAATCATTACCTAGTAACATTGGACATGGTGTCTCTATACACCGAAATCCCACAGACAGAGGGCTTGGAAGTCATTGCAACGTATTTAGAAAGCAGAGAAAGACCGGTCATAGTCCCAACGCACTTTATAATGAAATTGGCAACTTTCGCCTTAAAGAAAAACTACTTCAACTTTAATGGTGAATACTTTTATCAAGTCCGAGGAGTAGCCATGGGCTGTCCCTTTGCCCCAGAGCTGGCAGTTTTAGTCATGGCCAAGTTCGAAGAAAAATTTGTATACCAGGATAATCCTTACATTGAATTTATTTCACACTGGAGTTGTTATATGGACGATGTCTTTATGATCTGGACAGGCAATCAGGAAGATCTTGCCAAATTCCATGAGTGGCTAAACAACCGAACAGAAGAAATGAAATTCAGTATGAATTATTCAAAGGACAAAATGGCATTCCTAGATGTGGAAGTGTACCCAGCTGAAGGGAGACTCATCACCACACTATTTAAGAAAAAAACAGACCGCAACTAGGCATTACACTTCAAACACAGCCATCCAAGGAATCTTAGAGAGAATTTGCCATTTGGGCAATATCTAAGAATTAAAAGAAACTGCCATCACAAGGAAGAATACATGTCTCATGCAACCAAACTCACTAATAACCTACTGGATCGAGGCTATCCAAAAAAACTCCTCAAAAGATCTATGAAAAGAGCTTGGTGGACACCAACAGAAGTACTTCTAGAGAAAAAAGAAAAAACAGCACCTGCAAGGATTGTATGCGTATCAACATTTTGTCCTAATTCAAATCCCCTCAAAAAGGTGATAAATCAAAATTGGCATTTGGTTAAAAATTTGGACGTAACATTGAAGAACAAACCCTTGTTCGCTTTTAAAAGAGACCAAAACATAGCCAATCAACTAATCCCTGCAGCAGTTTCAAACAAAAAACAAATCTCAGTGAGATCACTGTTAGGCCTTCCACCAATCCAAGGCCATCGCAAATGCGGCACTTGCGTGTGCTGTTCCACCACAGTGGAGAGATCCGTCTTTGAACATAATCAGATTTACTGGAAACATGAGGCTTTTACTAATTGTAAGACACGGAATGTAATCTACGCAATTAAATGCCCATGCAAAATGCTCTATATCGGCAAAATGAGCCAGGAAATAAGAACCCGCATAACACAGCACAAATCCAGAATAAAGAAAAATATCCAGACAGCCCCGCTAGTAAACCATTGGAAAATCAATAACCATAGCGAAAAAGACATAAAATGGACGGTTATTTCTAAAGTGGAACTGGACTTAAGAAAGGGCGACATTGAAGAAAAGCTATCAAGAAGCGAGGCTATGCTAATTGTTACGTTTAACACAGCTATAGATGGTTTGAACTAAATTAATGAAATATACAGATTGCAGTAACAAACCGATACTGAGATCTTGGATCCTCAAATACCAGCAACTGACAATCACTGCATACGACCCAAATTATTCCCATAAGTAGGCATTAGAAGCTACAATGTATAATCCTATAAGGTTTTGTCATGCTTGTAATAAGATAAACGAACTGCTATTGCCCTTTAACAATCGTGCCCCGCGCTTTGAGGCCAGCGCCTGTCTTCAACTACAACTCCCATGAGTCTTAGCGTCTACATCAACGCGAGACATTAATATTTCAGGACGTGAACACGAAGAGAAACCGATTACGGAAGGAGGAGACGAACGAGTACAACGCGCTGAGGTCGGAGCTAAAGGTAAACATCGCTTGGCGACTGGCGCATTAGCTATGTAAAGCATGAGACCGTTCCCACCAGACACGAGGCTCACAGTGCCTTTCATTCATTTTTCAGATTCTGGCACGACGAAATAAATAGATCGCACCACATTGGATACTTAAGGTAAATTGGCATCAGCACACAATAACTTCATGTCAACCGTTATCGTTTTCCAGCGGACATTACAATATCGTATTTCTGTTTCCAGAAATTGGTATTATCCCCCCCTTCAATTGGACTTGATTAAACACACTTCAATCCACGAGTTCTGTAAGTAACCACAATATCATCAAATCATTCCCTCTCCTGGCTTAGATTTCAGAAAGTTCAAAACCACCTCTTTATTGTTTTAGGCCTAAAAACCCACTCCCCTCCTTCTTGAAAGACAGCCCAAGAAGATATCTCTGTAAGTAATAAGCAAATGTTACACGTCGGGAAATAGGTGGTGCAGATTGGATAATTATTGGTGTTAGCAAGGTGACTCAGTGTACACATTTTCTAATTTTTTGCAGTCTCATAGAGCCATAGACCTCACCACAAAAAGGTAAGATATCTGATAAGGGTGTTGCTGATAAAAGTAAAGAGAGGTTTAGGACTCCATGAAGCTAACACACTTCTCTGTAATTCTGTCTTACTGCTTGTTTGTTCCTGAAGAGAACTCCCTGTAAGTCAGAGAGTTCGAAACGCGTAGACTGTTTTTCCATCCAGCTTTAGGATTTACTACATTTGTTGTAAATTAGAAAAAGCATTCAAAAAGTTTCCAAGGCTGTTAATGATGAATCGCTTGTCTCATATGTATATAATGTAATGTTGTTTTTGTAATAACTGTTGTAGATAGAGTGTGTTTGTGAATGTTGGAATGATTGAGAAGAGTAATAGAAGCAGAATGAATGTTTTTCTTATGTTTTCTATGGTGCAAATGTAAATCTTGTGTATTACAAAAAAGAAAAATCGTTTTTGATATGTGAAAAACCAAAGAATAACTACAATTGATTTATTTCAGACTAAACAAAAGGTCTATGGCACATATTGTTTGATTGTCAATACGTTACTTACAAACCTTCTAAAATAGAGTGGCAGTACTGGCAGTTATTTTGTTTTGATTGTTAATGAGGCTAGGCCTTACTGCTTTTAAGCCTCAGACCAGTGTTGGTATCAGAGTATTAGCAGAAGTTTTTCTGCAAGGCGGTTGCGCCCGGTTTTTTGGAGCTTGGTTAGTGATTGATTATAACTTTGTAAACTGTTGCAGAGAATGCTCTGGAACAGTGGTTGTTGAATAAGTGTTGTGTTATAAGGAAATACATATAGTTGGGCTGATCCAATAATGTCAGAGAATCAAACATTTGCCTATAGCGAAGAACACATAAAAAAGCTATTGGAAGCTCCACCCCTCTTTGCGTCAGCATCATTAAGCACATCAGCTCAGAATCAAAATGAAACAGACAAACTATTAAGATTGAAGAAAAAACAGATAAGAACCGATCTCCATGGCCATTTTTTGCTTCAACATTTACGTGCAGGTACAATCCCAGGTGGATTATAGATAAAAAACGTTCCGGTGATCTTTACTGAAGACCCAATTTACAAAAAAGGTTACAGCTACATAGAAACTAAGTGTAGCAGAGATTTGATGGTCCTCACAGTGGAGACAGCATAAAGGGTCTCTAAAGAACAACTTAAAGAAATTGAAATACTTGAATCAGAGATAAGATCCAATCAGCTAATCACCGATACAAAGGCCCTCTTGGACAAGGTGGAAAAAGAAATACTAGAGTTTAAAGACTTTACTATTAATCAAAAAAGCAATCAATTTGAGAAAGATAAGAAGAACTTCAACATAGAAAAAGTCTACCCATTTTTACAATCAGATTTCTATTCAAGACCGGACTCTAGACGACACCTGGTAGAGTATCAAGGAAGATCCACCAACAATTTCATTACATTCTCTGATACTTCCTCTGCCTCAAGCGGGAGTGAAAGTGACTCTACTGACAAACAAAGGAATACAAACAAAAGAGGGTATTTCCAACAACAGCCTTTTTTAGTGAGAGGCCAAACGCAAACAAGAGGACGCCCGAGATACAACCAACAGCCATGGGAAATGTCAACTCGCCACCAGAACTACAAGAACTGGTAAAATCACTCATCTTCAATTTATGGAATAAGATCCTGACTACAGATGAAAAAAGTGTATTGAAAAAAGGCCTATCATTTGTTCCTTCCAAACACACAGATTTTGTGAGGCTTAAAATGGAGGCGTTAGAATTTTGCAGAAAAATAAGATTAAAATCCTTTTTTGCTAACAACCCCTACGATCAATCCCTAGAGATTACGGGACTCAGAAATAAATCATCGTTCTGCCCCCTGCTAATAAAGTGGCAAAGGAAATTCTGATTTTTGCGAAAAACATTCTTTCTGCCATCTCAGACATGGAAAAGAAAAAGAAATGGGTTCAATATAATATCTCAAAATCAGAAAAAGAAGCCCTGGCTGGATTAAAAAATGATACTCTGTTACTATAAAGCAGGCGGACAAAGAAGGTTCAATTGCAATCTGGGACACCACAAAATACATCTACGAAGTGATGAGGCAATTAAATGAAGAGCGATGAATTACAAAACCAATTAAAATATATCTTGGAAGAAGGACATACGCAAGGCTTCATAAGGAAAAAGGAGTATGAATACCTACAATGCAAAAATCCAAGAATCCCCCTTTTTTACGTCCTCCCCAAAATACACAAGAACGAAACAAACCCACCCGGGAGACCTATAGTCTCCGGTTGTGAGTCACTGTTAGAACCGGTCTCAAAATTTGTTGACTTCTTCTTAAAACATTTTCTACCCGAAATACCATCCTTTCTAAGAGATACAACAGATTTTATAAACAAACTATCCACAATAGAATATGATGAAGGGAATCATTACCTAGTAACATTGGACGTGGTGTCTCTATACACCGAAATCCCACAGACAGAGGACTTGGAAGTCATTGCAACGTATTTAGAAAGCAGATAAAGACCGGTCATAGTCCCAACTGACTTTATAATGAAACTGGCAACTTTCGCCTTAAAGAAAAACTACTTCAACTTTAATAGTGAATACTTTTATCAAGTCCGAGGAGTAGCCACTGGCTGTCCCTTTGCCCCAGAGCTGGCAGTTTTATTCATGGCCAAGTTCGAAGAAAAATTTATATACCAGGATAATCCTTACATTGAATTTATTTCACACTGGAGTCGTTATATAGACAACGTCTTTATGATCTGGACAGGCAATCAGGAAGATCTTGCCAAATTCCATGAGTGGCTAAACAACCGAACAGAAGAAATTAAATTCAGTATGAATTATTCAAAGGACAAAATGGCATTCCTAGATGTGGAAGTGTACCCAGCTGAAGCGAGACTGATCACCACACTATTTAAGAAAAAAACAGACCGCAACAAGGCATTACACTTCAAAAGCAGCCATCCAAGGAATCTTAGAGAGAATTTGCCATTTGGGCAATATCTAAGAATTAAAAGAAACTGCTATCACAAGGAAGAATACATGTCTCATGCAACCAAACTCACAAATAACCTACTGGATCGAGGCTATCCAAAAAAACTCCTCAAAAGATCTATGAAAAGAGCTTGGTGGACACCAAGAGAAGTACTTCTAGAGATAAAAGAAAAAACGGCACCTACAAGGATGGTATGCGTATCAACATTTTGTCCTAATTCAAATCCCCTCAAAAAGGTGATAAATCAAAATTGGCATTTGGTTAAAAATTTGGACGTAACATTGAAGAACAAACCCTTGTTCCCTTTTAAAAGAGACCAAAATATAGCCAATCAACTAGTCCATGCAGCAGTTTCAAACAAAAAACAAATCTCAGTGAGATCACTGTTGGGCCTTCCACCAATCCAAGGCCATCGCAAATGCGGCACTTGTGTGTGCTTTTCCATCACAGTGGAGGGATCTGTCTTTGAACATAATCAGATTTACTGGAAACATGAGGCTTTTACTAATTGTAAGACACGGAATGTAATCTACGTAATTAAATGCCCATGCAAAATGCTCTATATCGGCAAAACGAGCCAGGAAATAAGAACCCGCATAACACAGCACAAATCCAGAATAAAGAAAAATATCCAGACAGCCCCGCTAGTAAACCATTGGAAAATCAATAACCATAGCGAAAAAAACATAAAATGGACGGTTATTTCTCAAGTGGAACTGGACTTAAGAAAGGGCGACATTGAAGAAAAGCTATCAAGAAGAGAGGCTATGCTAATTGTTAAGTTTAACACTGCTAAAGATGGTCTGAACGAAATTAATGAAATATAGAGATTGCAGTAACAAACCGATACTGAGCTCTTAGATCCTCAAATACCAGCAACTGGCAATCACTGCATACGACCCAAATTATTCCCATAAGTAGGCATTAGCCATCTTACTAAATAAGCGACAATGTATAATCCTATAAGGTGTTGTCATGCTTGTAATAAGATAAACGAACAGCTATTGCCCTTCAACAATCGTGCCCCGCGCTTTGAGGCCAGCGCCTGTCTTAAACTACAACTCCCATGAGTCTTAGCGCCTACACCAACACGAGACGCGAGACATTATTATTTCAGGAAGTGAACGCGAAGAGAAACCGATTAAGGAAGGAGGAGAGGAACGAGTACAACGCGCTGAGGTCGGAGCTAAAGGTAAACATCGCTTGGCGACCGGCGCATTAGCTATGTAAAGCGTGAGACCGTTCCCACCAGACACGAGGCTCACAGTGCCTTTCATTCATTTTTCAGATTCTGGCACGACGAAATAAATAGATCGCACCACATCGGATACCTAAGGTAAATTGACATCAGCACACAATAACTTCATGACAACCGTTATTGTTTTCCAGCGGACATTACAATCTCGTATTTCTGTTTCCAGAAATTGGTACTATCCTCCCCTTCAATTGGACTTGATTAAACACACTTCAATCCACGAGTTCTGTAAGTAACCACAATATCATCAAATCATTCCCTCTCCTGGCTTAGATTTCAGGAAGTTCACGACCACCTCTTTATTGTTTTAGGTCTAAAAACCCACTCCCCTCCTTCTTGAAAGACAGCACAAGAAGATATCTCTGTAAGTAATAAGCAAATGTTACACGTCGGGAAATAGGTGGTGCAGATTGGTTAATTATTGGTGTTAGCAAGGTGACTCAGTGTACACTTTTTCTCATTTTTTGCAGTCTCATAGAGCCATAGAGCTCACTACAAAAAGGTAAGATATCTGATAAGGGCGTTGCTGATAAAAGTAAAGAGAGGTTTAGGACTCCATGAAGCTGACACACTTCTCTGTAATTCTGTCTTACAGCTTGTTTGGTCCTGAAGAGAACTCCCTATAAGTCAGAGAGTTTGAAACGCGTAGACCGTTTTTCCATCCAGCTTTAGGATTTACTACATTTGTTGTAAATAAGAAAAAGCATTCAAAAAGTTTCCAAGGCTGTTAATGATGAATCTGTTGTCTCATATGTATATAATGTAATGTTGTTTTTGTAATAACTGTTGTAGATAGAGTGTGTTTGTGAATGTTGGCATGATTGAGAAGAGTAATAGAAGCAGAATGAATGTTTTTCTTATGTTTTCTATGGTGCAAATGTAAATCTTGTGTATTACAAAAAAGAAAAATCGTTTTTGATATGTGAAAAACCAAAGAATAACTACAATTGATTTATTTCAGACTAAACAAAAGGTCTATGGCACATATTGTTTGATTGTCAATACGTTACTTACAAACCTTCTAAAATAGAGTGGCAGTACTGGCAGTTATTTTGTTTTGATTGTTAATGAGGCTAGGCCTTACTGCTTTTAAGTCCCAGACCAGTGTTGGTATCAGAGTATTAGCAGAAGTTTTTCTGCAAGGCGGTTGCGCCCGGTTTTTTGGAGCTTGGTTAGTGATTGATTATAACTTTGTAAACTGTTGCAGAGAATGCTCTGGAACAGTGGTTGTTGAATAAGTGTTGTGTTATAAGGAAATACATATAGTTGGGCTGATCCAATAATGTCAGAGAATCAAACATTTGCCTATAGCGAAGAACACATAAAAAAGCTATTGGAAGCTCCACCCCTCTTTGCGTCAGCATCATTAAGCACATCAGCTCAGAATCAAAATGAAACGGACAAACTATTAAGATTGAAGAAAAAACAGATAAGAACCGATCTCCATGGCCATTTTTTGCTTCAACATTTACGTGCAGGTACAATCCCAGGTGGATTACAGATAAAAAACGTTCCGGTGATCTTTACTGAAGACCCAATTTACAAAAAAGGTTACAGCTACATAGAAACTAAGTGTAGCAGAGATTTGATGGTCCTCACAGTGGAGACAGCATAAAGGGTCTCTAAAGAACAACTTAAAGAAATTGAAATACTTGAATCAGAGATAAGATCCAATCAGCTAATCACCGATACAAAGGCCCTCTTGGACAAGGTGGAAAAAGAAATACTAGAGTTTAAAGACTTTACTATTAATCAAAAAAGCAATCAATTTGAGAAAGATAAGAAGAACTTCAACATAGAAAAAGTCTACCCATTTTTACAATCAGATTTCTATTCAAGACCGGACTCTAGACGACACCTGGTAGAGTATCAAGGAAGATCCACCAACAATTTCATTACATTCTCTGATACTTCCTCTGCCTCAAGCGGGAGTGAAAGTGACTCTACTGACAAACAAAGGAATACAAACAAAAGAGGGTATTTCCAACAACAGCCTTTTTTAGTGAGAGGCCAAACGCAAACAAGAGGACGCCCGAGATACAACCAACAGCCATGGGAAATGTCAACTCGCCACCAGAACTACAAGAACTGGTAAAATCACTCATCTTCAATTTATGGAATAAGATCCTGACTACAGATGAAAAAAGTGTATTGAAAAAAGGCCTATCATTTGTTCCTTCCAAACACACAGATTTTGTGAGGCTTAAAATGGAGGCGTTAGAATTTTGCAGAAAAATAAGATTAAAATCCTTTTTTGCTAACAACCCCTACGATCAATCCCTAGAGATTACGGGACTCAGAAATAAATCATCGTTCTGCCCCCTGCTAATAAAGTGGCAAAGGAAATTCTGATTTTTGCGAAAAACATTCTTTCTGCCATCTCAGACATGGAAAAGAAAAAGAAATGGGTTCAATATAATATCTCAAAATCAGAAAAAGAAGCCCTGGCTGGATTAAAAAATGATACTCTGTTACTATAAAGCAGGCGGACAAAGAAGGTTCAATTGCAATCTGGGACACCACAAAATACATCTACGAAGTGATGAGGCAATTAAATGAAGAGCGATGTTATAGAAAGATCCCCAATGACCCAACATTGGAATTACAAAACCAATTAAAATATATCTTGGAAGAAGGACATACGCAAGGTTTCATAGGGAAAAAGGAGTATGAATACCTACAATGCAAAAATCCAAGAATCCCCCTTTTTTACGTCCTCCCCAAAATACACAAGAACGAAACAAACCCACCCGGGAGACCTATAGTCTCCGGTTGTGAGTCACTGTTAGAACCGGTCTCAAAATTTGTTGACTTCTTCTTAAAACATTTTCTACCCGAAATACCATCCTTTCTAAGAGATACAACAGATTTTATAAATAAACTATCCACAATAGAATATGATGAAGGGAATCATTACCTAGTAACATTGGACGTGGTGTCTCTATACACCGAAATCCCACAGACAGAGGACTTGGAAGTCATTGCAACGTATTTAGAAAGCAGATAAAGACCGGTCATAGTCCCAACTGACTTTATAATGAAACTGGCAACTTTCGCCTTAAAGAAAAACTACTTCAACTTTAATAGTGAATACTTTTATCAAGTCCGAGGAGTAGCCATGGGCTGTCCCTTTGCCCCAGAGCTGGCAGTTTTATTCATGGCCAAGTTCGAAGAAAAATTTATATACCAGGATAATCCTTACATTGAATTTATTTCACACTGGAGTCGTTATATAGACAACGTCTTTATGATCTGGACAGGCAATCAGGAAGATCTTGCCAAATTCCATGAGTGGCTAAACAACCGAACAGAAGAAATTAAATTCAGTATGAATTATTCAAAGGACAAAATGGCATTCCTAGATGTGGAAGTGTACCCAGCTGAAGCGAGACTGATCACCACACTATTTAAGAAAAAAACAGACCGCAACAAGGCATTACACTTCAAAAGCAGCCATCCAAGGAATCTTAGAGAGAATTTGCCATTTGGGCAATATCTAAGAATTAAAAGAAACTGCCATCACAAGGAAGAATACATGTCTCATGCAACCAAACTCACAAATAACCTACTGGATCGAGGCTATCCAAAAAAACTCCTCAAAAGATCTATGAAAAGAGCTTGGTGGACACCAAGAGAAGTACTTCTAGAGATAAAAGAAAAAACGGCACCTACAAGGATGGTATGCGTATCAACATTTTGTCCTAATTCAAATCCCCTCAAAAAGGTGATAAATCAAAATTGGCATTTGGTTAAAAATTTGGACGTAACATTGAAGAACAAACCCTTGTTCCCTTTTAAAAGAGACCAAAATATAGCCAATCAACTACTCCATGCAGCAGTTTCAAACAAAAAACAAATCTCAGTGAGATTACTGTTGGGCCTTCCACCAATCCAAGGCCATCGCAAATGCGGCACTTGTGTGTGCTTTTCCATCACAGTGGAGGGATCTGTCTTTGAACATAATCAGATTTACTGGAAACATGAGGCTTTTACTAATTGTAAGACACGGAATGTAATCTACGTAATTAAATGCCCATGCAAAATGCTCTATATCGGCAAAACGAGCCAGGAAATAAGAACCCGCATAACACAGCACAAATCCAGAATAAAGAAAAATATCCAGACAGCCCCGCTAGTAAACCATTGGAAAATCAATAACCATAGCGAAAAAAACATAAAATGGACGGTTATTTCTCAAGTGGAACTGGACTTAAGAAAGGGCGACATTGAAGAAAAGCTATCAAGAAGAGAGGCTATGCTAATTGTTAAGTTTAACACTGCTAAAGATGGTCTGAACAAAATTAATGAAATATAGAGATTGCAGTAACAAACCGATACTGAGCTCTTAGATCCTCAAATACCAGCAACTGGCAATCACTGCATACGACCCAAATTATTCCCATAAGTAGGCATTAGCCATCTTACTAAATAAGCGACAATGTATAATCTTATAAGGTGTTGTCATGCTTGTAATAAGATAAACGAACAGCTATTGCCCTTCAACAATCGTGCCCCGCGCTTTGAGGCCAGCGCCTGTCTTAAACTACAACTCCCATGAGTCTTAGCGCCTACACCAACACGAGACGCGAGACATTATTATTTCAGGAAGTGAACGCAAAGAGAAACCGATTAAGGAAGGAGGAGAGGAACGAGTACAACGCGCTGAGGTCGGAGCTAAAGGTAAACATCGCTTGGCGACCGGCGCATTAGCTATGTAAAGCGTGAGACCGTTCCCACCAGACACGAGGCTCACAGTGCCTTTCATTCATTTTTCAGATTCTGGCACGACGAAATAAATAGATCGCACCACATCGGATACTTAAGGTAAATTGACATCAGCACACAATAACTTCATGACAACCGTTATTGTTTTCCAGCGGACATTACAATCTCGTATTTCTGTTTCCAGAAATTGGTATTATCCTCCCCTTCAATTGGACTTGATTAAACACACTTCAATCCACGAGTTCTGTAAGTAACCACAATATCATCAAATCATTCCCTCTCCTGGCTTAGATTTCAGGAAGTTCACGACCACCTCTTTATTGTTTTAGGTCTAAAAACCCACTCCCCTCCTTCTTGAAAGACAGCACAAGAAGATATCTCTGTAAGTAATAAGCAAATGTTACACGTCGGGAAATAGGTGGTGCAGATTGGTTAATTATTGGTGTTAGCAAGGTGACTCAGTGTACACTTTTTCTCATTTTTTGCAGTCTCATAGAGCCATAGAGCTCACTACAAAAAGGTAAGATATCTGATAAGGGCGTTGCTGATAAAAGTAAAGAGAGGTTTAGGACTCCATGAAGCTGACACACTTCTCTGTAATTCTGTCTTACAGCTTGTTTGGTCCTGAAGAGAACTCCCTATAAGTCAGAGAGTTCGAAACGCGTAGACCGTTTTTCCATCCAGCTTTAGGATTTACTACATTTGTTGTAAATAAGAAAAAGCATTCAAAAAGTTTCCAAGGCTGTTAAAGATGAATCTGTTGTCTCATATGTATATAATGTAATGTTGTTTTTGTAATAACTGTTGTAGATAGAGTGTGTTTGTGAATGTTGGCATGATTGAGAAGAGTAATAGAAGCAGAATTAATGTTTTTCTTATGTTTTCTATGGTGCAAATGTAAATCTTGTGTATTGCAAAAAAGAAAAATCGTTTTTGATATGTGAAAAACAAAAGAATAATTAAAATTGATTTATTTCAGACTAAACAAAAGGTCTATGGCACATATTGTTTGATTGTCAATAGGTTGCTTACAAACCTTCTAAAATAGAGTGGCAGTACTGGCAGTTATTTTGTTTTGATTGTTAATGAGGCTAGGCCTTACTGCTTTGAAGCCCCAGCACAGTGTTGGTATCACAGCCTTCATGTGCAGCATTCAAATTTTCACAGTAGCCCCTCAGAATATATCCCTCCAGTGAAAGTTTCCTTTCAGAGCCTCAATGCCTTCATTGCCTGCAGTGCCGCAATGCCCATCGATGACTCCAGAGACCTGCCAAGTTTATTTCAGCCTGTGAATGGAGCTTCTTGAAGTACTCCTCCACAATCACTGGAGTCAGTAGATATGCAGATGATAATCTCAAAGTCTTCTCAAGCACAGACATCATCCACCTCAGATACTGCCTGTTAACCATCCAAAATCTGAAGCGGTACTCCAAGAAGATAGAATGTGTACTCACACCCAATCCCAGAAAAAAAGCTGATATCCAAGATTTACTCCCACTCAGCTCAGCCCAGATGAAAAGTCCTTTGACTTCATGATTAACTTAAATCTCTTAAAAAATACATATAATAAAAAAGACACGGACAATATTTAACCAACTGTTTCTTTGGCAAGGTCAAGTTTTACATCGCTGAAACAGATATGAGAGCCACTGTTAAGAGTCCTCTACCAGCTGAATGATGATAATACCCTCCTCGCCTAGATCCCACATTGGACCATAAAACTTATGAAGAGAATTATCTATGCTGCTGCGTTATATATATGTGTTAGAACAAGAAGTTCACCCAGAAACAGCTACATAGGCTGCAATCCCAAACCAGCATCACCTTCAAGATCTGCTACCATACATACACTGTAGCAAAGGACAGTATACCCTTAGCTGGAAGAAAGATTAAATATCTGTAGGGGGTAATAAAGCACATGAAACTAGGCCATCACCAGATTGAAAATGAAAAACAAAGCGGTCAAATACTAGAAGCAACACTTATCCATCTGTGCACCAATAATAGGAACAATGTTCAGAAACCATCAGGCTTAAAACCATTTCTGTAGATTAGGACACTTCAATGGTCCCTAACAACCTCAGTTTTCTGGGACAACTACTGAACCTCGTTTCTATGTAGACAATTTTCAACGGTATTCTCCCTCTGTAGCTTCACCTTGGTACCTTCTCATCTACAGGACTCTGTTGCTTCTCTAGGTTCCAGCTGTAAAATGAAACACACATACAAACCTAAACTCATCCTTGTTTTTGTAATCTGGTCTCAACGGGATCCCATACCGAATAACGTTCTGTATACACACACTTTATGTCTGTGATGCGTCGGCTGAAATCCAATTATTTCCAATAGGCTGTTCTATTGCTCGTTGAAGCTCTGTCCTTGCTCTACAACACTAGATGGGTTGACTTCATCGTTGTATGTCAGAATATCATAATCCGAATTATCATCTGACATAAATATGGTGTCATTAAGTGTGTTTCAAACATATTGTGCCATTGGCTGTAGATTAATAAATTCAATGAGGGTGATATATTTGTAAATGATATTTAAGACCCAATATTTTTGTTAGATGATATCCTGGTGCCCCATCACATGTTTGCTCTAAAAGTATGGAAACTATCAGTCTGTGGTGCGAAACTAGTTGGTGAAATGGGGTGCAATCAGCAGAGAGCATTGCTGAGTCATGTATGTAAGGTTGCGCGTGAAAGTGAGGACAGCCATGGTGGTACCCCAAACAGAACGGTGATAGCTGGTCTGGACTGTGAAGCATTGAGCCATAAACTGAAAGCTGCAGTAGAGTTTCTTACTCGTACCTGAGAGTTATTAAGGACTACAGTATGCACTCCAGTCGTTGATTTCAAAACCTTTTATAATGTGTGCTCTCCAAAGTACGCATACTAAGCAATGTCAGTTAACAATCAATGCCAGCCAAAGTAGTCAGTAAACCATTTTTGACTGTTTATGAAAGGAGAGAATATAGATGCCACTAGAGCAAGCAGAGAGCATGGAAGAATCAGTATGAGAAATAAAGTAACCACAAAGCAAAGGAGTTTCCTTTCAAGGAAAGCTTGAGCTTTTACCTGTTTAAAAGGGTGGTTGAAGATGGATTATGAAGACTGCACCTGACCATTCTAAGGTATTAGAGACATGCTCCATGAGCAGAAGTGATTCCAAGGTAGCTTAGCAATGCACTGTGCCTCAAGATAAAAAATTATTTGGCCCTTCAATGGGAGGTCCTCCATTTGTTTCCTCCCCGTTCTGCTTAAAATTGAGGAAATCTGGTACTTGACTCTTTTTTCCCCAACAATGCCTTTAGAATAGGATGATTTGATGGCCTACCGAATGACTTAAAGTTTGCGTAAAGAATTACAAAAGAACCGAACAGAGAACTAAAAGAGCTCAGGGCTTAACCTGACTCAAGGATTCTTGGTATGTACTAACCTCTCAAAACATATATAGTGGATGTACACTGCGACATTACAGAGCAATTACATTGGAATTCAATTATTCAAAATTGTGAAAGTTTGGCATTATGATACATTTCAACGGATTTGTGCACCTTCTGCATCCATTTACAACATATTGTACTATTTAGTACTCTATTGGATAGCATTTTGTATCGGGTGGCACCTCAAATAGTTTCAGTACATGAATAAGAAATACTCTAGTGTTTTAAATAAATGAATGATAATAGCTAAATTTAGTTTAAAAAGTCCTCCTCTATTATTAAGAAGTGAAAAAGGTACCTGTCTTGAAAAAGCTTTAATTGAGGATCCCAACTTAATAGTAGTTTTCAGTTGCAACGATATATGCATCAAATGGCAGAGAGCTAAGCTCTGATTGTACTTGTACTGGGACCAACTGTATTTAAATCTAATGTGATATTTGACTTTAACCGGAGCAAATCCATTCACAAGATTGACATGTGGTCTCTTTCATAAACCCATATGATGAATCATAACTGTGCATTCTGCATGATCTGACATTTGTGGAGAAGTACAATGGCCATTGCATGTACCAAGAATAGAGTAGCATATGTGTGAATAAATTAAAGCACCAACCAACGTTGGGAGTACTGATGATGAGATAAGATGGTGGATACAAGGCATCTGTGCCAAAGAGAAGAACATATTTTGAAAACAATTCACCTGTGTTTTGATGTATAACTGATCGGCGAGTAATACTCCTCCCTAGATTCCTAATCATTGCACTTGGCTCAATATCTTGACCAAAGATGGGAGGAAGCTCTGGATCCCCAAGGTTTCTCAGAGTCCCCCTTGTACCAAACATGCTACTTTCAATTACAGCAAATTTATGAGCATACATTTGTAAGACTATAAGGCCAGGCAGTCTTATTGTTTAAATCTCCCATCCTAAGAGCACATGAGCTGAGTATTATCTGTGTCAAACTGGTATATCAACCCACCCTCATTAATTATTGTTCACCATTCATTCATTATTCTTTATTTTGGTTAAACAACCTTAAAAGAATGCAATACAATACAATTTTAAAACAGTACAATACAATATATATGTTACGCAGTACCGGGTTAAGATTAAAAGAAAACTAGCAGCAAGGTCCTTCTCAGTTAAATTAACACACATATTTGAGGAACGCTTAATAAATAACAGTTCATTAAATTTAAAATAATACTATAAAACAATAAAAACAAGGCACCAGGAAACACTAGGATCAGGCCAATTCCTATTGTCATTATTCTAGTTTAAATTGCAGTATAAATCTAAATCAAATTCGATTGCATGCACCACTTGATAGTGATGTTATCAGTTCAGTTGCATTTATAATTACATATTGCACACACGTTCCAATAGGGATTACATATATACAATTAGTTCAGGTACAGTAGGGTACAGTTTAGAGTGCATTTCAGCTGCTAGACTACAATCATGCCGGCTATCTACTTACATTTTATAGCCATTTCTCTTCCTAACTATCGCTACTGATAGGAGGAAGCTACTCAAACTGAATACTATTGGGCGTGCAGTATCTCCTTTAAACACTCTTTCGCCATCTTTAATGTGGCGAAGACCCAAGAGTTGGCATATGGGTTTTAACAATTTTTTCCTCGCCTGTAGGTAAGCGGGGCATATAAATAGCACATGGGACTCATCTTCCCTCAGCCCATTTCACATAATTCACATAAATCAGATCCAATACTAACTCTTGGTCCTTTATTGCAGTGCCACTTCGAAGTCCTAGATTTAATTTGAAGGGCACCATTCATGTATGTAAGTATTAAAAAGAACTAATAAAAGAGAGTAACTCTGTTGTAGGAAAGGAGAGGGAAGTGATGAAAGATAACACAATAGATGATGCTGAGCGCCTATGTAAAACGTTTACCTCACCACCCTGGTGAGGAATCCTCAACCACTGTAACTTCTTGGACTCTCCATGGAAATACTGTATGAACAAATGCAATGAAGAATACTATGAGATCAGGCAGGAACTGCAGGGCCAACCTACCACACAGTATATATTATCTGTTACACAGCTGATCAGTATTGAGCTCTGCTATTGGGTGATAATTTCCAGTTCTTAATTTGAGCCGATGGTTGCCGGTAGGGGGCCATCCAGGACTCATTTTTGAGGACCGGCACTTATTTTTCCTCATCGGATATTTCCGAAAGCAAGAAAGGAAAAAAACAAACAATGGGGAAAGAAGGAGGAAGAGAAATATGCAAGCCCATCATAAATGGGAGAAGGCAGGTACCTGCAAGAGTGAGATAAAGGTGCAAGGACTGTCTGGTACAGGATTAATGAGAAGGCCCGGGTGGTAAATTCCGTTCCGCTCGCGGAATTTGGGTAATTTCACGTTCCGGAGAATGTGGAATTGTCAAAAATTTCGTGATCTGCGGCTTTGCAGAATATTTTGCTTATTCGTGCTTTCAAAATGCGTGTTTGCAAGATATTTCTCCCCGAGCACGCAAACAGCATTCGCGAACAGGAAAAAAGCATTGCGAACGGCTGAGCTTTGTATAGGGCGACTATGCAAATTCCGCCCACCCCTATTAATGAGGCATGAGGTGGACTAAAGTCTACGTAGCTTTGGCATTCAACATGCAGCATTTAATATCACTGGCTGCGGGCTTCAGAGCACAGCTTTGGCCACTGGAAATCATTATTTTACATATTAAGCACTAAATTAGATTCTTTGGACTGAGATGTCCAGACTGGGGTATTTTGTCAATCAGGTTGTAATATCCATTTCTAGTGAATGATGAACAATCATGTCAGACAGGGAAACATTCATTAATAGTGCCATGATGATGCTGTATCAAAAAAATCTGGTTCGGACACAGGCTCCAACCATGAACTGCATCATCAATATTCCCCGACTCTTTAAATTTCTCTAATATCTAATATAGATTCAATAATATTTTGTGGAAAACTCAAATGGAGAAACCAAGAGAGGCACCTGAAAGACAGCATCTGTGTTCACATCAGTTCCCCTGTATTTGTAAAGGATTATCACCAAAGGGATATCTAGTCTCCTTTAATGAGTGCGCCCTAAAATGATCAAGAAAGAGAGTAAAATCGTAAGCAATGAAAAGGAAAGCTAACATTTAAGCTACTAACTCCTCTACAAAATGAGTTTGGAGAAGCTGGGACCTAAAAGAAGAGACGTGGTCTTGGGAGGTACTCAAGAGCAAAGTTAAAGGCAGGTTACCTCTGTGTGTCCTGCAAAGGAATGAACAATGGCTGCTATAAGATTAGGGATTCAAGATTTGAAAGGCTTCTTAGACATGCCTTGGGTGAGAGTGGTACTACTACTTTCATGGAAGAGATATATGTGAATCACTATACATTTACTTTTTCGCAGGCGATTAAGCTACCTTGGTTGGGGCCCATGATAAAAAAGATATTCTATGTCCCCAACAATACACAATTGGGCCAGTTGATTGAGCAATATATTACATTTTTTAAATTCCCATTTACATAAGGAATTTTCAGAGGGCAAAATTGAGTGAGTCTAAGAAGATGTCAAACATGATGTCTAATATGGACAAGGTGACAAACTGAGAATTGAATAATGCAACAAACAGGAGACAACATTGAAATAAATGCAGCAGGAACCCTAGTCTGCATAAATCTCAGTATGCCATAGAGTAGGAAATCACTGAGAGATGTGAGGCAGTTGTTGCACAAACACTGGATATGGAAAAAAGTTGCAAATGCAATGGAAAGGTCAGATGGTGTTGAGGAAAATGTTTTGTATTATCGAAACAGTAGTTTGTTTAAGCTGGACATCAAGGAGAGAAGGGGAAACAACCATTACGACGCGGTCATAACACCGCAGTACCATTACAACGCGGATTTTAGAACGCAAGTTGTTACCACGACTAGCGCTGGAGGGCGCTCTAGACTAAGGAATAGTGTGATTTACTATTTCAAAACCTTCCCTACTGTACGTAGGCTGGAGTTGGAATAGTAAATCATACTATTCATAAGTTCAGCACCCTACAGCGCAAGTCGTGGTAACGACTTGCGTTGTAAAAGCTGCGTTGTGATGGTACTGCGGTGTTATGTACCGCGTTGTACCATCATACATCCAAATTAGCTGTGTAAACACAAGCCACCCTCCGGACAGTGTTGCCATCCTGTGCTCAGTGCCTGTTCCAGGATGGCAGTGTTGGAGCAGGTAAATGGCAGGGATTCTCTTCTGCTCTCAGGTTGCTGGGATGTGGTAATGGCCATCAATCATGTATTCAAGTATTCAGAGAGTACCTGCTATCATAGAGCATTGCTTGGAGGGGTTTGATTTATTTGATTTCCATGTAGAGCTTTTGTCGTCGTGTCTGACTTTGGGCCAGATGTACGATCCGTTTTTGCATTTACAAACAGGTTTGCAAACCCGTTTGCGCATGCACAAACATATTGTGCCATGTACAAAGCCTATTTAGCAAGTCGCATAAGTTTTGCGGCTCGCTATTTGGAAGGGGCGTTCCTTTCCAAATAGTGAATCTCAAAACAATGTACTAATGTTTTGCGACCGCAATTGGGGTCGCTTAACATTAGTACATTGCCACCTACTGCAAGTAGGTGGTAATGCATTTGCAAATGGGAAGGGGTCCTGTAGTGATGCTTGCATCATATTACATTTTATAGTATGTGACCTAGTTATGTTCCATCCAGAATTAATGCATGTCAGTATTAGAATGTATGTATGTCACAGTGAATGTGTTAGAGTGTATGTGCAGTCCAGAGTTCTTCTTCAAGCTGGCAGCACCTTATTTTTCTCTGTACAACTTTACTTTGGAAATAAAGAAGAATTATCCAAATTTCCTGCGTGATGTATCACTACAAATTTGGCGACGAGGGAAACTATTAATATAATGAAGATTGCTGTGATCCTATGACCCTGCTTCGTGATCCTGCTTCAGTGTGATTTCCATCGCGTTTCTACGTGTTCAAGAAAAACCCGTTTTTTTTAAGGAAATCTCCTCATTGTTCATCGGACCTACTTCAGGGCATTGCGGTGAGATTTTATTTATAAGAAAGTAGAAAGCGATTCTTACTTCAGGCAAATGACTTAACCAACGCTGTGCATCTTTTGATTCTTGCCGTTGGACTAACTGCTGCAGCATCTTGGCTTGGTGCTCAGCGAATTCAAACGTCGCGGCGCCTTCTCTCTGAAGCCCCGTCACTGCTCACTACGTCAGCAAACATTGCAGTGCATTGTGGGTACGACCCCACGCAAGGTCACGTTGGCGGCCATTTTAAATCGCTTTTCAGGTGTTTATTTACATTTTCACCGCAATTCAGTCAGCTTTGGGTCCGGACACTGACAAATCTTCTGGTATTTACATTTTATCTTAATTTTCACTGTTAGTAATTACAATTACGAACGTTACGTACAGATTACTTAATTTAAGGTGCTGCCTGCAATTAATTTGTTTTTACTTGAAAAAAAAAAAAACAATTACAAATATAATATATATTACTTGAACAAAAACAATTACAAATATAATATATATATTATCTTACTTCAATCAATATGCCTGACACTAACAGTGCTACAACTTCTAGTGAAAAGCCTTTACTTGGTTTAAACTTAAATGCTCCAAGGGAATTTTTAGTTGTTCCAGGTGATCCTCCTGTTGCTTGGTTGGATTGGAAAGAATATTTTTTGAACTATGTTGCAAACATGGAAGATGTAAGTGGACCTTTCACTCCTGAAAGAAAAAAAAGGATTTTATTATTAGGTCTTGGTCCTGAAGGATTGAGAATCTTCAATCAATTAGACAAAACTGATAGATCTGGAGGTGACATTGATGTATTCAATTCGGCGCTATTGGATATTGATGATTATTTCTCTCCATGTGTTTGCATTGCTGTCACCAGACATTCTTTTTTCCAACGCAAGCAAGAAAAATCCGAATCAGTAGAGGACTACGTTTCAGCACTTAGAAAATTAGCTGTTAAGTGCAAATTTGCTCAACTCCATGATGACTTTATTCGTGATCAAATTGTCATGTATACCAAAACTAAAACCATTCAAAATAAGTTATGGGTTGAAGGTGATGGAACTTTGAAAGAAATTATTGCTATGGTCAAAAAAGCAGAACTTTCAGAGCGTTGTGCAAAAGCTTCTCTTTCCAGTGACAAAAAGGAACCTGATATGGTAAACAAAATTTCTGAAGGGAAATCCTTTATTAAAACTAACAAAGACTACAGACCTAGCAATTCTAAAAAAGAGAGCTCTGACTATAAGAAAACTTCTGAACCAGCGTGTTATAGATGTGGTAGTCATTCTCACCTTGCCCATTATCCTAAGTGTCCAGCCAAAAACACTAAATGTTTGAATTGTGGGGTTATGGGGCATTATGCTAATGCGTGTAAGAGGAAGGTATTTAAAAATTCCAAAAGTAAAATTGCATGCATCCAAGAAGTAGCACAAGATTGCACCTCATCGTCCGATGAAGAAGTATTACTTGTGCAAAATGTTGTAAAAAAAAAAGTAGTCTTGAATATTTCTGATATTGATTCCAGTAAACCGTTATGTCAAGTATCGTTAGGTGGAGTCATGACACAACTAGCTGCAGACTCTGGATCACCATATACTATTGTAAATAAGAGTGTTTGGGATCAGAAGTTTGTTAACCAAATTGGTAATTGGTTGGAACCCTCTGATATTTCACCTGTAAGCTATACTGACAACACAATTGTGATTTTAGGGTTCAGGCTTTTAATTTTCAAATTCAAAGGAATGCATGCCACTTGCAAACTGTATGTCTCCAAAGAGGGCCCTTCGGTTTTAGGTTGGAGGGACCAAAAAAGCCTACATATAATTCTAGATCCTAACAGTAAGGAACAAGTCTTGGTTTCATGTATAAGTGAAGACACCAAAAAATGGGTCATTAATGAGTTTCCTTCTGTTTTTACTGGTAACATTGGTAAACTAAAAGGTTTTGCACACCAAATTAGACTCAAAGATAATGCAGTCCCAAAAATCCACAAAGCTAGGAACATTCCTATGATTATCAAGGATGAAGTCAAAGCTGAGTTAGATAAATTATTGAGCTCTAATATTATTGAGACTGTAGAAGCAGCTGAATGGGTTTCGCCATTGGTCGTCGCACGCAAGACCAATGGCAAAGCCCGTTTGTGTGTGGATTTGAGGTATCTGAACAGTCAAATTTTGGTTGACCAGTATCCACTTCCACGCATTGATGAAATGTTGTCTTTGACCAAAGATGCAAAAGTATTTTCTACTCTTGACCTATCAGCAGCTTATCATCAAGTTGTTCTTGATCCTGAAAGCAGACACTTGACATCTTTTGCTACCCCATTTGGATGCTTTAGATTTAAAAGAATGCCATTTGGCTTAGCATCTGCGGCAGCAGTATTTCAGAGATTAATGACAAACTTGTTTGGACATGTAAAAGGGGTAATTTTCTTCCAAGATGATATCCTAATCATGGGGAAAGATAAAGATCACCATGACAATCTCTTAAGAAAAGTTCTTAGTATCCTAGCTAAAAATGGTTTAGTTGGAGAACTCAGTAAATGTAAATTTTCGCAAAATTCCGTTACTTATTTAGGTCATGAGATCTGTGATGGAGGCATAAAACCTAAAACGAAACTAGTGGAAGCTATTGTAAACTCTCCTGAACCTAAGTCAAAGGACGAACTCAGATCATTTCTGGGTTTAGCTGAGTTCTACTCTAAGTTTGTCAATCAATTTTCACAGAAAACGTTTCACATGCGTGTTCTCATGAAGAATAAATCACCTTTTGTTTGGGATGAGAAATGTAAAGCTGCCTTCAGGGAAATCAAATATGCAATAGTTAATGCACCAATGTTACAAGGTTTTGACCCTTCTGCTATAACGTATTTGACCACTGACGCTAGCGGTGTTGGTTTAGGTTGTGTTCTCTCACAAATTTCTGAGCAGGGTGTTGAAGTTGTTATTGCTTTTGCTTCACGCTCTTTGTCACCTTGTGAAGAGAAATACTCTGTAATTGAGCGCGAAACTCTGGCTGTGGTATGGTCTATGGAACATTTTCGTAAATTTATATGGGGCAAACAATTTATATTACGTTCAGACCACAAACCCCTGACCAAACTTCTCACTACTGAGGGTTTGTACAAAGCTTCAGCCAGGATTGCTCGCTTATCCATGAGACTTCAAGATTATATGTACACCATACAATACGTACCTGGAGCTAAAAATGTAGTTGCGGATTTTTTAAGTAGGTTACCCTTACCCATGAAGGAAATTGATGAAAACTCGTGGAATGATTTTTGTGTTGCTGGTATATTTTCTGATCCAAATGGATTATCAAAAGATGAGTGGAATTCAGCATCTGTCAAGGATGGAGTACTGGATGCAATCAAGAAAAAAATCAATCTAGGTTGGTTTGTTTTAGCAAAATCTGACACTCAACTTAAGCCCTTTTGGGAGATTAAGGATGAACTTAGTGTGGATGATGATTTCCTATGTCGTGGTGACAAACTTATACCACCATCTGGTGTACGTCAAAAAATTATTTCATTAGGACATGAGGGACATCCGGGTATATCCAGAACTAAAAGAGTAATAAAAGCTTTGTACTGGTGGCCCGGTATCGATTTAGAGATAGAAAGATCTGTACGTGATTGTGTGCAATGTGAATGTTCTGATAAGAGCCAAAAAACCCTCAATCCTCCTATGTCCTCACTTAAGTGTCCCAAATTACCATGGGAAGAGTTAGCTTTAGATATTATGGGACCTATCATATGGCAAGACGAGTCCATCAAATTTATACTAGTAGTAGTAGATCTATTTTCCAGATGGATTGAATTGAAAGTGGTTGACAAAATAAGCACTGACACAGTTATAGCATTTTTAGATGAATGTTTCATCAGAGAAGGTCTGCCTGCGTCCATTTTGACGGATAATGGTGTTCAGTTCAAGTCTGATGCCATGAAGGTCTTTATGGAATCCTCAGGTATCAAACAAAGATTTGCTGCTGTTTATCATCCTCAAGGCAATTCAGTTGTTGAAAGAGTTAACAGAATCATTAAAGGCACGCTACAGCTGGCCAATAAGAACAGGAAGAATTGGTTTGTTGAACTTAACAAGATGTTGTGGTCATACAGAATCACGGTTCATGAAACTAATGGTGAAAGTCCGTTTGGTCTTATGAGAGGCAGGTTCCCTTATTCCAAGTTAAATCCCACATGGTTGGGCAGAAGTAAAGCATATGTTTGGAATGCTGTCAGTGTCAGTGATAATATTTGCAAATCTCAAGACAAAAATAAAGTGTATTATGATAAAAAACATGGCACCAGGGATACACAAGTTGAGGTTGGTCAATTAGTTAGAGTTAAGTCTTCCAAGAAAATTGGTAAGTTACAACCTCGCTTCTCTGATCCAAAAACCATTACCAAAGTGATGCGCAATACCGTGTTGCTAGACGATGGTTCCATTCATCACATGAGCAAGATTGCTTTAGCCAGAGGATCTAGTTTTTCAAAAAATAAGGAAAGGGAGATGGGTAATGTTGGTGATTTTTGGTGGTTAACTCCAGTTGAATCTTCAGATCCCAATACAAGTTCGTTTGACAGTCACAGTGGTGCCTCCCAACCTTCAATTCCTCTAGTTGGATCTGAATTGTTAGTTGAAGAGTTTCAGAATGATAATGAAGAATTGTTTAATGAAGAATCATGTTCTTTATCTTCATCATCTCTGTCTGATAATCCTAAAGAGATTAGTTCTGGTACACCTCAGAATTCATGCGAAGTCAATCCATCTGCTTCAAAAAATGTACAATCTCAAACATGTACCAGAAGTGGAAGAAATGTTGTTACTCCTAAATTTTTAGATGATTTTGTGTGTAAATAAGTTTTTAGTTTTTCTTTAGTTTATTTTGTTTTTTATTTAAGGAGGAGGATGTGTAGTGATGCTTGCATCATATTACATTTTATAGTATGTGACCTAGTTATGTTCCATCCAGAATTAATGCATGTCAGTATTAGAATGTATGTATGTCACAGTGAATGTGTTAGAGTGTATGTGCAGTCCAGAGTTCTTCTTCAAGCTGGCAGCACCTTATTTTTCTCTGTACAACTTTACTTTGGAAATAAAGAAGAATTATCCAAATTTCCTGCGTGATGTATCACTACAGGTCCCCAGGAGATACCATCCCCTTTGCAAATGCAGGTGAAATATATTTTTACGGGCAGGCAGCGGTCCCACGGACCACTGCCTGCCCTTAAAAAATGAAATGAAAACGTCTCATTTTTTTTTTTTTTAAATGCATCCTTTAAGGAAAACGGGCTGCATTTAAAAAAATAAAGCTGCTTTATTAAAAAGCAGTCCTAGACATGGTGGTCTGCTGAGCCCAGCAGGCCACCATCCCTGGGAGGGCTGGCATTCCCAATTGGCTCTCAAATTGCAAGAGGCTCATTAATATTAATGAGCCTCGCAATTTGCGACCCCATTGAGAATCGCAAAATAGTGTAAACACACTCTTGTACATTTCATTTAGCGCCATAGAATTTGTGCCTCACAATGCCATGCAAATTCTTAGGCGCTAAATGAAAGGGTTGTACATCTGGCCCCAAGTTGGTAGTTCACCTTGCAAAACATGTTCCGGTGTCTTTGGATTCTTGCTGAGATTTAGCAGACATTTAGGCTGGGTGCCATATGGCATGACCCCAGAGTACATTTTCAATGTGCCATAAAGTGTGAGTGAGCACATTCCATCTTTGTGCTGAGTCTGGTATGTCCTTTGCAGTTCAAGCAGACAATAGTCTACTTGTTGGGCTTCTTGAAGCCTCTGTCTTTGTATGGTTGCTCCCAATTGTCCTTGAGTGGGCGGTGATTACTTTTATAAATGTCCCTTGATGTTTGCTGTATCTGTGCTGTGTGCCTGGAAATGGGAAGTGACATGCCATGTGGAGCTTGAATGTGTCTGTAACTTGCCTTACACACTTTCATATAGGCAGCTTTGATAACCATATGTGTATCTGGAATCTGCTGTAAGGACCTAGTGACTCAGGGTGCTCAGGCACATTATCTCCCCAGATATGGCGTGACCCTGGTATTAATAGATGTCATAAGGAGGGTAACAAGGAAGAGAAGGTTATTGGGTGAATGAGTGATAACATTGATATAGTGTCCACCATAACTTTGATGAAATTGATGGTGTCTTTGTAGAGTACGAATGCCTGCAAGTATTCATACTCTCAGATGGAATGATGTCCTATACCTGAACCGCTGTGTATTATTTGCTCCCTTCCTACTTCTCAGATGGAACTTGGCGTACCATGCAGCATTACGTGGAAATGAAAATGAGTTTTCTGTATGGCTGTTGTTTATAGCTTACATGTTTATGGTATTGCCTGTATCAATGGCCGTTGTTTACAGCTTAAATATGTATGATATTGCCTGTATATTTATGTTAGAGGTTGCTGGGCCCAGGTGCTTGTCACCCAGTGCCCTGTTGATCATTGCTCTGCATTGACTGTGATATTGCAGGTGTACCTACTTTATTGTGGTGTTCTCCAATGATTTGTGCTTTTTTGACACAATATTAATGTCCACCCTTTTTGCTTTTTGTGTTTGCTTTTCTCCCAATAAAGCTATATTTTGATCCATATATTTAGTATGGTTTCTGCTTTCACAGTGAATCTCATTGTGAGTTTTTGTCATTTAATGAGGTTTCTGGGGCAGTTTAGATTTTGCTGGTGGCCATCTCAATTGTGCTTACACAATTAAGACCTCAGAGCATTTTGTATGCATACAGTGATAACTTTCGCAGGTAGTCATGGTCCTCCATCATTGTTACTGCAGGCCTCAGAGGGTCATGTTTAAATTGGTATGTGGCCCGCCAAGTTAGGGAACACCCAAACCTCCAAACCCCCTATTGAGGATCATACATCAAATCGAGAAATGCTCGCCTGCCTGAAGGGGATCCCTATCCCTTCAGTGCATTCACAGGTGGAGTAGATATCCTGTGGCAGATGAAATTACTGAGTGGGTGCTGTGTTTTTGGCACTGCTCTGCATTCCTTTTATTTTTGAGAAATAAACACCCAAAGTGGAAGTTTCTACCAGAAAAACAAAATGATAATGGCCTTGATGCTCACTGAGTTTTTTCCCTGTGGCCCAGGCCATATATTTTTACCCTGCATGGGATCGTCATACCTTGCAGAGGAATCTTGTGCAAAGAAATTCTGCAATAGTTGTATGCATAATGTGTGCATTTATTTCCAGTGGCAAAGTGGTAAAAGTAGGGGTAGGGCCGAATCACAATGGTAAATTTACATGTCGAAATTTAGTCACATGTAAATCTTCTTCTGCTACTGTATACTTCTGTGCTATTCACTATTTCAGAGCGTAGTTTTACCCCTAAGTAAAGACTTATGTGTCTCCACCCGATCAGACAAGGGGTGGAGACATCTAAGATTGAATTTATTAGTGTAAAGTTACTGCTGGTAGCTTTTCACATGTAGGTGGTGATCTCCACCACTATGCCGGAGATCTCCCAATGGGAAAGGATGGGGAAAATCAATTAAATCTATTCATTAAAAAAAATATATGCAAAATATTTCAATGTAAAATATAGTTACAAAATAATGCAAAATAATGTTTTTAACACACAACTAATAAAATAAAAAGTTATAGCGCACTAACCCTTCGAAATAAATGTTTAATAAATAATTCAATAACTAAATTACATTATTTTACTTTATAAATAATACATAATAAACATTCGTAATAAAATATCTTATTTTTGTATGATCACACTCGTTTCTTTGGACTGATGCTCTTGGTTTTTAAACTCTGTGCACTGGGACCCTGCCAACTAGGTTCCAATGCTTGTGCTCTGACCCCTCAAAGTATGTTGAATAAGCTAAAAAATAATAATTGGCTTACATGTAAGTTCCTACTATATGGTACCCAGCGTACCCGGGTCCTGTAATTTAAATCTATCACAAAGGAGGGCCTGTAATTTAAATGTCACTAATCCATTGCAGCAATTATTGCGCCACCACTAAAATGACCATGTACAGCATGACTCTGGGTCTGCCACAGCAGTTTTAAAACTGCCATTTTGACCTGTTAAAATCACCCTTTTAAAAGGCCTATGCCTCCCATTTAATATCACCCCTAAGGTAATCCCTACGTGCCCATAGTGCTTGGTGCATGATATTTAAAAAGGAGGACATGAATGCTTACGTTTTACATGTCCTGGCAGTGAAATATCTCAAAAGACGTTTTTCTCTGTGGTACGGCTGGCTCTCCTATAGAAAAGCATAGGGTCTTATTACACCTTAAACTGCATAACGTCCATTTGGAATTAGACCACGACAATCATTGAAGGACTCAAATTAATAGAATTTAAAATCTGATGGTGAAGTCAGATTTTAAATTACTATTTTGAAAAAGCCACTTTTAGTAAGTTGGCCTTTTGAGGCCTAAAGCTTACGGTTTTCTTTTCAAAGTCAATCCCCAACTGTCACCTGGCAGCCTGTTGGAAGGTGTGAAATATTCCCGGGAAGGGGAACCAAAAAGCCTTGGCTGGAAAGAGGTGTAATCTTCTCCTGGCAGGATGACCTGGAGGATGTGGCACCACCTGCCCATGCTTCAAAGTGGCATCCCTGGTCACAGGTCGCTATAACTCACACCTAGGCAAGCCCCTGTCATTGTCCAAGTAGCCACAGTGGCACTAATCTTGGTGGGGGCGTCACGTGTCATGTATGAGGCAACAATAAATGGTGAAGCACCAGCAGATCTGGAATTGCTCTTGTAATTTCTCATAAGTCCGGGAAAGGCAATGCTGAGGAAATTTGTGACAGTTGCTTGCCCCCATGGACGACGATACTGGCAAGAACAGTTTTTATTCTCCACACGTTCCAAATGAATAGAACACACACACACCTGCATGCGTTGCTGTGTAGCAGTGTTTAATCGTTAAAATGCAAAAATAGCATAAGATTCCGATGCATTTCTGCTGATGCATTGATCAAGGGTAAGGGAGCAAATAGCCACCACATCTACATAAAGTGCTCAGTGCTGAGTGGTCAAACATAGAAAGAGGAGTACATGGAATCAGTTAGAATATCCAATGGGTGCCATCTTTGAACATTCAATACAATGTAATCAACATAGGAAACAGTTAATTAGTGATGCCTAATATATATACCTATTTAACTTAAATAATATTAAGTTACAGGATTTGTATTATATTAATATCTCCATTACTAATACCATATTAATATGATATTAGTACTATAGACTTTGTGATCATACATATCATGGGGTGAAGATCACATTGTGTGAAATATACTTCCAATGTATACAAGTACAGCAAAATACTTTCAGATCAATGCACCAAATGAACCAACATATTGTTAAATAATTTTCCATAGGCATATATCCATCCCTACATCATACCCACCTGCACACAGTGGATAGATAAGTAAAAAGTTTGACCTTCTATTAGAAGTTGAAGTTTGACCATCTTATTGGAACAGCATGTGCCAATGTACAATCCGAAAATGGGCATATCCCAAAGAAAACTAAGCGATATACTCCTCACAATACAACAATGCATGATTTTTTAAACTTTATTTTCATTTTAGCAAAAATAATCAGTTAGGCAATAGAACATGACATTTCCGGCACAGACAAATTGAATAACAACAGATACAGCTGCATCACAGGTACACTGCAAGTACAATTAAGGCATAGATGAGGTATATACGGCGGGGGACTGCATATGACAGCCAACACAGCTGTTAACACAATAAAACGTGAATAATTGTGGAAAGTACAATTACAGGGCTAAAGATACCCACAATACCAACCAAGCGGGCATAAATTAAAATATGTCATATCAGTCTTAAAACTGAAAAAGCGATCCTAATTTAGAATGAAACTAGTGGAAATTGAATACAGCCAAAGAAAACAGAAGCGCACACTAGATAATATTACACAGTGTCTAATGGTACAAAATCAGTTGTCAGAGGCAGGAAGAATCCAGACAAAGACAACAAGTCATAACGTCGATGGAACACCAAACTGGCATGCAGACTCAAGACCATGTACACCTGTGTAAAGATTAATATACAATTAGAAACAATGAGTTACACATCCAACAAAGAGAAGATGCAAAACCAGAAGGAAGCTAGACTTACTACAAGGCTGGGCTGGACAACAATAACATCTGTTTTGTGACCTTTAGGGTAGTACTATCTTTAGAAGAGTGTAGTTTGTGAATAGCAAAGGTCTTACTCTTGTGGGTGGGTGTTTGCATCAGCATGTCCCTCCCTACATGCCTCCTAATATTTCAAAAAGCCTTTCCCATTTAATATGAACTATTTCCATTTTCTAGCCACTCTTCCTACTACATTTGCAACTGAAACGAATACCTATGTGTGCAGAGGAATCCGCCACCATGGCAGAAAGCTCCGCACAAAAAAGTTATAAGAGAAGGAGGACTCCAGCTGTAGGTTTGTGAATAGCATTTTCTTGTACTTGAGTGGTACCACTGTAGTACTACAAAATGCAGTTTACAAACAGGCCCCATAGATTTTTAGGACAAAATGAAGGAGGGCGGCTCCATCTTCTTTATTTCCATTGATTTGGCATTTACTTGGACCTGGCTCAAGTTTTCCAAATATATTTTAAACCATTGACTGCAGGTTGCGTATGAACGTCTGTGGCAGATTCATTAATCCGCATAGCAATCTTGTAGGCCTCACTGCTAAAGAAAGAAGGAATTCCATAGAGTTCATGGTATACATAAGGGATCACATTTATCAAGGTTTTGCGTCGCCCTTGTGACACGCAAGGGGGAGCTTGGGTGATGCAAAGCCTATGTGATATTTATCAAGCCAGCCTCCTTGCGCAGCCCTACATGCCTTAATAAATCTGAAGTAAGGCAAGGCAGCACAAATCGCTGCCTTGAGTAGCTCTGCCACAAGGAGGCGTTCCATAGGTGGAGCGCAGGTGTTGCCACACATCTACCCATGGATTTTGGCGCACTCCCAGATTTACCATGAGCGGCAGCCCTGGGAATGCGTCAAAATGCTACACCTCCCCAGGTGAGGCGTAATGAGGAGATATCTCTTTATTTCTCCCCGTTTTAGCCTCTTTCTACATGTGCTGCTTTCTGCAGTACATGTAGAAAGAGGAAAATGCCTGAGGGTTTCTTTTTGTGAAGGAAGGTGTCCCTTCCTGCTCTAAAACAATCCTGCCTTCAACACAGGCACCCTTGCAACATGACACAAGGGTGCCTCTGTTGGCACTAGGCAACAAAAAGTGTGCCAGTGCTAGGAAAGGACTGGATTGCACCGTATAATGTTAAATACAGAGCTGCCCCGCCCTTTCACACAGCACTGCACAGCATGGTGGCTTGCTGCATTGAGCTGCGTATGAAAAAGATAAATATGGGGCAAGAACTGGAACTCGTCTATTGAGCAGCAGCAGCTCCTCCGCTAAGGTGGAGGAGCGTCGCCCCACTGCTATGAAGAAGTGCAATAAGAAAATTAAACGATATTAACAGAAGTTATTAGTTTTTTTTTTTTTATTTTTGCATTCCTGTTGCCGCCAGGTTAGGGCAGGCCAGGGCTGGGCACCTTGACCCAGAAGGAGGAGGAATGGCTATAGCTGCACCTATAGTGGACATGACTGTTTGGCCGGCCGTCTCCGGCCAGCCAAACATTCATGCGCACTTTGAATGTTCTCCACCCAAGCTGCAATACAGCCTGGGTGGAGAACATGACCAGGCCCCCGGCCCCTGGCTTGGTGCTTCCTGTTCCTGGCGAAGAGGAGGTGACTGTCGACGATCAGTACGCTTACAAAATGTTTTATTTCCTTACCCCCCCACCGTTCCCCGCTCTCATGCCACTGTCCCCTGCCAGCCGCCACTGCTGTTGAACAGAGCACAACCACCAAATATGGAGAGTGCATTACACAATCTATGGGGTGAATAGCATCCGCTGTTCCTAAACGCAGCTGTATTTATCTGCAGCTTGTCATACAGCTATTATAAATCATCCGGGCATTATCTCTGAAAGAAATGGTACGTGTCTAATAACTAACATTCAAGCATTGCTACATAAAACACGTGCGAAGTGACAGTGATAGGGAAATAACGTCTGTCCATTTGCTCCATCTTTTATTTCACTGTTACGCTCACGCGAACGCCATTTCCCTGTAAATGCCACCATTTTTTGAAAATATGTTTTATTGAATTTTCATCAAAATGACAGTAGCATAGATCATTACAAAATAAACAATCTGCCAGTTGAAGGCAAAGAACAAAAAAAATATCCACCTAATAAATGTTATACTAACAAATCGCTAATCTCATCTGTGGATTCGGGATGTCCATACTTGAAATATTAATAACAGATGTTTGCAAAGTGTTATCTACCGCCTGGATTGTCTCCAGGTACCTGACAGGTAAACTCTTCAAACACCTCAGTCATGCTGGTTTTGTCGACAATGGAAATATGAAAGGTCAAGATAGCCCACAAGGATTTAAACTGGGGGTGTTCATCTAGCACTCAAATCTCTCTAGCAGACACATCAACACACTGAAATCGTTCTCCATCAATCTGTAAGTTTTTGTACAGGCATGTGCACCAGCGGAGTAACAAAACAGTACGGGCCCCTCTGCAAATTCCAATGAGGATGTCCCCCTACCAACAGTGGGGACTACAACTATAACAATATGGTGAGGCGCTATGGCACCACACTCACCATATACTGCTCCCCCGGTGCGCACCTTTCCTCCCAATCAGCGTCCACAAGCAAGTAAAGGCCTTCCTTTACTCACTGGATACCAATACAACCAATCCTGGAGCTGGTCTAATGCTGAGACGAGCTCCAGGGTTGGTGGGAGCAGGCTAACCCTGCACTCATTTGAGGCTGGGGACCTGTGCCAGACATCCCCCGGTTGTGATTTGCTGGGTGCATAAAGCGCATGTCGGGCTGGCCGTAGCAGCAGAACTTCCCAACTCAACATGCGCACTGCAGGGGCAGCTGTAATCCTGCAATTGCAGGATTCAGTCCCACCCCCTGCCTTCCCACTGTAGCTTTTAAATAAAATTGCATTGACATGCCATTTTACTTATTCATGTATGATTGCTTTGCTCGCAGCAGGCAGGGCGACACTCCTCCGCTCAAATCTGTAGATTTATAGAGTACTACTTGTCACCCATGAGGGTATCCAGGCGCTGGCAGGGTCTAGTTGATTAGCTGAATAGCCAGGTCTTCATGGATATCATAATACCATACTCCAAAGTATTGTACCCGCATAGCCTAACTTCACCAAGCTGCACAACTTGTGTAATGGGGAAAAAAGAGCCGGTAATTACTGGGACAAGCAGCGGGACAAGCAGATTTTGATGATTGTTATGTCTCTTTATTGAGGAATAGGTGCTCTAAGGGGCTATTTATTGCACTTGCAAATTCCAAACGCAGGGATGTTGGCCTTTATTGACCGCAATAAATACTGATTGCCCCTCTGGAGCACTCACAATCATAGCCTAATGGTTGTATTTCCCTTTCAATTTCTCCCTTTAACTTTCTGTCTCGCTCTGCTCTTTTTCCCACCTGTCTCTTTAAAACGTCTATGTCGCTCTTTCTCTTTCTCCTGTCTCCGCCTTTCTGTTAGGTATCTGATATTAAACTCTGTGTTTTATAGCCTGCTTGTCTCTCTGTCTGGCTCGCTCTGCTCTTACTGGTGTGGTGTCTCTTTTTTTTCTCCATTCTCTCTCAATTCTCTCTTCCGGGCTCACATTCCGCTTCTTAGCTCACTTATGTCTTTATAACCTTGCTCTCACTCTTTCCCTATTTCACTCTCATGTAGCCGTCTCTTGCTCACCTAACTATAAAGTTTGCTTTTTTCCTCCACCCTCTGGACTCTTCACAGTGTCTTCTCTCTAGGTCATTTCTCTTTCCCTGATGGTTCTTTCCCTCTGTTTCGGCCTGTTCTTACTCTTCCTCAGGTGTGACGTGACACAGAGAATAAATGTTGCAACTATGCAAGCGGCCAAGCACATCTGATCGAACCAGCTTTAAACAGGCAACAGCAGTTTCTGTTCTTTAGTTTTTCAGGTCGTACAGGCATGGCATCAGTGCTTGAGGGACCCCCTTCATTCCTTGTGAGCCCAGTGCAACGTTGGGGCTGCATTATGGCACTGATCTGCGCATGCACGACAGATGTGATTACAAGAGACGTGCCTAAACGACTGCAATGAAGGAAGCAAGGGAATTGATAGCCAAATAATGCTATCCATTTTATAGCCAAACTTGTTCGAGAAAGTGCAGACTTGCATCCTGCCACAGAATGGGGACTTTAAGCTGTATGCTAACCTAGTCTTCCACTAGTCATTCAACACCATCTCACCTGACATGACTGGCAACTGTAACCAATATGACTGACATGGGAAACAGCAAATACCATGACCGCTGAACAACGCATTGCCTTTGTAACGTGGATTGAACAACGAATGCGGCTCAACCACGTATTCCATTTACAGACAAAGTCCTTAAAGTGACATGCATAAGGTAAAGCGGCGTTGGACTTTAAAGTCAAACGCCTTTCCTACTGTTGCGCAGACTGGAGTTGGAATAGTAAACTATAATATTCCAAAAACCAGCGCCCGCAATAAATACTGATTGCCCCTCTGGAGCACTCACAATCATAGCCTAAGGGTTGTATTTCCCTTTCAATTTCTCCTTTTAACTTTCTCTCTCGCTCGGCTCTTTTTCCCACCTGTCTCTTTAAAACGTCTATGTCGCTCTTTCTCTTTCTCCAGTCTCCGTCTTTCTGTTATGTAACTGTTATTAAACTCTGTTTTTTATTGCCTGCTTGCCTCTCTGTCTGGCTCGCTCTGCTCTTACTGGTGTGGTGTCTCTTTTTTTCTCTCCATTCTCAATTCTCTCTCCCGTACTCACATTCCGCTTCTTTGCTCACTTATGTCTTTATAACCTTGCTCTCACTCTTTCCCTATTTCACTCTCATGTAGCCGTCTCTTGCTCACCTAACTATAAAGTTTTTTTTTCTTCCACCCTCTGGACTCTTCACAGTGTCTTCTCTCTAGGTCATTTCTCTTTCCCTGGTGGTTCTTTCCCTCTGTTTCGGCCTGTTCTTACTCTTCCTCAGGTGTGACGTGACACAGAGAATAAATGTTGTAACTATGCAAACGGCCAAGCACATCTGATCGAACCAGCTTTAAACAGGCAACAGCAGTTTCTGTTCTTTATTTTTTCAGGTCGTACAGGCATGGCATCAGTGCTTGAGGGACCTCCTTCATTCCTTGTCAGCCCACTGCACCGTTGGGCCTGCATTATGCCACTGATCTGCACATGCACGACAGATGTGATTACAAGAGACGTGCCTAAACGACTGCAATGAAGGAAGCAAGGGAACTGATAGCCAAATAATGCTATCCATTTTATAGCCAAACTTGTTCGAGAAAGTGCAGACTTGCATCCTGCCACAGAATGGGGACTTTAAGCTGTATGCTAACCTAGTCTTCCACTAGTCATTCAACACTATCTCACCTGTCATGACTGGCAACTGTAACCAATATGACTGACATGGGAAACAGCAAATACCATGACCGCTGAACAACGCATTGACTTTGTATCGTGGCTTAAACAACGAATGCGGCTCAACCACGCATTCCATTTACAGACAAAGTCGTTAAAGTGATATGCATAAGGTAAAGCGGCGTTGGACTTTAAAGTCTAACGCCTTTCCTACTGTTGCGGAGACTGGAGTTGGAATAGTAAATTATAATATTCCAAAAACCAGAGCCCGCTAAGGCAAGTCGTAGTAACAACTTGCGTTGTAAATGGAATGGATGTTTCAGGCACATTTGTTGTTCCGCCAGCATTTTTAAGGAATGCATCTTATAATAGTGCACAAAGCATTGGCACTTTGTTTTTCCCCTTGTGTAATGTAACCAGTTTTCTTAGTTCGGTTGGCCCTTTGGGAATTTTGAGTGGTTTGAGCCTGAAAGACTCCTATGAGACCATGCAGGAGCCTGGTAACATCCCCAAGTTTATTTATTTTTTAATTTAAACTTCGGAAAAAATAACTGTAGTGAAATCAAATCCATTAAGTAACGTTTTAATTCAAAATTAAGTTAATAGTGCTGTACCATTTGGTTGTACATTTGAGATAAATATATAAGATGCATTTACATCATTAAAATGCAACATAAAAGTATTTTTAATATGTATTTTTGAGTTAAATAAATAATTTTATTTTTCACTATACTTCATCATGATAAAGTATAGGGAACACATTTTTAAAATGTAACTTAAAACTAATGTTAAAAATATGTTTATATTAAATATTAATGGAAGTGTTTTTATATATTTTAAATGTAGAACAAAATAATAGAATGCTACAGCACAATTATGGTAATTTTAAAATAGATCTTTCATTAATGGAAATATATTTAATTAAATTAAAGTAGGTATAGAATTAATTGCAAATAATTGAAAAATGTAATTGTTAATTTAATGTTTTTATTCAAATAGGTTTTCATTAAATATTGTATAATGAAATTAAAAATATGTATGATTTTGTATATATTTTTACCAATGAATTATATTAATTTTTCTATGAATTGTTATTATAATAATGATTTCATGTGTATGTATATATAGGATTTGTCAAGTGCTGGAATCACCCACGAAGTGGTATCTCCGCGCTGCAGAAGAAGAGAATGCCAGGTCAGAGCAATTAGTAACGGGACAGTTCTGTCTTTAGGAGTTTCCTAAAGAAAAGGAGATTGGTGCACCTACGTAGCTCAATGGGCAAGGATTTCCAATATTTCAGAGCCAGGTTGGCAAAAGTTTTGCCCCCAGTCGAAGTTTTCTAAAGCCGGGAGCAACAAGCAGCTCTTTTCCCTCTGAATGCAGAAATTTTCCAGGAAGGTAGAGCTTACGTTTTTCCACCAGATAGCTTGGGCTTCCGCCATGAAGTGCCTTGTGGGTTAAGCAGCACATTTTGAACTTCATTCACGGGCGGATGGGAAGCCAGTGAAACGTCGTCAGTAATGGCCTAGACTATGTCCTGGGAGGCATATTTAGAGCGAGGTGTGCTGCAGTATTCTGAATCACCTGCAATCTATTCAGAAGCGATTCATTGGCCAAAGCAAGGAGAGTGTTGCAATAATCAAGGTAGCTTGTAACCAGGGCCTGAATCAGGGTTCTGTGGTCTGATAAAGGAAACACCTGGAACACTCTATGTAGCAGACTCAGAGTGTGGTAACAGGTGCCTGAGGTGGCCATGACTTGGTCTCTCAGGGGCAGAGAGTGATTCAATCAGACACCCAGGTTTTTGGCCATAAGCTTTGGGTGACAGCTGTGCCCAGAAAGGTGAGCCACTAGTTGGGGGACCAGTTCTTTTGAGCGGTGCTAAATAGCAAAATCTCGGTTTTGGCAGCGTTCAGCTGGAGGAAATGATCTGTCATCCAACTAGCTATTGCTAGCATGCCCTCGGCAAAGAGACGTTTGGTTGAATCTGTGTCACTATCGAAAGATATAAGCAATTGGGTATCGTCTGCATAGGAATAGGGAGTAAACCCATGTTCTCTGATCATTTTTGCAAGGGTGGTCACATACACATTAAACAGGGTGTTGCTGAGGCAGGAGCCCTGGAGTACCCCTTTGGTGAGCTTCAGGGTGCAAGAACGAAAGGGACCCTAGTTAACAGTTTGAGTGCGCTAGTCAAGAAAGTTTGCAAGCCACTTTAGGGCCTGTCCCTGTGTGGTTATGATACTGTTGAAGTGTCAGCCCCTGATGAGGTCAACACAAATGGTAAATATAATTTAGTTTTTTGCAAGTAAGAGCTGGAGGAGGTTATTGCTTAGATGTCCAAAAATAAAGCTCCTGGCCCAGACGGTGTACCTGCCGATCTCTACAAAACAGAACCTGTAAAATGAGCTAAAATTATGACCAATGTTCTAAATGCTGCAGAAACAGAGGGCATACCACAAACAGGTCTGTCATTGTTCTGGTGCTCAAAAAAGGGGAAAGAAATGATCCGTGTTCGTTGTTACAGACCTATATCACTCCTTGACTCAATAGTCAAGGTCATGGGATGTGTTATGCTTTCCAAGTTGTCCTCATGGTTAGGCAAAAATAACTTTCTGTCCAATTTCGAGTATGGTTTTAGAGTGGACAGAAGTACCCTGGATCAAGTTTTGAACTTGCAGTTTATTATACAAAAGTACGCAACTGCTAATGGAGGTTTGTTGCATTCGGCATTTATGGACCTCATGTTGGACTTCGACAAGGTTAATAGAAGTAAATTGTGGACCATTCTCAATAACATGGGTTTCGTTAAAGATGTAGTGCACTTTTTGCACAAACTGCATAAAGATCTGTCCGTAGTATTCAGATATAATCAGGCTGGGAACATCAATGCACCATTTTCGGTCTCCCGGGGAGAAAGACAGGGAAGCGTATTGGCTCCACTCTTCTTTACATTATATATAAATGACTTGGGGTAGACCTTATGTGTAGGTTGTTAAGACCTCCCTCGAGCTGAACTACATCTTATTCCCGTTCTTTTATATGCTGACGATGTGGTGCTATTAGCAAGGACTGCGATAGGTCTGCAGCAATTGCTCAATTCCCTTGTTAGTTTTAAGAATAGGTTGGATTTGTGCACAAACTACAGTAAATCTCAGACATGGTATAGGGGCCAGGAGGAAAGAAATGTAAGAAATCTACTCTCGAGGGGGGATAGATATTCAAAATAAAAGCCTTCCCATACCTGGGGGTCCTATTTGTTGAGAGGAGTTCATTGCCCCTTTATTGAGAGTTAAAAGGAACTACATGGCCAGAGTAGTGGCTTCAGTCGTTTGACTATTCCTGCCATTTGGGGGATAAGCCTATCAAAGCATTGATCAAGATTTATCACTCCAAATGCATTTCTATGCTGTCTTATGGCAGTGACATCTGGGGCTATAAAGAGGCCTCTGAGTTACAAGTAATTGAGAACAAGTTTTTAAGGCGCCTACTATCAGTGCCTCAATCTACGGCCTCTTTTGTTGTGCATGATGAGCTAGGGGTGGGATACATCACTGACTTGTTAACTCAGCAACACTTATTTAGATGGGTTTTGATATGGCTAAATCCAGAATTGGAGCTGAATGAAGCAATATTGAAGGACTGAATGCAGCTTGATAAAGCTGATTTTATCCTAAGGCTAAACTATGTTAGGTCAACCTTTGTGGATTTGGGACGTCTGGATATATTTAACTTACTTGATAGGATAGTCTGTGAGGATCTCATGTTGGTAAAACACAATACATCTCCATGGCACATGCATTTAGAGAGGGCAGGGAGCTATGTAAGCCCTCTGTGAGCTCTCATGTCATTACGAAAACTTGTGGTTAAATGAAGCCCTATCTCACATTGGTTACAAATCTTCTGCATCGACTTCTGTTAACAAGATTTAGGTGGAACCGGCTGCATTGGGTTTTGGCAGAGCCGGTGGGATGGAATAAAGTTCAACATCTGGCCCCATGTAGCTGTGATTGATTTTCTGACCAAGACATATTGCACTCTGTTTTAGTCTGTGAATATAATAGTACTCTCCGTAAACAGCTTATTTTACCTTTACTAAGGGAAGCAAATCACACAAGCCAGACCTGTCTTAATTTTCCTACAGATGCTGCATAATGAATATGTCTGCCTGAATGTAGCATCTATTTTAGTAGGTGCAATTAGACTTTGAAAGAGACAACGTTTACAGTGACTCTGGTATAGATTGTGTGTGAAGGTCATCTGTGATTTTAAGAAAGTGTCGTTTTATTTCTATTTATGATGGTATGACTTTCAAAGGATTTTAACGAAATCTTTTTTACACCTGTCAGATTGATCATGTACTTATGTATTACACTTTTTAACATTATTTTCTGTGTGTATCTTTTATGGTTTTAAGTAACCAAATAAAGATTATTTTGACTGCTCATGTTTTGTGCTGGATTTACTTCTTTTGTTTAGTAGTAGCTTATACTCCAAGTTTGTGAATAATCAAAAGTGGTAAATTCAAAAGTGCAATTTACTCGAAAGTGTAACTTACCTTTGTGAAACAGGGCTTACATGTGTAGTATTTAGGCTTGAGTTTAATACAGTACGTTTCCCTTGACTAAAAGTAACTCATAATTCACTTCCAGAAGATTGATGTATTTTGAGATGTCAGGGTGGTTTACTGAGTTTTGAAATGCTCTCATTACCTCTCTAAGTAAGCCTTGGATGGCTTTGTCTTGATACCCAAGAGTAAAGCAGTACAGGGGTGTACTTGGTATTCAGTTTATCGTCCTTCAGAATAGTGGATGAAACACACCAGTGGTAAAGGACTAGATTCGTCACACTTGTAAGCCATCATTCCCTAGTTGGCGTGGGACATCTGGACCATGTTGCACAAGTGTCAATAATAGGCACCCAATGGGAGAAAATGCTTCCTCTAGCTTGCTGCTCGCAACACTACTTGCTCCGCACTCATGTAGAATCCGATACTTTTCTTATGGAAGACCAAGGCTCATATGCCTTTGGTTTGTGCATCTCTGTAGCACACTGAACAAGACAACAATGGACTGGAATGCACAGTGCAATAATTAACGTGTGCTGAAATTTATTCAAGCATTTCACCTGTCACCGTTTTCTTCTTCTCAGTGAAACTCTCTAAGTGCAAAGGGTATGCCCAGCTGGGGCACCTGTTGCTCTCTGGGCCATAGGATCGGATTACCAAAGACTTGAATTTTTCAAAATATGGGGCCTCAGTTGTAGGCAATTGATTCAAATAGTTTACGTGCCTTGCATTATGCAGTGCTATGCGAAGGTACACAAGTTTGTAATGTGCATCATTTGCCAACTGAATGGACTCTTATATAGGTTAAAATGTTCAGAATACAGATTGTATGATGCAGGGTATGCGCTTCAATACTAACACAGGGCTTCCCAAAAGAGGGAGAGCTTGCACAGAGATGTTTTAAGGAATGAGCAAAGTGGGAATTCCCTTGGCCCCCACTTTCCAAGGGGGGCCATTGTAAAGTAAATGAGCCAGTCGTCATTTCTGCCATAATAGCTTTACTCATAAAAAATGATTATTTTTTCAATTTTACAGCTGAAAATCCTTATTAGAAACTTAGAGCCAGATTTATTAAGGATGTGCGCCAGGGGAAACGTGATGTAAATTGACGCTAAGCAGTGCAAACCTTTGCATTGGTATTTACTTTCCAAGGCAAGCAGTACTTTGTACTGGAAAACTGTCCTTTTCTCAGCACTAATAGCCCATTCCCCTACTTTGAACCACTTTGGATTAAGTGGGAATTACTTGCTTGTAGTTTGGACAGCTTAGCACAAGCGCCCATAGTTTGTGATGCAAAGCCTACTAGGATTCCTAGACTGGGATTTGCACAACCAAATAGCACCTCCGTGAAATAGGTGCTGACAAAAAAAAAAACTCCTCAAAGCATTTCACAAATTTCATTTCTCAAAGCATTTCACAAATTGCATTTATGTTGCACAGCACACAATGTGTGGAATGTTTAAGAAGTGTCTAGGCATAGGATTTTTTTTAATGTAAGCACATGCTTTAGCCTTCACCCTCAGACTGTTAGGCAATTGGTGGCAATTAAAGTGAAAAATAGTCTTTCTGTGTGAATTTTCTCTCCTTAATGCACCTCACCTCTTATACCTCAACCCTCTCTCTATCTATACTTCTCTATGTACCTGACCTCCCTCTCTTTTTATTTTTTTATTTTTTATTAGATACCTGGTGCAATCAGCAATCAATACAATACATAAATACTTCATTTAGAAAACATTACATTATACAAACAATGAATATCACAATAAAAATCAGTCAATATATCTGTAAACAGAGATCAGGGTTTTATTACTAGGGGGTATTTAAAAAATGTTAAAAAGAGCCAGAGAAACGCACAGCATTACTACACATGAATCAGCATCAGGGAAACCGTAATATCCTGGCAGAAGGCCTATTTATAAGCGGGAGTCCCTCCAGCCCTTGAGAGGGGCCCAGATGTTCTGCCCCAACTCCCTCAATCAACTGCCCCTCCGGGAATATAGAGAGGATTTGATGATATGGGTCCCCAGCAGTCTAGACAGCCACATCTAAAAAGAGGGAGACATAGAATCCTTCCAGCCAGCGGCCAGCAATATTCGAAAAACCGCCACACATATAAAATCAAAAGCTTCCTCCTCCTTTTACAAACCCAGGTTGGAGTCTGTTCCCAATATCATTAGGGTAGGGGATAGGTTGATCTTAACACCTAGAAGTCCCTCACAAAATCTTTCGATCTCAGCACAGATCTTACTTAACATACTACAATAATAAAACTTATGCACCAAGTTCGCAGGCCCCTGATGACACCGCGGGTATTTATCGTCATCCCTCTTCCCCCACTTGAATAGCTTGGCTGGAGTGAAATATAGGTTATATAATGTTTTGTAGTGTTGAGCTCTAAGATTCGTGGAGCAAACTAAATTCCCTGCCAGTTGTAGCGCCTTATCTAGATCCACATCTGAATCCCCTAATTTCAACATCCATGAGGCCTCAACCTTATCTAGGTTATCTTGAACTGTTGAGATTAATACTTTATAAATCATGCTAATCTTAGTGCCCCCCCCCCAAAAACATACTCAAGCATATTAATTTTACCTCCTGGGGTAATCCGTGGCCTAATACTTGATAGTGTTTGAAAGATTTGTACAAACTTGAAGCCTTGACTCGGCGGAATTCCAAATTTCCGTTGCACAACTTCAAAGCTCATCAAGTTGTTCCCCTCACAGAGATCCCCTACTCTTCTAATTCCTTGAGACTCCCAAGATCTCCACAACCTATCACTACTAAGGTAAGGGAAGATACTTGAGTTCCAAAAAGGTGTATAATAATTATATTTCGGAATTGCCAATGATTTCTGAATACATTTCCAGACCCTCCAGACGCTATCCAATATTTTATACCTTTTTGTGTTATAAAAGTGTCTGTCTTACGCAATAAGAGCCCCATGGCTTCCCTACCTGAAAGCAATTAAAAAATGGATGGGGTACTAACATTCTCAAACGGGCAATCAGACATATTTGTGGCGCAGTCTAATAGTATCGCCATTTGACTAAAAAGACAAGCCACAAGATAAAATCGAATATTAGGGAGAGCTAGGCCTCCTCTATCGTGTGGTGAAGACAGAAATTTCAAAGAACGTCTTGTTTTCACACACTGCCATATGAAGTTTATAAATACTGTCTCAATAGATTTTAACACACTATCCCCCACCATAAACGGGATTGAGCGAAAAAGATAAATTACTTTCGGGAGCATAGTCATCTTGAGCACATTGGCTCTCCCTATTATAGACAGATGTATGGAGTCTATCCTTTTTAACTCTGTTGACATTGAGTTAACAAGTGGCACAAAATTCTCTTTAATAATTGTCTCCATTACAGGTCTGATCCTGACCCCAAGGTAAACTGCTGAATCCGTGTATCTTCCATCCTGCTTTAAAATATTGTTTGAGCAGATTATCTGGGTCTTGTTCTCATTAAGAAGATACCCCGAGCACTGACCAAACTCCGTAGTTATTCCTATAAGGGCAGTCAAGGCCGTATCTGGTTCAATAGTTGTTATAGCCAAATCATCGGCATATACCAGCAGCTTGGTTTCAAACCCATTACACACCACTGGCTTAATACCCATACACCCTAATATCCTTCGTAGCAGAGGATCAATATAAAAGGCAAATACAATTGGTGAGCAGGGGGCACCCTTGTCGGGTCCCCCGAGAGATATATATTTCATTTGAGCCACCACCCATTAATTGAATTCTGGCAATAGGATCAACATACATAGCTTTAATAGCCTTCATTATTTTAGGGCCAAAGCCCCTCCATTCCAATATCCCCCACAAATAGTTCCATGTGACGCGATCACAGGCCTTTTAAGCGTCCAGAAGGATCATGGCGATCCGGCCTCCCGTGACAGCCTGCACATCAAACAATGTGATGGCCCGCCTTATATGGTCAGCTGTCCCTTGAAGCGGGATAAACCCATGCTGCCACGGGGAAACCAAACCGCCAATGACCCTTCCCAGCCTATTGGCCAAGACCTTAGCGTAGATTTTAGTGTCCGTATTTATGAGGGATATTGGACGGTACGACCCCGGATCCTCCTTAGGCTTGCCCTTTTTGTGGAAGACAGTAATGTTCGTTTCTTTCCAGGAGTCTGGAATTTCACCTGAACAGATTATGCCCTCAAATAAATCCAGCAAAAGGTGGGCTATCACTGCCTGTAGGCATTTGTATACTTCAAGTGGAATACTATCTGGCCCTGTGGCCTTCCCTACCGCTAAATCCTGAAATGCTACTACCACTTCACTCAGTGCCAGGTCATTATCCAATTCCACTCTATCCTGTTTGGCCAGAATGTGGCCAAAGTATTCAAATGCTAGACTGGGAAACTCTGCCCTGACCTCTTTCTGATACAGATTTTGATAAAAGTTCTTAAAGACCTTTCTGATGTCCTCTGGCTCCGTATACTCCTGGTTGCCCTCATGAACTTTCTCTACTGTATTTCTACTAAAGCCCTGCCTAATCCTTAATGCTAGGAGCTTACCTGTCTGCTCATCCGTCTCATACATCCTACCCCTGTGTGTCTGATAGTCATCAGCGCTTCTCTGTGCTAAGCACTTATATAATTCCGCCTTGAGAGCCAGTATCTTATGCCGGCTATCATCGGCCTCTTTCCCACATGTGATATCCCTTATATGTTGCTCCTCTGCCTGTACCAACTGAGCCATCAGTTTCTCATGCTCCTCTCGAGCTTCTTTCCTCAACCTAGCAGAGAAGCTGATCCCCTCCCCTCTTAGTGCCACCTTAAAAGAATCCCATACGGTATTTCGTAAAGCACTATACCTATTTATATCGAAATAATTTTGGGCCCAGCTTTTAAGATGGTCCACAAAATTGGGATTCACTAGCAATCTCCTCTCAAAGGTCCATCTATAACGAGGGCTAGTAACCTTATCACTTTCAGAAACAAAAATTTATGAACTATGGTCAGAGATCACTTTTGGTAATTTTATAATACCTACGCTCCCCACCTCCGAAGAGGATATAAGAAAGTAATCCAATTTAGTGTACTTCCTAAAGGGGCAGGAAAAGTAGGTAAAACCTGGATTAAGAGGTTCCTTATGCCCCCACACATCCAACAAACTATGTGAATTAATTAAAGAGCACAAGGCTCTAAAAACCTTGGGTTTTCGACCGACATAATTTACATTATTAATGACATCTGTAAGATCTACAGAAATATTTTCATTTCAAAATCTTTATTTCGATCACTGGTCATAAAAGAATACATAACAATATATACAGTTAAAAACGTATTAAACCAAAGTGATCCAATAGTTAAGATAATTGAATTTAAATACATATGAGACAATAGTTACAAATCGAATTGATAGGGAGCATTATACCAGTCTTTTCATAGCTCGACTGCGGGTGAACCAGAGTGATGTTAAAACTTTTGAAATTGCAAAAACCACAGTGGGTGAAAGATCTGTTTTTAAAATTCTGTAGGCAGTTTGGTAAGATCTAAAACCCAGGTTCCTGAGCAGCGGTACTAGCCAGTATTTCCTGCTCCGCTCGTAGCCCTTGCAGAAAAAGACAGCATGCACGTCATCCTCCTTCGGGTGTGCACACATTGGGCAAGATGATACAGTGGAGCACGATTTCCAGGTCGCTGTAAATGAGGCTAGTGGAAGGCATCCATATCGCCACTGTAGGAACAGTTTCCTCGTTAGTGGAGGAGCTATCTCGTCTAAAGTTTTTTTGAGGAAATAGGAGTCTTTCACTTTCAGAAATAAGTATGTCAAGGACCCCTCTCGAGTGCCGTTAGTGGCTCTTGCGAGCATCATAGCATAGTAAGTAGTTGCAATTACCTTTTTTGGAATCCTGGTACATGAGTTCGAGGGGTCCGTCCATAATTCCGGGTAGCCCAATTCCTCGAACCTCCCCTTTACATACATTAACCACGGTATCTTCTTTATATTCCGTAGTTCCAAGAATTCCTGTAATTCCTCTCTATAGTTTACGAGATCTGGGCTGCTCCACAATTTCAGAAACAAAAATTTATGAACTATGGTCAGAGATCACTTTTGGTAATTTTATAATACCTACGCTCCCCACCTCCGAAGAGGATATAAGAAAGTAATCCAATTTAGTGTACTTCCTAAAGGGGCAGCAAAAGTAGGTAAAACCTGGATTAAGAGGTTCCTTATGCCCCCACACATCCAACAAACTATGTGAATTAATTAAAGAGCACAAGGCTCTAAAAACCTTGGGTTTTCGACCGACATAATTTACATTATTAATGACATCTGTAAGATCTACAGAAATATTTTCATTTCAAAATCTTTATTTCGATCACTGGTCATAAAACAATACATAACAATATATACAGTTAAAAACGTATTAAACCAAAGTGATCCAATAGTTAAGATAATTGAATTTAAATACATATGAGACAATAGTTACAAATCGAATTGATAGGGAGCATTATACCAGTCTTTTCATAGCTCGGCTGCGGGTGAACCAGAGTGATGTTAAAAATTTTGAAATTGCAAAAACCACAGTGGGTGAAAGATCTGTTTTTAAAATTCTGTAGGCAGTTTGGTAAGATCTAAAACCCAGGTTCCTGAGCAGCGGTACTAGCCAGTATTTCCTGCTCCGCTCGTAGCCCTTGCAGAAAAAGACAGCATGCACGTCATCCTCCTTCGGGTGTGCACACATTGGGCAAGATGATACAGTGGAGCACGATTTCCAGGTCGCTGTAAATGAGGCTAGTGGAAGGCATCCATATCGCCACTGTAGGAACAGTTTCCTCGTTAGTGGAGGAGCTATCTCGTCTAAAGTTTTTTCGAGGAAATAGGAGTCTTTCACTTTCAGAAATAAGTATGTCAAGGACCCCTCTCGAGTGCCGTTAGTGGCTCTTGCGAGCATCATAGCATAGTAAGTAGTTGCAATTACCTTTTTTGGAATCCTGGTACATGAGTTCGAGGGGTCCGTCCATAATTCCGGGTAGCCCAATTCCTCGAACCTCCCCTTTACATACATTAACCACGGTATCTTCTTTATATTCCGTAGTTCCAAGAATTCCTGTAATTCCTCTCTATAGTTTACGAGATCTGGGCTGCTCCACAATTTCAGAAACAAAAATTTATGAACTATGGTCAGAGATCACTTTTGGTAATTTTATAATACCTACGCTCCCCACCTCCGAAGAGGATATAAGAAAGTAATCCAATTTAGTGTACTTCCTAAAGGGGCAGGAAAAGTAGGTAAAACCTGGATTAAGAGGTTCCTTATGCCCCCACACATCCAACAAACTATGTGAATTAATTAAAGAGCACAAGGCTCTAAAAACCTTGGGTTTTCGACCGACATAATTTACATTATTAATGACATCTGTAAGATCTACAGAAATATTGAAATCACCACACACTATGAGGGGACATGGCCAGTTCAGTAATTCTACCTCCAGTTTATCGAACACTTCTGGATCATCCTGGTTGGAGCCATAGATTGTGCACAGTGTAAACCCCACCTCAAGTTCCACAATTGCCCACCTGCCCAAAGTATCTACCAGGGAGCGTCTAGCGCCACCAAAAATAGATTTAGCCAAAATTGCCACCCCTCTGACAGTAGACATCTGTGAGAAACAAACCAATAAATCAAACCCTTTGATACTTAGCAAATGTTTTTTAGCCCAGGGTAGGTGAGTCTCCTGTAGACAAATCACGTCCAACTGATTTGAGCTCACTAAGTGCCCCAGTTTTTGCCTCTTGCTCCAATTATTCAAGCCCCCTATATTTATCAAACATATCTTAAGCTTCCCCATTATTCTGTTGTAAGAAAACCCCTGACCAATGACTCAACAACAACCAATTAATTACAGACGATACATAAACCCAAACAAAAGCAACAAAGTACCAGGTACAATCCAATTTCCCCCCCTTTTTTATCCCACCCTTCACCGTGATATCCCATCCACCACCCCCCTTCCCCACCAATCCCCCCTCCCTTTGTGACCCCCTTCCACCCCACCCCCCTAGTTTGGTTCACCCCACCACCCCATAAGGACGCTCAGACCATGGTCTGTGCATGTGATGTGCGCAGTACTAGTGGACAGTGGATCCTACAAACAAATCCATAACTAGCTTACAAGAGACTCTTATACCTAGAAAAAGAAACAATTTCTCAAAGCCACTCCATTTTCTGGAAAGCTAAACATTTCTCCACCTCTGCTATCCCAAAACCTCCCCCCATCTTTCTTTATAAACACCAGTGACCAGAAAAACCACCCTCTCGCCCCCCACACAATAAAAAGCGGCAAGGAAATTATTTGCCCAGGGAGTCCACATACTCCTTTGCTTTTATCTCCGAAGAGAAATATTGTGTGACCCTCTGGTTGATAACTTTTACTTGCGGCGGATTAACCAGATACGCCTGGATCTTTTTGTCCTGAAAAAGTTTCAAAAGCTTCCTTAACCTCCAACACCTTTCTACCGTTATATGGCAGAAATCGGGCCATACAAAAAATGAGACCCCACCACTTAATCTTTCAGCATCCAGTCTTGCTTTATCAGAAATAGATTGCCACAGGAGGAAGTTCCCGAAGAAAACAAGTATAGCCCGTGATCTATCACCCTCCTTTGCTGGTGCTCGCAGTTTGAACGGAATACGATGCGCTCTTTGGATTTTTGTCGCCCAATTCCACTCGGAGAGTTCAGGAAAAGCTGCCTTGAAAATGTCAATTATATAACTCCTAGCGTCCGACCCTTCTAAGCCCTCCTGAACCCCCAGAATTCTGAGATTGTTCCTTCTTTGTCTGTTTTCAGACTCTTCTAGTTTCCATTGTATGTCTTTGATTTGAGCGTCATGTGCCTCCACCAGAGCTACAGCATTAGTTGCGTCCGCTTCCGTAGCCATCACTCTCTCTTCCAAATTCGCCACTCTCTCTCCCATATTTGAAAATGCCTTAGAGAGCTTCCTCACAACCCCCTGCATTTTGCTCATCCCTGCCTGAGCTTTCCGGCTATCTTGACGGGTATCCTCTCTATGAGCCAGAATAGCTTGATGTATAGTATCCAGCGTGGGGGGGGTACCGTCCACTAGCACCGGCGTTTTTCTTGAAGAGGACTCCGAGAGTGGAGTAGCCTACGAATAGTCCCACGATAGATCTTTCCTTCCTCTACTTTGCATACCATTTTGCCCCATTGATTTTTTAGCTGTTGGGGGTGATCCTCCTCACTATCCTCAGGGTCTGACTCCAGACTACTAGCCCCCTGAGATGTGCTCAAAATGTCATCCGACCATTCAGCTCCCTCCGAGACAGAAAAGAAACAGTCGCTGGGCTCTTTCTCAGCTTCAGCCCTACTTTTATCCGCTAACTGCTCTCCCGCAACAATAGATTTATTACTTTCTGTCACAGCGGCCATGAGCTGCCTGCGAGTCTGATTCTCAACCTCTTCTTCTTCCCGAGCCCGGGACGGGCCGACCACTTGCTTATTGAGTGCCCCGTCTCCCTTACCCCGATCAACTTGCTGCCTTTTTTGCCAGAGTCCTCAGGTGACCCAGGATTAACCGGTTGTTCAGGGGGGCACCGTAGGTGCATCATTCAAAGCGGAATCACTCGCGTCAGGCAATACCACGCTCCCCCATCGCCACACTTGTCTCCAGCAGCAAATGTCAGACCAGTGTCCATCGGACTCACTCACTCTGGGACAACATGGATCACCACTCCGGTAGATGCCGGACTCACCTCCTTGTCGCCATTCCTTCTCCTAGCACTGTTTTTGCTGTTTTCACCATTTTCACCATTTTCGGCCACAACACCTGCCTCCGCACCAGCAGACGGCTCCTTAGCTCGCTGCAGTAGCTCCACCACAAAGGGACCCGCCGGGCGGTTCTTTGTGGCTCCTCCACTAGATACTCCGCCTCTTCCTCTCCTTGGCGGGTCCGGCAAGCGCAGCTGTTGCAGGCGTCTGGGTAAGCTTCCTACGGGAGCAGGGTCTGCCGTGGGCGAGGACTCACCAAGCGCCTTACGGGCGGCTGCTGCCACAGTTGCCTTGGATGCAGCTCCACCCGTCGCAACCTTCGGGTTGGAGCCCTTCTCTTGCCAGCTGATGCAACAAACGCCGGAGGTAATCTTCCACGTAGCGCCTAATTAACAGAGGTGCCGCTCCAGGTTGATGAGTCCACAAGCACTTACGGGAGCACAGCATCCGAGGCGGGGGGAGGTAAAAAAAGAGCCTAAAGGAGTGGTTTCTCACGTTCCTAATTGGGTCTCATACAGCAAAACGGACTGCTGCCAGCTAGTACCGCTTAGGACCTCCTAGGAGGTCGCCATCTTGCCCCAGCCGGAGTACCTGGCCTCCCTATCAATATACCCAGTATACCTCACTCAACTTCATCTCCCTCAACCTCTCTCATGACTTTACAGCTCTATCACGCTCAGTGACTACATTTGTATCTATTTCTCTCGATCCTCTCTCTACCTAAGCTCCTTCCATCTGATCCCTGTTTCTGTTCCTCACTGCTCTTTTTCCATCTGACCACCCTGTATCCCTTCATCCAATTATCACACAACCTCATCCTTATCTTTACCGCACCTCTCCAGCTCTCTATTCCTGTCTCTAATAGCTTACCTCTCTATCTCTCTCTCAGCCCTTTCTCTACCTCACCACTTTCCCCCACCTCGCCACTCAATTTTTCTCTCTCTACTTATCTCCCTCACTATCTTACCTCTTTTTACCCCTCTGATGTCTCTCTCTTCCAATCCAATTTGATTTGTATACTGCGGCTAATCACCCAGGCTGAGAATGTTGCTGATTAGGCTCATTTGAATAACCAGGTCTTGCGTCCTTTTCTGAATTCCAGCAGGGTGGATGAGGTCCGTAGGTGAAGTGGGAGGTCTATCCAGGTCTTTGAGGCGAGGTGGGAGAAGGAGCATCCTCCACTGTTGCTGCGGCAGATGCTGGGGGTGTGGGCGAGGAAGAGGGAGGCAGAGCGCAGGTGTCTGGACGGGAGGTGGAAATTCAGTTGGTGGTTGATGTCCAAGGTTGTGGAGGGCTTTGAGGCCTGGATCACCATCTTGAACTGGCATCTCTTCTGAATTGGGAGCCAGTGGAGCTTCTTGAGGTTGGAGGTGATGTGGGTCTGCTTGGGGAGGTCAAGGATAAGTCTGGATGCTGAGTTGTGTATCGTCTGCTGTCTCTTGAGGAGTTGCATGATTATCCCTGTACAGAGCGTGTGGCCATAGTCCAGACGGCTGGTGACCAGGGCTTGAGTAACGGTGCTTCTAGTGTCAATGGGGAACCAATTTAAAATCTTGCGGAGGTTGCTACCTTACCTCTCAATTTACCTGACCATTAATTTATTACCTCAGTTCTTTACCTCCCCTTTCTCTTGTTCTAATTCTGTTCCATGTCCTTCACCTCTCTAAGTATCTTACTCCTTTCTGGCTACATCTATTTCTCAACCTCTACCCCGTTTACTCTATCATTAACTTCTATCTCTCTATCACTCTCTCTCACACACACACAGACACATGCACACACGTACACAGACACACACAAGCATATCTCTTTCTGGACCTCCATCTCAAGATTTTTTCTCAACCTCTTTCTTTCTTGCCCTCTATTCCTCACCATCTCACCATCTCTTCCTCTCAGAACTCTCTACCTCTGTGTAATCCAAAATGTATTTTTCTATTTCATGTATGCCTCTCAACTTTTGTTGTGCTCTACACCATATTCTTCTTTCTATCCTTCTCCCCTCTCTCTAGCTCTTCTTTACATGAACATGAACTCGTTTTTCCTCTTCACATTTTTCTCTCTCTCTACTTTGCATCTCTTTGTTTTTCTTCAAGTCTACCTCTCTTTCAGCCTTTACCTCTCTCTGATTCACCTCTTTTCTACAATACTTATCTCTCTCTCTCAGCCCTAGGAGTTACTGAACTCCTCTGCCTCACTACACATTTTCTTCTCTCTGTCTCTGTCTCTCTACCCCCACCACAATCTAAAATCTTCCTATTTCGATCTCTCTTTATCTTGCGTTCGGGCTACCTCATATTTCTCTATTTATTTTAGATGTCTTCCTATCTCACATACCACTCTACATCATTTCAATCTCTACCTCGTCTCTCTCTGCTTTACGTCTCTTGCTATACTGTTCTCTATGTCTTTGTCCCACCTCCTCTGTCCTGCCCCCATCCCTTTGCTCTCACTTAGAAGGGGCACAGGTAACTGTCTAGCAAGAAAGGTGCACACATATATGGAGGAAAAAAGGGACAATGCAGGGGGAGAGAGATTGGGAGAAAGTTGTTGGATTTTTTTTCCAATGGAAGGGTCACACTCAGAGTAGCGCTCAGATGTTCGCTGCTGCAGCAAGAACGAAAGTGGTGAAGACGGATATATATGTGAGTACAAATATTTGAAAGCTAAACCTACGGTTTCAAGCAATGTGTGCTTTTGCCTTATTCTAATTTAATGCACTGGTCCACTAAACATCTCACAAGTTACCCTTAGCATGTTTTCCCGCATTTAAAGTAACATGCTGGTTAGTCATTGAATTCACATAAAATGGTGTTTTTGCAAGTAAAAAATTCTACACTAAAAATGAAATAGAATTTGCTTCATCAATTCTTCTCTGAGCTTTTATTTGCTACTATTTAGCTGGTAGATGCCAGGCAACTTGAACTTTGGGCTGTTTTGGGGTATCCCCGTTTCTGAAGGTTTAACATATATACAAAACTGTTTGGCATCACAAGCACTTGAATGAGTCAAAAAGGGGTAATAAATGTAAAGGGTTTCCAAACAGTGGTCCCAAAAATATACATTGCCCAGGGCCATACAAATCCTTTGGATGTCACTGGTCTTGCAAGATATCATCTTACTCATGTGATTGTTGAGAATAAAGATTGAAGGTTACGGGCTTTCCCTGTGGTGGTCTTGCAACCCTCTACTTAATCCAAGTGACTAGCCAGCACCCTCATTTATTGTTGGTCTTCTGTTTATTAGGTTCCTAGGAGTTAGGGTAGGTGGGTTGGATCTTGTGACCTTCTACGAAACCTATGTATGCCAGATAGTTATGTTAGACTGCTATTGTCCCCTTTGCATCCTTGTCCATATCATCAATGTACTCTGTGCCTTCCCTGTACCACAGTGACTGTAGTCAGTGCTTTAAATGAACATATAGAAGTGCAGTTGCTCGCTATTCAGAGTACCTGTTTGCTCCAGAGAATTGCCTGTACTCCACCATTAAATGTATTGGATCAGTACTGAGAAGTGCAGATACTCTCCTTTTCAAATTAAAGAAGTGCAGGTACTCAGTACCGGAGAATACATCCCCATTTCAAGCACTGGCTGTAGCATTATAACGCTATGCCAACATATGCCTGTCTCTCCCCACCCCATGTCTCTGTATTTGTGTCTCCCTGGCCCAGTATAACTCTCCCCGTGTCTCACAATCTTGAGTCTTAAAACGTCAGTGTTTCTCTATAAACTCAAATCTCGTCGTATCTTCCTAACTCTTTGCAATCTTGTCACCCTGCCAATATTGGTCCACTGATCCATGCCTTCTTGTGCCCTATGGCTGAGCCACTAAACCTCCATTTAGCCCTTAGTACATCCTTACAGGCCTTCCTGGAAAAGTCAACCACTGTTGTCGTCTATTCCAGGGAGCAAAACATGGGGTCAGGACCAGCACTTGTCTGCACGTGACCCAACCGTTCACTCGTATGCGGGCACGCGGGTCCGAGTTGAGTAGATGGATCCATTTAAAGAAGAATGCTAGCATGCCAATACGTGAAAAGACCACAAACATATATTCCCATTGAATATATGGACCAACACTTGTGTTCAGGACAGGCATTTGCCCAGGGCCTCGCACCAAGTTCATACATCCCAATAACGATGATCTCTTGCTACACTACCTCTGCAGCCCGTATCCATCTGTCCGTCACATCACCCACAGCCTGAAAATCAAGATCATAAAAGTGCAGAGTGTTAAATACTGTGCGAAGGTTGTGCATGGTCGAACGAGCTGGAACAAATCCGGACTGGTCCGGCAGGATTAGAAGGGGCACCAGCAGCTGGAGTCTGCTGGCAATTATTTTCGCCAGAATCTTAGTTTCTATGTTGATAATGGAAAGTGGGCGATATGAGTCGCAGGTGTTGGATGCTTTATCCGGTTTCAAAAGCATCACTATTAGGGCTTCCCGCAGGGTCGGGGGGAGCAAACCACTCTCATACGCTTCCGCGTACACATCCAGCAGCTGAGGCGCCAGATCGTCCGCGAAGGCCTTGTAGAATTCACTGGGGAGGCCATCCAGGCCAGCCACTTTCCCAGTTGGAAGTGACGCAATGGCTATTTTAACATCCTCAACGTCAAAAGGCTGCACTAGAAATTCCCGCTGCTCTTGACTTAGCCAGCCAAGAGCCACATCATCCAAACAGGATGTGATGCCGGCTTCAGGGGCGTGCGAACGCTCACTGTATAGGTTAGACTAGAAATCAATCACCACTTTACTGATGGCCGGCATGGTATAATGTGCATTGCCCTCTTCGTCCAGGACCTCCGTTATGAAATCTGGCCCACGGGGAGCTTTCAGTTTCTGGGCAAGGGTGCTGCTGGGTCTACCACCCTCACCATAATAGCATATCCTGGCGCGACGAGACAGGTGTGCCTGTTCCTGATCTGCCGTCTCGTTATTCTCTGTGACCAGATCTTGTATCGCCGCCAGAGTAGCCGGTGACTGATGCATATCATATTAACGCTCCAGCATGGAGCTCTGCAAGGCCAATCGTGCCAGACGGCGGCAGATGTCCTTCAAGACTCCAGCCTGCGCGCAGATATATACTCCCCTAATAGTAACTTTGAAGGCCTCCCAGAGAGTTCCCGCACTATCTACTGTGCCATTATTCTCCTTAAAGAAGTTGTGGTTGGCCTCTCCCACGGTGTGTTTGAAGACTTGATCCGTAAGGGACAACTGTTGTAGTCTCCACAGGAAGGGAGGTCTACGGCATTCCGGAATGCACACTTACATCAGAACCGGGGCATGATCAGATAGTGTTTAAGCTAAGTGGCGGATCTCAGTGATCCATGTGCAAACTACCTCTGACGTAAGCCAACAGTCTAGTCGCGACCACGTTCCATGCATCGAGGACACAAAGGCACTCTGTTGCGCTCCAGGATTTTGACCCTCCACACATCATACAGACTGCCAGCTTCCACTAGTCTCAAAATGTCATCTCCCGCAAATTTGTGTCTGGGGACCGCACTGCCCATTCTATCCAGACTTGCATCCAGACATACATTAAAGTCCCCCCCACACTATAGCCGCTGAGAGATACTTAGAAATGCGACGCCACACATCTGCAAAAAAGTAGTGTTTGTCCACATTTGGCCTATAGACATTGGCCAGTACCACCTCAATGTTCCCAAGCTTGCCGTGTGCAATACCTAATCTACCCTGATCATCGCATTCTGAGTTGTACAAAGTAAATGGGACCCCTTTCTTAATTAGGATTAGCACTCCTCTCGAGTAGGAAGAGTATGATGACGTCACTCGAACCATTGCCCAGCGTGCTCTCACTGTGGTATCTGAATGTTGGGTGAGGTGCGTCTCTTGCAAGAAGACAACTTGTGCCCCATGGCGGTCTAGATAGCCCAGGACAGCACTTATTTTCTTGGAACTGTTCAGTCCCCGGACATTCCAAGTAATAAATGTAATGTTACCTCCCTGGCTGTTCACCGGCATTAATTTGAATATTGATACTGTGGGAAACATGGTTGGTGTATTGATCAAAAGCATTTACAATTTGAATAAAAAGTGCCATCTCTCCCCTCCCCCCAATAACTCCCCCACCCATTTCAGCGGCCCAACATGCTAAAGCCATTCCCTCTGATACCCAACATACCTCAAAAGAACAATCCTGCAATAGAGCACAAATGGGGAACTCCCATGGGGGGGAAAACCAGAGAGCTTCAACCCTCCCATCAAGTAGGAGGTGGCTGATCAGAAATTATACTGTCTAAATAAACCTTCTGAAGACCAAATCGGGGATGTAAGTACATGCCCACCTAAACAACATCCGCACCCCAAAGATACAGATATTTCCCCTTCCGCCTGATCAGGGAACTGGAGGAAGCCAAGTCGTGCAGGCCCAAGCGCGCTGCGCAAGCAGGCCGCAGCCCTGCGCCCCGGGCCGCGCCCACCTCCGCAGCCGCGGATCAAAGCAGGAGCTGCTCCCCCCACTTACCGCAGCCCGCAGCGGGCATAGATGATCCTCCGCACCGGCAATCAAGGGACTCGGGTGGGCTCAGCAGGATCCTTCAGGCACCGCGCAGCATTCAAGCCCTACTCTTCAGTGCCGCAGGCAGCCAACTGCTTAGGAAGTGCACGGCACTGTCCAAAGATCGCCGGCCATGCTCAAGCTCCCGCACGCAGGAAACCAGGGAGGCAGGGATCGGCATCCGCCGGTAACACTGATTTCAGGCTCTTTCTCTATAATTCGTTACGATCATGCACCCGCAAAGCCCTGGCTGGCGCTCAGTCTCGGCTCTGCATAGTGGTGGCCGCCATCTTGGCTTCGTGACAGTCAGGGCAGCTTTCACTTAGTTTCTCGTGACTCAGGGAATGCCGGCTGTCATAACAGCTCCCAACTGCAGCAGGGGTGTCACACCATGTAGGACAGTTGTTTGGGCACTTGGATGCCGCGATATTCAGCCGATATTGGGCGGATAGGAGATCAGCCAGGCAGAGCTGCACTAAGGTGCGGCCATCTTGCCTGGCACCCTCTCAATGACGTGATACTTAATGGCTTTGAACTCCAACTTTCATTGGAAACAAGTCAATTGGATTCAACCTGAACACCAGCCTCAACCCTAAGGAGCACATTTCCTGGTAGCAGCGCTCTCGTTTAAAAAAAGTGAAAGTTTCTTCCATAAAGTGACTTCAGAACTGCTGTTCAAGTCCTAGTACTCTCACATCTGGATGGTGGTAACGGCCTGGTCTACGGCCTCTCACGAGTCCACACTGGAACCCGTTAAGGGCATCCTACGTGCTTCATCCAGGGCACGAAGAAATATGATCACATCTCCCACATCCTGATGCAATTATTGGCTCCCTTTGCAGATCTGCACCTCCGTCAAAATCAGCTGCTTCATTTACGAGCAGCCCCACTTATCTCGTGCACAAGCTCATCATCTCTGGTGGTCCTCAGACCACCCACAGCCTGGTCACCACCACCACTTACTCTATTACTCGCTGACTTTAAGCTTTCCTTTGACCATGTACAGTGCTCTGATGCCTTTTGGCTACGGTTGCGTGTAGAATTAACATAAACATACATACATCCGCTGTAAACATACACTGTAAATGTATTTCACATTGTAAATCTAAAACGTGATATCATTCAGTGCAGTATTCAGTCCTTGTACATGGAAAACCCCCATTTTCTCCACCAGACTGCATATAAAGGATGTGTTTCTCCTCCATTCTCAAGGAGACTGTGTCAAATTGGGGTCTGCTGCGCTCTCTCTCGAGCATTCATTCTCCCTCTATCTCGTTCGACACGCCCCTCTCTTTCTCTCGCTCTGTGTATTGCTCACACTCTCTCCGGCTCCCTCTCTCTCTCTGTCACTCTCGGTCTATGTTTATATATATTTCTCTAACTTTCGTTCGCCCTTCTCCCTCAGTCTGTCTCTGACTTTATCAGTCACTCGCTCACTCTGTTCTCTCCTCCCCTCTCTCTCTCCTCATCTTGGTCTCGTCCCCCCTGCTCCCCACCACCACCACCCTGTTTCTGAATAGTTCTCTCTGTCTACCACCCCTAACCTCTTTGCGTCTCTCCGCAAGGACGGTTAACGCCTGCATCGTGGCGCCTACCAAGGTGTTAAAAAGTTCATTCGTAACAATGGGAAGAAGAGCCAAGCCATGAGAGCCGAAGTCAGCGCCCGTTTCAAGCGCGAGGAGTTGCTAGGCTCCGATAAAATGCCAATCTTGCAGCCGCCCGGTGTACTGTTCCTCCCTTCTTTCCTTTATTCTGGTACAGTCCAATGACGCCGTTATATTCCTTGACCTTGGCTGCCTTTCACGCCGCGCACCAACCGTTCTTTCAAGAGCGGAGCGCGCCGGGCGGAACCTGTTCACGCGCTGTCCTTTCAACGGCGCACAACAGACCTATAATTGGACGGGGCGGCTTATCGGCCTCTTTCAGCCAGTCTTGGTTCTACAAGAAAAACACGTTTATTCAAAGCCTTGCCCCAACTGCGAAATAGCGTGAATATTTGACATGGTTGGAATTACTGATCATCAGGAGACCACTAAGGGCGTAACACGGGCCACTGCAGCACATGGAGGGTGGGGGCGAAGGGGGGTTGCGCTGCTACCCTTCGGGGGTGCAGCCTTTCCGATAGGGCAAGGGGCACACAGCACAAGGTCAATTAAGTATATTCATTGACCTTGTGCTGTATGGCCTTTGCCCTCCCGGAAGGGCTGCATATGAATATGGGAGACACAGCCCCCCCTCCCCCTCCCCTCCATCACATTCTGAAGGGTTTACACCGCTGGAGACCATCTAGTATTAAGACTAAGTTCATGTTAGACAGTTGGTTTCCAATCCTGGCCCTGACTACATATTGTGTGATTTTAGGCAGGCTACTTCAAATCCCATGTTTCATGCCTTAAGTATGTGTAATGTGAAGAAGTGTACTGTAAAACAGAGGCACACACGGCAGGGTACCGGACTGAAGTACGTGGGGCTGTCCTGCAGGATAGCACTAGTGAGGTGTGCACGAGCGCACAGTGTTTTTCTATAAAATCTTCCTCCCAAAAATCATAAACCTAGTCGTGGGTTGAAAACTTTACTGAGGTTGTGGTCCCCTTACACCAGCGAGCCCAGTGCCCCAGCGCTTATATGCATTATCTTTTGGGAATTCATTTATTTCAAGAAATTCATGTTTATTTTAATACTCTGAAAATCAGAGTATTAAACCCATATTATGCAATCCGTGCATGTTTTAGATCCAGGGTATATATCTCTTCAGCAACGTTTTTTCCTCATTTCTGCAACTATAATTTCCAGTATGACTTCTGCCCTCTTGTTTTATGATTTAGGGGGCGTAGTTGAGTGTTTGTTGTATCAGCAGAAAAGGGATATGGCAGGTATTATGTGGCCTTGAACCTGGGGTAGTATGGAGCTAGCTACCTGTTGTGTCAATAGTTTAGCAGTACATCCGTTTAGTGGCATTGCAGCATGCAGTCTCCATGGTTGGGTAATTCGGATAGGTTGTTCTAGGGAGTCAAAACCATCTTCTCTGCGCACTCTTTAAGATTCTTTAGGGGTAAATGAATTGTGGTTATGTCCAGCACTTATGCCCAAAAATCTGGAAAGAGCAAAGCACAAGTTAGAAGACTGCAGATTTCAGAAATCGGCATAATTCTTAGTATGCAAAAGTAGTCGCTTTACTTCTGGTTGAAGGGTTTACCAGGTACGGTTTTGTTAGCATTCTGTTAGCACAGGAGTATGCAGGTATGGTAGCAGACTGGATGCAAACCAACTGCCTGAAGCTCAACTCGACAAGACAGAAGTACTGGTCTCGCCAACAAGACCTCCCCATGAGATTCCACCTGGTGGCCGTCGGAGCTAGGACTAACACTCACAACCGCAGACCACTCAAGAAATCTAGGGATCATTCTAGATGAAAAGCTCAACATGACGGCTCAAGTCGGGGGGGGGGGACGTGTCCAAGATGGTGACGTGAGCGGACTCTTCTCCAGCTCGGTCCGCCACGAACGCAAAATAACTTGCATCTAGCCACTGAAAACCTGCCAGTGGCCCGTGAAAATACTGCGGAACAAGCCCCGGGAGTCCTGCAAACAACGTAAGCCCTCCGGGGAAAACCGCAATCACAGGGAAGCGGGACGGAGCGGCTAAGTCCTCGGCTCCGGCCCATCCCCCACCAAACCTCTGTTGTGGGCGCACCCAGCTGAGGGCGCTAGACCTGCTGTAAGCGGCCCCTCCGATCACATATCATGCCCGCAGGCTCACGAGTGCAACAGAGGCTCGACACTGCGGGGCTTGGTTCGGCCATGCGACCCCCTGCCTCACAGACGCCGCAATGGTTCTATTGCGTCATGCTGGTGTCAAGCCTATACACGGACCCAGGTAGGCTGTTCATGCCTAATACTCCCCGGAACTCTTCAGGCAGTGTGCCTTACATTGGTGACGGCACTCGGAAGTCAGATCTCCACCCAAAAGCACCCCACCCACAGAGCAGGATCAAGCAGACTGCCTCATAGGGGCCTGGGCCTCCATGCTTTATACAGCGCACCTTGCTACTCCAGCAAGGCCCACGAGCCAGCCCACATCCCGGCACTCACCAGGCCTGTTGTGGATAGGCCACTCTGCCTAATCTGTGATTGCAGATAGGCAGCGGACACAGCACAGTGGCCCCCACACTGGCCAGACTTCATCCGTCGCTGATCCTTGGAGGCCCTTTAATGCTCGGGGAGGACAGCAGGCCAAGCCTATAGCACCTCTTCATCGTGTGCCGGCATATGGTTGCTCCCACTCTGACCCAACGCTGCACTCCCTCATCACGGGGCCCGGAACCCCCCTTTATTTCCGAACAAGGGGGCGTACAAGCAAATCACAAGACCTGAAGTCCTCCTCACTTCGTATCCCGCATCACATTCGTCACAACCACTCAGTGATCTGGTAGCGGCGCTGCGCCCAGGGTGGAGGCAAAAACCAGCAACAACCCCACTTTGGCCGGCGGCCTGTCCAGCAGAGGGACACAACTGCTAGAACCAACGCGTTCTTCCTCCTCCACTCCCTGGAACCTACGGAGTGCTACCACCACCAGGATGGACAAGGCAAGATCTGAAACACAGCAGCCATATACCATTGAGCCACAGGGCCCACCACACGGCGTCACGGACACCGACCTGACATTAGCGGGACAACCCATGCCCCAGGCTGACCTTTCACAACGCCTCGATGAGCTAATGGCGGCGGTGATGGACATTATATTCACCCTGATCCCTAAAATAGATACCCTGTGCGCTGAGCTCAGTTTCCTGCGAGAGGACCACAAGAAACTAAAAGACAGAGTGGATGTAGTGGAGTCCACATTTGCAACTGTGCAGAACTCAGTATCCTCAATCGTGGCCGAAATCAAGTCACTACAAGAGGAGGTGGAACACCTCAGAGACCGTGTTGACAACCAGGAAGGCAGATCACGCCGTAATAACATACGTCTGGTAGACCTGCCGGAACGCGTCGAGGGACAGAGCATGGAGATATATTTAGAGACTTGGGGCCTGATGTAGGTGGCCCAAATACCGCTCGGTAAGGGTGAAATTCTGTAAATTTCACAGTTACCGACCGATATTTAGGCATTTGTGATGTAGGGAAGGAATCGGTAATAAGGAATTGGTAAATACCGATTCCTTAATACTGATTCCTTATTGGCCTTGCATTTAAGGAATCAGTAATACCGATTCCTTAAATGCCATATAGAAAGCACATGAAAGAGTGCTTTTGGGCTTTAAGGAATCAGTAATTACCTCCAACTTCAAGTTGGTGGTAATTACCGAATTTTAAAAAAGCACTTTCTTGCTTTTTTTGAAGTGCCATATGGCACACATCTATGCCCTCAGGGCATGCATGTGTGCCACATGTGCACACATGCACAGTTCAGGGGTGCAAAAGGGTGTCCTTTGGCCACCCTGGCACCCTTGAAATACCTCCCGAAAGTCTTCACATTCATTCCTATGGGCCTCCAAGCCCATAGGAATGAATGGGTAGGTATTCGTTATTACTAAATCTCAATTACCGATTCGGTAATAACGAATATTAAGGATTCAGTAATTTTTACCGAATTCCTACCTACATTTGAAATACCGATTTCTAAATACCGAATCGGTAAAATTCGGTATTTAGAATTCGGTATTTCACTATTACCTACATCGGGCACTTGTTTCTTGAATGTCATACTCCAAGGCAAGCACTCCAAGTTCTTCTCCGTAGAGCGTAACCATAGAGTTCCGGGGGGGGGAACCATCGCCCGGGAGCCCCCCTCGACTAGTGGTTGCAGGCCTTTTTAACTACTGTGACAGGGACGACATCCTGCAGGTTACACGAGCCTGGGGTCGACTGAAAACTCAGAAGTACATATAAATCCGGACTACACGCTATCAGTACAGCGCGGCAGAGCATCTTTTATGGATGCTAAATGTTGCCTTCGTGAACATGATATAAAATATGCCTTACAATACCCGGCTTCCTCGTGAATACAGTACACAGGCAACACGATCTTCTGCCACTCAACTGGGACGTCTGGAACTGGGTGGAACAGAACGGGGTGGCGTCAGCTCCAAAGTCTAAGCCGGACACTCTACTAATGTGGTCATGAAGGACATGGCAAGAACGAGAGAGAATCTACACGCCCCCACACACAATAAGTGACTGTTATGGACTTATCTCGATTTCTGTGATCTAATATTTTCTCTCTTTTTTCTTTTCTTTAACTTACTATGATTGCATATAAATGCGTATGGCCTCTTGCCCGTTGGCAATTAGGCGTGGGATGGAGGGTTTGGTTTCTGTTGTGCCACAAAATGCCAGTCCATAATTTACTCCTGCGTGCTGTGCTGGGATGCAGAATGGGCCTTTACACGTTATTTCAAATTATGCTGTATAAGGGGAATGCATATCTACTGTTACTCTCTTTCTTTCACTGATGCGAAATGCAAGGAAATTATTATTTATTGTTGACTTAGCCGGTTGCTTCAAGCGATACAAAGTGTACCAATATTTACGTAGACACAAAATTGCCATAGCTTTACTTCAAGAGACCCACTTAACACAGCAAACGCTGCAGTCGCTTAGTAAACGACGAAGGGGCCCGGCAACAGGTACAACCTACTCTGGCTATACCAGAGGGGCCTTAATATGGGTGGCCCCAGGTACTCCACTACAGATAATGCACAAGCGCGTCGATCACCAGGGCCGTTTTACGATATTCAAAGGTTCTTTAGATGGTAGTCCTCTGGCCCTGGTTTCTCTGTATGTGCCTAACTCAGGTCAATTCACATTCCTTCAGACATTAACCCCAGCACCTCTTAGAAATCCTTCAGTCCCTACTTACTGGGCGCCTATAACGGTGTACCCAAATTGGTCCTAGATCGCTCCTGTCCTCCACTCCCCGGTGCTCAGGCCATAGGGCTCGCACATAATATGTCCACCTGGGCCACACAGATGCAGTTGTACGACGGATGGCGTGCAAAACATTCCACAGACCGTATATATTCACACTACTCCACTCTCCACGACTTGTACACGTTCATTAATGCCATTTTCTGCACAGAGGTGGTATTGACACCTGTAACCCACACTGACTATCTAGCTCGCACGATATCGGACCTCAGCCCACTGCAACTTCAAATGAACTGGGGCATGTCCAGACCCAGTATACCAATGTGATACCTTCCTTTGGAGGTGCTCTGTGTCCCTGTTCTGAGCACCACCATATCACAGTCCATAACCTCATACTTCCAAACCAACGAGAGAACAGTCACACATGCCGGCATTGAATGGGATGCCCTTAAGCTGGTCCTGTGTGGGCAGGTCATACAGGCAGTATACATTGTTCGTATGACACTAACTAGAGAACTCCAAGAGTTGGAAACTGAAATACATGCATAATACCAACACTTACCAAGGCCAGACTAACACACAAGGAAATACTGGACAAACTATGCGCCCTAGACTACAAGCAATATTCAGCTAGACGCCATGCGGAAGGCGACAAGGCAGGCAAGACCCTTGCATGGTTGCTGAAAAGCAATCTTATACAACCAACTGTTACTGCAATATATACCCTGGAATGTAACTTAGTCAACACACAGGAGCAAATAAATACTCCTTCTATAAATACTATACAACGCTGTACAAGGCCACAGAATCACGTGACCCTCAGGATATACAATTCTTCTTGGAACAGGCGACTCTTAAAGCAGGCCCAATTCACTGAGCTAGAGGCCTCACTCACAAAGGAAGACATCTCTGACACCATCAAACAGTTAGCCAGAGGTAAAACCCCTGGTAATGGATGGTTGGCCCAAGGAATTTTATACTACATTCTTGACCCAGCTGGCTCCCCGGTTACTTACCGTATATAAAGAGTACTTTGATAGGGGCACATTGCCTCCTTCTTTACGTGAGGCTGTACTAGTGGTTCTCCCAAAACCTGGCAGGAACCCCCTCCTTATGAGCTCATACTGTCTGTTATCATTACTTACCTCGGATTACAAAATCCTGGGAAAACTGCTGGCCAACAGACTATTAGAAGTAGTCCCCTTAATGGCCCACATGGACCAAAACTGATTTATTCCAGGCAGAAGTACGGGTCTGATTCTTCGCCGCTTATTTTAACTCCTAGAATGGGCCCAAAAGGCAGCTGAGCAGTGTTGGATAGCCGCTCTTGACATAGAAAAGGCCTTTAACACCCTAGGATGGGATTACTTACTGGTAATGCTGGCTCGATTTGGCATCGGTCCCAAGTTCCTACACTGGGTGAAAATATTATACACTAGCCCGCGCTTGAGTGAAAACGGGCCGAGTTATCTCACCACCATTGGACTTTGAGCGTGGCTCCAGGCAAGGCTGTCCACTTTCACCAATCCTATTTGCTTTGGTCATGGAGCCCCTGGCCTGCGAGCTCCACAGCCATGTCATAGACTGGGGCATACGAGCGCACACGCAGTGGCATATAGTGTCCCTGTATGCGCACGATGCATTGATCTACCTCCGCAACCAGGGCGAGGTGCTCCAAAGATTGGTTGCTCTACTGGACGCCCATGCATGGCTATCAAGCTTAACAATCAACTGGGAGAAATCTGTCTTATTTCCGATGACACCCATCCCAGTCGAACACCGTCAGTGGCAATCTCACACTCCACTTGCCAGAGCGTATGACTCGTTCAAATATCTAGGAGTCCAGGTCTATCATTCTCTACGACTTGATGAACGGTAACCTGGGTAAGGCCCTCACTAGTGCCACCTCGTTCGGACCACTCTCCCGCTCTCCCCCATGGGTCGTATAGCAATATCCAAGACGATCCTCCTCCCATACTCCTCCCATACAGACCGCCTCAGAAGCTAGTCAAAGAATTAAGGTCGTTACTAGTGTCTCTGATATGAAGCAACTCCAGGGCAAGGGTGGCACTCTCGAGGCTTCAGCTTCATATGTCAGAGGGAGGTCTAGGAGCGCCTAATTACCAGCTATATTACGCTGCTGCTCAGCTCCAGTAGCCCATGCGCTGGCTCGCAAAGAAGAACTTAGCATAACTAGACATCTGGGCTATGGCGCTATCACAATCAGACCTGCTTGAATGGCTATCAGGCTCTAAAACACCGCTCCAGCGGATTGAGGGTTGTACTCTGCTGCGGGCAGTCTGCAACACCTAGTTGAAATACGTAACTCCCAAACACCGCTGTCCACCAGATGCCCCAGGTTTCCTCATAGAGACAATACCAGGGACATATACCCGTCTGAAGCACCCAGAATTGGCCGAATGGCCTGACAACATGGGGCGACCTAATTACTGACTCCACCCTAAGCAATTTTGACACTCTGATAGATGATTATGGCGTGTCACCAGGAACGTTCCTCCTCTACTCGACATTAAAGCGACATGTATCTGGGGAGACATAAGCATGGTACCCCCAACCTCTGAAGCCTTGCAGACACTACTGACACACGGGACAGGCAGGAAAGCTATTACGGCCATGTATACATCCCTTAGAATAGACACAACCCCCTCACTGTCCTCGTTGCGCGAATACTGGACAATGGTGCTCTCCACTGAAATAACAGACAAGCAGTGGAAGCAAGGTGTGGAGAACCCCAAGATCATTTCAATGAACGCTAGGCTAAAATATACTCAATTTAACTATTTACGTCATATGTATCCAACCCCGCATAGGCTGGCACAAATGTATCTGACCTCCACAGATATATGTCCCAGATGTCATAATTCGGACACTGACTTTGTCCGCATGGTCTGGCCATGCTCCCACATTATAGCATACTGGGGGAAAGTATCGGAGATACTGACAACAGCAACGGGATCTGTAATCCCGGTCCAGGGTGCACACTACTTGCTAGGCGTCAGAAAACGAAATGCACATCGAAAAAATCGTAACAAATTCCTGGATTTGGCGCTGGTTATGGCCAAACGCACCCTGGCTATAGACTGGAAATCCCTGATGAGCCCTTCCACCAGACTCTGGCTGATCGCCCTCTGGTGAGCCTTGGTGGCCAAACATGAGGTTATGGCATCCTAGACCCCGCGCCCAATGGCCAGGACACACCCTGTAGACTGGCACCAATACTTAATCACAATAGAATTTAGCCTCCATGCCACGCACTCTAACAGGCGACTTGCCAGCGGCGCTGACGTTGCCACTGGCGGACATGTCTAGGACACTCAGCACACCTACAATGTGGTATACACTTAAGAGGGGTGTCAAGTTACATACAAGAGCGAGTAGTAAACAGACGCATCAGGCTTATTTATACCTTTGGTCAGACTCGATCACACCCCCACATAACATGGCACCTGCACTGCACAATTCCATCACTAACCTAATGTTAAGGTAGTAAACACCACAGTAGAACCCCCGGCAGACCGCATCATGCAAGAGCAACACAGTTAGTGGCAACACACTTATAGTAATCATAGGACAGGCACACTGGTTACATGGTATTATGGTTTTCTTTTTCTCTTAAATTATGTTTTGATGCCGCTTTATACAGTTACATCTATTGTTAAACCGGGAAGGGAATTAACGTTGTTCAATATCCGGAATGTAGAACATAATGTTCCGCCCCCCTACCTAGCGGGCACAAAAATGCAAATGGAGCTGTGCTACAATATATCTAATATTATGTAGTAATTACAGCTGTAAAGTGTTTTGTGTAAAAAAAAATGAATAAAGATTATAAAAACAAAATAAAAGACACCAGACAGACCGTCACCAGTAGGCTGGACTACGGCAACTCTCGCTACGGTGACATTTCCCAAAAACTCCTACAGAGGCTTCAGACTATGCAGAATGCAGCCGCAAGACTCATACTTGACCTCCCTTGCCCCACCCACATTACATCGCACCTCTCAATGGCTCCCCATTAACAAGTGCAGACGATTCAAACTTCTCATGCATACATACAAAGACCTACACAACACAGGACCAGAATAACCGAACGGACACATACAGTTTCACCAACCCATCAGACACCTACGCTGTGCCTCACTCTCACTCACACACATACCCGCATCCGCAAAAGCAAAACTGGAGGTTGCTCATTCTCTTACATCTCACCCAAGACATGGAACGACCTCCCTCAACACATCAGAGCCTCCTCCTTACTTATTCAGTGCAGCAAGAAGCTGAAGCCCTTACTTTTTCATATAAGCACCTGGGACCACACACCTACACACCCTGCCTAAGCGACTGGAAACCCTCTTGGGTGATTAGTGCACTGTACAAGTTAACATAAAATATTTTGCAATTATAGCTACACCACTGCCTCTCAGGTGGAAGAGTGGAGTTGGCAGTCAGGTATCCTGTGCAGTTTAGGCTTGGATAGCTCTCCTCCTCTTTAGAGCCTCACCCTCTACAGACATAACTTGAAATTTCTCACAAAGGATCCATGTCTCCCATTGCTGGTGCAGGTAGCACTTTTTCTGTGGCTGTATATCAGTTTGTTGCATCTCCATTTTAGGATGAAATTAACACAGGCACAACGCTAAACCTATTACTTTGTTATGAAGGTCCTTTGTAATAGGTCTTCTATTTCTGGTGGAACTTGTCTTCCATGCAGTCCCTACACTGTCCTACGATAGAATGTCTTTGGTTCCCTCTACTTAGTGCCATTCCACATCCCCACACAGGAAGTAGTGTCTACAGTGCAGCTAATCAGCTGGCATACTTATGGTAGCTGAGACCTCACAACACAACAGGGTAAAAAGGGCACTAAGAACTTGCCTGAATGCCAGAATGTCAGCCCCAGTCAAGTGCCAGGTCCATTATATGGGAATGCAATATGAGTGTTTACCGTTAGTAACTTCATTATTGTTAAGTCTGCTTCTTCTCTCCATCACCCCAGGATCTGGTGAGGAAGATGGTCATGTCTCAAGAGTGGATATGGTTTCCACATATGTTTCACTCAAAGGCACACTGCTTCCTCTCTTCACTTAAGAACATTAAAGGCAAATTAGAAACTGATGGCCTTCTCCTCTATCATGAACAGATGATCCAGATCATGGTAGTGATAGAGATAGTAAGTTGGTTTGTCAGCCTGGAATGACCCTTAGAGGAGAGCAAGAAGAGGCTTGGAACTGGGGTACTAACAGCTTGCGATTCATGACTACCCAAAATGGATGTTCATATATGTAAAACTGTTCGTTTTGAAATTGCCTCCATCTGAATCTAAGAATATTGTTGGACTCAGAGCGTCAGAACCATGCTTGAATATTGTTTTGACAGAATTCTGTTTGACCTTTTGCACTGTTCCAAATCCGCAGGCACTGATATCTAAAACCACCTGAGTGTTCCATACTGGAGATAGTTTAGCCAATACTGTGTCTGCCAGGAGAGACCTTTTTCTGGTTTGAAAGGTTTGCTGGATTGCATCATCCACCTCAAGATTGTCTAACGTTCAACAAGGTTGGAAGGGCTTCTTTCAGTGTTGATAGATTTGGAAAGAACCTTCCATAGCAGATGGACATGCCTGAAAGATTTATCACTTGCAGATTTGTAGATTAGGCATTGTTTGATAGCATTCATGTTCTTAGGCTGTGTGAATACTCCAACTATGGTGAAAAGATGACCGTAGAACTCCAGGTACGGCGTTATATAAGTCATCTGTTAAAATGCAGAGTTAACCCACTTTCTTTCAGATTCTTCATCATCGCACTCAGTAATCCATGGGGCTCTTTTCTTCACATATAGTCTGCGTGATGTTGTCACTGACATTGATGACACCTGGGAAGTTGGCCATCACTTTTCTAATGACATTGTGGAAAACTTCAGCCACTGACGACACACAAAAACTCTGCTTTTAGGCTTCCTCGTCTTGAGCTGGATAAACATGTTTTGTATGCCTGTAGCCATTGTGGAGTTGGAAAGCATGTATCCAAGCTATCCATGAAGAAACAAGTCAACGCTGTCTCAGCTGTCTGTTTCCACACCCTTTGCATGCTCCACAAGATCTTCAGGTGGCTCTCCATAGACACCAGAAGAACCGTCTCCCTGGCCCTCATCACCAGCAGACTGGACTGTGGGAACACTCTCTGCACGACTCATGAAGAGACTTGAGAAGATACAAAACTTAGCAGCAAGACTCACACTCGACCTCCCCAGATGGGCCCACATCACACCCCACCTCAGGAAACTACACTGGCTCCCGATTCAGAAGAGATGCTAGTTCAAGATGATGACACCCACACCTACAAGGCCCTGCACAACGAAGAACCAGAATACATCAACAAGCGCCTGACTTTTCACTGGTTGACCAGACACCTCTGATCTGTCTCTCTCTTCCATGCCGACACCCCAAGGATCCATAAAGCCAACAGCGGAGGACGCTCCTTCTTGCACCGGCCAATACCTGAAACAACCACCCCCCCCCCAACCCCCCCACTCCTCAGGACCGCTCCGCCACTCCAGCAATTCAGGAGAGAACTACCTGGATGTTTGAATGATCAAACCTCCACTTAACAGCCAGCATCTCCAGTGCCTCAAGACCCTCACAGGTGATTTGCAGCGCTCTACAAATATATGTGATATGATATGATATGTTGGAGATGGGTTCAGGAGAGTTCATTTTAAGAAAAAAACTGTATGCAATCTGCATATTGATGCAATGAGATGGCAAGATCTTCAAAAAGTTCACACAAAGTTATATATCTTGAGGCAGTTCAGTACAACACAGTTTTCAAGAGACATGTTAGTGAGGACCAGCCAATTAGGGAGAACATCTGGAACATGGATTTTGTCAATTGACAAGAGATTTCGTCCTTTGGGTACTAAGGGGGTTTTGTATTGGAAACAGCAGATATAGGGATGTTATGATTGAAGGGTTATATTTAGGAGATCAGAGGTGTGGGAAGCAGGACGTTCGGCAAAAGTGAGGCAGTCAAGGATCTCAAATGATCTCTTTATAGAAGTCGGTAGTCTTCCAACTACAACTGCTTTCTTTTAGTTGGTGTGAGAGTACCAGTAAAGATGGGTGGTAAGAAGTAGGAGATCATGTTGTAATTATACTAACCCAAGATGATGAGGTTCAAAATGTGTGTGCGATCTTGTTTGGCAGTAGTAAGGCCTAGAATAGAGCATTTGCTACCGGTAGGTTTACAACAAAGTTAAAGGTGGCCATTGGCTGAGACAAAGGTACCAGTGAAGAAATGACTGAGCCATAGGAATTATTGCACCTGATATTAAAATCTACCAAAAGATGATGTATGTGGGGAGGAGGTTTGACGTGATGAGTTCATTGAGCTCATTCAAAAAATGTAAGTTGCTCCCAGGAGGGAGATAGCAACAATTCCCGTTCTTGTGTGACTAAGGAAGAGGTCTACTTGAAAGAGTTTAATAAAAGGGAAAACATAGGGTGTGTTTCAACTGCAAACAGTTTTCCCCAGGCGATCCTCTCTGATGATGAAATCATTGGTAGGAACAAGAATATCTTTCTTTTTGTACAGTAAATTGTATTGAATTTTGCCAAAACCATACACAAAATACAATATAGAAAATAAAATGTTATAACAGCTTTACGTTGTTAGACAGAGAGGGTAGAGGCTATTTGTTTTGATCATATTTTGGATTTAACTTTTACAATTGTTACTGTAGCCTATCAGATGAGTAGACATTGTGGATCTAATTCATAATGAATAAAGGTCCTATGCCTCCATGCATGTATCTGAATAATCTTAGCGGTGTGCCTCTGTTACAGTTGTAACTATATATCGCAAGTTTCTATCGACACCATTACAAACCTCCCTCCTCACTGACATCTATGGAGAATAATGTAACGTAACGTAATGTAAAGTAAGCTACTTAAGGAAGGTAAATAATAAAGAATCAGTAGGACCGAGAGATAGGTATAGGAAGGGAGTGCTAACTCGGGGCCAAGGGTCGCCCACACCACATTTGAACTTTCGCAAGTTGCAGGTTGTTGCCTACTAGTTCTTCCTATGGGGTTTCACAGGGGTTTAAATACCTTCGCTGCCCCATTCAGGGACTTCCATATCTCTCTGTGTTTTGGTTTCCAAGGGGAAATTTGTGGAGCGCTGTTATCCGCACCCCTCAAGAAGGTGAGCCACTACTGACAAATTTTGTATGAGATCTTTTTAAAGCTTTTCCAGTTACACAGAACTATTTTACATGCCAAGGTCAACAGTAGGTCAAGCAGAAAGCGGTCATCGTCCCCTTTTAGATCCGGTTCCTGGAAACCAAATAAGATATATGAAAACTCTTTCACCAGGGTGATGTTGAGAGTCAGAGACATATGATTAAGGACCTTATTCCACAAGTTCTGTAATAGTGGGCAGAAGAGGAACATGTGAGACAAATCGTCTGTATGGGAGTTACAGTTCCAACATTGTGGTGACTGTGTAAGTTTAAGTGTGTGTAGTCTAGCAGGTGTCCAATGGCTCCTATTTATTATCATGTACTTTGTTTGAGATAGAGTAGGTGACATTTTATGTTTAAAGGGCATCATATGGATTTGTTCCCAATCCGGTTTAATAGCTTTGCTATTTTGTTCAGATTCCGATTTCACCTCAATAGCTTTATGGGACTTATGAGGCTCAGGCAGCAGAGCTTTGTATATTTTTGAGACCATGTGGTTGGTGCCACTCAAAATATTCAATTTGGAAGGGAGTGACGGGCGTAAGAGATTTGTATTAATTTTAGATATCTGTACCTTGAGTTTAAGGTATTTGTAAAAGTATATCTAAACAGGGTTGAGAGGATGGGTTAAATCAAGTGTCAGTTAAAATGAGGACAGCAAGGTCATGTCCAGGTTAGTAGCAGATATGTTGGTGGAGTTAGAATTTGCAGTTTGAGAGGGTGCAGTTTAGGGCAGCAGAGAGCTCCAAGTCAAGCAGGAAGGGTCGTCGGGGGCAATAATCTTTCTGAAATTCGCAGGACAGGGTTTTCTAGCTGGCACATTGGCTTTCACAGGACATTGGCTCATAAGAATTAGGAGAATATGAGCAGTGGAGGTAGAAGAAGGGATGTTGGGAGTCGAAAATCAGAGAAGGGAAGAGCCCGGAAGGGGCCAGGGAAAGGCACATCAAAATGTGGCAGCACAGCCACTGAAGAGTGAGTTTGAGAGTTTTCAGAAGGGAAGATAGGGATAAGGCATTAAGATGGAAATTAGAGTTCAGGAGAGGAATATTCTGGGTAATGGTATCAAGTTTGTCAATAAAAAACTCACAGTGAAGGAGAGGTGGTAAAGTGGAAAGCGGTGGTGAGGTGATCTTTGAAAGTAGTGGGGTGTAGTGCGTGCCCTGAGTTCCAGCAAGCAAGTCAAGCGATGTAGCTCACCTACTAGGACTTGCAAGTTTATCCCGATAATAAATTAAAAACAATTGGTTGGAAATACCGCATTTTAAAGAAGAATTTTCACATAAATTTGCTTAAAAGGCATAGGTTCTGAAATAGCACCTCTTAAATATTCAGGAACGTTTATGGTGTGAAGGCAATGCAGTCTGAAGCACCCCAGATGTTAATCCCATATTTTACAAACTGTGCAGTCGGTGTATCCTCCAACCATATGTGAATAATTATCTCCATTGAGCCAGGGCCAGCATTTGCTTAGAGGTCCCCCATATGGTGGAGGAGGAGTGTGGCTCAATGGTTAGAGCGGCAGACCCTGATGCAGAGCTCTGGCCAGGGTTCGATTCCCGCCTCGGCGGGGTCTCGGGCTCAATTTCCTCGGACCTGTTAATTCTCGCCTCTGTGCCTATTCTAATCACGGACCCCACGCTGCAACTCTGGGCAATAGTTTGCTTAGCCTCCACACCGGCCCCAACAGCGCTAAGAATGCCTGGCTTCACCCTGGGGGTGCCCAGGAGTGGACACTTCACAGGGAAAGCCAGGAGGGGTTCCACAGCGGTATGAGTATCAGCGCCAGGAAGCGGAATAGGCAACACCGCAAGGTGACCGTCTGATGACAGTGCGCTCTATAAGTACCATGACATTTACATATGAAATCGGTGCCCTTTATGCCAAGAATTACATACAATATTCCAGTGCCAGAAAATTGGCTTTGATGATATCCATATGTCATAAGTGATCCATATGTCAAACATTACCTCTACTATGTCACGACACTCTCTCTTGCTCGAACTCACTCCCAGACTCACTCTCTGTCTCACTTAGGGACATCTTAAGGATTTTGGGAGCCCTGGCCAAATATATTTTGGGGGGCCCTGTTCGGAACAGTTTTGAATTTATTATCCAATTTCAGCTTGTTCATGCCCTCTTTAGCCAGATCACTTACAGGCACACTGGTCCAAATTCTAAATGTGTTTACATCTAATATTCAGGGATAGTGACGTGTGTTTTCGATTTTGTAACACAGCAGCAGCTCCCTAATATTACTGCAAATAATCTCTGTGACCCCCTCCCATTTCTCACATGTGAGGTTCTGTTTTGATCTAAAAAAAATGTAAATGATGGATGTTGCATGAAACATAAACACATTAAAAAACAATGGGGTAAACCCAATAAGTCAACAGGACCTGGGTGATAATATATATATGGAAACAAATGGTCCTTGACACAGTTTATGTAGACAGAAACAATTAATGTGAGTGTTAATTATTCACACTAGGAAGTCAGATTTAATCTGAACAACAAAAGGAGATGTATTATTAATTAATACTGCTATTCAATGCAAAAAACCCAACACAACAGTACCATAACAAATTATACTGCAGTTTATTTACATAGTAATAAAATTGGCAATAAGAAATTAGGAAAGGATTGGTGCTCAAGTGATGAAAAGGAAAGTTTAAAGTACAGAATTCAAATTAATTCAGTGCAAAGAAGAAGAACAATTTACATTGCACATATATTAAGCCTACCCATACAAAGTATATACACACTATTATACAAGGGGACTGGGAAGATGGTATAGGCTTAAAATTAAAAAGGGGGCATAATCGTCGACGTTTCGACCCTGGCGCAATATAGGAAATTTGCGACCTCTGCTACGGGTCTTCTTCAGGACAGGTGGGGGGCTGGGGAAGGGAAGCACCTGTAAGGTAAGTATAAATATTTTGTAATTACTAAAAGGTTCAATATTACCAAAAAATGTAATTAAATAAAAGAGGGGTGTTGGGTACTTTACCACGGAGGAAAACGTGGCGGTGTCGCAAGGCCAGATCAGTTGGGCGGTACACCTGCACAAAAATAAGCAAAAAGGGGGGGAGGGAGACTGTTAGCCCATCTCCAAAAGGCGCAGTCACCCCACTATAAACACGCCAACCAAGGAGTGTTTAACCCTTTGCCCGACTCACCTATGCCAGATAAATTCAATTCAAGGTAAATGATGGTGAGTATATCAATGGACAGCCAGGCGATATAATTCGTACTGAAAAGAAGGGGAAGAAGGAGTCTAATCAGTCCCCAAACATAATACTGCAGCCAAGCAGTCAAATTGAGTAAATAGCGATGAAGACTCACCCTGGTGAGGTCAACCAGCAGAGCGGTGACCATTTATTGAGAGCGGGGAAGTTTGGCTCTGAAGTAAAGAAACCTGTGTTGAAATAAACAAACCAGGTATTAGGGGTGACCAGCGCTGCTAAAGAGTTAGGCGCAATAGAACGCATACAGTGATTAATGCCACCGAAAGCGTCACCAAAAGAGGCCCAAACAGAGGGAGACTGTTATTATACCTGGTAATCCTTAATAAATCCCCGTATCTGTAATTCCGATCAATTGGGGTTCTCAAGGGTTGTGGCTCGCAAACGCCGTCTAAATCCGACAAGACCCGCGTCTCACATCCGGGTAGGACCACGTGATTACAAGCTACCAATCACAGCTATTAGTGTGATTACCAAGTGCAACGAGCTGGAAGAAGGACCACTAGTTGGACGCATGCAACTCGAGGTAAACAAGGGACTACCTCAGTGCACAGCGCTCTTTCGGTGAAAGGGAACAAATCCTGTCACCCTTAAAAGACTAGTTCAGCCATAGTTTTCAAAAAGTAGGGGCTATAAAACATAATTAAACGAGGACAAAACAATTAACCAACTATTTACAAAAAACAAATACACAAATTCAGTCCGTGTTCAAAAACTGACAATACCAACAAAACAAACCTCATACCTCACGTGAAAAACATAATTAATACAAACATACCATAATTACAATAAATACATGGCAGTGCAATATATTATCACAGGCATTGACAATTGAAGGAAACAGTTACAGAATGAGCATTACATCCAATGGCTATTCCTTATATAAGGAATTATATTCAGAAGGAGAACTAAGGGTAATACAGATAGAGAGGGAAGTCAGCCATTCGGCAATGATGCCATTTGCCTCATTACTTCCTCCTGCTCGTTCAGACCCTTATTCACAGTGTTAAAGAAATGCATCCATTTGCATTCACGGATGCTTATGGATTGTGCAAAATTACCTCCCCTAGGATTTACGTTGACTTTCTCAATTACACACCATTTTAGACTTTCCGGGGTGTGATTAAATTTAACAAAGTGTTCAACAAGGGGGGCTCCCTGTACCTTACACCGTATCCTGCTACAATGCTGCAGGATGCGGGTTTTTACCTTCTGGGTAGTTTGCCCTATATACATAAACCCACAGGGGCAGAAGATGGCATATATTACCCCCATGGTATTACAGTTGGTATGGCTTTGAAAGGTATGAGTATAGTCATTATATGTGCATGCCTTAATTACCATAGCCATGGTACAGGCCTTACAGGATCCACATTTAAAATGACCTACTATGGTGGGGAGGTTCCATAGCGTGGTCTGGTTCTCTGCACTTTTTTTGTTGTTATGTAGCATTGAATGCACAACATAGTCTCTCACACTCCTTCCCTTACGGAACGCATGCATTGGAGGGTCCGGTATTCCTGTTTCTTCTGCCACCAGGTGCCAATGGTTATTAATAATCCTCTTGATCTCAGTACTCCTGGTATTGAATGTGGTAACACATGTTAATCTCCCATCTACATTCTCAGTTCTTGCTTTGGGTTCCAAAAGTACCTCCCTATGGCAAAACCAAGCTCGTTTGCGGGCTTTCTTTACCAGACTTCTTGGGTAACCTCTCTCCACCAGCCTACTCATCAAAATTGAAGATTCCGTAAAATAGTCCACTTTACAACTACAATTTCTACGCAACCTCAGGAACTGGCCATAAGGAAGATTGTCCCTGAGGTTGCGAGGATGGTGGCTAGAATATCTTAACAGGGTATTCTTTTCTGTCGGTTTTCTAAACAGAGTGGTGTGTAAAACACCCTCTTCTTCCTTAATCGTGATGTCCAAGAAATTTATGGCCTGATTACTACACTCCATAGTGAACTGGATATTATCATCTTTTTTGTTAAGCCAGTTATAAAAGATGAGTAAATCCTCTTTTGAACCTTTCCACATAAGTAAAACGTCGTCAATATATCGACGCCATAAACTAATGTTCTCTCTATGTGGATTGTTTTCACAGAGAACTAGGTTGTTTTCAAAATAGTCCATATAAATAATAGCCAAATTTGGGGCAAAGCTCGCCCCCATGGCTACGCCATTTGTCTGCATAAAGTACTCTCCATCAAAGATGAAAAAATTTTGTTTCATGGCAATATTCAAAAGGTCTATTATGAATTCAGTAGGGACTTGGTGTGGTCTAATTCTATCTTCCAGGGCAATCCTAATCACTTCCAAAGCTGCATTTTGAGGGATATTAGTATACAAGGAGGTGATGTCCATTGTAACTAGCAGCTCCTTAGTGGGATCAAAAGCTTTTTCATCCACCAACTTTATCACCTGCATAGTATCCCTAAGGTAACAAACTGTGCCCTCTGCAATGGGTTTGATGAAGGTGTCAATAAATTTACAAAGCGGTTCAAGAATTGAACCGCACCCAGAAATAATGGGTCTCCCAGGTGGATTTTGGAGCCTCTTGTGTACCTTGGGTAAGGTGTAGATCGTGGGTGTGCGAGGGTGAGTGTTATTCAAGTACTCGTATTCATGTTTAGTGATAAAACCCTCGAAAAGAGCATTATCAGTCACCACTTTGATGGCAAGGGCAATATCCTTGGTCGGATTAGCTGGTAACTTCATATAATTTTCAGCTACCGATAATTGACTTTGGATTTCTTTTTTATAGTCCTCCCTATTCTGAATCACGATAGCCCCGCCTTTATCGGCGGGCTTGATCACTATTTCTTGGTTTTGCTTCAAGTTTTGGAGGGCTACTCGTTCCTGTTTAGAAATATTATAATTGACGTATTTCCTATCCATCAGTAGTTTATTTACATCCCCCATCACCATTTGTTCATATGCCAACAATTTATGTGGCATCAGTTGTGAGGCCGGTGTAAAAGTAGAAGGTGGCCTCAGGCCAGTATTGCTAAATACAGGCTGGTGTGGTATTTTAGTAAAGAAATGTTTCAACCTTACTTTACGGAAGAAACGGCAAAGTTCCAATTTTAAATTGAAACTATTTGGCAGATTGGTTGGAACAAAAGACAGTCCCTTCTCTAAGATTTTGTGTTCGTCATTAGTCAGGACATGATTAGAAAGGTTAATCAGAGGGCTGGTCTGATTGGACACGACATGAGGCTCTACCACCTGTAGTGTTGTTTGCGAGTTTGTATTTCGCCGTGTGATTCCTGTCGGAACTGGACCTGTTTGCCTGATCGAGATCGGCCCTGGTTCCAATTTGTTTGCCCTCGCCCCTGATTCCAATTGGTCTGGCCCCGTCCCCTGGGGCGGCCCCAGGGGCGGCCCCTGCCACGATGTTCTTGCCATGGGTCCTGCTCTAAAAAATCCGATTGGAGATCTTGTTGTGCAGATGCACTGGTAGTGGGTTGCTCAGAATCCGATCCACTACTAACAGAGGAGTTGGAAAAGGTATTATACTTCCTATATCCACCCCTACCCCTAGTACTATATCTACCCTGGGATTCCTGGTTATAGTAACCCTCTGCAAGGTATGGATAAACAATTTTCTTATCGAAGAATTTAATATCCTTAGACAATTTGTCCAACTTAGTCGATTGAGTAAAAATATCAAATTCCTTCAATGTTTTTTCCAAACGTTCTAGAGCTTCCTTAGCATTAAGTAGAGCTGAATCTTCTATAATCTCTTTTCTTAAATCTCCTATTTCTTTTATTAGACGTTCAACCTCCTCCAAGGCAGTCTCCACCCCTAACACCATCCAGTGTCTTGAACAATTATTTGAGATGAAGCTGAATTTACCTTTAAATTTGGGGTTATCTACAAAAATTGCAGGTTCATTACGAACCTGCAGTCCTACTGGTATGACATTTGATTGCAGATATTGAGTGAGGGAATGTCCATGCAGTCTTGTTCTAATAAGCTTTTTTTCAAGCCTTTCTAGTTTGTTAACCTTTTCATTTAGAGTAGAGTCGATTGGGGTTGTTATTCGACCCAGGAAACTACCACTTCCCTGTACCTCTATTAGGTTTTTGATATAATCTTCACTATAGGTCAGTGTCTCGTTCTCTGACATATCCTGACAGTTAACAAATACACAAACATGTACTAATACAAACAATTATAGACAGAAAACAACCCTCGCAGGAATTCCTGCTCAAGAGATCATTAAAAAACAATGGGGTAAACCCAATAAGTCAACAGGACCTGGGTGATAATATATATATGGAAACAAATGGTCCTTGACACAGTTTATGTAGACAGAAACAATTAATGTGAGTGTTAATTATTCACACTAGGAAGTCAGATTTAATCTGAACAACAAAAGGAGATGTATTATTAATTAATACTGCTATTCAATGCAAAAAACCCAACACAACAGTACCATAACAAATTATACTGCAGTTTATTTACATAGTAATAAAATTGGCAATAAGAAATTAGGAAAGGATTGGTGCTCAAGTGATGAAAAGGAAAGTTTAAAGTACAGAATTCAAATTAATTCAGTGCAAAGAAGAAGAACAATTTACATTGCACATATATTAAGCCTACCCATACAAAGTATATACACACTATTATACAAGGGGACTGGGAAGATGGTATAGGCTTAAAATTAAAAAGGGGGCATAATCGTCGACGTTTCGACCCTGGCGCAATATAGGAAATTTGCGACCTCTGCTACGGGTCTTCTTCAGGACAGGTGGGGGGCTGGGGAAGGGAAGCACCTGTAAGGTAAGTATAAATATTTTGTAATTACTAAAAGGTTCAATATTACCAAAAAATGTAATTAAATAAAAGAGGGGTGTTGGGTACTTTACCACGGAGGAAAACGTGGCGGTGTCGCAAGGCCAGATCAGTTGGGCGGTACACCTGCACAAAAATAAGCAAAAAGGGGGGGAGGGAGACTGTTAGCCCATCTCCAAAAGGCGCAGTCACCCCACTATAAACACGCCAACCAAGGAGTGTTTAACCCTTTGCCCGACTCACCTATGCCAGATAAATTCAATTCAAGGTAAATGATGGTGAGTATATCAATGGACAGCCAGGCGATATAATTCGTACTGAAAAGAAGGGGAAGAAGGAGTCTAATCAGTCCCCAAACATAATACTGCAGCCAAGCAGTCAAATTGAGTAAATAGCGATGAAGACTCACCCTGGTGAGGTCAACCAGCAGAGCGGTGACCATTTATTGAGAGCGGGGAAGTTTGGCTCTGAAGTAAAGAAACCTGTGTTGAAATAAACAAACCAGGTATTAGGGGTGACCAGCGCTGCTAAAGAGTTAGGCGCAATAGAACGCATACAGTGATTAATGCCACCGAAAGCGTCACCAAAAGAGGCCCAAACAGAGGGAGACTGTTATTATACCTGGTAATCCTTAATAAATCCCCGTATCTGTAATTCCGATCAATTGGGGTTCTCAAGGGTTGTGGCTCGCAAACGCCGTCTAAATCCGACAAGACCCGCGTCTCACATCCGGGTAGGACCACGTGATTACAAGCTACCAATCACAGCTATTAGTGTGATTACCAAGTGCAACGAGCTGGAAGAAGGACCACTAGTTGGACGCATGCAACTCGAGGTAAACAAGGGACTACCTCAGTGCACAGCGCTCTTTCGGTGAAAGGGAACAAATCCTGTCACCCTTAAAAGACTAGTTCAGCCATAGTTTTCAAAAAGTAGGGGCTATAAAACATAATTAAACGAGGACAAAACAATTAACCAACTATTTACAAAAAACAAATACACAAATTCAGTCCGTGTTCAAAAACTGACAATACCAACAAAACAAACCTCATACCTCACGTGAAAAACATAATTAATACAAACATACCATAATTACAATAAATACATGGCAGTGCAATATATTATCACAGGCATTGACAATTGAAGGAAACAGTTACAGAATGAGCATTACATCCAATGGCTATTCCTTATATAAGGAATTATATTCAGAAGGAGAACTAAGGGTAATACAGATAGAGAGGGAAGTCAGCCATTCGGCAATGATGCCATTTGCCTCATTACTTCCTCCTGCTCGTTCAGACCCTTATTCACAGTGTTAAAGAAATGCATCCATTTGCATTCACGGATGCTTATGGATTGTGCAAAATTACCTCCCCTAGGATTTACGTTGACTTTCTCAATTACACACCATTTTAGACTTTCCGGGGTGTGATTAAATTTAACAAAGTGTTCAACAAGGGGGGCTCCCTGTACCTTACACCGTATCCTGCTACAATGCTGCAGGATGCGGGTTTTTACCTTCTGGGTAGTTTGCCCTATATACATAAACCCACAGGGGCAGAAGATGGCATATATTACCCCCATGGTATTACAGTTGGTATGGCTTTGAAAGGTATGAGTATAGTCATTATATGTGCATGCCTTAATTACCATAGCCATGGTACAGGCCTTACAGGATCCACATTTAAAATGACCTACTATGGTGGGGAGGTTCCATAGCGTGGTCTGGTTCTCTGCACTTTTTTTGTTGTTATGTAGCATTGAATGCACAACATAGTCTCTCACACTCCTTCCCTTACGGAACGCATGCATTGGAGGGTCCGGTATTCCTGTTTCTTCTGCCACCAGGTGCCAATGGTTATTAATAATCCTCTTGATCTCAGTACTCCTGGTATTGAATGTGGTAACACATGTTAATCTCCCATCTACATTCTCAGTTCTTGCTTTGGGTTCCAAAAGTACCTCCCTATGGCAAAACCAAGCTCGTTTGCGGGCTTTCTTTACCAGACTTCTTGGGTAACCTCTCTCCACCAGCCTACTCATCAAAATTGAAGATTCCGTAAAATAGTCCACTTTACAACTACAATTTCTACGCAACCTCAGGAACTGGCCATAAGGAAGATTGTCCCTGAGGTTGCGAGGATGGTGGCTAGAATATCTTAACAGGGTATTCTTTTCTGTCGGTTTTCTAAACAGAGTGGTGTGTAAAACACCCTCTTCTTCCTTAATCGTGATGTCCAAGAAATTTATGGCCTGATTACTACACTCCATAGTGAACTGGATATTATCATCTTTTTTGTTAAGCCAGTTATAAAAGATGAGTAAATCCTCTTTTGAACCTTTCCACATAAGTAAAACGTCGTCAATATATCGACGCCATAAACTAATGTTCTCTCTATGTGGATTGTTTTCACAGAGAACTAGGTTGTTTTCAAAATAGTCCATATAAATAATAGCCAAATTTGGGGCAAAGCTCGCCCCCATGGCTACGCCATTTGTCTGCATAAAGTACTCTCCATCAAAGATGAAAAAATTTTGTTTCATGGCAATATTCAAAAGGTCTATTATGAATTCAGTAGGGACTTGGTGTGGTCTAATTCTATCTTCCAGGGCAATCCTAATCACTTCCAAAGCTGCATTTTGAGGGATATTAGTATACAAGGAGGTGATGTCCATTGTAACTAGCAGCTCCTTAGTGGGATCAAAAGCTTTTTCATCCACCAACTTTATCACCTGCATAGTATCCCTAAGGTAACAAACTGTGCCCTCTGCAATGGGTTTGATGAAGGTGTCAATAAATTTACAAAGCGGTTCAAGAATTGAACCGCACCCAGAAATAATGGGTCTCCCAGGTGGATTTTGGAGCCTCTTGTGTACCTTGGGTAAGGTGTAGATCGTGGGTGTGCGAGGGTGAGTGTTATTCAAGTACTCGTATTCATGTTTAGTGATAAAACCCTCGAAAAGAGCATTATCAGTCACCACTTTGATGGCAAGGGCAATATCCTTGGTCGGATTAGCTGGTAACTTCATATAATTTTCAGCTACCGATAATTGACTTTGGATTTCTTTTTTATAGTCCTCCCTATTCTGAATCACGATAGCCCCGCCTTTATCGGCGGGCTTGATCACTATTTCTTGGTTTTGCTTCAAGTTTTGGAGGGCTACTCGTTCCTGTTTAGAAATATTATAATTGACGTATTTCCTATCCATCAGTAGTTTATTTACATCCCCCATCACCATTTGTTCATATGCCAACAATTTATGTGGCATCAGTTGTGAGGCCGGTGTAAAAGTAGAAGGTGGCCTCAGGCCAGTATTGCTAAATACAGGCTGGTGTGGTATTTTAGTAAAGAAATGTTTCAACCTTACTTTACGGAAGAAACGGCAAAGTTCCAATTTTAAATTGAAACTATTTGGCAGATTGGTTGGAACAAAAGACAGTCCCTTCTCCAAGATTTTGTGTTCGTCATTAGTCAGGACATGATTAGAAAGGTTAATCAGAGGGCTGGTCTGATTGGACACGACATGAGGCTCTACCACCTGTAGTGTTGTTTGCGAGTTTGTATTTCGCCGTGTGATTCCTGTCGGAACTGGACCTGTTTGCCTGATCGAGATCGGCCCTGGTTCCAATTTGTTTGCCCTCGCCCCTGATTCCAATTGGTCTGGCCCCGTCCCCTGGGGCGGCCCCAGGGGCGGCCCCTGCCACGATGTTCTTGCCATGGGTCCTGCTCTAAAAAATCCGATTGGAGATCTTGTTGTGCAGATGCACTGGTAGTGGGTTGCTCAGAATCCGATCCACTACTAACAGAGGAGTTGGAAAAGGTATTATACTTCCTATATCCACCCCTACCCCTAGTACTATATCTACCCTGGGATTCCTGGTTATAGTAACCCTCTGCAAGGTATGGATAAACAATTTTCTTATCGAAGAATTTAATATCCTTAGACAATTTGTCCAACTTAGTCGATTGAGTAAAAATATCAAATTCCTTCAATGTTTTTTCCAAACGTTCTAGAGCTTCCTTAGCATTAAGTAGAGCTGAATCTTCTATAATCTCTTTTCTTAAATCTCCTATTTCTTTTATTAGACGTTCAACCTCCTCCAAGGCAGTCTCCACCCCTAACACCATCCAGTGTCTTGAACAATTATTTGAGATGAAGCTGAATTTACCTTTAAATTTGGGGTTATCTACAAAAATTGCAGGTTCATTACGAACCTGCAGTCCTACTGGTATGACATTTGATTGCAGATATTGAGTGAGGGAATGTCCATGCAGTCTTGTTCTAATAAGCTTTTTTTCAAGCCTTTCTAGTTTGTTAACCTTTTCATTTAGAGTAGAGTCGATTGGGGTTGTTATTCGACCCAGGAAACTACCACTTCCCTGTACCTCTATTAGGTTTTTGATATAATCTTCACTATAGGTCAGTGTCTCGTTCTCTGACATATCCTGACAGTTAACAAATACACAAACATGTACTAATACAAACAATTATAGACAGAAAACAACCCTCGCAGGAATTCCTGCTCAAGAGATCATTAAAAAACAATGGGGTAAACCCAATAAGTCAACAGGACCTGGGTGATAATATATATATGGAAACAAATGGTCCTTGACACAGTTTATGTAGACAGAAACAATTAATGTGAGTGTTAATTATTCACACTAGGAAGTCAGATTTAATCTGAACAACAAAAGGAGATGTATTATTAATTAATACTGCTATTCAATGCAAAAAACCCAACACAACAGTACCATAACAAATTATACTGCAGTTTATTTACATAGTAATAAAATTGGCAATAAGAAATTAGGAAAGGATTGGTGCTCAAGTGATGAAAAGGAAAGTTTAAAGTACAGAATTCAAATTAATTCAGTGCAAAGAAGAAGAACAATTTACATTGCACATATATTAAGCCTACCCATACAAAGTATATACACACTATTATACAAGGGGACTGGGAAGATGGTATAGGCTTAAAATTAAAAAGGGGGCATAATCGTCGACGTTTCGACCCTGGCGCAATATAGGAAATTTGCGACCTCTGCTACGGGTCTTCTTCAGGACAGGTGGGGGGCTGGGGAAGGGAAGCACCTGTAAGGTAAGTATAAATATTTTGTAATTACTAAAAGGTTCAATATTACCAAAAAATGTAATTAAATAAAAGAGGGGTGTTGGGTACTTTACCACGGAGGAAAACGTGGCGGTGTCGCAAGGCCAGATCAGTTGGGCGGTACACCTGCACAAAAATAAGCAAAAAGGGGGGGAGGGAGACTGTTAGCCCATCTCCAAAAGGCGCAGTCACCCCACTATAAACACGCCAACCAAGGAGTGTTTAACCCTTTGCCCGACTCACCTATGCCAGATAAATTCAATTCAAGGTAAATGATGGTGAGTATATCAATGGACAGCCAGGCGATATAATTCGTACTGAAAAGAAGGGGAAGAAGGTGGCATTAATCACTGTATGCGTTCTATTGCGCCTAACTCTTTAGCAGCGCTGGTCACCCCTAATACCTGGTTTGTTTATTTCAACACAGGTTTCTTTACTTCAGAGCCAAACTTCCCCGCTCTCAATAAATGGTCACCGCTCTGCTGGTTGACCTCACCAGGGTGAGTCTTCATCGCTATTTACTCAATTTGACTGCTTGGCTGCAGTATTATGTTTGGGGACTGATTAGACTCCTTCTTCCCCTTCTTTTCAGTACGAATTATATCGCCTGGCTGTCCATTGATATACTCACCATAATTTACCTTGAATTGAATTTATCTGGCATAGGTGAGTCGGGCAAAGGGTTAAACACTCCTTGGTTGGCGTGTTTATAGTGGGGTGACTGCGCCTTTTGGAGATGGGCTAACAGTCTCCCTCCCCCCCTTTTTGCTTATTTTTGTGCAGGTGTACCGCCCAACTGATCTGGCCTTGCGACACCGCCACGTTTTCCTCCGTGGTAAAGTACCCAACACCCCTCTTTTATTTAATTACATTTTTTGGTAATATTGAACCTTTTAGTAATTACAAAATATTTATACTTACCTTACAGGTGCTTCCCTTCCCCAGCCCCCCACCTGTCCTGAAGAAGACCCGTAGCAGAGGTCGCAAATTTCCTATATTGCGCCAGGGTCGAAACGTCGACGATTATGCCCCCTTTTTAATTTTAAGCCTATACCATCTTCCCAGTCCCCTTGTATAATAGTGTGTATATACTTTGTATGGGTAGGCTTAATATATGTGCAATGTAAATTGTTCTTCTTCTTTGCACTGAATTAATTTGAATTCTGTACTTTAAACTTTCCTTTTCATCACTTGAGCACCAATCCTTTCCTAATTTCTTATTGCCAATTTTATTACTATGTAAATAAACTGCAGTATAATTTGTTATGGTACTGTTGTGTTGGGTTTTTTGCATTGAATAGCAGTATTAATTAATAATACATCTCCTTTTGTTGTTCAGATTAAATCTGACTTCCTAGTGTGAATAATTAACACTCACATTAATTGTTTCTGTCTACATAAACTGTGTCAAGGACCATTTGTTTCCATATATATATTATCACCCAGGTCCTGTTGACTTATTGGGTTTACCCCATTGTTTTTTAATGATCTCTTGAGCAGGAATTCCTGCGAGGGTTGTTTTCTGTCTATAATTGTTTGTATTAGTACATGTTTGTGTATTTGTTAACTGTCAGGATATGTCAGAGAACGAGACACTGACCTATAGTGAAGATTATATCAAAAACCTAATAGAGGTACAGGGAAGTGGTAGTTTCCTGGGTCGAATAACAACCCCAATCGACTCTACTCTAAATGAAAAGGTTAACAAACTAGAAAGGCTTGAAAAAAAGCTTATTAGAACAAGACTGCATGGACATTCCCTCACTCAATATCTGCAATCAAATGTCATACCAGTAGGACTGCAGGTTCGTAATGAACCTGCAATTTTTGTAGATAACCCCAAATTTAAAGGTAAATTCAGCTTCATCTCAAATAATTGTTCAAGACACTGGATGGTGTTAGGGGTGGAGACTGCCTTGGAGGAGGTTGAACGTCTAATAAAAGAAATAGGAGATTTAAGAAAAGAGATTATAGAAGATTCAGCTCTACTTAATGCTAAGGAAGCTCTAGAACGTTTGGAAAAAACATTGAAGGAATTTGATATTTTTACTCAATCGACTAAGTTGGACAAATTGTCTAAGGATATTAAATTCTTCGATAAGAAAATTGTTTATCCATACCTTGCAGAGGGTTACTATAACCAGGAATCCCAGGGTAGATATAGTACTAGGGGTAGGGGTGGATATAGGAAGTATAATACCTTTTCCAACTCCTCTGTTAGTAGTGGATCGGATTCTGAGCAACCCACTACCAGTGCATCTGCACAACAAGATCTCCAATCGGATTTTTTAGAGCAGGACCCATGGCAAGAACATCGTGGCAGGGGCCGCCCCTGGGGCCGCCCCAGGGGACGGGGCCAGACCAATTGGAATCAGGGGCGAGGGCAAACAAATTGGAACCAGGGCCGATCTCGATCAGGCAAACAGGTCCAGTTCCGACAGGAATCACACGGCGAAATACAAACTCGCAAACAACACTACAGGTGGTAGAGCCTCATGTCGTGTCCAATCAGACCAGCCCTCTGATTAACCTTTCTAATCATGTCCTGACTAATGACGAACACAAAATCTTGGAGAAGGGACTGTCTTTTGTTCCAACCAATCTGCCAAATAGTTTCAATTTAAAATTGGAACTTTGCCGTTTCTTCCGTAAAGTAAGGTTGAAACATTTCTTTACTAAAATACCACACCAGCCTGTATTTAGCAATACTGGCCTGAGGCCACCTTCTACTTTTACACCGGCCTCACAACTGATGCCACATAAATTGTTGGCATATGAACAAATGGTGATGGGGGATGTAAATAAACTACTGATGGATAGGAAATACGTCAATTATAATATTTCTAAACAGGAACGAGTAGCCCTCCAAAACTTGAAGCAAAACCAAGAAATAGTGATCAAGCCCGCCGATAAAGGCGGGGCTATCGTGATTCAGAATAGGGAGGACTATAAAAAAGAAATCCAAAGTCAATTATCGGTAGCTGAAAATTATATGAAGTTACCAGCTAATCCGACCAAGGATATTGCCCTTGCCATCAAAGTGGTGACTGATAATGCTCTTTTCGAGGGTTTTATCACTAAACATGAATACGAGTACTTGAATAACACTCACCCTCGCACACCCACGATCTACACCTTACCCAAGGTACACAAGAGGCTCCAAAATCCACCTGGGAGACCCATTATTTCTGGGTGCGGTTCAATTCTTGAACCGCTTTGTAAATTTATTGACACCTTCATCAAACCCATTGCAGAGGGCACAGTTTGTTACCTTAGGGATACTATGCAGGTGATAAAGTTGGTGGATGAAAAAGCTTTTGATCCCACTAAGGAGCTGCTAGTTACAATGGACATCACCTCCTTGTATACTAATATCCCTCAAAATGCAGCTTTGGAAGTGATTAGGATTGCCCTGGAAGATAGAATTAGACCACACCAAGTCCCTACTGAATTCATAATAGACCTTTTGAATATTGCCATGAAACAAAATTTTTTCATCTTTGATGGAGAGTACTTTATGCAGACAAATGGCGTAGCCATGGGGGCGAGCTTTGCCCCAAATTTGGCTATTATTTATATGGACTATTTTGAAAACAACCTAGTTCTCTGTGAAAACAATCCACATAGAGAGAACATTAGTTTATGGCGTCGATATATTGACGACGTTTTACTTATGTGGAAAGGTTCAAAAGAGGATTTACTCATCTTTTATAACTGGCTTAACAAAAAAGATGATAATATCCAGTTCACTATGGAGTGTAGTAATCAGGCCATAAATTTCTTGGACATCACGATTAAGGAAGAAGAGGGTGTTTTACACACCACTCTGTTTAGAAAACCGACAGAAAAGAATACCCTGTTAAGATATTCTAGCCACCATCCTCGCAACCTCAGGGACAATCTTCCTTATGGCCAGTTCCTGAGGTTGCGTAGAAATTGTAGTTGTAAAGTGGACTATTTTACGGAATCTTCAATTTTGATGAGTAGGCTGGTGGAGAGAGGTTACCCAAGAAGTCTGGTAAAGAAAGCCCGCAAACGAGCTTGGTTTTGCCATAGGGAGGTACTTTTGGAACCCAAAGCAAGAACTGAGAATGTAGATGGGAGATTAACATGTGTTACCACATTCAATACCAGGAGTACTGAGATCAAGAGGATTATTAATAACCATTGGCACCTGGTGGCAGAAGAAACAGGAATACCGGACCCTCCAATGCATGCGTTCCGTAAGGGAAGGAGTGTGAGAGACTATGTTGTGCATTCAATGCTACATAACAACAAAAAAAGTGCAGAGAACCAGACCACGCTATGGAACCTCCCCACCATAGTAGGTCATTTTAAATGTGGATCCTGTAAGGCCTGTACCATGGCTATGGTAATTAAGGCATGCACATATAATGACTATACTCATACCTTTCAAAGCCATACCAACTGTAATACCATGGGGGTAATATATGCCATCTTCTGCCCCTGTGGGTTTATGTATATAGGGCAAACTACCCAGAAGGAAAAAACCCGCATCCTGCAGCATTGTAGCAGGATACGGTGTAAGGTACAGGGAGCCCCCCTTGTTGAACACTTTGTTAAATTTAATCACACCCCGGAAAGTCTAAAATGGTGTGTAATTGAGAAAGTCAACGTAAATCCTAGGGGAGGTAATTTTGCACAATCCATAAGCATCCGTGAATGCAAATGGATGCATTTCTTTAACACTGTGAATAAGGGTCTGAACGAGCAGGAGGAAGTAATGAGGCAAATGGCATCATTGCCGAATGGCTGACTTCCCTCTCTATCTGTATTACCCTTAGTTCTCCTTCTGAATATAATTCCTTATATAAGGAATAGCCATTGGATGTAATGCTCATTCTGTAACTGTTTCCTTCAATTGTCAATGCCTGTGATAATATATTGCACTGCCATGTATTTATTGTAATTATGGTATGTTTGTATTAATTATGTTTTTCACGTGAGGTATGAGGTTTGTTTTGTTGGTATTGTCAGTTTTTGAACACGGACTGAATTTGTGTATTTGTTTTTTGTAAATAGTTGGTTAATTGTTTTGTCCTCGTTTAATTATGTTTTATAGCCCCTACTTTTTGAAAACTATGGCTGAACTAGTCTTTTAAGGGTGACAGGATTTGTTCCCTTTCACCGAAAGAGCGCTGTGCACTGAGGTAGTCCCTTGTTTACCTCGAGTTGCATGCGTCCAACTAGTGGTCCTTCTTCCAGCTCGTTGCACTTGGTAATCACACTAATAGCTGTGATTGGTAGCTTGTAATCACGTGGTCCTACCCGGATGTGAGACGCGGGTCTTGTCGGATTTAGACGGCGTTTGCGAGCCACAACCCTTGAGAACCCCAATTGATCGGAATTACAGATACGGGGATTTATTAAGGATTACCAGGTATAATAACAGTCTCCCTCTGTTTGGGCCTCTTTTGGTGACGCTTTCGGTGGCATTAATCACTGTATGCGTTCTATTGCGCCTAACTCTTTAGCAGCGCTGGTCACCCCTAATACCTGGTTTGTTTATTTCAACACAGGTTTCTTTACTTCAGAGCCAAACTTCCCCGCTCTCAATAAATGGTCACCGCTCTGCTGGTTGACCTCACCAGGGTGAGTCTTCATCGCTATTTACTCAATTTGACTGCTTGGCTGCAGTATTATGTTTGGGGACTGATTAGACTCCTTCTTCCCCTTCTTTTCAGTACGAATTATATCGCCTGGCTGTCCATTGATATACTCACCATCATTTACCTTGAATTGAATTTATCTGGCATAGGTGAGTCGGGCAAAGGGTTAAACACTCCTTGGTTGGCGTGTTTATAGTGGGGTGACTGCGCCTTTTGGAGATGGGCTAACAGTCTCCCTCCCCCCCTTTTTGCTTATTTTTGTGCAGGTGTACCGCCCAACTGATCTGGCCTTGCGACACCGCCACGTTTTCCTCCGTGGTAAAGTACCCAACACCCCTCTTTTATTTAATTACATTTTTTGGTAATATTGAACCTTTTAGTAATTACAAAATATTTATACTTACCTTACAGGTGCTTCCCTTCCCCAGCCCCCCACCTGTCCTGAAGAAGACCCGTAGCAGAGGTCGCAAATTTCCTATATTGCGCCAGGGTCGAAACGTCGACGATTATGCCCCCTTTTTAATTTTAAGCCTATACCATCTTCCCAGTCCCCTTGTATAATAGTGTGTATATACTTTGTATGGGTAGGCTTAATATATGTGCAATGTAAATTGTTCTTCTTCTTTGCACTGAATTAATTTGAATTCTGTACTTTAAACTTTCCTTTTCATCACTTGAGCACCAATCCTTTCCTAATTTCTTATTGCCAATTTTATTACTATGTAAATAAACTGCAGTATAATTTGTTATGGTACTGTTGTGTTGGGTTTTTTGCATTGAATAGCAGTATTAATTAATAATACATCTCCTTTTGTTGTTCAGATTAAATCTGACTTCCTAGTGTGAATAATTAACACTCACATTAATTGTTTCTGTCTACATAAACTGTGTCAAGGACCATTTGTTTCCATATATATGAAACATAAACACAACATTTCTCTGCAAAATACCTGTAATAGAATATCATACATCACCCACATTAAAAATAAATTAAAGGAAAACAGTATTTAAAACAATCTGTTTAAGAATTATTGAAGGTCATCAGGGCAAGACGCTCCGCAGAACAGAGCAGGCTTGGTTAGGCCTTGGGCCAGAGACCACTTTGCCCATGCCTAAAAAGTCTCTGATCTCACTTACTCTCATTGATTCGCACATTCCCGCTCACAATTTAACACTCCTTCTCATTCATTTGCCCTGCCACTCACTCCTGCTCACTCATTTTCATTCATACACATGCACACGTTCTTGCAGACTTACACGTGCGCTCACACACAGACACACACAATAGCTCACCCACCCATATCATATTTGACAGGTTTTATTACTAACCTCCATCTGTCTGCACTGTTCAACTTCCTCTCCTCAGTGCATGGACCCTGGGGTCAGGCATGTAGCTCCTTCTCATCTTAAGCCCTAAAGCAGGAAACCGAAAGCTGAAGTATGCACAGCACATGCAGGCTTCAGCTTTCAGCTCCTTACTTCTTCACCAGACCCTCTCCTATCTCGGCACACAGTGGGATGGGACAGTGAGCCTCCTAAACCCAGTCTAAGATGAGTTGGGGGAGGTTGAAGGGACAACCTGACTGATGAATAGCCTCAGACACTGCAGGGCTTAATTCTTGGATTGCTCCAGTCTGGGATAATCTTCTCAGTGGAGTAATGCAAAATGCCCCCCCCCCCACACACACAGAGAATGTGATGAGGGGCCCCTGGGTGTGAAAAAAACTGATGGGTATCCCCTACCTAAATGTGAGGCTTTTCTGATAGAAAAAATATATATCCTGTCAGTATCAGAAGAAAGGAAATGAAAATATTAATTGTCTTTTGTAAGACCCTAACCCTCTCCAGTAGTGTCATGATTCATCATCAGGTCTCTTCTTGATCCCTAAAAACCCAGATGGGTTTGACCATGTTTCAGGGAGCACTTTAGACTTTTCACTGCTGGGGTAGCCAAAAGATAAAAATCCCTCAAACCAACCTTGCTTTGCCTTTATTAACTGTTGTTTGAGTATGGTTAAAATAAGTCTCAATAGGGGGTAAGGATGTTATGGTCCTCTAGCCCTATTAACCTGTTGACATGTTTCAGCCCCTAACTAAGGTCCCTTGGGTCTAAGGTGTGGACCCTGCTTCAATAGTGTTTGGTTTAGAAAGCGCCCTGAGTCTCCCAGGTCAAAAGCATATTCATTGGCCTTATGCTGAATAGGGGCCCACTGAATGGCTGGGGAGCCCCATGAAGAGTTGGGGGCCTCCTGCACCGTAAGGGCTGTTGTCACACTGCTAAATGGGCCTGTATGCTTCTGGGCCAACCATCAGTTTCAGTGACTGAGGCTGCTGCTTGACTCATTCTTCGTTTGGTATCTTTCTTTTATACCAATGGTGAATAATGTCAAGGTCAGTTCGAGGCAGAGCTAGCAAAAGAACGCCTTTTGAATGAGAGGTGAGGACTATATAGAGAATGGAAAAAGAGGGTGGAAACATAGGGGATAATGAGAAGGAGGGTGCAGTTCAGCAGAAACATTGAGGGAGGAGAGTGGACCAGTGAGAGTGGAAAGACTGGAAGATGGCAGCTCAGGAGTGATATTGAGGAAAGAAAGACAATCAGTTAAAATAGTTGAAATACTGGAAGAAGGCAGTGACTGTACCTGGGAGCGGGCTGAAGGAGTCAGGATCACAGGGAGAAGAGAGATACGTACACTGTGAAGGAGGCGGGTCAGAAGGAATATGTAGAATGCTAATTGTAGATAAGTTAGGCATTGTATTAAGTGTTGTAACCATTTCGAGGTCAGCCAAAAGAGTAGAGGAGATCTCCAGGTGAATGTCATAGATAGGATCAATTTGCTTGCCATGTTTGTGCCCTTACTACCTATCCAGAGTCCCTTGCCGCCAGCCTAGACTCCTGATTTACTAGCACTTTCGATGGGCATGTCTCCAAAAGCTGCTGACACGCGCTGCCCTACAGAAATACAGTTTTTGTGAATAATCGATAGTCCCAGCATCTTCACCAAAGAAATGCCCATTGAGCTCAGGATAAGCCGGCGCCATTTTGTGGATCTGCAATGGTGACCTCTACAACTCAGTTAGTGCACATGGGCTAATGAGTTACCACAGACATGTGTGAAAATTGTCTATTAACTCAGCTTGTTCATGCTTGGTTTGCTATTTTCCATGTTTACCTGGGGACTGAGAGCTATCACCGCCACGCTACAACCATAATCAGCCAGGGAGCCGGGTAACTAAGAACAGACAGTGAATATCTATGGCCACAAAGTGGTCTGGTAGAGCGAGCTCAACAGATGTATCACTTTCCTTGGTTGCTAGGAAATAGTTTCAAATCACACACATGTCTTGAGGCTGCTCTGAAAGAAGACAGCTTAAGTGACCAACCGGTGAATACCTTGGCTTTCATTGCCCTTTTCTTCTGACTTCCTAATGCATTCATTGTGCCTCTTGTGGCTGTGTGTTTCACTGCTTGCTCATCTCTCATAACACCATTTCATGATTCAACAGCAAAATCTCTCATGCCCCAAAGCATTATAGTCACTGTAGCTTGCTAGTCAAGTGGCAGGAAAAAGCTGTCTGACATTTTGCTTAAATGCAGTTCATATTATGCATGACGCTGTTTGGATCACATAAGAAGAGCGAAGCAGCAGCAGTTTATAAGCTGTTAAACATCTTACAGCATAATGCTTCAGTACCTGTTCAAATAACAATCTGTGCAGCAGGGGAACCTCACCTTCCTGCCCACCCACCACCTGTGCACACCCACCAGACCCTTTGAAACAAAGACTTGAAAAGCCACACTTCAACAAACCATCAATTACTGTCAAGCTTGTTTATTGGTTTTAGTAGTCCCTCTTCTCTTTCTCGCCGCCATTGCACAATGTGTAACTTGCAGTTGTGTATTTCTAACTTCATCTGTTGAATACAGGTTTTTTAAATCACCAATGATAATGTTCTAATGTTATATGATCACTGTAGTAATTCAGGTGTATATCGAATTGGTATATGAGCATGAGTGTTTTTATGACGTAGTAAGAGATCTGTGAAATATGCTGCTACAAGGCCTGCCATGCAATGGAAGGCCAAGCAGAGAGAAGGGGCATACTAAGGTCAAGGTACCCACCCAAAGTCACTGATGCGGGTTTGCTGGAGTGTTTCCACAACATAGGTTCTTCGGTCCGCAAAATAGTTTCACCAATGGGTGCATTCTAAAGCATTGAACGCGGTGAAGGGACTTGACATTGTATAATGACACAAGACATAGAGTTAAGCGAGCTGCTCACAAATGCCTTAACCTACTCACCATCACTTGTACCACTGCCCTAGCCATGTGCACAGAACTGCCATAGTCACCGGTAGCTATCAAGGACAGTAGACAATGGGGAGTTGTGCAATAAACAGCGCTGCACAGAAGCACACACACATACATGGAAGTATTCCACATACATAGAAGTATCTTGGTCTGCATGCTTACGGGTGCATGAGGTGAAGTGAGCATGAGCAGGCTTAAAATGGCATGTCTATTCATACATTTTGCTAAACAGAAAATTATGTTGAGTATTGCTGTCCCTCCGACATACTTCCTCTTTAAATCTTGGCATATGTCAACCAGTCTCCATTGCGCTTCCACACACAAACTTATTTCCTTCTACATGTAACATTCTTTTTTTCAAGATTTGGGTTGCACATAGTTAAGTCACAGATTCTTTATGTTTTTTTTTAGAAAACTTCATTATTCAAATCTTCATAAAATAAGATTTTTCAAGTAGTCAACGTGTTTTGTCTCTTCACAAGAGACTTCTTCAGGGCTTAATTAATTATCCAATTTTCTAAAACGGGTCATGTACAACTGTATGCATTCTATTAGTTCTCATTATACTTGCAAACCAGCTATGTTGCCATTCTCTTTATCTTATGACTGTTACATGTATAAGGAAGTAAAACTGCGTGTGCTGGTCATTCTTGTGCAGTATTTTTAGGCGGTATACCCCTAGGAGATAGATTAGGAAGCTGCTCTTCCTGACCAGAGCACCACATTGGTTTAACTAGTCTCACCATATATGATAGGTGCGATTTTTTCTGCCTCTGTCTCATTATTTGTAAATCACACACAAACTTATAGTGCCCTGTATTTGAGATGCTATTACTGCAATAAAAAGTTCTCTGTAAAGAGCTTGCTGCTTTTTGGACTTTGGTCTACACTAAGTAGCATAAATATTTTAAGGTTACTGCCAATGAGGACCCTCTAGTTGGGTGATCAAGAGGCCTACGATTAAAGCATAAGGAGGCAATTCAGTTTGTCGGGCGCTACATAACTTGGGAATTTTAATCCAATGCATTACAATGCACAAAAAGGGTAACTGGCCCCATGTCATCAGGGATACCGCCAGGAAGTATTTTTTCTTTTAGTCAATAGCACCCTTGACCTGGATTAGTTTTGCTCCTGTATTGTAAATATGGGCCTACATAGTCACGTATGTGAAGCAATTGGACAAGAAAACAAGCACTGGTAAAGTCAAAAGGCATGGTCACTGTAATTATCAGATTCTGTGACTGCTGTGTTTTCAACATAATTATAGATTTGCCGCATTTGGCACTTAACCCATCAACTGCTGCATAATCTGCAGATTTTAACCAAAAAATGGTTCTAGCTCAACAGGAACAAAAGTTACTAAAAACATGGCGACACCTGTTCATACGTAGGTGACTGGTCATCTTTCAGTTGTTTATTTGGCTTTTCTTGCTGCATAATGTAGTCAACATTGCTGCATAACTTGGTTCTCCCCTACCACATAATTCCAGTGGCCCTGCCAGTAGATCGTAATTTAAACATTCATGAATGCCTGATTAAAAAGGGTAAGTAACTGAAAGAAAAAAGCATTGCAAAGTAAAGTATTGACCCGCAGCTCAGGCATTCATGTGCCCTTCTTTTTAGGTGGATGTGCACATATGATTTGGGGAAATTCAATCACTCACACTGCAAGAGAGACACTGGCTGAAGTTCGCTGACGCCTTCTCCATCACTGCACACCGTGGTGGGTGAAAGCAAAATAACAATACCATACATATGTATGTATTTTAGATTTATGTTTTTATTAAGTAAAGCGAGGGACACAACTAAAGCTACCTATCGGCCAGACCTAAAAATTGACAGGTTGCCACAGACTTTGATACATGGGACTAGTTGGCAACTCGCTCTATTTTTTAAGAACGGGTCCCCTAGGCTTTCATTATCTTTCTTCCCATGACAGTTGCTCATGTCTGCACATCCTAACATCTGGCTTTTCAAGGCTGTAATTCCAGTGGTTTAGTCATTCAGTTATCTCTGTGTGTAGGCAGTCCTTGGTTCAGTTCTCTTAGTTCAGATGACAAATTGTTTTGAATTTGATGGTGGGAAAACAATTAAGTTCCCAGCCCTGGGTTCCCACAGGCCGCGTTTGTTATGAATCCCTCTGGCGAGAGTTAAGTGATGTGGGCTGAAAAAACTTTCTCCACGGGGAACTTTCTGCAGCCCTGGGTCACGCTGAACGTCAAGGTCATACAGTCTGGACTTGGACGCCAGTGGGGGTCACAGAGAGGTCATCGGAAGGGGGAAACATCATTTACCACGAAGGCATTACCACTACTAACGTTTACCACGTGACACTTACCACGCAGGGTGCCTTCCACGCAGGGTGCCTTCCACGACGTCTTTACCACGGGCTGGGGGGGAGACGTGGTATTCCTTCAAGTCGTTCTGCGTGGGCTTGGGGGGCAGAGGGGGGGGGGGCTCGGAGGGGGGCTGGGGGGGGTCTCCCCCCCCAAAAATAACAAGCAGGTTACTTTAAAAAAAAAACGAACATAAATTTAAAAGAAAAAGGAAAGAGCCTCCCCCAAAGACGTGCCGTGTACGTCAAAAAAACAGTCCTTTTTTTATTTTGGTATACGTGTTTTGACGCTTGTTTCAATGGAGGATGGAAGTAAGGGCTCGTAGAGAAAGACGTGCAGGTAAGACGTTTCTAGGCGTAGTAAAATCCTACGTTGTAAATACCAGCGTGGTAAAGCCACTTGCGATGTAAAATTCGCGTGGTAAAGCCATGCGTGGTAATTGAAATCGTGGTATAATCATATAACCATCGGAAGGACATGTACCGAGCTGTCAGTGGCGTGATGCAAAATGACAGGGCTCCATGAAAAATGCACTGGGGGCCCTGACAATACTCGAACATAAGCGTGCCACTCCCGATCCCCTCCCCCCAGATTTTCGACAGCGTAAATTTAGCCCAGGTTGAAAACCATGGGCGTCTGGGCTGACCCAGTCTGGTGACCTGGGAAGGGATTAACAAATGAGGTCCCCTCGGGGTGCGAGAAACCGTTTCTGCGCAGACTAGGCTACAGGTGAGCGTCACATCCCATGCAAAAACGCTGGATAGCTCAGGGGGTCAATGCTCACCCTGTCCAACCAGAGAATAATCTGCAGTTTACTGCCTGAACTTCCACCAAAGCTGTTTTAGCTTTTTATGCTCTCCATGTCCGAAAATCAGCACATTTATTTTGTTTGACAGTTTACATAATAGATTATAAGAGCTTGCATAAAATATTATACAAAAATCAAGTTTCCGTGACATGTAGCTAAGTATATTCAGTCAAATATTTAGAAGGGCGTTCTATTTTTGCAAAATATTATACTTGTAACTAGACTAGAGAATAAATATAGGTTAGGTCACCGTCAGCAAACTGTTCCCTCTGATGCACCTGCTCCTAGTAAGCAATGTTTTCTGGATAGTGAACATAGCAACATATAAAAGATCGCGCTTTGGGGGACCTTTAGCGGCCAACCACACAGTACCTGCTTGAGAAATGTACAAAAAACAGTCGGAATATCCCACTACCCCCTCCTCCCGGACTTCCATCCACCACTGTCTCATATATCCAAAACAAAGCACCTGCATCACAAGCAATTACGTTTTTGGTACCGTCTTCTCACCTTTGTGAAGCGCTATATTAAAAGCGCTATGACAATTCTAATTAATAAGCATTTCTAACTGAAAATGCCTTAGTAAAACAGAAAAAAAGTGTAAGAATGAAAGCGCTCACCTCCGACCTGCTTCTAAGACTGCTTCGTTTGGGCCGGAAGAGCACATCTTTAAAGTCCAGTTTGAGGTCTGCATCAACTCGCGGCATTTTGTTGGACGCGTTAGTCCTTTCCACAAGTCTGTGTGTTTCTTCTTCACTTCTCTTGTTTATCCTTTCTTTTCTTTTTTTTCCCGCTCCCTTTCCCTCTCTTTGACTTTGGCAGGTGCGTATTCGGAGATGCGACAGCCAAACCCTTCCTCTTCTGCCGCGCGGGTATTTATAGCGCCCGGGGAGGAAGGCTCAGAGCGCGAGCCCTATCGCTTTATTAGGAGAGGGCTGTTTTTAGTCTGCGCCTCTTCACGGTCCCGCGGTAGTGGTGGCAGCAGCAGCACTGGGTCCTCGCGCGCTCCCTCCCGCACTGCCGCCCTCCCCTGGGCGCTGCGTCTGCGTGTGTGTACGTGTATGCTAATGAGCCGGACCAGGAGCTCCCCGCCGCAGTTCCCTCTGTCAGAGCCAAGGCACTGCAGTACAATGATCGATAGCTTCCCGTCCAGAGGGCTGGGGTGGGGTACTGGTGAACTACTACAGGGCGCGCCGCTGCTTTTCACCTGCGTGAAATGAACGCCCAGATCGCGCGACTGCGGCATATTTTATACATGGTCCCTTTAGAATCAGCATTTAAAGAGGTGACTTCACAAACCTAATGTTTATCTCACGAATTGATACGTGAACAATTGTTAATGTTACCCAATTCAATGGTACCAATTTTATCAACCTTGGAATGATTAAAATACAAGAATGCCAAATTATATACCCTGTTCAGCTTTATTCTAACCTCAGACCTGGAGGCGTCTGGGCTGGTGCTCAGCACACTGCTGGCTGTACGGTGAAACAAAAAAAGGTGCCGTAATTGACCCAAGGATAAAAGTCAGAGTCGGGAAATTTGGAGAGTTATAGCACTGAACTGGAAGTACCACTAAAACCAGTGCTTGAAATGGAAAAATAGAAGTGCAGGTACCCTGTACCAGACAGAGTACCTGCTTGTTTCTGAGAAGTGCTGGTACTCTCCAATTAAAAGTATTACATCTCTCCTGAGAAGTGCGGGCACTCTTCTTCTCAAAATAAAAAAGTGCCGGTGCTCAGTACCGGACAATATCGGCCAATTTAAAGCACTGACTAAAACGTTTGCAGAGGGCACCCATCCCACTAAGCTATTTCACAGGTGGTGTTTTGGATATTATGTTCTAGTTTACACCTCAAAGTTAATTTTAACACCTTCAAGGGATCCGTATTTTGGTCATTTTCAATTGTATATCACTCTCACATTTTGAAATCTTAAGTCAGTGGCAAATTACCTGCCTGTTCTAGCTGTTATCCCATATGTGACTCACAAAGCTGGTTGCGTAAGCTTTAGTGTTTCTGGTCCGAAGAGCCTGAGGTGTGGCATTTATCACTCTTGCCAGTTGCCAGGTAGCCCCTGAAGCCCGTGCAGCACCTGTTCAAGGCTTGACTCCTCACACTAACCTCCAGGCAGCAATGGTCTTTGGAAGAGGGGTGCTAACACATTGTTTTGTCTCTCTCTGTATCTTCAAGCTGCTTTTCTCACATTGTTCTGGTAAAAAAGTATTTCCAGCATGCCAGTTTTTTTTTCCAGAGAGTGCTAATGTTATCCCATTGGTGGCCTTAGGATTCTGAGCGCTTTACCACTGTTAATCAGCGCTAAAGTGGATATGCTTCTGCTGAAGACTTGTGTAATTGGTGTATACCTGATTGACATATTTAATATACTTGTGAGTCCCTTGTAAAGTGGTATGCCATATACCTAAGGCCTATATTTTAAATGCTAATAGTGGGCTGCAACACTGAATGTGCCATCCAAGTAGCCTTTCAAACCTGTCTCAGGCTTGCCAGTGCAGTGCCTATGAGGACAATTTACCGCCACTTCAACTTGGCATTTAAAACTACTCGCCAAGCCCTAAAACTCTCTTTTTATTACATATGTAATGCTTAAGGTATGTCTGATGTAGCCCTAAGGGCAGGGTGCTATGTAATATAAGGTAGGACATGTACTGTTATGTTTTGCATGCCCTAGTAGTGATAAACAGCTACATTCGTTTTTCACTATTGTGAGGCCTACCCCTCTCCTAGGCTATCTATGGGAATTACCTTATATATTTTAAAGAAAGGAATAGACTTTTCATGTTTCATATCTTTGAATTTGTATTGATAAATCTTCCTTACTGGTGAAGTTAGATTTAACCTTACTGTTTTAGCAATGCCACTTTTACTGCTCTGTGTGCCTGACAGCCTGTCTCCAATACACGTCTGGGCTGGGTGACAGCTACATTTATGCATTCCCTCTAGACAGTCACAACACAGGACATTCAACTGCATCTGCATTCATCTGCACACTGATGGGACTGCCTGGCGAAAAGGGATGGGAGGGGCTGACACTCCACTCGAATAGGTAGTGTCCTGTCCCCACACAATGGGCTCATTTACGTTCCATAGCTAGACTGGCAGGCAGGCAGGACTGGGATGGAAACGGAACACTTGCACTTCAGAAGGCTCCTTTGAAGTCACCCCAACATCAAAGGCACTTTTGGGTATAAGTCCTGGGGCTCCGACCCCTCCAAATCAGAGACTTTTGATGGACCTGTAACCAGACACTGCTGGCTCTGCATCTGCACATTGCCAGAAGGACTGATGTGCTGCCAGGAGAGACTGCCACTATGCTAACTGCTCTACTGTGATGACCTGATGCAAAAGTGGCAGTAGGGACTGCCACTTTTTTACCTGCCTTGTTATGGTGGCCTACTGCTTGCTACCTTTGTGCTGTGCTGACCTAAAGCGTTCTCCAAGGGCTGGCTGGCTTGCCCCCTGTTCCCAAAGTCTCAAGACCTTCAAATACTTTAGTCTACTACTGCTGGGGGAACCCTGCAACTGGTAAGCCTGGCAGCCTGAATCTGACAAAGATCAGCTGTGCCTGATCGCTAACTCAATTTTACCAAAAGACATCACCTGCACTGATTGGGCTTGCAGTGTCTTTCCGCCGACGGTTGTGCCTGCTTCTGCATTTGCCCCCACCTTCGTCGTGCCCGGGCCGTGCTTGCAGTGTTGGCCCTGTTAGTAAAACTCACTGCAATGCTGAGGATGCTCTCCTAGCGTGGCCCCGGGAGTACGACAACTACTTCAGCTGTTTGCCGCAACCCTGTGGGATGGGCCCAGACTCCAAAAGAGATCTCCGCCTCGGTTTATCGCTTTGCCATTGGACTGCCTAGTCTGCCCTATTGTCACACCAAAAGAACCACAGTTAACATCCCATTCCTTGGCTGTCGAAGAGGTCCTGTGAAATCGTACCTGCAAGGTCCTTCTAATCACCCTGCTTGCTTGTGGGTAGTTGAGCTTTCCTGCACACCCTTGCCCCCACAGACCCTTGCAGGACCTTCGTCTGGTACTCTTTGCACACTCCTTTAAGCCCGACACAATGAGGAAGTAACCATTCATATTTCCTGAACAGATTGAGAGTCGTTTGCACCCTGGCTCCCACAACTGCCAAAACGTTTATTATTGTGAGCGCTGATTTAGCATTGTGTTTACTTTTTATGCTTAAAGGTCATAACTTGAAAAGTACATATTGGATTCTTGAAATTTTGATCTCGTTGTGTTTATAATATAAGAACCAATGTATATAAAACGGTGTAGAGTCTTTTTGTGGTGTACTCATTGTGTTACTGTGTGTGTGTGTGTTTGCTGCACAAATACTTTACACATTGCCTCTTTTTGATAAGCCTGCCTGCTCTTCACCAAGCTACCAGAGGGTGTGTACAGGTTATTTTAGTTGTGTATTTAGCTTACCCTGACTAGAGTGGTGGGTTCTGCTTGGCCTATGGGAAAAATCTCAGCGAACCAAAAAACCAATTTCTAACAGCATAAGAGAGGAAAATGAAGAAAGCCAGAAACTCATTTTATTTTGTATTTCTCAAGTCTGCCAAGTGACACTATGACATATGATACCATCTGTAATTTCTGACATTTCAAACAACATGGGGCCTCATTTATGAGGCCTTGCGTCAGTTTTGCGCTTCCGATGCGTCACTTTTTGTGACGCATCGGTGGTGTAAAACATGCCTCCTGTTGCGCACTATTTACAAAGTGACGCATCTAAGCAGATGCGTCACTTTGTAAACCCCTGCGCTACATTATACCTGCGTCGGGTATAATGTATGCAGAGGGGGCGTTCCCTCGCAAAAAGCCTCATAATAGTGACGCAGTGAAATCTATCAGATTTCACTGCGTCACATTTAGGACGCTGTTGCGTCAAAATCTTGCAACTGCCTCACAGCAGGCGTAAGACTGACGCAAGCCCTTTCACATGGGGCTTTCACCATGTGAAAGGACGCATTGCTGAAGTTGCGTCACTTTTGTGACACATTCCATTAATGCGTGACTTTTGCGCTTACAGATACGTCAGAAATACATACTGACCTATCTGTAACTCCTTGCGACATGATGCGTCATACTGTAAATATGACGCATCAATCATGTCGCAAGGAGTGCGCACTGAGAAGTGACGCATCGCGGCTTTCACGCAGCGATGCGTCATTTCTCATAAATGAGGCCCATGGTGCATTGTGGGGATCGTACATTTGGTTTTAACATTGTCATTATTGGATCAAAGCCCCAGCATGCAAAGTGCTTTTGGCTAAATTTCCATAGATATTGCTGAATGTGTAACACATGACCATAGAGGAGCCACTTGTCAATGATGTTTTAATATTTTACAAAGTTGCCCCAACGGTCCATTTAAAAAAAAAAAAAAGATTGTTTCACACTTAAAACCAAAATTAAACTCTGCTCATATATTTTTGGACAGGTTCAGGCTTTCATTCACATAATGCATTAAAACAAGCATTGACAATGTGAATTGCTCTTGTCTGTTGTGTAGTGGAAAGTTTTATACCTAGCGTCATAAAAAAAGTAACAACAAGGAAAGCAGCAGAGCAGTCTTCCCTAAACCAAGAATAAGTTACGTACAGGTGATAGTAACAGTAAAACATTGTACAATTCTCTCACACATACAGAGCAGTAATCAACACACTATGAGCAAGGAAAAAGAGGAGTTACAGGGCTGTTGCACATTCTTTGTATAGAGACATAATACAAACATACCAGAAGCACAAAAGTTCTAGAAGAAGCAGCCAAAACTCTTATGGAGCTAAAACCCACACTGACATAATGATGTATGTTTTATCAGTTGGTTGGTTTCCCATACAGTATTAAGTAGCATCCAAGAGTACACTGTTCACTGGTTATACAATCATATAGTTACGGGTTCTCTAGTTTGTGTGAAATTATGTCCTCCCTTTATTATGTCCATTTATGTTCTCTCTATGTTAAAATGTCAAACTTACTTTTAAAGTCATAGATGGGTGCGCTAAAATGGTTTTTACAATTGTTGAATTAGGAGGGCCAAGTGCTGGATCATTTCAATCAACAGGTTGCGGCACATGAATATTGCTTCTAAACAGTCTCCTTCAGGACTGACTATAAGATTTGGTGTCTCATATCAAACATTGTGAAACAGTCTCCGGTTCTTAAGGGACTTGCTGTAAGTACACTCATTATATCCTTTGTCATAAAATGGTGCAACAGCAGTGGAAACACCCCTTTTTTATAGAACAGAAAACAGTGCAAGCTTCCCCCGACCTAGGGACTCTGCAGTTTGAGCTTGATCAATGGTATGACACATACATTTGGGCAACAGCAGTGCAAGTTTGCTTCCTCACAGAACAGGTACAGCACAGAAGTAGGAAAACAAGCAGTAGCAGCTCCTGGAAGGAGTGCTGCCGGGTGGTGACGCAGGGTGGGGGAGGGGCATTTGACGATGCAGCGCGCGCAACGAAATTTGTTTTATTTATTTATTTGTATACTCACCTCCGTTCAGCCATAATCCAGAGTTTACTATGCCCCACCCTGCGTTACCGCCTGGTAGCACTCCCCCCAGGAGCCGCTACTGAAAACAAGCTCCGCTTTCTCAGAGATGGCAGTCACAACACTCTTCCATTTGCTGCAGAACATATTAACCAGGGCAGAGTAGTGCAAGCTTTCAGTGCTCACAGAACATGTACAGCTAAGGCATAAGTGAAATATAGGTTACAGAGAGATCTCAAAAGTGTGTCCTTAACTCCCTGAGAGGATTGTATAGGTGGAGGAGTGAACAGACACCATTCTCACTTGGGTGATACTCCAAATCAGCATCCCGAAAGTCCTGCTGCAGACACTCTGTGACCAGCTGTTTCTGTTGATTATTTAGTTTTCCAAGTATTGAGAGGAAGCTGTGAATTAGAAGGTCATTGCTATTTGGGGGCCGAGGCAGTGCACTCGCAGCCTAAGTAACAATGCTCTTGAAAGGTGCACAGGTGGCAAACTTTTCAAACAGGTTTGGAATGCTTGTGCACTAGGAACTGTGCAATCCCTGTTGTGCTGCACCTGTTTAAAATGTTGATGTTTGCCCTGCCAGTACTTCTGTGTTTCTTCCCAGTGAAATACACAGGGACCCAGATGCCAGTCCCCTGACCACATCCGGTTCTGCCTTTCTAGAACCTCTGACAAAGCCGGAAATGATGGAGACAGACATCAGCCCATACATCTGCTCAAGAGACAGGGAGGGCAGGCGCCATAAGAGCCAATGTGTGGATTTTCTACAATCTTAATTTTGAGCATACTAACCACAGATAGCCAATGGACTGAACTGAGATCTAGAACTACTTGATCAAACTTCAAATATTTGACCATTATATCAACCACAGTTTGAGCATGGCGAAGACCAGAAATCAGTTTTTGGGGAAGCTCAAGACAGATGCTTGCAGTGCTGTCCTTTGAATTTATGTGGTGCTGTCCCTTTAATTTTACCCTTATCCCAAACGTTCTATGTTCGAGAATGCTCCTATGCAAATTAGTCCATTTTTGGAGATATCTGTGCTACCTGGTCACTAAGTTCCACCTTTTAATATAGCCTTATAGCCCGCCTTAGAGGGCTATACCGGCTATTAAAGGTCCTCTCCAGCGTTAAAGGCCCGAGCCGAAGGCGAGAGCCTTTAACAAGGGAGAGGGACTTTAATAGCGTTATAGCCCAGCTACGAAGGGCTATAAGGCTATTAGAACATTCTGCCACTAGAGGGTAGAATGTTCTAACAAAAAAGAACAAAGCCTTTTGGCAGGGTGAGGGGATTGGAATCCCCTCAGGCTCCCTCCGGGGCTGTGAACAAAGAAAAATTGGAATGTTGGAGCTCCAGGCTTATACCAGCCATTTTAAGCCCAGAGCACTCCATTGTTTTCAATGGAGCTCCCAACATTCCAATGTTCTAATATTGATGTATGTGTAGACTTCACGTCAGGAAATTGATGACAAGCTTAAATATTAGCGACTGGGGTGGATAGTGAGTACTCTTTCCGTGTGTGTGACTTCACCCTTACAGCTCACCTCATTTGATACTGCATGCTGTGATCGACTTATGCCAATCATTGTGTGAAGAAAGACCTCAAGGACATCACTGCATTTTGGGTCCATGAGGTAGTATGAGAATTTACTTAAAGAGAAAATTGTGTGTAATCACTACTGCTGTTACTGCACTTAGTGGCACAAGCATTCTGAGCTTTACAGATCACTGCCTCCAATCCAGGAGCTGCGTATATATCAAAAGACAGAGGGTCTAATTTATGAATACTGGTGCATCGCTGCGTGAAAACAGCGATGCAACAGTTTTCACTGCACCCTACTTGCAACAGGATGGATGCGCTGTATTTAATGTACGGAGCTTCATGTCGCAAGGAGTTACAGCTACGTCAATATTTCTGACGTATCTCACTCACAAAATTAGTGCATTGTTGGGGTGTGCCTGAAATCAGACACAACTCCAGCAATGTGTCCTTTCACATGGGGCAAGCCCCATGTAAAAGGGCCTGCATCAGTCTTACGCCTGCTGTGAGGCAGGCATAAGATATTGATGCAGTAGCACCCTAGAAGTGCCGCACTGAAATCTTATAGATTTTAATGTGCCACTTCTACAAGCTTTTTTGCAGGATACATTATACCTGGTAAAGGTATGATGTGGCACAGGGGTTTACAAAGTGACGCATCTGACAAGATGCGTCAGTTTGTAAATAGGACGCAACATGGCGCATTTTTTATGTTGCTGTTGTGTCACAAAAAGTGATGCAATGGCGGCATAAATGTGCCACATGGCCTCATAAACAAGGCCCGGAAGGTGTCACACAAGGACCCTGTAGAAAGAAAGGGCAGAAGAAAAGGAGATTAATGCAGTGATGAATATGGACTATTAAATGAGTGATCCATTGCCATCAATCAAAGGGAAGAGTGGAAGAGGCAGATTACACTGCTTCACATAGTATGGCCTTTCCAGTTTGAGCTAGAACAGTAGTACATGCAAAAGCAGAGGATGTGGTTGAAGGAAGAATTCAAAAAGTAGCATCACAGACTTGCAAGAAAGCATTATGCAAGGTTGAGCAGAAGGTGAGATTGGCGCTAGAACAAAGGTCCTGTGAAATTAGGGGAGAGGGTCTGCGATTTAACAAAAGGCTCCTTTAGTAGGGGCAAGTCAATGACTTCGGACATGGGGGCAGGTGGGCATTTCTGGGACTTGGTCAGTTGGATGACACTAGCATAATGTCCAAAATGGTACCCTGATATGAAAAGGTTATTTTTTTGCAATGCTGGTGTGAACTGCCTCATTCTTTAAGCACCAGTGATGAACAATATAACTTGTGATTAGCGAATGAACAGCACCTGCTACAGAAAATGTGTTTTGCAAAATATTGCTGCGGGATAACCTCTGATTGGCTGCGTAATGATCACATGCATTCTATAGGGAATGTCTAAGAATGTAATCATTTGACACAAATGATACATTCGTAGAGATTCTTAATAGACTACATGTGATCATTATGCAGCCAATCAGAGGCAATCCGGCAGCAGTGTGAAATCGAGAGAGCTTCTTGGACCTGTGTCACCGGATGCTCCCAATGATCATTGCTTTCCATTAAACACTTTGTGTTGATACCAGAAGTGTCCTGAAATGTACTTTAAAGTAGAAGAATGCGTATTCTTTGACAATTGTGACTAACATGATCGCACTTGGACGCTCTGCCTCCTCACGACCACTGAGAGTGCAGCATAAAACTAGGGTCCCAGCAGTGCTCACTGAGGGGCTTATTTACAAGCCCCTTGCACAATCGCGGCCGGTAGTGGGAGTACCGGCTGGGCGGTGACGTGGGGAGGGGCAGGGTGGGGGGTAGTAATGAATGGAATCCGGACCTTAACAGGTAAGTAAACATAAAAATAAATGATACGAATTTCGTTGTGCGCACGGCATCGCATTTGGCGATGCAGTGCGCGCAACGAAATTCGTTTTATTTTATTTCATTTTTATGTTTACTTACCCGTTAAGGTCCGGATTCCATACATTACTACCCCCCACCCTGCCCCTCCCCCTCCCCACGTCACCGCCCAGCCGGTACTCCCACTACCCTACCAGTTTTTAAAGGAGGCCTCGAAACGGGTCTCTATCGGGCTCTGTTTTGTGCCCTGGCTCAGGCAGTCAGTTTTTTTCCAGACTGCAGTGACAGCAGGCCCATCGATGTAGGCATGCTCACACTGCTCCCTTATCACTAGTGGAGAAGCTACGTCATGAGGTCAGGCCAGGGGAGCGTTGTAGGGGAAGGGAAATCCTTTAAAGAGGGTTCTTTTCTCTCTGGATTTCCCCTTCTCTTTTTGGAACTCAGGAGCAGCAACATTGCCGTGGTGTCACCAGGGCTTTAAGTGGATGCGTTTTCAATATTATATACAAGCCACAGTTGCTGCTTATTTATCGTATGCAACTAACAACTATTGACAAAGCAAATAGCCCTGACTTCTTGTAGCTATGATGTTACTTGTTGTATCATATATCTGGATGCAATGACAGAAACAGGAAAATGCAAGTCTGGCGGCACACTGTGCTAAGCACAAATTTTTAGCTTAGGTGTTTTTAAGCCATGCCCTTAATTATATTGGCAATGCCCCTTTAAGAGAACTCCCCCCCCCCCCAGTTTTTTCATCCCACTTAAAGCCCTGAATAAGGCCCTAAGTTGACATGTCGACTCACAGGTCAGTGTGGAGGTGAGTTTAAGTCGATGTGCATCAATCAGCAAGTGGTTATCGAGCGATCGGATGCCTATAATAAATTCGGACGGTAATGTAGCCTTCTCCCTACAAGAAAATTAGAAAAAATAAAAATATTTGCATTTTGGAACACATTTAGATTATTCATTATATATTTAATTGCATTAGCCCTTAACGCATAGTAAATGATGATCTTACAGTGCACCAGGATATGACAACCTTTTTTGGGGCTCTCAACGATTCACTCACTAAGACCCTCCAACAGTGCCTCCAATCTTGCCATAGCCCTTCTCTCACATGTATTCCATTTGTTTTATTGCACCTCCTATACCAGTTTGGGGTGTGGGAGCACTTTACATCACACACACAGAGACGTAAGAAAAAGGGAACTACAAGGTGTAGGATTCACCCGTCATCCATACTGATAACCATTTTTTAGAAGCGCTTGGTCTGGAGAAGCACAAACTCAGGATTCAGAATGAACAACAGTGGTTATGGTTGGCTTTGCAAATAAGAATGTATTTCTACCCAAGCAAACCCTTTTTAGCAACACTGGGATAATGAAAGACTCGTAAAAAACATAACTTTCTAAACTGTACAATGCAGCGTGCATTCAGCTCCTTAAAGAAGTTCATAGCCCACTGTGCTAGATTATGATTGTAACTTATGAACTGCACAGTAACAAAAGGATCTCTGTGTCAAAAGCTGTAACCCACTGAGCTCTGCACTTAAAATACTGTTCCGTAATGCGCATGGTACACGTTCTTTGCCACAGGCATATTAACCCTCTGCGCTAGTTGAGTCAAAACTGTCACTAAAAAAGTCCAATCTCTCTCCAGCAGGTACATTAATCCAAGGCTGACATTAGTGCTGGAGACGCCCAGTGCGACAATAAGTTTTGGATCCCCCTATGACCTCCTTCCCTCATGACCACCGGGCAAATGCGCCTCTCACCTCTGCAATCATAAGTTACTCCTAAACACAGTGCCCCCACTCCTGAGGTCAAGGCAAACACAAGGAGATGATGGACAGAGCGCTGAAACTTTTCAGATACTCATCCCCAGTCACAGATCTGGGTTGAAACCATCATCTTTCTTTAGCTCACTTCGCCACCCCAGTTCAGACCCAGCTATATGTTATGTTATGTTATGTTAATGTAAACTTTTATAGCGCACGGCTACTCCATTGGAGTGTCCCGGCGCTTTTATTAAGAAAACAAAAAAGTGAAAACACAACACAGTAAAATAAACCAGGCCCAGGGGGAAGAAGAAAGAACCTAAAGGGTGAACAGCCAAGTTTTAAGGCCCTTCCTAAAATTCAGCAGATTGGAGGTACTGCGTAAAGCTAGGGGCAGAGTGTTCCAAAGCTGAGGCGCCAAAAGCCTGAAAGAGCGACCTCCAATACGGGCCCTTTTTACTCGTGGGACCACAGCAAGGAACAGTGATTCAGACCTCAGAGATCTGGCCGGATGGTAAAAGGCAAGCCTCTTCTGGAGATATTTGGCTCCCGAGGCATGAAGAGCATTATGGGCCAGGGTCAAGGCCTTAAAAACTATCCGCTTGCGGATAGGCAGCCAATGGAGCGACTGCAAAAGACCGGAAGCTCTAGCTCGCCTGTGCAGACCAAAGATGGCCCTTGCGGCCGAATTCTGGACCACCTGCAGCCGTTGCAAAAGATATTCCGGCAGGCCAAGTTATAAAACATTAGAGTAGTCCAGTCTAGAGCCTATTAATGCCTGCACCGTCGTCTTCCTATGCTCCTCTGAGAGCAAGGGAAGAAACTTACAAAGCATCCGGAGGAGGCCAAAACATGTTCCCGCGAGACTGTGGTTCGGAAAATCTGGATTCTTATAATTATACTGGACTCGAGAAATAAAACTTCGTCGAAATATGACGAATTTGGTATCAAAACACCGAGAATGACGAGTACATCATGTACATGTATTTTCGGCGTGTTCGAGTGACGATTTCACCTCGAAATCGTCACTTACATTCTGAACCCTTGGCTCCCATTTATATGTTGCCCTTTACATAGGCCTTAATCCAGTTGAATTTGATTCCACAAGGACACATACTCCTTAATCGACTTTTCCCTGACCTCAGTACAAGTTAGAACCATTGCTCCAGGCCGAACTCGTTAGGTCAGTTCCCTCCCAGTGGCCGAGCAAGATAGCATCTAGGCTCAACCAGCCATAAAACCATTTCAGCGCGCACACCTGCCATATCTCGCTCACATCTTTCTCCACTCCTTTGCTTCACTTACTTTATGGTGGGGAGGTGCCCGTTTTTATTAGGGGTCCAGTGATATCTGATGAAATGTTGGGCCTTGCCAAATGATTTGTTGTAGGCAGCACGAAGTGAAATATGGACATGTCATCATGACTCTGCTTTTTCTTTGAACCAGAATATGTTAACTATTTTACAACCAAGAATGTTTTGCCTAGGGCCTAGAATCGTGTATAAAAAGAGAAGCCTGACTTTGTAAAAGTGTGCAGTCTCCTGAGAACATACCCGTATTGTACTTCTAGGACACCTGTTACCTTGGGTGCAGCCAATAAACTAATCTTTGACTTCACCTAGAAGACTCTGAAGTTTCTGTAGGTCTGGATCAGGAGAACCCGAGGTCTCTGGGTGTTGATTCCCTGGCACTGCTGGGTTACCGGTTCTGTGCCGGTTCTTAAAAACCCAGTACCTCAGTTGGCGCCCAACATTTGGGGCGATTCCAGTGGTACCAGTCAGCCAGAAGATTGTGAGGAGCTTCGTGTGGAAATTCCAGAGGTCGGCCAACCACCTCATCGACCCCTGCATGTCGACGTGGTCCGAAGGTCTTTGCTGCGAGGTTCCCCGCTTCCCGACGGCTACAAGGACTGCTGCCCTGGCTATCGCCCTGATTTGGACCCTTGAAGTTTTTGGTAGAGCGAAACACTGAGACGAGTCTTCTGGTGACGTCATCGAGATATTTTCAAGTTAAGTATAAGTGGAGCGTCTCCCAGTCCTTAGTTGGACTTACTTTGTGGTATCTTTGGGATACAAAAGGTTTTGTATTGGTACTTGCAAGCACCATAACCGAAGGACTCGTGTATTCACGAGAAATATCGTAATCGATAATCCTTTGAAGTTTGGAACTAGACTAGAGAGCGAGGATGCCTAGTCTTAGACTTGGGAATTTATTTTGTCTTGGTGGTAATAATAGGGACTCCCGATTGGAGGACTCATGTCCGGTTCCTCCAGTTGGAACTCCGACTTACGAGCTATACGTAAAACATGGGGTAGGCCCCATCACCTACAACGAAGTATGGATTAAATACACTAGGAAAGATGGTGTTTTAAAATGGCCCCAATATGGTAGTTTTGATTCTGAAATCTTAGACAACCTTGAAGTTAAACTCTTCAAAAAGAAAGCCCGGCTGGCAATGTTTGACTCCTTCCGCTTATGGCGTAAAGAAGCCAAACAAAAAGAAATTAAATTAGCTAAGAAAAATAAGAGAGAAGGGGGACTTTCAGTAATGCAAGCTGCTGTGCAGTTTAAAGATAATGAGGAAGAGCAGATGAATGAGCAGTTGCACAGGCAACGTAAAATGGCAATAGATAAGTGTATCCAGTTTTGCCGTCTCTTCAGCAAGAGGCAGCAAAAGAGCGTGAAAAAGACCCATTAATGTCACATTTGCTAAATTCACCACCCCCCTATGCGCAGAATGCCACAGCACCCCCGCAACCTTTAGTTGCACAAGCTGCGCCTCCTGCTCCTCAACAGCACCCACCAGCTGTTCTTCAGCTGGCTCCTACTTCTTCGGTGCAGCCTTCTCCAGGCCCACCGACCACTTCTGTTTCACCTGTGTTTTTTACGATTTTGCCTACTGTACTTTTTACATCTCCTAATGCTTCCTCTACGATTTTGCCTAGTGCCCCCTCTATTTTCCCTGATACCTCTTCTGCTATCTCTACCCCCGCCTCATCTCACCCCGTTTTTCCATCTGTTTGTCCTTCAGTTTCACCTTCCCTTCGGCAGAAAATGGCCAGCACTGTTACTAATCTTCTTTTACCTCTTTTCGGGTCGCCTGCTATGACCCCTAACATAGGAAGAAGACAGTTGCGAAGTCAACTGCCTGATTATCAAGAGAGAAATTCCCTGAATAGTTTAGCTCGGAAATGGGTCATGGAAACTGCAAAATATGATGTACAGTCTGTCATGGAAGTCTTCCATCAATGGGAAGCAGCGACACAGAGATATGTTTTCGAACAGATGTGTGTTTTTCTTGGCGAGGATTTAGAAGATAATGATCAAGACTGCATCCCACAAGAGATGTGTCGTGTACGGCTTAGGTTTGGAGAGGGTATGATTGTAGGTCCAGATGTGGAAAAAGCAGTTGAAATGTTGTTATCATATCGGAGTAAGGGAGGCAGTTCAGGGTCACCATCTGAATCTAATACATCCAGTAGGAAAAAGGCGCGACAATACCCTATGAGAGAAGTTCCCCCACAGTGGAGAGAGGGTGACACGACTGCTGTCCCACCTGTTCTGCCACACTTCCAGCGTGTATGGGTACATGTCCCATGGAAGCGAGCTGAAGTTTTAGCACTCAAACAAACATTACCAGATCCACGTAAAAATCCTGCAGGGTACTATAAAGAATTGTCACAAACTGCTGGGTCATGTATAATGAATTTAGCCGATATCGATATGCTATTTGGGAATGTCGTTCCACAGCCTTTATGGGGTAAAATTTGTCATGTAGATCATGACCAGGAATTGGGTGACACGTGGGCTAATATTACTGCTGCAGATGCCCGCCAAGTTGGTGGTGCCAAGCCTGAGCCTTTGATAGCAGAACTCCCTGGTAGAATAGTAGATTACATGAAAACGATAATGCCTGCAATACGCGTAAATTGGGATAAGTTGTCTGCATGCAAGCAAAAGAAAGAAGAAACTGTTTCAGATTTCTTCACCAGATTTGAAGAAACATTCATTGACCACAGCGGTCAAGATATGACCACAGAAGGTGGTCAGAGATTGTTTGTCGATACATTCGTGCACAATCTGCTTCCAGAATTGTGTAGAAAATTAAAAGATTCAGAAAGTTCTTGGGCAGTCTCATCTTCAGCCCAGATATTAGCTACTGCACAATACTACGAGAATAGAGACAAAGATGAGAAAGATAAAGTAGAAAAGAAAACTAGAGAACTCAAAACGAAGGTTTTGCTACAGCAAGCCTATCCGCCAGGTGGTGGCGGTAATCAACATAATAATGGCCAGAATCACTACCAGAATACTTTTCAGCAGCCTCAACAGTATCAGAGAAACTCGCAAAGATTCGATTACACTCAACCCCGTGTAGGTCCCAACCAGTGTTTATATTGCAAACAAGAGGGTCATTACAAGTATAATTGTCCTGCCCTATCACAACGTGCAAATGGAGTTTCTGGTGTAAGAGGTCGTGGCAGTCAGCAAGCGCCTAGAGGTAGAGGGCGTGGAAACGCCACTCAGGACACACGTCCCTTCCACCACAAAACTCTATGAACAGGTTTGATCAGCAAAATAACGTATCTGACAGGACAGCTCAATACTATGTTGAAGATTATTACACAGAAAATGAGCAGTGGGAGAATGATGACTGCTAGGACAGCCATAGACAAAGAGAGGGAGTTGTTTCAGTTCCAGTAGATCAGAGTGGACCTTACGTTGAGGTGATTACATCAGGTGTGTCAGAACCTTTTCTGTTGGATACTGGTGCTACAAAGAGTTCTATTATGCACTCCAAACTCCCTGGCGCACCTTTGTCTGGCGAAATGAACGTTTCTGTAGGTTTTTCTGGCGCCCCAGTTAGAAATCCGATTTCTGACCCTTTTTCTCTTTCTGTTGGTCCTTGTGAATTCGAAGCACCCCTTATTCTGACAACAGGTTGTGGTGAAAATTTGCTAGGATTAGATTTGCTAAAAAGATTGTATGCGACTTTGTATTGTTCTCCTTCAGGAGTACAACTCACTTTAGGTAAGAAAGTGGTTTCTCCCATGTATTTGTCGAGAGATGCACTTCCAGCAGAATTAGCACTTCTCCCAGATATTCTTTGGGCTACTGGTCCTAACGATGTAGGTCTTTTAGAAATTCCACCACATGTTGTAACATTGAAATCTAATGTTAAAATGCCACGAATTCCCCAATACAGAATATCTAATGAGGGTGAAAAAGCTTTGCTAGCGATTGTCTACGAACTAATTGAAAAGGATGTGATTGAAGAAACACGAGGCAATGTTTGCAATAGTCCTGTTCTGCCTGTTTTAAAACGAACTGACCCTTCTCAGCCACCTGTGTACAGATTTGTGATTGATCTTCGAGAAGTAAATAAGATAGTCGTGCCACAATTCCCAGTTGTGCCCGACATTACCACATTATTGACTATGATTCCAGCTTCTGCTTCATGGTTTTCAGTGATTGACCTAAAGAATGCTTTCTTCAGCATCCCAATTGCTGAGGAGAGCAGGGACATTTTTTCCTTCAGTTTAGGAGGTCGAAGCTTCCGCTTTAAACGCGCTCCTCAAGGCTACTGTGAAAGCCCCTCAATATACAGTCAGGCTCTGAAAACTCAGCTTGACACGATTGTTTTGCCTGAAGGTGCCACTCTTGTACAGTATGTGGACGGTTTGCTCATTGCTGCAGATACTGAGAAAATTTGTAAACAGGCCACATTGACATTGTTGCGTCATCTGTGTGATCTGCATCACAAGGTGTCACTTTCCAAGCTTCAATATTGCCGACAAGAAGTGACCTACTTAGGTCACCTCTTATCGAAGGAGGGAAGGAAACTGACCCCAGAAAGAATTCAGGCAATAGCGAAATTGAATGTGCCAAGAACACAGAGAGAAGTGCGTGCTTTCTTGGGCATTACATCGTACTGTAGACAGTGGATTCCAAATTTTTCGTTATTGGCCAAACCCTTGGTGGCCCTAACGTGAAAAATACACCCAATCCCATTCCTTGGTCTGAAGAGTGTCAGAAAAGTTTTCTCGAATTACGCACAGCATTATGTTCGGCTCCTGTGTTAGGTACCCCCAACTACAGTAAGCCTTTCACATTGTATGTCCACGAGAAGGAGGGCTGTGCATTGTCTGTGTTGACTCAGTTATTCGGAGATAGACAGCGGCCATGCGCCTATTTTTCGGCCACTTTGGATCCGGTAGCACAAGCATTGCCGAGTTGTTTAAGGGCCACAGCAGCAGCAGCTGTTTCTATTCGACAGTCTGCTGGTCTAGTAATGAATAATACACTAATCGTGATGGTCCCGCATGCAGTAGACACATTGTTAAATAGGACCAAGACACAGCACTTAACTAGTGCTCGACTGTCCAGTTACGAATTGACGCTGCTAGCGAGCCATGCGCACATAAAAAGGTGCAGTACCCTGAATCTAGCCACATTGTTACCAATTGCAGAAGAGTCAGATGCTTCAGAGCAGCACGATTGTTTCCTCACAACAGAGGAAGAGACAAAAGGGAGAGTAGATTTATTTGACACTCCTCTTGCTGAATGTGATGGTACATTATGGGTAGATGGTTCATGCTTTAAACTCCCAAATGGGAACGTGACTACAGCATATGCTGTCACAACTTTGCACACAGTCGTTGAAACTGCGCGAATACCACATGGTTCAGCTCAAGCCGCAGAACTAGTCGCCCTGACGAGAGCATGTGTATTGTCTAGAGGAATGAGAGTGACTGTCTACACTGATAATATGCGTTTGGAGTGGCTCACAGTTTTGGACGATTGTGGAGAGAACGTGGATTCCTGACTTCGCATGGAGCTAAGATTCAGCATGGTCAGTTGGTGAATGAGCTTCTTGAATCACTGACCTTGCCCCTGCAAATGGCGATTGTGAAATGTAGTGCTCACAAGAAGGTGACTGATGATGTTGGTCGTGGAAATGCATTTGCTGATGAGACCGCTAAGGAAACTGCAAAGAATGTGATGAGCCGAATGTATGTTGCAGGCCCTGAAAGATGGACTGGTGAGGTTGGAATATGTGAGGACACGATAGAAAGTGTGAAGTCCATCCAAGCTGAGGCCACAGAGAAAGAGTTTAGCACGTGGAGAGAGAGTACAGGAAGAATGGATGCAAATGGTTGTTGGGTTGAATTGACAGAGCATCAGAGATGGTTGTTACCCGATGCATATGTGCTTGTAGTGGTTACAATGGCTCATGGAATGGCTCATATCAGCGCGAAAGGGATTTGCGAGTTGTTGGCCCCAGTGTGGAAGAATTCAGGGATTCCCAAGTGTGCAGAGAATGTTGTCAAGAATTGCATGGTATGTCTGAAGCACAATCCTGGTAGGGGAACACCAACTCCAGCTGGTCATTTTGCACCTCCTACGTATCCGTTCGAGGTTTTGCAGCTAGATTTCATACACATGGAGAGGTGCAACAACTTAAAATACGTGCTCGTGGTTGTTTGTGCCTTCTCAAGATGGGTAGAAGCCTATCCTCTAAAAGACAATACTGCCTTGTCCGCAGCAAAAGCCCTTGTAAAAGAGTACTTCCCCAGGTTCGGAATGCCGAGAATGGTCTGGTCTGACAACGGAAGGGAATTTGTGGGTCGTGTGATGAAAAGAGTGTGTGAAGGGCTAGGCATTAGGCAGAAGTTCCACGCTGCAAATCACCCCCATTCAGCTGGATTAGTGGAATGTTACAATGGCACGCTTAAACTTAAATTGGCCAAAATCCAAGCGAGCACAGGTCTTAAATGGCCTGACGCTCTACCCTTAGCACTCCTATCCACCAGAATGACTGTGCATTCGCGAGTGAAACTCAGCCCCTACGAAATCGTCTTAGGCCGGCCAGCCAACATGTGGGGAGTGCCTAGGCCCACGAAGTTCAGCGAGCTGCAACACCCTATTTTGCTTGATTACTTGTATGAATTGACGGCTAAATTGCGTGTTTACATCAACAGGTCCACAACACCTTGCCTCCGGTCTCTGAGACTCCGGGTCACTCCATTGACCCCGGTTCCTGGGTTCTCGTCCGCAACTTTCAAAGAACAAGAAACGACCAGCCCAGGTGGACCGGGCCTCATCTCGTCCTTCTGTCTACAAGGTCAGCTGTTCGGGTGGAGGGGAAGGCCAACTGGGTCCACGGGATCCATTGTAAAAAAGTACCCTTCCCTCTGCCCTATGACCAATGGGTCCAGAAAGGTGGCACTGACTCAGAGCTCTCAACTGATGACCGTGTAAAAGAAACTAACCCTGAAAGTGAAAGCGAAAACATTTTTCAAGAAACTGTGCCACCACCAGAACAAATTAACTCTTTGGAACCTGAACTCCTGTTTCAGGACCAGACAGTACCAGGAAAAAGACGCTACAATTTGCGACCGAGAAAAACAGACTAATAAAAGTGATTCCTTTTTATGATCTGAGACCAAGACCTATGGACTAATAAACGTATCTTTTTCCCCAAATCCTATTTTTGAAAGTGCAGATCTCCCATTTAGGAAACTTGCTTATTTTTTGTTTTTCGAACCGCCATCCGGGTTCCGCTGCTAGGGCCGCAATTGGTTAAAGTCTTCGGAAGTGCAGCCAACGACGTTAGGTCGGTGGTTCTGGTCGGTCCAAGGGAGTTGCCCTAGACTGACAGAAGCACTCCTTAGCAGAATCAACCTCCTCGTCGCGGGCAGCACCTTAGAGAGGATGGAGTTTCCTGATGTGGAGAGACCTGCCAAACAAATGAACTTTAAGCAGAGACTATGTAACACGATGGCGAAGAAAAGTTTTATCATATTGTGTATTTTTATGCTATCAAGCGTAATGATCTTTTTGATAAGTTATGTTTTATTCTCTTTCCATGTAACATTTGCGCCTACTACATCACCCATACCTCCTCCTACTATTTCCTCTCATTCTTTCCACCCTCTGCCTGACCACGAATCAAATAGGAGATTAGAGTTCATTAATAACTCCTTCGTTCAGTTATTACACCAACACCAACTTGTAATGAACACAACTAACTGTTGGGTGTGTGGTCTCATGCCTCACACAACGGATAAAGGTATCCCCTATTTGGTCCTGCCATTTAGTCACAATGGTTCAGTATGGGCATATAGGACAATGTTCATATATGCACGAGAAATCCAACCCCTACGTTCTGTAAAAGACAACCTCAAGACTAGCGCCCTAGTCAAAGGTATAGTTGACATGATCAAGGAAGTAACTTCCTATGAAGATACTCCGGATGATGAGATACTTGCATATGTAGGTTGGAACGTGACCGGATATGGCACTACATTAAGTGAGAAACAGCAAGCCAAAAGATCGTCCCCTATCTGGATCGTACCCCATCAAGGTCACCTGTGTCTGCAAGGTATTGGCAAGAATCCCAGAGCTCAACTAGGGAAGAGTATCTGTACAGAAACGTACGTTTTTGGATCTCAGACTTCCCCTCCGTTTTTAGCCGCTAAGGGTACTTATTTCATCTGCCATGATAGAGCCTATACATGGTTGCCCCTGACTTCTCGGGCTCATGTTTTGTTTCATTCCTGTTACCTCCCACCTACACAGCAGCGGCGGATTACCATCGGACAAGGGTAGTTAGAGGTGTTTTGAGTAAAGAAGACACTGCAGGTCAAGAATTTAGGGACTTTGCAAAGGGTTTTCTGCCGTTCTGGGGATCCATGGCTAACAGCAGAAACATAAGGCAATTAACAAGGGTAGTTGAATCCACCGTGATTGAAACTGCTGGTGCCCTTAGTAACCTGACTGCTGAGCTCCAGTCGGATCGACTTATGACCCTTCAGAACCGGGTCGCTTTGGATGTAATACTTGCGGACCGAGGTGGAGTATGCAAATTGATCCAGTCTAGTTGTTGCATTTTCATCCCAGATAATGCTCCAACAGTGTACAGGGCCATCTCCAAACTGCATAAGATTTCCGAATCTATTCATGTGGATAAAGGAGATTGGACGTTAATGGGATGGTTCTGGGAACTGATATCTGCCTGGGGATGGAAAATTCTGATGGTCATTGGGATGGTCTTAGCCATTCCTTTCCTGTTCTGTCTGTGGATACAGTGTGCTCCTGCAATATGTGGCCTCTGCGTCACATCATGTGTAAGGAAGCCTGTGTCAAGAGATGAACTAAGTACTAGAATGATGTTACAGCAACATCTCAATGACTTTAGGAATATAGATCTGGACTCAGACTAACATGAGGATAGATTAATTGCCTATGTAAGGGCAAAAGGAGGGTTTGTGGTTCGGAAAATCTGGATTCATATAATTATACTGGACTCGAGAAATAAAACTTCGTCGAAATATGACGAATTTGGTATCAAAAGACCAAGAATGACGAGTACATCATGTACATGTATTTTCGGCGTGTTCGAGTGACGATTTCACCTCGAAATCGTCACTTACATTCTGAACCCTTGGCTCCCATTTATATGTTGCCCTTTACATAGGCCTTAATCCAGTTGAATTTGATTCCACAAGGACACATACTCCTTAATCGACTTTTCCCTGACCTCAGTACAAGTTAGAACCATTGCCCCAGGCCGAACTCGTTAGGTCAGTTCCCTCCCAGTGGCCGAGCAAGATAGCACCTAGGCTCAACCAGCCACAAAACCATTCCAGCGCGCACACCTGCCATATCTCGCTCACATCTTTCTCCACTCCTTTGCTTCACTTACTTTACGGTGGGGAGGTGCCCGTTTTTATTAGGGGTCCAGTGATATCTGATGAAATGTTGGGCCTTGCCAAATGATTTGTTGTAGGCAGCACGAAGTGAAATATGGACATGTCATCATGACTCTGCTTTTTCTTTGAACCAGAATATGTTAACTATTTTACAACCAAGAATGTTTTGCCTAAGGCCTAGAATCGTGTATAAAAAGAGAAGCCTGACTTTGTAAAAGTGTGCAGTCTCCTGAGAACATACCCGTATTGTACTTCTAGGACACCTGTTACCTTGGTTGCAGCCAATAAACTAATCTTTGACTTCACCTAGAAGACTCTGAAGTTTCTGTAGGTCTGGATCAGGAGAACCCGAGGTCTCTGGGTGTTGATTCCCTGGCACCGCTGGGTTACCGGTTCTGTGCCGGTTCTTAAAAACCCAGTACCTCAAGACCAAGGATCTGAGATCTTAACACCAGACCATTATCAATCTTGATCCCCAAGTTCTTTGCCAGCTGGGACGAACCCGCTGGAGGGAACATGTTAACCGGCCACCATTCCTGCCAATCTGGCTAGGATGGACAGCCGAAGAAGAGTACCTCAGATTTATCTGAGTTGCACTTGAGGCTGTTTAGCTGGAACCATTTAAAAACAGCCCCAAGGCACTCACGGATACTCTCTCCATCGAAATCTTCTCCTTTCCTGCACATAAAGAGGAGCTGGGTATCGTCGGCATAGGAAACGATCTGGGCCCCAAAAGACTCGGCCAGTGCCGCCAAAGGGGTCATAAAGATGTTAAAAAGAGTCGGGCTCAACACAGAACCCTGCGGAACTCCGACTCTCAAAGGCGGCATCACGGCAGAGCTGGGTGGGACCCAGACCGTTTGTCGACGGCCAGCCAAAAAAGATTTAAACCAGCTGAACACCGTCCCCCTCAGACCGATCTCATAAAGTCTGGCGAGGAGACCCTCATGGGGGACGGTGTCAAAAGCCGCCGACAGATCTAACATTACGAGCATAGCCTTGCCCCCCGAGTCCAGAACCTCTTTAATGGCCTCAGACACCTCCAAGAGCGCCGTCTCGGTGCTTAAATTGGGGCGGAAGCCAGATTGAGTAGGGTGCAGCAGATTGTATGATTCCAAGAAATTGGAGAGCGTGGTGTGCACATGCTTCTCCAGAATCTTAACCAACGCAGGGAGAAGAGAGATGGGCCTGTAATTGGCCAAGACCTCAGGATTCAAGCCAGGTTTCTTAAGGAGGGGAATCACATTCGCCTGTTTCCAGGCCTGTGGTACCACCCCTCGGCTCAAGGAGAGGTTTAGAAGTGGGTTTACTAGCGGGTTCACCACTTCTGCCATTTTAGCCAAAAATTTGGCCGGACAAGGGTCCAGAGGCGACCCAGATTTAAGACTGGCCATAAGTGCTAATGAGGATACAGCTGAAATTGGCGGGAAGTCTACCAAGACTGGACCTGCCGAAGCCACCAGAACAAAACTGTCCTCAGGACTAAGGGGTCCTTCGACCACCTTCAAGGGAAAAGAATCCTGAATCAGTTTGATCTTGGTGGTAAAGAAATCGGCAAGGGCGGAGACCCACAGCTCAGATGGAGCGGCCTGAGTCAAATTGGCACGTGGGGCGATGAACATATGCAAATCAGTCTTGACTGTGTGTCTCATGGGAACAGCCCAGCCCGAACTGCCAAGCCATGTCTTTCCTGGACCGGAAACAAGCATCCTGGGATCGGTTTTGGGCTAACAGCCCTCATCAGCCAGGCTATCTAGAATCCAGTGGCAAAGTGAGCAAGGGATCCACATTTGGGCATACCCTGCCAACTTAGGGCAAACAAAGCAAACACAAGGAGATGATAGACAGAGCGCTGAAACTTTTCAGACACTCACCCCCCGTCACAGATCTGGGTTGAATCCATCATCGTTCTTTAGCTCACTTCACCACCCCAGTTCAGACATAGCTATTTGCAAATCAGTCTTGACCCTGTGCTCATGGGAACAGTCCAGCCCGACTGCCAAGCCATGTCTTCCCTGGTCCAGAAACAAGCATCCTGTGACCGGTTTCGGGCTAACAGCCCTCATCAGCCAGGCTAACTTGAATCCAGTGGCAAAGTAAGTAAGGGACCCACGTCTGGCCATACCCTGCCAACTTAGGGCGAACAAAGCAAACACAAGGAGATGATGGACGGGGCGCTGAAACTTTTCAGACACTCACCCCAGTCACAGATCTGGATCTGGGTTGAATTTGAGAGGACCTGGCCTGGCAGTTTGGGATGGACTGTTCCCATTGGGCGCAGGGTCAAGACTGATTTGCATATGGCTAGGTTCAAACTGGAATGTCATGGGGAGCAAAAATCTCTGTACTGGGGTGAATGTATGACATTGTTCTACATTCTGTCCATCAATTGTTGTTTTTGCATTTGTCCTCCTGGGGTCACCTCCACAGGTCCGCACCCAAGGTGGCTGCACCAGTCGCACTGTAACTCCACAGAATTCCGCATAGTGAAACTCCACGAGCACCACCCACCCCTTGGAGGCATACTTTATTTTGAAGGTCTGTACTGGAATAGCAAAGTATACTTTTTCCATAGGATGCAACAAAATGACTAATCTCTCAACAATTCTCTGACAGCCTTAAAGAGGTTGACTCTGGGCTGTACATTTTGATTAATCATATGGCACAAGTTGCTATCAATGCATATAGTTCTGTCACCCAAGACAAGGTAGGGATAAATGGGGATTCAGAGCTCCAAAAAATAAATTAGACAGTGACGTTATGTGCTTGGTGATCACGGAGAAACAATCAGGGGGAAGTTTCATGACTGTAGTGAAAGTGGGTAGATCTGCTGGATGTTCAGGTAAAAAAGACTAATGCTGTTACAGATATGATGGTAACAACCACTTAGCATGCAGTCATGGATGCCCTGTATGGTAAGGTAGGACATTTTGACTACGCTTATAGGAGGAAACCTGAAAATACCAACATAAAAAGTGTAAGGAGCATGATGACAGACCTTTTAGAAATTAAGAAAAAGGAAATATTGGGGGAGTGTTGAATGTTAACTGAAAAATGGTCTTAAACTTTCTAGATTTTTTTTTCTTTTTTGTAATTTATGAAGAGTTTTTTATAAAGCTCAAATATGACCCAAGGGTATCAGAGCACTGTACATATAGTTGATAAATAAAGACAGATACATCAAAAGAAACAAACTCAACTAAGATATTGTATGTTGTTACAGAGATAATGTTAAACGTTCGTCATTCACTTGTTAGGCCACGCAATAGAATCTCCAGGGTAGTTTTCTGAGTCTTTTCAGAATCCGTTCAGTTCCAGGTACTGCTGGAGCAAAGATTGAATGTGGGTTTCTTGGGTAGGATGCGCTTCTGTCCTGTAAAGATAATACTGTGATTGTGGTGCCCATTGAGCTCAGGGGATAGGCTAACTGAGGAATCTATTTGTTAAAATGTAAGGCTCTGTATGTGAGGCAAGCAATTATCAGTTGAGTTCTGGCCTTGAGATGGAGTCAGTTTAGATGTCTAATTGATGGGATAATGTGGTCATAGTGTCTAGTGCCTATTACCAGTCTTGCTGCATTGAGAGTCCCTTTTAGTAAAGATATACTCACCTTGGGGAGACCTAAAGGTCCGCAGATCTGTATTGTAGTATGGGGACCACTAATGACTATCCTGCTCGTTTGAAGTCTGAGGGAGGCAGGAATGGTTTCACTTTCTTCAATAGTTTGAGTTGGAATGACGTGCTGCGCATGGTTGCAATAATATGTGCTAGCATGTTCAGAGTCTTGGCCAGTGTTGTTCCGAGGGATTTGGTGGAATCAATAACAGTAGGTTTGCAGTTGAGGACGTCTAGGTATTTGAGCCAAAATTGGATGTGTGAGTAGCTGTTATGAGGGGAATTCAGCTTGAGGTTGTTTTGAGATAGCCAGGACTGAGTTTTGACTGGAGTGTTGTTTAGTTGGATGACATCTTCTAGGGAGGATATCTTTAAGTATAGTTGTATGTCATCTGTGTACATGTGGTATGCAATGTTCGATTGTTTGAGGATTTCCGTTAGTATCTCCATATATAGGTTAAAAAGTGAGGGGGGAATGGTCGACCCTTGTGGTGCTCCGCATCTCACTGGTGAGTTATCTGAGAATTAATTGCCTAGTTTGATTCGTTGTGAGCAGTTCTGCAGGAAGGATGCGAACCAGGCAAGCACTTTCCCAGACATTCCTATTCTGTTTTCTAGCAACCATAATAGGTTGTTGTGATTGACCGTGTCAAATGCCGATGAGAGGTCTAGGAGGATGAGTAGGCAGGAATCGTTGTTGTCTAACAACTTAAGGGTGTCGTCCATGATGTGAAAGATGTTTGTTTTTTTCAAAACCTTTATTGAGGAAATTCAAGTCAGACACATGTGCAACATAGCAGCTCAAATTGACACAGGAAAGATCAAGTCAAGCATTTGGAAACAAGTAGACTCCACCGTGCAACACGCGGGAATACGTTAAGGTTGAAATCTCAGCTTCACTACCAGGGGTCCCCCCCTCATGGGGGTCACATATACGGCAATAACATCAGTGGGGAGTGCCGAAAGGCGGGGGCCAATGAGGAGGGAGGAGGCAGTCACTGACCAGCACCAGCGACCGCCACGGGTTTAGGGCCGGTGGGGAGCGCGGGAGAGGCAGCTCCACTGGGTTGGGAACCGGAATGGAGATAAGTCACCAGAGGGCCCCAAATGTCAACAGGTCGGGACTTGGTGGGCAGTAAATCCCGGAACTCCGATAACACTTTCTGGCACCGCGAGGTGTCCTCCAGCCTTCTCTCAGCTCTACGACCCCAACACCTGGCCACCCTACATCTAGCCAGGACCAGCAGCATCGCAATCAGGCGTCGGGAAGCATCATGACAGAATTTTACAAAACCAAGAAGGCACAGGGGAGGGTCAGCATGCACTGTGGCACTAGTAATGTCAGAAATAGTGGAACAAACTACCCGCCAGAATTCGGAGACCTTAGGGCATAACCACGCTAAGTGTGCGAAGTCCACGGCAGGGGCAGCGCACTGCATACAAGTGTCCCTTCGAATGAGCCAGAGTTTGTGGAGCTGAACAGGGGTGCGGTACAACCTATGCAATTACTTAAAATGTATCAGACGGAGCTGGTAATTGGGTGACAGCTTCTTCGTCTGGTTACAACAATATAGCAAGTCAGCCTGCGCAATGTCCATACCGAGATCCGCGCCCCACGCCTCCCTCGCCCGATCCAAAGAAATAGAGGTGGACGTCAGAGTAAGAGCGTATAATTTAGTAACTAATTTGTGAGGGGATGGGCAGGTATACATGTAGTCCGGCATGGTGGGTGGGGGCTGAGGGAATGTAGAATGTAGTTTCCGGCAAATAGCACGAAGCTGGTAGAATAAAAGCGTGTCCAGCGGGCCCGAGGAGAAAGGAAGAGAGTAGAAAGTGTTCCCTGGATAAAGGTCCGCCACTGTCCGTAAACCCAAACTTGTCGCATTCCTAGACATGCCAGAAGGCTGGAGTGGGTGAAAATCTGGGTGGTTCACTATTGGCACAGCATTAGCCAAGAGTAAGGGAAGATTGGAGAGCCGGCGAAGGCCGGACCAGGCCCAGCGCAATGTCTCGACCGTGTCGACCTCCGTCCGCGGGCGCACCGCTGGCTCGAACAAGGCCATGGGCAGAAGCCAAATGGATGTTACTATATCTGTCTCAACAGCAACGTGAGGTTGATAAGGGGTAGGATGGATCTAAAAGTGCAGGAAGCTAGCCTGGCGCACAAGGCATAGATCTTGAAATCAGGAGCGCCCATACCTCCGACAGACATGGGGAGAATGAGGATGTTGTATGCAACTCTTGGCTGTTTACCCGCCCAGACAAGCGAAATAATTAGGGAGCATAATTTGCGAAAGAAATGAGAGGTGAGAGGGATGGGGACATTCAAAAACAGGTAAAGGAATTTAGGCAAAACCACCATCTAAGCGATTGCGATCCGGCCAGCCAGGGATAGGGGAAGCCGTTTCCAAGATGGAATCCTAGATTCCAGCCAATCAACTGCACAACCAAAGTTAATCTCCACAGTTCGTCCAGGTCCCTACTCAACCAGATGGCTAAATAGCGCATGGGGCCCGTTGGCCCACACAAATGGGAATTCCGGTGTGAACGGCGTGGTGGCATCACTCAAGGGAAACAACACTGACTTGCTCCAATTCACTTGAATGCCGGATAGTCCGCCAAAGCATATGATTTCTCCCGGACCAGTGGGCTGAGGTTTTCCTGAGGATGACGGACGTATAGGGTTACATCGTCCGCGTACATGGAGACAAGAAATGAGCGGGCCGAAAAACCTATTCCTCCGTGGGTGTGGTGCGGCCGGAGCCTGACGGCCAAGGGCTCCATAGCAATGGCGAAGAGCATGGGCGATAAAGGGCACCCCTCCTGGGTGCCACAAGCAATACTAATGGGGTAAGAGACCTGGCCATTGATACAAAGACGTGGTGAGGGATTGGTGTTGAGGAGCTTGATCTTACGCAGGAACATCTCGCTGAAGCCCATGCGTGGCAAGAGGTAGAATAAAAAGGGCCACTCGAGTGTATCGAATGCCTTTGTAGCGTCCAGCAGAGCAGCCACCGCAGGAAGATTTGGATTAATTTGATGTAAAACCGAGAAAATTGTACGGAGGTTGTGCGAGGTGACTCAACCAAGAATAAAACCAGATTTGTCAGGAAGGGCAATGAGCGGCATTAGTAACAGAAGACGGGAGGCGATCAGTTTGGTGAAACTGTTCTTATCAATGTTAATTAGGGAAAGGGGGCGGTAGGAATCTCGAAGGTTGGCAGGTTCGTCGGGTTTGAGAAGCAAAGTTATCATTGCCTCACTGAGCGACAGCAGAAAGAGGCCAGTATTGAAGGATTCACTATACGTAGCCGCCAAGTGTGGTTCTAGGAGATCAGCATACGTTTTATAGAATGAGGTCGGTAGGCCGTCCAGGCCCGTGGCCTTATCCCCGGGTAAGCTACTAATGGCAGCGAGAATTTCCTCCCCGGAGAACGGTTCATCTAGAAATTTCCGGTGATAGTCCTCTAGCCAGACCAGCGCAATGGGCTCAAAATATTGATCAAAGGCCTCCCGTGGCGGAGGAGTACCGGCAGAATATAGCTGTGAATGTAAGTCCAAGAAGCGGAACTTATTTTCCTCCGGAGAGGTAGTCCTACACGAACCACCATATCTAAGGGCCATTATATAGGAAGCAGCTTGTGGTGGGCAGAGGAGATTGGCAAGAGTACGTCCCGGGCGGTCTCCTTCACCGAAACGACGAGCCCGGCCCTCCCTACCCAAGAAGGATAGTTCGCGGTTAGCTTCTTCAGAGAATTCAGTGTGTTTTTGACGTATTAATGCCAGCGTCTCAGGACCGGGGTGTGCAGACTGGGCGGCGTCCAGATCTTTGATTTCCGCCTCGAGCTTAGCCAGAGTAGTGCGGATGGAACGGAGGACACCAGCCTGTTTAGAAATGCATTCACCCGGATGACGATCTTAAACCCTTCCCATAGTACCGAAGCCGAGTCCACGGAACCTGTGCTTAAGTCAAAATAATTTGTTATAGCTGTTTGAATTTCCACACAAAAGACAGTGTCCCGGAGAGCATTTGGGGGGAGACGCCAGGTAAATGCACGCTGTAGGTAGTGGGGAGGGCGGAGGCGGATCTGGACCGGCGCATGGTTGGAGAAGGTACGTGCCATGTGTGCTGCGTCGGTGAGCCAGGTCAGGTCATCTGGGGAGGTCAGCCAAAAATCTATGCGTGACCAACAGCCCCTCGCACTGGTAACACAGGTAACCTCACGGGCATCAGGCCAATGGTGGTGCCAAGCATCGTAAAGAGAGTTATCAGTTAAAATGGACTTGAGGGCCGCGGTGGTATGCGGGTGGGACAAATAGGAGCCAAACCGATCAAGGGCCGCCGATAGGTTTACATTAAACTCCCCTCCCCAGAAAACAGCCGCAGGGCCACAAGCGGAGATGCGGTGCCAGATATGATTGAAGAAGTCTGGATCGTCCGAGTTGGGACCATAGACCGCGGCAATCATCATAGGCTGGGCCAATAGTGAGCTGTGGAGGATAACATACCTTCCCTCGGGATCAGTAAGTGCCTGTGCGGTGTGCCAAGGGAGACCCCTGCGTATCATAATAGACACCCGCCTAGCATAAGAAGAGTAGGTAGAGGAGTGGGCTGTTTTGGGTCAGTCTTCCCCATGATGAAAGACCCAGCAGTCAGGAAGAAGGCCAACGGAAGGTGGAGATGCAGCAGAAGGAGCAGAAGCACACTGACCCCCAGTAGATGGTATTACGAGGCGAGATGCAGTTCAACAGAACCCACACTGTGGAAGAAGCCGTGATCCAGAGGGTAGACTCCTGGGGTGATGGGAGAGGTCAGGGGCTGCTAAGCCAGTGGGTCTATCTAGTAAACAGTGAATCTGCATCCACAGTCTCCCGCAGACACCATTAGCAAGTGAAGAAGGCCAGCAGCCCGAAGGGCAGCCCCAGGCACTCCAGCAAGGCACCAAGGACACGGAGAGCAGGTCTGGGGGAGACTATGCAGGAGTAGAGTAGCTGGGTGTGGACACACCCAATCACACGATGGTCATAGTGTGCAGAGGAGATCCCCTCAGGCAGGCTGACAAGGTGCAGGCGGGTCCCCCCTATCGGGCAGGGTCCGGGGGGGCACCCACGACATCACGCACCAGCAACAGGAGAAGGAGGGTGCCCAGTGCAGGAGGGCTTCAGCAGAGGCCGCAGCGGCCAGCAGCAGGTAGCGGTGAAGAAGGCCAGCAGCCCGAAGGGCAGCCTAGTCACTCCAGCAAGGCACCAAGGACACGGCTCCGGGGGGGGAGACTATGCAGGAGTAGAGTAGCCGGGTGCGGACACACCCAGTCCCACGACGCTCGTAGTGTGCAGAGGAGATCCCCTCAGACAGGTAGACTAGGAGCAGGCGGGTCCCCCCTATCGGGCAGAGTCCGGGGGGCACCCAAGACACCACGCACCAGAAACAGGAGAAGGAGGGCGCCCAGTACAGCAGGGCTTCCGAAAAGGCCGCAGCGGCCAGCAGCAGTTAGCTTGAGCCCGATGCAGGGCCCAACACGAGGCCAGCACCGGGAGTCCACAAGGGCGAGGCCCCGCAAGATATGCACCTGGGGCCGCTCCGCCAGTCCCAGGGTCCAGGCAATGGTGTTGAAGCAAAAAAGCTCAGGCCTAAATAGTAGGTGAGCCAGAGGCAGAGTCCAAGCAGGCCACCAGGGAGATGTTACGGAGCGGAGGCAGCAACGCAGGGGGGTCTCAGCTGGGCCGGGCCGTGGTGAAATGCAAGCGGGGGAGCGCAACACTCAGGGGGCAGGGTAGGCAAGGAGGCATGGGGGACCGCCGCTCCCATCACCGGGTCCAGACGTAGGCGGCCGCCATTGTAGACGGCCAGAGGGAGGCGGGGCAAAACAGCAGCGGCAAGGTCGCGGTGTGCCGGACCCGGTGGTTCGGCCCGCAGACCCCCAACCATGCCAGCAAACTGCAACAGTGCCAACCTAATATATTTAAGCAGTTGCCCTTGCAAAAAGAGATATGTGGGTATGACCACTCGAAAAGTGAAGTTAAAGATATCAGAACATAAGAGCTCAATACGTTGCAATAAACAAGCAACCAAACTCACCAACCACTTCATATCAGTCCACCATTTACCCATCGATTTGCGTTGGACTGTGTTGGAACAACCAGTGATCCCCACACACATCTCAGATATCAGTGCTTTCCTGTTCACAAAAAAACAAAGATGGGTGCACAAATTGCAGACTGACAAACTGGGAATGAACGAAGACATCCCATGGATGTCGTTATGATTTGGATACTAAATCTCTCATAATCCTCCTCTCAATTTTATTGCCCATCCAGCACCCATGTTGTGTCCACAATTTGCTGTGTACAACACCTAATGAGGACAATGTATAATGAGCCCGCAGAAGTGCTTGCGAGACAATGGCTCGTGAATCAAAAAAGTTTCTTATACATTTACCAAACACTTATGTCCCTCCCTTTGTAGCTGATTGCCAGCATGGTACATATAGATCATCCTAAATTGACTCCGTTTCAGGTGACATAAAATTACCTTCTAGCAATCATCTAGCCAAGTTTGACACTGCACCTTCAGTGACAAGATGATGACCATCAGTCATGGTGAGCAGTCTAGAGACAACGGGCTACAACGACACTGGAGTAGTATCTCTGGTGTCGTTGTGATGATAGTCCGCCTTTTGTTTCTACTACCGATGATGCCCGGACATACTATATTTCCCACTAGACACTGGGCTTCTTTATTCACGTGTCTACACGGGTTTAGAACATAGGGTGGTTTTCCCATGTATATGTTCTGTAATCCGGTCACGTACTCTACTTTGTACCAACAATTTCACGTCAATGTGACGATAACTTATTATTTTTCACAGACATATTATTCGTCTAAAATTCTTTTGACGTTTAAGTAACAAGTTTGCAAAGTGACTGAGCTTCTCAGTTATCATTTGAACCTGAATCCCTGAATTTTACGGTGAAAGTCTCTCAAAATGCGTTGATATATCTTGCAGCTAAACTACATTTCCCATCAGACCTTTAAGCTTTGACGCAATTCCGTGGCTCCAGGGCATGCAACTGTGGCACTTTAATGACGGCTTCCTGTCCGTCCAGGTACCTCCCACACAAGCAGCCCAGACGCATGCCAGGAGTACCGACGGACAGGTAAGCCGCCCAGGGAACGTTCAACAGTTTTATTAGGCAGCTACTAGCTCTTTGCCCTTATATCAAATTTGGCACCTTCTATCTGTAATAGACGATCCCTGCTGTACTCGGCGTGTGGTGCTCTATGCAGTCGCGCCGCCCATGAGAAATGGTTTGGCAACATTCGGCACCCCTGCAACGCTTAATGGGTGGCTTCAGATACTGGCTCATACATTTACGTTCGCTCTATTCTAAGAACTTGAAATGACTTTTTAATACTCGATAAGAATTTCGGTCAAGTTTTAGCTCTCTAGTGTTTACACTGCGGGTGTTTTCCAAAACAAATACGGTAAATACCAGGTGTATAAAGGACACCGGCAGCAACACTAATCAGTGAGTGACCGAGTACTATGCACAATAAGATTACCGTGCAATTACCTAAATCTTTAAATAAAACCGAGTTACTAAACACAGCTTTATAGCCCTTCCTTTACGTTTCTTTTCCTTCTCTTCTTATAGAGCGGTGCTCCATCTATACCTGAGCTGTATGCCGGGTGAGGTGGTGAGTGAATTCCCCATAATTTGGGTGAGTGGATACTATTCGATCCATTACATTTGTTTCCTTTATTTTTTTTAAAAAGTGACAATATACATAAAGATTCTATGTTCAGTGATCAGAAAATTCTGACGGAGTAAACTATTGATCAATGCAATCTTTTTATTGTTGTTATCGTGGGCTATGGTCATTAACTGTGTATGTCTTTTTTGTTTTGTCCGTCCACTGTTATTTCCTGACCAATTGAATTATCTACATGGACGCACACCAGTGATATGATTTACATTTATTTTTTTCACCATTTGTATATCAAGCAGTAGCATTTTGTTAAGGTCCTGATGAAGCAGGCAGAGATCTCTAGACTCTACATCAACTGCAGAAACATGTCGACCTACATTCTATCTGAGTAGTTATTTGTTGAACACTACCTTGCTCTGTTTTTAAACTTGGGTGTGGATAGGACTACATTAAAATCAAATTCTTTCCACTTCCACAACCCAATCTTACATATTTACATTGCACTTAGCACTATTATTATTATTGTTTTGCACTGCTAGTCAGAATACTCCCTGATACCACTCAATCAGCCACTACTTCATAGTTTCCTTCCAATAGACTAGGCTACAATCTACCTAATCTACAGTGGTTGTCTACCACTTCCTTCGGGTGAAGGTTCCCAAATGATGTAGGGCGGTACAGGATGGGTATCTGATGGGAAAAATTATTTTTTCACCACGAATTATTCTTAGTGGATTTCGTGATTGTACCCTTAGACCACACAGTTGTTAGACAGTTCCACCCACACTGACCCATTGCTATTTATGGATAATGTTATTACATGTAAGGGATGATAGCAATGTAAGGTCAATAAATATTCCCTTTTGACCCTCTATTTTGTATGTTTGTTCTAGAGCAGTTTTTCAACTGCGGGTCTCATTTAGTCACCTATATTTTTATAAGTACTGTGAAGTGAGAGATTTGTTATAGTTGAGGGACTTTCTCGCTGTTTAGAACTAAATTAAAAAATACCATGGCCTCCAATCTAGGCCTTGCATTTGATGAAAATGAAATCCAAATGTTACTTACTGAAAATCCTAGTATGTTGGATATGATTCCCTCTAACCCAACAAACTCTGAGGAAAGTTGGGCGAGAATATTAATTCTCAAAAAAAACCAAGCAAGGGTCTGCGTCCATGGAATTGTGATGGCAGAGTACCTGAGGGGCAACTGTGCACCAAGTGGCCTCATTGTAGGTAATGTCCCTCGTCTTAGACGATAAGGACTTCTTACGTGATTGGTCACTCATAGCGTGGAAGTGCACACGCGATTGGCTGGTGCTTATTATAAAAGCGGCCAAAAAGACAGCAGACAAAATATTTGTGGAGATTCAAGTTCTAGAGGGTCAAATCAAGACCACCATTTCATCTAGCAAAGTATTCTCTAAACATCAAGAGAATGGCAATAAATCTAGTAAAGAGTTTAGAGACACTATACTGTTCACCAAACTTGAAAAGTTTAAAAAAGACCTAGCCAAATTTGCAATGGACAAAGTCTACCCCTACACCAGTGATGATTTTTCACCTTCAGCAAACACTAGTTATGGACAGAAAGGGGGATCCAATTATAGGAGCTCGAGCTCAGACGGAGTTTCCAGTGATTCTGACGGGTCTAGCTCTAGCAACTCATCATTCAAACAAAGAGGGAGAGGCGGTAACAGGAGAGGCTGGAGAGGGTACAATCAAGGGTTTGCCTTACCCCAAGTTCCACCCTGGTGGCAACCGTCACCATGGGGACCATCACCGTTTCCACCCATGATTAACCCCTATGGTCAACCACAATTTCATGGTGACTTCAATCAGCAGCCTTTTTTAGGATCAGGCAGGAGGAGTCGCGGCCGCCAAAGAACACCCCGCCAAGGACAGGTCCGCTGGAATCTTCCACCACAGACCATGGACCTGAGGAGTGGGAAGAGGATCCCACAAGATCAAGCAGGGACCTCAGCGGAACAAGTTTAGTCATCAATCTAAGTTCTCATACCATCACAGACACTCAGGAACATGTACTGAACAAAGGTTTAGGTTTTGTCTCCACCAATAAGACAGATCCATTTTTGGCCCAGATCGAAATGGGCAAATTCTATCGCAAAATCAGACTGCACTACATGTTCACTAATAAAACACGAACAACAGATTACGTCAATGACTCTGATAATACAGGTTTAAAGAGACCCTCAACCTTCAATCCCACAACCATAGGTCTGCCATCTAAGGTTCTCACCGTTGAGGAGGCTGTGAACCATGATATACAGGAACTCTTCAAAATCAGGCAGAAGACTTTTCACAATCTATCCAAGAAAGAAGAAGATGCAATCAGGGAGTTGGCAGACAATCCCCTGATTGTAATCAAACCAGCAGATAAGGGGGGAGCAGTCGTAATTTTGGATGTGGAAACTTATCAAACAGAGTGCCTGCGCCAACTCAACGACACAAGGTCCTATAGAAAACTGTCAGTAGATCCTACAGAAAGACTGACAAATACTATAGGACACATTGTCGAAGAGGCACTCGTTGAAGGGTGGATAACCCCCAAAGAAGGACAATACCTTCGAACTTCAAAACCAGTAACACCATATTTCTATCAATTACCCAAAATCCACAAGACACAACGACCCCCCCCGGGACGACCCATAATATCAGGGATAGGTTCACTTTTGGAACCTCTATCGACCTTTGTCGATGTTTTTCTACAACCCATAGTAAGAGAAATGCCGACGTTTTTAATGGATACGAAGGATGTCTTGAGGCTACTGCCCAACATTGAGTTTGATACACAGACCGACATCTTAGTGTCATTTGATGTTGAGAGTCTATACACCTCGATTCCACAAACGGAGACACTAGAAGTCATAGAGGGTCTGTTACTTGCCAGAGATCTGAAATCAATCACGCCAGTCAGATTCATTATGACACTAGCAACTTTGGCCATGACGGAAAACTTTTTTGCATTTGAGGATTCCCTGTACCTACAGATTGGCGGGACTAGCATGGGCAGCGTCTTTGCCCCTAGTCTCGCTAATTTATACGTGCACCAATTTGAACAGGAGCACGTGCTCGCAGACACCAATCCCCATCTTAGTTGTCTGCGAGCATGGAAACGCTACATAGACGACATTTTCGTTGTGTGGCGGGGAACAGATATACAACTGAAGGTGTTCCATGAATGGCTCAATAAGAGAAATCGTTTTTTGAGATTTACAATGGAATACAATACCCACAGTCTAGCCTTTCTAGATTTATTGATCAAGAGCACGCCCGCAGGTCTGGTGTCAGAACTTTACCGCAAACCAATGGCACGAAATTCGTTGCTAAATTATCATAGCTGCCACCCGAAGTCCTTGCGCGACAACCTGCCCTACGGGCAATTTTTACGTATTCAACGTAATTGCTCTACCCGCCCATCATTTGAGATACATGCCAAAGGGCTAGCACAAGATCTGACTAACAAAGAATACCCCAAAAGATTGGTCAAACAATCTATGAAACGAGCATCTAATAATAACAGAGCTAGCTTATTGGAAATTCTACCTCCCAAACCCAAGACAGATCGCATGACATGTGTCACTACTTTCAGTACCCTTTCTAACCAAGTCACCAGGATTGTCAAGAGACATTGGGGAATTCTCAATACAGGCAATGATACACTGCCCTCCCCACTCTTTGCTTTCAAAAGGGGACAGAATTAGAAAGACAAATTAGTCCACACGAGACCGAGATGTGTAACCCCCAGAACTGTGGGTACCCTATGGGATATGCCTGCAGTCACTGGCCATCACCCTTGTGGCCAATGTGCTGCGTGTCCTCAAACCTCAAGGTCAACATTGATTGATATTGGCACAGGACGAGCCTGGGAACAGCGCAGGTTCACAAACTGCAACAGTGCCAACCTAATATATTTAAGCAGTTGCCCTTGCAAAAAGAGATATGTGGGTATGACCACTCGAAAAGTGAAGTTAAAGATATCAGAACATAAGAGCTCAATACGTTGCAATAAACAAGCAACCAAACTCACCAACCACTTCATATCAGTCCACCATTTACCCATCGATTTGCGTTGGACTGTGTTGGAACAACCAGTGATCCCCACACACATCTCAGATATCAGTGCTTTCCTGTTCACAAAAGAACAAAGATGGGTGCACAAATTGCAGACTGACAAACTGGGAATGAACGAAGACATCCCATGGATGTCGTTATGATTTGGATACTAAATCTCTCATAATCCTCCTCTCAATTTTATTGCCCAGCCAGCACCCATGTTGTGTCCACAATTTGCTGTGTACAACACCTAATGAGGACAATGTATAATGAGCCCGCAGAAGTGCTTGCGAGACAATGGCTCGTGAATCAAAAAAGTTTCTTATACATTTACCAAACACTTATGTCCCTCCCTTTGTAGCTGATCACCAGCATGGTACATATAGATCATCCTAAATTGACTCCGTTTCAGGTGACATAAAATTACCTTCTAGCAATCATCTAGCCAAGTTTGACACTGCACCTTCAGTGACAAGATGATGACCATCAGTCATGGTGAGCAGTCTAGAGACAACGGGCTACAACGACTACAATGACACTGGAGTAGTATCTCTGGTGTCGTTGTGATGATAGTCCGCCTTTTGTTTCTACTACCGATGATGCCCGGACATACTATATTTCCCATTAGACACCGGGCTTCTTTATTCACGTGTCTACACGGGTTTAGAACATAGGGTGGTTTTCCCATGTATATGTTCTGTAATCCGGTCACGTACTCTACTTTGTACCAACAATTTCACGTCAATGTGACGATAACTTATTATTTTTCACAGACATATTATTCGTCTAAAATTCTTTTGACGTTTAAGTAACAAGTTTGCAAAGTGACTGAGCTTCTCAGTTATCATTTGAACCTGAATCCCTGAATTTTACGGTGAAAGTCTCTCAAAATGCGTTGATATATCTTGCAGCTAAACTACATTTCCCATCAGACCTGTAAGCTTTGACGCAATTCCGTGGCTCCAGGGCACGCAACTGTGGCGCTTTAATGACGGCTTCCTGTCCGTCCAGGTACCTCCCACACAAGCAGCCCAGACGCATGCCAGGAGTACCGACGGACAGGTAAGCCGCCCAGGGAACGTTCAACAGTTTTATTAGGCAGCTACTAGCTCTTTGCCCTTATATCGAATTTGGCACCTTCTATCTGTAATAGACGATCCCTGCTGTACTCGGCGTGTGGTGCTCTATGCAGTCGCGCCGCACACGAGAAATGGTTTGGCAACATTCGGCAGCCCCTGCAACGCTTAATGGGTGGCTTCAGATGCTGGCTCATACATTTACGTTCGCTCTATTCTAAGAACTTGAAATGACTTTTTAATACTCAATAAGAATTTCGGTCAAGTTTTAGCTCTCTAGTGTTTACACTGCGGGTGTTTTCCAAAACAAATACGGTAAATACCAGGTGTATAAAGGACACCGGCAGCAACACTAATCAGTGAGTGACCGAGTACTATGCACAATAAGATTACCGTGCAATTACCTAAATCTTTAAATAAAACCGAGTTACTAAACACAGCTTTATAGCCCTTCCTTTACGTTTCTTTTCCTTCTCTTCTTATAGAGCGGTGCTCCATCTATACCTGAGCTGTATGCCGGGTGAGGTGGTGAGTGAATTCCCCATAATTTGGGTGAGTGGATACTATTCGATCCATTACATTTGTTTCCTTTATTTTTTTTAAAAAGTGACAATATACATAAAGATTCTATGTTCAGTGATCAGAAAATTCTGACGGAGTAAACTATTGATCAATGCAATCTTTTTATTGTTGTTATCGTGGACTATGGTCATTAACTGTGTATGTCTTTTTTGTTTTGTCCGTCCACTGTTATTTCCTGACCAATTGAATTATCTACATGGACGCACACCAGGTGATATGATTTACATTTATTTTTTTCACCATTTGTATATCAAGCAGTAGCATTTTGTTAAGGTCCTGATGAAGCAGGCAGAGATCTCTAGACTCTACATCAACTGCAGAAACATGTCGACCTACATTCTATCTGAGTAGTTATTTGTTGAACACTACCTTGCTCTGTTTTTAAACTTGGGTGTGGATAGGACTACATTAAAATCAAATTCTTTCCACTTCCACAACCCAATCTTACATATTTACATTGCACTTAGCACTATTATTATTATTGTTTTGCACTGCTAGTCAGAATACTCCCTGATACCACTCAATCAGCCACTACTTCATAGTTTCCTTCCAATAGACTAGGCTACAATCTACCTAATCTACAGTGGTTGTCTACCACTTCCTTCGGGTGAAGGTTCCCAAATGATGTAGGGCGGTACAGGATATGTATCTGATGGGAAAAATTATTTTTTCACCACAAATTATTCTTAGTGGATTTCGTGATTGTACCCTTAGACCACACAGTTGTTAGACAGTTCCACCCACACTGACCCATTGCTATTTATGGATAAGGTTATTATATGATTAGGTGGAGCATTGAACCCTTGTTATGTGTTGGGCTTGTGCATGATTGGGTTAAGTTTGATCATTGAGGAATTGTTTAGGGTAGGTACCTGCGTATCGTCCTCATCGTTCCAGTGCATGTTGAAGTCTCCAAGAAAAATTGTGTTGGGATGTAGCATGATGTGTATTGTAATTGTTTTCATTATATGCTCAATCAACAGCTGGTTGTCTCTAGGAAGGTGGTAAAAGAGAAGCACTTTGGCTTGTGATTTATTTGCTGTAGAGGTGTTTGCACCTATGTATCACATGATGTTAGACTGCCTACATGAAAAGTTGTGACCAATAGTGAATTCTTATGAATGATTGTGATCCCTCCTCGTCATTGTCGTTGGTCAAGGTGTTGGATGGTGTAGTTTGGAGGCCGGAGTATGTCAAGCATGGATGTGCACCGTTGATCCTAGCCAGGTTACTGTCAGGAAAAGAATGTCTAATTCGTGGTGGAGGATAGTTTTGGCAATGTCGGTGGCATTTTTGAACTCGGACCTGCAGTTAGTAGCATGCATTTTGGGGAAGGTTTTGAGAGGCATGGGGGGTTAAGATTCAGTAGTAGCATGATCTCAATTAAGTTCTTGTGGTTTATGTTCTGCCTTTTATCCTGTGGCCTTCATCTTTCCTTCACATCGACAGTCTGTATATTAAAGATTGGTGATTGGGCTGGGGGTGAGGAGTCCTTGTAGTATAGTAGCAAGGCTTCAATGTCTGTTGCGGATAGATGGTTATGAGCTCGTTTGGGCTCAAAAATGGATGGACAAGGGTGGGTGACGTAACCTGTGGCTGAATGAGAGAAGTTGTTAGCCTTAGGGGATAATGCATCTTGTACGAATATCATAATCTCTTGGACAGCTAGTGGTTTCCTTGATGTTCTTACTTGCTATATTTATTCCCTTAATTAAGTTATAGATTTTATGTTCCAGTTCATTTACCTGGGTATTCCATTAAGTGTACATATTGTGTCTGTCAGTCATGGCACTTTTTGCGAATTCTGTGATGTGTGATTCAGTCTGTTGGTCATCGCTATAGATTGTTCTGGGTGTGAATTGCGAGTTTTTTGGGCTTGGTCCTCACCTTATTGTAGGTGACTGTATGTGCTCCTTCAGTGTATGGTTTAGGTCAATGTAGTGGGTCTTTCATGGGGATTCAATCGTAGTGTGCTTACTTCTTAGAATCTTCAGACATCCTGAGCTAGGAGTGCAACCAGTGGGCCTACTGAGGGCAGTGAAGTGATTTTTGTGTGTGTTGATTGTCAAAAACCATTTGGGCATCAGTGAACACCTTTGTTCTGGAGGGGTGCTGTTTTTTGGCTCCTTTCTGTTGTAACTGATTTGTCTGTAGTGGTCCCATCTACTCTCCATTCTTCTCCTGTGGTCGGTGTAATCATACGAGGAGGCACCAGAGAAGTAGGATCTAGATTTGACTAGGATCCTGCTTAGTTTTTGTCTTTGTTGTAGAACTATTGAGTTTCTTATGGAAAGGGTAGATAGTGTGTTAGAAGACAGTTGGGTTAGGGTTTTGGTCGCTTGTGTTGTAGATCAGATTTGGTTGCATTGTGATCAGTGAGTCTTGTTATGTGGAACAGTCCATTTTGATTGGGTATGTGTCTTGTTCTGGTGTGCTTTCGGTTCTGCGAGGCTGTTGATTAGTCTGTAAGTCTTGCGTCGTATTCTGGTCCGAAGGCACTCGCGTGTGTGAAACTTAAGAACAAACCATTGTGCTTTATGACTATAGGAGGTGTCTGTGTTGATATTGTCCCCAATTCGGGCTTGCCTCACACCATAGCAGAGGGAAGTGCTTCCGCATACACATAGGTTTACGCCTATGAAAGTACCACTTTTATATTAGCCATTCTGTTTTAAACTGCCTTTAATGTACTTTTATATTATACCATATGTACAGGCCTTCTCGTCTGCTAGAGTCGTAGTCTTGTTTTCACCAGGGGGCTTGTGAGAAAGTTAGACTACTGCTAGCTCAGCATACAAGCCTCCACTGTGTGTCTCTTATTTAAAGTCCTCTCAACCGTTTTCTCATGATTACACAGGACACCTTCATTAGCTCCTGTTTTCTGAAGTTTCACTCTTAATTATGTGACATGACTTCTTGATTGCCTATGTGAGGAAGATTTATAAAAATAATGCAATTTCTAGACATATTAGCTTTATATACACAATATCTTTGTTAGGGCAAAGCTATGTTAGGTTGTTTTGCAATAACTAACTTCCTTGCTTTTTGTTAATAAACATGTTTCAGGCATTGAGTTGGCAAGTGTATGGAGAAATCAATTTGAAAACAATTTTGGACCAAAATTATTCGAGACTGACATCAACCTGGAGGCATACCATGGGAAGTTCATAGACATGTTAGGGTACTTGCACTTAGTTTCGAGATTTAAGAGTAGGAAAACCTTCAAACTCTATGTAAAAAAGAAGAGCCTCTCAGTATTTGGGTTGGTGGTACAAAGGACCTGTGCATAGTTTTGGATCCCAACAGAAGAGAGCAGGTTTTTGTTCATGAAGAAGATGAGACTACAAAGAAAGCCATGCCAGTTAAATTTAATGATGTGTTGGCTGGTAAAACCAGCAAGTTGCAAACAAGGCTTTGAACACAAAATTGTATTGAAAGAAAATGCCTGCTTAAAACCCCATAAAAGCCAGGAGTATTCTTATCCTGATCATGGGAGAAGTTTAAAAGGAAAAGTTGGTAGAGGCAGAAATTATCAAGCCAATTGAGTCCTCAGATGTGTTGGCCCCTCTCGTCATACCTCACTGGGCCAACGGAAAAATCAAGCATTATGTAGATCTTCACAAGTTAAATAACAGTATTTTATTCAACAGATTTCCATTACCCAAAATTAACAGAATGCATGCTTTCATCATCCCTGATGGTTGTTTCCAGTTTAGTAGAATGCCCTTTGGCTTCCCTACTACTGCAGCGGTTTTTCAGAGGCTTATGTTTCATTTGTTGGGGAAAATGAATGTAGCCATATTTTTTCAGAATTACATTTTAAGTATGGATGGGAGTAAAAGTGAACATGATGTTAGGCTTGAGAAAGAACTAAGGGGCATATCTACAACAAACTGCGGCGATAAATATCGCAGTGCGCGCTTTGCGCAAATTTGTTTAATGCCGGCTATCGCCTGATGCAATCTCCGAGATAACGCGTTATTATCAACGCATATCTCAACAGCAATAAAAAATTCGGCAATAGCGTGAAAATGTGCAATTATCGCTGGAAATCCAGCGATAAAAGCACAGCGCAATGGCAAACCTTGCTAATAGGGCAGGGTGTGCTTAGCCAAAGAATCCACCTCCCATAGGACATAATGGCTAGGTAAGGTTAAAAGCAGGCTACTTTTATAATCGCTACGCTGGTTAGCGAGCAGATTGCTGATAGGAGAAATGTCTGTTGGTGACTTTATCAACGTTATTTTGGTGAGGTACGCCCACTTTGCATATCATTAGAGATGCAAAGCCAGGCGTTAAGGGAAAGGGCGCAGAGGCATGGAAACACGCGCTAGTGTGTCCTTGCTGATAGTGCGATACAATTAGCGCCGCTTTTTGCCTGAAAACGGACGCTAAAGCGGCAATAATTGTATTGCGGCCCCTTGCTTATATGCCTGCTTATATGCCCCTAAATGTTGTGAACAATAATGGGTTGACTGTGGAGTATTCCATATGAAAGTTTACAGAGGAGTGCATAACATACGTGTGACCTTAGGTTACTGAGGCAGGCAAAAAGCTGAAGCAAAGTTGCTAAAGGCACTCGATAACTTTTTAAAATTTATAAAGAAATCTCAGCCGTCTCAAATTCCAATGTTCCAGAGACTGATTCCGTCCTGGAATGCAATAAGGTGGCAGAACATTTTGCCAACAAGGTTAAAAAAATCTACAGCTCCTTCTCTAGATGTCCTGCTGAGGGTGAAACCTTCGTAGAACTGAAGGAAGTGGCATTACCAAATTCTAAATTGAGATTAGAGTGTTTTACCGTACCGCCCAGTAAAGAACTTGAAGCCATCTGCACCAGTATAAAATCGGGTTCTCCACGTGATCCTGGGTGCAAGCATAGTGGCTTTAGAACCCTACATCAGCCACGTCCTTGTAACTTCCTTTGACTCCCAGACCCTCCCGATAAACTGGAAAAAGGCCATTGTACTACCTATTAGGAAAAAACCTACTGTAAGCCATGATGTCCTGGGGAACCTACGACCCATCTCTTTACTACCCTATACTGCGAAAATTGCAGAGAAAACTGCAAATATGCAATTGATGGCATATGCGGAAAAGACCAATCTCCTGCACCCCTCCCAATCGGGGTTTCGAAGGGGCTTCTCTACTGAGACAGCCTTATTACGAGCCACCGAAACCTTACGTCAAGGGGCTGACGCAGGCCTAACCATGGCACTGATCATGCTTGACCTTAGTGCAGCGTTCGACACTGTAGCACATATCACCTTGCTACAGTGTCTGAACAGACGAGGTGTGACTAATAGAGCCCTCGGCTGGCTAAAATCGTTTCTGACGGGCAGAAGCTTTCAGGTCCAGCGGGGCTCGTTTCAGTCTGAGGAGATGGTATTGGAACAGGGGGTGCCACAAGGCTCAGCTCTAAGCCCTACTCTTTTTAATTTATATATGGCCCCCCTGGCTGAGGTAGTTCAATCGTTCGGCGTAGAGATTGTTTCCTACGCCGACGATACGCAGCTCTTACCCTCACCCAAACACCCGCAGCTGGAGCCAATAACTTCCATGCCTGCATGCAAGCTTTGGCCACCTGGATGGATAGTCACTGTCTTAAACTGAACGGCTCCAAGACAGAAGTCTTGGTGGTTGGTGGTGATCAACAGATCTGGACATGTGACTGGTGGCCAAGTTGTCTAGGCTCTATGCCCACACCCTGTTCTGAAGCTAAGAACTTAGGGATATGGGTGGACCCCACACTCTCTTATGAGGTACATATCAGTAGATTAGTGGGCAAGTGCTTCGGAGTCCTAAAGACTCTCAATAAAACCCTTGACCTTCTTCCTCTGAAGGCTCGGCGCACCATGACCCAGGCACTGATTACGTCACGCCTCGACTATGGGAATGTCCTCTTCCTGGGAGCCTCTAGTAAAAGCATAGGTCGACTACAGATATTTCAAAATGCTGCAGCTTGCCTAGTGCTTAGACTCCCAAGAAGAGCCAATTCCAGAGCAGCCCTGGAGGCCCTCCACTGGCTCCCAGTGAAAAAGAGAATAATGTACAAAACCCTCTTAATCTGTCATCGGATTCTTTGGCACAAAGCTCCCAGTTATCTGGCGGATCTGGCTACCTGGTATGAGCAACGTAGACCGCTCAGGTCAGGAGGAATGGGCACGCTGGTGACCCATCGCTATAGGAGAGAAAAAATGGGAGGCAGATCCTTTAGAGTGGTGGCGGCGATAGGCTGGAACAAACTTCCCACCAGCCTCCACCTGGAATCACCTGAAACCAAATTCCGCCGTCAATTGAAAACCCATATGTTCTCCTTGTAAGTCCACCCTAGTGTCTTGGGCCTTGCACTATACTCTCCCCTGGCGAGTTTCTCCTCTCTTTTTTTAGCGCGGGGACACGCCGGGATGGCGTAGCCATAGCGCTCTATAAATGTCTTTAATATTATTATAAAGCTTTCCTCCGCAAGGCAAGAAGGACATTAAATCCTTCTGGGGCATTTTGGAATTTGAACCTAAGTTTGTTTGTAACTTTACAAACAAAATACACCACATTAGGCAATTGATGAAGTCAATCAAGAGAGCTGCATGTAGTACACTTGCATTGCAAGGGTTTGACACCCATGCCCGGGTTTAGCGAACCTTTACTTTGCCCTTGCGCCTCGCAAAGAGAAGGAAGGATAACATAAAAGCTTCAGGAATATTTAAAAGCCACGCAAGAGGCGATTTGCACAACCTTGCGTGGCTTTGTAAAGAAACATAATGCAACTCTGCTGCTTGAGATACATTAAGCTACATTTTCAAGCTCAGAAGCATTCCATGGATGAAACATGAGCGGTCCCATGCATCCATTCACCCATTGATTTTGGCGCATCCCCAGATTGACCAAAGCTATTAAACCTGGGAATATGTCAAAAAGCTACCTTCCCCAGTGAGGCGTAAGGTGGAGAAATTTCTTTATTTCTCCTCGTTATTTCTCTTATTATGAGTGATTCATCCTGCATTGGCACAGAGGAAAATGCCTCTAAGAATTATTTTTATTCAGGAAGGTGCTTCTTCCTGCATAAATCAACACTGTCAGTAATGCAGTCACCTTTGCACCATGGTGCAAGGTTGCCTGCATTGGCGCTAGTAAGCATACTGTCCATCAGCTCAAGCAGAAACCAGAAATGCACCAGGGGCCTCATTTATGAGGCCTTGCGTCAGTTTTGCGCTTCCGATGCGTCACTTTTTGTGACGCATCGGCGGCGTAAAACATGCCTCCTGTTGCGCACTATTTACAAAGTGACGCATCTAAGCAGATGCGTCACTTTGTAAACCCCTGCGCTACATTATACCTGCGTCAGGTATAATGTATGCAGAGGGGGCGTTCCCCCGCAAAAAGCCTCGTAATAGTGACGCAGTGAAATCTATGAGATTTCACTGCGTCACTTTTAGGACGCTGTTGCGTCAAAATCTTGCGCCTGCCTCTCAGCAGGCGTAAGACTGACGCAAGCCCTTTCACATGGGGCTTTCCCCATGTGAAAGGACGCATTGCTGGAGTTGCGACACTTTTGTGACACACCCCAGCAATGCGTGACTTTTGCGCTTACAGATACGTCAGAAATACTGACGTATCTGTAACTCCTTGCGACATGATGCGTCATACTGTAAATATGACGCATCATTGGTGTCGCAAGGAGGACGCAGTGAAAAGTGACGCATCGCTGTTTTCACGCAGTGATGCGTCGCTTTTCATAAATGAGGCCCCATATATTTACAAATATGGAGCATTACTTGCCCTGCGTCGCACGAAAGATTAGTAAATACGCTTCCCAATGTACCAGCCTTTTCACATGGATGCAATTTGTAAAGATCTGTGTGCTGTTTTGACCCAATGTGATGATAAAGGAAATGATAGTGTGGTCTCTTTTGCTTCTCCTACTTAAGAAAAGTATGCTGTAATAGAGTAAGAAGCACTAGCAGGCGCATGGGCTCTTGAGCAGTTCAGGACTTTCACTTAACCGCTTAATCGCAGAATGGTGAATGGACCTGCTCACATGGATCAGTTATCGATCAGATTACAAGATTTAGTATATAGGGTAGGATATTTGCCTGAAAAAAATGTGATAGCAGACTTTTTGTCAAGGATGCCCACCATGGTATGTAGAATGAAGAGGAAAAACATGAGGAATTTCACGTGGCACTCATTTGTGATCGTGGATTGTGGGGATCCCAGAAGAAAGCATCGGTTAGGCATATGTTTTTAAAATGTTAGATGTTTTGTGTTGTGAGGATGGCAGCAAGACAGATGGTTTGGGTCTGAGAACACTTTTTCTGAAGTACCTGATAAACTCTCTTGTTCAGATAGGGCATTGATTAGAGGAGATGTGATTCTGCCACTGGAATCACCAAGACATAAAGTCATATCCCAGTGTCATGAGGGTCATCTCTGTATTGTCAAAACCAAGAGAGGCATCAGAAGTGTTTACAGGTGACCTAGCATGGACAGTGAAATAGAAAAGTTTTAGTTGTGCTGATTCGGAGAAATCCTTGAAAACCTTGCAACCTCCTTCAGAATGCCTGACGCTCTCTTGGTATCATTGGACCTACTGGAGTGATGCTTAAATATTGAATCATTCTGATGGATGTTTTCTCCATATTGTGGCCATATTGTGGCCAGGGCAGAAACTGATAGTGTATCATTGTTTTTGGCTGAGGATTTTCAAGGGTGAAGTTTCCCAGCATATCTACTGAGTGACAATTGAGTACAATTTACCTCCATCAAGAACAATATATATATGAGCGACGTAGGGTTCATGCACAGAACGATAATCCCAATGGTAACAGTATAGCGGGATAATATAATAGAGCTTTAAAGGGTGCTATACAATTAGCCATGAGAAATACTTGTGATTGGGAGCAACACATTTTAAGGAATGTAGGGGCTAAGAGTATGACAATTTTCACAGCTTCTGGTTTCTGTCCATTTGAAATTGTGAGAGGTAGCAAACCTTTTGGCATATTATCAAGCTGGGCGTTAAAATTATCCCAGTTTTAGCGACAGAAAACTGCCTCTAAAGCGGCGCTAATGGGCTTGATAATATGCCCTGGAGAATTCCAATAGAAGCCCATGTTCACACCAGAACATGGGTTTCTATTGGAATCCACCAGGCCATATTATCAAGCCCATTATCGCCGCTTTAGCGGCAGTTTTCTGTCGCTAAAATGGCGATAATGTTTAACGCCCTGCTTGATTATATGCCCCCAAGTTCCAAACGTAACTCAGAAAAGTTTAGGGATTAAAAAAGTTGGGAAATGGTCCACTGATGTGAAGGGTCGGATAAAAAAAACTCATGAGGGATAAAAGGACTACTACACTCATAAAAAGGGGACAAAGTGGTAGTAGAACAGTGGATCCATGTGAAAAAAAGCAAACGAAAGGTTCCCAACAGAGAGAGAGAGGGCCAATGAACCTTGAGAAATAGTGAAAGTGATAAGGAACTCTATCTGTTTGAGGGAAAGTGCTGGCTTTGAAAGCGAGTGGTCCTGTGCAATCCTCCTAAATGTAATCAAATTTCGTATTCTGTGTCCAGAGAACGTTTTGGATGATGTAGATGATATTACTAGCAAAAGGATGTGATGTGTCAAGTGAATGAACACTATTTTTCACCTGTGATTCAAGATTCCAACATCAACTTCTGTTCCTCTGAGCCAGAGGTAGAAGGTGCTTCTTATTTTGCACCAGGGTACAATCTTCCAGTGTTCTTTTAGAGACACAGACTGAGAAACAGACCAGAATACCATTTACAACACCTCTGTACTTGAGTGTGGGAATTCACCATCATCTGCTTCCAGTTCCTCCACTTGCTACATCTCCATTGACAATGAAGCAATTATGTGTAGGAGTTCAAAGAGGAAGGTCACACCTTCTAAGAAGTTCAAAGATTTTGTGTGTGAATAACCTTTGTCAATTCATTCAGTTGTATATCTGTTTTTTAGTGCTACTGCTCGGTTAGGCATACCATCAGCAATTGTCATTCTTCTCTCACCAACTGTAAGTTTTTCATTTTATTCTTACTGACAGTGACTTGCTCCTAGCCCTCATTTCCATATTTCTGTTCATTTTATAAGGAGACAAGATGTTTAGTGCTGTCGTCTCAATTTATGTAGTGCCGTCCCTTAAAATATACTCTTAACCCAAGTGTTCCCCATGCTAGATTTGTCCTGTGTAACTTGGCTTGAGATGGTCAGTTGTTGAACATATTGGTGTTACCTCACTAATACATTTCCACCTTTCAATCTATGATGCATGTGTGGTGCTCACTTCAAGGCTGTGTGGGAGTTGCTCACCAAACCCCTGGTTGCAGAGGGTTGGGCGAACCACTAAAAGCTGTGGGCGAGCGAGGGGGAGCAATAAAGA